>NC_090266.1:740147443-741401371 GCF_040414725.1 Anabrus simplex | reverse complement strand
TTATGAATGTATACGATACCCTGGTACAGGACGCAGCTAGCCTATCCTAATCTGACATATGCAATTCCGAGCTCACAGTTTCATTACCGGAACAGTTTAACCTCCCGCATTACCCCAAGGTGGGCTACTTATGTTTATTCTCAACCCTGTCTTGTATGCTTTGTTCAGCGCGCTCCTCAAATTATGCTGTTCTGAAGCACGATAAACATTGATACAATTTTGTTTATGTGATAACCACTAATTCTTCGTACTATCACTATTCACTCGCCTGCCGTTTACACAGTTTCTAACATAGATTATAATTAAGAGGCTCTCTGCCTCCACTACGGGATACTGATTGAAAAGTAACGTTCCACGTTCGACAGACGGCAATTCATTGTTTCACAGTTCTCGGTGCGAATTTATGTCACTCACGTTCCTTCGTGTCGCACCGCGATCAAACTATAGATGCGCACATCATGTTTACACAGTTCAGATTTTTACTGCAGATTCGCACTGAAATCCGACTTTTCACACTCCCGCTCACAGAAAATTTACCATACAAAGAGAGGGAAATCAGACCAAAAATCGGCCGTGTGGTCACCGCGTAGACTCCTCGAAGACTGGTCTCCACCCTCATATGTGCAGGCAAATATAAGGGCTACCCTAGGGTGGGGGATGCTTGGGAGACATCTCCCTCCAACAAATTTCAGTTTTCCAGATCCACAAGGCATACTAATCTCAGCGATGCGGCATCTTGTGTGGCCAACTACTCCGAAATACAAGATGTAATGCGGAACTCAGGATGATCGGTGGATTTGTAGTAATTAATTCCAATAAAATCGGGGTGGGGGTAGTACTCGCTATTAGCATTTGGCGCCACTGTGAGCGTGGGTACGCCGAGGCGGTTACGTAATCTTATGAAGATGCATTTTCGTAGGTGAGATTATTCTACCTTGATTTTCAATTTTGCCATTCATCCAATATTCCTCTTATTACTCTGACGTATGTTTTCTGGTTAGTTTCGCCTTTATTGAGCTGAAAACACCCCTGAATTCACCCCATCGCTTTGGCATCGCTGTGCGTTGGCGTTTGTTTTCAAGATGGAGTCAGCAAAATTGTATTCTTCTTCCCCTTGTTCCATGATACGCGCGCAGTTCGGGAGTTTTTCTGAGCCACCCACTGGGTGCTCTAGGCGCCTCTATGTCGCGAAGTGTTATGCAATATGACGCTACTGCCAGCATCCACACAAAGAAAGCTACAAGCCTACTAATTTCTTAAATATATAATTCGAAATAATTACTCATGTGACTATACGGTCACACTTTATAATAATATATTAGTACCTGTAAACTATTATGCCATTCAACATTTGTCTTCTAGCCAGTGTGAAAGAACGGAGAATCTCCATAATCTTCTCCTCACAGCTACTGTGCCTCTTACTTTCAAATGTCCTACTCTGTGAGTTGATAGACAGCATCCTGGTCTTCGGACCGTGGAGTTCTGTGTTCACTAGCCAACTGAGTAGGGAGAATTAACAATGTACAGTTCATTCCTATGGATTGAGGGCTAGGTGTTTGCTCAGTCCCAACATTCTTGTAACTCACATGCTCCACTCCCCTTCACTAGAGTGACGTGCAATTTACTTCCCAAGGCAGATTCATCAGAGGATCTGCATTATAAAGTCTGTACCAGGCTGTAGTACCCACGGTACATGATGCTCATTATGGGCCTTAGCTTGCTGAGATGATTGTTGCCTAGTCAGATGGCCTATAAATATTGTAGTACCACGTGGTCAGACATTGAGCTGTTGCTTCTGATCCCAGCTTGGTAGGTTCGATCCTGGCTCAGTGCGGTGGTATTTGAAGGTGCTCACATACGTCAGCCTCCTGTCAGTAGATTTACTTGTACATAAACGAACTCCTGCGGGCTAAATTCCGGCACAGAAAGCCACTTCAAGGATGGCTGAGGTGGGAATCGAACCTCTACTCTACTCAGTTGACCTCCTGAGGCTGAGTGGACCTCGTTCGAGCCCTCGTACCACTTTTAAAATATCGTGGCAGAGCTGGGAATCGAACGCGGTCCTCCGGGGGTGGCAGCTAATCACACTAACCACTAAACCACGGAGGCGGACTTCCTGTTACCACATGCTATTGATTACAATCAAAACCCATAATGTAAGCTTTGCTATATTGTGATTCGAAATCTCCCTCTGGGCTTCAAATGTTCCATCAGCTTAATTTCTCACTCTCTAATTGGCATTTTTTCCCCCCTCTAATGTTACCATTCATGAAGAAATCTTCCTCGTGAAAAGTCGATATTTTCGTATGAAGATGCACAACAAAGTTCTCTGCGAAACGTAAAGAATTTCACCATATTTTCTTGACACGGCATAAGCCCAAAAGACTATATCATGTCTATTTTTTTCTTTTATTTCACAAGTTTTAATGACATAAAATCTATATATATAAAATAAGAGTTTTGTCTGTACATTGCTCAGATTTTGAAAAGAATGGTATTTCTGTGTCGGGCATGACCACAGTAACAAGGAAATATACTTTTTACTTTTCCGTAATTTCTGTCTGTCTGTCTGTCTGTCTGTCTGTCTGTCTGTCTGTCTGTCTGTCTGTCTGTCTGTCTGTCTGTCTGTCTGTCTGTCTGTCTGTCTGTATGTATGTATGTATGTACACGCATCACTAGAAAACGGCTGAAGAGAATGAAAATCGGTATACAAAGTCCGGTAATATGTCGCTGCAATCTAGGCCATAAATAATTTTATTCACGCTGACTGAAATGGTAGCTTAGGGGAAGGCCTAAAACTCAATTCTCAAATATTTAAGTTATCAGTGGCCATATCTTAATGAAAATCGGTATACAAAGTTGGGAAATAAGTCGCTATAATCTAGGCCATAAATAATTATACTCACGCTGAGTGAAATGGTAGTTTAGGGGAAGGCCTAAAATTTAGTCCTCAAATATTTGTTATTAATAGCCGTATCTTAACAAAAATCGGTACGGGAAGTCGAGGAATAAGTCACTACAATCTAGGCCATAAATAATTGTATTCACACTGAGAAAAATGGTAGTTTAGGGGAAAGCCTAAAATTAAATTCTCAACTATTTGTTATTAGTGGTCCTATCTTAATGAAAATCGGTATGAAAAGTCGGGAAATAAGTCGCTATAATCTAGGCCATAATTAATTTTATTCACGCTGAGTGAAATGGTAATTTAGGGGAAGGCCTAAAATGTAATTCTCAAATATTTATGTTATTGGTGGTCGTATCGATAAATACTAGGCCTACATAACTAAAGTTATACAGTTTTAAATATCCGATAATTTATATCTTATGCATTGTTAGCGTACCGGCTATGATCATAGAGATATTCATGAATTTGGATTTTTGTTACTAAGTCCATATCAGCGCCAAGTCAAGAGAACATGGGTAAACAGAATTTAATGAAAATCAGTATGTGAAGTCGGAGAATAAGGAACTACAGTCTACGCTATAAATAATTTTATAAGACGCCCTAATATCTCAGAGTTGAAACAAAACTAAAGGTTAAGGCTAACAATGCAGCTCATAAAACGAATCAACAATAACATTACATTGACCATTGTTTGTTGTGGTGGACTTTGTGTCTTCTGTCGCCACTCATCTACGATATATAGGATTACTGCTGTGAACCGAGTATTTTTTTTAAATTTACCTTACGTCGCACCGACACAGATAGGTTTTATGGCGACGATGGGATAGGAATGGGCTTGGCCTTAATTGCACTCCCAAAAATTGCCTGATGTGAAAATGGCAAACCACGGAATACCATTCTCAGATCTGCCGACAGTGGGGTTCGAATCCACCGGATGCAAGCTCACAGCTGCGCGCCCCTAACCACACGGCCAACTCACCGGGTTGTGCCGAGTGTAACAGCCTGCTTGAATATTGGCGGCAAGTAACTGGGGAGTTAGATAACTTTCTTCTTTAGCATGCCATTCCTCTGGTTCATAAATTTTCGGATACTACCGGGGTACGTAACACACTGGTTTATCATAGCATTCGAGCTATTCAATCCCTACTCTGAGGCACTGATTGGAATGATCAGTGTGCATATTTAAGTGGATTATGGCAGAGGAGTGTTCACGGCTGTCTGCGGCCTGGTCATTCCAGCTCTGGAACTTTGGACTCTTAGATCGGCACCCTAGTACTGTTCGTTAAAAGTGAGAAAATATGGGGGTTTTCATTTGATCGAGTATTTTATATGATAACATTGCTTTTAATCGCTACTTATAGTACCTATTGATGTTTTTGTAATGGCCTTTGTTTACTTCAGTTAAGAAAACCAGAAAGTCAGTATTTCTGAGAATCCCGTAGCGAAGTACGGGTACATCAGCTACTCATTAATAAGTTATATGTTTTCTGAAAGTCGTAAGAGTATTCAGCGAGACGTAACAAAATGGCATTAATAATAATAATATATATTTTCTGCAGGGTATTACGGCATATTGAGTTGAACTTATTTATTATGAAATTAATTCAGGGTAATAAGCAACAAATATCTCCGCTCATAAGTTTGTCTAAACTTTAAAGCCAATTTCAGTAAACCTTATCAAAATAAATGTGTGTTTGAGTCATCAGTCCATAGACTGGTCTGATGCAGCTCTCCACGCCACTCTATCCTGTGCTAACCTTTTCATTTCTACGTAACTACTGCATCCTACATCTGCTCTAATCTGCTTGTCATATTCATACCTTGGTCTACCCCTATCGTTCATACCACCTACACTTCCTTCAAAAACCAACTGAACAAGTCCTGGGTGTCTTAAGATGTGTCCTATCATTCTATCTCTTCTTCTCGTCAAATTTAGCCCAATCGATCTCCTCTCACCAATTCGATTCAGTATCTCTTCATTCGTGATTAGATCTATCCATACCGGGCGAGTTGGCCGTGCGCGTAGAGGCGCGCGGCTGTGAGCTTGCATCCGGGAGATAGTAGGTTCGAATCCCACTATCGGCAGCCCTGAAAATGGTTTTCCGTGGTTTCCCGTTTTCGCACCAGGCAAATGCTGGGGCTGTACCTTAATTAAGGCCACGGCCGCTTCCTTCCAACTCCTAGGCCTTTCCTATCCCATCGTCGCCATAAGACCTATCTGTGTCGGTGCGACGTAAAGCCCCTAGCAAAAATAAATAGATCTATCCATCTCACCTTCAGCATTCTTCTGTAACACCACATTTCAAAAGCTTCTATTCTCTTTCTTTCTGAGCTAGTTATCGTCCATGTTTCACTTCCATACAATGCTACGCTCCACTCGAAAGTCTTCAAAAACATCTTTCTAATTCCGATATCAATGTTTGAAGTGAGCAAATTTCTTTTCTTCAGAAATCTCTTCCTTGCTTGTGCTAATCTGCATTTTATGTCCTCCTTACTTCTGCCATCGTTAGTTATTTTACTACCCAAGTAACAATATTCATCTACTTCCTTTAAGACTTCATTTCCTAAACTAATATTTCCTACATCACCTGCCTTCGTTCGACTGCACTCCATTACTTTTGTTTTGGGCTTATTTATTTTCATCTTGTACTCCTTACCCAAGACTCCCTCCATACCATTCAGCAACTTCTCGAGATCTTCTGCAGTCTCAGATAAAATAACAATATCATCGGCAAATCTCAAGGTTTTGATTTCCTCTCCTTGGACTGTGATTCCCTTTCCAAATTTCTCTTTGATTTCGTTTACTGCCTGTTCTATGTAAACATTGAAAAGGAGAGCCTGCAGCCTTGCCTCACTCCTTTCTGGATTGCTGCTTTTTTTTCAAAGCCCTTGATTCTTATCACTGCAGACTGATTTTTATACAGAATGTAGATAATTCTTCGTTCTCGGTATCTGATCCCTATCATCTTCAGAATCATAAATAGCTTGGTCCAATCAGCATTATCGAATGCCTTTTCTAGATCTACGAATGCCATGTACGTGGGCTTGTCCTTCTTGATTCGATCCTCTAAGATCAGACGTAAAATTAGGATTGCTTCACGTGATCCTACATTTCTTCTGAAGCCAAATTGATCTTCTCCCAACTCAGCTTCAACTTGTTTTTCCATTCTTCTGTAAATAATACGCGTTAAAATTTTGCAGGCATGAGATACTAAACTAATGGTGCGGTAGTTTTCACACCTGTCAGCACCGGCTTTCTTGGGAATAGGTATAACAACATTCTGCCGAAAATCGGATGGGACTTCTCCTGTCTCATACATCTTGCACACTAAATGAAATAACCTTGCCATGCTGGTTTCTCCTAAGGCAGTCAGTAATTCAGAGGGAATGTCATCAATTCCAGATGCCTTGTTCCTATTTAGGTCACTCACAGCTCTGTCAAACTCTGACCTCAAAATTGGGTCTATCATTTCATCAGCATCAACAGCCTCTTCTTGTTCCAGAACCAAATTATCTACATCTTTACCTTGATACAACTGTTGGATATGCTCCTGCCATCTTTCTGCTTTGTCTTCTTTCCCTAGAAGTGGCTTTCCATCTGAGCTCTTAATATTCATACACCTAGATTTCCTTTCTCCAAAGGTTTCCTTGATTTTCCTGTATGCAGCATCTACCTTTCCCAGGACCATACAGCCTTCGACATCCTTGCACTTCTCCTTCAGCCATTCTTCCTTAGCTACCTTGCACTTTCTATCCACTTGATTCTTTAATCGCCTGTATTCTTTTCTGCCCTTTTCATTTCTAGCATTCTTGTATTTTCGTCGTTCATCAATTAGGTCTAGTATCTCCTGAGTTATCCACTGATTCTTAGTTGATCTTTTCTTCCTTCCTAACATTTCTTCAGCAGTCCTACTGACTTCATTTTTCATGACTCTCCACTCTTCCTCTATTGTGTTTCCTTCAGCCTTTTCATTTAGTCCTTGTGCAACATGTTCCTTGAAACAATCCCTCACACTCTTTTCTTTCAACTTGTCTAGATCCCATATTTTTGCATTATTTCCTTTCTTCAATTTCTTCAACTTCAGATGGCATTTCATGACCAACAAGTTGTGGTCAGAGTCCACGTCTGCTCCTGGGAAAGTTTTGCAATCCAACACCTGGTTTCTGAATCTCTGCCTAATCATAATGAAGTCTATTTGATACCTTCCAGGGTCTCCAGGTTTCGTCCACGTATACAGCCGTCGTTTGTGGTGTTTGGACCAAGTATTGGCAAGGACTAAATTATGATCAGTGCAGAATTCAACCAGCCGACTTCCTCTTTCGTTCCTTTGTCCCAATCCAAATTCTGCTACTGTACTACCGTCTCTTCCTTGGCCTACCACTGCATTCCAGTCTCCCATCACAATTAGATTCTCGTCACCTTTTACATATGTATTAAATCTTCTATCTCCTCATATATTCCTTCGATTTCTTCATCATCCGCTGGACTAGTAGGCATATAGACCTGCACTGTTGTGGTTGGCATTGGTTTGGTGTCTATCTTGACGACAATAATTCTTTCACTATGCTGGTCGTAGTAGCTTACCCGCTGCCCTATTTTCTTATTCATTATTAAACCAACTCCTGCATTTCCCCTGTTTGATTTTGTGTTGATAATTCGGTAGTCGCCTGACCAAAAATCTTGTTCTTCCTGCCAACGTACTTCACTTATACCAACTACATCTAACTTTAGCCTATCCATCTCCCTTTTCAGATTCTCTAACCTACCACAACGATTCACACTTCTAACATTCCACGCTTATACTCGCAGAATGTCAGTATCCATCTTTCTGATGATCGCCTCCTCTCGTGTAGTCCCCACACGGAGATCCGAATGGGGGACTAGTTTACCTCCGGAATATTTTACCCGGGAGGAAGCCATCATCAGTACATCATTCATACAGAGAGAGCTGCATGTCCTCGGGAGGTAGTTACGGCTGTAGTTTCCCGTTGCTTTCAGCCGTGTAGCAGTATCAACACAGCTAAGCCATGTTGAGTATTATTACAAGGCCGTATCAGTCAATCATCTAGACTGCCGCCCTTGCAATTTCCGAAAGGCTGCTACCCCCTTTCTATGAACCATTCGTTAGTCTGGTCTCTCAACAGATATCCATCCGATATGGTTGCACCTGCGGCTCGGCTATCTGCATCATTGGGACACGCAAGCCTCCCCACCGCGGCAAGGTCACATGGTTCGCAGAGGAGGAAATAAATGTTATTTACTCACAAATGGTGTGGGTACTGTATTAGCGATTTTATTCTATAATTTATAATATGTCAGTCTACGCCATAGTTTACAATACATATTTTTTAAATTTTAATTTTACCACTAGAAACTGTCCTCCAGACTTCTTATGTTTCATCCCATCCAGTGTTATTTTGGTCTTGGAAAACTGATTTTCATGCCATAATTATTACATTTAGTAGCTGCTTAGCTGAGGTGGTAAGGCGTACTCGGTTCACTCGGAAGAACATGGGTTTGATTCCCCGTAAGGAAGTCGAATAATTTAGAAACGAAAATTCCTCTTCTGAAGATGCACATGGCCCAGAAGTTCACTCTACCTACACCGAGGAATGAGTACCAGGTTAATATCTGGAGGCAAAGGCGGCTCAATGTTGTGCTGACCACTTTATTCCACTTAGTGTCCAAATTACGGATTCACCTCCACTCCTCCAAAGGGGCTTCATGGCCTGAGTGGAGATATTTTTGCTTTACTTGCTATACTTATTTTCAGGATAGATTTTTGATTGCTATTTTCTTCTTCTTTTTCTTATTCTTCTTCTCTCTTCTTCTTGATCAGTTTACCCTCCAGGGTCGATTTTTCCCTCGGACTCAGCGACGGATCCAACCTCTACCGCCTCATGGGCAGTGTCCTGGAGCGTGAGACATTGGGTAGGACCAGTACCCCGCTCAGGTGGCCTCACCTGCTATGCTGAACAGTTGCCTTGTAAGGGGGAAGGGGGATGGGAAGATCGGAAGGGATAGATAAGGAAGAGGGCAGGAAGCGGCCGTGGCCTTAGTTAGGTACTTACCGGGCGAGTTGGCCGTGCGGTTAAGGGCGCGCAGCTGTGAGCTTGCATCCGGGAGATAGTGGGCTCGAACCCCACTGTCCGCAGCCTTGAAGATGGTTTTCCGTGGTTTCCCATTTTCAAACCAGGCAAATGCTGGGGCTGTACCATAATTAAGGCCACGGCCGCTTCCTTCCCATTCCTAGCCCTTTTCTATCCCATCGTTGCCATAAGACTTATCTGTGTCGGTGCGACGTAAAGCAAGTAGCACAAAAAAGTAGGTACCATCCCGGCATTTACCTGGAGGAGAAGTGAGGAAACCACGGAAAACCACTTAGAGGATGGCTGAGGTGGAAATCGAAACCCCCCCCCTCCCCCAGTCTCTATTCAGTTGACTTCCCAAAGCTGAGTGGGCCCCGGTCCAGCCCTCGTACCACTTTTCAAAAGTCGTGGCAGAGGCCTCCGGTGGTGGCAGCTAATCACACTAACCACTACACCACGGAGATGGACTGATTGCTACTTTAAGGAACAAAACTACGCTATTACCAGCCCCTTTTTCAAGTTTCAATATATGGACTAATTTATCGTATTTCGTATCTGTCATTACAAATAAGGAATCGTGCTATACATAGTTGGAGCATTACGCTAGAAGTATAAGTTTGTTAAACCTGTATGTGTGAGAAAGACTTTTAGCGAGCTCTGGAAGTAGTATGGACTGCGGTTATTAACATATCTGGGCAGCTGAGAACAGGTTGAACGGACTGAGGCGTTTCTCGGTCTCTCTTATTGCACCAGTCTAGTTTAGAAAGTATACAGCATATGTGTACCTGCAATCCCTAGCAAGTCTGAATGATGCAGGCCCTGCGAGAAGTGTGAGAATTAAGGCAGGAATGAATATGGTTGCTTTTCATTTTACGGAATAAAATTAAGAGGATTAAATACTAGGTAGGGAATAAAAAGACTGGAACATGTGGATCATTTCAGTTATTTGGAATTCGTATTCTCCCAGGTTAGTAGTACATAGCCTATACACCCAAACCAAACCCCATGGCGCACGAAGGGCCTGTGGCTACCAAGCGACCGCTGCTCATTCCGAAGCCCTGCAGCTTATGAGGTGTCGTGTGGTCAGCACGACGAACCATCTCGGCCTTTATTATTATCTTTGTAGACCGGGACGCTATCTCACCGTCAGATAGCTCAATAATTGTAATCATGTGGACTGAATGGAGCTCGAACCAGTCCTCATATTCAGGTAAAAGTAACCCTTACCTGGCCAGGAATCTAACTCGGGGCCTCCAGTTAAGAGCCAGACACGCTACGCCTACACCTCGGGGTTGCTTAGTAGTACATACAATAGGTCAAAATTATTTCAAACTAAGGCGTAGCAAACCTAACGCTCTAAGCTCACAGTTGCTATCAAATGTATTCTTCTGGTACAAAAAATGAAATGAATTCCTAGAGGAAACTATCCTGACATCTCTCTGTCTTTAGACATTCTTTTCTGTACGGGAGTGACAGCTGGATAGACTCTGAGCTGGAGGTAGGAGACATGAAAATAGAGAAAATGGTAGCTAGTATAAACAGGCTTGAACAAATATAGGACACTCGCAATGAATATCCGAAGGGCTGAGTTTGGAATGAACTTAATATTAATGAAGCTATCTATATGAACCTGCTTCGGTGGTTGAGTCACGTCAGGAGGATGTATGGTGACAGGTCACAATGGACTCAGCCATGGAGGGTAGAAGTATAGCAAAGGGAGATGTAGGAGACGATATTTACACTCAGTTTTTAACTATCTCATGATAAGAGCAATAGAACTAGAAGAGATCACAGTACTACAGTATTTGAAAACGGAGGGCTGTGGAGGGACGTAGTTCATTCACAGAAGCTTGCAGACTGAACACCGAAAGGCATAACGGTCTATAATGAGGACGTGTGTAGGCCTATGTATTTTCCATTTTTAGGGACTTGGAACGTCGTGGTCAGTAGATCGCCTGATAAGAAATATGGCTGTATGGGAGTTATTATTTACAAATGAGAAAGAAGTGGTCTGTATGCAAGAAACCTTATAAATAAATAAATAAATAAATAAATAAATAAATAAATAAATAAATAAATAAATAAATAAATAAATAAATAAATAAATAAATAAATAAATAAATAAATAAATAAATAAATAAATAAACATTATTATATACATTTCCGTTTAATTAGGAACAACCTCCTGTATTTACAGGCTGCCGCTAAAAGCAAGGTAAAACGTATCAAATTTTATCTATATATATAGTTTTATTAACTGAAGAAAACTCTAAATAATAAAGAAACAGTATAATTAGTGCGGCATTTCGGTGCTGTAGTGGAGGTGTCTCAGGATCTTGATGGAGCCTCGGAGGGCGAGAATCACAATTTCGGGGATGAGCTTCATTGGAAGTTGGAAGCGCTTCCACGTGGCGACAAAGTGACGAGGTTACGGTACCACGAGTTCTGACCATCATCTCTATTACTTCAATTTCCTGAAGGTGGTATTTAGATTTGTAGTAAGGAATAACGGGTTTAAATTTTTTAATCTTTTATAAATTGACCACCTCTGGCTGACCGCTATGGTGCTCGAACCTAATAGTCGGATTTAAATGAAACCCTGAGAATAGTTGTCTTTAAAGACTATGATGTCAGTTCTCTGCGAACTGCCGCTTATGTCCAGTCCGTATAGGCCCTACCTCCGCATGTACAGTAGTCTAAATAGAATCACTTCTTTCTCAGTTCTTCGGCAATGAACGATCTGATATGGTGGTGCCGCGTATTTCTTGGGAGCTAAATGGTTAACATGTTGGCCTTTGGTTCGACTCACGGCCGGGTTGGGGATTTTAACTTTCATTAGTTAATTCCTCTGGTTCGGGGTTTGGGTGTTTGTGCCGTCTTCAGCATTAGAGCTGTATTCTCACAAAGACCTGCACCAGGCCTCTTCGGAGGCCACACGCCATAAATTGAACACTTTAAGGCCCTTCGAATGATACCTACCCTCCTAACCTATCAGCAATCGGCATGAGGTCTTTCTTTTGGGTCGCTTACAGGTTCTTCGTCACTTGCTTAGATAATAGGCGGGTTTCAGTAATTTAAAACTAATTTCTACAATGAGTACACTTGATTTAAAAAAAAATGTAGGTTTATTCATCTTTGGAAAATAAATCTGAAAGATTTGTGACATTTCACAACAGCTGATCAACGAACTCAATCCTGTCCGTTTAGAAACAAAAGAATAATAACAACGATGATGAGAGACGCTGGCTCTGGAGACCTTGACTCAATTGCCTGAGGGGCATCCTTACTAGAAACTACCGTCTTATTTTAAGAATAAAATATATAAAGTCTGGAGATCCCTAAGATCGGCTTCCATGTGAGACTCCATGTACCATCATAATGATTCATTATAATCCACCCCCCGTAACACGAGCTCTGGACTCTTGGTATAATTAAGGCTGCCCAATCAGCATGTGCCAAACAGTGGTTATACGACATGGACCCTTAACTGAATCGATGTGACCTGCGACTATTTCATGGACCGACATCTAACTATGTGATTTACGTTAAAGTCATTCTGGATGATGAGCGCAAGATGAATGATGCTATAATAGCAGATGGCCCTAATCTAAGTCACCGAGGTTGAAGACCCCATGACCATCTAAATTTCTAGGCCGGAGGCTGAACACAATTAGGCCTAAGTTAAAGTAGTTGATGACCAAGGTTTCCACGTTAGTAAATTCTCAGCACATCTAGTGCTCAACAAATCAAAAATAACAACATCAACAAAACAACAACAAACTCTCACAGCACTTGTTTTGGCAGTAAAGTCCCTTGCTATCGGACATGTCCCCTCAATCGTTACGATAATAAGTTGAAATTTTCCATCAAATAAAAGTAAGATTTCCAGAATACATTTTCAAGTTAGTTACTTGGTATTAAGCTAATTCTCAAAATACGGTTTCACTGAATTTAATAAATGAAGTAATCTCATAATCCTAATTAACAACAAATTTATCTATCCCGGACGAAGTGGTTTCTTTAAACTTCCTAACTGTTTCAATTAAATTTACGTTATCACTTGGACATGTTTACCAGAAACATTCCTTTACAAGAAAATATTTAATTTATTCTTTATTCTCATAGTTTTCTTGTTTCGCAGCTGGAATACGAAAGACATGGGCATAACTACCCGTACCATTTGCTTATTTCATGATGTCACTAAACAAGTTTACGTTATAACACTAATAATTATTAAGACACTAACTTGGATAATCCTAACCTAAAATCCTATAATCTACATACATTTACACGCAATGCAAAAAAAACAACCCATGTCAATCTCTCATAAGGTCTACGGTTATCCCTTGGACTAATTCCGGTACCTCTTTCCGATATGATTTCATGCTGATGAGACTCAAGTGTCGTAATGCACCTCACCCAAACTCAAGGGTGGATGGACTACTGCACCCCCATGTGCTCCACAAGCATGACGTCATACCACACGAACCTACACTTGTGCCTTGGAAACCAACAACAACACCTCGTCCGTTACGAACTCTATGAATTGACAAGCTACCGTGACATTCAAATAAAATAATCGCAAGACCTTGGACAATCCTCAACAACACGAAGCAATATTACTATAGATTCTCAAATTTTGACACCCCTGAAAGTGGTTCTTTACAATATACTCGTAACACAACACCGTAACATTTCCGTCGCACGTATAATGAATCTCAAGTTCTCTACCAAACGATTCTCTTCTTAAGTAATGAAATCTATTTCCAAACATTTATTATAAATGGCAAAAAGAAAAGAAATGAAATGGCGTATGGCTTTTAGTGCCGGGAGTGTCCGAGGACATGTTCGGAATGCCAGATGCAGGTCTGTTGATTTAACGGTTGTAGGCGACCTGCGCGTCTTGATGAGGATGAAATTATGAGGAAGACGACACATACACCCAGCCCTCGTGCCAGCAAAATTAACCAATGATGGTTAAAATTCCCGACTCTGCCGGGAATCGAACTCGGGACTCCTGTGACCAAAGGCCAGCACGCGAACCATTTAGCCATGGAGCCGGAAATAAATTACAAAATTCAGTTACAATTCCTTTCTGACAAATGAGCTGACTCGCTCGCCTGGAACGAAGACCCTTCTCTCGTGACCTCTATGAAAGCAAACACGTTCCCTCTCCTGACTTTATCAAAAATGAAATCTCGCCTCGTTGACAACTCGCGTGAAAGACAGTGCTTAACCAACACAGAATATGCGAAAAGATTTTATTTAAAAGGTCACTTGAAATGTTTCTACCCACCACAGTTTCACGTGGGATCCTAACTATGGAATAACCCTATTCCCATATCATTAAATTACACAAATAAATCCTCGGGTTCCCTACAACAAAATATCCCGGCAACAAAATCTCTTCAAACAATACAGGATTTCAACCACCTGAGCCACATTTCCTCCTAACTCTGCTAGACTTGAACCACTTGCTACCTCAAATTCTCTACACGACAATAAAACGGAATATCTATCTTACGCGATCCGCTATGCTGTAACATAAAACAATCTGTGGCAAATTAACCACCTCTTCTCGCATATCTAAGTCTGACAACAAAATATTTCAAAACCGAAACTCACAACTTGACTTGCAAATATGTTTACAGTTATTTTCTCCTCATCAGTTCTACACATATTTTAATAGACGCGAGATTCGCCTCGTACATTCCTGAGCACATTACGGCGTGCTCTCCGCAACAGCTGGCATTCCATCATTACTACACAATCGCTCTAAATGGTAAACCACGTATTACGCTTACGGGAATTGCATCTTTACAATGAACAGAATTTCGTGATAAATTAACAAATCAAAATCTCTTTATTTGCAAATGAGGTGTCTACCTCGGTGGCAAATGGTACACTAAAATACATTATTGTCAAGCACTAAATATTGAATTAACAAGAGAAGAAGAACATTTTTCTAGAATACAATAATATACAATTTACGCTAACAATTTTTCTATTAAACAAACATCATCCTTAATAAATTTATATTGTTTACAAAATTCTACTATATTTACATAGTCAACTCATATACAATATGTGGAATTACTTCAAATAATACTATGCAACTGGGATAAGATTAAAATTTACATTGCATTTATTTACATTTTTTTCCCATTTTGTAACCTAAGTAGCATAACGACCTGCTGCGTCTTAACCAGAGTCCCTTTTGCCACCACTTTTCAGAGTTCCTGAAGGGCCTTCACAGCTACCATAGCGGTCCAGGGCCCTCGAAGTTCCCACTGTACTTCACCCCTACACGCAGTCCCCTACTTTGGCTGTCCAAACTCCTTAGACCAGGGGATGGAATTAATTTATTCACATACATTTTTTATTTACATTAACCTGCACTGGTCGAATGCCCTCTAACATTTCATTTATTTTCCCTGTCGCTGTTTATTCTCTTCTTGAATATCTGTACAGATTTGGGAAAAGGATAAAACACTACCCCTAGTAAACTGTTCCACTTCTTCACGCCCTTCCCAATGAATGAAAATTTACCCCAATCGCTTCTGATAAAATTCCTTCTAATTTTATACTTGGGGTCAGTTCTGCCGATATAATTATTTTCCAACTGAAGCCTCTCACGGATATCTCCCCATGCTTCTTCTCCTGTATAGGCTCTATATAATCCTATAAGTCTAGTTTTCTCCCTTCTCTTACTTAAAGTTTCCCACCCAAGTTCCTCTAACATTTCTGATACACTACTCTTTCTCCTGAAATCCCCTGTTACAAATCTTGCTGCTTTCCTCTGTACACTATCGATTTCTTTTGTTAGGTATTCTTGGTGAGGATCCCAAACACTGTTTGCATATTCGAATAATATTCCAATAATGGACGAACCATACTTAAGTAACTTTTTTCTTTTAATTCTTTGTTGCATCCTTTAAGTAGCCTCATTATGACATGTAACGATCTGTATGCTTTCCCAATAATGTCATCAACATGACCCTTCCAGTGCAAATTACTTTCAAATCTCACACCTAAGTATTTGCAGTTGCCATCTTTTGGGATAACTACCTCATCCAAAGTATATTCAAATTCAGTTTTGAAGCTCCTGTTTGTAAATGTTACATTGATGCAGCAATGCCATTAGTACCACTCACAATCACCACATAATTGTCCTTCTCTAACACAGGATCACAACATGAAAGGACGTCTTCAGTTTTGGCACCTGATTTTATTAGTCCTAAAACCTCATTGTCTGGATTATGCAGCTCATCCTTGATGCCTTCTGCCATACTCCGCCCTTGACTGTCTGCGTAGAGATGAATTTTTGGCGATCTTGACTTCGGTTGGTTTTCTTCTTCTGTAGCTTACCTCCACTGGATTTAAAATTATTCGGAAAACTTGATGTGTCTTCTTCTGAAACTTGTTGCAATGACTGAAATCTATTTTGGCACTGCAAAGAGTTTTGTCTCGGTGTTAAGTTGTACCCTACGTAGTTTCTCCAATATGTTTAACATTAGGCCTAAAATGGCTACGCGTCACTTCCGTCCACGGCGATCTTTCTTCTCCACTGTCTTCTTTATCTTCCAGTTTCTTTATTCTGTCCTTTAAGCTTTCATTTTCAACTTTCAGAGCACATAAGTCTTCTTGTAGCACTCCTAAATTCTTAAGCATAGATTTGTAAGTCTCTCTTTCTTGTTGTTCTGCCTCACTATCAGTTTGTTTACACTCGGGACACAGCCACACACTTTCTTCAATATCAGTCCTATTTACAATATTTGCACAACGAAAATTGTACCATTCATCACACTTACGACACAAAATCCCATATTTAACTACTCTTCTGCATTTGCCACATATTTCACTGCATCTTACACCATTATCCACCACGGATATCACAGACTCACACACAGTAGTCGCCATCTTGTCTACGATCTTCTTATCAACATCTTAACTTGGGCAAACAACACATATAGGAATAAACGTACGGAAATGATACTCCGTTCTACACATTACATTCGTTTTACAACCATCAAATCTACTACTGTTCCCACACTAGTTTCGCGGCTCTATCGATTATCCAAGAAACATTAAATGACCTTTCGTCGTATACCTCTGACATTTCCACGAACTAAAAAGGGTGACCAAAGTGCGTCACAGATACACAAATAAAATGGTGACATAATGAAATAAACACATGCACTTTACGAAGTGTAGCTTACATACCTGGAAGGCGTACGTGACCGTGCATCGTTACAGGCCCACCAGCCTCTCTCAATCTCTTATCTAGCCACCCCAACAGATAGTGGCTTTACAAAACATACTCTTCCTTTCATCAGGATTCCTATCCTGGGTGAAAGGTTTTATGGCTTATTTTATATAATTCATCTGAAAATAATGACATATTAAAAATATAAATGCCCTTCACACGCTTCTTCCTTGCACTGACCGAACACTTTTGTCAAACCACCGATCCGCACACGCAATATTTGTCTGCTAATTCAACTGCAGGATTTCTGCATTAGAATGACCGTCTGTTGCCTGAACCTGAATTTTAATGATGATTCAACATTTTGAAATACCGTCGATTTGCCTTCTAACCTATCTTCACTTGGAGATGATGTTATAGCTACCTTCGGCCAAACCTATCTTCCCTTTTGGGACTTAGTCATCCCAACAAGTTTGCAATGTTATTTTGAAATGCGTAGAATCACCTCAAATTCACTGGACACAATGGGCAAATGCAAAAGGCGCGGCGTGGTTTTGTAAATTTTTCTCCCACTCCCATGCTGTTTACATTTATCGCCAAAAGTTTACTGACACAGTTTTTACCTCACAGAAAATGTAATTAGGGCTGATTCTGAAATAGCATATAATTGTTTAGTTTAGTAGCGGTGCTGATGAAAAGCATTATGGGTTTCTCTTAACAAATTTGAGTATTTAAATTAACTCATAAGCTAGGCACTATATTTTGGGTTGATGTAACCGAGTTTAAACAGAAAGGCGCGTTCTTTCGGTAATTTTCCTTCTTGGGTACTTAGCGGCCTAAAGTATTTAACAATAACAACCAAATTGTTTCATTTACGACCTCCTGATGTTTACCACAGCGGTTTCGTCGCCAATTTTTCTTAAATGAAATTTCAGCAAAAACAGTTCCGCGCCAAATATTTTTGTCCCTGCATATTCTACAAGAATGGGTGACGTATTTTCTGTTGCGTGAGGATGAGAACTATCCCATCTGTTCTCCACGTGCCGTCTCTGGTCAGAAAAGAGAATGCAACTAGGGCACCTCATGACCTGGCGCGCTGGAATTATATGGGGCCTCATGTAATGAATTTGGGACTCTGGCTCCTTATGACTCAACGGTCACGGGTTCAATATTATATAAACGAACTCAAGTTGATTTCAGAGTAGTGCTGAGATGAAGTCCTGCTGCCGGATTTGAATTGACCACAGCAGAACTGGAATTCAACGTCGCATCATCCGGTTGCTGGACAGCTAGGCAGCAAACTACGGTACCAGACCTCGGAGATGACCGTTGGGCTATATATTGCCACTTTATTTCCTTCCATTTTCAATATTGTTCATTTTTCTGCAAGAAGCACTTGTGTACTAAATGGCAAAGATAGTTTTGCTCGGAGGCTTACCTTACGAGAACTCTCATGTGACATTATTAACATTTATGGTTATTTGAATTGTACAAATAATAATCTATTTAACCTGACAAGCTAATTAGCGAGTCAATTGATGAAACTTCAACTAGAAGCCAGGTACAGAAACGCGCCGGCTACCGAGACCTGTCTGCGGGACGATGACGAATGATTTGGAATGTTACTAGAGTTAAATTAACGATGGAAAACAGACATCTTGGAGAAAACCTTTCTTGCCTGAGATTTGTCCACTACAAATTGCACATTGGACACCGAGGCTCGAACCCAGGACACAGCGATGAAAAGCTGACATTAAAACTTCTGAACTTCAAAAGGGGCGTTTAAAAAATTATATAACCGAGTGAGTTGGCGGTTCGATTGCGTTCGCCAAGTTGTAAGTTTGCATTCGGAAGATGATGGGTTCGAATCCCAACGTCGGCAGCCCTGACGATAGTTTTCCGTGTTTTCCCATTTTCACAACAGGTAAATGCTGTGGCTGTACTTTAATTAACGCTATAGACGCTTTCTTATCAGTCCTAACCATTTCCCACCCTTGCGTGTTCGAAAACCTTCGATGTGTTAGTGCGACGTTAAACCACTAGCAATAAATAAATAAATAAATAAATAAATAAATAAATAAATAAATAAATAAATAAATAAATAAATAAATAAATAAATAAATAAATAAATAAATAACGTTATTAATACATAAATAAATAAAATGGTATATGGTAATTCCACGTTCATCGGGACAAAAATCTGCAAAACATGAACTTGGCTGTTTTAAATTTTGTAAATAGATTTATAAAGGAGTCAAAATCGAGATTATGTAAAACTAGTATTTTCCTAATTGCAATAGTGCTTAAAGAAAGAGTGGTTAAAATTATCAAATAATATTTTTTTTGTAATTTCCAAAACTAATATTTCAGCTATCTTTGGACAGGGACAATTAAATGATGTTTAATTTTCACACAGGCAATAGTGGCCTTTTAATTACAAGTAAATTTGAGGGTTGTTCAAATTATTAGTGATAAGTGAGATAATTGTTAGTGTACCGTGCGAGTTGGCCGTGCGCGTTGAGGCGCGCGGCTGTGAGCTTGCATCCGGGAGATAGTAGGTTCGAATCCCACTATCGGCAGCCCTGAAGATGGTTTTCCGTGGTTTCCCATTTTCACACCAGACAAATGCTGGGGCTGTACCTTAATTAAGGCCACGGCCGCTTCCTTCCAACTCCTAGGCCTTTCCTATCCCATCGTCGCCATAAGACCTATCTGTGTCGGTGCGACGTAAAGCCCCTAGCAAAAAAAATTGTTAGTGTTACCGGTAATTTTATTTTTATATTAAAATGAAAAATGTCTGAATACATCAACACTCTTAGTTTCGGCAGTTGAATAAATCTGCTTTGTGGGGCCCTGAATAGCCTAATATACGGATAAGAAAATGAGCGCGCTTAAAAATCTTAAGTCCAACTGTGAGTACAGTGACGGGCATTGTTACACGCAACCATGATATTGTGGTTCCTAGATCGATACTCAATGGCAATGACACATTATGTTGCCATAGTAACTGAAGACCTAAGAGTGTGGGAAGCAGCCTAACAGCATCAGAGGTTGGGCTACGCGTTGGATAAGACGTTTTCTAGATTCGGAAGACGTAAGCCGACGTACTGGATCGGGTTTGTTGCGGGTCTCGAACTGCGAAGAGTAGATCATTGGATCGCTGAGTCCCATTCTACCCAGTTCATGAACGCCGTGCAGTTCTGCCGGGCGTCGCGTTTTTCCGGGTACTCGAGGGCATGCTCGAGGCAGTGTTACAATCACGGCGAGTGGCTAAAAAACGAAAGCTTACTGACGAGATGAGGGTGTACCACTCTGCGTTTGCCGAGGGCAATGTGCTACGTGATTGGCCAAATGTCAAATTTTCAGACAAGAGTAAGTTTTCCTCGGCGAACGATAGGCCGGTATGCATGTTTCACCCTTTCGGCACCTGGCATAATCCGGCATACGTGGCCGAACATCGGCGCTCTGTTGCTTATTGGGTTGAATGAACTCTCGCGAGATAGGAATGTAGCACAGATTCGAGTAATGACTCACCGCCGGGCAATATGAGCACATGTTAGAGAATATTATGGTTCCTTCCGTGCTGGTGCTTCAACCCGACGGTGTTACACAATTTCGGCCAGGCTCTGTCTCCAATCCACTGCCCCGACTAGTTCAGGAATGGTTCGAAAGGCAAGGTCAGGTAGAGCTTATCGACTGGCCTCCTTGTGGGCCAGACATGAACCTAAATCCCATGGAGAACGTGTGGGCCGAGACGAAGAGAGTAATGTTGGAGACCAGGCCCGACCCCACGCCAAATACGAACGACGCTCTCTGGGATGTAGTCAGCGCGGCCTTTGACGATGTGGCAGGTGACAACAATGCGTATGCTTCTGCCGTAATTGATTCCATGGCTACCTGCCTGGAAGAGGTCGTGCTCAACGGCGATGCATTGTCTTCTTACTGTGAGAATCACCCAATGACCCCTTTCAGAGCAACAAACAAGCCCACTCACTGTCAATTATGGCATGAGAAAACAAAGGAAGTTACGTGACTCGCCATATTTGACCTCACTGAGACTCGAACTCTTGATACCAGACGGGAGCGGCATAATCCACGATCTAGACGCACGGCTAGAGGCAGATTATTGTTTGATGGCACAAAACCTTGGTTGCGCACAAAGTGACTTTCATATACGAGCTTGTCGATATGCTGCTGCGTGAGTAAGAAGGGAGAAACGTTCACTTTCCTAGTTGCTACGCAAGGTTTCACGTCGGGTCATCGTAATTGTATAAATAACTCTTTTTTTTTTTTTACAGGTTGATTTTACCTCACACCGACACAAATAGGTCTTATGACGACGATGGGAAGGAAGCGGCCGTGGCCTTAATTAAGTTACAGCCTGCTGTGAAAGTAGGATACCACCGAAAAACATCTTCAGGACTGCCGTCAGTGGGGTTTGGACCCACTATTTCTCGGATGCAAGCTCACAGCTGCACACCCCTTACCGCACGGCCAACTCGCCCGGTAATTGTAACCCTATTGCGGGTTAAGATCTCAAGTGAGCAGTACAAGAGTACTATCCACGAAACTTTTAGTGACACTTCGTTTTACGGGGTTGAGGAGTAAGGAGGGAGCTATAACGGTTCCGGTATTACTACCAACTGAATGGAAATGGAAATGGAATCTAAATTGAATCGATAGTATGATCGATCGATATGAATTTTCTAATCCGTCGTTTCCGTGTAGGAATTCTAGGTTGTTCCTGCGATGTACTTTGATTTTCCTCACTCATGTTCAAGCTTAACCCATATTTTGACTTTGCTGTGTAAATAACAACAGTATTTAAAGTGTTGCAATTATACCGCCAGATGTCTCACGGCGATATATAATCGATCCATATTCTTTGCGTCAGAGGTTGCCAATACGAATATCGAAGATAATTAGGTCTACCGATTCAGCACTATGGAGTCGAAGTATCACTAAAAGTTTCGCGGACAGTAGTTATCCTCTCCACTACCTTCCTTACCCTCATTTCACCTCCAAGCTAATGGTTCCGAGCAGGTTTGTTCCATCTACCTCTACCGCCTTGGCTGATAGAGCCTGATCGTTCGAAGGCATATCACAAGACAGAAATATAACATAACCGCCGAGCAAAATATAGTTCATACATTACAACATTACGACTAATGTGGCCACTGGATGGATATATACTCATCACAAAAAGTTTTGCATAACACTTGTTTGCTATGATGCAGAGCTTATGTAAGATTGTGGGTCGGGTTATTACAAAAGAGACTGCTTTCTGACAAATACCCTGCAGACTTTATTCATGTGTGAAAAGAAAATTACAAACTACGTACAAAAAGACATTTGGCCTGTTAAATAGGGACTGATATGTTTTTTTAAAATCTCGCTATCCTCTGGCGCTACAATAAGGAACATGGCCACCACGGACGCAGGGCTCTTACCCGCCGTGCCATAGGCCTACCACATATCACGTTGTCCAGGTCGTCTTGAGGCAGGCGATCCCTCCCTTTGACGGCGGCCTGCATGATCTCTTGGCGGGTTATAGGAGGGCGTGGACGCTGAGCAATAGCACGCTTCAGCATATCCTAGGCATGTTAGATACAGTTCATGTCCGGCGACATCGCGGGCCATTCCATTCGTGCAATGGTGACTCCTGGAGGAAGTTTTGTACCACCTTCGCTCGATGTGGTCTTGCATTGTCGTCCACAAGAATGGTTTCATCGCCAATTTATTCAAGGAATGGACGTACAATTCGTCGCAGCAACTCAAGAATGTAATGTTCTCCAGTGATTGCACTGTCAATAGGCACGGGCGGCGTCCGCCGTCCCAGCTTTATCCCGGCCTAAAACATGACCGGACTCTCCGCGGAATGCACGCACTTCTTGGGCATGCTGCAGCCTGGCACGAGGTCCTTGACGCCTCCATATCCTTGTGCGATGACTGTCGGGGTGCAAGGCGATACTGGTTTCGTCCCCATTCACGGTGTGCTTGGGCCCACCTCTGACGAGCAGTTCTGTGGCGGCTAAGGAACGGGACACGACGGAGGGGCCTCCTTGCGTGTAGGTTTCTCGCATGCAAACTTTTTCTGATGGTCTGGATGGAAATCTGTACACCTGAAGCCCGTCGCATGTCAGAACGGAGCTCTGTGGCGTTAGCCATCGGTCGCCCTGTGGCGCTTATCACAACAAAACGGTCTTGAGCTCCAGTTGGAGGAAGACAACCTGTCCGCGGACGATCAGACACGGAATGTGTCCGCTGATACTTCCTCCATACTCGCGACACGTCACTTTCGTTCACTCCAAGACGGTTTGCCACAGCTGTCTGAGTGAGGCCTTGTTGGATCAGTGCGAGGATGCGTTCTCGGTTAAACAGAGTGATGGTTCGTCTAGGCATGTTGATGTGACCAGCAACACGCATCGAATGCGTACAGGCCGTGACATGAGCTGTTTACTCTTCTTCTGTAGACAGCAAAAGTAAAGTAAACTCGTGTCCTCATCCTGAAATGATGCAGCACTTTCGAGGCACACCCCTAATGGAGGTGAGCTGCATGTACAATTTTAATTACACACCAGGCCTCCTGCCATTCTTAAATTTCTGGCAGTACAGGGAATCGAACCCGGGCCTCCGAGGATGGATGGCGGCAAATAACACTAACGGAGGCGGACTGTGGACAGCAGAAAGTGGGGGAAGCGATTGGTCTCCAAATAGCGGACGATCACACGGATTTTTCAAAACGATACACTTTACAAGATTATGAATGGCATTGTAGAAACCAACACACGTACTATTCCGTATTATGCAAAACGTTTTTTGATGTCTATATTATTTGCAATTTGCTTTACGTCGCACCGACACAGACAGGTCTTATGGGACAGGAAGTGGCTAGGAGTGGGAAGGAAGCGGCCGTGGCCTTAATTAAGGTACAGACGGAGCATTTGCCTGGTGTGAAAAATGGGAAACCACGGAAAACCATCTTCAGGGCTGTCGACAGTGGGATTCGAACCCACTATCTCCCGAATACTGGATACTGGCCGCACTTAAGCGACTGCAGCTATCTAGCTCGGTGATGTGTATATTATGTCCCAGGTCGAAAGACGTAATAAGCCATATCATGTGGCCATATAAGGACTACAAAACAAAACGTAACTCGGTAAGGCCATGTTGCGTGTCCTATTCTGCCACCTGTACGTGTTGCGGGCAACGCTCAGTTTCTGTGTCGGCCGAATAAAATTACATATCATTGTAAGACATCGTTCTTTAATCTTAAAAACAGCCATTATAAATAGTCTTTCTTTTCATTTCTTTTCTTTCTTTCTTAATCTATTTACTCTCTACGGTTGGTTTTTCCCTCGGACTCAGCGAGGGATCCCACCTCTACCGCCTCAAGGCCAGTGTCCTGGAGCGTGAGACTATTGGTCGGGGTATACAACTGGGGAGGAGGATCAGTGCCTCGCCCAGGTGGCCTCACCTGCTATGCTGAACAGGTATCTTGTGGGGGATGGGAAGACTGGAAGGGATAGGCAAGGAAGAAGGAAGGAAACGGCCGTGCCCTTATTTTAGGTACCATCCCGGCATTTGCCTGGAGGAGAAGTGTGAAACCATGGAAAACCACTTCCAGGATGGCTGAGGAGGAAATCGAACCCCCCTCTACTCAGTTGACCTCCCAAGGCTGAGTGGATCTCGTTCCAGCCCTCGTACCATATTTCAAATTTCCTGACAGAGCCGGGAATCGAACCCGGGCCTCGGGGAGTGGCAGCTAATCACACTAACCACTACACCACAGAGGCGGAACATTATAAATAGAAATATGTAGATTTTATTTTAGTTTATTATAATTGAGTATAATGTTGCCGTCAGTAGGCCTATTTATCGTACCCACCGCTGTAGTGAAATGAAATGGCGTATGGCTTTTAGTGCCGGGAGTGTCCGAGGACAAGTTCGGCTCGCCAGATGCTGGTCTTTTGGTTTGACTCCCATAGGCGATACGTAGGCCTACACCCAGCCCCCGTGTAAGCGAAATTAAACAATTATGGTTAAAATTCCCGACTCTGCCGGCAATCGAACCCGGGACCCCTGTGACCAAAGGCCAGCACGCTAACCATTTAGCCATGGAGCCGGACAACGTTGTAGTGAAAACATGCCTTCTTCAAACTTTATTGAGATTTACCACTTTGTTATTTAAGACTGATTTTTTAGATAGTGTATATGCTGTAGGTCCGTTATAGCATTAAGGTAAATTACGCATCTCTACACCAGGTAAGAGTTTTTCTTGCTTCCAGAGAAATTGTTTCACCTGGTTAAACTGAGTTTTACTCTTCACGACGCAGGGGATTGTTCAGCAGGGTAGTATGATTGTTCCGAAAAGTTATTTCAGATTAGGTAAAAAGAATGAAAAGAAATATCACAGAGTGGGTAATACTTCATCTGGAGTTCCCTGAATGTGAGATAGTGCCTGTTGACAAACTCTGGTTTAGACTCGAAGCCGGTACATTCATGATCAAACGAAATATCATGCTTTTTGCGTTACGTCGCACCGACATTTGCCTGGTGTGTAAATGGGAAACCACGGGAAACTATCTTCAGGACTGTCGACAGTGGAACTCGAACCCACTATCCCCCGGATGCAAGCTCACAGCTGCGCGCCCCTAACCGCACGGCCAACTCACCCGGTACGAAATATCACAGAATGGGTGATACCTACTCTGAATTTCCGAGAATGTGAGTTAGTGGGTGTTGACAAATGCTGGTTTAAAGTCGAAGCCTGCATATTCATGATCAAAAGATAGCTAACTTCTAGCAGCGTATTGTCTTCGTACTTCTGGACACATGGCTTGAAGCAAATTGACTTTCTTCCAGCACATTAATTCTCTATAAGCTCGTTAAGAAATTAAATTGAGCAGATAGCTAGTCACAAGTTCATGTGTCGCTCTTCTCATCAAGTAGAGTGTAGCCAAGGTTCGTTACTGAAGTACGAGTGTAATCTACTGAGACTTAAAGGACACTACGGGACTGGTTAATTGATATTGCAGTATCGGTAATAGATTTTCCTCTTCTTCTTTTTCCTTCATCTTCTTCTGGACCGAATTAATAAGCCGAGTGTGAGTCGATATTGTAGCACATGAATATAATTACTTGCGGTATTAAAAATTGTGTTAAATATTGGAATGCTCTTAACATAGGAAAGCACTTCAAATACACAATCGTTCTTCTCTCTTTCTTTCTTTCTTTCTTTCTTTCTTAATCTGCTTACCATCCAGGGTTAGTTTTTCCCTCGGACTCAGCGAGGGATCCCACCTCTACCGCCTCAAGACCAGTGACCTGGAGCGTGAGACATTGGGTCCGGGAATACAACTGGGGAGGATGACGAGTACCTCGCTCAGACGGCCTTACCTGCTATGCTGAACAGGGGCGTTGGTGGGGGATGGGAAGATTGGAAGGTATAGACAAGGAAGAGAGAAGGAAGCGGCCGTGGCCTTAAGTTGGGTACCATCCCGGCATTTGCCTGGAGGAGAAGTGGGAACCGCGGAAAACCACTTCCAGGATGGCTGAGGTGGGAATCGAACCCACCTCTACTCAGTTGACCTCCCGAGGCTGAGTGGACCCCATTCCAGCCCTCGTATCACTTTTCAAATTTCGTGGCAGAGCCGGGAATCGAACCCGGGCCTCCGGGGGTGGCAACTAATCATACAAACCACTACACCACAGAGGTGAACATTCTTCTCTCTACTCTTTAATAAATTTGGATTATATTTTATGGGAGAGGAGTAGGTTTGTAACATAGCCTATAACAATAGCTAGTTGCTTTACGTCGCACCGACACAGATAGGTCTTATGGCGACGATGGGCCAGGAAAGGGCTAGGGGTGGGAAGGAAGCGGCCGTAGCCTTAATTAAAATACAGCCCCAGTATTTGCCTGGTGTGAAAATGGGAAACCACGGAAAACTATCTTCAGGGCTGCCGACAGTGGGGTTCGAACCTGCTATCTCCCAGTACTGGATACTGGCCGCACTTAAGCGACTGCAGCTATCGAGCTCGGTAAGAGTAGGTTAGTATATTACATCGCCCATTCTTTATTTCCTTAGCTACTCCACTTTAACTCCAGAAAAATTCTGGAATAATGTCTGTCTTATATGTAGAACGTCCGCCTCTGTGGTGTAGTGGTTAGCGTGATTAGCTGCCACCCCCGGAGGCCCGGGTTCGATTCCCGGCTCTGCCACGAAATTTGAAAAGTGGTATGAGGGCTGGAACGGGGTCCACTCAGCCTCGGGAGGTCAACTGAGTAGAGGTGGGTTCGATTCCCACCTCAGCCATCCTGGAAGTGGTTTTCCGTGGTTTCCCACTTCTCCTCCAGGCGAATGCCGGGATGGTACCTAACTTCAGGCCACGGCCGCTTCCTTCCCTCTTCCTTGCCTATCCCTTCCAATCTTCCCATCCCTCCACAAGGCCCCTGTTCAGCATAGCAGGTGAGGCCGCCTGGGCGAGGTACTGGTCATTCTCCCCAGTTGTATCCCCGACCAAGAGTCTGAGGCTCCAGGACACTGCCCTTGAGGCGGTAGAGGTGGGATCCCTCGCTGTGTCCGAGGGAAAAGCCGACCCTGGAGGGTAAACAGATGATGATGATGATTATATGTAGAACACCTCGCCTGACCTAATAAATCACTGAATTATTCATCAGTAATTGCTTCATATCTTGTACAACCTTCTTATTGTTCATTTATATTGTTCCAGCTGTAATGGGTTTTGTATATAATTTCAAGTTACAGTATTGAAAAAATTAGAGGAATATACCTGTATTTGTATTTGTAACTTTTGTATCTATTTATTTTTCACCTCACGGTTTTGTCAGTTTTATAAACAACCGCGATTTTTTTTTAGAAAATAATTTCAGTTTCACCACATTCAAGTTATTCATTTTTAATTTCATGTCCAAATTTTAGAAACACCCACCTATACAGACATCAGAACAATTCAAGTTCCCAGACATACAGTGGCGGTCAAAATAATAGAGCCACCTCTATTGACGGGATTAAGAACTAGGATATCTATTACTTCGCAAAATCTCCAAGAGTGCCGTGTTGTCAGCCCCTTTTAGATAACATCAGGGAAGACGTCGCTGCTATCTGTAGTCGTGCGAAAGGAAGCGTTTGAGGTAGACATGTGAAAAGAGGCATAAAAGTAAGAATCTTATGGGTCAAAATAATAGAGCCGTTTTACAGAAGTCCCGTTCAAATTGATTTTTGCAGTTGTTTTGGGGGCTAGCGATATTATTTGTCAACAAACCTCCACTAAATATTATTTTGTATGTAAACTGACGTTTGGTTTTGTTTACATTCTTCTAGATGGGCAGAGGAAAGCATACGAGTGATGATGAGCGTATAGTAATGTTCCGGATGTTCAAAAGTGGGATGTCCATGTATCAAATAGCCAAAGATTTACACGTTTCACGAAAACGAGTCCAGAACGCCATTAAACTGGCAAAACAAATAAAGCCGCAGGTGGAGAACAGGGGGCGACCTCGTATAACTACTCCTCAAGTAGACAGACTCATCACTAGGAAAGTAAAGAAAGACCCATTTTTGTCAACACCACGACTGAAAGCCATTTTGTTTAGCGACAAAAATGATGTTCAACCATCAACCTCAACGATTCAAAGACGACTGAGATCCGCAAAATTGAATGGGCGCATTGCGAGACAGAAGCCACATGTTTCAAAAGCTAATGTTCGGAAAAGGTTGGCCTTCGCTCGGAGAAATGAACAAAAACCTAATATTTGGTGGAGGAACATCCTTTGGTCCGATGAATCCAAGTATAATAGGTTTGCCTCATACGGAAAAGTCTATGTGCGCTGCCCACCAAACCAGGAATTTAATCCCAAGTACACTTTAAAAACTGTGAAATACGGTGGCGGAAGTGTTACGGTATGGGGATGTTTTTCATGGTACGGCATTGGTCCAATACACCATATCAACGGCATAATGAACGCAGAAATGTACAAAGACATCTTGGCAAATGTGATGCTGCCTTATGCTGAAGAGGAAATGCCGCTAAAATGGAAATTTCAGCACGATAACGATCCAAAGCATACTGCAAGGATCATAAGGCAGTTTTTTCAAGATCTCCATATCGAAGTATTAGAGTGGCCACCTCAATCCCCTGACGCATCACTCATTGAGAACTTATGGAAGATCGTAGACAAGAGAACTGACCGCTCAAAAGCTACATCTTTAGATAAACATTGGGAAGAAATCCAGAGAGCCTGGTATGCGATCAACAGCGACGAATGCAGGCGTTTAGTCGACTCTATGGGTAAGAGGTGCAGGGCAATCCTAAAAAATAAGGGTTACCCCACGAAGTACTAATGCACTCCTATGCAGAAACGACTGTTCCTGTAAATTTCATAAGACTGAGATCAAGTACAAAATATTTGTGTCAATTGGCTCTATTTTTTTGACCTTGTGGTGTGGTATTCTTTTGAATATTATTGATTACTTTGAGCTGTGTTGTCTATATAACTGACTGTGGTACAATGTGACTCTGTTGTAATGGTTCCTGTACAACGTAAAATTTTGTTTCCATCATAGTACAAACATGTCTAGTAATAAATTTGCACTTAATTCCTAACCATTGCCAGGTGGCTCTATTATTTTGACCACCACTGTATGTCACACATATAGGCTACAATCAATTCATTAATTTGCCCGGCTCCGTGGCTAAATGGTTAGCGTGCTGGCCTTTGGTCACAGGGGTCCCGGGTTCGATTCCAGGCAGGGTCGAGACTTTTAACCATAATTGGTTAATTCCTCTGACACGGGGACTGGGTATATGTGCCGTCTTCATCATCATTTCATCCTCATCACGACGCTCAGGTCGCCTACAGGCGTCAATTCGAAAGTCCTCTACCAGGCCTCGTCGGAGGCCACAAGCCGTTATTATTATTATTAATTAATTAATTAATTAATTTGATGATCACGTTAACTATTGCCCTTAAATTAAATTATGAAACTTCAATGCAATTGCTCCTTTAAACTTAACGACGCTTGTGGAGTATGCGGAATGGGAAACTAAATAATGCCAGGCTTAATAGAGTGTTGATACCTTGGAGAATTATCCTTTGTACTGCCGTATTATGTGGCTCTGAGCAGGTGAATCTTTCTTCTCACTTTATTTTCGCTTAAGGCCACACGCTCTTCATGGCGTCAAAGAGATTTATCAAGTAAAAATTGCAATGCCTGATCCACGGGGATTCATACTTCGACCGTCCAGGTGGAAAGCCAGGAGTTAAGCCACTGGACTTACCACGTCGCCACCTCTCTCCGTCTGAAAATTATATTATCATAGCATGTGTATCTCAGTGTAGCCTGACAGGAGAGACTAGTCTAGTTTACGTCTACGTGATAGGAGACACTAATTTAGTTTTCTTGTAGGTGATAGCAGACACTAATTTAGTTTTCGTGTAGGTGATGTCAGACACTAATTTAGTTTTCGTGTAGGTGATGGGAGACACTAATGTAGCTTACGTGTAGGTGATGGGAGACACTAATTTAGTTTTCGTGTAGGTGATGGCAGACACTAATTTAGTTTTCGTGTAGGTGATGGGAGACACTAATGTAGCTTACGTGTAGGTGATGGCAGACACTAATTTAGTTTTCGTGTAGGTGATGGCAGACACTAATGTATCTTACGTGTAGGTGATGGGAGACATTCATTTAGTTTTCGTGTGGGTGATGGGAGACATTAATTTAGTTTTCGTGTAGGTGATGGCAGACATTCATTTAGTTTTCGTGTAGGTGATGGGAGACACTAATTTAGCTTACGTGTGGGTGATGGGAGACATTAATTTAGTTTTCGTGTAGGTGATGGCAGACACTAATGTAGCTTACGTGTAGGTGATGGCAGACATTAATGTAGCTTACGTGTAGGTGATGGGAGACATTAATTTAGCTTACGTGTAGGTGATGGGGGACATTAATGTAGCTTACGTGTGGGTGATGGGAGACATTAATTTAGTTTTCGTATAGGTGATGGGAGACACTAATTTAGCTTACGTGTGGGTGGTGGGAGACATTAATTTAGCTTACGTGTGGGTGATGGGAGACATTAATTTAGCTTACGTGTGGGTGATGGGAGACATTAATTTAGCTTACGTGTGGGTGACGGGAGACATTAATTTAGCTTACGTGTGGGTGATGGGAGACATTAATTTAGCTTACGTGTAGGTGATGGGAGACATTAATTTAGCTTACGTGTGGGTGATGGGAGACATTAATTTAGCGTACGTGTAGGTGATGGGAGACATTAATTTAGCTTACGTGTAGGTGATGGGAGACATTAATTTAGCTTACGTGTGGGTGATGGGAGACATTAATTTAGCTTACGTGTGGGTGATGGGAGACATTAATTTAGTTTTCGTATAGGTGATGGCAGACACTAATTTAGTTTTCGTGTAGGTGATGGCAGACACTAATGTAGCTTACGTGTAGGTGATGGGAGACACTAATGTAGCTTACGTGTAGGTGATGGCAGACACTAATGTGGCTTACGTGTAGGTGATGGCAGACATTAATGTGGCTTACGTGTAGGTGATGGGAGACACTAATGTAGCTTACGTGTAGGTGATGGGAGACATTAATGTGGCTTACGTGTAGGTGATGGGAGACATTAATTTAGCTTACGTGTAGGTGATGGGAGACACTAATGTAGCTTACGTGTAGGTGATGGGAGACACTAATGTGGCTTACGTGTAGATGATGGGAGACACTAATGTAGCTTACGTGTAGGTGATGGGGACACTAATGTAGCTTACGTGTAGGTGATGGGAGACACTAATGTGGCTTACGTGTAGGTGATGGCAGACACTAATGTGGCTTACGTGTAGGTGATGGGAGACATTAATGTGGCTTACGTGTAGGTGATGGGAGACACTAATGTGGCTTACGTGTAGGTGATGGGAGACACTAATGTGGCTTACGTGTAGGTGATGGGAGACATTAATTTAGCTTACGTGTAGGTGATGGCAGACATTAATGTAGCTTACGTGTAGGTGATGGCAGACATTAATTTAGCTTACGTGTAGGTGATGGCAGACATTAATGTAGCTTACGTGTAGGTGATGGGAGACATTAATGTAGCTTACGTGTAGGTGATGGGAGACATTAATTTAGCTTACGTGTAGGTGATGGGGGACACTAATCTAGCCTGAAGGAAGAGACTAGTCTAGCTTTTGTCTAATTGAAGAAGAGACTAGGCTAGCTGGAGGGAAAGACTAGTTTTGGTGTTTACAAGTGAGAAGAGAGACAAGTGTCTAGCTTTTGTCCAGGTGAGGAGAGAGAAAAAACCTAGCCTTTGTCGCTGACGGGAGAGACTATTTGAGTTTTTGTCTAGGTGAGGAGAAAAACAACTCTTGCCCTTCTCCAGCTGAAGGCAGACACTAATCTAGGTTTTATCGACATGAGGAGAGAGACTAGTCTTGCTTACGTCTTTTTTTACGTCGCACCGACACAGATAGGTCTTATGGCGACGATGGAATAGGAAAGGCCGAGGAGTGGGAAGGAAACGACCGTGGCCTTAATATTAAGGTACAGCCCCAACATTTGCCTAGCGTGAAAATGGGAAACCACGGAAAACGATCTTCCGGTTTGCCGACAGTGGAGTTTGAACCCACTACCTCCCGAATGAAAGCTGATAGCTTGCCTCGCAGCCGCTTGCCCGGTTTGCTTAGTCTAACTGAGGGAAGACTCGTTTAATTTTTATCTAGCTCTAGCTGAAAGGAGAGGCTAGTCTTGCTTAGCCGCGCTCGTAGCTCAGATGGTAGACCGCTGGCCTTCTGAGCCCAACTTGGCAGGTTCGATCCTGGCTCATTCCGGTGGTATTTGAAGGTGTTCAAATACGTCAGCCTCGTGTCGGTATATATACAGGCAAATCCTGCGGGATAACATTCCGGCACATTGGCGTCTCCGAAAACCCTGAAATTAGTTAGTGAAACTTCAAATCAATAACATTAATTTCGGCACTCTAGAATATCTTAAAATCTCCAGCAATTTAAAGGAACATAATGTAAGTTACATAACGTTATTTACCAATACAGACCATTAAAAGCGCTGGGCCACTGCCTTCGTAATGTCCAGGCCGTATTGTACCTCTGATGACGTCACGCTTTGGGGGGAACTTGAAGGCGATACGCATACGCTCTGCTTGAATAACACACTCGTTTAAATTACTTAAAGAACTGCTAACACCTTATAAAACCAAAACCTATCGTCAAATATTTGTTAATTCTGACATACAATGCATATTCTTCTCCGTAACGTTCTATTTCTCGCGTATATACGTTCGTTTGCGTGAGTACAGCCTAACATTTTGAGACATATTCTTGCGATTTTATCCATTTTCTGGTCAACTGGAACATTCACATCATACACACTGACAGAAAACATGCAGCCAATTACCATACTATTTATTACAAATATAAATTATTTCTGTACCTCACCGTTTCCACTTCATGAACACTGTAGCTTTCCTGGACCTCTTACAGGAAGTTACACCAGTAAGGAGTAGGTCTGCTCTCTTTGAAGCACTTTGTTGAATACACAAGTCGGTGTGAATTTTGGAAAAATTATTTAAAAACATATTCACCCAAATATATATACACTGTCCGGCCAGGTCTTCCAATTTCTTCCCGCAGTCACAAATGACTAGGGAATCTGCCAACTGCATTGACTCCAAAGCCAAGGATACAGTGACACACTTAGGATTGTCTGAATTTAGAAATACCATCTTATATGTATCTGACACTAACACACAAAATACTTTGTACACCTCAATTCTACGTTCTATTGACATGTCTGATGGATACTTTAAGCCCCCTCGATTTAGGAAATTCAGATATCTTACTTCTGGAGATAATTCATATATAAGATCTGAATCTGTCAGAAGATAACATTTACATAAATCACACTGCTGTTTGATACTCTTTTTTTTTTTTTTTTTTTTGTTGCTATTTGCTTCTCTTCGCGCCGACACAGATAGGTCTTACGGCGACGATAGGACAGGAAAGGTCTAGGAATGGGAAGGAAGTGGCCGTGGCCTTAATTAAGGTACAGCCCCAGCATTCGCAGGCGTGAAAATGGGGAACCACGGAAAACCATCTTCAGGGCTGCCGACAGTGGGGTTCGAACCCACTGTCTCCCGAATACTGGATACTGGCCGCACTTAAGCGACTGCAGCTATCGAGCTCGGTGATACTCATAAATAAGACTTGCATTTTCAAATACACCGAATTCAGATAAGCCATAGGTCTGATTACATAAAAATACAGGACCTACCTAATGGGACCCATGTTTATGACATAATAAAAAAAATTACCTCACCATCTGGACGTGACACTCTTATTTCTCTCAGAATGTGATTTTCAGGAAAGTGCTTGATACACACAACTGTGTTTTGATTAACTATGAAATTCTCCCTGGGAATAGCCTTCTTCCATAACTAAACTAGTTCTTCATCAAAAGGAAACACAAATACCGGAGTGTACTCTCCTTGTTTATAATTGGCTTTGCAGCCAGGCACACAGCAACAGGCATGGTGATTTCCCTCACTGATCATCTTAATTCAAGTATATACAATTCGTGGTTAATAATAAAACACCGAATGCAGAAACTCAATTAATTTTACACTATAAATATAACTTTACACAAATAAACTACAAAATTAAAACACCGAAGAACGATCTTCTTAACCTATAGCTTCACATAAATACACGCTCACACTAAGTTTTCTTCACTAATTAACGAGTTTCCACTTAATAATGCAGTCGATGACGACTCATTCTCACATATATCTGAGTGAACATGCAGCCATCGTTAAAAGTTTCAATAAAACTGCGAAAAACTGTGTTTAACTCTACTAACTCATGTGCTAAACTTCCCCCCTAACGATCAGCTGATTGCTTTCCCGCGCTAGTTACAATACGGCCTGGACATCACGAAGGCAGTGGCTGGGCTATGCACCCCTAACAAGTGAGGGAAGAGGTGTAATTCTTGAGCGAGGTCGGTCCAGCTCGGTATTGGTTTCCCCTCCACACGACTTATTCCACTTCCCACGAACAGAACTCGCTCTGGCTGAGGTTCAACCAATCATGACGTGAGCGTTACGTCATGCGGCTGGTCCCTGTGTACGCGCATTGCCGTGTGTTCGGTGTGTTACGAGAAACGTGTGATTCTTGTCAATGAAGGCGTGATTTGGACAGGATTATTCCCGTACTATCAGCTGGTTATCAAGTTCTCTGTTGTGTATTCATGGTGCATTCGTGTGCTCCGAATGTTGACAAGGCAAGATAAGTTGAAGGTCGCCCGCAACCTCTTAACACATGCTGAGCTTTCTGTCCTTCAGCAGCGAGCACCATCTTCTTAAAGGTAAAGTAATATATATTACTTTTAACGCACAGGTGTGACAGAGAAAATTAATCAGTATCGATAAGTAACTCCTCTGTTTGTTAGTAATGTATGACGAAAGATGTCATCATACATTTTTATGATTTTCCTCGTTATGAATTCCGTGCTGTCGGTTGCTAGTAGGTCAGTAGAACAGTATGTTTGTTGCTCTTCATTTACAAGGTATGAACATCGTTTTTTTTTTTTTGTTTTTTTTTTGCAAGTTACTTTACGTCGCGCTGACACAGACAGGTCTTATGGCGACGATGGGGACAGGAAAGTGCTAGGAGTGTGAAGGAAGCGTCCGTGGCCTTAATTAAAGTACAGTCCCAAAATTTGCTTGGTGTGAAAACGAGAAACCACGGAAAACCATCTTCAGGGCTGTCGACAGTGGGGTTCGAACCCACTATCTCCTGAATACTGCACGCTGGCCGCACTTAGGCGACTGCAGCTATCGAGCTCGGTGCACATCATTTTTCATCAGTCTCATGTTTAGTTTTCCATTCTATCCTGGAAATGAAACCCAAGTTTTATTTAGTTTAGTGGTAGTATTGTAGCTTCTCGCCCGTTTGGCCTAGGCTCTATTTACCACTCTGCCACGAATGTAACGGGATAACATTTCCGGCACCTCGAAGTCTCCGAGAAAGAAAGTACTGTAGTAGGAATTTTTTAAAGAGGGTACTGTTAAGGGGAGACTCCACCGCCTCCACCCAAAATTTTAGCCAAATTTTGAAAACGTGTTTATCATGTAACGATGTAGCAATACCCAAGTGTTGAAGTCCAGAATTTTATTGGTCCTTGAATTTTTAATTTTAATATGATTTTAATGGTAGGCCCTATTTTTAAAAACCAACTTTTGGTGCTCAGACCTCATTTTTCACATTCCATACTTTTTAGGCACATTGACAAGAGATAATGCAACAGTTCTATGTATTCATTTTATGATAAATTTTATTCAGTTACTGTAAGTTTTTTCTTTTCAAAATTTCAAACTTAAAATTTTCCATGATTATCCGTATATAAATGCCATGATAAAATAGATACACTTCATTTACTACAATATTAATGCAATATAATATTAATGTACAGAATAATGCAGATACCTCATGACTACGACCTGTAAACATCTCAATGAGATTGGATAATATTTAAGATAAGAAAGTTGGCACTGAATTTAGAAAAATCAAATCACACTTGCGGGAAAATGAATTTTAGTAAAATGTTACTAAACTAAACTGAATGCTAGTACAAGATAGATACCCATTAAAATTCTCCAGCAGCATGTTTACCCTTCCTGGTCCTAGGGGGCTTCTTCTTCTTGTAATTTCAAGACCATAGTAGCCACTGCTCTGCAATATTTGCACTAACGGAAGTGTTAGAAGTTACCGTTTACACAATGAGAAAACGTGCTGTTGCAACTCTCTGGGCAGGCACTTCTTTCATGTTCACTACCGCAACAATTACAAGCGCACTTTCCGTGAATCAATCAATCAATCAATCAATCAATCAATCAATCAATCAATCAATCAATCAATCAATACTGAACTGCATTTAGGGCAGTCGCCCAGGTGGCAGATTCCCTATCTGTTGTTTTTCCTAGCCTTTTCTTAAATGTATGCAAATAAATTGGAAATTCATTGAACATCTCCCTTGATAAGTTATTCCAATTCCTAACTAACCTTCCTAAAAACGAATATTTGTCCCAATTTGTCCTCTTAAATTCCATCATTATCTTCATATTGTGATCTTTCCTACTTTTAAAGACACCACTCAAACTTATTCATCTCTCCACTGACGCCTCTGAACATACCACTTCAGTGACTACTAATCTACATTTAGGGCAGTCATCCAGGTGGCAGATTCCCTGTCTGTCCCTAGCATCAGAATGCAAAGAATTTGGAAATTGATCTAAAATCTCCCTTGGTAATTTATTCCAATCCCTAATTCCTCTTCCTATAAACGAATATTTTCTCCAATTTGTCATCTTGAATTCCAACTTCATCTTCCTATTGTGATCTTTCCTACTTTTAAAAACACCTTTCAAACTTATTCATCTATTAATGTCACTCCACGCCATCTCTCCACTGACAGCTCGGAACATTCCGGTTAGTCGAGCAGCTCGTCTCCTCTCTCCCAAGTCTTCACAGTCCAAACTTTGTTAACGCTACCCTTTTGTCAGAAATCACCCAGAACATATCGAGCTGCTAGTCTTTGGATATTTTCCAGCTCTTGAATCAAGTACTCCTGGTAAGGGGTCCCATACACTGGAACCATACTCTTGGTATCATGGTTCGACCCCCACTGTCGGCAGCCCTGAAAAGGGTTTTCCGTGGTTTCCCATTTTCACACCAGGCAAATGCTGGGGCTGTACCTTAATTAGCCACGGCCGCTTCCTTCCCACTCCTAACCCTTTCCTGTCCCACCGTCGCCATAAGACGTATCTGTGTCGGTGCGACGTAAAGCAACTAGCAAAAAAAAAAAAATTGGTATCATACCAGAGACATATGTGCCCTATCCTTTACATCCTTACTATGGACCGTAATACCTTCATAACCATGTGAAGAGATCTGTAACCTTTATTTACAATCCTATTTATGTGATGACCCCACTGAAATTGTTTCCTTATATTAATACCTAGTACCTTACAGTGATTCCCATAAGGACTTTCACCCCATCAATGTAGTAATTAAAACTGAGAGGAGTTTTCCTATTTGTGAAATTAACAAACTGAATTTTTGTCATTATACCATTGCATGGTGCCTTTGCTGGCGGGACCTAGTGTTTACAGTGCACTATGTCTTCTGGTCTGGGCTAGAGCAATTTTGTTACTTTCATTGATCTGTCTCAGCTTTATCCTTGGCTTTGACAAAATGAAAGTGACTGAGGTATGAGTGATGCTAGTAATGCCATTCCTTCTGCAGCCAGTCCCTGCTATGAATGGTGTGAAAATATTGCTCATAGGGTCGGTTGGTCATGCATTTTAGTGGGCTTGGCAGACTGATATGTAATAGCAACGTCTGGCTCGGTGAGGAAAGCAACGGGAAACTACCTCACTCCTCATTTCCCTAGTATGCCTCTTCATTGATGCCTAGGCCATCTATGACAGCTGATGGCAGAGCTATTGAGGATCTCTAGTACAGCTTCACGGGAATATGAATAGGTGAATTTCCAGAAAACTTAGTATTCAAGATTAGGGTATAGGTGAGTAGGATCTTAACTATATGTTGTTTAAAATAATGATAAATGTTTCGTCTTCCTGATGGAGAATCGAACCCGAGCACCCACTTAAAGTATAATGTGTATTTAGATGTAGTCCTTTAGACACTTTCGAATACAGCATGACCAACTTTCAATCGTATCGTTGACCAAGTTAAAACACAAAGGCATAATTACACAAGCGGTACTGCGGCAGGTGAAGTATCATTATCACATAACTGAGCTCCGCCCTCCTTACCAGGAGCTCTTGGGAACTCAGCTAATGTTAACATTTCCTGCCCAGTGATTACATATTACATTCTTCTTCTTCTTTATTTCTTCTTCTTCTTTCACAACATTGAAAACTATCTATAATTCTATGAAACATTGTATCAATTAACCTTGAATTTAGAGCCTGTTTGACAGCTACGGAGCAACGTGAAACATATCAACACAAACGAAGACCTACTCTTCTTTTAAGAATAAGTTAAGACTAATGATATGTATAATATTTTAATTGAAATGTTATCGATATATAAGTAGTAATAATAATAATAATAATAATAATAATAATAATAATAATAATAATAATAATAATGTCTTCCTTTCTTAATCCGTTTACCTTCCAGGGTTGGGTTTTCCCTCGGACTCAGCAATAGATCCCTCCTCTACCGCCTCAAGGGCAGTGTGCTGGAGAGTGAGACATTGGATCTGGGGGATACAACTGGAAAGAAGGACCAGTACCTCGCCCAGGCGGCCTCACCTGCTATGCTGAAGGTCGGAAGTTTCACGCTACAGGACACTGTCCTTTAGGCGGTAGAGGTGGGAATCCTCGCTCAGTCCGAGGGAAAACAACCCTGGAAAGTAAATGGATTAAGAGAGAGATGAAAATGTTACATGATATGAACATACATCATCCACCCAATCTTTTCTTTTTGTTTTTCTTATGCAACTATATATTTTATCGTTCGACTCCTTGGCTGAACGGTCAGCGTACTGGCCTTCGGTTCAGAGGGTTCCGGGTTCGATACCCGGCTGGGTCGGGGATTTTAACCTTAATTGGTTAATTCCAATGGCACGGGGGCTGGGTGTATGTGTTGTCTTCATCATCATTTCATCCTCATCACGACGCGCAGGTCACCTACGGGTGTCAAATAGAAAGACCTGCACCTGGCGAGCCGAACCCGTCCTGGGATATCCCGGCACTAAAAGCCATACGACATTTCATTTCATATATTTTATCTACCTTTACTGGGTTTTATTCTATTATAATGAATAGCCTGGGCTATAAATGGTAAATTTGTTCAGAAAAACAAATATTTTTTTCCACGGCAATCCCACCCATGGCTGCCCCTCCTCTTCTAATGGATGGTGGTATGTCCTGCTGCCTTAGCCATTCCGTGTCTGACTCCTAGCTCCCTTTAAGGATTTTTCCGGAGTAACAGGGTCCGAAGAGGGTCTACAGAGATGTTTAATACCGGAGAAAATTACACAAAAACTGATATTTAGGACACAGTGTCCAGAGAAAACAGCACCCCCCCCCCCTAAAAAAAGAATCCCTGGCGCAACAGCCCCGAAGGGCCATTACCAAGCGACTGCCGTTCAGCCTGAAAGCCTGCAGACTGCGAGGTTTCGTGTGGTCGGCACGACGAATCCGGTATTCTTGGCTTTCTAGACCGGGGCCGCCATCTCACCATCAGATAGCTCCTCAATTGTAATCACGTAGTCAGAACGTGCCTCGAACCAGCTTTCGGATCCAGGTAAAGATCTCTGGGGTCTCCGGCTAGGAGGCAAGCACGCTACCCCTACGCAACGGGGGCGGCCAGAGGAAACCGATATCCTTTTCCTTTGGATTCATTCGTGACTTAAATCCGTGACGTTCGAATATCACAAACAATAATGTTATTTGTTTTACGTCCCACTAACTACTTTTACGATTTTCGGAGAAGCCGAGGAGCCGGAATTTAGTCCCGCAGGAGTTCTTTTACGTGCCAGTAAATCTATCGACATGAGGCTGACGTATTTGAGCACCTTCAAATACCACCGGACTAAGCCTGCCAAGTTGGAGTTAAGAAAGTCAGCGCCTCAATCATCTGAACCACTCAGCCCGGCAATAGGCTATCATAATTTGAAAGTCATTTGTATTTCTTCATTAACGACATAAGCTCCATTCAGTTAATGTACATTATTTGCTGGATGGACAACTAAGCTACCAGTTCCCTGTGATCATCATAATAATAATGTCTTCCTTTCTTAATCTGTTTACCCTCCAGGGTTGGTTTTTCCCTCGGACTCAGTGAGGGATCCCACCTCCACCGCCTCAAGGGCAGTGTCCTGGAACGTGAGACATTGGATCTGGTAGATAAAACTGGAAAGAAGGACCAGTACAACATTGCATGAAATGAAATGGCCTATGGCTTTTAGTGCCGGGATGTGTCCAAAGACTTCGACTCGCCAGGTGTCCCGTAGGCGACCTGCGCGTCGTGATGAAGATGAAATGATAATGAAGACGACACATACACTCAGTCCCCGTGCCAGCGAAATTAACCAATTATGGTTGAAATTCCAGACCCTGCCGGGAATCGAACCCGGGGCGCCTGTGACCAAAGGCCAGCACGCTAACCATTTAGCCATGGAGCCGGACATTGCATGTATATATGAGTTACTTTGTGTCCATATTACTAGAAAGCAAGCCATACTCGAACAGGTCATATACGCCCTTAGAAGAGAGGAAGGTAACCTCAGCACTTACTGGGATAGTGGTTAGTTCTATGCCCGGCCGCCTTTATCCTGAGGAATTAACCTGTTACTCATTTTTATTGTAGGCTGAGTGAACCTCATGACCGTGTGGTTCCCCAGTAGTAGAAATCTCGTTTCTAAATGCCATGGCATTCCGGGTGAACCGAGTCTGCCTTTACTGCCTTGGCGTAGCAGCCCCTCCACATTAATATAACTACTGTTTTAACTATTGTTACTATTTCACGTAGCCTAATGTTCTTTGGATAATCGTGGTCAATTATTCAGTGGGTGAAGTCTAATAAAAACAACAGACTAATATTAGCTTTTAGGGGCTGCCTGGCCGAGGCGGTAAAGGCGTCTCGGTCCGCCCGGAAGGACGTGGGTTCGAATCCCCGTCAGGAAGTCGTAAAATTTAAGAAACGAGATTTCCACTTCCGGAGGTGCATATGGCCCTGAGGTTCACTCAGCCTACACCAAAAATGAGTACCAGGTTAATTCCTGGGGGCAAAGGTGGCCGGGCATAGAGCTAACCACTCTACCCCATCACGTGCCGAGGTTAACAATGGTGGAAGCCTTTACCTTCCACTCCTCCGAGGGTCTTCATGGCCTGTACGGAGGTGACTTTGCTTTGCTTTGCTATTATTAGCTTTACGATCCACCGACTACTGTAAAGTGTCTTCCAGTGCTGTAGCGGGGCCCTGTACCGTCATCAATAAAAATATGCAGTTAGCGTACCGACAAAAATGTGAAGATACTCCTTTGATAACTGAATTGTTTGTTGGCTGTTGGAAACTTTTATAATTGACCTAAAGTTGTTGTAACAAGCTTACTATTTTAATTTTTGAAAAATTCGTTTTATTCCATTTGTTGAAAAGTCCTCTGACGTTGGCTTTTCTTGAAAAACTATGAGCAGCTGTCTCAAGAGTTGCTGTGTTGTGATTAGTTAATTTCAAAATTTTGCGCGTTGCCCTCGAACTGGTTAGTTTACACTTCAAATGCTGTTGCACCTCATTTTTTTGCTGCTGTGATTCGCTCATTTTAAAAATCGTGAAGGCGCCGTGCTGGCAGGTTGCTAGAGGAGGAATGAAATTATCACTGTTGGCAATACAACAACTGTCCGACTCGTTGGCTGAATGGTCCACGTACTGGCCTTCTGTCCAGAGGGTCCCGGGTTCGATTGCCGGCCGGGTCGGGGATTTTAACCTTCATTGGTTAATTCCAATGGCCCCGGGGCTGGGTGTTTGTGCTGTCCCCAACATGCCTGCAACTCACACACCATACATAACACTATCCTCCACCACAATAACACGCAGTTACCTACACATGGCAGATGCCGCCCACCCTCATCGCAGGGTCTGCCTTACAAGGGCTGCACTCGGCTAGAAATAGCCACACGAGTTTTTTATACAACAACTTGTTGTTAATTTAACCCTTCTTAAGAGTTATTTAGCCAAAGAATTCCTTTAATTTTGAACTGAAAATATATTGTTTTGCGGAAATTCTAAAGCTCATTTAGCCACTAACAGAAGAAATTCTATCAAAATAAGTTCTGTACCGGTTTTAACAGTACCCTACAAAGAAACATTCCAACTACAGTTGCTCTATTGTCTTTTCACGAGACGTCGACGTGCCGGAAATCTCATCCCGTAAGAGTTCTTTCGCGTTCCAGTAAATCTACCGACACTAGGCTGCCGTATTTGAGCACTTTCATATCACCGGGTTCGAATCCACCCACTTGGGCTCAGAAAGCTAGCGCTCCACCGTCTGAGCCATCCCGGCATTCTCCTGGAACTGAAGTAGATAGACAGTAAGATAACTTCTAGGATAGACAAAAGTGAGAATTTAACCCACATCTCATCTCAGTTGAGTCCTCAAGGCTTAACACACCCGTCCTCATTCGCATCACCAGTACGAGGGATTTTAAGGGGAGACCCCGCCCTAAATATTCAATTTTTCAAAAACATACCAATGGCTATTTCAGATCTTTGGAGTGCTTACTCTTAGATCCCACAACAATTTGGCCGTATTCGAATTACAAATATGTCTAAAGAATATTTAAAATATGGACTGAATGAGGGTGGGGGGGGGGGCGTAGCACATGGACAGCTGCTAGGGATATTTTTTTATTTCTATCGCCATCAAACGCAAACACCAATCGGATAAATTTTGAGTTCCAATGTGCGCTCCTTGTATTTCCTTGACATGCATCAATTCCTAGTGAGAAAAATCTGCACTTGTTATGTAAAAGATTTTGTTGCGAGTGAAATTCATGAATTTGCCTTTCCTTTCTCTTTACATCAGTTGTGTTGTGATATGTTCATATGACTGACTGCCAATGTACGTTGTTATATTGGTTATTGTTGTGAATTTTGTAGTAGTTTGTTCTGGGTGATTTCCGACAAAAGAGTAACGTTACAAAAATGTTGCAAAGTTTGGGCTCGGAAGACTTGGGAGAAAGGAGACGAGCTGCTCGACTAAGTGAAAAGAACTGGAATCACAGTTAAGACATTTTTGCAGCTGATGTTATTCTATATAGTGTAATAAATACCCTATGTTAAGAGATTGCGAGCAACTGCAGAAAGACCTCAACAATGTTGTGAGAGGACATCATGCAATGGTATGTATGTTTAGTCCTCAGCCCGAAGGCTGGTTGGATCCTCAACAGCTCTGCCATCAGCTGTCATAGATGGCCTAGGCATCACTGAACAGGCGTACTAGGGAAATGAGGAGTGTGGTAGTTTCCCGTTGCTTTCCTCACCGAGCCAGACGTTGCTATTACATATCAGTCTGCCAATCCCACTAAAATGCATGACCAACCGACCCTATGAACAATATTTTCACACCATTCATAGCAGGGACTGGCTGCAGAAGGAATGGCATTATTAGCATCACTCATACCTCAGTCACTTTCATTTTGTCAAAGCCAAGGATAAAGCTGAGACAGATCAATGAAAGTAACGAAATTGCTCTAGCCCAGACCAGAAGACATAGTGCACTGTAAACACTAGGTCCCGCCAGCAAAGGCACCATGCAATGGTATAATGACAAAAATTCAGTTTGTTAATTTCACAAATAGGAAAACTCCTCTCAGTTTTAATTACTACATTGATGGGGTGAAAGTCCTTATGGGAATCACTGTAAGGTACTAGGTATTAATATAAGGAAACAATTTCAGTGGGGTCATCACATAAATAGGATTGTAAATAAAGGTTACAGATCTCTTCACATGGTTATGAAGGTATTACGGTCCATAGTAAGGATGTAAAGGATAGGGCACATATGTCTCTGGTATGATACCAATTTTTTTTTTTTTTTTGCTAGTTGCTTTACGTCGCACCGACACAGATACGTCTTATGGCGACGGTGGGACAGGAAAGGGTTAGGAGTGGGAAGGAAGCGGCCGTGGCCTTAATTAAGGTACAGCCCCAGCATTTGCCTGGTGTGAAAATGGGAAACCACGGAAAACCCTTTTCAGGGCTGCCGACAGTGGGGGTCGAACCATGATACCAGTGTATGGGACCCCTTACCAGGAGTACTTGATTCAAGAGCTGGAAAATATCCAAAGACTAGCAGCTCGATATGTTCTGGGTGATTTCTGACAAAAGGGTAGCGTTAACAAAGTTTGGACTGTGAAGACTTGGGAGAGAGGAGACGAGCTGCTCGACTAAGCGGAATGTTCCGAGCTGTCAGTGGAGAGATGGCGTGGAGTGACATTAATAGATGAATAAGTTTGAAAGGTGTTTTTAAAAGTAGGAAAGATCACAATAGGAAGATGAAGTTGGAATTCAAGATGACAAATTGGAGAAAATATTCGTTTATAGGAAGAGGAATTAGGGATTGGAATAAATTACCAAGGGAGATTTTAGATCAATTTCCAAATTCTTTGCATTCTGTTGCTAGGGACAGACAGGGAATCTGCCACCTGGATGACTGCCCTAAATGTAGATTAGTAGTCACTGAAGGGGTATGTTCAGAGGCGTCAGTGGAGAGATGAATAAGTTTGAGTGGTGTCTTTAAAAGTAGGAAAGATCACAATATGAAGATAATGATGGAATTTAAGAGGACAAATTGGGACAAATATTCGTTTTTAGGAAGGTGAGATAGGAATTGGAATAACTTATCAAGGGAGATGTTCAATGAATTTCCAATTTATTTGCATACATTTAAGAAAAGGCTAGGAAAAACAACAGATAGGGAATCTGCCACCTGGGCGACTGCCCTAAATGCAGTTCAGTATTGATTGATTGATTGATTGATTGATTGATTGATTGATTGATTGATTGATTGATTGATTGATTGATTGATTGATTGATTGATTGATTGATTGATTGATTGATTGATTGATTGATTGATTGATTGATTGATTGATTGATTGATTGATTGGTAATATTGGAGACAGCTGACACGGAAAGTGCGCTTGTAATTGTGACCATTTAGCCGGACACTGATACAAGTGAAATACAGTATGTTGATATTCATATTGCAGTATCGGTACACTACAAAATCTTACATTAAAATACAGAACAAAAAAAGAGTTTTACAGCGAATTTTATGTTCAGATTACAATTTAAAATCCAACTTTAGGGGCTTCTCAGAAAATAAATCCAAGATATCTGTTAGTTTTACAATTATGTTTCTCTGAATGTTCAAAAGAGCCAATCCATTGAGTCGACTTTCACTTGTTTATTGTCAGTTTCTCTTTATTTTCTTTTGTAAAAGTTCCATGGGTTGTGGGGGGGGGGGGGAGTAACTCAGTAACTCCACCCCCACACCTTGGCTACGCCACTGTTTCGTACATGTTGTGATGCTACATAAGTTTAACATATAAACTAGTGAAGTTGTGAAGAATAATGCAGATACCTCATGACTACGACCTGTAAACATCTCAATGAGATTGGATAATATTTAAGATAAGAAAGTTGGCACTGAATTTAGAAAAATCAAATCACACTTGCGGGAAAATGAATTTTAGTAAAATGTTACTAAACTAAACTGAATGCTAGTACAAGATAGATACCCATTAAAATTCTCCAGCAGCATGTGTTTACCCTTCCTGGTCCTAGGGGGCTTCTTCTTCTTGTAATTTCAAGACCATAGTAGCCACTGCTCTGCAATATTTGCACTAACGGAAGTGATAGAAGTTACCGTTTACAACAATGAGAAAACGTGCTGTTGCAACTCTCTGGGCAGGCACTTCTTTCATGTTCACTACCGCAACAATTAAAGAAATTAAATTAAATTAAACAGGTTTTCCAGTCATTGACCGGGCCAGGGATGGAATGAATGAAACAGATATAGGCTGTTAGTACGACGGGGTCGCCACTCCCAAAGTGATTTTATTAATGACTGATAGATGCTATGAAATAAAAGGGCTAGGAGTGGGAAGGAAGCGGCCGTGACCTTTATTAAGGTACAGCCCCAGCATTTGCCTGGTGTGAAAATGAGAAACCACGGAAAACCATCTTCTGGGCTGCTGACAGTGGGGTTCGAACCTACTATCTCCCGAATACTGGATACTGGCTGCACCTAAGCGGCTGCAGCTATCGAGCTTGGTAATAATAATAATAATAATAATAATAATAATAATAATAATAATAATAATAATAATAATAATAATAATAATAATGGCATTTATTATAGCTACTGCTTCGTCCGGCTCTTTGGCTGAAATGTTAGCGCTGAGGCCTTCGATTCAGAGGGCCCCGGGTTTGATTCCCGGCCAAGTCTGGGATTTTATTCGCGTCTGGTTAACTACTCTGACTCGGCGACTGGGCGTTTGCTTTTGTACCAGCACACTCGTCCTCATACGGAGTGGTCGAGAAAAATGTAGACACTCTTTGATACTTAATATCTTTGGAACAAAATGACGCTTCGTTGCAGTTCTTGCACGTTAGCGCAGTTCATTGCTTTCTCAACAGACGATGATCACTTGAATGGCGCGACAATACTGGCGCGCGTTTTCCAGCAGATGACAGTGCAGCAATGTATGAAGTAAGATTGTTGTTTGGACAACGCAAGGCCGTATTGAGGTGGTACGGTACTGGAAGTACGGAAACGGCAATGGTGTAATGTGTACGGAACTCAACCACCAACACGTACAACAGTTTATCGTATTCGGGATAAATTTGAGGCCGACGGTACTGCTCAGGATGTGCCTAAAGAAAGGTCTGGCCGATGAAAAACATCAGCAAGTCCAGCTTCCAGCGTTTCTGTGTTGCAACATTTTACTAGGTTACCTAAAAAATCTATGAATCAGGGTGCACGTGAAAGCGGGCGTTACGCTGCAAACATCGATTTTACCTGCCATCCGAGAGGTGTTTGGAAATTAGAGATTTTTACCTACAACAAGACGGCGCTGCACTGAATGAGGTACGAGAAACCAGCGAGGCGTCCTGAGCGGCTATCCCACCGGCAACACTCACAGCCGTAGTTCAGTCAGCAGTTCAGCGGTATCGACGTCATTTTGAACACATAAAATAACCTTCCCCCGTGCAAGAATTGTACCGGTATGCCATTTTGTTCCATTAATATTGACTATCAGAAAGTGTCTACATTTTTTCGGACCTCTCTGTATTCACACAACACACTACCAACCGCTCGGAACACTCGATAATGAACACATCCCTCCAGGTAGAGTTGGTGTCAGGAAGAGCAACCGGCCGTAAAAGATGACCAAGTTAAAATGTTCGACACAATTCACACCCACGATCCCACTAGTGTGTGGGAAAAGTGATAGAAGAAGAAATTTATAGCTACTGCTCAAATGTTTTTACGATTTTATTTTGTCACTTTGTAATTTACAATCAATGTACTGTACTTCTTCAGTTAGTCTACTGTAATCTGAGCATTGCTTTGTCGTAGACTGTATTAAATAAATAAATAAATAAATAAATAAATAAATAAATAAATAAATAAATAAATAAATAAATAAATAAATATCCTTGAAAATAACTTTATCTTTACATTCCTCGGAATTATTGCCTGAAGGAGATCCCATTTTTGAAAATCAAACTGCATTGTAAATCATTGCTAATCTATACTAATATACAGTATAAAGAGGTAAAATTTGTATGTATGTAATGGCTAATCTCAGGAACTACTGGAGGGATATTAAACATTTCTTCACTAATAGAAAGATACATAATCCCTGAGTGCTATAGGATATATTTTATTTTCAAAACAATTCGAGAAGGGGTGGTGGCGACGTGGGGAGATATAAAAATACTAGGCTAATATAGGCGAAATATCGAATTTGTCGTACAAGGACGAGAAAAAGCTCATTTTAAGCCCTTTAACGCAAAGAAGAAAACTTGGTAAGCCCTACGGGCCCGAAAACCATGTTTTAAGGCCCTAAAATCAACCGTTATTGAGATATTGGCACCACACTATCCCTGCTCTAGGAATCGGATAAAGAAATGAACTGCCGTAACCATGGCAACATCAGTTCCAGTATGCTTACTGCAGCGAGATTATCACAAAAACCTAACAGACATAAAATAAAAGAACACAAATTCTTGTTTTCAGAAAATTCACTTAAGGGGATAGGGTTGAAAAGAAGTGAGGAAGGAGTTGAATTCTTTATATGAGGATACATGTATCTCAGAAACGGAAGATGTTACAGACGTTAAAATTGGTAGGCCGTACTTCGAATCTCTTTTAAAAGTAAATGAACGCACTTTTTCTGGAAAATCCACTTAAGGGGGTGAATTTCTTTTTAAAAAGTGGGTGATATTTTAAAATGAGTATCTTTTTCTGGTTTCTCCACACCTGTGCGGTCGCGGGTGCGAACTGTGCCGCACATGTGGATTTGACGCTGTTTTACGACTGGATGCTCTTCCTGACGCCCACCCTATGTGTAGGGATGTAGTTACTATTGCGTATTCCTGTTGTGGTTTGTAATATGGTGTATTGAGTGAATATGAAGAGGAGAGTGTTCGGACAAACACAAACAACCTGTCCCCGAGCCAGAAGAATTAATTACACGCGATTAAAATATTCGACCCAGCCCGGAATCGAAACCGGATCTATGTGAACCAACGACCTCAACGATAAACTCTCAGCCAAGGAGTGGGACTGGTTTTAAAGTCAGTATATCTACAGTATATCTCATAAACTTAACATGGTACATTGTGAAAATTGGTATTTGTAATCTCCTTTAGAAATAAAGAACCCCCCTTTTTTGACCGTTTTTCACATGTAGAGTTCCATGTCGCATGTTCCAGAATTAGCTTTGCCAGTAGCTTGGTCATCTTAGACCCAAAAGGCTATGCCACAAACGTGGTTTACAAAGAGATTCTGGCGTAAATTAAATGCAATTTTTCGGCGAGTTCTTATACTTCAGGGATTTTCAGATAACGTCTTAGTGCAGTACCGAGGAACAATTAATTTTTATCAACTTACGAAATCCTCGCGAGCGAAGCCGTGAGTAACAGCTAGTAATAATTATTTATGGAATTAAGAATCTCAGTAATTTCACTAAATATTTTGAAGTTTTTGTAGCTGAAATTGATTTTAACTATTAAGACGTTATTTAAGAATGATTATCTCGAAGGATACAGAATCTTTCATGTAATGCACATCCATCCAGCTTTCTTCTTGTACCTACCTGAGTGGACCAACAGGTGAAGGGAAGGCCGAGAATGTTGATGTTTTGGATTGCGTGCTGCGTTTGCTCTTAATTCGGGTCAGGCTCTAGACAGAGAGTTTTCTGTCTTTTCTTCTACTGTGTGGATTTTTCAACATAGATACCACCTATTAGATCAAAATCAAGACAAGTAACAAATTGATTAAATATACTCATACAATTTATTTTATATTTCGCTTCTATGTAATAAGTCAGACTTTTGAAGGACGGAAAAACTCATTTTAACTGACAATATTGCACGATATTTTCATGTAGGGGATCTTTGGTAACACATTCAGTGTTTACCTGGCAAAATGAATTGAAACTCAGCGGGTTTCTCCACCTTCTGATAGAGTAAAATAGAACGACGAAATTGACAAACGTGCTACCTAAATTGCACTATACTGTATAAAAACGCGCAAACCTGGACTTTTTCTCAGTTATTTTTGATCGGCACTTGTAGATTTGGCCCAGTTTTACCGCCGAATTCAATTCCTGGCGCCAACCTTAGGTGGATGTATGGATAGTATTCACTATTGCTTATTTCTGTGGTGGTTGGTAGTATGATGTGTTATTTGTAGATGCCGAGAAATGTGTTAAGACGAACACAAATACCTAGTCCCCGAGGTAGAGGAATTAAGCATATGCAGTTGAAATCCTCGGCCCATCAGGGAATCGAACCCGGGGCCCACTGAACAGAAGACCACTGGCCTTTGGTTCACAGTGTCCCGGGTTTGATTCTCGGCAAGGCCCGCCATTTAATTCTTAGATTGTTAATTCCCTTGGCTCGGGAACTGGGTGATTGTGTTGTCCCCAACTCAAACACCACACACAACACTATCCTCAAACACAACACACAGTTTCGCATACGCGGAAGATGCCACTGACCCTTGTCGGAGGGTCTGCCTTTCAAGGGCTGCACCGTGCTAACAATTGCCACACGAATTGATTATTGGGAAAATATTGTTGTAGGGTAATAAATATTTTAGGGTTCATAATAAAAGTTAAGGGATTAAGTACGTTGGAGATGGGAATCCACAGACATTACAACAACAATTACCATTTAATAAACAATTAATGTTGAAATACCAAGGAAGAATTTGATACGGTATGTATGAAGAAAAGACCTAACCTCCAAAGTCGTGCATAATTTAGCTTTAAGAAATTACAAGAAATAATTAAAGTTGTTGAACTGACAAAAGCAAAAGAAAAACAAAAAAACAAACAAAAACAAAGGTGCTTCAGCCCCAGGGCCCACGACTAGCACAAAGGAATGATCAAAAATGAACAAATAGGTAAGGCCGAAGTCGAATGAAGATAGAAAGCAACTTAAAGTTGCATAAGAAGATGCTACACAAGACCAACCCACAGGTTGAGTTAACATGAGAAAAAGGCAAAGCCTCGATACGTTGGTTATGTATTCTTTGATAAATTTAATACGAAAAAATAGGACATATTTCCTGAAATTCTGTAAAACGGCTATGTTCCATGACTGTAGACTAGAATATAAATTTGACAAAAATCTCAAACCTGAGTGGGAACAAGTGAAACATCTATTGATAAAGACTTTGCGCTAAACGCCTATAAAATGCATTATTTCTCAAAAGAAAAGAGGGAAGGTTTTCATGCCAATTCTGAAAAGACCAAACGTCAGCTAAAAGTGTTGAGACGTAACTTAGTACATGATGTGTCGTGCAGGCTTAAACCAGGAGTCGGTGGAGATCCTCTCTTGTTGCAGAAAATGGAGCGAGAAATTCAACTGCAACTACTGATTCTGTCTTTTTTATCGTGCGTGGGAGGGATGAAGCCCGCTCCCCCGGCGTGGCTATCAATTCAAGCTATATCGCCTCCGACATGCTGTTATTTCTAAGAAGAGAAAGAGTCATCGGGGAATAAGCGATACTGTGAGAAGTATCTGCCTGTCCCCGTGCTCTGCATGCTACCAGGCCTGATGAGGTAACATAGTGGTGTAATCGGGTAGTAAGTGTCAGGGAGAAACATAAAGGCATAAATAGAATTATGCCTCTACGTAAAACCTGATATATTGTAGATAGCACATGCAAGGATGTAGGCTGGAGAAGTCTGTTTAATATTGTTAGTTTGGAATAGGTATCATGCACAGGTCAGTTTCTCATTCCATGCCAGTCCAGTTATTCGGCGGATCAGTCCTAGGCACTGCTGTGGCTAGCGCGGGCCTTGCTGGTTACCAAGCTATACCGCGAGAAATCCTAAGACCTGTTGCACAGTCTGGTCCACTTGGGGTCCCTGGTACCTAGTCTCCGATCCAGGAGAATGTTGTCAAGCGGGGGGGGGGGGTCTACCGGAGATGGCAAGCACATGGCGACGAGGCTTCCTTCCCTCTGCCTGAGCCATGGATCTATATGCCGGGCAAATGCGATGAAAGGCCGGATGTCCCCTCGCGCTTTTGGCGCACACTGGTGCCTCCCTAGTTGCCGTGCAAGCTGCGTGGTGGTGATCACAAGAACAGCGGTTGCTGCGTGGAGCCTACAGCTAACCTGACGGTGGCCCCAAATCATAGAGCGGAAACAGTGCAGGAGCTGTTTAGGGGGACGTTCAGATCTCAGCTGTCTGCCGCTTCTTACTTATGTTCTCTCCTGACCGGTTCCTCGTCTGGCTGCATCCCTGGTATATTAATGGGTTGCGGCTGGATGGCCTTCTCCTCATGCGTCGGCGTCTTCTCCCTCTTGGTGCGGGGCCGGCATCGTCTTCCTGATGTCGATCTCTTCTCGGGAGGGAAGGAGGCCTCGTTCTGGTGGCACCCAAACCCCCGGCCTGGAGATCGTGAGGATGCGGATTGCTCTGCTTTTTCTCCGGCTTCTCCTTCCTGGCAGACGTCAGCAGCTTGTGGTGCAGGCATGTTGTGTGGTCCCTGCCCTGTATAGCACATTCAGAGGTCTGCATGGTGAAAGAGGCGTTGACAGGCCGCGAGGCCTGGGCAGCAGCCTCAAAACGCCAGGGGGCGCCCGTCTCCACCTCGGTGCTGCCATCCTTAGTCATGGGCGCCGTACTGGTTTGCGCCCGGGTGATGTGCCCATCCTGGGTAACCCGTGCAGGTGGCAGTCGTCCCTGGCTGACGGCCTTAGTGGCGTCCACCGCCACTTCGAAAAGTAGGGCAGTAAGGAATGGGTCGCACCGCCGCGACGCTCTGAGGCGTCGCCATTCTACCCGGTTCTTGCAGCCGTAGGTTCCATGGCAGCCTATATGCACGAGTCCGTATCCACCTGCTTATGCCTCTGCCTCCTGGCGGTCTGCGTAGTGGCGGTGGTCGCAACTTCTGAGGCCTGCCTCCTGACTGAAGTTGACGTCTGGGTTTTTTCTGGCACCTGGTGGCTGACGTTCTGAAAATAGTGAGAAAGCTTCTTTTCTTAGAATCTGGTGTTGTCCGGGTGGCTGGGGCGAAAGATAATCGCCCAGGATAAGACCTCCTCGACGAGTTCGTGTGGATCGCCCTCCTCTGTCGAGTGTTCTTTCGGTTGGCTTTACGTCGCACCGACTCAGATAGGTGTTATGGGAACGATGGGATAGGAAAGGCCGTGGCCTTAATTAAGGTACAGCCCAGCATTTGACTTGTGTGAAAATGGGAAACCACAGCAAACCATCTTCAAGGCTGCCGACAGTGGGGTTCGAACCCACTATCTCCCAGATACAAGCTCATAGCTGCACGCCCCTAACCCCATGGCCAAATCGCCCGGTCCTCTGTCCAGTGCTCCTTTAGCTTGACAAAAAGGTCGATCATTACGATCGTCTCCTTGTGATTGTACCTACCCCGGCGATGGTACACCATGAGCGCGGTGAGGCACGCGTTCACTGGAGCGGTTGTGGAATTTATTTTCTGGATGAAATTCTCCACTGCTGACTCGTAGTCGAAGTTGTGAGGTCTCACGTTGCTTGTTATCTCTCTTGGGTATCTGAAATAACAACCTGTAAGAGAAGTAGCACTAAGAAGTACGCTACTGGTGTGCACTTACACATACACAGGCGCAGACAATGTCCTAGGTTGTACTAATAAGTACAAGTGCCCTAGCGAGGAGATGGACTAAGCGGAGGTACGTACGGCCGGCCGCTATCACATTCATCTTGCTCCTCTTGGTTTCTGATAGAGATGGGGAGATTCTGAACGAGTGAATCATAATGAACGAATCATTGCACTGAACGATTGAATCATGATTCAGTGAACGAAATGAATCGACTCGTTTGTGAATCGAAAGCTGAATCGAGAGATGGCAGCCGCAACTCGTTTCTTGGTTCCTCGTTCGTTCTGATTCATATCGCCAAATCGGGTATCCACCATTTTGGAATCAATGACAACTTTTGAAGGACGACTCTGTTATTTTTTATTTAACCTGAACTAAAAGTCTTGTTCACAAGTCATATACTGTACTCCTAACCTTACAGGAAAAAATATTCTTTTTAAAATAAGAAATTATCACGTCGTTTCAAGTCGCACACTTCACGGAACTGTAATATACACTCAACTTCCAGCTCGTTGCGGAATGTTAGGTTACTTCAAGGTTCCCGTTCCCGTTCTCGTTCTCGTGAACTACTCTGAACTAACGTGTGAAACATGGCCACAAACATGTTCATATCTACTATAAATTTCAAATTCGATTGTCGTATAGTTTCGAATGGTAGCTACTTAAGTTTGGAAAGGATTAGTCGGACAGTTGTGTAGCATTTTTCGACTGTAACCTCTAAAAAGGATATTACCGTATTCTTGTTAAAATGCTAGCAATTACCTTGAACATTTAACTTCTTGTAACTTGTAAAGTCGTAACGGTTCTAAAGAACATAACGTAATGGTTCATCTGAGTCCATGGTTTCGCATTCGGCTCTCAGTCACGTGGTAATCGCATGAACGAATCAAATGAACGAATTAAATAACGAATCATTTTAGTGAATCGTTTCAAATGAATCGGTTCTTCTAAATGAAACGGATTCCCCATCTCTAGTTTCTGGCGAGAAGGCGAGTGTTTTTTCAAGACGTCGGGGCAGCGTGCGCCCTGCAGGGATTTATGTTTGCATGACGTATTAGCACACGCCTACAGTATAATGTATTTAAGGTTCATTTTCCTGTACACATTAGTATAGGAATATGAACACAACGAAAATGGTTCTAATGGACTGCATATCCACACGTCGCTGGGAAGCGAAGGAAGGGGAGTTAGGGATTGGAATAACTTACCAAGGGAGACGTTCAATAAATTTTCAATTTCTTTGAAATCATTTAGGAATAGGCTAGGAAAGCAACAGATAGGGAATCTGCCACCTGGGCGACTGCCCTAAATGCAGATCAGTATTGATTGATTGATTGATTGATTGATTGAAGCGTGACCAGTCTTAAGGAAAATAAAGAATAGGAAGTGTATCGTCAGATACGCGGTATTGCTCGCGCAGCAACGATATTAAGGAGCGGGTGAATAATTTCAGGCATTTGGGGTGTGTGTTCTCCCAGAATGGTGGTATTGTAAGTGAGATTGATTCATGGCGCAGCAATGCTAATGCAGTGAGTTCGCAGTTGCGATCAACAATATTCTGTAAGAAAGAAGTCAGCTCCAGGATGAAAGTATCTTTACATCGGTCTGTTTTCAGACCAACTTTGCTTTACGGGAGTGAAATCTGGGTTGACTCAGAATATCTTATTCATAAGTCAGAGGTAACAGATATGAAAATACCGTGAATTATTGCTGGTACAAACAGATGGGAACAATGGCAGGAGGGCACTCGAATGATGATATAAGGCTAAGTTAGTAGTGAACTCGATGGATGAATTGTACGCGTAAACCGGCTTCGGTGGTGGGGTCATGTGAGGCGAATGGAGGAGGATAGGATCTTAAATGCACTAGTATTTACAAACTGGAGTTTGGTTATTGTTGAAAAGCAAGCATTCTTCTACAAATAAGTTTTCTTATTCATGATGCCTCTTCTCCATTCTCTCAAAGGTGAATTTAGAATAGTTGATATTTACTTAGCTTGTTAATAAAAACTTGATACACCGAGTGTGTTGGATACGCGGTTCGGGTCACGTAGCTGTTAACTTGCATTTGGGAGGTAGTGTGTTCGATCCCTACTGTCGGCAGCCCTGGAGACTGCTTTCCGCGGTTTCTCACTTACACACCAGGAAAATGCTTGGCCTGTGCCTTAATTAAGGCCACGGCCGCTTCTTTCCCAGTCCTAGGTCTTTCCCATCTCATCATCGCCATGAAACCTGTCTGTGTCGGTGCGACGTAAAATAAATAGCAACAAGAAAAGGCAAACATGGTACACCCCCTGTGGCACGCAACTTATATACCTTAAATTTTCTTTCTCGAAACCGTTAACGACCGACTAAGGCCCAACATCTTGCAGTTGAGACCGAGTGTATTTTGTAAGGAAGAAGTGAGCTCTCAGAAGAAATTATCCTGACATAGCTCTGTTTTGAGACCAACTTTGCTTTACGAGGCCCGTGAACTATTCGATAACCTGTTTCAGCAAAATTACATATTAACACTTATGGAATACTTTCAGTTATCTTACCAGTAAGAAGTACATACATACATACATACATACATACATACATACATACATACATACATACATACATACATACATACATACATACATACATACATACATACATACATACATACATACATACATACATACATACATACATACATACATATTCATTATAGAATGTCATGCCTTTCAGCGGTCAGTCTGCAAGCCTCTGTGAGTTAAATAAACTCTTCCACATTCCTTGTATATGTTTCTAGCTCTGTGACCTCATTTAGTTCCCTACCTCTTATCCCTACATCATTCAAAAGCGAGTCTAATCAACGGCACCTTAGTTTCCCTCTACTTTATGTCTCTTGCCCTTCACGACCAAATTCTTTATTCTCCTAGATAACCTATCCTCTTCCATCTGTCTCACATGACCCTACCATCGAAGCCAGTTTATGCACACAACTTCCTCCATCGAGTTCATTCCTAACTTAGCATTTGTCTACTCATTGCGAGTACCCGTCTGCCACTATTCCTGCCGGTTTGTACCACCGATCATTCTCCCTACTTTCACGTCTCTTACTTATGTCTTGTGAATAAGATATCCTGTGTCCACCCAACTTTCACTCCCGTACTGCAAAGTCTATCTGAAAACAGACGGGTGTAAATATAGCTTCGTCGGGGAGCTGACTTTCTTACAGAATACCATTGATCGCAACTACGAGCCTTTGCTGCGTCTTACTTCAATTTCACTAAAAGTATACTACCATACCGGGAGAATACACAACCTAAATACTTGAAATGATCTACCTGTTCCATTTTCGTATTCCTGATCTGACATTCAGTCCTTTCCAGTTTCTTCCATATTAAGTTCCTAGATATTTGTTTTGCAAGGCTTTCAGCACAGTCTGCCAATAAGACGACGTCGTCAGCATAGCCAAAACCGCTTACATTTGCACCTTACTGAATGCCTCCCAGCCATTTTATGTCATTCATTACGTGTCGTCTCAAAATATCCGAATCTCAAAACATTCGAGTCTCAAAATATCCAAATTCCAAAGGACGGTTTAACGAGCCAGTTTGCTACCTGGACGGCGAGTCTCAGAGTATCCGAATTTTCAATCGTAGTCCTGTTTTGAAACACCTTACATGTACACAGTATTACAGTATTATAATAAACTATAAGTAATACGAAAATGCGCAAAAAGGTCCAATGTTAGCATAATCTGGACTGCATGCCCTCTTCTAACAATGGTACCTCGCTCTTGAAGTGGGCCTGCAGTATAGCCTTGCACAAACATATGCGACAGGATGTCAGTAGACCCACGGACGCCATGAACCCACGCAAAGTTATACCTAGTCCCATTTTTAAATGAAGCTATTTCTTTGTCATATAAGTACAATCTTTATTACTTACAAATTTTACTATTAAAATATGTATAATTTATTCCGAATGTTTTCACAGGTTTCAGTCCATTTTCATGACATAACAGATTTTTCTCAAAACTACTCTGTCTTCAGTTTCGTCATATTTAGCTTAAACCTTTTAGTTCTTTGGACTAAAATGCGATAGTTCTTTCTTCTATTAGAACTTCGAGATTCATTTCCATCCTGGATATTTGGTAATCAGCTGTTTCAAGTTCTTTTTTCCCCAAATTATATACCAACTCCTTGAAGAGGAGATGTTTTTCATCAGTCTTTTGAACATAGAATTCCATTCTTTAACGGCGTTGTTTATTTGGTGTCGTTTCCCAAGACAATTGCACAACTCAAGTTTAGCCACTGGTCGACGAAGAAGTCGAAAAAACCTTCCAAATAAAATGAATAAAAATAAAAATTCACCTTCACCGTAGAGAAGTACGGACACTGAGCTAGCGAAATTAAAACCTGTCTGTTTTTAAACTCCTGTCATCTATGCAGCTACCTACACTACCCGGATATGTTGAGACTCACTTATTTATTCGGCTACATATTTCTTCCGGATATTTTGATTCTGCTTTCTTTCAATTTCATGTTCTGATATTTTGAGATTACACCTTTCAGTAAATGATCCATGTAAACTATGAACAACAAAGGTGAAAGATTATTGCCTTGTCTAACAATTGTAAACGAAGAACTCATTCTACCATCAATTCTCATTGCGTCCCAATTGTCAGCATTAAGCCTTTGATTGCCTGTAATAACTTACCCCTAATCCCATAATCCCTCAGAACGGCTAATATCCTTTTCTCAGAACTCCGTCGTATGCCTTTTCTAGATCTACAAAACATGAACATAACTAACTTATCTGTTCGTCTCCGCGCATTTTTAAGTTACTTGGCGCATAGTGAAAATTTGATCCTGACAGCCCCTCTGTGGTCCGAAACTACCCGGGTTATCATTCAACTTATTATCCAGCATTGATTGCAGCCTACTTTACAAAATACCAGCAAACAGCACAGTTAAGTAAAATACCTCGATCGTTGATTGAGTCCCTCCTGTCCACCTGCCTACAGATGGGTGCACTTACTCCTTTCGGCCAATCAAAAGGTACCTCACTAACATTCCACGCGAATTCTATCACTTATGAAGTCATTTCACACCTACCTTCCCATTGTATTTTACAATTTCAGGTCTAATTTCATAAATTTATTCTGCCTTATGACACTAGTTTATTTACTGTCTCTTTCCCCTTCCTCAATAACTTCACAGTCGTCACCGTTCTCCTCCTCACGAACTTGGTTGTTCGCGACTTGACAGAAATAGATTTCTTCTTTACGTTGAGAAGATTTTCAAAATATTCCTCCCATCTGTCCAGTGATTCTCTGATATCTACCATTAGTTCATTATGGGTAGATCTATAATGAGCAAGGCACATTTAACAAGGTAATTTACCGTAAGAAGCACAGTTATTACCGGCATGTATTTAGAGGTCAGAACAACTACTGAGTGACTCAGATGGTTGAGGCATTGGCTTTCTGACCCCAACTTGGCATGTTCGATCCCGGCTCAGTCCGGTGGTAGGCCTATTTGAAGGTGCTCAGATACGTCAACCTCGTGTCTGTAGATTTACTGGCACGTAAAAGATCTCCTGCGGAACAAAATTCCAGCACTTCGGCGTCTCCGAAAACCGTCCAAAAGTAGTCATTGGGACGTATAAATAATAATCTACCTCATTTTCCCGCATTCTGATGAGGTCGCTGGTGCGTCTGTGCCACACGTGTGGACTCGGCCCTGTTTTACGGTTGTATGCCCTTCCTGACGCCAACCCTCTGTGGAGGGATGTATTCACTATTACGTGCTTCTGTGCTGGTTAGTAACGTGTGTTCTGTATGTATGAAGATGATAGTTTTGGGACAAACACAAACACCCAGTCCCCAAAACAGAGAATTTAATCAGATGCGACTAAAATGCCCAATCCGGCCGGAATCGAACACAGGACTTTCTGAACCGAAGGCCTCAACGCTGACCATTCAGCCAAGGAGCTGGACAACAATATTATTAATATCATGTTATTGGTTTTAAATCGCACTAACCATTTTCACGGTTTCCGGAGACGCCGGGCTGCTGGAATTTTGTCCCACATATACTGTATTCTTTTACATGTCGAAACTGGGAAGAGGATAAGCGTCCTGTGGCTATTGTCTGGGTTAAAGCAGGAAATCCCCGGGGAAAGACTACACAGGACAGCTGCTTTGAACCTCAGGTCCACGAACAGTACTGCATCCCATGCTTGTCGGGCGAAACGAGCTGCAAACGTGTGAAAGTCTATGCCGTTGAATTGTAATATTTTGATATCTTTTCTTGAATGAACGCGGCCTAGTGGCTATATACGATGTACGATTTTGTTATTCAGTTTTTTATTTCCAATATATGATCACCCTATCCATGTTTAAGCCGAAACATAACGCGAGGAAAATACTGAGATAGTGTGCCATCTTCTAAAATATCCTTGTTTATGGCTTCCTTCTAAGCTACATTTTGTGTTATGTTATCAATGTGCCTCGACAAGTTGCTGAGGCATCAGTCCAGTAAGTGAACTTGAACCTAGCGGATAGTGATGAAATAATGACGTATTCCTACAAAAATTCGCAAGATGAGCAAATTCTCAAGTTTTTATTGTAGTTGACCTTGGCATGAATTGATATCATGGTAAACTGCGCTACTCGGTGTTCCTTAAACGTTCGGTCGAACTATGCTTCCATTATCTACAGCGACCACAGTTTACATAGATCGCCTCCACTCCAGCCGGGTAATTTCGAAATTATTATCCTGTACACAGATATTCGTATTTACACCCACCATGAGTCAATTTTTTTACATACATACTTTTTTTTGCCAGTGGCTTTACGGCGCACCGACACATATAGGTCTTACGGCGACGATGGGATACGAAAGGCCTAGGAGAAGGAAGGAAGCGGCGTGGCCGTAATTAAGGTACAGCCCCAGCATTTGCCTGGAGTGAAAATGGGAAACCATGGAAACCCATCCTCAGGGCTACCGACAGTGGGATTCGAACCCACTATCTCCCGGATGCAAGCTCACAGCCACGCGCCTCTAACCGCATGGCCAACTCGCCCGGCATACATACATACATACATACATACATACATACATACATACATACATACATACATACATACATACATACATACATACATACATACATACATACATACACTGCTATGCCTTTCAGCGTTCAGTCTACAAGCCTCTGTGAATTTTCCATTTTGTTCGCCAAGTTGTTTCTCAGGAGTCCTTGCCTGTCAAATGAAAATGGGGCTCCGTTACTCCCATAGGTCCGAGGTTTGCTTACAACGTTCTGAGCGTGCTCAGTGAGAATTCTGTGAAGCAGGATGCTACTCTACTTACACATAGTCTCAGTGAGGATATCTTCTCTAAAGGGTTAGAGACCCTTGGTGGATTGTATAGTCCTAGCAGCCGGAGCACAAGGAGGGCCACGACTCAGAGTATGTCCAAGATGCCTACTCCCATTCCAGAGCAACTGGTATGACGACTCTCAGCACCAGGCCACTCAGCCATTGCCCACGGTTAACGAACTAGGACGTGACTACAGTAACCCACACCACGAACCCTACAGAAAATTTCATAAGTCGTCATGTTACAAATGTCGACATTTGAAAACACTCTGGTGCACACATATGAATTCCAACCTGAAAAATGATCTTATACGGTAGTATAATCATTTTGCCTCCAATTCCTGGAGAGGTTATGGTAACATAGTACAGATATAACAACCCCAGATAGGCTATGCATATTATTATGTTTACGTCAGGATTTATTTATTTACTTATTTATTTATTTATTTATTTATTTATTTATTTATTTATTTATTTATTTATTTATTTATTTATTTATTTATTTATTTATTTATTTATTTATTTATTGTGTTAAATGTAGAAGTCAAAAGATTTTCCGTATAGGATATAGTTTGTGTACATGTATTTGGGAACTCTATTCTAATAAAGAATAATAACAACAAAAACAACAACAACAACAACGAAAGTTCGATTAATCATAAGTGGTGACGCGCACCTGAAAATCAGGTAAATCATCGGTCACGACGACCTGGAATGAGAAATTGGTTGCCAGTATAATGATGTGGGTTTGATTCCCCATCAAGAAGTCCAAAAATTTAGAAACGAGAAGATCTCCACCTCTGGAGATAATTGGCCAGCAAAGAAATATTTAATTTCGTACATTCTCGAAAGGAGAGGATATTCGTAAACTGTGGAAAGCCGGTTTTTTTTACAATTTGCTTTACATCACACCGACACAGATAGGTCTTATGGCGACGATGAGATAGGAAAGGGTTAGGAGTAGGAAAGAAACGGCCGTGGCCTTGAATAAGGCACAGCCCCAGCATTTGGCTGGTGTGACAATGGGAATCCAGGGAAAATCATCTTCAGGACTGCTGACAGTGGTGTTCGAACCCACTATCTCCTTAATGCAAGCTCACTTGAGGATTTTGAAGTACAGTCATCTTCTGCGACGGCCAATTCTTGTGCGGTCGAGTGTACACTACATGGCCCTGAGGTTTTTTCAGTTTACACCAACAGTGAGTGCCAGGTTAATTCTGGGGGCAAGGGGTGTGTATCTCGTGGTGGTAGAACACTGGCCTTCTGAGATCAAGCTGGTGGGTTCGATCCCGGCTCTGTCCGGTGGTATTTGAAGGTGCTCAAGTACGTCAGCCTTGTGTCGATAAATTTACTGGCACATTAAACAGCTCCTGCGGGACAAAATTCCGATACCTCGGCATCTCCGAAAATCGTAAAAGTAGTTAGTCGGACGTAAAACAATTATTAGTATTATTATTATCATTATTAATATTCCTGGGAGCAAAAGCCTCCGGGCAAGGAGCTGACCACTCTATCTAACTTTGTTAGTGCCAAGGAAGCCTTTACCTTCCACTCCTCCAATTTCCTCTATGCCCTGTGCGCAGATAGCTATAGAAGCATTTGGTTCATTCACAGAAATATGTGCTAATATTGTTATCGTATTTACTATTGTGATACTACGTAACTTAAATCACAGCCCCACAATTCTGTATTATTATGTCTATCCGGTGTTAAATTATTCAGTTCTTGTGTTAAATATGGAAGCTGTATAGTTGTCCATAGTAGATATTGTTTGTATATCGTCGCTTAAGAAACATTTCCACCTATCTGGCAATACTGTTCCTATCCATCACGTTCCTTAAGATTGGTCACGCCTCCCAGCCACATATGGATATACAGTCTAACGGGAGAATATTCGTCCTGTTCACTTTCCTATGCTCACATGTAAAGAAATATTAACCATACCGTAATGTAGGGATATGCAATACAATGTACGAGGGTTGTAAATAAAGTAGTAGCAATATTGATAGAACACAATATTTATTGAACTAACAAGTACAATCGCATTACATTCCTTCAATGTAGTCACCCGCACTCTATTACCTTTTAGCAAATGTCGGGAAGCCGTTGGGGACCGTTGACAAGGCTCTCTGCTGATGACAGCGACGGAGCGCGAAGTACAGATGCCAGGTCAGGAATTCGGCGGCCTCGGAGGGGTTCCTTCAACTTCGAAAACAGGTCGAAGTCACAAGGACTCATGCCTGGTGAGTTCGATGTGTTCCAAGACATCCCAATGCCATCGTTGCAATAAGAGCTTGATATTGTTTGCGTCGTGTCAATGTGCGTTGTCATGCAGCACGATAGCGTGATCGCCTCGCAACGCACGTGGAGGTTCGCGCCGCATAGCCGGACGCTGATGTCATTCAAGAAATCGTCAATAGGAGAAACTGTTGATGGTTTGTCCCTCAGGCACAGGAAGCGTAAGAATAACACCCTCGTAGTCGTACGCCACAATCAGCACAAATTCACTCGACTGGGTTCCTGTCGAAATTTCTGTGGACGTGGCGAACCTGGGTGACGCCATTCATTCGAGTGACGCTTTAATTCATGCTCGTAGGCTCGTGCCCACGCCTCATCAGTGGCGACAATACGGTGCAGAAATTCGCCTCCTTCGTTACGGTATCTGTCCAGGTGGATGCCAGCTGGTGCACACCGGTGCCATTACGGTACGTCAGTGAGTTGATGTGGAACCCAACGGGACGCAGTTTTCCTCATGTTAAGACATTTCGCCAGCATGTACCACACCGTTTGATGACTGAGACCAACCTCTGCAGATAATTCCCGAACAGTCCATCGATGATCTACGGAAACGAGCCCACTCACGATATCAATCTGATCTTGAGGAATGGAGGGCCAACCTGTGCGGTGCAAATCCGCAGTCTCATTCCAACCCGCACGAAATGCTTTGATCCATCGTGCAACCGCCCTATACGGTAATGCGTTCTCGCCACAGGCTTCACGTAATCCTCGATAACATTCTGATGCATTTCTGCCACGGGCAACCTAGATTTTAATCTACGAACGCTGATCAGCTTTTGAAAACACGCTTTAGAGCGGTGAACTCGACACTCTTCACTTCAACGCCACACAGCAACAACACTCCCAACTGGATGCCTGTCAGTTGCACACTACACATCGACAACAGCGCCACATGACCGCTCCCATATCGTATTTACGCATGCACGATCTCCTGCAAGTGTCTAGACTACGTTGTCACTACTTTACTTAACACATTTAAGGTTCGTTTTCCTTCATGCATAAACATACAAAAATGAACGCAAAGAAATATTGTTCTGTTGAACTGCATGTCCATATGGGGCTGGAAGACGTGACCAATCTTACGGAAAATAATGGATAGGAAGAGCATGGTCAGATAGACGGTATTGTTTCTTTCTGTGACGATATATTTGTGCAGTGCATGGGGGAAATGAAGGCTAATTATAACCGAGTACTGTAAGTTTGATGAATGATCAGTAAAACACTGGGAAATTGAGATGTGCTAACTGTTCATAGGGAGGCGAGTTTATTGACTGTATACAAGCCTTATGTTTGGCGCGGCCCAGTGTCAATAATCCAGGCCCGCCAGTGAATTTTCTAAGATCTACCATATGTTGTAGGCTGTCTTAGGTCCAGTAGTCTATTTGCTACTGTATGTTAGCTTGTATGAGCCGGTGAACTGCCACAGTCTACGGTCTGGTTTCAAGGCATAGACAGGTCTTCTCTTGTGAAAGATACATATCTCTTTGAAAAGTGAATAGCATGATTATTCCTTTGTACAAATCCTTGGGTAGTTAAAAAGTACCAGTATTACAAGTATTATCTGAATCAGGGTACCGCGTGTCTGTGGAACAATCACTGAATATTGTGTATATTGCACAAATATTGAAGTGTGTTGCCGGTACCAGTGTTCGCCGTTGTTTATAAGATTACTACAAATGATAATGGATCATAGTGCCTGCTTTCCAATGTATTTATTTCAGCGTTAGGTTTGATGATGATGATAGTTGTGATGATGATGATGATGATGATGATGATGATGATGATTGTTGTTTAAAGGCGCCTAACATCTCAGTCATCAGCCCCGCTTTAGGTTTGTGTTCATAATGTGTTATGGGAAAACTTTCCAGGTTTTTTGTTTATTTTGAACGATTATACAGTATATCGTCATCGCGCATAGAAAATCCACTATGTGATAATATTTCAGCTCAGAACTCTGACCACCGAGCTCGATAGCTGCAGTCGCTTAAGTGCGGCCAGTATCCAGTATTCGGGAGATAGTCGGTTCGAACCCCACTGTCGGCAGCCCTGAAAATGGTTTTCCGTTGTTTCCCATTTTCACACCAGGCAAATGCTGGGACTGTACCTTAATTAAGGCCACGGCCGCTTCCTTCCCACTCCTAGCCCTTCCCTGTCCCATCGTCGCCATAAGACCTATCTGTATCGGTGCGACGTAAAGCAACTAGCAAAAAAAAAAAAAAAAAAAGAACTCTGACCAGAAAGGTTCCGTCATCTAAGGTTCAGTATTGCATGAACAATATCAACGAATTTTCCTTCTAAGTGATACATGTGCTGCGGGTCAGTATTTATCCCCTGAACACTGCCACATAGCGGTATTTCGAGGCGCAGCGACGATTGTTACTAGAGTTCGATGAAGCGGATATCCGTAGAGTACGTCATGGTAGAATGTAGCCAATATATTCCAAGTTATTGTGAAGGTTTTATTTGGGGTAGGTAGCGTCGGTGCATTTCCCATCAGTTTAATCATTTTCGGAGGGTTAGGTACGGCCCATAATGGACGAGAGAAGAGAAAATCATCATGGTCTCTCTAAATTAGAGGGATCCATTCTGGTTAACTCTTGTGGTAAAACTGGTTGCAGTTAAGTTAAAAATGTCGCCCAAGCGTGCGGCAAGTATTTCAGTAGTACTACACTATGACTGCGTGCTAGAATAGTAGGTATTTAACTTGTAGGGATGTACAGATACACACACTAACGTTAGCGTAGAAATAACAGAGATTACCGGTATCGCTATGTACAGTGCGGTATAGTCACGATATATCAGGCTATTTGACAATGAAAATATTGTGTATTAGAGAGAGTTCAAGATCTAGGAGCTACCCGCCCACCGTCAATATCACAGCTAAATACTTAAAGAGACGTTCAGTCTACACCGAAAATGAGACCAGGTTAATTACTGGGGGAAAAGGCGGGCGGGCGTAGAGCTATTACTCTGCTCCAGCAAGTGCCGAGGTTACGGGTAGTGGAAGCCTTTTACCTCTCCAAGGGCCTTCATGACCTGTATGAAGATGACTTTGTTTTGATTTATCTGAAGAGGGGATATTTCATCACGAGACCAGAATCGCGTGGTTTAAATGGCAGCCCCCCTTCGTGTACGAGTTCCATCACTACTGCAAAGAGAAACACAAAGAGTAATACCAAGAGCACGCGCAGAAAGAGTTCGTACAAGTACTGAAGTGAACATTGAAGAGATAGAAGATTTAATACAATTAGTAAAAGGAGACGAGCGTCTAATTGTGATGGGAAACTGAAATGCAGTGGTGGGCTAAGGAGGAGTACGTGTTTTTATAAATAGGAGAGATCACAATATGAAGATAAAGTTGGAATTAAAGAGGACATATTGCGGCAAATATTCGTTTATAAGAAGAGGAAATAAAACTAAACTCGATTGCTCACCAGTCCCGAACGGCCTTGGCCTGCCAAGCAACCGCTGCTCAGCCCGAAGGCCTACGGATTATAAGGTGTCATGTGGTCGGCACGACGAATCCTCTCGGCCGTTATTCTTGGGGAAAAGTAATTAGGAGTTGGAATAATTTACCAAGGATGATGTTTGATAAATTTGCAAATCCTCCGAAATTACCTAAGAAAATGCTAGGTAAAACCAGATAGGGAATATGCCACGTGATCTACTGCCCTGATGCAGATGAATGGTGATTGGTCGGAGAAAAACTAACGTAGCAGGAGAATTTGGACTGTGACAAAGTAATTAAAGAGGAAGTCGGCTGATAGAATTCCACACCGATCATAATTTAGTCCTTGCTAATACTTGGTCCATACACCACAAGCGACGAGACGAGACCTGGAGACACTGGAGGTATCAAACAGACTTCATTATAATGAGGCAGAGGTTCAGAAACCAGGTGTTGGATTGCAAGATCTTCCCAGGAGCAGACGCGGACTCTGACCACAACTTGATGGTCGTGAAATGCCCTTTGAAGTTTAAGAAATTGGAGAAAGGAAGGAATGCTAGGAGATATGATCTAGACAAGTTGAAGGAAAAGAGTGTGAGAAATTGTTTCAAGGGACGTGTTGCTCAAGGACCAAGTGAAAGGGCTGAAAGAGACACAATAGATGAAGAGTGGACAGTCCTGAAGAATGAGATCAGTAGGGGTACTGAAGAAAAGTTCGGAAGGAAGGCATGAGGAAGTAAGAATCAATGCATAAGTCAGGAGATACTAGACCTGATTGACGAGTGGCGAAGTACTGCAAGGCAAGGGTGTATTCTGCCCGAAGGCAGGTCCGAACCTCCGCAGAGGTGTGCCTGAGTCGGAGTTTACGTACGGTAGAGTGGCCAGTTCCTTTCCGCTCGTCCATTTCCTAGTGGCGAAGTACAAGAATGCAAAAAATGAGGAGGGTAGAAAAGAATACAGGTGATTAAAGAATGTATATGGAAAGTGCAGGGCAGATAAGGGAGAGTGGCAGAAAGAGAAGTGCAAGGATGTTGAATGTTGTGTGGTTGTAGGAAAGATAGATCGTGCATGTAGAAAAATAATGTAAATGTTTGAGGAAAGGAATATTAGGGGTATGTATATTCAAAGCTCAGATGGAAAACCACTTCTAGGGAAAGAAGACATGGCAGGAACATATTCAACAATTTTATCAATGGAAAAAAGTAGATGATAAGTTTCTGGGAAAAGAAGAAGCTGTTCATGTTGATGAAATGGGAGACCCGATCTTGAAGTCAGAATTAGACAGAGCTTTGAGAGACCTAAATAGGAACAAGGCACACGGAATATATGAGATACTCTGAGAATTACAAATACAATATACTTTGCGTTGCACCGTCACAGATAGGTCTTATGACGACGATGGGACAGGAAAGGGCTAGGAATAGGAAGGAAGTGGCCGTGGCCTTAATTAAGGTAAAGCCCCAGCATTTGCCTGGTGTGGAAATGGGAAACTACGGAAAACCATCTTCAGGGCTGCCGATAGTGGGGTTGGAACACACTATCTCCCGAACGCAAGCTCACAGCTGCGCGCCCCTAACCGCACGGCCAACTTGCTCGGTACTCTGAGAATTGCTGACTGCATTAGGAGAATGTGAAATGACGAATTTATTCCATTTACTGTGTAAGCAATATAAGAGAGGATAAGTGCCATCCGATTTTAGACAGAATCTTGTTATGCCTATTTCCAAGAAAGCAGTTTAGGTCACGCTTGCAAAATTTTAACACGTATTATTTACGGAGGGATGGACAGACGAGCTGAAGATGAGTTGGAAGGAGATCTGTTTGGGTACAGAAGAAATATAGGAACACGAAAGGCAATCCTGATTTTACGTCTGATCTACGAGGATCGAATTAAGAAGGACAATACCGCGTGCATGGTATTCGTAGATCTAGAAAAGCACTCGATAATATTGACTGGACAAGCTATTTGAAATTCTGAAAGTGTTCGGGGTCAGATACCAAGAAAGAAGGATTATCTACAATCTGTACAACCATCAGTCCTGTTCAATGTTTATGTAAAACAGGCAGCAAAGGAAATCAAAGAGGAATTTGGAAAGGAAATCACAATCCAAGGAGAGGAAATCAAACCACTGAGATTTGCCTGTGATATTGTTATTTTACCTGAGACTGCAGAAGATCTGGAGAAATTGCTGAATGTTATGATCACAATCTTGGAGAAGGTGTACAAGATGAAAGTAAATACATCCAAATAAATAAAAAGAATAATGGAGTGCAGTCGAACGAAGTCAGGTGATGCAGGAAATATTAGATTAGGAAATGAAGTCCTAAAGGAAGTAGATGAATACTGTTACGAAGGTAGTACAGTAACTAACGATAGCGGAAATAAGGAGGACATAAAATGCAGACTAGCAGAAGGAAGGAAGGAAGGAAGGAAGGAAGGAAGGAAGGAAGGAAGGAAGGAAGGAAGGAAGGAAGGCCTTTATTAGAAAATAAATTTGCTCCCTTCGAACATTGATGTAGGAATTGAAAATATATTTTTGAAGACTTTCGTCTGGAGCGTGGCATTGATGGAAGTGGAACATGGTCAATAACTAGATAAGAAAGAAAGATAATAGAAGCTGAAGACGTTTTAAATTTAATTGATAAAATAGCAATTAACTCTGTGGTGTAGCGGTTAGTGCGATTAGCTGCCATCCCCGGAGGTCAGTGTTCGATTCCCAGCTCTGCCACGAAATTTGAAAAGTGGTACGGGGGCTGGAACGGGGTCCACTCAGCCTCGGGAGATCAACTGAGTAGAGGGGCGATCGACTCCCACCTCAGCCATCCTCGGAGTGGTTTTCCGTGACAACTAAACATACTAACCACTACACTTCCGAGGCAGACCATAATTAAGTTTATTTGGAAATTGTGCGAAAATGATGCTCACGTTTTTTCTATATGTATTTTTATATTCCAAAACTGCACTAAAATGGGCTTTTTACGTAGCTTCTTCGCACATTAACCTGAGGTTGCTGTGTGAGCTATCGGATCAGGCCTCGTCGTCATAATAGTTCAAGTTTCCCTCTTCAGAGAGCATACCGGAAACAATTTCTGTCACGTGAGGTTAGTCTTGTGGTTAGTCTGTTGCCAGCAATGCACATTGGTTGTATATACAGTAAGGGGATATGACGTGTCTGACAGTGTGGAGTGGAAATTTATTGACACGTCGAAGTAAAATTAGAATAGATTTAATACAACAGTTAAATCTTAGCAAATCATACAGTAAGTTACGACCATAACGAGCGCATGTCTACAGCCAGTCATCTAGTGGTCGCTGAAGCTAAAATATCTGCGCTAAGATAAAACTATTGCCACGATTTCTAAAGGGTGTCACTGTGTTAGTGTTCCAACTGTTTTGAGAGCATTTACAGACTTACATAATTTAGGAATGTCTGGTTCCATGGCTAAATTGTTAGCGTGCTGGCCTTTCGTCCAATGGGTCCCGAGTTCGATTCCTGGCCGGCTCGAAGATTTTGACTTTCATTCGTTAATTCCTCTGGCTTGGGGCTGGGTAATGTGTGTTTGTGGCGTCTTAGGTCGGGCCCCATCATTACACGCGCGCAGGTCATCTATAGGTGTCAATAAGAAAGACCTGCACCAGGCCTCTCCTGAAGTCATAGGCCTACGCCATTATTATTATTATTATTATTATCCAGGAATGATGTGTTATGAAATTATCTTGTTAACTGTTATGGAAGTGAAGTTGTTGTCATTTTACGTAATAGTTTCGAAATATTGACCGAACTGTACTGTCATCATGAATCTCTAAATCTTCAGCTAAATCTCTTGGACGCTTGTGTAACGAATCTGAAGATTGTCAATTCTTCATCTTCTGGCTCGTGTTTACAGGTCAGTTTCACCGCATTATGTTAGTTGCATCAGCCTGACCCTCAACCAGGAAGACAGCTTAAGGATACTACGGTACAAGGAAAATAGCATGGTTCAATTCGAAGAAAGAATCCTTATCTCGAGATGGTTTGTAAAACAGTCAACAAACGTCTTGGGAAGTTTTATATGCGTATGATATGGAGATATCCGTAGTTGATAAAGAGGTAGTATGAGACAAGCAAACCTTGTGTGCGTCTGGGAGACGAAAGTAAGTTTGAAGAAGGAACGAGGTACAGTAGCTGCAGTAGTCCGTTGTCAGCAGTGCACAACAGGGAAGTCGTACGTTTCGTTGTGTGTACAGTGAGGGAGAAAGATGTCTGACCGTGTGGAGTGGATTTTTTTTTTTGCTAGTGGCTTTACGTCACACCGACACAGATAGGTCTTATGGCGACGATGGGATAGGAAAGGCCTAGGAGTGGGAAGGAAGCGGCCGTGGCCTTAACTAAGGTACAGCCTGGTGTGAAAATGGGAAACCACGGAAAACCATCTTTAGGGCTGCCGACAGTGGAATTTGAACCCACTATCTCCAGAGGATGTAAACTCACAGCCTCGTGCTTCTAACCGCACAGCCAACTCACCCGGTGAGTGGAAATTTATTAACAAGTAAAATTAGAATCGAGTTAGCACAACAGTTAATACTAGTAAATGATGTTCTTTAAACCTGTAACACACATGTGCAGTATATCTACCTTAATTTTCTCATATTTCTAGGCGTATCGAGAAACATTGCCTTGTTAGGATGGAATAATGTTTTTCCAGAATTTTCCAATCGGGGATAAAAGCAATGGTTCTCTTGTGCGGGACCATCTTACGATCGTAACGAACGAAGATGTACACGGAAGAGGAATACACAGCGTATTGTCTTCGAATGTGTTCAGTTACGTTTCTGTTACTATCCGTAGACCTCATTGAGGTCTGTATAGCCTAATGTCTGAGGTGCATGGAGATTAAGATATACTCTATACAGTAAATAAAATGGTGTATGGCTTTTAGTGCCGGGAGAGTCCGAGGACATGTTCGGCTCGCCAGGTGCAGGTCTTTCGATTTGACTCCCGGAGGCGACCTGCGCGTCGTGACGAGGATGAAATGATGATGAAGACAACACATATACCCAACCCCCGTGCCAGAGAAATTAACCAATTATGGTTAAAATTCCCGACCATGCCGGGAATCGAATCCGGGACCCCTGTGGCCAAAGGTCAGCACGCTAACCATTTAGCCACGAAGCCGGACTCTATTCAGTAAACTCTTGATAACTCGTACAGAAGAGGGGAGGGGTCTGTTCGAGCTCCCCAAAGTCCATCCTACAGAGGGGGGATAAAGACGTGCCTAAGAAATAAAAACGTATTTATTTATTTATTTATTTATTTATTTATTTATTTATTTATTTATTTATTTATTTATTTATTTATTTATTTATTTATTTCATACGTTTACCCTCCAGGGTTGGTTTTTCCCTCGGACTCAGCACCGAGGGATCCCACCTCTACCGCCTCGAGGGCAGTGTGCTGGAGCGTGAGATATTTGGTTGGGGTTACAACTAGGGAGGAGGACCAGTACCACGCCCAGGTGGCCTCACCTGCTATACTGAACAGAGGCCTTATCGAGGATGGGAAGATTGGAGGGGATAGGCAAGGAAGATGGAAGGAAGCGGCCGTGGTCTTATGTTAGGTACCATCCCGGCATTTGCCTGGAGGAGAAGTGGGAAATGACGGAAAACCACTTCAGGGATTGCTGAGGTGGGAATCGAACACTCTCTACTCGCTTTACTATAGGAGTTCGTGAATACGTCATACAAGCATACATTCCTACTGTACGGTACAGTAAGGTTCATTGTCCTTTACACATACGCAAAAGAAAATTAACAAAACAGGAAATGATGCGTGACCATTCATAGGGGAAATAGTGGGTAAAGGCGATGGTTCTCTTGAGGATGTGGGTGGGGGCTCTTACAATAGCAACGTAACGAAGACGTACACATAGGAGGAATACACAGCGGTGTGAAGCTCGAGGAAATTCGTTCTGCTATACTGAATATAAGCGAAAAACCGAGGCACTTGCAACTTTTCAAAATTGATAATACCGAGCAAGTGGCCAAGCGGTTAGGGTCACGCGGCTGTGAGCTTGCAATCGGGAGATAGTGAGTTCGAGCCCCACTGTCTGCAGCCCCGAAGATGGTTTTCCGTGGTTTGCTATTTTCGCAACAGACAAATGCTAGGGGGTGTACCTTAATTAAGGCCACGGTCGATTCCTTCCAATTCTTAGCACTTTCCTATCCCATCGTCGTCATAAGACCTGTTTGTGTCGGTGCGACGTAAAACAAATTGCAATAATAATAATAATAATAATAATAATAATAATAATAATAATAATAATAATAATAATAATAATAATAATAATAATAATTCTTGCAAAATTATCGCCATGCATCGGACTTAACAACAGTTAAGCAAAATTGGTGGCCATCTTGGTGGAAGGGTGACCGCTTCACTATACGGGAGTTGTGAAAGAAATCCCAGTCACATCAATACGAGGGGACGACGAGGGCGCTTCCAAATCACAACACTGTTACAGCGAGAGAACACCAAATATTACACGGTGAAACAGCATTGGGGTGTTAACTTTCTAAATGGGTGCCCGCTCATCCCGCTATCCGCACACACAAGTGACACGGTTGAGAGCATCTTTCTTACAACCAATAACACGCGTACGCTTAAGTTATGTCCGATACTGACAAATGTCCTCTCATTTATATTTGGAGGAATTTTGAATCCAATGTACACTGTCCAACACTTGGGCAGCAAAACAGTGGCTATTCCTGTCGACGTTACTGATATAACATGTAGTCCTAAATTGAAGCACTTTTGTATTATATATCCTAAATATCTTTCTAGTGTCCTCGGGACCATTGGAGATGAATGCATTCTTGATATTTGTGTTGTTTTGTTGTAACACGTCAATGATTTCATTAATAATTACAAGTTGTTCTTGGTTTGTTATGAGTACGGCCAAATCAAAATTGAAAATTAGCACACTGATATGACACGTAGGATCGACTCATTTTGCTAACTACCAGAATGGAAGAAGTTCACAGCCTCAATGTTAAAATTACGACATGAAAAATAGAAGACATCTGACTGCGCATGCGTGCTTACCCACCTCCACCTCCTCTATTGTGCCACATGCCTCAGCGCTTTCACGGTTCAGGCAGCCTTGAAGTACTGGCGAGCGCTTCGGCCCATCAGAATGCTACATTTATCTTTAATAATTTAAAAATATAAGATAAGAAATGTTCATGCTTATAAAGATTACCTGCATACCTACAGGCCAATAGCCTTCGTCAGAATGCTTTACGATGTCAATCGGCTCGGCCGTTCTCTGAAATTCGAGGTCACAAAAATCAGTCTAGTGTTTAAAATATATAGATAATAACAATATATTTTTTCGTTTACGGCCGTTAGAGACCACGCTAGATAACAGTTACATGTTTCTGAAAGCCTTCTTCATAGCCCAAAACTTCAGCAGCAGTCTTCTTTCTTCCGTCCACCCACAGTTAAGTTTTGGTTCGTCATGGAATCCCTGGAATTTGTTGATCATTTATCTAAACTTTGTTCGGTTTGAGATGTCTTTTGAATTTAGTCCTACCTGTTTGAGATCCTTTCTCACCTCCCCGAACCATTTGTCCGACACTTTAGGTCTGCTGTCTAGTATTGTGAAAATCCTTTACGTTAGTCTCTTCTCATCCATTCTAAATAAATGCCCATAGAATTTAAGTCTCCGTTTTCTCATGGACTCAGTTAGCCTTTCATTGTCACGGTAAAGTTCTTCCCTTCCTCGCAACCTATACTGTCCGTCCACAATCTTTGGACCCATTATTTTGCGAAGGATCTTTCTTTCGAATTTCTTAGCTTCTCTCAGTCCCGCTTTCCCTGTCATTTGGAGGCTTTCACTAGCGTACAGACGTTTCGATTTAATCACTGTATTGTAGTGCTTAGCTCGTCTTGGGATGGTTTCCTTTTTGTATACGGGATATGTCCTACAAAAAGCCGCAGCCATCATCTCCCGTCTGGTGTTTTTTACTTCTCTTTCATTAGTTTTCAATTGAACTATTTCACCCAGGTACTTAAAGCTATCAACTCTTTCTATTTTACCGTGTTCTGTCTTCAGGTACCGAGGGGCTATTTTGATGTTTGTTATATATTTAGTTATTTTCGAAAGAAATATGTAGTCCTGCTTTTTCTGCTTGTAGTTTTAGTACATTCAGCTGTTCTATTGCCGTGTCAGTATTCCTAGATAGCAGCGCGAGGTCATCAACAAAGGCAAAGCAATTAATCATGAAACCACTTTTTATTCCTTTTCTGTCCAGTTCTTTTTCCTATTCTCGGATAATTTTCTCCAACACACAGTAAAATGATAATAATGATAATAATGGGTTGCTGGGGCCGTGCCTTAATTAAGACCACGGCCGTTACCTTCCCAATCCTAGGCCCTTTCGCGTCCTTCTGTCACCGAACACTTTCGATGTGTTAGTGCGATGTTAAACCACTTTAAAAATATGTCTGTTGAGAAATAGTCGATTTTCCTTTCATCATCACAATAATCATACATATTTTGGTTTTACGTCCTGCTAACTACACTATGTGATCAAAAGTATCCGGACACCCCCAAAAACATACGTTTTTCATCTTAGGTGCATTTTACTGCCACCTAATGCCAGGTACTCCATATCAGCGACCACAGTTGCCATTAGACGTAGTGAGAGGGCAGAATGGGGCGATCCACGGAACTCGCGGACTTCGAACGTGGTCAGGTGATTGGGTGTCACTTGTGTCAGAAGTCTGTACGCGAGATTTCCACACTCCTAAACATCCCTAGGTCCACTGTTTCTGATGTGATAGTGAAGTGGAAACGTGAAGGGACACGTACAGCACGAATGCGTACATGCTGACCTCGTCTGTTGACTGACAGAGACATTTGAAGAGGGTCGTCAAGTGTAATAGGCAGGCATCTATCCAGTCCATCACACAGGAATTCCAAACTGCATCAGGATCCACTCCAAGTACTATGGCAGTTCGGCGGGAGGTGAGAAAAAACTTGGATTTCATGGTCGAGCGGCTGGCCATAAGCCACACATCACGCAGGTCAATGCTAAACGACGCCTCGCTTGGTGTAAGGAGCGTAAACAATGGACGATTGAACGGTGGAAAAACGTTGTGTGGAGTGACGAATCACGGTACACAATGTGGCGATCGATGGCAGGGTGTGGGTATGGTGAATGCCCGGTGAACGTCATCTGCCAGCGTGTGGAGCGCCAACAGTAAAATTCGGAGGCGGTGGTGTTATGGTGTGGTCGTGCTTTTCATGGAGGGGGCTTGCACCCCTTGTTGTTTTGCGTGGCACTATCACAGCACAGGCCTACATTGATGTTTTAAGCACCTTCTTGCTTCCCACTGTTGAAGAGCACTTGGGGGATGGCGATTGTATCTTTCACAAGATCGAGCACCTGTTCACAATGCACGGCCTTTGGCGGAGTGGTTACACCTTTGGGATGTTTTGGAACGCCGACTTCGTGCCAGGCCTCACCGACCGACATCGCTACCTCTCCTCAGTGCAGCACTCCGTGAAGAATGGGCTGCCATTCCCCAAGCAACCTTCCAGCACCTGATTGAACGTATGCCTGCGAGAGTGGAACCTGTCATCCAGGCTAAGGGTGGGCCAACACCATATTGCAGGGCCTCTCAGGGTGCATGTGCCTGGTGCATGCACTGTGCACGTTGCAAAAGACGACTTCCCTTGGTTGACCAGAGTGCAGACCACCACTCCTCGATTTGGAGCAATAGCGCTGTCTCTCTCTTTCCCCACACCTGTCTCGCTGGTTCCCCCTGACTCCCTCTTCCTCACTCTCTCCGTAGCGCTCCAAATCCGAGCCGAGTTGAGCCGAGCTTAGCCGAGTAGCCCAAAGACGAAGGGTTGGACCGAGCCGAGCCGAGCCGAGCGAGACCGATGCACAGTGCACGGAGCTCTTGCGCCTCGATTTGCACACGTGAGATTTTGGGCGTTTGAGAGGCCCTGCGCATATTGAATTCCAGCATTACCGATGGAGGGCGCCACGAACTTGTAGGTTATGTTCAGCCAGGTGTCCGGATACCTTTGATCACATAGTGTATATTTTTATGCTTTTCAGAGCTGTCGAGGTACCGGAAAGTTATCTCTCCGGAATTCTTTTACGCCGGTAATTCTACTGACATGTGGCCAGTGTATGTGAGCATCCTCATATACTACCGGACTGAGTAACCAAACATGAGAGTGTGGATTCAACATGTTTTGAGATCTAGGGGGATCTAACAGACGAATTAAGGTGAAACATAGTTCTTGAAAAAGGTCACCAAGTTCTTTAGCACGATCGCCCGAGGAAATCTCGTTAAACTTGGAAAGCAAAAGGACAAGCCAAGAACATAAGGCTTAAATATGATATTTTTTAAATCTTTCGTGTTTTACAACTTTCAACTGCTGCGTACACAAAAAAAAGATCATCCTGTTTTTGTAAATCTTGTATACGAGAACTTGTGAGAGAATATGGCGACGCGTGCCGGTACCATTTTAATGCTTGTTGCTCCTCTACAGCCGTAACATGCCAATAATGCGAGGCACTCCGTTACAAACTACTTGTGGTCAGAAACGTGAGTGATGCTTGAATGCCATCGCCACTGACCCTCAGACGGCCATTCTTTGAATTCCAGCCAGTACAATTAGAATATTCAAAATGATTAGTCTCACCTTTGTGTTTTTGACTCTTGTTAAAGCTTGAAGTTCTGTGACTATGACCACGATAACAACAGTCACGTAAAACTACAAGCTAACACTACAGCTAACACTAGCTAAACAATTCATAGGGGGCAGCAGTCCTAAATGCAGATCAATGATTGATTGATTGATTGATTGATTGATCGATTGATTGATTAAAGACTCTTTTTACACACACACGCACATCTAAAGGGAACTGATCTCCTCCCGCCGACCATAACATGTTAACGGAAAAATCGTATCCTGCTTTCTCCCACCCACCATGAGTTACGTATTTCGACATTTCCCTCACCTAGGCCTACAGTAAATGCTGCTCCTCATATTTAATGGACTTACAGATTTGCATACATAAACTTAAATCCCTTAGAATGTTGTACGCCATGCTCTTGGGTCTACACCTGTATTTGTCACATCCTCGTAGTCCAGTGCCGTTCTAGCTACGTAGCCTAGGTAAGTAATGTTTTATTTTACCTCGCAAGATTAAAGCCTTCAGGCCTTATCTTTCATCTAACCAGGCACAGAAATATTATATATTGCACTCAAGTTCATAAAAAACAGAAGATCTTGAAAGAATAGAGATAAGAAGTTCATATTCACAGGACCTGTTCATTAGTATGCTCTTCAGAAATGATTAGCATTTCAGGCACCTAGGTTCAGCATGTGTCCTGTTGCCTAGTAGGCACTGGGTCCTCCATGAGCACTGATAACTTGTTCCATGCGTGATGGCATCGACGCGTATAAGGCGCGAATGGCGTCCTGGGGTATAGCCATCAATGCTGGATTCACCTGGTACCACAGTTTGTCTTCGGTGGTTCCATTGGGTTACAGCGCCGCACCCGTCGTTTCACCATGTCCCACACATTTTCGATTGGCGACAAGTCGGTGGTCGGGCGGGCCAGGGCAACAGTCTGACATCCTGTGACAACAAGAATGCACGTATTCATGCATCAACACGTGGTCGTGCATTGTCCTGCTGAAATATGGCGTCTGGGGTGTCGTGCAGAAAGGTTACGGGTCGCAGGATGTCATTCACGTAGGTCAAACTGGTCACAGTGCCCTGGACACGCACTAACTGTGATTTGTGGTTGTACCCAATAGCACTCCAAATAATAAGGCCTTGAGTTGGCGCTGTATGTCTTGTGCGAATGCAGTCAATGTAATGCCCCTCCCCCTGTCCGCCACGAACCAAAATGCGGTCATCATTTTCAAACAAACAGAACCTGGATTCGTCCGAAAACACTATCTGCTGCAATTCCTGTCTTCAGTGACGTCGTTCCATACACCATTGCAGTCTAGCATGTTTATGCACATTAGTCAAAGGTAGGCGGAGAAGTGGACGACGCGGCGGTAACCCAGACCGTAATAAACGGGGACGGACTCTCCCTCCTGAAATGTACGATGTGTTACACTGTTCCACTGTTGCACCAGAGCTGAGGAGGACGCACATCTGTCCTGCAATGCCATTCGGATGAGGTATCGATCTTCTCGAGGTGTGGTCTGGGTGGTGCGAACAGACCCGTCTCGTCGTATTCTACGGCCTTCTGTGAACCATTCTGTACACACCCGTTGCACTGCCGACACACATCGTCCCACACGAGCAGCAATTTCCAGGATGAATTCATCACGTTCTCTCGTGCCAATAATGCGCCCTCTTTCAAACTCACTCATTTTACGGTACAGTTCTCCCATACGTCTGCGAGGCATGCTGTACGTCTGCTCAAGTCACACTGATCTATTACCGGCGGTTTATAGCTACAACGAGAGCAGCAGGCACATTTTACCAGTCGGTGGTGGTGCGCCGAGATATCAATGTGGACCTTGAACCTGAGGGCCGATATGATTCAAATGCTAAACATTTCTTCAGAACATACAAATGCACATGTTCTGTGAATATGAACTTCCTATCTCTAGTTTTTCAAGGTGTTCTGTTTTTTATGAACACGAGTGTAGGACATTGTATTATATTACAATAATTAAATTATATACATATTAAATTAAATATAATAAGGGGAAAAATTCTCAAAACTAGTGTTTTATACAACAATTTAATAACATTTGAAAAAAATAACTGTTAAGAATTTTAAATTGATCAATCTTCATGACAATAGAATGGTTGTGAATAGCAGCATCAAATTTACATACGATCCTTATTCGTGCTTAAAATGTGTCCAAAGAGCGAATAGCAATTATTCCTCTGATACTTTCAGGAAGGAGGTTCCACTCACGGCAGGCCAGTACTGTGAATGAATTATCATAAATGGTAGTTATGCGGGTAGATAAAGCAAGGTTGGAATATTTAGATCTAGTGTTACTGCCTGCTCATTCCATATTCAAACGTGTAACACGACTTACAAACAATCTGCCGCTAGATCGCAGCACCAGACGTACCCAGTTATCGCGTGAATGCAGATAGATAAGCATACAAACAAAATTTAAAATCTGAAAGTAAAAGAAAAATTAAAGAATTGTACGCATAAAGTGGTGCTCTAGGGAGTGATAGCTTCAAGGACTTTTCGAGAAAGAGATTTCGACGAACAAGAAAACCTGGAAACTTTGTATGGTACTTCCCTACATTACTAGGTAGAGGTATCACGAATTTGGCCACCACAGTTTCTGACACAAGTTCCTGGTGCTTACTGTTACTAAAACCCTTTAAAATCTTACAGTGGCACAAAGAGGGTAGAACATAGTTTTTATAGTCTGGAGCAGACTTGCAGATTTCTTGCAGTACGGTAGAGCCGCCTCAACAAATTTCTGTAGCCCCATAATTAGGCCAATAAATCGTTGCTGGGGATAGGGCAGGCCTCCTCTATCCGACTGTCTGATTAAGTTCATCAACGGGGATGCATTAAACTGAGGTGAAAACGTTACTCAAGCACGTGCTGCATTTTTCCTTCGATTAAACGCACTAAATAACCACACACTAATGCATGGGAAGCAGTTTCCAAAGTGACACACATCGACTCAGGCGGCTCACGAACATCTTCCAGTAAATCGAGTACATACTCAGCGGGCATCACTGGTTCTGTTTCGTCAAGTCCGGGAGAGGATACTGAGGCAGAAAATTTTGAATTTTGCTTATGGATAACGTTAGCACCATCGGTGGAATTAAAATACCAGATTTAAGAATTCTCTTTATAGAATTCTGAGTAGCCCGGGAGTTAGTCATGCCATTGCACCCTCCTCCCATTCTTATAGAACTAAACATGGCTTCAGCTGGATCTCCTGAAAAAGCCCATGTCATGGAATGAAATACCACGGCATTCTGGTTTCCCTTTCTTTGATTTGCAGAAAGGCACGCAGCAGTACACCATTTTCAATGTAAACAAATACAGTACTACCCTATTTCCCGCTATTTCATTCCGACAGTTCAGGAGCCGGTTGGTGTTGCCACCTGCTGTGGGTATTTGTAAACGGAGTGTTTCATTTAGTGCCATGTTAAAATGTTGTAATGAGCAGGCAGTATAAGCAGCCGTCGGATGCAGATCGAGCAGGCAGTGGCTAGTGTAAAGGCTGTGACAGGCAGTGTTGCCAACTTATATTTTCAAGATCCGCTAATTAGTACTAAAAATCCGCTAAAATTCCGCCAAGAAATCCGATCTCAAATAATGAGCAACAATAATAAATAAAGGTCTGCACTCACCTGATCTGTGAGTTTCACTGGGATTAATCCCCTGCCTGAGAGCCGGCGAGCTAAAACTTGTAGGTGTTTTAGTGCCGGGTGCAAACTAGGTGAATCCCCTACCTCAAGGGCCACACACAGAATCGGCCAGTTCAAACAATCTTCCTTCATAGCATAAATGTAAGTGCTACACTCTCAGTTTCATTATCTGTCATTCCTCAACGAAGAGATAAGTATCCTTTCCCCACGCATTACAAATATATGATACCATGATCCCATAACATCAAATCCAAATAACGTGTTTTCCTCATGTGACTGCTAGCTCCTGACAAGAAATACGGAATAGCTCCGAGACAGACTGGAGTACAAATTTTTAGAAACCGTCAAATGGATAAAACATTGAATTCCGCTATAATAAATCTAGAATTCTACCAAAAAATCCGCTGTCCGCTAAATGATATATTTCTCCGCCGACAGTCTTCTGATTCCGCAAAATTTAGCGGAAAATCCGCTAAGTTGGCAACACTGACAGGATGAGAGGTATTTGAAACATGATGTAAAGTAAAATGGCGGAGGAGAATGAAGCACTTTATGGAGGTGGCATAGGGCACCGGCATAGTGCGACGGATTTCTAGTCAGGGCCAAGATAGGTGGTTGTATCAAGAAGATACATGGTCATAGTACCATAGGTTACAGATATATCTCACACATGCATTTTGACCACGCTGCAATTTGATCAATAACTTGCGCCCAGCGTCTCTATAAATCGCATCACAATGGTCGAAAATGAGGGGATACTAGAGCTTCTAACAGCTTCTAACGTGGATTTTGTAATTTGTTAAAAGTAATAATTCCTCGGTACTGTACTAAGACATTACCTGAAAATCCCTAAAGTATAAAAACTCACCAAAAAATTGAGTTTCATGTAGCCTACCCCAGAAACTTTTTGTAAACCACGTTTGTGGTATTGCATTTTGGGACTAAGATGACCACGCAACAGAGAACTGTACATGTAAGAAACAGTCTTCTCTTAAGTCTAAAAAAAATACTAAAACATGTTTCTTCATTTTAAAAAGAGATTCCTAATACATATTATCTCCACGTCTGTAACATCTTCAGTTTTTGAGATATAAGTATCACCATAAAAAGAATTCCACCCCTTTATCAGTCCCTTCCCCACCCCCACCTAAGTGGATTTTCCAAAAATAAAAAGTTCATGTTTCTTTATTTTTAAATGAGACTCCAAATACAAACTTTCACCTCTGTAACATCTTCAGTTTTTGAGATATTCTGCTCCCACTAAAAAGAATCCAACCCCCTTTTCAGTCCATTTTACCCCCTACACCCACGTGTTTTTTCCGAAAACAAAAATATACATGTTTCTTTTGAAATTGATTAAAATACCAATTTTCATGTCTGTAACATATGAAGTTTATGAGATGTTCTGTAGATATTCTCATTTTACAATATTTACCCCTATTTTAGTTCCTCTTATGTGGATTTTCCAAAAATAAATTATCTATGTGTTAATACAAGGCACACAACAATAGGCCACGCACCACGTGCCGCAATGAAAGGTTAATTTCATGGACACCGCACATTGAATTGTGAATGTCTACCAGCTACAAATTAAGAATGTGGCAGTTATTTAACCATACCTTCGTGTGCTGTCCTTGATTCAACCATTGACAATGTCCTACAGAGGAACTTTTCAGCATTTTCATAATATGTTAACAACAAATACTAATGGAACATTTTAACATGATGCAATCCATCTAATAATTTTAGAGCCTGATTTTAATTTCATCATATTTTACATGTTGTGCACATAGTTCATTCCAAACGTTTTTAACACTTTTTAATGTCATTTGTGTGCATTTGTGCATTTGTGCATTTGTTTTAGTTATTGGATGTGTTTGTACAGTTTTGCATTAAGGTTGATGATGGCCAGCTTAGGCCAAAACTAGTTTCTAGATTAGAAATGTAATACAAACATTACATAATATAGTATTGAAAAGGTGGACCATTACGACATAATTATTATTGTGATCACAATTCAATATGGATCAAAACCATGAAGTTTATATCCATTGATCCAGAGACAGTCCAATAATTCACAGTCACATGTAGTGAACAACTAAACAGCAATAGCTCAACTAGTATTCAACAGCAGGATGATACAAGAGTGAATAACACAGGTCCAATTACCCTCACACTCACGATAACTGATTCAATCGCTGACTCATGGCGGTCCTCAATCCACAGAAGTACACACAAACACACAGTACTCTAAGCCAGTGCACAGTCTTCTGCCTGTACGTCGTCTACAGTCCGGCTACTTGCTGGACACTCCTACATAACCACCACAACTCCTCTTTCAGATATCGGTGGAACACTAGTGACAGCTAACATCCCTGTCACCCTCAGTCCAGCCACCGATCCCCAGCACACTGACTTCACCACTGAGTTCCACACAGACTCCACTATGGAGTCAAACACTGGCCACGAGTCCAGTACCAACACTGACTCCAAGACCAACACTGACTAACTTTCTTTTATAGCTTGGGTGATGTGTACCAGAATGTTCGCGGGGTGGCTAGAGGCGGAACATTCTTGTTGTATCTCCCAGAAACTCACAGGTAAGCCAGCCGACAAGAGCAATACACGGAAAGATCGGCCCTGCCTCACAGGCCGGCTTGGAGTTCCCCGGTCGTATATACTCACTAGCTCCTTCCAGGTAGTATTGAAAGGGGCTACCACAGGGCTGGCACGTAACACTAATGAATCAACACTTGCAAAACGTTATGTACCCTCTTGCAATAAAGATGTGTTAAAGAAGATAAGATATGGGTTTCAAATCTACATGTAGATGGTAGCTAATGTTATTATTGATATAATGAAAGAGGACTGGCCTGGTGAAGTGTTTCTTCTACCATATGAAGTTCTTGGGAAAGTAAATCGTTCCACCATTGCAGTGCTGTTTGATGATGCTATGAAGCTACTCTGGCCAGGTGGTGTAAAGAGAGAAAAAATTCTACTATTTGTAACTACTTTACTACAAAATGATTCATGTTACTTGCCTTGTGCATGGTTTGCATAGAGTGGCAGAAGAAGTTCAAAACAACTACCCAGGCATTGACAGGGTAATTTCTAACAGGAAGAAAATATTCTTGAAAGCTCCACTTTGAGTGCAGAAGATGAAAGAAATAGCCCCTGCTCTACCTCTTCCTCCTCAGCCTATCCTTAATCACTGGGGGATGTGGCTCAACACTGTCCAGTATTATTGCAGAAGATTCCTTCCAGAGGGTAATTCAAGAATTTGATCCTTCTGATTCATCAAGTATTAAAATTGTGCGAGATTTGATTTCTTGTAAGATCTTGGTCAAAAACTTGGTGTATGTAACATCAAACTTTACTAAACTATCAAGATCAAGTCACTCTTCTTGAAACTACAGGACTTCCACCTCCTGATACACTGGAGATTATAAAACACTCCAAGGATTATCCAAAGCAAGCAAAAGGTGAAGTGGGTGATACAATTAGTGCAAAAGTGGAAAGGGTGCTAGTGTCTAATGTACTGTAGGTTAGTCTACGCTTTGCAAGATAAATAATATTCTTTGCGGACACACAGCAAGATTTGAGGATACTGAACCAGAATTTTTCCCAGATGAAAAAAAAAAAAAACTTTATTCAAATTTGCTCTCATATCATCACGTGCAGTGGCCGCTGGTGCAGAATATCAGTTGTGTGCTGTAACCCATCCCCACTCCAAAAAATAAAAATATTTAGAAACATACCGGTATGTGGTTTTCAAGAGGCTTTCCACTGAGTTTTCCACACTGAACAAACACGCAAACAACCCAACACATATACACATTCCTCACAAAAAGCTATAAAACTATATAATTAAACACACAATAATACCTGCAATGGCAAAATATTCACAATCTCAAACACTTGGTGTGAGCGCGCAAAAACAGAACTTCCCAATGTTACCAATATCATGAAAATAAAACCAGCAACGTTGTAATGCAAAATTATATGTTATGTTTTTATAGTGTCATTTATAAACTAGATATTTTAATTAAAGAAAATCACGATATCATGTCCTTATTTTTACAACATAAAAAGTACAATTTTTATAGTTCATCGATTTACAAATGTGGCTATGGAATAGGCAAGTTGGTAGTATTTTATCCTCTTTGGTATTAAAAGACCTGGCGCGAACAGGTCTATAGTATTTTGCTTTCCCGTTTGCTTTGAGCGATCTCCTCCTAAATACTACCGCTGGGTCAAGAGGGTGCCAGCTGCCATGTTCTCATATCGGTCGTAATGCAAGTGTGAGTAGTGCAAGTGCTGCCTCTCTGTGGTTGAATGAAGAATCGCTGTGAAGTGATGTCTTGGCTGTTGTTTCCACAGCCTATCGGAACACATTCTCTTTGTATCGGAAAAGTACGGCACGCATGTGGAAAAGGCAGAGTTCCTGGTTTCTGGCCAAAAGCTTGCTGTGCTGTGAACGCACAGCACCCGGCGTGGAGCTCACCAGTAGTTACCTTGTTGTGAGGGGAGTTGAATAATTTCCTATTCTTTGGCTGACGTCTTTTTCAATGCACTGTATTTGCTTGTAGATAATATTTTTAAATTAATTTATTTTCCCAATAGGCAATGTGCTGCAGCACTTCAGCACATAAGGTACGGCCACTCCTGATCATGTGATGTTGAGTTTAGTTTCACCAGGTATAAAAACATTCTGTCCAACAACCCAAGAGGCTTCCAATTTGCCAACTTGAAAATATATGTGATTATCCAGTGTAATTTCATTGACAGGGATAACTAATGCCAAGTACGCATATTTTATTCTCATTTTTATAAATAATTTACTGATTAGACTCTGGCTAAGTACTTCAACACTGATTGTTATATTTTTTACATTTCAGGTTACATAACATGCTATAGTTGAAGGCAAAGTGAGAACAAAGAACTTTCTGATAGGTGATAGAAATAATATGTAGCCAGTAATGATTATGACATGCTATTTATATGTGAATTAATTAAGCTGTATGATAACATTTTTTGCACACTATATTAATTAATCAGTCATATTTGAATGCTCTTTAGGTCATTTTGCTTGTATATATTAAATATATTTAGGTCATTAAAATCTGTATCTTAATAATTAATGTATATTGCCATACTTTCATGGCCTGTACTTATAGACATGGTATAGGCTTTTGGGCTTATGCCTTGTCAAGAAAATTAGGTGAAATTCTTTACGTTTCGCAGAGGACAGTCAAGATTTTCTTCTGATGACACAGAGCATAGTTCTCTGCAAAATGTAAAGAATTTCACCTTATTTTCTTGACATGGCATAAGCCCAAAAGCCTATATCATGTCTATAATTAATATGTATGTTTGTTTATCAAAAATCTTGTTACTTTGTATGAGGATGCCATCATAAGGTCTTAATACACTACTCAGAATCAGGAAGTTTTGATGAGGTTATATTTTCTCTAAACAAAGTTAAATTAACTTTTTAACGATAGATTAAACATTAAAAGTGAACTCTTATCCTTTGTATTAAGAATAAATTAATCTGAAAGGGTATAAAATTAAAGAACTTCTTTGAAAACTGAAAACAAGATTCTCTCTTTTCTTTTCTTGGGAACATCAACCATTGGTTACTTCTACTGCTCTAATTATAGTGGCAAAGCTATCAAATTATGTTTTGTGGAGTTTAATGCATCTCATTTCATCTCATAGAGCTTCCTATAGTTGCTGTAGTATTTGGGGAGGATGTGGATAGCCTTATTCTTGTCTTTTATGACAGTCTCAAGTATTACATTGAGATTGGAGCCTCATGGTAGTCACTCCAGGAAACTGACGTATATACATTTAAAAAAGAGTGTTGCATTACCTCGGTTCCAAGATTGCCGGAACACTGATGGTGAATGTTTATATTGCATCAAGAACACAGTCCCTTTGACTGTTCCTAGATGTCACTAAACCTGCCCAAAGTTGTAAACAACCATACACGAGCAGGGCCTATTAGACAGAGTGCGTACGACAGCCGATCAGTTCCACTCTTTCTCCCAGGAAGGAGGTACACTGCTCGTGTTGTCTGTAGTTCTGCCATGCCTAGAAGGTCAAAACCGCAGTTTAATCATATCCGCATTATTACGTTGTTAGGAGGGGCTCTCATCAAGGGAAGTTTCCAGAGATCTCCGCGTGAACAAAAGTTATGTTGTTTGGGCATGGAGGAGGTACAGATATACAGGAACTGTCGGTGACATGTCTCACTCAGTCCGCCCAATGGCCACCACTGCAGTGGATGACAACTACTTACGAATTTCAGCTCGGAGGAAGCCTGAAAGGAATGCCACCATGCTGAATATTGCATTCTGTGCAGCGACAGGAGATCTATGCCGAATTGCCGTTGAGGAGTGGGACAGTCTGGACCAACAGTGCCTTGATGAACTAGTTGATAGTATGCCATGACGAATACAGGCATGCATCAATGCAAGATAATGTGCTACTGGGTATGAGAGGTACTGGTGTATGCTGCAATCTGGGCCACAACTTCAGAAAGACTAGCTGTATGATTGTACAACTTGCAATGTGTAGTTTTCATGAGCAATAAAGAAAACTGATATGTTGTTTGTGTATATCTCTATTCCATTTGTATGTAATGGTTCAGAACCTCTTATCACTAAGGTGATTCAGAACGCTTTTTGATGTGTGTATGTTGTTATGTTTTGTCCAAAATAATTCTGCACAAGGCTGAGCAGCTTACTGCTTACAAGCATTGTCATGTACCACTGCAATGTCCTTTCCAAGATCCACCCTCAGTGGCTGTACATTAGGATTTCGAATTTCGTTGACATACTTGTTATCTGTCAGCCATTTATTGTTTCTCTTGTTGACTAATCACCAGTTTGATTTCAATATCCAGCTTATTCCTCAGAGGACAACTCCTCTTCTTCCAACAGGAATCCTAGAGGTAATTGCAGTTTCGATATTGCACTCTACTGGCCATTTCTATACAGTAACTCATCCATCATTAACACTTTTTCTACCAGCTGCCTGAGCACCTTGCCACCACTGGGGCCCAGCCATTTTTAAAATTCACCAAATCGACTGCTGAGTTCTCCATTAGTGCATATTAAAAAAATCACTATAGAAAAAAATATTTACTACAGACATATGGTAACCTCGTTCTCCTCACTGTTCATTTTACACCCGTATGTACATAAAATGTTGGAGGCATGGACAATAGAAAGGAGACTTGGGGTTATTGTTCCTGTATTATTATTATTATTATTATTATTATTATTATTATTATTATTATTATTATTATTATTATTATTATTCACCCTTCCAGTGCTTTCACTGTGCTTATAATCACACTTACTTTCACTACTTGTAGCTATCAGATCATCACCTGAATTGTTGTGCGACATATCACATATTTCATCTTCCAGAATAATCCTCCTCTGCGAACCATGTGACCTTGCCGCGGTGGGGAGGCTTGCGTGTCCCAATGATGCAGATAGCCGAGCCGCAGGTACAACCATATCGGATGGGTATCTGTTGAGAGACCAGACTAACGAATGGTTCATCGAATGGGGGGTAGCAACCTTTCAGTAGTTGCAAGGGCGGCAGTCTAGATGATTGACTGATATGGCCTTGTAATAATACTCAACATGGCTTAGCTGTGTTGATACTGCTACACGGCTGAAAGCAACGGGAAACTACAGCCGTAACTAACTCCTGAGGACATGCAGCTCTCTCTGTATGAATGATGTACTGATGATGGCTTCCTCCCGGGTAAAATATTCCGGAGGTAAATTAGTCCCCCATTCGGATCTCCGGGTGGGGACTACACGAGAGGGGGCGATCATCAGGAAGATGGATACTGACATTCTGCGAGTCGGAGCGTGGAATGTTAGAAGTTTGAATCATTGTGGTAGGTTAGAGAATCTGAAAAGGGAGATGGATAGGCTAAAGTTAGATGTAGTTGGTATAAGTGAAGTACGTTGGCAGGAAGAACAAGATTTTTGGTCAGGCGACTACTGAATTATCAACACAAAATCAAACAGGGGAAATGCAGGAGTTGGTTTAATAATGAATAAGAAAATAGGGCAGCGGGTAAGCTACTACGACCAGCATAGTGAAAGAATTATTGTCGTCAAGATAGACACCAAATCAATGCCCACCACAACAGTGCAGGTCTATATGCCTACTAGTTCAGCGGATGATGAAGAAATTGTAAGAATATATGAGGAGATAGAAGATTTAATACAATATGTAAAAGGTGACGAGAATCTAATTGTGATGGGAGACTGGAATGCAGTGGTAGGCCAAGGAAGAGAAGGTAGTACAGTAGGAGAATTTGGATTGGGACAAAGGAACAAAAGAGGAAGTCGGCTGGTTGAATTCTGCACTGATCATAATTTAGTCCTTGCCAATACTTGGTTCAAACACCACAAACGACGGCTGTATACGTGGACGAGACCTGGAGACACTGGAAGGTACATGCATACAGGAAAATCAAGGAAACCTTTGGAGAAAGGATATCTAGGTGTATGAATATTAAGAGCTCAGATGGAAAGCCACTTCTAGGGAAAGAAGACAAAGCAGAAAGATGGCAGGAGCATATCCAACAGTTGTATGAAGGTAAAGATGTAGATAATCTGGTTCTGGAACATGAAGAGGCTGTTGATGCTGATGAAATGGGAGACCCAATTTTGAGGTCAGAGTTTGACAGAGCTGTGAGTGACCTCAATAGGAACAATGCACCTGGAATTGATGACATTCCCTCTGAATTACTGACTGCCTTAGGAGAAACCAGCATGGCAAGGTTATTTCATTTAGTGTGCAAGATGTATGAGACAGGAGAAGTCCCATCTGATTTTCAGCAGAATGTTGTTATACCTATTCCCAAGAAAGCCGGTGCTGACAGGTGTGAAAACTACCGCACCATTAGTTTAGTATCTCATGGCTGCAAAATTTTAACACATATTATTTACAGAAGAATGGAAAAACAAGTTGAAGCTGAGTTGGGAGAAGATCAATTTGGCTTCAGAAGAAATGTAGGATCACATGAAGCAATCCTGACTTTACATCTGATCTTAGAGGATCGAATCAAGAAGGACAAGCCCACGTACATGGCATTCGTAGATCTAGAAAAGGCATTCGATAATGTTGATTGGACCAAGCTATGTATGATTCTGAAGATGATAGGGATCAGATACCGAGAACGAAGAATTATCTACGATCTGTATAAAAATCAGTCTGCAGTGATAAGAATCGAGGGCTTTGAAAAAGAAGCAGCAATCCAGAAAGGAGTGAGGCAAGGCTGCAGTTTGTCCCTTCTCCTTTTCATTGTTTACATAGAACAGGCAGTAAAGTAAATCAAAGAGAAATTTGGAAAGGGAATCACAGTCCAAGGAGAAGAAATAAAAACCTTGAGATTTGCCGATGATATTGTTATTTTATCTGAGACTCCAGAAGATCTCGAGAAGCTGCTGAATGGTATGGATGAAGTCTTGGGTAAAGAGTACAAGATGAAAATCAATAAGTCCAAAACAAAAGTAATGGAGTGCAGTCGAAAGAAGGCAGGTGATGCAGGAAATATTAGATTAGGAAATGAAGTCTTAAAGGAAGTAGATGAATATTGTTACTTGGGTAGTAAAATAACTAACGATGGCAGAAGTAAGGAGGACATAAAATGCAGACTAGCACAAGCAAGGAAGAGCTTTCTTAAGAAAAGAAATTTGCTCACTTCAAACATTGATATCGGAATTAGAAAGATGTTTTTGAAGACTTTTGTGTGGAGCGTAGCATTGTATGGAAGTGAAACATGGATGATAACTAGCTCAGAAAGAAAGAGAATTGAAGCTTTTGAAATGTGGTGTTACAGAAGAATGCTGAAGGTGAGATGGATAGATCGAATCACGAATGAAGAGATACTGAATCGAACTGGTGAGAGGAGATTGATTTGGCTAAATTTGATGAGAAGAAGAGATAGAATGATAGGACACATTTTAAGACACCCAGGACTTGTTCAGTTGGTTTTTGAAGGAAGTGTAGGTGGTAAGAACGGTAGGGGTAGACCAAGGTGTGAATATGACAAGCAGATTGGAGCAGATGTAGGATGCAATAGTTACGTTGAAATGAAAAGTTTAGCACATGATAGGGTGGCATGGAGAGCTGCATCAAACCAGTCTATGGACTGATGACTCAAACAGCAACAACTACAAAATTTACTCATGTTTGAAGCTTTGTCTACTATACAGCCACCATCACTTGCTATTTCACTCAAGTTGAGAAGCACCCAATTTGGCTTGTAACCAATGAGTAAAAGAAAAGAAAAGAAAAGAAAAGAAAAGAAAAGAAAAGAAAAGGAGGTTTTACAGTGCTGAGAAAAGAGGACACTCCACTCGTCTACTGGACGAAAAACAAACATCTAGGTAGGACTCTTCTGGTCTCCAAAACCACAAGCATATTGGAGCAAACTACCCTAAACAAGTGCTAAAAAACTTTTCTCCTGTGTGCTTAAATGACCATACTCCTCTACAGGAAGGAAGGTATTAACAAAAAGAGGAACATTAATTTCTTTGCAGACATTACTCCAGTGTTCTAGGCCTAATGCTCAATGTCTGTATTCTTCTAGAAAGTGCTTATTTGCTTATTACACTTTATTTAAATGTGTCACTATTCCTTTATGTCTTCTACGCCTCAAACACCCATCATTAAGCCTATTACATATTGTTTAGTCACTCAACCATTGCCCTGTATCTTGCAGAGTATCCTGAAGCAGTTCTTGTGTTATTATATTACCATAGTCACCCACCCAGTCCACACAAGCTCAGACAAACCCACAGCCACCTCATACAGATACCAGTATACAAACCAGGAGCAGGCATAAAAAAACCTGCTCCCAGGCCACACACGCATAAAACACTACCATAGACTCGAATCCACACACTCCCATGCCCATCCTTCATAACACAATGCTTTAATTGCCTGAAACTAAATCATTCTGCAGCTTCCCGCTCAGAACCCACCCACTGCAATAGGTGTGGTGGCCCCCACCACCACACAGATTGTAAGGTGCCTCAGGACCAGGCGATGTGTGTCAACTGCCAAGGCAGTCATGCAGCTTCGTTCCCTGGCTGTCCATTCATCAAAAAGGCAATTAGGACACACTACAGATAGTCACATCACTTCCACCATCCAAACCCACAACCTCCCCCACTACTCAGCCTCTCAGCCGCAGTTCCACCTCAATCGAACCCAAGACCCACCCCAACCAACCCAAGACCCATCACAATTTCCCCCACCCCACTCATCCCAGACACATCCACCCTGCTACAGTTATTATTAATGAACCTATTTTCGACCCAAACCAGACTACCACGCCCCAGGCCCACCCCCGCAACACCCAAACACCCCCAGACCACCACCCCAGCCAGGCATCATTCCCACCAAGTCCAGTAAAACTATGTGAACATTCTCATTTCCTACCAAGAAACGGCCTTCTAGCCTATTCCCTATCAAGAACAGCCTTCTAACTCCAAATCCACACTCAAACATAGCCTAAAACCACAACAAACCAATACAAATCCCACAAAAACAGTAATCACCACCACTGCTACTGAAGCACTGGAAACTAACAGGACATCGAGGCAGGAGGCACACACGTGCTGCGATTCCACATGATGATGTTTTTCATAATTTACAGTGTCAGTAACAACAATAAACAATATTCTCGTGAAACAACAGCGACAGGGCCCTCTGATGCTGACACTAATACTATAACAGTTAAGCAACATTAGGCATGGTCAGTACCCGGATGAATGGCCGTTCAGGTCTACCACCTGTCACTGAAACACACAGAATTCATTTTAAAAAATGAACACAACAGCCATGGTCAAATACACCACGAAGCTCAAAGAGGCGTGATTCCAAATATTACATCCTAAACAGTAAACTCTTCTTTTTCCTATGAATGTCAATTGCATCAATTAACATTTATTATTATTATTATTATTATTATTATTATTATTATTATTATTATTATTATTATTATTATTATTATTATTATTATACCTATTTTCTGAACAGTCCAGGTGAGGATCGCTAAAGTGAAACTGGTACTGGAACTCATTTAACATACTGATACAATTTGGTTATAATATTACCTTACATCTTATTACAAAAATTCACAGTCCAGCTCCTTGGTTGAATGACCAGCATTTAGGTCTTTGGTTCAGGGAGACCAGGGTTTGATTCCCAGCCATGTCAGGTCTTCAAATGCATCTGGTTAATTCCTTTGACTTGAGGACTGGGTGATTGTGGTTATTCAAATACAGAACTCTTCATAATTATACACACAACACATCATACTGCCAACCACCACAGATAGGGTTGGTGTCAGGAAGTACATCTGTTCATAAGGCGTGGCCAGATTTACTTGTTCAACACATTTTGTACCTTGATACCACCAGGATGTGGGAAAAGTTGGGAAAGAAGAAGACGAAGAGTAATCTTGAGCAGATGCAGTTTCTCTTTGATGACCAGAATCTGAATATCTTTGTGTAGTGTGTCTTTCATTGTGTCATTTTGCCTTATGACCCTTGCTGTTTATTACTGTGAGTGACCGTCTTAAAATAGAGTAACTCTATGGTTGCTTCCTGCACTTTCAAACTCCCATTTAGCTCATTTTGTATTCATCCATGGATATGCAACTCTGCATTGTTTGCTTAAATGCCCAGACAAGATGTACATCCACTTTGTTCCATACAGTGTTTGTCTCAGCTCAATCTATTCCTGATGTTTGAAATAATTTAAAACAAGCCAGGCTGTCATAAGGAAGAAAGCTGTTGCATTAAATATTAGTTTCTAACTTTGAATCATTCAAATAATACAGGTGTCATATTTCCAACTCAAGTAGAACAATTTCTTTTATCACTGGTTGTAAAAATGTTGATCACAGAAGCATCTGAATCTGAATGAAAATGTTGAAATTCTAAGAAGAGGCATTTCTTGGTAATTGAAATTACAGTATATTCTTTACCTAAGAAAGAGGTAGAATTTCTTTTACTCATTATGAATTGCTATTTTCTTTTATGAGCCATGACTTATACTCAAATAAAAAACTCTAGATTACAGTGTGATTGTTTCCTTCCTTCCTTCCTTCCTTCCTTCCTTCCTTCCTTCCTTCCAGTTTTCCATTAATTTTCCTTTCTTTCTTTCTTTCTTTCTTTCTTTCTCTTTCACATTATGACCTTTGATGGACTGTATATGTAAATATTGTCAGTTTCTACGATCTGTCAAGATATCTAACCTGATTGTGTTTCATTTACAGGGAAAGTTCACTAAAAAATGGGCTACATCTTCACATCCCGGACTTCTTATTTTCTCTCCTTCATCGTGTTCTGTGGCTGCATATTTCCAAGCATTTCCACAGAACAACCTAGTTCATGGGAAGTAACCTATGAACCTGAAAACTTACTTCAGATTCCTGTTGAAAATGAAACTATAGTGAAATTTTACACTAGTGATCTTACTCCAGATGAAGTTAATCATGGCGTTGTGACTCTGATTAGTAAAGATATTCATGAAAGTGTTATTTTACCAGTAAACAGAATATGGGTCCTCAGCGAGGAACATATAAAAATGAACTGGTCTTCAAACTTTACAGTCATTGCAAATTTCCTTGGATATGCTAACATCCATCTTGAAATGCGAAATAAGGTGGATGAATCTCTTATTAAAATTTCAAATCCCTTCAATGTAACTGTTGTTCGAAGGGAAAGAGTCATTGATAAAGTCTTTACTTACAGTGTTGCCACTCTTGCTTCTGTGATTTATATAAATTTTGGATGTGCAGTGGACTGGACAATCCTAAAGAGAACATTAAAACGACCAATAGGACCTGTCATAGGTTTTGTGTCACAGTTCCTCTTCATGCCTGTGGTGAGTATGTCAGTGCAATTCTTCACTTTTTATTTTCCACCTTCAGCTGCTGAATATCTTACTTTCTCTTGTTGACTTGATGAATTAAATTTTATGCAAAAATTTTACATAGAAATATTTATACTCTTAAATGTTCAACTGAACCAAAATCAGTATTGATATGACTCCACTGTCTATCAATACAGATTATTAATCATGTACTGAAATGTGTACAGTTGAAGCTCTCTTCTGCAGACACTGTCAGTTCTGTGGAAAAGTATCTGTTACAATAGGTGTCTGCTGAAACAAGGTTGTAAAATTTAATCAAACAGTTGAATGGCAAAAAATCTACCTTAAATATAAGCACACATCCTGATTATTCTAAATTATTTCTAACAAAATATTTGCCTGGGAGGTATTAGAAGTGATTTTACAGCATTTTCAAACATTACAGCTTTGGGAAATATGGTCATTATTCAGCTGTGTGTGTAAATTTGGAACATTTTCTTTACTGCTATATTGAAAACAGGGAATAAAATTTATTAAATGGTTCCATTTTGTTATTCCTGTACTCTTGATCCAGCATGACACACACATTTTTCATCTGTTTTAGAATCTTAACTTTCAGATTATTTACAATTTCTCGTGCTTTTTCTTGTAACATTGGCCCACTCACTCACAGTTTCTTTGCTCAAACACACTTGAATCACTCATATAGGCTACTGCAACATTCACTTCTGCAAAAACTGAGTCCCCATTCTTTTCAGTCCTTGGTTCCTATTTTCCTCGCATTCACTCAAAATTTCGTGTTTGCTCTTCACAATTGTGTTCATTTGAGTTCTCCTGCATTTCATTTTTTTTTTCAGGGAGCGTTCTCGCTGAAAATACTTTCACACTTTCCATAATTACATTTTTCTTTTCTCAAGATTTAAATATACTTGTCCCTTCTTATTCATGTTTACTGGGTGATTAAAATGCTAGGTTTTTTTTGTCTCAACAATTAGCACGTGTAAGTCTCTTACTTGTCAAGTTTAATGGAACTACCTGACCTTGACCTTATCAGCAACAATCTGAGTTATGAATAGTATGATACAACCTGGGTTGAAAAAATCCCTTGGTAAATTGTGAGTAAACAGTCACTGGCTGCATTCACAGGCCACTAGAATTCTCAGAATGCTCACTAATTAGAAAGCAACTTGACTATAATGGTTTGGAAAGATCCCTATACAGAATAATTAACTTCACTGCTGCTACAGCATTCCTATGAAGACTCCTTTTTCTTCTCTTTTCCTAAGATCGAATGTTAGAATGTTTTAGACAATTTCATGTGCTCAATTAGATGTGTTTTATTCTGTTAACTGTTTCGTTTAGCTGAAGATGATCACATTCTTGATCAGGACCCCAGCATGACAGCAGTATGAATTTCTTCTACCCAAATGTAGGGAGCATGTGTAATTCTTTGACGGACTTTAACCTCGCTTTCAGTGATGCCTGCAAAGATTGTATTTGTATACACTGACTGACAGAGCAAATGCAACACCAAGAAGGAGTGGTTCGAAAGGGATGAAAGTTGGGGAAAAAACAGAGACGGCACGGACGAATAATTGATGTTTATTTCAAACCGATATGCAGGTTACACAATGCGCACGGCATCGACTCAGTAGGATGTAGGACCACCGCGAGCGGCGATGCACGCAGAAACACGTCGAGGTACAGAGTCAATAAGAGTGCGGATGGTGTCCTGAGGGATGGTTCTCCATTCTCTGTCAACCATTTGCCACAGTTGGTCATCCGTACGAGGCTGGGGCAGAGTTTGCAAACGGCGTCCAATGAGATCCCACACGTGTTTGATTGGTGAGAGATCCGGAGAGTACGCTGGCCATGGAAGCATCTGTACACCTCGTAGAGCCTGTTGGGAGATGCGAGCAGTGTGTGGGCGGGCATTATCCTGCTGAAACAGAGCATTGGGCAGCCCCTGAAGGTACGGGAGTGCCACCGGCCGCAGCACATGCTGCACGTAGCGGTGGGCATTTAACGTGCCTTGAATACGCACTAGAGGTGACGTGGAATCATATGCAATAGCGCCCCAAACCATGATGCCGCGTTGTCTAGCGGTAGGGCGCTCCACAGTTACTGCCGGATTTGACCTTTCTCCACGCCGACGCCACACTCGTCTGCGGTGACTATCACTGACAGAACAGAAGCGTGACTCATCGGAGAACACGACGTTCCGCCATTCCCTCATCCAAGTCGCTCTAGCCCGGCACCATGCCAGGCGTGCACGTCTATGCTGTGGAGTCAATGGTAGTCTTCTGAGCGGATGCCGGGAGTGCAGGCCTCCTTCAACCAATCGACGGGAAATTGTTCTGGTCGATATTGGAACAGCCAGGGTGTCTTGCACATGCTGAAGAATGGCGGTTGACGTGGCGTGCGGGGCTGCCACCGCTTGGCGGCGGATGCGCCGATCCTCGCGTGCTGACGTCACTCGGGCTGCGCCTGGACCCCTCGCACGTGCCACATGTCCCTGCGCCAACCATCTTCGCCACAGGCGCTGCACCGTGGACACATCCCTATGGGTATCGGCTGCGATTTGACAAAGCGACCAACCTGCCCTTCTCAGCCCGATCACCATACCCCTCGTAAAGTCGTCTGTCTGCTGGAAATGCCTCCGTTGACGGCGGCCTGGCATTCTTAGCTATACACGTGTCCTGTGGCACACGACAACACGTTCTACAATGACTGTCGGCTGAGAAATCACGGTACGAAGTGGGCCATTCGCCAACGCCGTGTCCCATTTATCATTCACTACGTGCGCAGCACAGCGGCACATTTCACATCATGAGCATACCTCAGTGACGTCAGTCTACCCTGCAATTGGCATAAAGTTCTGACCACTCCTTCTTGGTGTTGCATTTGCTCTGTCAGTCAGTGTAGTTGAAAGCTGGTTAAATGATTCTGTTGGTGATAATGAACTGTTGTCTACTGATTACTGTGTGTTTCGTCAAGACAGACATCAGGTCCATAGTAGCAAAGTGAAAGGGGGAGGGATTATGGTTGCTGTGAATTCTGCTCTAAGGCTAGTTTCCCGGCCAGAGCTGGTGGGAGACTGGGAGTGTCTCGTGGTCAAGGCCACCCCAACATCAGGGAGGTCTGTGTTTGTAGTGTGCTGCTACCTGCCACCGGACAAAGTGACTGCTAGGATGAGTAATCTTTGAGCAACACTGGCCAACGTCACAGCTATTTTAAACCCGCAGTATATCCTTGTAGTTTGTGGAGACTTTAACATCAGACATTTGGCTTGGAATCCTGGTCCCGTTATAAAACAAAGATGTGCAGAAGTATTCTTACTTCTTGAAATCATCAGTGAATTCGGACTCAAGTAAATGAGTCACTTCCCAACAAGAAACGAGAACTTCCTGGACCTTGTTCTAATATCGGATCAATACTGTGGGCACTTGGACTGAGATGGAAAAGGTAATTACATCCGACCATCGAGCTGTAGAATTCACTCTATCTTTACTGCGAGTTTTGTTTTGTGTGGTGACCCATAATGACGCCACTCTATTGGATTGATGCTTAATTTCAGGTTATGCAATCTGGCCCATGTCTCATCAAGTGCAATAATACAGTGTAAGAAATCACCTCCTTCATGACCATAGCACTCTAAGTGAGTCTGAGCGTCGTCGTACCGTAACAATCATTGTGCTTCCGTTAACTAGTGGGGAACCCACCGATTTGTAATTTCCCGTGTTATCAAGAGCTTCTTTAGAATATGCAGCACAGTCATATTGATGTCAGTCTGTGTCTAAAAGTGCAGCAAGAGCCTGCACTTCCTCTTCGGTGACATTAGGGTGGCCCAGCCAAGCCAAGTTTGCCACATTTTCACAACTCTCTTTGAAAGCTCTAACCCACCTTGCCACCATTCTGTACAATAACGCTGTTTCACCACAAGCTTTACAAGGGCATTTATAACATTGTCTTGCTCTGCAGCCATGGGCAGATTGAATTTTCAGCCCACCATCACTGTTCCTATTTTGTAACACACACACACGCGCGCGCGCGCGCACACGCACTCACGCACGCACGCACGCACGCACGCACGCACGCACAACAGTTCAGTGTGGCAACTTACACAACGCTGGCTTCTTCTCGCCACAGTGTTGTCGCATTTCAATGGTTGAGAGATTCTATTTACAGTGCGGTAGGTTAGATAAAAAGTAACATGTGCTGGAAGTGACAATGATTAATTCGTTACACGTCCATAGTAGTGTTGCCACTATTAAAGTTCCAACGCACATAGCAGAGCTTTTGTCTCCCAACCTTTATTTTCCCATCCTGCTGTTCATTGTAAGGGATCGTTTTTGGCAGATGATCATTTTTCATCTGCACCATATGTCATCACATCACAGTTGATTCTTCAGGAGAATAGCCTATATACAGTAGAGTCTCGATTATCCGACCTAAACGGGACCTGGACTACGTCGGATCACCGAAAATGTCGGATAATACAGAATAACTTTGAAAATGAACTGAAACAGGAAAGCTATACGCTAGTACTATAACGACATGTTTTACGGTACTCTATTTATTGAATTATAAATTCAATTGTACAGTACATGCAGTATTGAACGAAAACATTCCAGATGTCTTACGAAAAGAAACTTTTCTCCACAGATATTAAGCTGCCTAATGCCGTGCCGTTTTTTTTTTCCACCGATCAAGCCACCCAGCACTGGCGGGAAAATTAGTGTCCCTTTCATTAAACTCCTTCTGGAAATACACAGCCTTTAACTGCAGAATGGGGCCAGATATTGGCAGGCCCTTTTCCCGGTGTTGAGATAACCAAAGAAATAGTGCTTCACTTACTTTTTCGTACTCACATTGTTTCATTCTTTTTCTCTGCTCTGGTAGAGCACCACTTTTCAATTTCTTCCCTCTGTTTTTTCCAGTCTCCCACTGCAACACATCCAACACCATAATCTGAAGCCACATCTTGAAGAATTTCCCCTTTGTCCAGTCTCTTTAATGCACTCAACTTGTCTTCCATAAAAACAATCACTTTCTTCCATTTACTCGCTATACTCACAGAGGATATGAAAACTATGACATCCGCACCCAACCAATACTACAATGAACAATGACTGAAGACTCACTGCACCTGTCCTTGAGAAAAGAAAACCGTCCTACCGCCACTGGTCAGGCCAGTGTTTGTCCCATGGTCGCACCCTCCACACCAGGTGTGCCTGAATTCAGTCTCCACCAAAAGATCAAATTAAGTCTACCAGTGTCGGATAACACAGAATGTCGGATAAGCGAAGGTCGGATGAGCGAGACTCTACTGTACCTGTGAAGATTTTCTGCCACAGTACATTATCACTCTACTTTTGTGTGAAGAATCGACCTAAGACATCTCACATGGATGTGATCCAACTTCTTCATGTGACATTGATACGGTTATCAGTTCTCTGAGGTATGCAGGAGAGTTGGGAAAACAACAGCCTTGTACATAGCCAGTTTGGTATGTAACTGGATATCATCAGACCAGAAAATATGCTGACTTTTTTTTCCAAATGCAGCAGCTGCTGCTCAAATTGCAGCTACTAATTTCCACATCAAGCTGATTTTTTTGACATCAGATTGCTACCCAGATACTTGAATTTATCCATGGACTTCTCATACAGTGTTCACAACACGATGATAATATATGCTTCCTGGCTGTACAACTTGTTGTTGACCCATCCACCCCTATAGTGGTTGAAAATGAAATAACCAAATGGATGGATGACAACTTGAACTAACATGCTTCTTCTTCTTTGCCTTTGCTTTACTTTTGAGAGACAGATCTACATGCAGGTTGATTTACATTTACAGCCAGTTGAATGGAACAACTTGACAAAACGTACTCATTTACCATCCTAGAGAGGGATGTGATAGCCAAGTGACAGTATCACTGTCTTCTGACCACAGTGGCCATGTTTAGACTCCCGGCCAATGTATGCGAGATTTTTGAGCAAAAGTATGTAGAGTTGTAGTTTTATCTGATAGTTGATATTATGACCATAGTGACAAGACTTCCAGTTTTATATGGAATCCAAACATCAGGAACATAACTTTTCATTTCAAAAATCCCACAAACCCTAACTGCTTCAGGGAGGAACTAATGACTGTGCCACATGCTATTACACCCTCATGTGTGATTTTTGGAAATCAAAAAAGTCACTTCACTGTGGTTTAGATTTCATGATAAGTTGGAGGTCCCATAGCTATGATCACAATATCAATAACCATGTGAGACTACAAGCTTGCTTGTCATCAAATACTGTTGAGGAGAGGTGATGCAAAAAAAATGTGTATTTTACAATGTGCAAATTATATGACATTCATCTTCTCCTTTGTGCAGATCAGTTTTTTCTTGGCAAAGATCTTATTTCCGGAACAAGTAGCAATGCAACTTGGAATGTTCTTCACGGGTGTTAGCCCAGCAGGAGGTGCTTCAAACATCTGGACTTATGCACTTGGTGGAAATTTGAATCTCAGCATAACAATGACTACTATAAGTACATTAGCCGCATTTGGTAAGTACAGTTCTGTGACAGTGTGGATAAGGACACTGGGTCCTCCTGTGTATGCAAATTATTTAAATTAGCAGATGTCATGACTTGAGCAATTTATCCTTTCAGGTTAAAACTATGGCTGAGACACTTATATCTATAAATAAAGTAAGAGTTTTGTCTGCACTTTGGACAGGATTTTTTGAAAATGGTTATTTATGTGTCAGTCATGTCCAAAATAAGAAGAAAGTAGAATGTTTAAATTTCCGGCATGTATGTATATGTGTACGTATGTGGCCGTACATGCATCACAATAAAAAACTGGACAAAATTGAATGAAAATCAGTATTGAAGTTTAGGGGAGGGCACCACAGTCTTGTCATGCTGGATGAAATAGTGCTTTAGGGGAAGGTCTAAAATTTAATTCTCAAATAACTCTGTTAATACCAGTCCTAGTGATAAATGCTGCACAACAAAACTTGTAGAAAATTTACAATCTTACGCTTAGTACAAATTGATCCTACAGTGAATACTACAGAAGCAATTATTCACTGTGTCCTAGCATTGTTAATGTTAATTTTACTGATGAATATTTTGTAACAAAGTGAAGAAGAATAATAAATTCTGATCTTCTATGTCTGATATATTTTTATTGTAATAGGATGGCTACCAGTCCGATGCTCAGATATGTTGTCTGTCCCAAAGTGGATGGAGGTGCACCAATTTTTCTTCAAATTCCTGTACCTATACTGTGATTTTTATCATCAGCCAGTTTTTATAGTCTTTTAAAAGGATTTCACTGACATTTCTCTTCATTCCAATGGGTGCTTTAAAAGAAGTATCATTCCTGAGTTTTCTTTACTCTAACATGAGGAGTGTCTGTATTATTTCTTCTTCTTGTATTGATGGGTAATTAAGCAGGTTTTCCTTGATGCCCATTATGCACTGGTAATTGTATATTGAGGGAAGAATTAATATTTCTAGTTCCTGGAAAATGACCGTACCATACAGCTTTCTTTTACCATATAAGACCATCCTGAGCCTGTGTGGAATTCCCACACATTATTGTTCTATATTGGATATGTGAATCAAAGAAACCATAGTGTGTATCTACCCCTTAGTCCTGTTTCTTGATACAGGGTTGGGGATGAAGCAAAAGGAATTGATACGGCATGTTTTTACAGCTGGATGCCCTTTCTGATGCCAACCTCAGTTGAGGAGCTAAATGAATGATGTTGAATGAAATTGGGTATGGAGATGGAAGGAATTAGCTGTGACTTTCCCAGCATTTGCCTGGAAGTAAAAATGAGAAACCACAATAAACCATTCTCGAGACACCCGACAGTGGGAATCGAACCCACACATCTCCTAAATGCAGAGTTTGGCTCCATAGCTGTAATGTGTTAATGCTCATGGCCACTCCACTTGGTAATTAAAGAAACCATAGTAAGCAGACATTATTAGAAGTTTGCTAACATAATTTTTCAGTTTTTGCAATGCATGAGCATTAAAGTTTAATTTTGAGTCTAAATGGACTCTTAACAGTTTCACCGACTTGTTGCTGTCCTCCATAGTTGTATTGCTTATATGAAAGAAAATTTATTTAGTTTTCTTGCTATTTAAGACCAATTTATTCCCCTTTCACCATGCCAATAACTCTTGAAACCTCCTCCTATTTCATTAACCACATTTTCTAATTCTTTATCTACTGTTAAGACTGATATATCATCCATATAGAGTATAAACATACCTGAAAAGTCCCAGGAAGGTCATTAATATATACAAGAAAAACGAATAGCCCTATGACTGACCCTTGGTTACTCCCTTTGTTACATAGAGTAACTCTGAGTGTTGACTGTCAACAATTAACTTTTGTCTTCTATTTGTGAGGAACAATTTAATTATAGTAGTGACAGTTCAAGACCCTTAACTCCATAGTGCTTAAATTTAGAAATTAGTATCTCATGTTATACTGTATCAAAAGCTTTGCTATGATCAATAAGTATGGCACAAGTACCGTAATTGAGTGGGGGAACAAGTGCTACCAATCGGTAAATAACTGAATGATTTCTATCCCCTTTCTTGTACACTGGAACTATGATTTTAATCTTCAGAAAGTCTGGGAAAACCCTTCCTTGAGTACCCAGTTTATGAGTGTAGTTAGTGGGAGTACTATTAAATCGATAATTTACTTCAAAAGGGAGTTGGAGAAACAAGAAATGTTTTCCAGTTTAGAATTTCTTCATTCTATAACTACTTTATTAATACAGTTGAACCTCTCTTCTGCGGACACCATTGTTTCTGTGGAAAAATGTCCATTACTAGAGGCATTCACTGAAACAAAGATTGTAAAAGTCATTTTAATGGCAAAGAAAATCTACCTTAAATATAAGCATTCATCTTTATTTTGATTATTCTAAATCATTTCCAACTGAATACAGAGCGGTCCAGAAAATGTAGACACTCTTTGATAGTCAATATTAATGGAACAAAATGACATACTGTTAAAAGTCTTGCATGGGGAGGAGGTTATTTTGTGTGCTCAAAGCGACCCACATTAGCAGCCAAACAATGTCAATGCTGGTGAACTGCTGACTGAACTACAGCTGTCAGTTTTGCCGGTGTGATAGCTGCACAGAATGCCTTGATGTTTCTTCGTAGCTCATTCAGTGTAGCTGTCTTCTATTGATAAACTTCATTTTTCAAGATTCCCATAGGTAGAAGTCAAGAGGTGTAAGGTCTGGAGATCGCAGTGAATGCTCAACTGCTCCTGTTCAACCTATCCATCGTCCAAGTAGATTTTCATCCAAGTAGGCTCTGACATCTCTGTGTTAGTGAGGTGGAGCGTCACCGTGTTGTAGGTAAAATCTTTCAATTCCAAACACCTCTCGCATGGCAGGTAAAATTGATGTTTGCAGCTTATGAAGATACACCTCACCAGTTATGGTACCTTCAAAGAAGAATGGGTCAATCAAACGGTGTGATGACAGACCACACCGCACATTAACACCAGGTAGATTAACATGTTTGTCCATGTAAACGTGAGGATTCTCAGGAGCACAGTACACACAGCTGTGGCAGTTTACAGTACCATTCAGTTTGAATTGCGCCTCATCAGACCAGATAACCATCCCTGCAAACTTTTCATCCTCACAAAGCATGCCTGCAAACCACTCACAGTATTCCATCCTTCGATCCGGGTCGTCCTCGTTCGTAGCGTGCGGCAATCTTGGAATGCACACTTTCCACTTCGCAGCCTTCAGAATTCATTGTACAGTTGATGGGCTTACCCCGCTTTCATGTGCACCCTGATTCACAGATTTTTGAGGTGACATACTAAAATGTTGCAACACAGCAGCACTGGAAGCTGGATGTGTTGATGTTGATGGTGGGTCAGACCTTTTCTTATCCACATCCTGAGCAATACCGTCGGCTTCAAATTCATCCCGAATACGATAAATTGTTGTAGGTGTTGGTGGCTGAGTTCCGTACACATTACGTCGTTGCCGTTGTACCTCCATCATGTTTTTGTACTACCAGTACCACTTCAATACAGCCTTGCATTGCTCAAATGACAATCTTACGTCATTCATTGCTGCAATGTCATCTGCTGAAAAACGCGTGCCAAGATTATCACGCCATTCATGTGACCTTCATCATCTGTTGAGAAAACAATGGACTATGCTACCATGCAAGAATTACATTGATATGTATTTTGTTCCAAAGATATTAACTATAAAAAAGGGTCTACATTTTCTGGAGCCCACCGTATTTGTGTGGGAGATATCAGAAGCGATTTTACAGCCTTTACAAATATTACAGCTTTGGGAAGTAATCATTCAGCTTTGTCTTTGTAAATTTAGTGCTCTTCTCTTTACTGTAATATTTTTGTTACCACCACAGACAATTGATAGGGAGTCTGCTACATGGACTACAGCCCTAAATGCAGATCGTTGATGATGACTCATGATCCATTGTGACGCACAAAGTCTTCATCTGCTTAAGAATCTAAACTTTCAGATCATTTGTGATTTATCATGACTTTTCTTGTAACATTTGCCCACTCACTCGCAGTTTCTATGCTCAAGCACTTGTGAATCATTTACATACCGTACCATAATGGTCACTTCTGCAAATATTGACCCCCACTTTCTCTTCACTCCTCAATACCTATTTTCTTCCCACTCACTTAACATTTCAGTTTTATTCTTCACAATTGTGTTTATTTGATTTTCTCCACATTTGAATTTTTCAGCAAATTTTCTCACTGAAAGACCTTTTGCAATTTCTGTAATTACTTTTCTTCTTGTTTCAAAGTCTAAACATGTTCGAGGTAGGTAGTAAAACATCTTAGAGGTCGACGCTAATTAGGAAGTAATATTTAGAGGCCCCATGAAGAAAAGAAGATGTAGAAAAACATATTCATCCCTTGTTACAAATGTTTACTGGGTAATTAAAATTCTACAATATTTCTGTCTCAACAATACACTTATGTAAGTCTCTTGCTTGTCAAGTTTAATCAAACTACCTGACCTCAAACTTATCAGCGACAATCTGAGTTACGAATAAAATAATGCAAGCTGGGTTGGAAAATCCTTAGGTAACCTTTGAGAAAACAGTCACTGGCAGCATTCCTAATCAACTAGAAAACTCAGAATGAACATTAATTAAAATGTGAGATGACTATAATGAAAGATTTAGAATGAGACCTGTACAGATGAACTGTTCATGGCTATTACAGCATTCCAATGTAGTTGCCAATGCAGATTGTGATGGATAGCAGTTGGTTGCCCTATCTATGCATGACTTAGCACTTCTTTCATCTTTTTCATTACTTCTATCATTGATCTGAAATCCCTATCTTCCAATTGCAGCAGTGAATAGCCTTATGCTTAAAGTATGAATTTGCAGCTGCTAAAGTCTTTTTTTCTTGGACTCGAAATAGTACAAACATACAAAAGGAAATTCCCACATGTCTGCAAAATGTTTTAAAAAGAAAGGATGATATTGCGAGGTGTAAAAAATAGTGTCCTGGAACGTGTGAATACTTAAGACAAATGAACAAGACTAATGGCAATGTCCGCTGTCCACGGTTCAAGGTGTCCACTTAAATTAGGTTTATTTAACGCTTGTCTTATGTAAACTACACTTCTCCACACCTCAAATGACTGCAACTTATCTCCTGGCCTGAGAGAGGGTGTCACCATCTAGGAGGCCCATCGTATGATATGAACACTAAAAATAATATTAATGAGACATTTACAAGAGATATCTTGCCTCCGAGGCCCATCGCACCCGAGTGAACAATTTTTACAAGGAATATTTGTTTGTCAAGGTCCTATAAGTAGCAGAATTAAAACTACAGTGAGAATCCAATGAAGCGTTGCGCAGATGTGTTGCGCAGTGTCTCTAGTATGCCTGTCGACTACACCACGTCGCACTTGTCAGTTTTGAGCGTGCAGTGAGCACATAAACATGCCTAGAACAATAGTCTCTCCCGCCAAGTGTGAAGTGTGTGCTGTCATTCAGTTTCTTCATGTTGGGGGGTGCATTGCTGCCAAAATTCATTGATGAATGAGTAATGTGTACGGTAGAAACTTTCATGAGTAACAGCAAAGTGTGGCAATGGTGCAGGAACTTTGAAGCAGGACGTACAGACTTTCATGATGCAGACTGACAGAGAAGGAAGCAAGTGTCAACTGATGATCTTGTTCAGCAAATGGATCAGGCAATTCGAGAAAATCGTCGGTTCACAACTTCATTGTTGAGTGATTAATTTCCTGAACTTTTGAGGTCAGCTTTCTATACCATCGTGAATGAGACACTTAAGTTCTGCAAACTCTGTGCAAGATGGGTTCGCAAGATGCTGTCTGTCCATCACAAAACACAGCGAATGGGCACTGCCTTAAAGTTTATCCAGTGCTACCATGTTGAAGGAGAACAAAAACAATTTTTGAACAAAAATTGTCACAGGCAACAAGACATGGATCCATTTTGAAAATGAAGAAACAAAAACAAAACAAAAGTGGATGCATTCTCATTCCCCGAGTAAACCAAAGATGTGCAAGTGAAACTTCTCAATGAGAAAGTGCATGGCTAATGTGTTTTGGGACCGAAAAGGTGTTTTGTTGGTGGAATTCATGGAATGTGGCACAACAACCATCACTGCAGTGATAGTGACTAAGGTAAAAGACTCCTTCCCTTTATGAAAACTTTATTACGAGGGCTATTTTTTTTTTCAAGGTCCAGTCGGTCATAAAATTAAAACCGCAGTGAAAATCACAAATGTTTTATTTGTAACATTTGGGTAGCATGGTACCAACCGAATAAGACAAAGTGAAAAGAGGTGTAAAGTCTTATATAATCTAGGTGACATAACAAGCACTTAGGTGGGCATGCGCAGCAGTGAATAGCCTTATGCTTGAAGTATGAATTTGCAGCTGCTAACGTCATACTGCAATAGCAGTTGAGTATGTACACTGGCGGGAAAGAAACCGCAACACCATGACTGTCTATGTCACTTTATTCACAGATCAACCAATAAGTAATATAACTTGATGAGCTGATGACATTACATGATCAACAATACAGATCAAACAAAGCAATAGATGCCACCACTTCAATGCACCTTGTACTTCCATCAGGCAGCTACACAGGTTTGTATTCTTGCATGTAGGGCAATGTACAGATGATTAATATCATCCTGTGGTATAGTGTTCCTAGCATCTTGCACCTGGTTTCTCAGTTGTGCAAGGTTAGTAAATATCTGCTCAGACTGGGTCAGACGTCATTCCATCATGACCCAAACATTTTCAATGGGAGAGAGATCTGGGATCATGCTGTCTAGAATAGTTGTCAAACACTATGAGGAGCATTTCTCATTGTAGTAGCAGTGTGCGGGCAAGCATCATATTTCTGAAACAGTCATTCCTGCACAGGAAGGGTCGAACAATGTCCTGGATGTAGCGGGCATTGTTCAACAGATCTTCTTCAAACATCAAAGTTGAATGAGAATTGTAGCTCATTGCAATCCATATCATGATGTCATGAGTTGGGCCCGTACGTAAGTGCATGAATAGACTGTGAAGGATGAAACTCACCGGGTCAACATTGTACACATAAATGGCCATCATTTGCATGAATACAGAACCTGCTGTCATCGGTAAACACCGCACAGTGCCATTTCATTCTCTAGGCAATCCTTACTTATCCAGCAACACAGGAGACACGCGCAACAGTGTTATGACAGAAGAAGAATCCAGGTCAAAAATACATGCATTCGTAGTCCTGCTGGCATTTTCGAGTTGTACGTTTGCACACCCTTGATGCCATATTCACTTGGATCTCCGCTGCATACCCTGACAGTATGCCGATCTCAACATGTCTGTACTACCCAGTTGGCCCAGACCAGGTCTACAGGTGTGGGCCTGTTCAAATGACCACCGTTGATAAAATCACCACACTAGGGATGCATTATTACCAACGTATGCAAAATTCGTCGATACGTCCATCCCACCTCGCAAAGACCCATGATGCTATAGCTTGACTGCTACACATATAAACGACACTCAGCCTTCCAGGCACATACGTATGATGATGTCTGGTGTGTAGCTGTACATGCTGCAACAAAGCAAACGGTACCACACCATCTGTTCATCAGTTTCAATCCTCCAACAAACAATTACTGTATCCACATTTAATTGGACATAATATTTTAGGGTGAGCAATTCTTTCTTTTCTGGCGTGTATTTATTATTCCTGTTAGCTTCATATCTTCTTCACATATACCCATGACCTTCTCGTATCCATTTGTTCTACATTTGAAATTCTTCTTCTTTCTGATACTCTTCCGCTTATGCATGTATATAACATTACAACTCTGATATTAAAATTATCTTTTTTTTTACCATTGTTTCTCTTTTATATAACCAACCAAAGCTTGGAACATGTCTACCTTATCCTTATTTGCTTCTTTATGTGGAGAGTACACTGAGATAGTTCTAGTTCTAATTCATACCATCACCATATCTATCCACTTCACTCATTCATTTATGTGCTATGTTGCATGCTATGGTTTTCCTAATAATTAATCCCACACACTACCATATCCCTCTTTACAACCACTGGTAGCACATTATGATAAAAATGTTATTGGTTTTACATCTCACTAACTACTTTTATGGTTTTCGGGGACACTGCGTTGCAAGAATTTTGTCCCATCAGACTTCTTTTGTATGTCAGTAAATCTCCTGACAGGCAGCTAACATATCTGAACATCTTCAAATACTGGATGGCTGAGCCTCAATTGAATCCACCAACTTGGGCTCCAACAGCCCAGCGAAAAGCTTGTTGTTGTTGTTGTTTAAGTCATCAGTCCATAGACTGGTTTGATGCAGCCCTCCATGCCACCCTATCCTGTGCTAATCTTTTCATTTCGATGTAACTATTGCATCCTACATCTGCTCTAATCTGCCTGTCATATTCATACATTGGTCTACCCCTTCCGTTCTTACCACCTACACTTCCTTCAAAAACCAACTGAACAAGTCCTGGGTGTCTTAAGATGTGTCCTATCATTCTATCTCTTCTTCTCGTCAAATGTAGCCAAATCGATCTCCTCTCACCAATTCGATTCAGTATTTCTTCATTCGTGATTCGATCTATCCATCTCACCTTCAGCATTCTTCTGTAACACCACATTTCAAAAGCTTCTATTCTCTTTCTTTCTGAGCTAGTTATCGTCCATGTTTCACTTCCATACAATGCCACGCTCCACACGAAAGTCTTCAAAAACATCTTTCTAATTCCGACATCAATGTTTGAAGTGAGCAAATTTCTTTTCTTAAGAAAGCTCTTCCTTGCTTGTGCTAGTCTGCATTTTATGTCCTCCTTACTTCTGCCATCGTTAGTTATTTTACTACCCAAGTAACAATATTCATCTACTTCCTTTAAGACTTCGTTTCCTGATCTAATATTTCCTATATCACCTGCCTTCGTTCGACTGCACTTCATTACTTTTGTTTTGGACTTATTTATTTTCATCTTGTACTCCTTACCCAAGACTTCATCCATACCATTCAGCAACTTCTCGAGATCTTCTGCAGTCTCAGAAAATAACAATATCATCGGCAAATCTCAAGGTTTTGATTTCCTCTCCTTGGACTGTGATTCCCTTTCCAAATTTCTCTTTGATTTCCTTTACTGTCTGTTCTATGTAAACATTGAAAAGGATAGGGGACAAACTGCAGCCTTGTCTCACTCCTTTCTGGATTGCTGCTTCTTTTTCAAAGCCCTCAATTCTTATCACTGCAGACTGATTTTTATACAGATTGTAGATAATTCTTCGTTCTCGGTATCTGATCCCTATCATCTTCAGAATCATAAATAGCTTGGTCCAATGAACATTATCGAATGCCTTTTCTAGATCTACAAATGCCATGTACATGGGCTTGTCCTTCTTGATTCGATCCTCTAAGATCAGACATAAAGTCAGGATTGCTTCACGTGTTCCTACATTTCTTCTGAAGCCAAACTGATCTTCTCCCAACTCAGCTTCAAATTGTTTTTCCATTCTTCTGTAAATAATATGTGTTAAAATTTTGCAGCCATGAGATACTAAACTAATGGTGCGGTAGTTTTCACACCTGTCAGCACTGGCTTTCTTGGAAATAGGTATAACAACATTCTGCCGAAAATCGGATGGGACTTCTCCTGTCTCATACATCTTGCACACTAAATGAAATAACCTTGCCATGCTGGTTTCTCCTAAGGCAGTCAGTAATTCAGAGGGAATATCATCAATTCCAGGTGCCTTGTTCCTATTTAGGTCACTCACAGCTCTGTCAAACTCTGACCTCAAAATTGGGTCTCCCATTTCATCAGCATCAACAGCCTCTTCATGTTCCAGAACCAAATTATCTACATCTTTACCTTGATACAACTGTTGGATATGCTCCTGCCATCTTTCTGCTTTGTCTTCTTTCCCTAGAAGTGGCTTTCCATCTGAGCTCTTAATATTCATGCACCTAGATTTCCTTTCTCCAAAGGTTTCCTTGATTTTCCTGTATGCAGCATCTACCTTTCCCAGGACCATACAGCCTTCGACATCCTTGCACTTCTCCTTCAGCCATTCTTCCTTAGCTACCTTGCACTTTCTATCCACTTGATTCTTTAATCTCCTGTATTCTTTTCTGCCTTCTTCATTTCTAGCATTCTTGTATTTTCGTCGTTCATCAATCAAGTCTAGTATCTCCTGAGTCATCCACTGATTCTTAGTTGATCTTTTCTTCCTTCCTAACATTTCTTCAGCAGCCCTACTGACTTCATTTTTCATGACTCTCCACTCTTCCTCTATAGTGTTTCCTTCAGCCTTTTCATTTAGTCCTTGTGCAACATGTTCCTTGAAACAATCCCTCACACTCTTTTCTTTCAACTTGTCTAGATCCCATCTTTTTGCATTCTTTCCTTTCTTCAATTTTTTCAACTTCATATGGCATTTCATGACCAACAAGTTGTGGTCAGAGTCCACGTCTGCTCCTGGGAAAGTTTTGCAATCCAACACCTGGTTTCTGAATCTCTGCCTAATCATAATGAAGTCTATTTGATACCTTCCAGTGTCTCCAGGTCTCGTCCACGTATACAGCCGTCGTTTGTGGTGTTTGAACCAAGTATTGGCAAGGGCTAAATTATGATCAGTGCAGAATTCAACCAGCCGACTTCCTCTTTCGTTCCTTTGTCCCAATCCAAATACTCCTACTGTACTACCTTCTCTTCCTTGGCCTACCACTGCATTCCAGTCTCCCATCACAATTAGATTCTCATCACCTTTTACATATTGTATTAAATCTTCTATCCCCTCATATATTCTTTCAATTTCTTCATCATCTGCTGAACTAGTAGGCATATAGACCTGCACTATTGTGGTGGGCATTGGTTTGGTGTCTATCTTGTCGACAATAATTCTTTCACTATGCTGCTCATAGTAGCTTACCCGCTGCCCTATTTTCTTATTCATTATTAAACCAACTCCTGCATTTCCCCTGTTTGATTTCGTGTTGATAATTCGGTAGTCGCCTGACCAAAAATCTTGTTCTTCCTGCCAACGTACTTCACTTATACCAACTACATCTAACTTTAGCCTATCCATCTCCTTTTTCAGATTCTCTAACCTATCACAACGATTCAAACTTCTAACATTCCACGCTCCGACTCACAGAATGTCAGTATCCATCTTCCTGATGATCGCCCCCTCTCGTGTAGTCCTCACCCAGAGATCCGAATGGGGGACTAGTTTACCTCCGGAATATTTTACCCGGGAGAAAGCCATCATCAGTACATCATTCATACAGAGAGAGCTGCATGCCCTCGGGACGTAGTTACGGCTGTAGTTTCCCGTTGCTTTCAGCCGTGTAGCAGTATCAACACAGCTAAGCTATGTTGAGTATTATTACAAGGCTGTATCAGTCAATGCGAAAAGCTAAGCTTATAAACTCTATTTCTTCTTCCTTATCTCCCATTATTCCTTCGACTTCCTTCCTTCCTTTCTCCATAAGCCTCATTAATATTACTAGTGCCCTATCAAATCCTTGTCCAGGTGCTAGTGTTTGGCCGTTCATATGAAAGTACGATTCCATCACTCCCACTAACAACATTGTGAGCATGCTTAGTAAGTGATTTTGAAGTAGACTGCTTGCTTTGGTTTTATCTAATTTCATTGAGCTCTCAACCTGAATGATTTAGTCTTAGCTACCTGAACACACAGAAGCCCTTGACCTCAAGTATGTCTGAAATGTCTGCTCCTTGCCAACAGGGTTTTCTATTGGGACCCTTTACTGTTGCTCTTGGTTCATATTCTAGGACATGACTACATGGAGAATTTAGCCTTTTCTAACCCTGCTTTCCATTGGAACTGGTAGTTACTTTATTATAATGAATCATTATTGTATGGAAATAGAGAGAACTAGAACATTGTATGATCACTGTGATTATCATTATGAACACAATAGACTCACAATCCCACTGTATCTATATAGGCCGGACTGAGTGGCTCAGACGGTTCAGGCGCTGGCCTTCTGACCCCAATTTGGCAGGTTCGATCCTGGCTCGGTCCGGTGATATTTGAAGGTGCTCAAATATGTCAGCCTCGTGTCGGTAGATTTACTGGCACGTAAAAGAACTCCGGCGGGACAAAATTCCGACACCTCGGCGTCTCCGAAAACCGTAATAGTAGTTAGTGAGACGTTAAGCAAATAGCATTATTATTATTATTGTATCTATAAGGAAGAGTTGCTTTTAATATGCTCTGTTATTATGAATAAATTATAGTATAAAAATTTTCTTGCTCTATTTTCAGTAATGATGCCGGCATGGATTTTCACTGTCGGAAGACTCATCTTTGCCAGTGGAAAAATGACCATTCCATATGCTCGTATTGCTGAAATTGCTACGGGACTGATTATTCCTCTTGGCATTGGATTTATCATTCAGTGGCGTCTACCCAGGTTGAGCAAGTTGATGGTCAGGATATTGAAGCCCTTTGCAACCCTTCTTATTGCATTTATAGTCATATTTGCAATAATCACAAACCTGTATTTATTCAAGTTATTTTCATGGCAGGTAAGTGAAAATAAGATTTGTGCAGGCTATTGGTATATAAACTGGCCCAGAGAGATTATCGTAGTTTCAATGTTTATAATGAGGAATGATATGGTAGTGTACTGCTGTACCATTGTATGATTTATTACCATTATTCTGGTGATGATCAGAGGCACAATTTGAGCATTTTTTTGGGGGATGGGGACAGGAATTACCAGAGGGTCCATGGCCACTCTCTTTTGAGAGCAATTTGAGACCACAAAGTTATTACTAATATTCTCTACATTTCCTTTTATATTCTACGTTAATCATTTTAATTAAATATCCAAACCTCTGTATAGTAAAGAACATTCGCACAGAATTAAAAAGTGGACATCATTCAAATGTTTGTGTCGCAGACAACACATTTCACGAGAGATCCTCAAGCCTACTGCAGGGGACACACGCAAATGCTTTTCTTCTCCAAATTGGACTATGCTTACGTCCACGCATCCCTTCGTCTTTTTTTTTTTTTTGCGGCCGGGTGGCCATCATCTATAGTTGCTACCCAGCCGACCCCCAAAAACATAGGTTGACACCTCGTTGGCTGTCACCATGTACACCTGCGCCATCCTAGACATTGCTCCAGCCATCTCCGAAGATGATATCTACACTGCCATCCGCTCCGCTGGCTTCCGCATACATGACGCCTACCGGCTATTGGACGGCACCAGTTCATTGCCATCTCCACTGCTTCTTCTCTACATACCAATGCTGGACGACCAGCAGCGCCTCATCGACGCCGGCGTATACATGCATAACCGCTTCTACGCCGTGGAATCTACTCCTCAATCCACACTTGCCCAACACTTCGCCGACCCTACCACCCTTCCCGTCGTCCACATTCCATCAACCTTAACCTCGCAACAACCCACATCGACTTCCTCTTCCTTTTCCCCTACAACAACTATCACCACCACAACTTCTGCCACAACGCATTTGTCCTCCTCTCACATCCCAGCTACATTTGTCACGACTAGCCACCCATCGCCCATTATGACCTCCTGCCTTCCACTTTCTACATTTCCTACAATGGTAAACCCCCTCCCTCCTCATAACAACACCTTGGCATCCTCCGACTCAACGTTGCCATCGCCTCAATCATCGCTTCAAGACGTCGCAGCAGCACCGTCATCAACGCCCACACAGCAACCCAAATCTCATCATGGTCTCCCCAGCTGTGTGATCCATGGACTCAACCCTTCCATCTCCAGCCAGGACATCCTACAAGAACTTCACGCCGCCGGAATCCCTGCCTGTCGTGCGTTTCGCATTCAGACCAGTTCAGGATCAACATGTATGGTATGTCTCCTCCTCCCAACTATTGCCGACGTCCAGCGCCTCATTGCCACTGGAGCCCCCATCTATGGTCATCGATATAGAGTGGAGCCTTCTCGTTCATCACCAGCACGCTCTCACATCTACACCATCCGTCATCACCCCCGGCCGACCCCTCATCGCGTTCCACCTCCTCAATCCGTTAGTCCACCCCCTCCTCCAACTAATTTCTTCTTTTCGCCACCACCGTGCCCCGCTGACCTTTTCCGACTCTTACTCACTTCTCTTGTAACCTTCTCATTGGTGTTTCATCTCCTTGCTCTTCAACTCCCTCATCACCCCCTTGCTTAAAACTTCTCTTCCTTCAGTTCCATCATGTCTCTCTTAAGTCATATATTAAAACCGTCCACATGCACCTCCCTATTCCACAATTCTACTTCCCATCTATCTAACTTTTCCTCTTCGAACACATACCCTATCATTTCTCACTTTGTTTACCCACCTTCCCTTTTCCACACATCTCCTTGACCTGCTCGCATCTCTTGGCCAGTGCGAGGGCGTAACCCTCTAGGTGGCCCGCCCCACCCCTTCAGGGTGGAGAATGAAAACGAGAATAGTAGTAGTAGAAATGTTTGTTCGTCGGTAGATGCAGAGTGGGTTGTTGTCCCATATGCTCTGTACTCTGACCGACCAACTGAGCAGAGAAAAGTTGGCTCTACGGTGGCTCTACGCCTCTGCATTCGGGAGACAGGCCTGGTCCCACCCGTCGGCTGTCCTGAGAATGGTTTTCCATGGTTTTCCATTCTCCTGCACTAAGGTGAATGCCGGGACAGTTCGTAGTATAGGCCACGGCTACCTACCCCCTCACCTTCTCTGCACATCTCCTTCACCGTAACAAATCTCCCGGCCTGAGAGATGGTGTCACCGTCTGAGAGGCCCGTCTCCCCCTTCAGGGGAGGAATGAAAATGTTTGGTAGTAGCAGTAGTAAATGTTTGTTTCTTGGCCAATAAAAGTAAAAATCAAGCAGACAACATGGAAAAGAACAAAACTTTTCTTTATTTTACATAATCAGATTACATCATATGAAGTCTTCTCTCTTGATTTGAATTAAAGTCATTAATTACTTTTGAGCTGGCAACATCAATCAATACTTTGATAACCAAAAAGGCCAAAGAGGATAACATTTCCTGGGCAATCGTTTTTCTGCAGTATGTTTTTAAATACTGGAAAGCATGAAAAATACATCTTCCAGGTTGCTGAATTCATTGGAACTGTTAAACCACATGGAAAATTTAAAAAAAAGAAAAGAGAGTGAACACACTTTTCAAATGCTTCTCTACAATAACAGCAGCTCTTTCTTGGATATCTTCTTCTTCTTCATGTGCCATGTCCTCACAGAACGTTGGCGATCAGTAGCATGATCTGTTGTTTGTTCATAGCTGTTCTGAACAGAGTAAGCTTTGTCACCCCAAACCACTGGCTCAAGTTGCCGAGCCATGATGTCCTACTTCTCCCCGGACCACGTTTTCCATTAATTTTCCCTTGGAGTATTACTTGCAGAAGGTGGTATTTAGAGTTCCGCATCATATGACCAAAGTATTCTAGTTTCCTTCTCTTGATGGTAGTGAGAATTTCTGGTTCTTTGTTCATACGGTGCAAAACGTCTATATTGGTCATTTTAGCTGTCCAAGGTATCTTCAGCATCCTTCGGTGGATATACTTCTTTTTTTTATTCTTGTATTTTGTAAATTAATAGGGGAGCAACACTGCAGTTCATACAGAAAAAAATTCTTGTCCAAAGTATAAAACTTCCTAACATATTTTACACTGACCTCATCTACTTCACTTCCATTTAAAACTTGACTTATATGGTTAAGAACATCCATGTTATTTTCTTGAATCCTAGTGTCTATCTTTTGCTTAAGTACGTTAATAACAGGAAACAGCATCTTAGCTGTGTTAGTGCTGTTGCGCTGTCTCAAATGGAGTTTTATTTCCACCGCCATTTCTTGGCAACTCTGCTATCTCTGCACAGTGATCAAACAATATTGAATAAACATTTATTCAGTCCTAAAAGATCATAAAACTTCAAGTGTCCTATTCTTCACTGATTTTACAACTTTGTAAGTCACACTGCTGGACTATAGGGTCTTTAATAATGAGTGACATTGTGTTAGAACTCTTCTGTGTAAAAGCAAATCAAATGAAAGTTTTAAATCCTCCATGCTGTTTAACAGAGCATTTGCGCTGTCTACCGCTGGCAGAGTCAGTCCGTGACATTTCTTGCAGAGTCAACAGAGTGGCTTCAAAGTTGTCTAAAAAATATTAAATACCTACTTATTTACAAGTAAAATTAATAGTGTTAATCAAGTCTGAAAAATGGGCTATTTAAATGGCCAGCTATTCCAGCTGTTAGTGGCATGGCAAACAACAACAAATTATTTTCACAATAAGTTCTAAACTAAACAAGATATAGAAACAAAATTTTGCATGTAAAGAAGTCTTCTTGTATCCCTGTAGGGTGTGGTAGCTAATGTCACAATTTCCTGGCTGAATGGGAACACCGCACTTTCCAGAAAAATAGCATGTTTCACTAATAATTTTATTTTTTAAGCATACTTTGCACCTTCTTGAGAGAAAATGTACTTTATTTGATGGCGGAAACTTCAAGAGAATATGCTCTTTTCTCTTCCCATCTAACCTAAATGGTGGATCCTTTGCCGATGCCCATTTTGACAGCAAAATTGCAGGGTGTGGACTTGGAGCTGATGAACTGGAAGGTGCTGAGATGTCGGAGAGAGGTGACTGTACTTGTATGTCGGGTTCACTTTTTTCCTGGAGCAAGTTGTGAACTACTATCTGCATGAAATTCAGGAATGTTATTGTTTTATGAGGATTTGAGTTCTGAAAGAGCCGAAATGTGTTAAAAAGTGAGCAGTATAGTAAATAAAAGAAAACCTTCCTTGGCCACTTTACTGTTTTCCTCATGAAAGGATAGAGCACCAAGTACTGGTCTGCAGTATCAACACCATGAATGTGTTGATTATAGTCACTCACAGATTATGGTTTCATATGTTTCTTCCCTACATTTGTTTGTTTCAACCATTGCTGCCGAGTGGATGGTAGTTACCATAGTAATAACCTTTTTGTCCCTCCAAGAAACAAGCAATGCATCATTGTCCCTCTTTAAAGTAATTTTGCCCTGTTTGAAAATTGCCTGGTGTTCCTTTAGATCTTTCAGTACACCCCTATTTGACCGTATTGTTCCACATACGGCAGTGTTCTGTTCCCAAATTTGTTTTGGGAGACCAATGCTGTTGTAATTATCCATATGTACTGTATACCCCTGACCAAGATAATTTTCAAACAGCTGAAAAACTGTGCAAGTTTACATATATACCCCATGTTAGACTCACAAACCATCCTCATTAAAACCCCAGTTTTTATCATTTTACCGGGGTTGTATACGCGGAATCTTAGGCACCATTTCCAGGCTAGCATTCCCTCATCCAGAGCAATTTTCTGTTTGGGAGTGTAAAACTCTGTAAATCTGTCACACAGTTTCTGTAAAATGGCTCTAATTTTATATAATCTGTCAGTGCTGTGCTCGTATTCGCTGTTGTCACTAAAGTGGAGAAATGACAGGATACTCTAGAAAAGATTTTGTGACTGGTTTTTGAGAAAATTGGATCTTCTGTCCAGCACATTCTGAGAGATGGTTTAATAATGATGTCAGTAGTGAGCATCAAACCCAGGAATTGTCTCATTTCTGAAACCGTCACTGGACTCCAGGTTTGTGTAAAAGAGTGTTTAGAGAAGGGACGTGGCACAGCACTGATTACTTGACTGGCATATAGATTTGTTTGCTCACACAGGTATTCGAGAAATTCAGCTGTGAGAAATAGATTTACAAATGACCTCGTTAAAGTTTTCTGTTTCAATACTTAGACATGGTTTAGCCATAAATGGGATAGCAGGAGGGAGCCTTCATTTAATAGGATGTATGCAATTTTGTCAACACTTATATTGTCCCTAAACGCCATGGTCACACTTCAGAATATGACTATACACACGCTTGTGCAATTACAAACCAACTACATAGCTAGCTTGGCCAGCACTAGCCTTCGTTCAGAAAAGGAATTTAAAAAATGCATTGGGATGGAAAATCTCCAAGACCATGTGAGGCGTCTAGTATCAAAACCAGCCAAGTCACAAAATTTACGAAAATGAGTTAAGGTTATAAATTTGAAGTAGAAGTATAGCACTATCAGGTAAAACAAGAATATGTTTTAAAATCGTCCATGTCTTCATGTTATAGAGCACTGAATTCTCGGTCTTGCAACAGAATCGGCCAAGTCATGCAGCCAGTGAATTCAAAACCGGCCAAGTCAAGGAACGAGCGACAATATTTATGATACAGCATTATTGTGTGGAATCTTGTGTTGTTACATTAAGCAACAAGGTGATAATATCAGTATGCAAAATTGTTCCTTGTAATGTATATTCCCTGAAGTCATAATATTTTGTTTTTTGTTCGTTTGCAACACTGATTTACGTATTGGCGGGCTTCTCACCGTCATTGGCGCCAAAGCAGTCCTATTTCCGGTGTGCTCGTATTTTATCATTATTGTGTGAACGTGGATATTGTTCCAAGTGGAGAACTGAAAGATTTACTTTCATACCTTGAGGAATTGTACAAAATTGCAACAAAAACGGCCAAGTCAAAATTTAAATTAACAAAAAAGATGGGTTAATTATGAGTTAGATTTCTCAAAACAGCGGAACTTAAATATTAAACCATTAAGGATATAACTGTGAAAAAAAATCTTTTCTGACCATCATTGCTTTGTCTCTACAGGTTTTTCGTCCATATTGAAAAATATGCCTTGAGTGACTTGGCCGGTTTTGATACTAGACGCCTCATGTGGCTTCTGGTGAGTAGAAGCAGGTAGAAGCATTCATAAGGGTATTACCCTCACCTCTGTCACACATATTTGTGACAAAAATAAACCACAGCTGCATAGGAATGGCTACAATTCAAGCTTGCGCTTATCCATGCTAACTTGGATTCAGTCCAGAGCGTGGACACATGGTTTAGGCAATAACATAAATAAAAGTTACTTACTATGTTAGCTGCCTCTTTGGGTCAGTGGTAGAGTGTCGGCCTCGGAATCCCAAGATAGTGGGTTGAAACCCGGCAGAGGTAGTCGAATTTTTGAAGGCTGCATAAAAGTCCATTCAACACTCCATGTCATACAATGTCGGCATGTAAATGATCTCTGGTGACACGTTTGGTGTTTACCCAACAAAATTCATTAATCTTAGCCATAGACGCACAAGAGAGTTTCGGTTACTCTGTCTGCCATCTAGTAGGCCTAGAGTAAAACGGAACATGGAAATTGACAAGCAGGCAGCCAGATGGCATCATATTGAAATGTGTGCAGATGGTAGCTGAGGCCATACGAATATTATTATTATTATTATTATTATTATTATTATTATTATTATTATTATTTACTATGCTGCCAGTGATGACTGCTTTTCCATTTCACTTTCAGATTTTGCAATGAAGAAATTACTTATACTATTGCTACTTTATTCTGAACACAATTCTACGTTTCTTTGTCACCGCATGTTTCATTATGTCTCACTAATATCCATGTGAAATACAAATTTAACATTGCATAAAGTACATTCCAGATTGTCACGAAATGATCCTTTGATATAGGGAAATTCTCTTCTGATGGTATCTTTTTTACTACACTTACATTTCAGTATGATACGAACTATGTAGGCCTAAACTTCTGTAGTAACCATTCCAGCAATACTGGTACCATGTCTAATTGTGAGAGTTTACTGATTAATAACACTGCCAATAGGAGCATGGAGAAAAAAGGAAGTACCATAATATGTATTGCCAGTATCATGATAGACACAATGTTTCATGGATTAGACACCAAGAGCATAAAATATTTAAAATGGACACTTAAAAGATAAAAAGTTGAAGGTTTGGATAAAAGTACGGTCAACAGGACATTTTACTAAAAAATTGGACTGTCTGAGAGAAATGCTACTATGCTATTGGCTTTACGTCGCACCGACATAGATAGGTCTTATGGCGACGATGGGATAGGAAAAGCCTAGGAGTTGGAAGGAAGCGGCCATGGCCTTAATTAAGGTACAGCCCCAGCATTTGCCTGGTGTGAAAATGCGAAACCACAGAAAACCATCTTCAGGGCTGCCAACTGTGGGATTCGAACCCACTGTCTCCCGGATGCAAGCTCACAGCCGCTCACTGAGAGAAATGGGATGAAGGGGAATCCAGTTCTATTTTCACAGAGCATGAAAATTCTCTTCTCTCCTAGGGAATGTACATGAGGCTGTGTTCTGGACATGCCACCCTATCCTGTACTAACGTTTTCATTTCTATGTAACTACTGCACCTTACATCTGCTCTAATCTGCTTGTCATATTCATACCTTGGTCTACCTCTACCATTTTTACTGCCTAAACTTCTCTCAAAAACCTACTTCTGAACAAGTCCTGGGTTTCTTAATTTGTGGTCTTACATTCTATCTCTTCCTTCTGTCAAATTTAGCCTAATTGGTCTTCTCACCAATTCGAATCAGTATCTCTTCATTCAAGATACGATCTATCCATCTCACCTTCATCATTCCTCTGTAACACCACATTTCAAAAGCTTCTATTCTCTCTTTCTGAGCTAGTTATCATCCATGTTTTACTTCCAAACAATATCACTCTCCATAAAAATGTCTTCAAAAACATCTTTCTAATTTCTATGTCAATGTTTGAAGTGAGCAAATTTCTTTTCTGAAGAAAGACCTTCCTTGCTGTGCTAGTCTGCATTTTATGTCCTCCTTACCTCTGCCATTTTTAGTTATTTTACTATCCAAGAAAAAATACTCATCTATTTCCCGTAAGACTTAATTTCGTAATCTAATAGTTCCTGCATCACCTGATTTTGTTTGACTGCACTGCATTACTTTCGTTTGAACTTATTTATTTTCATCTTGTACTCCTTCTCCAAGACTCTGTCCATACAAATCAACAGTTTCTCCAGATCTTCTGCAGTCTCAGGTAAAATAACAATATCATCAGCAAAGCTCAGGGTTTTGATTTCCTCTCCTTGGATTGTAATTCCCTTTCCAAATTCCTCTTTGATTTCCTTTACTGCCTGTTCCATGTAAACATTGAAAAGGAGAGGGGGGAGGCAAACTGCAGTCTTGCCTCTTTTCTGTATTGCTGCTTCTTATTCAAAGCCCTCGATCCTTATCACCGCAGACTGATATTTATACAGATTATAGATAATTTTTTGTCCTTGTTATCTGATCCTGATCACCCTCAGAATCTCAAATAGCTTTGTCCAATCAACATTATCGAATGCCTTTTCTAGATCCACGAATGCCATGTACATTGGCATGTCCTCCTTAATTTGATCCTCTAGGATTGTACATAAAGTCAGGATTGCTTCATGTGTTCCTACATTTCTTCTGAAGCCAAACTGATCTTCTCAAACTCAGCTTAAGCTTGTCGTTCCATTCTTCTGTAAATATTATGTGTTATAATTTTGAAAGTATGAGATACTAAACTAATGATGCAGTAGTTTTTACACTTGTCAGCACCTGCTTTCTTGGGAGTATGTAAAACAATATTCTGTTGAAAATCAGACAGCACTTCTCCTGTATCATTCATCTTACACTAAATGGAATTGTCGTTTGTAGTGTTTGAACCAAGTATTAATAAGGACTAAATTATAATGGGTGAAGAATTCAACCAGCTAGCATCCTCCTTCATTTCTTTGTCCCAGTCTGAATTCTCTTACTACATTACCTTCTCTTCCTTGGCCTGCCACTGCTTTCCAGTCTCCCATCACAAATGAAGACCTCAGTGCAAAAACTGGTCAAGCCCAACATTTTTTGAAAAATGACATTTTATGCACACTGCGTAGAGAAACCTATGCCACGCATTTGATAAAAGAATCAGATACGTTCACCTTTAGGTAACATCTGTGCTGCATAGTGGGATTGTCTGCATGATGAATCTGCATTAATCCTCAGTAAGCGTTGTGACACCTGTGGAACATAACCGGTGTTGTGAGGTCCGGGGAACCGCACATGTTTAAGGATGAATAAGGTCTACAATTTGTGAAAAATGTCATTACATAAACAATGCTGGATTTAGTTGTTATCTGTTCTAATCATTTGTCCTAATTTCACTAAGAAATAACTCTGTAGAACAGTTATTAATAGGTTTTTGAAATATCATGTAGCTAATGTCTACTTTAATCAACTAAATAAAAAATATTTAAACAAACTGCTTAAAGACATATAAAACATTTATAATTGTGTAATCGCAATATCAGTAAAGGGCCCAAGAATGAAATTTTAAAATGATTTTTTCTTGAAAAAGGTTATGTGGAAATCAGCAGATATTACATTTTAGGTACTTCCGAAACATATTTCACACAGTCATCCTTGCAAAAACTTGAAAAATCAAAATATACCCTACTCGTAATACAAATATGAAATATGTAAATCTATTCTTTCACCATTCATGTCAAGTGAAAGGTAAAATACTTTTTAAATTGAGGATCATCTGTATGTCTGAACTGGAGCTGTGATCACTTGGTTTGTAATCAGTATTATCACAGCCAGAAACCTGTATGCCACTGGTGCATTCATCCAATATCACTAACAAATCCTCTTCAAAAGAAGCACTGCCAATAAACAACTTTGATGGTCCGGGTTTAGCCATAGTTATAACTTCAAAACAATTTTCATACAACAATAAAGAAAGCCAAACCAGAACAGAAAATGTATGTAACCAGCGTTGTGAGGTTCAGTGGATCACTCGACTTATATAGTTAGTACAACAGTGCATATTCTGATATTATTGCAACAGCTGCCTCAAGCTAACTGTTTAGCTCAAAGGTACTGGGACTGCCAAAGTCATTGCATGAAAGGAATGGTACAGAGCAAACAAACAAAACTGAGGAAGTTCCCAGTAACCTCACATTGCTTGCTGAGGGATAAAAAACCGGCCCACTCTGGACTTGACTGAATCTTGCTCAGAAACCCTCTTGCTAGATGGCAGTAACATTACTTATGATGAATACTTCTCCCTGTTGCACTTGTGAAATAATTGTAGGCTACATTTAGAATGAATAGATAGAAGATTTAGTATACTATGTAAAAGAAGGTGAAAATCAAGTTGGAGAACGCAGTGCAAAAACCAGTCAAGTACAAAAAGTAAACAAACAACAAAACATACCATTTAATACAGCACCGGATCTTTTCTGGTCAAGAACAGTTAAGTGCATTATGCTAAAATGTATCTGTGTACAAAATCACAAGCACAAAAACGTTGGTAATCACACAACAATCCTGAAAATTACCCTGCATTTTGTGTGAACAATTTGATCAATATTCATACACATTTGGAAGTTCTGGAATTATTTTACTGTCTCCTGTAAAATTTTACTTTTTGGAATTGATTGCTTTTTTCACTGAGCTCTTCAATTAGATTATCATCTTCTTTTACATATTGTACTAAGTATTCTATCTCTTCATATATTCTTTTGATTTCTTCATCATCTGATGAACTAGTAGTCATACAGACCTGTACTAGGGCATTGGCTTGCTGTCTATCTTGACAACTATAATTTATTCATTATGCTGGCAGTAGTATCTTACCCACTGCCCTATTTTCTTGTGTATATTGGGTATTCAGTCCTAAGGCTGGTTTGATCCTCTACAGGTATGCCAACAGCTGTCATATATGGCCTAGGCATCACTGAAGAGGTGTACTAGGGAAATGAGGAGTGAGGTAGTTTCCCGTTGCTTTTCTCACCAAGCCAGAAATTGCTCACATATCAGTCTGCCAAGCCCACTGAAATGCACACACCAACTGACCCTATGAGTGATATTTTCATACCATTCATAATAGGGACTGACTGCATAAGGAATGGTATTACTAGAATCGCTCATACCTCAGTCACTTTCTTATTGTCGAAGCCAAGAATGAGACTGAGACATGTCAATGAAAGTAACAAATTAATTATAGCCCATACCAAAAGACAAAGTGCACTGTAAACACTACATCTCACCATCAAGGGCATCCTATTTTCTTATTTCTTATTCATTATTAAACCAAATTCTGCATTGATAATTCTGTAGTCACCTGACCAAAAATCCTGCTCTTCCTGTCATAACATACTTCACTTCTATCAACTACATCATTCTTTAGTCTATCCATTTCTCTTGTCAGATTTTCTAACCTACCACAACAAATCAAACTTCTAACATTCCACACTCTACTTCGTAGAATGTAAGTACCGGTACTCTTCTTCCTGATCCATTACCCCCTTTCATGTAGATTCTACCCAGAAATCCAAACGGGGGACTATTTTACCACTGGAATATTTTATCCAGGAGGAAGCCATCATCAGCACATCAATCATTCATACAGAGAGAGCTGCATATCCCCGGGAGATAGTTATAGCTATAATTTCTTTTGTTTTTAGCCATGTAGCAGTATCAACCTTTCTAAAGCATGTTAAATATAATTACAAGGCCATACCAGTCAATCACCCTGATTGCTGCCTTTGCAACTTCCGAAAGTCGCCCACCCCTCTTTTGATTAACCATTTGTTAATCTCGTCTCTCGACAGATACCTATCCGATATGGTTGCACCTATGGCTCAGCTATCTGCTTCATTGGGATGCACAAGCCCCCCCCCACCCCAACATGGTTCACAGGAGAGGGTACAAAACATATTGTTATAAACTTTTATTAGTCAGTGAATAACAATAAAAGATTCTTACACAGAATATGACAAATAAAACACATATTCTTAGACATCCTTCTTCAACATGGCCTGATCATATCATTTACTATGTTTTTTACTATAAGCACCAGAAATGATTGGGAAATGGTCTCTTAAGTGTATTGAATGCTGGTTGAGACTTATGCTGGATACAAGACTTTTCAGATTTTTTATTGTTGTAATATCTGAAGAAATCTCTTTTCAGTTTTGATTCAGTTAATTTATAACTGCTAGGTTCTTCAATCTGCCAAAACTAATTTTGAGTAATAAACTTATAAACTACCTGAAAAAGAAAACATATGGTAACGGTATTGCACGTGAAAAAGAACCAACTTAATTAAAATAGAATAACATATTTTGTTCTTGAAGGAACATCATCAAGTTATTCTATTTTAATTTTCATGTGTAATACTGTTGCCATATGTTTTCGTTTTTGGGTATTTTATAAATTTATTACTCAAAATTAGTTTCAGCAGACTGAAGAATCTAACAGTTATAAATTTTCAGATTTTGTAACAGTTATTGAACAAAATTTCTGAAGCTTAGCCATGCTTTTCTTTATTTATTTGGAATTAGTTCAAATTTTATTGATGAATTAAGACATATCTTCACAAGAACCAGTTATCAATTAATGGACTGATAGAGCGCTGTTATGTATCCATACCTTTTCTGTTTTCAAATGCAAGTTTTCTTGTTTTGGGATCACATCTCAGCAACTGATAAAAGGAAGCATAAATAGCTGGTACGAACTATGCTAGACTCTGCAAATCCCTACATTTTGCAGCCTATAGTTCAATCATGTTTGTCGATAAGAAATGCTAACTCATTAGTTGTATCAACCAATGTACCATGGGACATAATCATTATCATTGTCATTATGTCCGGCTCTGTGGCTAAATGGTTAGCATGCTGGCCTCTGGTCACAGGGGACCCGGATTCAACTCCCGGCAGGGTCGGGAATTTTAACCATCATTGGTTAATTTCTCTGGCACGGGGGCTGGGTGTATGTGTTGTCTTCATCATCATTTCATCCTCACCATGACGCCCAGGTCGCCTACGGGCGTTAAATCAAAAGACCTGCACCTGGCGAACCAAACCCGTCCTGAGATCTCCTGGCACTGAAAGCCATACACCATTTCATTTTCATTGTCATTATCATTCTGGCTCTTAAAATTATGGTGTTGTAAGACTTAGTTGTTGAATAGAATCATTTTTTCCCTTACAATTGAAGACAGCAGAGAGAAATTTGTTAAAAAAATAATTTGATTAGTGTCAATTTGAGTATTCAGTATTTCAAGTATTTTATTTAATTGCATTCTTATTTTTTCAGATTATTGTGGCTGGCTTGGGTTTACCATGGCTTGGCTATTTTTGTGGAAGTGTGATTGCAAAAATTTTACGACAGCCTGCTGGTGATATATTAGCAATTGCTATAGAAACAGGAACTCAGAACACTGGTATTTCAATCTTTATGCTTCGTTTCTCATTGGGACAACCAGAAGCAGACCTCACAACAGGTAAATTTATTTCAGATATGCACAAATGGAGATCTGTTTCATAATATTACAACATCACGCTTCTTATTAACATGGACGTGAGAGATGGAGCATCTTGTATTAGAATGGTTGTTAAGGCAATCCAGCTGTAGCAGTAGGCCTGCACTAGGCAGTGACTTTCCTATTTCAAAGAAGTCGCACAGGTTGTCATATATTACATGCTCAAATTACACAGGGTTATTGACCATCAAGTTCTGTACACTTACATGAAACAACGACAGTGTATCATTATCATTTAATGTTAAGTATGTTTCAAATTGAGCCACTCTCTAGTGCCACCATCCGGTGTTATTTGGTGTTTTGTCCTTGACTATGTGCAGCCATGTTTGTACTGTCCAGTTCATGCCGGTCACTTGACTTGTTCATATGTATTCATTGTGTTAATCCTGTTCTTCTTGTGTGTTCAATAAACCTGCACTTTAGATTAACGGGCATCATGTGTCACTTCACAACCCACAGCCTTATTAATAGGTTATGGGTCCAAGTATCACTTGTGAGAATGTGAAATTGTAGAAAGACGCGAAAGTCTTGCTCGTCGAAATACTTTCAAAGAACAATTATTATACATGAAAACATTACTCATCAAACTACTTAAGTGGTGCAAAAGTGAAGCCCGAGGCAAATACAGCGGCGGCAATGACAGCGTGGGAATCAGGAGACAGTAAGGCTGTGTCAGACACACTTCTGGGGATCTCTTCAACCATGTTGAAACAGGTGAAGGATTGTACGATGTCGAGGGAACTTTAGTAAAATTTGGATAGTATCAACCAGTCCAAAAACCCTGCAGGAAAAGCTAACCTGTTGAAACAAACAGTGCTTCAATGCATGAATGAGGGTGACAACATACATGATCATCTGTGAAGATTCTTCAATGCCGTTGACTGACTCAGTGCTATGGAAGTGCCGATAAACAACAACCTTCTGTTGATATTGTTACTCTACAGTTTACTAGTGAGCTTTTATAATTTTCGTACCATGACAGAGTCTTTTGACGAACTCCCAAGTCCCGAAACATTGTGCATAAAAATAGTTGAGGAAAGTGATGCACGATTGAGTAACCGACAAACTCGTGTGCAGAATGCGATACTGGTGCAGAAAAAGAACAATAACACCAGCCAGAACTGTGGCAACTCAGATAAACTGAATAAGCATGACATGACACATTCTGGTGTTTCAAGTACAAAAAGCAGCTAATTGTTGATTGAAAGTGATCAAAACAATAGCAAGATGAAAAACACTTTGTTGTATTCTGCGCCAGTTTCAAGTTTGTGTCATGAAGTAAATGTCTCATTGGTCCATTCAACAGACAAGGAACTGTGGTGTTTGTATAGTGGGTGTACCACACACATGGCCAAGAACATTGGCAGTTTTAAGTGCATTGAATTGAATATTTGTAAAAAGTTGAACTTGATGAACTCCAGCTCCACAAAAATCAATGCCAAAGGCACTGCACAGCTGGTGACATGAGTGAATGAATGTGATGAGACACTTGACTTAAGTGAAGTTCTGCATGTGCCAGATTTATGGACCAACCTTCTGTTAGTCAGGAGGATTGTTGAGGAGGGTTACCATGTGACATTTAATGAATACTAGGCTGAAGTTATCAACAAAAAGGACAACAGTGTAGTTTTGCATGCGAATCAGGTTGACAGACTATACTTTGTGAATGATTCATGTGTGATCAAGCCGGAGAGAGCTGCCCTAGCTAGCTGTAAGACAGGAAATCTTTGATGGACTGGCTCAGGAAGATGGGACATCTGAACATCAAAGATCCTTCAGAAGCAGCGATAAATCACACAGTGCAAGGACTTGAAATTTAGTGTTGGCTACTGAATGCATGATTCGAAGCAGTGTATCGATTCATTCAAGTGTCCGAGTGAATCGATTCACAGGAAAGGCGAGCTCACGGCACACGATTCAGCTTACTCCCAGCGGACAGTGCTGAGTGGCGCACTCACTGGACGTTGACGGGGAGCCGAGCTTCCGCTGCAGCGAGACAGTGTATCATGGCACATCGAAAGAATCGTGAACGAGCGCGGCTCAGTGAGACACATGATACACACGGCTCCTTCGGCTCACTGGACACGCGGAGAGCCGAGCTTCCGCTGCAGCGAGGCATACAGTGAATCATGGCACATCGAAAGAATCGTGAACGAGCGCGGCTCAGTGAGACAGATGATACACACGGCTCCTTATCGGCTCACTGGACACGCGGAGAGCCGAGCTTCCGCTGCAGCGAGACATACAATGAGACATACTAGACTGAAAGAATCGTATGCTATAATGGACTCTCGAGCTCAGCTCATTTGAAAATAATACCCATTTGCATTCACTGTCCTCTTCTTACAGGGAGGTTTAAATAATAGATGGATTTATTTGCAGTGTTAAAAAGGTAGTCACAACATAATTCTGAAGTAGCTAGTAAGTAGGTAGGCTATTAGGTTATACTATTTATTGGTTTAATGAATCTTAGTATTATAACTTAGTTGACATTTGACAGTTAAACTCGACTCTAGCCTGCCCTATGACTATGAGTCATGCTCATGAGTCATGACCACTCAAAAGTACCTGTTTTATATTGGGAAGAACGGCTCAGTATTCTCTCAGTTCATATGTCACATCGTTGCACAAGACTTCAATCATATGTGGACAGACGCAATAACAGTATGTTGAATCAGAAAACCAGCGGGCTACTGTACATCTCGAGTAGCCTATACAAAATATGACGATTTAAAAAATCCTCAGCTGATAGAAAAATACTTTTAAAAAGAGGACTGAGCGAGTTGTCGTGCAGTTAATATCGCGTGGCTATGTGTTTGCATTCGGGGGATGGTGGGTTCGAATCCCACCGTCGGCAGCCGTTAAGATCGTTTTTCCGTAGTTTCCCCATTTTCACACCAGGAAATGCTGGCTCTGTACCTTAATTCAGGCCATGGCTGCTACCTTCCTAATCCTAACCTTTCCCACCCTGCGTTGCCGGAAACCTTCGATGCATTAGAGTAATTAGCATTTTTTCTAAGAAAGGAGTTCATGGTATGAAGACCAGATGGCAGCTGCGAGCACTGAATGCTGTTGCTGCTGTCTTACCAGCACATACTACACTGATGTAGTAGGAGCGGTGACCAATGAGCCGTGAATCGGATCACTGTATCGATTCAGTAACGTGAACGGAATCAAATGAATCGATTCAGTAAAATGAATCGAATGTCCCATCACTATTGAAATTAGGGAAATTAACTCAGTCATCAAATGTGAGGTTTGTTTTCAGGGGAAAATGACACGTCAGCCATTTTCTAAACTGTCTCAAAGGAAATTTGGATGTGTTTGGGCCCTTGAAGGTTGAATCAAATGGGTGCCAGATACTACCTTACTTCCACTGATGACTACAGATTAGAGTGAAGTTCATTTTATATGAAGGAAAAGCAAAGTAGCTGATAATTTCAGGTCTTCACAACCATGAATGAGATGCAGTTCGACAAGAGGATAAAATTCTTGCAATTTGATAATGGAACAGAATACGTCAACAAGCTGTTTCACAACTTATTGAAGAGCTCCAGTGTTAAATGTCGATTGATGGTCTCAAACAGTCCTGAGCAGAATGGGGTAGTTAAGCAAAAAAACATCACCTTAGTTGAAATGGTTCGGTGTCTACTGATCCAGTCTGGCCTCCCACCTTTGTTCTGGCCAGAAGCAGTGTCAACTGAGAATTATATCAGGAATCACTGCCCAACAGCTGAACTGGATGGAAATACCCTCTTCGAACCATGGATGGGAGAAGCTACATGTGGGAGAACAGGCAAGTTTGAGCCAGGTGCACAAAAAGGTGTGTTCATGGGCTTTGCTGTGGATTCCAAGGCCTTCAGAATTTGGATCCCTGAAGAACATCAAGTGGAGATTTTGTGTGATGTTCAGTTCCTAAAAGAACTACCAAAAGTGGATGGTCGTCGTTATGAAGATTTCCACCCAGAACAGATGACAGATATTGTCAAGACCGTTGACATTTTGAGCATTGATGAGAGAGAGCAGAAGAAAATTTGTCGACAGTAGAAACATTTGACGTCATGGTGAACAGGGATGACTCGATCAATGTTCAAGTTGACAGCTTCAGAGGACAAACTGGACGTCTTGGGCTTTGATGTTGATCCACTTCCAGTTGAAGTTACAATGTCAAAGAAGTGCAGGCCGGTTAGGCTTAAGAAGATTCTCATGGGAAAACCAGGCAAACCAAGGAAGCAGCAACGTTACTGGAGAGGAAGTTGGAGATCATCCAGATGTCATTTGCATAGTGGAAGTTCCCCTTTAAGTCTGCTATCTCTGGTCCCAATGAAGAAAGGTGGATGCAGGCGATGGCCAACGAGTTTTTCTCAATACTGAAGAATGATACCTGGGACTTGGTGACACATCCGAAGAATTGTTCAACTGTCACGAGCCGGATAGTATTGAGACAAAAATGTGGCACTGATGGTTCTATAACTAAACGGAAAGCTAGGATTGTTACAAAGGGATTTTGTCAAATCCTGGGACAGATCACGGCAAGACTTATGCTCCCATGGCATGTCTCATTTCTATTTACCTTGGTTTGGCTCACGCAGTACAGTGTGGGGTGCATGTGCAACAGTTTGATGTCTCCACTGCCTTCCTTAATGGCATTTTGAATGGAAGTTCCAGAGTACACTGAAAAAGTTTTAAAGTACATCATCAAAAGGAAGTATGGCACTGAAGATGTAATTGACAAGGCCAAGAATATATTTTCCAAGTTACAGAAAGGAAACAGAGTATGCTGCATGAGGAAAGTGCAATACTGGTTGAAACTGGCTGGATGCTGTTGATACCAACTTTTGGATCAAATGTTATGGAAGTTTGGAGCTAAGTCGACTTTTGGGGACGTGAGTGTCTATGTAGCGACTTTAGGGGATGACCGCTGATAATTATCATCTATGTTGACAACATTATTGTTCTACGTTGGAAACTCAGAAGAATCAATGACCTCTATGGATTCTTGAAGAAGTCTTTCCATATTAATGATTTGGGTGACATATCATACCGTTTGAGAATAAAATTCACTTGTACTGATTTGACAATCACCATGAGTCAACGAGGGCACATCTTGGACATACTTGATCTCTGCGGAATGTCATCATGTCGCCCAGTCTCCATGCCACTTGATCCAGGGAAGAAGCTATTGGAGACAGGCACTTGGACATATCTCACACAACCAATGTTCTAAGCCAATTCAGTGGCTGTTTTGGTGCCAACCAGTGACCAGCTGCAAAATGTGTGCTATGTTACCTCTAGGGAACATGGTACTTAGGTATCATCTTTACAGCAAGAGGGGCAGTCTAGCTGGTTATGTTGGTGCTGACTGGCTGCCTACATTGATAAAAGGAGATCCTACACTGGATACGCCTTCACAATAAGTGGAGGTCCTGTTTCCTGGGAGTGAAGGAAGCAGCACGCAGTTGTGCTTTTGTCTAGAGTCCAAGTACATGACTGTTAGTGATGCCTCCATGGAGGAGATTAGCAAAAGTCTACTGCCAGCTGTCAGTCTGCACACTGACAATCAGGGAGCACAGAAATTGGCCGAGAACCCTGTGTTCCATGTGTGATTACACTGTTCAGAGAATTCCAGTTAGAAATATACTGCATGAAGTTAATGGCAGTAATTTCACTTCAAACATTCATGTGTGTCCAGTAACACTGGACACTACCAAGTTCTTTAGTACTGGAAAAAAACAAAAATAGTAATTCAGGGAAGCAAGTAGAATTTTGAACTATCTGTAGAGTACTTTTCAGGACAAATTTACAGAAATAAAAAATAAAGGAGAAATTTAAATTCTGCCAAAATTTGGAAAATTTGAAAGAACATTTAGTGGCACTTATGAGTAGTAATTGATGGCTCACATCAAGGAGTTGGATGGCATGCTCATGCCTCTAAACAGAAAATCAATTTTGATATTGGCATTCATTTTGGCTAAGGGTCTGAAACTGCCACACAGATTCAGCTGGGATGGCAAAGTAGCTGAAAAAATCTATAATTTCATGCATAGACTAAACATTCAAAAACTCTCAACTTTCAAGGTCTCTCAACACTGGCACAAGTCTGTGAAGAAGAAACCAACTGCATACTATGTGGAGAGAGTTTTGATGAGGACTAGATACAGATTCAAGAGAGTTAAGTGTGAGCCCATAAGTATGCAAGATCCAACATTTTACTGATATGATATGTGCCTTAAAAAGACTGACATAGAGATTTTAATTTGTCTAAGATGAAATTCTAAAAGAATTGAATTGTTTAAAATCCACCTGTTCAATGCATGTTTGAAATTTTATAAATGGTCTGTTTAAAAAGCTACATAGTTGTTTAAAAAGTTATATAGGACATGTTTTGACCTAGCCTAGAGGTAATCCTCAGCTAAAATAACATAAAGAAGAAAGACATATAACAAAAACTGTGATACATAAAAAATTCAAGATAAAATACAATCAAGAAATACAATGGAAATCTGTGTTAAAAATGTACATAGATTCAAATTTGGATGAATTTAGTTTCAACTGTGGGTCCAACCGTACTGCTACGGTAGCCATAAAGGCCATTCAGGAACTCTGAAAAGTGGTGGCAAAAGGGGCTCTGGTTAAGACGCAGCAGGTCGTTATGCTACTTAGGTTCCAAAATGGATTAAAAAAAAAAAAAAAAAATGCAATGTAAATTTTAATCTTATACCATTTGTACAGTATTATTTGACGTAATTCCACATACTGTATATGAGTTGACTATATTTGTAAGTACAGGAGATATTATAAGTAGAATTTTGTAAACAATATAAATTTATTAAGGATGAGCTGTGTGTTTAATAGAAAAAATTGTTAGCGTAAATTTTCTTCTCTTGTTAATTTAAAATTTAGTGCTTGACAATAATGTATTTTAGTGTACCATTCGCCACCGAAGTAGACACCTCATTTGCAAATAAAGCGATTTTGATTTAAAACAATATTGGTTGGCTGGAGGAAATACTTTTTAAAAAATCTGAGGACAGATCCTGGTTTTACTCATATTCTTCAAGAAGAAATGTAATGGATTTTTCAAAACCTCACTCTGTTTCCAGAAGAATGACAAATAAAACAATATCCAACTGTATTCACAATTTCTTTTAAGTATTTCCTCTAGCCAACCAATATTGTATTAAATACAGTTGGACCCACACTTACTACTAAATTTGTCCAAGTTTGAATCTATTTACATTTTTAACATAGATTTCCATTGTATTTGTTGAGTGTCTTTTAATATTGAAAATATGTGCATTTTAAGCAATTGCATTTGTTGATTGTATTATATATCGAATATTTTATGTATCACTGTTTTTGTTATATGTCTTTCTTCTTTATGTTATTTTAGCTGATGATGGATGACCTCTAGGCTAGATCAAAACATGTCCTATATACCTTTCTTTTTTTGCTAGTCATACTGACACAGATAGGTCTTATGGCGACGATGGGCTAGGAAAGGCTGGGAGTAGGAAGGAGGCGGCCATGGCATTAATTCAGGTGCAGCCCCAGCATTTGCCTGGTGTGAAAATGGGAAACAACAGAAAACCATCTTCAGGGCTGCCGACAGTGGGATTCAAACCCACTATCTCTCGGATGCAAGCTCACAGCCGTGCGCGCCTAACCGCATGGCCAACTCGCCCCGTATTTAGCTTTTTAAATTATGTAGCTTTCTAAACAGACCATTTATTAAATGGTAAATGTATATTGAACAGGTGGACTTTACAGCATTAAATTCTTTTAGAATTTCATCCTAGATATTTAAAGTCAGTACGGAACCCGAATGAAGTTCATTGCCTGTAATGTTAATTTCTTTCATAGAACAATGGTTCAAACTGTATGTATTACAATCACAGCTTTCTTATTTTATATTCTTTGTTGTATTTTGAAGTGTAATTAATTTTCTTTTGTTTTAGGCCTACTGAACACATTCCATACATCAATGATTATAAAAGTTTGCTACCTTTTATGCAATTTTTCTGATTTGCGGAGGACACTTTTGTGTCACACCAATATAAATAAAATATTCTCTATTTATAAAATACTTTTCCAAACACCTTATATAGCTTGAAACTAGACATCACTTTGCTTTACAATCCTATTGATTGGTTGGTGGGCTTGGCAGACTGATATGTAATAGCAACTTCTGGCTCAGTGAGGAAAGCAACGGGGAAACTACCTCACTCCTCATTTCCCTAGTATGCCTCTTCAGTGATGCCTAGGCTATTTATGACAGCTGTTGGCAGAACTGTGGAGGATCAAACCAGCCTTCGGGCTTAATAGCCAACACAACACAATCCTATTAATCAGTGGTGACTGGTGATTATCCTATAGGAAATTCAAAATTTATGAACAAATCTTTCAAAGTTGCAAGTACAGACAGTACATATTTACTCATACCTTTGCCATAAGCTACATGAAATCACTGTGCTGTTGTACAAGACCATACTTTTAATGTGACAAGAACCTTCCTGTCACAGCGGTAGAGGTCAGAAGAACTTGACAACAGACCATCTTCTGATTGGTGAACAGCCACAGTGAGTGAAATGTGAATAATAATAATAATAATAATAATAATAATAATAATAATAATAATAATAATAATAATAATAATAATAATAATAATAATAATAATAATAATTTTTCTTCAATTTATCTCAGGTATTTCTGGATTTCTGGGGTTACTGAAGCCAGTCTGTCTCCCTTTAAGATTTTAGGTGGGGATGGTGGGTTAAGACCAGATGTCTTTCATGACACCATGTGATTATCCAGGTGAAAAGGCTATTTTAGTCAGTGCAATATTAAATTGTTAGCAAATATTAATAATCATAATATGCAAAAATTTTACCTTGAAATTCAAGATTGAATACTGTAACACTGAACATAGTAGATGTGACCTAACCAACTACATGTTGTGTCCAAATTTTAAAAATTTTCAGAATATAAAACATGTTTTAATTTATTAATCACTGAACTAAAAATGACAAGCCTGTCTGCACTTTGTGATATAAAAAGAAGTCCGTGATTATTGTCAGAACAAAAGCATCATAGGTGCACAATACTTGATGCAAAAAGAAAAAAACACTAAGTAACAGTTTAATAATTACAATATGTACAGCGAGAACTCTAGTGTGGTATTGAGAGTCTATCAGCATAAGTCTGTACTTTAACTGTCACTGCTGTGTGAGTAAAGTCTAATACTGGTCTCGTCAATCAATCAATCAATCAATCAATCAATCAATCAATCAATCAAGCAAGCAAGCAAGCAAGCAAGCAAGCAAGCAAGCAATCAATAAATCCATCAATCAATCAATCAATCAATCAATCAATCAATCAATCAATCAATCAATCAATCAATCAATCAATCACTACTGATCTGCATTTAGGGCAGTCGCCCAGGTGGCAGATTCCCTATGTGTTGTCTTCCTAGCCTTTTCTTAAATGATTGCAAAGAAATTGGAAAATTATTGAACATCTCCCTTGGTAAGTTATTCCAATCCCTAACTCCCCTTCTTTAAATGAATATTTTCCCCAATTTGTCCTCTTGAATTCCAACTTTATCTTCATATTGTGATCTTTCCTACTTTTAAAGACACCACTCAAACTTATTCGTCTACTGATGTCCTCCCATGCCATCTCTCCACTGACAGCTCGGAACATACCACTTAATCGAGCAGCTCGTCTCCTTTCCCCCAAGTCTTCCCAGCCCAAACTTTGCAACAATTTTCTAACGCTACTCTTTTGTCGGAAATCACCCGAACAAATCGAGCTGTTTTTCTTTGGATTTTTTCCAGTTCTTGAATCAAGTAAACCTGGTGAGGGTCCCATACACTGGAACCATACTCTAACTGGGGTCTTACCAGAGACTTACATGCCCTCTCCTTTACATCCTTACTACAACCCCTAAATAACCTCATAACCATATGCAGAGATCTGTAGCCTTTATTAACAATCATATTTACGTGATTACCTCAATGAAGGTCTTTTCTTATATTAACACCTAGGTACTTACAATGATCCCCAAAAGGAACTTTCACCCCATCAATGCAGTAATTCAAACTGAGAGGACTTTTCCTATTTGTGAAACTCACTACCTGAATTTTAACCCCGTTTATCATCATACCATTGCCCACCGTCCGTCTCACAACACTATCGAGGTCACCCTGCAGCCGCTCACAATCTTGTAACTTATTTATTACTCTGTACAGAACAACATCATCTGCAAACAGCCTTATCTCTGATTCCACTTCTTTACACATAATATTGATATATATATATATAAGAAAACATAAAGAATAATAATACTGCCTTGAAGAAATCCCCTCTTAATTATTATAGGGTCAGATAAAGCTTTGCCTACTCTAATTCTCTGAGTTCTATTTTCTAGAAACAGAGCCACCCATTCAGTCACTCTTTTTTCTAGTCCAATAGCTCTCATTTTTGCCAGTAATCTTCCATGATCTACCCTATCAAATGCTTTAGACAGGTCAATTGTAATACAGTCCATTTGGCCTCCTGAATCCAGGATATCTACTATATCCTGCTGAAATCCTACAAGCTGAGTTTCAGTGGAATAACCTTTCCTAAACCCAAACAGCCTTCTGTCAAACCAGTTATTAATTTCGCAAACATGTCTTATACAATCAGAAAGAATGCTTTCCCGAAGCTTACATGCAATGCATGTCAAACTGACTGGCCTGTAATATTCAGCTTTATATCTATCACCCTTCCCTTTATACACAGGGGCTACTATAGCAACTCTTCATTCATTTGGTATAGCTCCTTCAACCAAACAATAATCAAATAAGTATTTCACATGCTTGCCATCATGTTATCCTTAGCTGCCTTCTTTGCTAGATTTAATTTCTTAGTAAGTTCCTTCAATTTCTCCTTCCTTCCATAGCCATTTCTAACTATTTCTTTCCAACCTGCACCTTCTTCTTAGTCTCTTTACTTCTCTGTTATAATATAGTGGATCTTTACCATTCGTTACCACCTTTAAAGGTACAAACCTATTTTCACATTCCTCAACAACTGCTTTAAACCCATCTCAGAATCTGTTTACATTTTTATTTACCATTTTCCAGCGATCATATTTACTTTTTTTAAACTCCCTCATGCCTATTTTATCAGCAATATGGTACTGCCTATTAGTCCTAATTTTAATACCTTTCTTTCACATTTATTTTTAACTATGACAAAAACAGCTTCGTGATCACTAATACCATGTATTACTTTGGTTTCTCTATAGACCTCATCTGGTTTTACCAGTACCACATCCAAAATATTCTTCCCTCTAGTTGGTTCCATCACTTTCTGAATCAGCTGCCCTTCCCATACTAACTTATTTGCCATTTGTTGTTCATGCTTCCTATCATTTGCATTACCTTCCCAATTGACATTTGGTAAATTGAGATCACCTGCTACTATCACATTCCTTTCCACATCATTTCCAACACAGCTGAGTATCTTATCAAATAATTCTGAATCAGCATCAGCGCAACCTTTCCCTGTCTGTACACTCCAAAGACATCAAGTTGCCTATTATCTTTAGAAATGATCCTTACACCCAGAATTTCATGTTTTTCGTCCTTAACTTTTTCGTAGATTACAAATTCTTCTTTCACGAGAATGAATACTCCCCCTCGTACTATTCTTATCCTATCTCTACGCTACACACTCCAGTTCCGTGAGAATATTTCTGCATCCAGTATATCATTTCTCAGCCATGACTCAACTCCTATTACAATATCTGGTAAGTGTATATCTATTAAATTACTTAATTCGATTCCTTTGTTTACAATACTTCTACAGTTGAGCACTAACATTTTTATGCCATCCCTACTTGATTTCCAGTTCCCTATTCCCTTAACACATATGCAGTTTAAAAGGAGAAGAAAACTAGGTACTGTTTGATAATTACGATATTTTCACTGAGCACTGAAGTATGGTGTTAAGAGTCTATCCACATAAGTCCATACTTTAACTACCCCTAACTAACTGAGCCTCTCAGTATGTCCCTATAATCGCACAGAGCCCATTTGTTCATTCCATGATTGCATTTCAGGGTTTGCCACAGGGTGGCAGTCTGCCTGCTTGGCTTGCTGCCTTCCTTTCATATTCTGGTGCAGCAGTGACATAGGCTGGCCACTTGATCACATGCCGGCTCAGTCTGTGATGTTTGAGAAGTTTGCACAGCGTACACAAAATTTGAACGGGCACCACGACACTACATATTCAACCAGACATTTTTTCTTTTTAATATCATTCAGTTAAGTCTACTTATTGCCAGCTGGTTTTTCCATTGTAAATTTCATCATATTCAAGGCATGGAACATTATGGATTCTATGTTGATAACAATTATTTATCAAATAATATTTTCTGTTTTACAGCTCAGCTTAATTTGTGATACATTTAATATTGTTAGGAATGTGAAGGTGAATTTCTCTTACACCTGTCTTATGAGCTGCTGGATTTTCCATAATGATTATAAATAAATAAATAAATAAATAAATAAATAAATAAATAAATAAATAAATAAATAAATAAACACATACTTACATACATCCATGCATACATACATACATAAATAAATAGTGAATGAATAAGACATTTTATGAGAAATAAAATCATCAACAGTATCATATTTACTTTGAACTTTTCTTCATTCCAGTGATTCCAGTGGCTGTTGCTATAATGACTCCAATCCCTATGATTACATTTTTCATCTTGAAGAAAATACTGAAGATCAAAGACTGTGATAAGGCAGCAAACACTGAAGATAACAGCAATGGTGAGCCGCAAAAGGAGGAACCTCTTAATTCCATGATTTAATTTTTTTTTAACACCCGATATAAATTTGTTAAACTTGTTGAGTCAATGAATCTCTAATGGAAGTTCCAAGGACCACTAAGATATTCACTGCAATGTATTTAAATTCAGTCAATATTAGACTACCGTTTGCTATAAATATAGAGATTCCTTAAATTTTTGTATATGTATACTCTCTATTCAACAGTCTCTGATTCAATGGACTTTGGAATTAATGGATATATTTCAGCAAATATATTCAGATTTTGAAAATAATTAAAATAAATTATTGAGTGGAAAAGACCCTGAATGCAATTCTGGAGGTTTGGAAATCTCTGACTTCCTGGAAAGTTTGAAACAGGCTGGTGAAATTTGCAGTAAGAATCACATTGAACAATGGCTAGACATCGACAAAGGTGACCCAGCATACCAAATTCTAAGCAGGGAGGAGACAGCTGAAGATATTCTATGATGACAAAGAAGACAATGGACTGGTCAGTGGTTAGAGAACACACAGTCAACATTATCATGTTTTCAGTTCCCTTATCAGATCCAAACATTTTTGGCAATTTTGATAAATAATTATCAAGAAATTTCAAGGACTACTAAGATGTTCACTACAATCTAAAATTTACTAGCATAAAATCAGTAAATATTAGACACATTGAGTGTGCTCATTAAGAGATAAAACTTGGTTGAACATGAAAATGGTTAAATATGAGATAAAACAATGTAAACTAACTAAATCGAATGATGTATCAGAGTCTCGAGTGTCAAGTGGAAAGCAACCAAAAACTGATGCCTTTTCAAGTTGAATCCACTGTAAAATGGTACCTATATATGTATATATAAAATTGTTCTCATTAAATTATATTAAGACTACTGAAAGTCTTTTATTGCCATTATTATTATTGCATGTTTCTGTGGTGGTTACTAGTGTCGTGTTTTTTGTGTATGAAAGAAATGTGCTCAGATAAACACAGCCACCCAGTCCATTAGACAGTGGAATTAACCAGACTCGATTAAAATCCGTGACTTGGCTGGGAATTGAATCAACATCACTCTGAACTGAAGATCTCAATACTGATCATTCAGCCAAGGAGCTGGATGCATTAGTCACATTGGTTAATACATTTTTTTTTTTTAAATCTTTATATGAGGTTAAATATAATTCTCATCAAAAAGTTTGATTCAAACCTTGGCCCACACTGACAAAAGCTTGAAGCATTGTCATGGGAATACATCTTGTAATTTACAGATACTCTTAAGTGAATATTATTCTTGCCATTTCAAATTTGTTTGTTTATCCTTTACAAAATATCCAATGAAGATTAGTTGAACTGCTAATACATGTAAATTGCCTCACTTTGCTTCTCAACTGATGGCATTATCTGAAGTTGAAAGGCAGAAAAAAGAAGTATCTTCATAAATACAATATAGGAACAGTTTGTATGTACGGGTATGTATGTATGTATGTATGTATGTATGTATGTATGTATGTATGTATGTATGTATGTATGTATGTATGTATGTATGTCAAATATATGAAGTGTTAGAGGTGACTATTTTTGTAGACAGTTCCTGTGTAAATTTAATAAAAACAAAATTGCATTCCTCTTGCATTTTTGTTGACTTGTTTGTTTTGCTGTTGTTAAAGTATTAAATTAACTTACTGTTATTCTGAAATGTGATACCAGTGCATACATGTCTAGCTATATTTTTTATACAACAGATGTGTTTATATACGTATATTTGAAATAAAAGAGACATTGTTAATTTGATATATTACTGAAATGGCTCTGTGACTCCTGTTATTACAGTTTTAAGATTTAACATATCCCCACCTGAAACCTTATGATTACCAATCAGCTGTGTGATATAAGTAGCCTGAATTTGACACTTTGACTGGCTGAAAATACTATTACAGTGTAAATTATTATTCATATTCTATGCCCTGGGCTGTGTAGCTCATTCGGAAGAGCTCTGACCTTATGAGCCAAATTGGTGGGTATAAGCATGCCTCAGTCTAGTGGTATTTAAAGGAGCTCAAATACACCAGTCTCGTATCAATAGATTTGCTGGCACATAAAATAACTCCTGTAGGACTATGTTCTAGCACTAGAGATCTACATAAACTAATTTAGACTCTGTTCTTCTTTGAATGGTCAGCGAACATGATGCAACGGTGGTACTCATCCAAATATTTCATGACAAATTGGTCTTGCCCCTGGGTATACCATTGCTTAAGAAACTCCACCACATAGCCAGTCAAATGCAACATTTCAATATCAGAGAACTAACATGGACAAAAAAGTAGAGAAATGATGTGTTCCCTTACTTACTAACTAGCTGAGTTATTTATTTATAAGAGACCATTTGCTAAGACTTCTCATCCATTTTTACAGTTTTTACAGTCAGATCAAAAATTAGATGGATGGCTTTTCCGGCGTTTGCTCTATTAACCAGCGTTTTGTCTTAGGTCTGACACTAGACTCTTCAGAGTGGGATGTGTCAGACCCTACCCACTGACGCTGGGGTGTATGCAGGTGAACTTATCAGAAGCTTATTTATGAAGCACAGTCTGATAACTGCATACGGGAGTCAGTGGGTAGGGTCTGACACATCCCACTCTGAAGAGTCTAGTGTCAGACCTAAGATGAAACGCTGGTTAATAGAGCAAACGCCGGAAAAGCCATCCATCTAATTTTTGATCTGATTTTTGATATGCTCTATTGGTGGAAAAGAATCTAATTCCCTCCATGGGAACTTAGAATTTCCATTTGGAATTGCTAGGCGGGCATTAATTCCATTGTGGAGTTTTATATCTCGTATGCAGTTATCAGACTGTGCTTCATAAATAAGCTTCTGATAAGTTCACCTGCATACACCCCAGCGTCAGTGGGTAGGGTCTGACACATCCCACTCTGAAGAGTCTAGTGTCAGACCTAAGACGAAATGCTGGTTAATAGAGCAAACGCCGGAAAAGCCATCCATCTAATTTTTGATCTGATTTTTTATATGCTCTATTGGTGGAAAAGAATCTAATTCCCTCCATGGGAACTTAGAATTTCCATTTAGTTTTTACAGTGTCGAATGGCGGTAAATAACATGACTCCCCATAGGGATCAATGGCTTTGGGCAGATGAGCCCCTTTGGGTAGGGAGACGGTCTCCTCAGTGTAGGAAATAACACTAGAACCCATCATTTGTGATTTTGGCCCAACAGCAAAATGGATGGAGGAACCTCCTTTTTGTAGTTCTCAGTGGTTGTGGAGCCAGACGAGGTCATGCCAGACAGACTGGCTGTGAAGGTGCAACTCAATTATATTTTGAGTCTGTGGCAGTCCGTTGCAGTCGTGGTACTAAAACCTGCACGTCGCATTTAATTTGTGCTGCAGGGTATAGTTCCGAGATCATAGTGTGCGGGTCAGTTCCTTGCAAGCTTCGGTCCACCTTAAACAAAATCCTGCTAGCGGCGCTTTTTCCTGTTGTCACGGCCTTCAGCTCAAACCCAATGGCGTTAGGATAAGGATGGTGAAGGCAGGTTTTCGGGTGAAACTGGAAGCCTCTAGTTCGGACCTGCACGTTGGCCGCAGATGTGAGATGGTCATCTTTCTGAGACCCCGTGACTACTCAGGAATCCGGTCCTGCATCTGTGTTTGGGCAGGCCTATTTAGGATCACCGCTGCCCACCCTGAATGGGGAAGGCTCTAGAAAATGTGGGCTTACATCGGCAGTCACACTCTCAGCCAGCTGGAAGGTTGCACCCAGTGGGTCACCCCTTATGCGCTCATAAAAAGGAAGATTACCAAAACTTTGATTATAGGAACCTGGAATTTTCTCACCCTACTTGATTTGAAAGACAATAACAGACCTGAGAGAAGAACAGCACTTGTCACCCATGAGCATGGATTAATGAACATTGATATTGCTGCCTTAAGTGAAACCAGACTGTCCAGCGAAGGTAAACTTACAGCATTCAGCACAGGTTACACAATCTTCTAAAAGGGAAAAGGTGAGGAGAACACCGCATTCATGATGTTGGATTTGCTGTGAAGACCACATTGGTGAATGATTATCAGCTATCCCCAACCGCTGTCAGTAAAAGAATTACAACTCTCCAAATCCCACTCTCTGGAGCTTAATCTATGACACTCATCTTCGCATATGTTCCCACCCGTGATCTTGATGTAGAAGCTAAAGATCAATCCTACAACCTGCTGAGAACTACCATGGAGCAATGTGATGGGGAAAGAGGGACTTGGCAACTGTAATGCCAATGGTCTACTGCTTCTTGGTTTATGTGCTGAACATGAACTCATTATTAATAATACTCAGTTCCGCCTGCCTAATCGCTACAAGACCACTTGGATGCATCCTCGCTCAAAGCACTGGCACATCCTTGACTATATCATCACCAGGCAATGTGATAAAAAAGATGTCCTTGTTACAAGGACCGCAAGAAACGTCGATGGCTACTGGACAGATCATAAGCTCCTTTTTTGCCAGTTGACGATCTCAATCTGTCGCAAACTAAAAAAAGATCCATCCACAACCTGCCCAGAAAGGAATTCGATACTTCTAAACTTCAAATTGAATCCATTGCTACAGATTACAGAAATGTAATCTCAAACAAACTGGCTAGTCATCCAGTCAGCAGTGATAGTACAAATCAGGAATGGCCATGCTTCAGAAGGTCATCACTGAGTCAGCTGAGGAAACAATTGGTTTTGTGAGCAAGAAAAGAGGACAAGACTGCTTTGATGAAATAATGAAGAAATTAAGTGTCTGATCAATGCCAGATGGGAAGTCCATCTATCTTATCTTCAAGATCCATCTTCCAATGTGAAGAAATCACATTTCTTGGAACTTAAAGGAAAATTTCAGGCACACATTAGGGAAATCAATAATAATTAGTGGCAATAAAATGCTGAAGAACTGCAAAGACTATCTGATGCCCGTGACCTGCAAAACTTCTATGCTGGCATAAAGGAGATATATGGTCCAATTTTATCTTCATCGGCTGCTGACAACTCCATCATTTTAACTGATATTGGAGAAATTTTAGAGCGTTGGAAGGAACATTTCTCTGCTCTTCTAAACCGTGCCTCCAGTGTCACTGAGGACTTTCTTCATAACGTCCCTCAGCAGCACCAACAACCATGGATGGCAGTTCCACCCACATACAGAGACTTCACCAAAGCACTCAATCAACTAAAACAAAAAAAGGCTCCTGGTCCTGATAACATCCCTCTGGAACTGATACAAATTTGAGGTATACCATTCACACTCATCCTCTTCATTTGGAGAAACTCGAGAAGTAAGTTACCTGATGACTTGAAGAATGCTACCATCATCACTATCTTCAAGAAAGTATATGTGGGGACTACCATTGTATATCGCTTTTGCCAACTGCAGGTAAAATTCTCACAAGATTTCTATTAAACTGGCTCCAAGTTATCTCAGAGAAAATTTTGCCTGAGTCCCAATGTAGTTTCCGAACCTCCAGAGGCACAACAGATGTGATATTCTGTGCTAGACAACTCCAGGAAAAATGCAGAAAGCAACAGCAGCCTTTGTATTTAGTTTTCTATGACTTGAAATAAGCCTTTGATTCAGTACCAAGATCTACTATGCAGAAAATATTGAGACATTTTGGATGTCCTGAATGTTACGTGGAATTGGTTCAAGCTCTTCATGATGATATATCTGGACAGGTTCTTCATGGTCACTCGGTATCAGATTCGTTTCCAATCACTCATGGATTGAAACAAGGCTGTATGCTTGCTCCTACACTCTTTGCACTGTACATGGCTGCCATGCTGCATGATTAATCTGCAAACAACTTAGGCATGAAGATTAAATTTTGTTTTGATGGAGGCCTTTTCAATCTGGCAAGATTTCGCTCACAAAGACATACTCTGGTTACCCGGGTGACAGAACTGCAGTATGCCGATGACACTGCATCTCCTGCTCTAATACCTGCAGAACTACAATGGTCAGTCAACTGCTTTAAAAATGCATGTGATTGCTTTGGTCTTGCCATTAATGCAAAATAAAATTGAAGGTACTTGCATAACCTGCCCCAGGATTAACTCTTCCTGAGTTCAGTATCTCCTTCTTAGACACAACACTGAAGCAGGTTGATCATTTTTCATATCTTGGAAGCATCTTGTCTATTTGGGACTCATGCAGTATGTGGATGGTTAATGCACAGAGTCTTCATGAACAATGATCTAAAACTGCATACCAAACATATGGTGTACAAAGCTGTTGTCATTTCCACACTACTGTATGGCTGTGAAACTTGGACATTCTATCGCCATGATATCAAAAAACTTGGGCGCTTCTACCAGCAAGAAATTAGATACATCTTGAATATCAAGTAGGAGGACTGTGTGACCAACATGGCAGTTCTTGACAAAGCGCAGCTAAATAGCATTGAGGCAACAATCATCGCTCATCAACTGAGATGGTTAAGCCACGTTCACCGCATGAGTGATACCAGGCTTCCCAGCCAAAATTGTTATGGTGAACTTTGCTCCAGCAGTAGACCTCATGGAGCCCCTTTTAAGCATTTTAAGGACCAGCCGAAACACATCATGAAACATGTTCGATAGAGAATGCTGCAGACATCAAGTGGCCAAGCGACAAGCAAGAAATCTCCATCAATTACAAACCCGCCCTCCTGCATCCATTCATTGTGTGTGTGGGCGTATGTTTCATGCCAAGATTGGTCTGTTTAGTCATCGCAAACACATCCATAAACTGAGTTGAACTGCTCACTTTATGCAGGAAGAAGTTATATATACTCGGACTGAGTTAAACAGTCAACGATATATGTTGTTTCCTAATAGAATTAATTTTCGGAACTAAACATTACAAATAACTTTTATTACAGAAAGCAAGTCTATCTGCCTTTGCATTACAAAAATAGTGACGATGTCTTTCAGAGAATGATATGTATGTAAACTGCAGGAAATATATTCAAGAGAACTTTGGATATGTACAATAGGAAAACATGAAGATTGCTTGATGATGATGCTTGTTGTTTTAAGGGGCCTAACATCGAAGGTCATTGGCCCAAACATGAAGATTGCAGCGATAAATTATATGTTTGCCAGAACAAAACTATTCACAATATGTATCACCTGAAAGATAGCTGCAAGAAAATACAACTCTGTAAGAACACTACTTATTCACAATATGTACAGAGAGACTTGAAGATATCGGTAAAAATTTATAAGTACATATGAACACTATTTGACTAGTATGAGTTTGCTCCTGTACACACACATAATATGATGTCTTGAAAGAAATAATAACATTGCAGTGGTGTCCTAAGTAAGCCTGTAGTGCCCGTATTGACCAATGTATGCTTGGGCCGCAGGGTTCACCAGCTTGTAGCGTTCTGCTCATCTCTAGGCGAGGGGCTTCCTTTACACCTAGCTGCAGCAGTGAAGAATCCGATGACTCTCACGCTGAGCTGTCAAGCTGGATCTGACTGTGATGTTCTGGAAGAGCTGTGCGTGGCATTCAAAACTGCACCACAACAATATGATTCTTTCCTTCTGGTGTAAAATTAGAACTTTGTCCTTCATGGTACTGGTCCATAAGTGATGATATAAACTGTGTCAATGGGAATTTGCCATTTGTAACTCATTGCTCTAAGATTAATGTTATAACTATGTCATCTATTCTAGTTCTAAATTATTTAAATAATACACTTCTTGTATTCTCACTGTGTTAAAAAAATACGGTAACAATATTAATGAATGACTAGCGTATAAACAATGAAACAAAATTATTTTTTCACACATAATAATTGAAACAGAAAAGAAAACACCATACCATGTGACTATGTTGCTATGTTGATGGTGGTGGTTGTGGTATGATTCTACAGCAAATAAAGGAATTACCAGAAGGAATAGATTTGGCCCAGACAGAAAGGACCGAACATAAACAGACTTGGCTGCATCTTTAATATTGAGTTGTAGTATACTATACAGCTTCACAGAATAGTTTCTTGATTTGCTGATATAGCCGGGTGTCAGACTGTTTCATATAACTTATGGTCTTCAGAAATCAATCAAAGAAAACACCACCATGCACCTTGTGGGAGGATGCAGATATGCAAAATGAGAAATGACTGTGGAGAAATTGTGAAATAAGAAAGGCATCACTAACATCACCCAGGACTTCTACCGCAAGCTCTACAGAATACCTGTCTCGAGGCTAGACCACTTGATGGCAGATAAGAGACCAATAATCCTGGATGTTGGATCTAATGAAATTCCAGAGGACAACAGGAGTGAATTGTGAGCAGCTCTGAAGAGACTGAAGATTAGGGTCACTGGAGGAGGTTCCACGAGCCTCACTGAACAACTACATGGAGGAACAACAGATTTCTCTTATGTACAGGTTAACCTGCTGTTCAAAATGGGAGACTGCTTCAACGTAGAGAATTACTGACCCATCAGTTTGCCATCCTTCATGTACAAGGTGCTGATGTGGATCATGGCGGACCAACCGACAAACCAGTTTGACTTCTACCAGCCAGTTGAACAGGCCAAGTTCTGCAGAGGCTTCAGCCCTGTAGATCAGCTCCAGGTCATTCATTTGCTCATTAAGAAGGCAATGGAGTACCTTTCACTCCACTTGGCCTTCATTGACTATCAAAAGGCCTTCGACTCCATAGAGATGTAGGCATTGGCGATCTATAAGGCACTCCAATCTCATCCAAGATATTTACGACAATGCCACGCTCCAGATCAAAATCGTGGATGACATGGTAATGAGCAGCATGGAGACACCATCTCTTAGAAACTGTTTACCTTGGTCTTAAAAGAATGTTCATGATGCTATCGTGGGACAAGAAGGGGGCCTCAGCATCGATGGCACTTTCTTCATGGATAACCATGGTGTCAAATCATAAAAGACTTGGTGCCTTTACAACCATGGCTATCAGGTGCTATAGTAGGATAGTGAAAGACAAAGAATCACAGGCATTTCTCCAACCTATATTTCTGAAAATACACAGGCAAAATGAATCAAGGGTTACTTTCGATAAATTTACAAAACAGTGTCTCCATTTTCCTGCATGTAACACTATATGGTCTTTTAATATTTTTATGCTCGACGATGCCAAAATATAAATACTGTATTATATGCCAGAAAACTGAATCTTAATGAGGTTCATTATAGTTCAAGTTTCATTATGAAACAGGTTCTCCACCAATCAAAGATAAGATTTTCATTATGATACAACTGTTTGACCAATTATGTAAGGATTGCATCATACCTGCGCTCAACGCACTAGCTTCGCACTTGTTTCCAAAATCAAACATGTTGGACACACATATTAACATCAATACACATTCTACTTCCAATATTCCACAACCACATGGCACATTCCTGGAAATTCACTTCACCAACTGTACAATAAACAATTTGTGTTTGAAATAAATCTAGGTTATGATAACCTTCTATCAAAGCTTTGAAAACATATGACATTGTGAAGGTCTCTGATCTACTCATGGAAAATCAATAACGCAGGGTATGAGCTCTGCGCTCTGTTCCGTAAACTCAACTGTCAAGCGATATCGTGACAGAAATTTATGAATATTTAAAAAATAGAGTTATAATTATCGTCAAGTACAAACAGTCGTATGCAACTTGCCTATGATGGTAATTAAGACACTCGTATGGAAATTATAAAACTCTCTTCGCTCGTTTTATAAACATACTCATGTCTTAATTATTGCGATTATAGGCTTGTTGCATAATGTACTATTATAATGGGTATGATAGCTGAGCGCCATGGCACTGGCTTCTCATCAAACTTGCTGCAGTGTTATTCCCAGCCAAAGCATGTAGGATTTTGGAAATTTAATGCCACATCGCTGAGGTTCCTATTAACATGAAACTCAAGGTCACATGTCTAGGATCATAATATCAAGAGTCACATCAACTACTAGCTGGCTTGCTTGTTTAAGATTTTTCTACTTGTTTGATTGAACTAAGTCAATAATCCGTAATATTTTTCAGGATATTTGTCTACAGAAAAGTACATTTGTGTGATGATAATTATCCTAGTCTCTACATAAAAGGAAGCCTCACTACATATTCTTAACAATTTCATAGTTACAGTATTAAACTGCCTTCACTACTGTCGGTGAATGGACTATCTTATTGCATCATATTCTTAAGGCAATTCATTTATTGTTATAAGACAGCACCAAAGTCAGATTAATTTTGTATACTTGATATCATCACAATGTAATGGCATCAACACTGAAGAGATTATTCCATTATATCTGTCATATTATGGTTGCCATACCAATAACGTAAATATTCACAACATTTTGATGCAACAATTCTATACATCTTTTCATACCTCTCATTGCAGAAACAATAATTAATGACCAATACCAAGCAAGTGGCCACATGGTTTGTATCACATAGCTATCAGCTTGCATTCAGGAAATAGTAGGTTCGAACCCCACTGTCGGCAGCCCCGAAGATGGTTTTCTATGGTTTCCTGTTTTCACACCATGCAAATGCTGGGGCTGTACCTTAATTAATGCCACAGTTGCTTCTTTTCTATGCCTAGCCCTTTCCGAACCCATCATCACCATAAGACCTATCTGTGTCAGTGCGACATTTAAAAAAAGACAATATTTTAGGATAATGTAATTAGCACCACATGAGAATAATATAAAACTGGTTTCAGTTTGAATAGTTACACATAGTTTACATTTACTCTTTTAAGTACTGGACATATTTATCAGATGTGAACTTTGTTAATGAAAAATACATGTCTTTAAAATTATATTGTAACATTGAAATTGACTTTTCAAAAGTCACTTATTTACTTATTGAATAGACTAAGAAGCACAAAAAAGAAAAACGAGAGAAAATACAAGCTTCAACAGCACAGATAAAGCAAAGAAAGGTAAAGCATAAATGAACTGGTTGCGTGTATTGATATCTCTCAACTCAAAATCAAGTATACGGAAAGGAGGAGCAGAGCTTCTTGTGACTTTGGAAGTAGATCGCAAACTCTGTGCTCTCTCTGTGATAATTGGATATTGTCTACTGCTCTTTACTGGAGAAATAAACAAAATCTTCATTTAATTTGAAATGAATAAAATCACCAAATTATATACACAGAGAGAAATTTTGTTTCCCAGTAATAGTAAAAATTTTGGGGCATTTGCAGGAAATTAAAAATTCAGGTGGGACATCTTTTCTGAAGCTAAGATTCAGGAGAATCCTGCATTTTCAGGATATATGAAAACCCTAACTGATATATCTCTGATATGGCACCCAAGTAAATGAGCAAGAAAACTTGCAGTTTTATGTGTCTGTTGGTGTCTTGATGGGACCTCCAGATATGACATTTATTTTAAAAATCTCACGTAAATTGACCAGGATTCAAATTATGGCAGATATGTAGAGAGCCAGCGATAGTGATATTCACCTTACAGCCTGATATGTTTCCCCTTATGCGTTAGAATTAGATAGGTGAAACGATAGGATCACACTGAAATTTCACAAGGTATTTGTATCAACTATCCCTGCATTCACTGTTGAAACTGAAAATGTGAAGAACTGTATTTTATGGTCCAAAAGGCTTCCCTTTTGTGTACTTCAGCCATATGTAAAGACAATAAAAAGCATTAATTAGCATAATCAATCAGTATCAGTTATTGACAGTATGCAGCAATTTCTACTTATAGGCTATTCAAAAGGAGCATTATGGCATTCTGTAAAATCGCAAATCGATTGATCAATCAATCAATCAATCAATCAATCAATCAATCAATCAATCAATCAATCAATCAATCAATCAATCAATCAATCAAGCAAGCAAGCAATCAATCAATCAATCAATCAATTAATCAATCAATGATCTGCATTTAGGGCTGTCACCCAGGTGAAATATTCCCTATCAATTGTTTACCTAGCCTTTTCTTAAATGTTTTCAAAGAACTTGGAAATGTATTAAAAACTAGCAAGATACCCATGCTTCGCTACGGTTTTAAACTGAAAGTTATTATCGAAAGTTTTACATCTTGGAGAGTCCACTGTCAGCAGAGCTTGTAAAATACACCATTAGTTTGTACGTCAAATAGTTTTGGGGGAATGATAATTTATTTTCTAATATAATACTTATTTGAACACCATACGGAAGAATTTGAATGGTTTAAACTCTATCTTATTTAACATCTAAGATGTAAAAGCAACCAGCCTGTGAAATTTTGATTTTGTATGTCGAACAGTAATGGAGGAATGAATCCTTCTTTAAGGGGTGGATGTTTTAAAATATTTACACTGACTGACAGAGCAAATGCAACACCAAGAAGGAGTGGTCAGAACTTTATGCCAATTGCAGGGTAGACTGACGTCACTGAGGTATGCTCATGATGTGAAATGCGCCGCTGTGCTGCGCACGTAGCGAACGATAAATGGGACACGGCGTTGGCGAATGGCCCACTTCGTACCGTGATTTCTCAGCCGACAGTCATTGTAGAACGTGTTGTCGTGTGCCACAGGACACGTGTATAGCTAAGAATGCCAGGCCGCCGTCAGCGGAGGCATTTCCAGCAGACAGACGACTTTACGAGGGGTATGGAGATCGGGCTAAGAAGGGCAGGTTGGTCGCTTCGTCAAATCGCAGCCGATACCCATAGGGATGTGTCCACGGTGCAGCGCCTGTGGCGAAGATGGTTGGCGCAGGGAAATGTGGCACGTGCGAGGGGTCCAGGCGCAGCCCGAGTGACGTCAGCACGCGAGGATCGGCGCATCCGCCGCCAAGCGGTGGCAGCCCCGCACGCCACGTCAACCGCCATTCTTCAGCATGTGCAAGACACCCTGGCTGTTCCAATATCGACCAGAACAATTTCCCGTCGATTGGTTGAAGGAGGCCTGCACTCCCGGCGTCCGCTCAGAAGACTACTATTGACTCCACAGCATAGACGTGCACGCCTGGCATGGTGCCGGGCTAGAGCAACTTGGATGAGGGAATGGCGGAACGTCGTGTTCTCCGATGAGTCACGCTTCTGTTCTGTCAGTGATAGTCACCGCAGACGAGTGTGGCGTCGGCGTGGAGAAAGGTCAAATCCGGCAGTAACTGTGGAGCGCCCTACCGCTAGACAACGTGGCATCATGGTTTGGGGCGCTATTGCGTACGATTCCACGTCACCTCTAGTGCGTATTCAAGGCACGTTAAATGCCCACCGCTACGTGCAGCATGTGCTGCGGCCGGTGGCACTCCCGTACCTTCAGGGGCTGCCCAGTGCTCTGTTTCAGCAGGATAATGCCCGCCCACACACTGCTCGCATCTCCCAACAGGCTCTACGAGGTGTACAGGTGCTTCCGTGGCCAGCGTACTCTCCGGATCTCTCACCAATTGAACACGTGTGGGATCTCATTGGACGCCGTTTGCAAACTCTGCCCCAGCCTCGTACGGACGACCAACTGTGGCAAATGGTTGACAGAGAATGGAGAACCATCCCTCAGCACACCATCCGCACTCTTATTGACTCTGTACCTCGACGTGTTTCTGCGTGCATCGCCGCTCGCGGTGGTCCTACATCCTACTGAGTCGATGCCGTGCGCATTGTGTAACCTGCATATCGGTTTGAAATAAACATCAATTATTCTTCCGTGCCGACTCTGTTTTTTCCCTAACTTTCATCCCTTTCGAACCACTCCTCCTTGGTGTTGCATTTGCTCTGTCAGTCAGTGTATTAACATCTAAGATATAGAGGACCACCCTTCATTAAAAAAATAAGCTCATGTCTGAAACAGTTTTGGAAGAATGGATATTGTGTTTTTCAGAGTCAACCACCATCTAAACCCCTTCAGGGAGAAATATTTTACACCTAGGACTAAAAGGAGATCCTTCTCATAAAATTACAACTTTGTCAATCAGTTTTGGAGGGATGAATAATTAATTTTATGGAGCTACCCTCATTTAACACTTTAGGGGTGGGACGTTTTAAAATATTTCCTATTTCACACCTAGGATTTAAAACACATACATCTATTTGGAATTTAGTCTTCGTACGTTAAACCATTTTGGAGGAAGGAATGATTTTTCTTTTTTTTTTTTTCAGATCTTAACCCACATTTAACTTTTTGAGGGGTTACTTTATTTTTAAACGTTCTGTTATTCTTACCCCCAGTCAAAACACCCTTTGGGGTATATTGTTTTAAGTCTGCTTCTCATTTGTATCCTCATAGAAAGAATTCAACTCCTTTTACACCCCCTTAAATAAATTCACAACCCTCCCTAAATATGTGTTTCTTTATTTTTAAAAGAGATTCCAAATACCAACTTTCACGTCCAAAACATCCTTCATTTTTGAGATCGTCGCCATAAGACCTATCTGTGTCGGCGCGACGTAAAGCCTCTAGCAAAAAAAAAAAAAAAAAAAAAAAAAAAAAAAAGCATTTTTGACATATAAGTATCGTCATACAAAAAATTCAACTCATTTTTCAATTCATTTACCCCCTCCCTCTTAATAAAATTTTCCGGACACAAGAAAATACATGTTTCTTTATTTTTAAAGGAGATATCAAATACAAATTTTCATGTCTGTAACATCTTCAGTTTTTGAGATATAAGTATTCTCATACAAATAATTCAACCCCTTTATCGGCCCTTTTTACAAAACCCCCTTATGTGTTTTCCATAAACAAAATACGTGTTACTCTATTTTTGAAAGAGATTAAAAATATCAATTTATACATCTGCAATATGTTATGTTTTTGAGATATATTGTAGATATGCTCATTTTAAAATTTACCCCCTTTAACACTTCTCCTTATGCAGATTTTCAGAAAACAAATTATGTGTGTTTCTTTACTTTTACTGGAGATTCCAAATACAAATTTTCACATCTGTAACATTTTCAGTATTTGATATAAAATTATCTTCATAAATGGAATTCAACACTTTCTTCACTTCTTTTCAGCCCCTGCCCCCTCTTAAGTGTTTTTTCTGGAAACCAAAAAGTATGTGTTATTTTATTTTTAAAAGGGATTAAAGATACCAATTTTCACATCTGTAATATGTTGTTTTGAAATATACTGTTGATATGCTAATTTTAAAATTCACCCCACTTAACACTTCCCCTTAAGTGAATTTTCAGAAAACAAATTATGCTTGTTCCTTTACTTTTACAGAAGATTCCTGGTACCAGTTTTCATAGCTGTAACATGTTACATTTTTAGATATACTGTAGAAATACTCATTTTTAAAATTCACACCCTTTGTCACTCCTGTTCACCTCCACTCCTGTAGATTTTCCAAAAACAAAAAATACATGTTTCTTTATTTTTAAAGCAGATTCCAAATACCAATTTTCATGACAGTAATATCTTCAGTTTTTGAGATATAAGTAACCTCATAAAAGGTATTCAACCAGTTTTTCACCTTTTTTCAATCCTCTTAAGAAGATTTTCTGAAAACAAAAACTGCCTGTTTGCTTATTTTTAAAGGAGATTCCATATATACCAATTTTTTCGTCTTTAAACTGTTAAGTTTTTGAGATAGAAGGATCCTCATAAAAGGTATTGAACCCATTTTCACCTTTTTTTGTCTCTCATTTTCATCACTCATTTAAAAAGTTCACCCCCCTTTTCATTTCCTTGGCGATGGAATATCAAAAAATCCTCCCTTAGTGAGCACCTACATTGTAGTATAAATGTATCCCCAAAATTTAATTTCTTTATGTCCAGTAGTTTTGGCTCGGCGATGATGAGTCAGTCAGTCAGTCAGTCAGTCAGGACATTTTATTTTATATATATATAAATTTCCCTCAATAAATTATTCCATTCCCTTATTCCTCATCGTATAAATGATTATTGCCCAAATTTGTTGTCTTGAATTCCAATTTTATTGTCATGTTATGATCTTTCCTTCTTTTACAAGCTCCACTTAAGCTTATTCGTGTACTAATATCATTCCAGGTAGGGTCGTAGTACCTAAGGATGTAATGGAGAGGGCGTCTAAGTCCCTGGTAAGACCGCTATTAGAATATGGTTCCAGTGTATGGCACCCATACAACATTTCTTGATATGAGAACTGGAAATAATCCGAAAGAAAGCAGCACAATTCATCCTTGGTGATTTCCGACAAAAGAGTAGACTTGTGAGTAAGGAGACGATAAACACTCCAGTTCAGTGAGAAAATTTCCACCTTTTTTTTATGGGAAAGGTGTATAAGAGCTGATTGCCACTCCTTAGGAATACTTTCTGATTCCCATATATCAAGAAAGAATTCGTCCATTTTGGCAACAAATTTGGGACCAGACATTTTCATAAGTTCGGCAGCTATACAATATTATTTTTGTTTTGTTATAAGTTGCTTTACATCGCACCGACACAGACAGGTCTTACAGTGATGATGGGACAGGAAAGGACTAGGAGTGGGAAGGAAGTGGACGTGGCTTTAATTAAGGTACAACCCCAGCATCTGCCTAGTGTGAAAATGAGGAAACCATGAAAAAACCATCTTCAGGGCAGCTGATGGTCAGGTTCGAACCCACTATCTCTCGAATACTTGATACTGGCTGCAATTAAGCGACTGCAGCTATCGAGCTTGGTATGGAATCCTTGCCTGATGTCTTATTGTTGGGGAGAGCTGCAATTATTTGGATGATTTCTTTATGATGAGGAAGAAGAGGACCAGATAATATGAAGATTTGGATTAGAAATTGTAACCTTTGATGCTGGAGGAGGGCAGTACAGTAAGGACTCAAAATATTGTACTGAGCATTCATGGTTGTCACAATTATTCGGAATAAAATTACCATTCTCATCCTGGAAACATCTTGAAGGGACATGGAAGCCATTAAGTTCAGATTTGAAAGTATAATAAAAATCATGAGTGTTGTTCCTCCTGAAGGTGTCTTCAATGGTCTTAAACTGAGCCTTTTCATAAGCATATCTTACTTTACACAAGTGGGAAGACATTTCCAAGAAAGTTCAAGATGCTGTTACTCCAATGATCAATTTAGTGAGAAAAAGAAACAAGAATTTCTCATCCAGCGTAAACTGACTGCTCGAGTAATAGGCCTTCTTGAAATCAACAAAAGTCAATACAAGTGGTTTGATGTGAGAGATCTGATTTTGATGATACCCTTTAGTGAAAAGATCTACTCACTGCAGTAGTGGGTCTTACAGAAGCCAGCTTGATATTTAATTCTTAAATTTTTCCTGTTTCATTCCAGTGATGTAAGCTTGGGACTGGTTTTTGAGAGCTTCATTGCACTGTTCAATCCACCATGGTTGTTTCTTTCTCCTCACCATACTGAACGTTAGAGTAGCAGGATCCTAAACCTTCTTGGAAATATCTTTCCACTTGTGTGATTCTAGAGACTCAAACTCATTCTGGTAATAATGAATGACTTTTTGGTTTATCATGGGTTTGTTGATCTGAAATCTGTGGATCTTCTGCATTTGTGATCTGTGATTAGACTTTGGTACAAACTGCATTCTAACATTTGTTAGATAATGCTCTGAATCAATATTGGTACCTCAAAGCAATTCCACATTCCACATCTCGTAGAAATTGCGGTGGGAGATGGCAACATATATATATATGAGGATTCTTTTTGAAGTGAGTCATCATAATTTTCAGATTCATCTGCTTGCAAGTGTTGATGAAGCATTATCCATTGCGTTTCTTTCAGCCTTAAACTGGATGTTCACCTATAGTGTATCTAAACTTTCACTCCTTACTCAACTTGATGTTTTAGTCACCTAAAAGAATGATTGGAGTCTTAATTTCAGACAGGACATTATCGAGATGAGTCCAGAAGGTCTCAATTCTCAGGATTGCTGGAGTTATCTTTATTGTTAGGAGCATGACCACTGATTAGGATACAAGCCCTGTCAGTGCACTTAAAAATGAAAGTTGACAGATGAAAGGAAATTGTTTTAAAGTCCACTAGAGAATCCACAAGCGATGTATGAATTAAGAAGGCTATTTCTAGAAAAACTAAATTAGCAGATGTAATGTTAGCCTTGGATTTAAACATCCAGTATCCATATGTTGTTGGGATATCTTCTGGTAGGATGCATGTTTTTGAGCTACAAGCATTGTTGACAGTGTGTTTGTCCAGAGCTTTTGTGAGCTCAACCTGTTTGCCAGCTCTAGTAAGTGTCCAGACATTGAGAGTTCCTAATAAAAGCTCTGTTTGGGCCTGATTCTTCAAGATCAGGAACCCTTCGACTGGTCCTTGATGTTCGCACTTGATATAGTGCACCCAGATTCCAATGCAAAACTTTTATTACTCACTGTGCAGGTCTGGATTCTCTCATAGAGATTACAGGCTGGGTTATCACTTTCATTTTGTACATTTTCCATAGTGCTGAATCAAGTGTTGAGAAGCTAATGCAGGGAACTAGGCTCTTAAAGATTTTGAACCATGATGGGTAGTCATGGAGCAGAGGTTTGACTTTAGTGTTCTCTTCTCCTAGGCAAACAGATTTCCCTACAGCTTACAGAGCTTTACCTATCCTGTATTTCACTCAGGTTGTCTCCCTAGGTCGTTGGTCCTTTCCTCTGTTGGGTAATTTACCATTACCTTCTCATATGTATAGGTCTTTGCTGTTGTTGCCCAGGCAATCATCTGCCTCAGACAGTCTCCTATAGGTACTGCTGCAGCCACCCCTAACACTGAGACAGATGCTGCTTCATGGATTCAAGTGGCATTTCCTCCACCCTGGGGACCATCATCCCATCTAAAGTGACTCATCCGCCCAAAGCTGTTGACGCCTTTAGGGAGTCAAGTTATTTATGGCTGCTTGACACTTGGCATTGAGATGCTGACTGCACGGTCTACTCTATTACCGCAGTGAAGTAACCTGGCCATACAATAATAATAATAAATAATTTACCGCTTACTCTTTGGGCCTGGATTCCCTCTTAGAGGCTGGGATATCATTTTCATATTGTACCATTTATATAGTGCTGGATCAAGTGTTGGGAAGGTGACTACTACTACTTTAATCCAAAGATGGTGAGTTACATCTGCCATGTATCCTATGTGGTATATGGAATGTGTTATTCTAAAATCCACATGTATCACTGTATTTTACGGGTTAGGAAATGAGAAAGGACACTCAATAATAATCTATTTTTGATCAGTTCACTTGTCTTTATAAGCAATATCAAGAAAAGTACATGATATATTAGAATATAAAACTAAAACACACTTTTGAGGAGTGTTCTACACATTATAATATCTAACTCTCAGACTAAAAATAGCCAAAAAGTAGAGCAGGGCCAGGACTACAGTTGTTTCAAACAGTAGGAAAATTTGATACACGGTTATTAGACATCATAGAAAAATCACTATAAAGTGAAAAATTACCTTTATAAGGCAACCAGACATTTTTGGTCAACACTAACATTTTTCACTAATATCTTCTGTGGCCTCAGGTCTAAATTAACCAGTTCATAAGAAAATATTTCATGGAACATTTGAATGTTAATGGTGTTGCATTAAGTGGTGTAGTTGGTATCATTCATTTTCAAATTCATTATTCTTCACAAATCTTTTAAATATTCTATTTCTTAAGTGAGTACCACTTATAATTTTTGTACAGTTGGGTTCAACAAAATGATTCTTAAGTACAGTAATGGAGAGGAACAAACAAGTGATGAATCAAGTCTTATACAGAGACAGAAAGAGACATGAATAGAAGCGTATGACGGGATAAACATAATGATAGGTCATAGATGGAAGAGAAAGCAACAGAAAGAAGAGACAAGGACAAACATGAAAACGCAGAAGAACAAGGTCAGTCTCCGTTTCTTCACAAACTGCTATTTTCTCATAGATCGTATCTCTTTCCATTGGTCCCAATTTCTCTACATCCGTTTCTACTTGGGCCTCGACAAGCTCAATTCTAATACCAATATAAGTGGCCTGTTATTGGACATTATAAATTTTCCAGCTAACTCATTCCTGGTTGCCAGCATTTTGCCCCAGTGTGCTAAGTTGGGCTGTTCAGTTGGTAAATAGCACACCCACCAAGACACATGGCTAGAGCATACCGTAGAGGCCACTGCATAGGCTACTTGGAGCCACCGGCAGTGTCAATACATTTTGAGAGACTTTGTCTCATTACCAATATAACAGATCATTTATATTGGTATTATAAATTTACCCATTCGGGATAAATATTTCAGGTTCCCCATGGGAATCAACATCTATATCATCTGATTGCCAGGCAGGCATCAATTTTTGGTAATGAGACATAGTCTCTCAAAATGCATTTGCACTGCCGTTGGCTCGAAGTAGCCTACGCAGTGGCCTCCATGGTATGCACTAGCCAAGTGTCTTGGTGGGTGTGCTATTTATCAACTGAAGAGCCCAACTTAGCACACTGGGGCAAAATGTTGGCAACCAGGAATGAGTTAGCTGGAAAATTTATCATGTCCAATAATGGACCATTTATATTGGTATTATAAATTTACTTATTCGGGACAAATATTTCAGGTTCCCGATGGGAATCAACATCTATATCAAGCTCATTTCTGCTTGTCAGATTCATCAGGAGCGCAAGCGTCGATACTCACTGAGGGACCTTTATAACAGATCTTCAATCTTGATGTGGTAGGTGTAGGATAAAGAGAAAGAAGTATTACATTTATTTTTGTCTCTTTTTCTTTATTTATCTAGCTTTCCTTTTATTGCACACTTATCACATAAAGAATGAAAATCTTTCAGAATGGCTCCTCTACGAATGTCGATGCCCACCCTCCTGGGAAGCAGGAATAAGCTTGTAGGTGACTGAGATGAAATACGCTTTTTTTTTTTTTTTTTGCTAGGGGCTTTACGTCGCACCGACACAGATGGGTCTTATGGAGACGAGAAATACGCTTAGATGTGGGAATTGATTAAGAGAGGGTCCATCAGTGTAGAGGTGGTTGTAGACGAAGAAGTGGAAATTGTCCTTGTTTCTTCCCATACTGCCCTGTCACTGAGTTTATCCTATTATATATTTAATGTGATTCTTATTTTATTGTAAGCCTGTCAGTTACACTAATAGTGAGCATTTTACCTGCATAAGATATAAACTTAATTTCAGTCTTTTGAACATTGAAAAAATGCTATTAATCACAGGAGTGTCCTCATTCACAGTGATATTTCAACACTTGTCTTGTTTCACAGTATATCGAACAACCAGCTGTAACACCATCTTACAAATAGAAAGTAGGATAATTAATGTAACTGATGCAAGAACGACAGCCTTAATTATCTGAAACTCATCAAGTCTTGTCATCGTTGAAGTATGAGTATAACCATGTTCATTGCTACTGCTGACATTTCCTGCCCTTGCTTCTTGAGGAGCATTTGAGCTGTATATATTCTCTTCAGTAGAGTTTGAGTTGTACAAAGCTTCTTCAGCAGAATTTGAGCTGTATATTTCAGTTAAGATTGTGCCTAAAGTGGACGTCATATTAGCGCAATCCTTACTTGTTGAAGGGGTAATTGGTGCCATTGTGTAAATACTTCTTGTTCGGGCTCAGGTGAAATGGATGACACACCCTAAAAAAAAAGAATCGTGTAATTGGTACAGGTCTTGCTTACATATTCCAGTAGAGTAAATAATATGGAATAATTACAATAAAAGTAAAGTTAAACAAATTATCTGTAGGTTAACTAATACATAAAGCTTAGAATCTTGTCTAGGGGTTCATTTTTGTGTTGAAAAAATGAGTTTTAATCAAACAGTTAACTGTTAATATACCATGGTCTACAGGAGATCGTAAAACAGTTGGAAGCTGAATTGATCAGGTTAGTTTCCAGGGAAATTGTGTAACACTAGCTCTGATCTTACAGGAATGACATGTACAACAACCCCACATTACTGCTCAGTTACCAAACTGTAATTCTGAAGAAAGCATTAGATCTTAAAGGGGATGGGAACCAACAACAGAGAGAGAGAGAGAGAGAGAGAGAGAAATGTTTTGTAGTACAATCACGATAGGCTCTGCGCATTAATGGGAGAAATAAACCGCTGCACTGCGAGTGGCAAACATTGTAAGTTATTGTGCGTCACCACGTAAATATCTGCTGTTCTCTCTTTGTGTGTTGCCATGACTGACTAAATAATAATGGTGAGATTTCAGAGTGTTTTATATGACAGCAATTGGCCAAATTCTTGCAAATTTGTAAAGAGTGGTCATGTATTAAATTTATAAAAAAATAACAGTTCTCGGAAAATAGCGACAGCAGTAACTATTAATGTGATGGGAGAAACATTGGTTCACTACATACCCTACTATTTCATGATAGAAGCAACATTACAAAATTATGATTTATGTATTAGTAGTGGTGGTAACGAGATTAATGTTCATGTATACATTCAACAATGCTGTCTTTAGGAAAATATCTAGGCCTATTCCTAACACAATATCACATTAGCTTAGGATAATGGACCTAGGCAAGTGAGTAATAGTTTCCATGAATGCCCTCCATCAGAGAAACGTAAGCATATTTCAACTGTTATTTATGTAGTTAATTCAAAACATGTCACCTCATGAACTGATTAATCCTGTGAATGGTCTCGACCTTGCATCTCAAACACAGGGAAAAGGAAATATAACAAGGGGAAGAAATTAGAAGAACTTTCTCAAATAAAAAGGCACAGGCTTGATGTTGGACCAATTGAAATTCCTGATTTTGAAACTGCATGTACCCCTACACCATCAAAAATGGTGCATGAGGAGAAAACATCAGAATCACTTAAAGTTGCCAATGAATGATTATTTACATTATGTTTCTGTATTTATGTAGTATGATCAAGCCTACCTCTGCAGTATAATGGTTAGCGCTACTAGCTGCCATCCTCGGGGGCTCGGATTTTATTCGAGATATTGCCAGAAGTTGAAGATTGGTATGGGGGCTGTATTTGGTTAAACTGGTACATGCAGCTCATTTCCATCAGGGGTATGCCTGAAAAGACTTGCACCACCTTGGGACAAGGACCCGAATTTAAGTATAATATTAGGTATTTGTAAAATACGGTATTTCTGTGAGCTATTGATATTGTACAATATAGAGCTATTTCTGTAATTATGGGTATGTTTGCAATAGATGGGGATATACGGAGGTTTGTTCACGTGTTTAAACAGTTCAAAGGACAAGGTGGTTTGCATCATGTCAGCATACACAAATGATGGATAACTTTTTTGATGTGTATATTTTGAAATACCCAGGACTTCACCTGTAGATTTGAAAGGAACTGTATGGGACAAGAAACATAGGAAGAGAACATGACATGAGTGTGGGAAATCCATAAGAGCAGATATAATAAATTTAAGTTAATTTAAAATGAAAAGGTTAACAAAAGGTAATGTTACTGGGAGATCTGCATCATTCTTCACATTGATGATTGAGACATTAGCAATCTGCACCTTACTAGGCACTTCAAAATTCAGAAACTTATGTGACTTTTTGGGCATTTAGGAAAAGTTGTTTCCTTGTCCACAGACTTTTCAGCTCCTTCATGATTAGGGGAATATTCATTTCACTCAGTGCCTGTAAGTGGTCTGAATGGTTCCTTATCCATTTAACATTGTCCTCTGCTACTTTTACCCTCATATTCAACTGGTAGATAAAGTCAATTTCTTTTATTCTACCACAAAGTTCATACTGTGAGCTTATACTTACGCTCTTGTACTCTCTTGTGTTGGAATGACTAATCTGACATGAGTAAGGAAAGAAATGGTAATTCTTCCTCTGATTTTTATACTTACTGTAGTTTATATAAAATGTTGGAGCAGGAAGAGAAGAAGAAGGTCACATTAATTCTAAGGCTAAGTCTAAATGAATGACAAAATGCAGAGTTCTAATACCTTACAGTAATATTTGCTTTAGCTTGAAGATTTCTCTATGTAATAGAAGACGTTTCAGCCATTTGACAAGTATTTCTCGTTGATATTCTCTTATTTGAGCGAGACGTCAGTTTCATGGAGTTGAAAGCTTCAGTAGTTCATTATGTTGAATTAAACTTCTATTGGCCGGAGGAACCCTTACAGCTTTTCTGAAGAAACTGACAACCAACATTCAACCTGGAACAAAAGATTTCAAATGTAATATTTTGTAATGAGAACAGATTTTTTTGTCAAGATAAATACCACAAGTCATAATTACTAGTCTACAGTACAACTATCACTAACCTAACCCCATGACACTACAGCCTGAAGGGCCTTGGCGTACCAAGCAACTGCTGCTCAGCCCGAAGGCCTGCAGATTACAAGGCGTCGTGTGGTCAGCACGACAAATTCTCCTGGCTATTATTCTTGGCTTTCTAGACTGGGGCCGCTATCTCACCCTTCAGACAGCTCCTCAATTCTAACCACGTAGGCTGACTGGACCGACCCAGCCCTCAGATCCAGGTAAAAGTCCCTGACCTGGCCGGAAATCAAACCTGGAACCTCCAGGCAAAAGGCAGGCATGCTACCTCTACACTACAGGGCCAGCTACTACCATCACTACTGTAATAAAATAGATGTACTGTATATGAATTTGTAGGCTATAAACAGGGCCAGCATTTATAAGCCCCAACTAAGTGCAATATAATGAAGAAGAAGAAGAAGAGGAGATATTGATTTTTTTAATATTTCCAGGCTAGTAATACAATATTGTGCCAATAAGGAAAAGAGAATGTTCAAAATAAGGATATATAGCTTCTTTTCCTTCCAGGTTAAAATATTCACGTCTTACTATCCATGAAAATTAATTTTTATTTATTTATTTATTTATTTATTTATTTATTTATTTATTTATTTATTTATTTATTTATTTATTTATTTATTTATTTATTTATTGCCAAATAGTTAGTATTTCCAGTAGTTGGTGTGTGAGGCTGCTGTATAACAGAGACAGCTCAACGCACCACAAGACAGCGTTCTAGGCAAGTCATATACCTGTGTGACGAGTGCAAAAGGATATGAAAGCTATTTGAGGATGAGCCTTACACATCCTAAACACAGTACCAAATACAATTGTACCCTTGTAGCACACTTCAGGGTACAACATATACTAAAAGCCGTCAGAAGTGACAGACATGCTCCTGATTATGAGTGAGAGTTGCCAGTGTTATCATCCGGTAGCCAGACATATTGTAGCGAATTGTTTAGCTGTTGTTATTGTTGTGGATCTTTCTGTTAAGATTTTCATAGTTTTTTATTTGTTTTAGGCATTGGGGTCGGAAGGGAGGCAGTTCGAGCATATGCTGAAAGATAGGTACCCAGAATGAAAAGGAAGGCACCATTGTGCATACGCGTTTTGGGCTGTACCAAAATTGGCTCGAGAGACCAGCGATTTGCCTCTAATGAAACGCCAGCACAACAAGCCTGTGCAAAATCCAAATTGGGCCATTATACTTGATATAGTGGACATAGATCCACATAGCAGAACACAGGAGTTGCATTGCTTTTGAAAGAGCCTGTGCACAAAAACCTACTGGAGGAGGACAAGGCTAATAGGCTAGCCGTTTGCAAATGGGGATTGAACCAACCCATTAAATTTTTAAAAGCATTTTCTTTGTGGATGAGTCAACATCTTACAGCATAGGCATGCCAAATCGTAAATGCCACCACTATTGGGCCCCCGTCAACTATTATGTGTTGCATGAGGAAGACAATCAACAGTGATGTACTGTGAATTGCTAGGGTGGTGTCATCGGAAAGTGTGCTGTTGGTCCTCATTTCTCTGAAGGCAGACTGAATGGGAGAATGTACTCTGACATCTTTTGGAACAATCTACCCATTCTGCTTCGTGATATCGATTTAAGAAATGGGCGAGTGACGTGGATGCAACAGAATGACACACCCTGCCATTGCACTGTAACTGTGTGCCATGCAGCAAGAGGTCTCCTTCCTAACAGAACAATGGACATTTACATGGCCAGTTAGGTTGCTTCATCTAACTAGCCTAGATTTTTACTTTTTGGGGACAATAAAGGATTGTGGTCTACACAGCATTATTTAAAACATGTGAGGAAATGAAAAACCAAATCAGGCAGGATTTCTCTGCATTTCATAGGTCATATGACCTAAGACACTCCACAACTAGCATCCATTCCAGGCTGGAATGCTGTCAATAAAAAGGGGTGGTTTCTCTGTACATCTAATGAACTGACAAACACAGTAATAATAATGATATTGGTTTTACATCCCACCAACTACTTTTATAGTTTTTGGAGGCACCAAGGTGCCGCAGTTGTATCCCTCAGGAGTTCTTTTGCATGCCAGTAAATCTATAGACACAAGGCTGGCATATTTCAGCACCTTCAAATAGCACCAGATTGAGTTAGGATTAAATCCGCCAACTTGAGCTCAGACTACAAGCCATCTACCATCTGTGCTACTGAGCCCGGCGACAAACACAATGCAACACAACACAAGCAGATAGTGGCATTGATTTTTGTATAATCAGCATTGATAATGTAAATTTGTTACAACGAATATGCTTGAGTAGTAATTATTTGTTAATTGCTTTTTTGTTTGGGTCTTGTTTTGTGACTAATTAAATACTATAAATGAGTTCAACTACATGTACTTTCTTTGTTTTATGCTAGGATGATTTTTCACCCTTTCTTGTCCCATAATGACTGCCCAAATCAAATATGATAGGTATTATTGTACTGATAAGGAAACTGAAATATCAAGCCACTCTGTGCAAACATCACGACTGCTATAACTTAGAAACAATGTTAGGTTTTGTTCCACCCAATCAATACACATCTTTTTTTTTTACAAGTGAACTATTTAATTAAAAACATATTAAAAATATTTAGGGACATGTTTCGTCTCTATCTGAGACTTCATCAGCCATAAAATAATGTGATAGATTACAAAACTCAAATCAGAAACTGAAGAAATGTAAAAAGAATGGAAGAAACCAATGTATTTTTAAAGACTGTTTGGGAAATGCAAAAGATATTTATATACATTATTTACACAAATTGACCTCACTTCTTGCAAAAACTTTTGTCTTCTATGTTAAAAAATGAAATTAACTTGAAATATACAAGCTTGCCATAATGTCCCGTATGGAATCAATGTCCATTGTTGCTGTCCGTATTTGAAACATTGTTTCTAAGTTTTAACAGTATCAGTACGGATCTACACAATGAAGTTCGTAAATTGTATTCATGATTGCTATTCCGTACCGCACTGTACCAATTACTGTGGCTACGATGTTTCTTCCCAACCAGTATTTGATGCAGCTAAAAACAACAATGAACACACCCAATGATCCATACGAAATTACCTTTCCCCTCTCTCGCACTTTCAGATATCGGTGCACTTCCTCTCTGCGTCATCCTCACCTGACTTACCCGGTTGCGCCGTGCTGCCTCCACACTATCATGCAGCAGCTTCACTCATCCGCAACTGGAAATACCATTTCTCTTGTATATCAGCGCAGGAGTTGAATAATTATGTAAAGTTTGTGAGATTTGCTGAAGTTAATGTGTTCTGTGCAGCAATCCGCATGAAGGTAAAATTATCCTTTCTTCCTTGAAGAAAAAATAGTAACAGGAGCTATGGATCTCTAAATGTTCATCAGATGATACCTCAGTTGTACGAGAATAGGGAAGACTTAATTTTCCAAATAAACGCCTGCTTCATTGGTGGTGAGATGTTCGAAATTATCTGGATTAAACACTTCCACAGCAGTGGATTGGCCATGCAGCAGATGACAATGGCTCTTTTGCATGGCGGCCACCATGATCTCATGCCATATGACTTTTTAAAATGATAATTTGTGAAAGACGAGGTTTCATCCTTCCACGTTATTTTTTTTACAATTTGCTTTAAGCCACACTGACACAGTTAGGTCTTACAGAGACAATGGGATAGGAAAGGGCTAGGAGTGGGAAGGAAGCAGCTGTGGCTTTAATTAAGGTCCCCAGCATTTGCCTGGTGTGAAAATGGGAAACCATGGAAAACCATGGAAAACCATCTTCAGGGCTGCTGACAGTAGGGTGCAAACCCACTTCCACATTCTGATGATTTATGCATATTTACTCAAGTCAGAAGCTATACAAATTTTAACATTACATAAGAGTGTAGGATAATGGCATGTTACAAAAGAACAATTAAGTAATTTCAAATAAATCAGACATATCTGAGTGAAGAAAATTAAATGTTCTTCGCCCAGAATCAGGCAACAGCAACTGCATTTTCTTCAGCCTTCATTAACTCTCCATCATTGCATGACTCAGGAAGAGTGAGCATTGGCACAGATGACACATTGCCTGCTTCTCTATATAGTCACAGTGTGTTGGTTATTTGGAATATCCCCATTGGATAAGGTTGTCACTGGATTTACCAAAACTTGATTGTAGTCTGTTCGATGATCTCCAGGTTAACCAGTCTAAAGTAGGTACCGGTATGTCCAAGCGGTAAACATTCAGCAGGTTTCATCCATGTTTGAAGATGGTCACATCTACTAGCCCACAGTTGTTCTTTGGGTCTCTGAGGAGACATAATTAGCTCTGAAGTTGAACTCAGGAAACTTTTTCTCTATTTCAACCTAGATCTTGGTGGTTGATGGCCATGGAGGGGTGTAACTGATTTATTTCAACCTTCTTTCTCCTAGGATCTGCAGCTACTTGCCACTGTATATCAGATGGTGCAAAAACTGATACCTGCCAAGGTTTCAGGCACTCAATGGTCAATCTGACAGTTTTATTCAGCATGACATCCACTTGCTTTACATGAGCAGAACTATGCTATACAGGACATGAATACTGTACTCTTCTGCAGAGAAACAGAGTACCATAGAAGAAGTTCTGATGACTTGAGGTTGGGCTCTCCAATTACTGCCAGTGAATCTTCGAATGATGTTACTTAGGGCTGACACTTTTTGCTTTGTATTGAGACAATGTTTGTGATGTGTTAGAGACCTGTCTGAAGAGATGCCAAGGTATTTTGGCATAAAGCAGTGTTGCAAATCAGTGACCTCCCAGTTAACTTTCAGTTTTCTATTTGCTTTTTGTTTCATAGGTGGAAAGCACAGACCTGAGTTTCCTGGGGATTTGGTTTCAGGTGGTTCTTATTATAATACTCACTGAAAGTTCTCAGTACTGTTGTAAGAACTTGTTCATCTTCCTCAAACACCTTTGCCTGACTTGCTAAAGTAAGATCATCAGCATATATATGAAACTTTTGCACATATTAGGTCTTGGTTGGTCATTAGTGTATACATTAAACAGCGCAGGGTACAAGAAACCTCCTTTGGGCAAGCCATTCTTTTGGTTTCTCCAGCGGCTTCACCTTCCTTGAAATTCAACAAAGAATCTATGGTTGTATAATAAAGTGCCTGTTATTTCCATGAAGCCATGATCATGTGTCACATTGCAGATCTTCTGGAGTATTATATGAAATTGAACAGTATCATAGGCTGAAGTTAAATTAATAAAAGCCTTCCAGTGACATCACCTCTTTTGAAACTGTTCTCTATGTATTGAGTTAAATGGGCTACTTGTGCTTTGCAATACCTTTGAGGTCAGAAGTCAGGTATTAATAAATTAATTAATAAATTATCAATCATAGGGACCAAATGGTACAAAAGAAGTCTTTTGAATACCCATATAGGAGTGAAATAGTTTGATAAATTTTGGGGTTGGATAGTTTCAGGTTTCAGGTGGCAACTACTTTGGTCTTTCTCCATACTTTTGGGATTGATTTCTGTCACAAACAGGTAGAGAGAATTCAACAAGCCATTTCATGTCCAATGTTTTAATTTGCTCCACCAATATATCGTTCAGGCCATCTTCTTTATTGTTCTTGCATTGTCATATGGCTTTTCATAATTCTACCTCAGTAAATTTGCAGACCTGTTCATTAGTTTCTAGCTCAATTTCCCTTTGTATTTTAGATCCTGCATTGCATTTGTCCACTTTTTCATTTAGCAGAAGCTGATGAGCAATGTGATTTGGAAATACGTTTGCATGAGTTATCTCCTGAGTATGATCATTATTCAGTTGACATAATAGTCTCCATGCCATCTGACTAATTTTTATCATGTGCAGTTTTCTAATATCTCTATCCAACATGTTTCTTTAATTTCTGCCAGAGAATTGGGGAGTTTCAAACCAGCATCCAATGTTTGCTCAATGAATGGATTTTCATGAAAGTGTTTCATATATTCTCCCATTAGTTTGGTATTCTCTCTATTAAGTCCAGGAATAAAATGGGTTCAGCACACATGTGGAATTAATTTGTGGGATGATTCTTGCACAGCAGCCACAAAATCATCATAAGATGAAGGTAATAGATTTATCTTGGACATGAGACTCTCTAGTGTCTCAGTAAACTTTCTCCAATTAGCTTTCTTGAATGGTACAGTTTTAGGTCGTACAGTGGGAGAAATCTGGCATACAATAAGCCTATATTGAATGCTTGAGATTGGTAAGCCAATACTTTTAAGGCATTGGGAGCATACTGACTTGCTGACGAATATACAGTAGAATCTGGATTATAGCTCCATTTCTACCATCCACAGTTAAATTATGGTAATTTGCTGTCATGTATGAATTGTAAATTACTAGAGTCAGCCCATTCTATCACTGCTTCACCGTTTTCATCAACATTTTCATAACTCCAAATACTGCTATGGCTATTGAAGTCTCCTACAACAAATCGAGTGCTTTGATTATGCGCATTGCTTGGTTCATGATAAGAGAAACCTGTACAAGGTGGCTTATATACTGACAAAACCACACAGTTGTTCAACTCAATAGACACAATCTCAACATCGTTCACCTCTGTGAGTCCTGTTGAGAGCACTGACAAGCCAGGCTTGTCAAATAGTTCACTACCATACTGTCGATGAGGTCTTTTGATTGCAAGATTCCTTCCAGGTACCATAGATCTTCTCTGGCCGTTATCTCTATGTATTGCCTGAACACATAATACATCACACTGATGTTCATGACAAGGTTTTGGAGAGGTTTCTCCTTTGTTACAGATATTCCCTCTATAATGATAGATATGATTGTGAAAATTTGTCTTGAAAAAACCTTTCAGAGTAATTGCTGCCGTGAAAATTTGTCTTGAAAAAACCTTTCAGAGTAATTGCTGCTAGAATAGAAAGGAACAGCCACCAGGAAATATTTATTAATTTTCTGACATTGTGCAGTGTACACCTGATTGCTCCCTTGTACAATGGTTTGTTGAAATGGCAATCTTTGGGAAGGCTCCTTTCATGTACTTTGCTGATTAGGTAACATGAAGCAAAGTATCACGTGAGTAGTGTCAAGTGTTAAAGCAAAGATGTTACATCGGGTTTGGGATGAATTACGTTATCACCTTCGTGTGTGCCACATAACAGGAGGAGCATGTATTGAACTTTTATGAGATCCCAGATCTAAACTTGTACAGTTTCTCAATCTAACAGCACAAAATCCATGGTGATATCACAGATAGTTTTGGTTTAAACAATATTAAACCTATTTCCATTAGGGAATTCCTGCACTATACAATAATTTTTACAAGTAGAATGGCAAAGTTCCTTCTCATAAATGTTCATAATCAAGTTCTTCTTTAGGCAGAAATAATAAAAAGAAATCTAATTTTGGAGACATGTGACATGGTTTGTTAGGCTGTCCCAGAAATTAGATACTTTACAACTGTATTATTCTGAGCTATAAATACTCTAAATGCATCTTATTTGGTGGTGGATTACTTCGTAAAAAACTTATATTTGGCTCATGTTGTGTAATGACAATAAACATTCTGTCTGTCCATACAGGATTGGAGTCAAAACGACTGCTGTAACAATGAAGGCAATGGATATTGTTCAGCTTATTAGGAGCATGTGATACATTATGCTCCATGGCAGATATTCTTTCAGTCACAAGTCGCAAGAAGTTTGAAAGCGTTCAACTTGGAGCCTACAGGAAAACGACCGCTGAATTTATTAGCATATCAGAATGTCACGATGTATAATTTAGGACCCAATTATACATCTGGCGGTATGTATAACACCCAGAAAGTACTTCGTCTTGTTCTGTTTCTTGGCTAGCTGAGATGCAGAAAGAAAGAAACTGTAGTGGAGTGTAGAATTCTTCTGTGCATCCACTGTCATATACGGTACCGCTCTTTCCTTGAGGACATTACCCTGCCAGTTTAGCACACCAGTATTCCTTGTGATAGGTATTAGGGGTACGGTCTGACTCCTTGGCTGAATGATCAGCTTTGAGGTCTTCGGTTTATAGGGTCCCAGGTTCAATTCTCGCCTAGGCTGGGGGTTTTAATCATGCCTGATTAATTCTTCTAGCTCAAGGACTGGGTGTTTGAGTTTCTCCCTACTCTCTCCTCTTCATATTATGGCAACACACGTCCCTACCAACGACCATAGAAACAAACAATAGTGATATGCAAACGCATGTTTTGTGGGTTTATTGACTTTATTGCCTATTCTGAACATAATAGCATATTTCAGCATGAACATTTGAAATTAGGTATAATTTAAAACATTTCAAACATCGTGAGTGGTCTTGTTTCTGTAGACCATCGATGGACTGTCCGGTAATTGGTTGGTCTCAGTCATCAAACGGTTTGGCACATACTGATGAAATGTCTTAACATTTTGGGTTCCACATCAACTCACCGACGTGCAGAAATGGCACCGCTATGCACTGACTGGCATCCAGCTGGACAGATAACGCAACGAAGGAGACGCATTTCTTCACAGTATTGTCGCCATTCACGAGACGTGGGCACGAGCCTACGAGCCTGAACTAGAGCATGAATCGAATGAATGACGTCACCCAGGTTCGCTACGTCCACAGACATTTCTACAGGAACCCAGTCGGGTAAAGGTTATGCTGATTGTGGCGTATGACTATGAGGGTGTTCTTCTTACGCATGCTGTACCTGAGGAACAAACCGTCAACAGTGACTACTCTTGGCAATTTCTGAGGCGACATCTGCGTTTGGTTACAGGGCACAAACGACACCGTTTATTGCAAGACGATCACGCTATTGTGTTGCATGACAATGCACGTTGTCATGTCGCAAACAGAGTCAAGCTCTTATTGCAAAGGTGGCATTGGACGGTCTTGGACACCCTCCGTACTCACCAGACATGAGTCCTTGTAACTTCGACCTGTTTTCGAAGTTGAAGGAACCCCTCCGAGGCTGCCGATTTCCTGACGTGGCATCTGTACTCCGCGCTACAAGTGGCTTACAACCGGTGACAGCATAAAATGCGCAATGCAAAAAGTACACAATAAAATGAAATGAATAAACTACCCTATACTGATTCTGGATGTCAGGTGAAGATAAAAGTAATAATGGTGATGATCTCTTATATGAAATTTATATTAAAGATGTTTCCAATAATAATTTTGCTAATGATAAATATAAGAAAACATTAATTAAAACCTTTTAACTTAGTAAATTCAGAATTAAGTTAAACCACCGTATTTCCGTACTAGCATTAGTGATAATAGTAATCGCAACAAATATCAATTGTAATAATGAAGTAATAATTAGTTATAAGTATAATAGTAATAACAACAAAAACCTTAATAATAAACTTAGTTGATATAAGTAAATTAACAATACTACTGATAATTGAGATGGAACTGTGTAAATTCGATCGAATATGTATGTCAGTGGTCTGTCTGGAGTACCAAGGCATGGTCACACAATTAAAATATTGTACATAACCTCATTTTATATCCCAGCATTTGTATAACAGGAACAGATGAAAATTAAATGGCTTATGGCTTTTAGTGTCGGGAGTGTCCGAGGGCAAGTTCGGCTCGCCAGATGCAGGTCTTCTGATTTGACTCCAGTAGGAGACCTGCGCGTCGTGATGAGGATGGAATGATGATGCAGACGACACATACACCCAGCCCCCGTGTCAGCGAAATTAACCAATGATGATTAAAATTCCCCACCCTGTCTGGAATCGAACCCGGGAACCCTGTGGCTAAAGGCCAGCACACTAACCATTTAGCCAAGGAGCCGGACAACAGATGAAAAGCAGTCAGACATGGAAGAATGTGTAGGTAATCACAAATTCAGTGTCCGTCATTCAGTGTCAGCAGGAGGGAGACCCCAACCTATTCCTAATACTACTCTAGGCAGCTCTTCCTGATGTTGCTCTTATAAATACCACGCAGACGAGCTCTAGTTCTTCTAGATTCAAGACTTTCCCAGTAGAGCACGCCGTCGCTGTCATCAACAGAGAACGCCTTGCCAACGGTTCCCGACAGTTGACAAAAGGTACTCGTAATAGACTTTGCGAGTGACTATACTAAAGGACTTGTTACTTGTACTTGTACTTGTTAGTTCATTAAATATTGCATTCCATCATTATTACCATTACTTTATTTACAACCCTCGTAGTTCATCTACGGCAGAGCCACTGCTAATTCACACGAAGCTGTAGGTCGGTAGATGCAGAGTGGGTCTCAGAGCCTGTGTTTTTTCACAAGTGCCCACGGCTGGTCCGCGGCCCACCAGCTCTGCACTCTGACCGGCCAACAGAGCAGAGGAGGGTTGGCCACGGCTCTACCGTGGCTCTACGCCTCTGTATTTGGGAGACGGGAAAGGGCAGGACCTCACGGCTGGTCCTCACCGTCGGCTGTCCTGAGAATGGTTTTCCGTGGTTTTCCATTCTCCTGTACTAAGGCGACTGCCGGGACAGTTCCTAGTAGAGACCACGGCCGCCAACCCCCTCACCTTCTCCGAGCATCTCCTTCACCGTAACAAATCTCCCGGCCTGAGAGACGGCGTTACCGTCTAAGAGGCCTGCCTCCCCCTTCAGGGGAGGAATGAAAATATTTTAGTAATAGTTGTCACCTGTATCGCGAACAATATCTGACAAGATACCGTCCACAGCCTCGTACATTTCAAAACATTCACTGCCGGCTTGGAGAGGGAACTTTTTTGCGCACGGTGCATCTAGCTTCGAGTGTTAAAGACAACTCTGTCAGCACTTAGGCCTACATAGTTAAATGCATGTTCTGTGTATCAGGTTATGTGTAAGAAGGGACCTCAGTCAGTGACTTAGGTACCATTTTATACTTTATTTTGCCAACTCTGTAAATATTTTGGCTTCACTGGAACTATTCACACATTAGCAGCACTGGAAATCAGTTTCCTCATTCTTTTTTCCTTTTTTTGCTATTTGTTTTACGTCGCACCGACACTGCCAGGTCTTATGGCGACGACGGGTTAGGAAAGGCCTAGGAATGGGAAGGAAGCGGCCGTGGCCTTAATTAAGGAACAGCCCCAGCATTTGCCTGGTGTGAAAATGGGAAACCATGGAAAACCATCTTCAGGGTTGCCGACAATGGGGTTCGAACCGACTATTTCCCGGATGCAAGCTCACAGCTGCGCTCTCCTAGCCGCACGGTCAACTCGCCCGGTCATTCTTTGTTTACTGCAGACGGTAAAGATATAGCCGAGTGGAATGTATTGTGGGTACATAAATGATAATGACAACTCTAATGCACCTCAGTCTCATTAAATGAAGTAGATGACAAGACGTGAAGAACCCTACCAGAGAAATGTAATTTATGCTCAACAAGTTAGGGTCTGTTGAGTTGCTATCTTCGAGAGCATATCCTGCAGTCATTGTATCAATAAAAGGAAGTAAAATATAAGATCTGAAAAGGGTTTATGTATATGTTGCTGATGAATTTAGAGAATTCCTTGATGATATTCTATTGTGCCCAACATCTCAACACGCAACGGACTGTGACGATTGAGATTGTTGAGATGATACGAATGCTGTCTATTTTGTAAGCTCAAATATTAATGTTTTCATTTCCATATTTCTTTTTTCAACATGTTAAATGTTTTCGTTTATTCGGAATGCGGTAAATGATCTTCTGAGCTAAATTGTGTACGTCATTTATAATTTCCTTTAGTAGGTCAGAAAATTACAGCCTCCGTGGCTCAGGCGGCAGCGCGCTGGCCTCTCACTCTGGGTTCCGTGGTTCAAATCCCGGTCACTCCATGTGAGATTTGTGCTGGACAAAACGGAGGCGGGACAGGTTTCTCTCCGGGTACAAGTGATGCCTCTTATCTTCGTCTTAAAAAGTCAATTTCATTTTGTTTACTTACAGATGACAGCGGTCCGTTCTATTTATAGGGAAATAACAACTGTATATTACGAATAATAAAGGCAGGTCTCTCACTCTTCTATCTGAAAAGTATAAAGGTTTAATTTTCTCGCTGTGAATGCAAAGAAAAGTAGTCTGTGTTTTTTCATAGGACTGGTGACACTCTCACAGAAGACTGTAGTATTCTGATACTCAATAATGAAATCATAAGAAAATTAGGAACCAACACGTGCAACATTTCAGGAAGGAAACGTCGCCTCTTATTGGATCCTGTAATTGGACGCGAAGAATTTTACCAATGGACGCCCTTAAGAATATATAACATGAAATTATCCACAGTCATCTTCACATCATAGTAATGTACGGAAATGTTGCGATCAAGACCAGAAAACTGATCTCAAGTTTTTAATTCATTATTTATTTATTTAATTTCTTTTCTTAATCCGTTTACCCTCCAGGGTTGGTTTTTCCCTCGGACTCAGCGAGGGATCCCACCTCTACCGCCTTCAAGGGAAGTGTCCTGGAGCTTCAGACTCTGGGTCGGGGGATAAAACTGGGGAGGATGACCAGTACCTCGCCCAAGTGGCCTCACCTGCTATGCTGAACAGGGGCCTTGGTGGGGGATGGGAAGATTGGAAGGGATAGACAAGGAAGGAGGAAGGAAGCGGCCGTGGCCTTAAGTTAGGTACCATCCCGGCATTTGCCTGGAGGAGAAGTGGGAAACCATGGAAAACCACTTCCAGGATGGCTGAGGTGGGAATCGAACCCACCTCTACTCAGTTGACCTCCCGAGGCTGAGTGGAGCCCGTTCCAGCCACATTTATTTATTTACTTATTTATTTGATTTTTTGTTCAACAGACACTTCTGCCCACTTCCAGAGTATTTCCATTCGTTGTTTCTATAAAAGCAAAGTCATCTCCGTACAGGCCATGAAGGCCCTTGGAGGGGTGGAAGGTAAAGGCTTCCACCATTCGTAACCTCGGCACGTGATGGGGTAGAGTTGTTAGTTCTACGCCCGGCCACCTTTGCCCCCAGGAATTAACCTGGGACTCATTTTTGGTGTAGGCTGAGGGAACCTCAGGGCCACAGGCACCTCAGTAAGTGGAAATGTCGTTTCTTAAATGTTACGACTTCCTGACGGGGATTCGAACCCACGTCCTTCCGGGCGAACCGAGCACGCCGTTACCGCCTCGGCCAGGCAGCCCCTCGTTGTTTCTATAAATATAATTTAAAAATACTGTATTATAAAAACTGACTATACTTATAGGCATTGTACAGTGGTAAGTGTGTATTTTATCCTCATCTATCAGTGTCACTACAAATATACAAATTACAGTAAGGCTTAGGCCTACTCTAAGAACTAAAACTATACATATTAATAACACACAACTGTAAGTATATGTTTAATTTACTGTAGATCTGCTCTTTGTGAGAGCTCCCTTCTGACTGATATACTGTGTAACAGTTACCTAGAATGTTGTATTCACATTCTAGACTTCAAGACAGGTTATATACAGATATTTCACCGATCCTGCTAGATGTCAAATACTCTATAGTATTATTTACTTACAAAATAAAGCCTAATTTCCGAGCAAATAGCTATGCGCTTTGGGTCACGTAGCTGCCAGCTTCCATTCGGGAGGTAGTGGGTTCGAACCGCCGTCGGCAGCCCGGAAGATGATATTCCGTGGTTTCCCATTTTCACACCAGGCAAATGTTGGTACTGTACCTTAATTAAGGCCACGCTTCCTTCCCACTCCTAGCCCTTTCTTATCCCATCGTTGCCACCTATCTGTATCGGTGCGACTTAAAGCAAATTGAAAAATCGAATTATTTTCGAGACATAATCTATTATTTTCTGACCATTCTAAGATTCGCAGTCATACAGCAAGTCAAGTACATAACATCATTTTAGTGTTAGGAGCAGAATCAAATGCCCGCAGTGCTCTGTAGACAATGCTGTTGGTTCCAAATGTTGCTGTTTTAGCTCTTGGGACATTCAAATGATCTGAGTTTCTTGTATGATTGTGAATCGCCCTATTGAAAAGAAATAGATTAATAGCTTATACATGGATCATTGGTTTATTTCCCGTGCATACGCAACAAATAATGTTACAGAGTTATGTAGAATGGAGAGAAGCGAACATTCATGCAAATACAATTTATCCCCTTTCACCCATTGCCTATTTTTAGACATATACAAGAGCAAGAGCGAAACACAGGAAACTTCAGCATTGTTTGTTGCATCGTTATTCATTACTTTCTATTATTATTATTTTTCGCTATTTGCTTTACGTCGCACCGACACAGATATGTCTTATGGCGACGATGGGATAGGAAAGGCCCAGGAATGGGAAGGAAGCGGCCGTGGCGTTAATTAAGGTACAGCCCCAGCATTTGCCTGGTGTGAAAATGGGAAACCACGGAAAACCATCTTCAGGGCTGCCGACAGTGGGGCTCGAACCCACGATCTCCCGATTACTGGATACTGGCCGCACTTAAGCGACTGCAGCTATCGAGCTCGGTCATTCATTACTTTCATTGTGCGTGTGTCGCTAATTGAGGGACCCATGGTAAGTGTTATTGTTTTAATTATTATATTAAGAATAGGCCTCATTATTTGTACATGTCGAATATAAGGCATGGACAGCGAGTGGCCCTCTGTTAAGGGGGCCCCGGATTCGAATCCCTACCAGGTTGAGGTTTTGAATCTTAAATTGTTAATACCCTTGCCTCGGGCACTGTCTCCAACATCCCTGCAACTCATACAGCACACGCAGCACTATTCTCCACCACAATGACACGCAGTTGCTTATAAACGGCCAATGCCGCCCACCCTCATCGGAGGGTCTGTCATACAAGGGCTGCACCAGACTAGCAATAGCCATACGAAACTATAATGGAATTATCTATTAAAAATTTATAATAAGGCTACGGACGCTTAGCCCTTTACTGTCTGTGAGACGTAAAACCAATTATAGGCCTATATATTTCCTAAAATTTTGTCTGAAGGGCTTTGTCTACCATTATTCTGATCCCCTCAATTGTTCGCTATTCTCAACGAATTACTTTTCGTATTTACCAAGATATACAGAAGTATTGGTTTCATTATTCCTCTCACCTCCCCCTCCCCCATATTACAAGAGTCAGGCTCATTGGGAAAATAACGATAAATCCCATTGTGTACATACAAGTGGACGCATATGAGACAGCTGGGGGTCTGCATGAGATTAGTCATGATCATGAATATTTTGTTCGTTCACTGATCCTCAAAAAAAATACGCATCGCATTCATTATGAGGGTAGTTTCATCGCTCAGTAAGTTACGCAAAATTGTGAGAGAAAAAATAGCAATATTTTTGTCACTTAGTTCTTGCATCCCTAACTTTTATGCGGGCAATTTCAAATTGTTTCGGAGAATTCTTCTTACCTACCACGTGAGGAATGACGACAGTAGAATGGTGTTTTGAATGAACGATCAGGGATCTCCTAACTCTGGTTATACTTCATGAAGTTCTTATGGTGCGCAAGATCTGGTTTTCCGTTTCTGCTGCAGAATCCGTTAATTTTAGATTTTGCGCCCTTAAAGATACCGCTTTCTGACGGGAAATATCGAAATGGTGACTGAATAATAAGTGTGAAATCAGAACTGGGTGACAGTTAATAAGTGTTCGCACTACGAACAAACGATGTACGTCATTCCATTGCTCCCTTGTCACAACAACGGTATGTATTATGTATGCTCGTGATGTGCCCGTTTCCTGTCGAAATGCCAGTATCGCCTACACATTTCGTTTCAAAAATTGTCAGTTACCCTCTGACATATTCTGTAGGCTACAAATGTGATGACTTGAGTACTTATGAATTTCATTTCTCGCCCAATATGGACGAATTAATTAAAAATCAATCAACCTATTCTATTTGTGTTCAATCCTTTAAGACATTTTTAATCGTGAAATTATCAGCTGGATTGTCACGTCGCTCGCAGATAGTGCACCGTTGAGATACATACATACATACATACATACATACATACATACATACATACATACATACATACATACATACATACATACATACATACATACATACATACATAGAACATTTTCATGTCTTACCCTGAGGAGGTCAGGAGAAGATGCGCATTCTAAATGATGCACAAGTAAAGCGAGATGTAACATAAGAATTAAATTAACTATAATTGAGATAGAGGACCTCTTGGATAAGGCGAAGTGTAATGTGATGATATATATGTTTGCGTATGTCCTCCGGAGAGGCCTGATATAGTCTAATGCTAGTATGTAGGCCTAAGCCTGTCTTCGACATTCGAAATTGCTGTGTGAAAAATACTTGGCAATTTGATTACAAATGGCTTCACGTCACACCGACTCAGATAGTACTTAGGTATGGCGACGATGGGATAGGAAAGGCCTAGGAGTGGGACGTAAGCGGCCATGGCTTTAATTAAGGTACAGCCCCAGCATTTGCCTGGTGTGAAAATGGGAAATCACGGAAAACCATCTTCGGGGCTGCCGACAGTGGAGTTCGAACCCACTATATTCCGGATGCAAACTAACAGCTGCGCGCCTCTAACCGCACGATCAACTCGCCCGGTTTGGCAATGTGAAACGAACATGTTCTTCCGATAAATGATTAGCGGATTCTACACCAATTCACGCATTAAATCTGTCATTGTTGTACGAATATATACTGACGACGTCTAGCCTACTACGCAATCACCTACAACACAAGCTTCAACGGTCGACATTTATCAGATATCGCTCTCTATACACGAAAGCAGTCAGTAAGATTACTACATGTTGCTACGTGCAACGAAATGACAATATCACCATCGAAAAAAGGGCTATTTGCTAAAAAGGCTGCATCACCACCCATTTTGTGTTATATCCATTGGCATTCAGCCGTATATTGTACGATGAAACTTCGGATACCTTCAAAAATACCTGCGCGGAGCAGGATTTGAATCGTGGATTTATTTCCAGATTTCATTTACCTCATCGATACTGCACACTTGTAGATCTGATGGGCACAGTACCTCATGGATTCATTCACAACGACGGCACACTACTTGTTCGCAAACTGTATAGATACCCCTTTCACCTCGACATTTAATTTCCATGTTCATACATCTGATTTATATTTTACAACGTTCATGTAGGTTCCGTCACATTAGATCACTTTGCACAACCCACCAACTTGATCGTATTAGAGTTACTTGTACTATAACCTATGTATAGTTTTTACAACATTGTATTATTCACTTTTTGCTCCACTACACCACAGAGGCGGACACGGACCAATTAAGGACCGATATGGTCAAGTTAGGCCTTTGCTGGCAGAATTATAGCATAATATCGTCCTCCTCTGTGGTGTAGTGGTTAGTGTGATTAGCTGCCACGCTCGGAGGCCCGGGTTCGATTCCCGGCTCTGCCAAGAAATTTGTAAAAGTGGTACGAGGGCTGAAACGGCGTCCACTCAGCCTCGGGATATCAACTGAGTAGAGGTGGGTTCGATTCCCATCTCAGCCATCCTGGAAGTGGTTTTCCGTGGTTTCTCACTTCTCCTCCAGGCAAATGCCGCGATGGTACCTAACTTACGGCCACGGCCGCTTCCTTCCCTCTTCCTTGTCTATCCCCTCCAATCTTCCCATCCCCCCGCAAGGCCCCTGTTCAGCATAGCAGGTGAGGCCGCCTGGGCGAGATACTGGTCATCCTCCCCAGTTGTATCCCCCGACCCAGAGTCTGAAGCTCCAGGACAGTGCCGTTGAGGTGATAGAGGTGGAATTCCTCGCTGAGTCCGAGGGAAAAACCGACCATGGAGGGTACACAGATAACAAAGAAGACGAAGAAGAAGGACAAGAAGAAGTTTCGATTTGGTAATAACTGTGAATTAAAATAATACATTTTATTGAAAGTTTTAGAGACGTATTTTCTCGTTTCAGTCCGCCTCTGTGGTGTGGTGGTTAGTGTGATTAGCTGCCATCCCCGGAGGTCCGGGTTCGATTCCCAGCTCTGCCACGAACTTTGAAAATTGGCACGAGGTCTGGAACGGGGTCCACTCAGCCTCGGGATGTCAACTGAGTAGAGGGGCGATCGATTACCTCCTTAGCCATCCTCGAAGTGGTTTTCCATGGTTTCCCACTTCTCCTCCAGGTAAATACCGGAATGGTATCTACCTTAAGGTCACGGTCGCTTCATTGTCTATACCTTCCAATCTTCCCATCCCCCAACAAGACCCCTCTTCAGCATAGCAGGTGAGGCAGCCTGGGAGAGGTACTGGTCATCCTTCCCAGTTGTATCCCCGACCCAAAATCTCATGCTCCAGGACATTGCCCTTGGGGCGGTAGAGGAGGGTTCCCTTGCAGAGTTCGAGGAAAAACCAACCCTGGAAGGTAAACGGATCAAGAAAGAAAGATAGAAAGAAAGAAAGAAAGAAAGAAAGAAAGAAAGAAATATTTTCTCGTTTTAAATTTATAATATAACTGTATTACTAATGAACGGTGTATAACTTTTATACAAGGTTTATACACCGTTTATGTGAAATTCGTTACTAATAAACCGTGTATAAGCCTCCTGTGTATACATCTGTTATAGTCATTCATTGAATTGCTTATACAGACCAGGACTCTTGTATAAGCGTTGTAGAGCAGCGAGTAGAGGAAAAAGAAACGAGTGAGCCGTTTATTTCCGTGGTATTTATTGTCCACAGTAATATAATCGTGATGAAATATTCGACTTTTCCATTTAACATTGAACACACATTGAAAGAATGGACGATAACGTTGATGATCTTCACGATATTTTAAACATAGAAGACATACATCATTCAGAGGTTGTGGAGGCTAGACATCTTTGTAAAGTAAAACACTTTAAAGAGACGGAATGACAATGAAAGAAATGATGGTTGGGCGTATTTTTTTGTAATAATGTGTTACTGCTTAATAGACTTTTGATATTGCGAGTTTATTATACATTATCTGCCCCTACAAAGATCTTTCTCAAATTTGAGATTATAAAAGGGGACATATTCCTCGAGATAAAACATGGCATAACTTGAAAACGATAGGCCTACGTAATAGGATTTCCATACTTTGTAGTTGAATACGCAGAAATATGATGTATAAATGCCTAATAGAAACTTTTTTGATCAAACCTTTCTTTTAAGCTACAAAACAGGTTTTCCTTTCTCCTGAAAAGTAAGGATTTTGGAATGTATACCCTTTTCAACTCGCCGATTCAATTACAATTGCTTACGTTTTCCGTACTACCCCAGTTAGGAGCTTTTGATCTTTTCTTAAGCTTTTCCATTTCTTTTTTGGCGTTCATTGCACAAGCAAGCTGAAGAAATGTTGATATCAGTATAAGTCAATTTCCAGCTGTCTCGCGGAATGACAATGAATAACTATAAAAGAAATGATGGTTGGGCGTATTTTTGTGTAATAATGTGTTACTGCTTAATAGACTTTTGAAATTACGAGTTTATTATACATTATGTGCCTCTAAAAAGATCTTAGATCTTTCTCAAATTTTAGTATAAAAAGGGTACCCTTTTCAATCCGTCGTTTCAATTACAATTGCTTACGTTTTCCGTACTATCCCAGTTAGGAGCTATTGATCTTTTCTTAAGCTTTTCCATTTATTTTTTGGCGTTCATTACACAAGCAAGCTGAAGAAATGTTGATATCAGTATAAGCCAATTTCCAGCTGTCTTACTTAGTGTTGCCACTGCCTTTTCGATATGTGCGACTTTCCGGAAAGTTTTGCTCGTAGATAACCAGCAGAAGCAATCATAAAGGCTGTGAACGTGCGAAATACGTCAGTGAACTGCAGGAAGAGATTCCTACGCTTTAGAACGAGTGTATACGTGCTGTATAGTAATACAATGCGTATACCTCGTTTATTAGTAAGAAAAATGTAAAACGCTTATACAGGGTTTATTCACTGTATGACTATACAAGAGTTAAACAACTGTATAAGGACTTTTTATTAGTAAGACGGTGAGGCTATAAAGTAGTCTCAGTAGTGGTTGGCTGGAATGATGGCCAATCAGATCCCAGAAGCTTCTGGATTGTAAATAAGGGACTGGGATAGAAGATAAACAGGGTACGATGATCGTACTAAGCGAGCGAATGACGCTCACGGCGTTATGGCATATACAAGATTTAACCAGCCAGCAATCAGCGACATAGCTCAACTCTTCATTTGTTGACATTACTTTGGCGGATCCTTAGGATTGGTACACGTGTTGGAGTTGCCTTGTATGTACTGAAGATATATTTTGCTACAGAGTCGAGTGTACCTCGGAATACATCGTGATAAAATTAGTTATTTGCATTTTAACTCAACATGAAGAGCAAATGTCAGTGTTTATTCTGTTTGAACGTGTTAACACTCGAGAACACAAACAGGAAGCGGCTGAAGCCTGAAGGTTAAGTTAGCTTCTACTGTCTACGCAAGTGCGAGGCATGCTACAGGATGTATAGCAAGCACAGGGACTGCACGGTGTGAAGGATGAATGTGCTTAAGTAACTCTTACCGTGTAAATATCCTCTAAGAGAACCTGGTTTACAATGAGCTATCAACGCCTAAATAATACTCTTCCATTTAAAAGGCATCTGTCGAGTTATTTCACAGTACTTAGTTTCACAGTTATCTTTTTTTTTTTTTTTTGCTATTTGCTTTACGTCGCACCGACACAGATATGTCTTACGGCGACGATGGGATAGGAAAGGCCTAGGAATTGGAAGGAAGCGGCCGTGGCCTTAAGTAAGGTACAGCCCCGGCATTTGCCTGGTGTGAAAATGGGAAACCACGGAAAACCATCTTCGGGGCTGCCGACAGCGGGGCTCAAACCCACAATCTCCCGATTACTGGATACTGGCCGCTTAAGCGACTGCAGCTATCGAGCTCACAGTTATCGAAATCATAATTTATTCCCCACAGTCTTTATGAGTGAGTAGAAATTTAACTGGTTATTTTAGTAGAGACACACTCTAGCGCAAAAATGTCAGAACAATGAATTGCATAGTTACAGTATTGTGACATTAATGGGCCTTAAAATGAAATGGTATCGTATTAACATCTCTTCTTTTTAAGCGTGTGAATTGATAGTTCTGATCCAAAATTTGCTATGTTAATGTCAATTCTGTTGTTGAAAATGTCTTTAGCCTTCGGGAATAATATCATGTTAACCTATATGTAGTGAACCCACAATTAGTTCAAGGGTTTAATAGATCTATTACTATCGTCAATTAAATATACGATACTCTTTAGAACTAATGACGCTTATAATAATCGAAGTAAGCATCTTCTTGTTAACTACTTTGTAAAATATACCACTCTCGACAATTTTTTGTTATCATCTGCTTTACGTTGCAGCGACACAAATAGGTCTTAGGGCGACGATGGGATAGGAAAGGCTTAGAAGTGGGAAGGATGCGAGCGTGGCCTTAATTAAGGTACGGCTCCAGCATTTGCCTGATGTGAAAATGGGAAACCACGGAAAACCATCTTCAGGGCTGCCGACAGTAGAGTTCGAACCCACTATCGCCCGAATGCAAACCCGCAGCTGCGCGATCCTAACAGTACGGTTCTGATCTCTTCCCTGAACACGAAATTTAACCGAGTAGAAAGTAAGCATATCAGTTACGACTTCGGTTACTCACGGAATATTTTTGTCAATTGACGAGTCTGAAAATACAGCCGCTAACTAAATTGTAGATCATCCGCAGTGAACCATGTGACACTGCCGCTCTAGGGAGCCCTGGGTGCAATTACGTCGATCTCGTATCTATCGACTAACGAACGGACGGTTCGTCGAGAAGGACGTAGCAGCCTTTCGTTAAAATGCAAGAGCGAAATTCTGGATGATTGACTGAAATAGTCTTGTAAAAATACTTCACTTGGCTTTGGTACTCTATGTTGGTACTGTTACTTACTTACTTACTTACTGGTCGGCGCTACAGTCCTTGTAGGTCCTTGGCCTCCTTTATCACCTGCCTCCATTCATCTCGGTCCTCAGCTTTTCTTCTCCAACGTTTAACTCCTAACTTTCTAAGGTCATCCTCAACATCATCAATCCACCTTTTCCTGGGTCTTCCTCTCCTCCTCCTTCCATCAAGTTTCCCTATAAACACCTTTTTTACGGTGCAGGTTTCTGCCATTCTCTGAACATGACCGGCCCACCTAATTCTTCCCTGCTTAATTTTAGCAACAATATCTGGCTGGCCAAACAGTCCTTGCAGCTCTACATTTGTCCTCATTCTCCACCCATCCTGCTCTCTTACTGCACCGAATATCTTTCTCAATATCTTCCTTTCCCACCGTAACAGCCACTGTTCTTCTCTGGAGGTCATCACCCAGCATTCTGAGCCATACATAACTATTGGTCTTAGTACTGTTGTGTATATTTTAATTTTTGTATTCCTGCTGACATTCCTGGATTTAAACATATTTTGCAAGGCGTAAAAGCATCGGTTTCCACTTGTTATCCTCTCCTGTATTTCCACGGAGGTTTTATTGTCCTCTGTTATTATAGAGCCTAGATATTTGAAAGATGTGACTCTTTGATATTCCTTCCCATTTAATCTTACTGGGGTCCTTCCTCTTACTCCCTCTGTATCTCCCATCTTCATATATTTTGTTTTGTTTATATTCACTTCTAGTCCTAGGTCCCGTGCTTTCCCTTCTAATACTGAGTAGCTCTCTTCAAGAGCTCTTTCATTTCTTGCAATTATTGCTACATCATCAGCATATGCTATCACTTGTTGGTACTGTTACGCAGCTGAAAACAACACGAAACTACACCCTTAATTCTCGAGGACATGCAGATCTTTCTGTATTATTTAACGATGTACTGATGATGGATTATTCTGAGATAAGATATTCTGGAGGTATCTTCGAGTGGGGACTACACGAGAGGGAGCGATCATCACCAAGATGTATATTGACATTCTGCCAGTGGGAGCGTGGAATATTAGAAGGTTGAATCATTGTGGTACGTTAGAGAATCTTAAACACTCATTGGAATAGCTTCGTCATGTCGCTTTCTCCCACTGCAGTCAGTAATTCTGAAAATATTTTCTGGTGCTCTGTTCCTACTTAGGTCTTTCAATGCTCTGTAAAATTCTTACCTCAAAATTCAATATTGTATCTCCGTTTCATCAGCATTGACAGCCTCTTATTTTTTCGATACCGAATGAGTTGACTGCGCTATTCGGGTCGTGTAGCTGTGGACTCGTATTCGGGTAATCGCCGGTTCTATTCCCACCACCAGCAGTACCGAGGATGAATTTCTGTGGTTTCCTATTTTAATAATAATGTTATTTGCTTTACGTCCCACTAACTACTTCTTAAGGTCTTCGGAGACGCCGAGGTGCCGGAATTTAGTCCCGCAGGAGTTCTTTTACGTGCCAGTAAATCTACCGACACGGGGCTGTCGTATTTGAGCACCTTCAAATACCACCGGACTGAGCCAGGATCGAACCTGCCAAGTTGGGGTTAGAAGGCCAGCGCCTTAACCGTCTGAGCCACTCAGCCCGGAGTTTCCTATTTTCACACCAGGTGAATGCTGGGGATGAACCTTAATTAAGGCCACGGCTACTACCTTCCCAATCCAATCCCTAAGAAAACAGAGGCAGACAAGTGTGAAAACTTCTGCACCATCAGTTTAGTACTCATGCTTGAAAGGTTTCAGTAAGTATTATTTACGGAAGAACGAAGCAGATTAGTTTGGCTTCGAAAAAGAAAGGAAGGAACTCGCGAAGCAACATGGACTCTACGTCTTATTATGGAGTGGTCGAATTAAAAGGGAAGGCCCACATACATGGCATTTGTAGATCTAGAAATGGCACTTAAAAACGTTGATTGGACCAAGCTATTAGAGATTATGAAGGCAATCGAGATTAAATACCGGGAAAAGCAATCTCAAGTGATAAGATCGTGAGCTATGAAAAGCAAGCAGCTTTCCGAAGAAAGAAGCGAGGCAGTTTTGCAGTTTGCCCTTTCCATGTTTGTTTACAGTGGAACAAGTGGTAAAGGAAATCAAGGAGGGATTTGGAAAATGAATCATAACTCAAAGAGAGGTAATGATAACCCTGAAATTTGTCGATGATACTTCAATTTTATCCGAGCCCGTAGAGGATCGGGAGAAAGTGCTTAATTGTATGGAAAGAGAATAAGATGAAAATAAATAAATAAATACAGTAAATAAATAAATAAATAAATAAATAAATAAAGTGGAATAATAAGTGCAGTGGAATAAATTAGATTAAGAAATGTTACTCAAAGGAAGTTGGTGAAAATTCTTATCTGTGTAGCAGAATATCTAACAATGGCAGACGTAAGAAGGATATAAAATGCAGATTAGCACAAGCATGGAAGGTATTTCTTAAGAAAATATATTTGCTCACGTCAAAAATAGGCTAAGATATGCATATCAGAAATATGTTTTCGATAACTTCTGTGTAGAGCGTGGCATTGTATGTGAGCGAAACTTCGACAGTAACTAGCACAGGAAGAAGAATAGAACTTTCTTAATATGGGTGTACAGAGGAACGCTTAAGGTGAGTTGGCTGGAACGGATCATAAATGAAGAGATACTGAATCGAGTTGGTGAGAGGAAAATAATTAGGCAAAATATGACCCGAATAGAAGAAGACATTGAATGGACACGTCGTGAGATGCCCAGGGCTCATTCAGTTAGTTATTGAAGGAAGTGAAGGCCGTAAGAACAGTACGTTCAGACAAAGACGTAAACGATTTGCTAGTTGCTAGTGGCTTTACGTCGCGCCGACACAGATAGGTCTTATGGCGACGATGGGACAGGGAAGGGCTAGGAGTGGGAAGAAAGCGGCCGTGGCCTTAATTAAGGTACAGCCCCATCATTTGCCTAATGTGAAAATGGGAAACCACGGAAAACCATCTTCAGGGCTGCCGACAGTGGGGTTGTAAACGATTTGAGTAGATGTAGGATGTAGTAGAAACGTAGAAATGAGGATAGAGTGGCACAGAGAGCTGCATCAATCAGACCAGTCTATTGACTGATTACCCAAACATACAACAATACACTGCAGATCGTCAAGTGGTATATTATGAACAACATTGCGATAAATTTCAGTAGGCTTCAAGGATAAGACTTTTTCTTGCAGGATATCCTCGGCAATGTTTGAGTGGCTAAATGAAATCATTGTCAGGTTCTGAACAGCTAGCCTGGGATCGCTTAAATGTTCTTATTGAATATTGAGACCAGCGTGACCAACACTTCATGCACCGGGCGAGTTGGCCGTGCGCGTAGAGGCGCGCGGCTGTGAGCTTGCATCCGGGAGATAGTAGGTTCGAATCCCACTATCGGCAGCCCTGAAGATGGTTTTCCGTGGTTTCCCATTTTCACACCAGGCAAATGCTGGGGCTGTACCTTAATTAAGGCCACGGCCGCTTCATTCCAATTCCTAGGCCTTTCCTATTCCATCGTCGCCGTAAGACCTATCTGTGTCGGTGCGACGTAAAGCCCCTAGCAAAAAAAAAACACTTCTTGCAATGAAGGTTTCAGAATATTTCGTGTGTGATTTTGGGACATTGTACATACGCATGTATGCTATAGACACACAAACAAATTTCAACTTTACTTTCGAGCTAGGCTGTGTAGCTCAGATGGTAAAGTGCAGGCTGTCTGAGTCCAAGTTTGAAGGTTCGAGCCCGGCTCGGGGCCGATGACCTTATATGTTAGGGCCCTTTAAACAAAAAGCATCATCATCATTGAAGCCGGCTCAGCGCTCAGATACGCCAGCCTCGTGCCGATTGATATAATGGCAAATAAAAGAACACCTACCGGACGAAATTCCGGCACATCGGTATCTCCAAAACCCGCACAAGCAGTTAGTGGGACGTTAAATCAATAACATAATTTTAACTTCTTTTGTATCAATTGGATCGCCACTTTTGTCATTCCTCTCGCAAGAGCGGCAGTTTCGCCTTTTGTTTCGTGTTTAGGGACTAGCCTAGCGCCGGGAAATGAACCCGGGTCCCCTGTGACCGAAGGCCAGCACGCCAACCATTTAGTCATGGAGCCGGACAAGAGCGTGTAAAGAGAGGGAGAATTGCCGAAAGAAAGCTTTCTGTAGAGAAGATAACAAAGTCACAGGAGGGAAGCGATCGCATACTGTAGCTATATCGAATTTCACAGACTGAGAAGTTAAATGTTTCACTTTCATTTATAACGATTATCAGTGCAGTAGAACCTCATTTGTTAGGCTCCCTCAATTTCGGATTCCTCGTTAGTCCGGATCAAATTTAGATAAAATTTTAATAAATTCTATTTTATGCAAACAATATTATTAATTCATTATGCAGAACAAATAATTTAACACAGGTTACAGTACGTGTTTAAGTGAGTAACAAGTGATTCGAGTACAGTACTGTATGCACTACTTTGTAGACTGTATTATCTGTTTATCGGTTATGTGTAGTACGATACCCTTAAACTGTTTGATGTGACTCAGCTATTATTCCTGTGAAGAGAATAATGGTAAGCTTCGAATATATATATATATATATATATATTGTATTCCATAATGGGATTTTTTCTATATTCCATATTTTCGTTAGTCCGAATCACCTCCGGTCCCGTTCAGACCGGAAAATTGAGGTTCTACTGTACAACCAAACTGTAACAGTCTCTTCCTTCTGAACCTGACCAATGATGAACGAGAGATCTGACTGTCCGAAGCTCATCTGCATTTCCGAACACTATGCAGCGTATAACTCAGGTATAGGCAACCCAACCGTCATCTTGGTCTGCCTGGTGGCAGTGTAATAGGTGCAGGTTGATTAAGACAAATCGCAAGAGAAAAAAGAACTGATAAACAAGTGGTCATGTTCAGCAGCTAATTTCAGTGAACATTAGTTTAACTAGAATCGTAATTAACGAAGAGAAAAACTGATATATTGTATAAAATCATGCAGCTCTGTAATCCAGAACGAAAATGTAGTTTGTCTCTGTGTATTATGTGGCAGGATAATGAGAGGCCCATTTCATATATGTGTGTAAAGAGACTGTAAATCGCCGAAAGAAAGCCTTCCCTGGAGAGGATAACAACAGAGGAGGAACTACATACTATAAACAAGTCATACAGTGAGAAATGGAACGATGCCAGAGTTGATGGCAAAATGACCATAAGTTAGAAGGAAAGTGGAAAACAAATTGGAGAATAAATAATGAGAAAGTAACGAATAAACAGGAAAAGGAATTTTATTTCGACAAATGAACTTCCTGAATTCTTATGACTTGAACATTAGTGGGAAAGAATCAACCAGCATGACGCAGTTACAGTCTACGGAACGAGATGGTTTACAGATAGCGGAGTGTCACTTGGGCAGTGTCGCGACTTCCTCTGGCATATCGCTTGGTTTTCTTGACCTCTCATATCAGACAGCTCCTCAGTTGGTAATAACAATAAGACGCCGAGGTGCCGGAATTTAGTCCCGCAGGAGTTCTCTTAAGTTCCAGTAAATATACCAACACGAGGCTTACGTATTTGACCACCGTCTGATACCACCGGACTGAGCCAGGATCGAACTTGCCAGGTTGGGGTAAGGAGGCCAGCGCCTCAACCGTCTGAGCTACTCAGCCCGGCCTCCTCAGTTGAGTTCACGAGGCTATATGAACCCCACTTCTGCCCTCAGTCCACGGTTAAACCCTTATGCGAAACAGAAATCAAACTCAGGGCCTTCTTGCGAGAGGCAAGCACACTACCCTTGCACCATACGGCTACCAAATAAATAAATAAATAAATAAATAAATAAATAAATAAATAAATAAATAAATAAATAAATAAATAAATAAATAAATAAATAAATAAATAAATAAATAAATAAATAAATAAATAAATAAATAAATAAATAAATAAATAAATTTATAGTAGACACAACACATTAAGGATATTTGCGAGCTAAGACGACTGCTGCCAAGGCAAATGATCTGCAGATATTGGAGGACGCTACGTGGACAGTGTACCGAGATCTTCAGTCGTATTAGCTTTTGTGATTGGGTCCGTTGTCTCTCATATCAGATGGTTCCTCAATTGGTTTCACAAGGCTGACTGAGTGAATCCCGTTCCAGCCCTCAGACCAGAATTGAAATCCTCTAGAAACTGAACCCGGAATATCCAGGTAAGAGGCAGAAGCTCTAACCCTACACCACGTAGCTGGCAAATAAATAAATAAATAAATAAATAAATAAATAAATAAATAAATAAATAAATAAATAAATAATTTCTGTCGTTTAAGTTTCTAGGATGTGACATTTTCAGAATAGCCTATACCTATTCTACTCCATGACTAGAGCATACAGTACTTTCTACAAATGTTCAAATTTTGATTAAGGGTCCATTTATGTTGTTTGAAACAAAAATATTATGTCTTGTAAATGTTGCGAAGAGTAGTCTCAACAGTACCCATTCCATTTACTAAATGGTACAAGTGCAGTACGAATGGAAGTTAAACTCGATAAATAATGGCAGGCCAGGCAAACATGACATGATTTCTGAACACGACAGGAAAATTGAAAAATGCTTCTAAAGTGAATAAGAAAGTAGAAAATGTCGAAACAATGGAAATTTAAGATTGTGTAGGGACAGCACAGTCAGAAAAATAGAACCCTACAACGAACAAGAATGGGCTACAATATTCGAATGCTCAGAGCGAAGGAAATATGCTTAGTATTTCTACATCCAAGAAATCGCAACAGAAGATTTCACAATACAGTGGCAGAGATCCACGTTTCCTCCCATCGAGACGTCAGAGTGCTAAAACTTGGTAAACAAGTGAAGAACGTTTCACCCGAAAACATATTACATATTTGATCATAAATCACGTACAGGTCAACAGCTTTTCCACCATTGCAATATGAGAGGATATGTTTTCTTTCGGAGTCTTGTCGCAATTGTCCTCCACATGTAAGGGACGTTACTGCTCAAGCCTTACTAAATCGTTTTCTTAGAGTAAATGGCACTGATGTCTCATTTCAGCAAGAAGTCAATGAACCAGATCTAGGATTTATCTACAGCAACGTAGCAGATACACATAGAGGGACAGCGATTGAGTTTAGAAAACGGTTCCAGTTGAAAAATGTATTCGTAGTTATGGACACATCTGGAAGAATAACGTCCACTTCGTTACATGATGTCAGGCTAGTTAACATATATGCCCATCGGGAACAATGTTTACACACGACATTCTGCTTCACATATCAATGGCTCATGACGATATGATTATGAGGGGGGGGATTTTAATTACACTCTTAACCCTCGGGACTAAACAGGGGCGTTTAATTTCTGTCCTACCTTGCAGTCACAAATATAAGATATAACAGAGAAAGTGCACAAATCACAAGTAAAATTTACCTTCTGCCGTGGAGACTCGAAATACAGATTGGACATAGCTCATATTTCGCGTACGAGAACTGAGCAAATAGCGAACTGTAAAATAATATAATTTCAGGAACAAATCTATGCCTGTCGCTTCATATTAGCCTACCAACAGTCTAAACGTTTAGGCTACATGACCGATACAAGAACGTAGAAAACCTAAAACCTGCTATAAAGTCAGTGGCAAAGGCAACATTATATAAACACAGCCATACACTAAATACATCTCCTCATTTCTACGACAGAGTTCCGTACGAGTTGCATAAAGAGCAAAGTGAATTGGCAATATCTCCCGTTGATATTTCTTCATTTTTTCGCCCCAACACATGTTGGCATGAAAGCTGTCGAAGAAACTGTTTGTAAAATAAACGAAAAATTCAGAAATAGTGCGTCAGTATGTAAAAAGATCACCCCTATTAGAAAATGAAATATTGTCTCTATAATACGCAGCAAGATACATAAATCGGCCGATCGTCAGTGCCAGCAATTAATAACAGGGAGCGAGAGGTATGTTCGACAAATGCTTAAGGAAGAAAAGGTTTCGGAGAATGTAGCAGATGATACCTTTCAGAGTACGTGGACATTTTTGGAGGAAGAAGTTCTACTTTTAGAAAATGACATCACCATCAAAGAGATCAAAGAAATTTGAAATGAACAGAGTCCAACGAAACATTCCTCCCCCCCCCCACATCTTTGGGAACGCACATATGGATTTGGACCTGATTTACGACTGGAAGCCCTTACTGACGACAATCCTATATGGAAGGATGTGATCACTATTTCGTGTTTCTGTGGTGGTTGGTAGTGTAGTGTTTTGTCTAAACATGAATATAAAAGTGTTGGGAAAAACACAGACACCCAGTCCCTGAGGCAGAAGAATGAATGAGAGGCAATTAAAATCTCCTACCCGGCCGGGAACCGAACCCGGCACCCTCTGAACAAAAGGCCTCAACGCTGACCATTCAGGCAATAAGTCGGACATTATTATTATTATTATTATTATTATTATTATTATTATTATTATTATTATTATTACCGAGCTCGATAGCTGTAGTCGCTTAAGTGCGGCCAGTATCCAGTATTCGGGAGATAGTAGGTTCGAACCCCACTGTCGGCAGCCCTGAAAATGGTTTTCCGTGATTTCCCATTTTCACACCAGGCAAATGCTGGAGTTGTACCTTGATTAAGGCCACGGCCAATTCCTTCCCACTCCTAGCCCTTCCCTGTCCCATCGTCGCCATAAGACATATCTGTGTCGGAGCGACGTAAAGCAACTAGCAAAAATTATTATTATTATTATTATTATTATTATTATTATATTTTATTTTTATTATTTACAATGCTGAAAACACTTTTGAAATTCCCTCGGATTTATGGGAGGATTTAGCATTAACGAAAATGTTGTATTAATAATTTTCAGAGACGTCCCAATGCTGAGATGTTCCCCACAAAAGAGCCATTCCATAGGCCAATACGTAGATCTACTAGCACAAGTCAGTATCCTATATCAGAATGGACTCACTGTCCTCGGCGTGGTAGACCATTACTTTAGTAACAGATCAGACTAAGACAGGAACCACTTACACAACAAGATGAAACACTCTCCTGTTCCACGTGTCCACATTCTGTAGTTAATCTGAAAGGAACAATAAAGTAGATGCTGGCTCATGTCCAGTCTTTTTTTTTTTTCATTGCAAGTGATTTATGCTGTTTAGCTGTTAATATCACCAGGAAAAGAATCCCCTTGTCAACAAGGAGAGAAAGAATGTTGATCAGTCACATTTTTTATTCACCCTGAGACGAGAGCTCATTTAATACACTCATAGTAATAATCTTCAATAAGTACGTCTCAAACGTGTCTTTCAGGGTTATGAAGAGAATCAATTTATGCTAGGAATGAGAGAACTGGACATGAATGTACAGAGGGAGATTAAAGTTGTACCATTACTTGTATTCTCAATAGCTCTATCGATGATATGACTTGGGAGCTAAAGTAGCTTAGTTCTAAGTTAATGTCCACCGACCTCGATAGCTGCAGTCGCTTAAGTGCGGCCAGTATACAGTATTCGGGAGATAGCGGGTTCGAACCCCACTGTCGGTAGCCCTGAATATGGTTTTCCGTTGTTTCCAATTTTCACACCAGAAAAATGCTGGGGCTGTACCTTAAATTAAGGCCACGGCCGCTTCCTTCCCACTCCTAGCTCTTTCCTGTCCCATCGTCGCCATAAAACCTATCTGTGTCGGTGCGACGTAAAGCAACTTGCAAAAAAAAAAAAAAAATAGTTAATGTCCCGAGTCTGATTTGCCTCGAATTTAGTAACAGGCAGATAACATTTATTTCAAGCCTCATGATATATTTCCAGTCATAACTGCCATTTTATGACAGATTCACATACCAGTACAGACTTTGCCTTGTTGTATATTCCATACAGACACTACAGTATGTGCTCCCACTAGTGATATCGCTTATCACTAAATAGTATACCCACTGCAGGAGTGCGGGACCTTCATATTTCAATAATAATAATAATAATAATAATAATAATTAGGGCTAGCATTCTGATTAAATTTAATCTTTTTTTCTGGTAACACAGAAAAATACAGTAGATGCTTTAGTACATATTTTGTGATAAATGGAGTATTTTAAGACATATTTGTTAAGGGGAGTTCTCGAATTTTTGTCCCTTAAATGCATTTGTGTTAATTTTCTTCCGTTTGGGGTCACTTAAGTTGAATTTTGTCCAGAAATCCCCATAAATACCATGATCTTGTTCTTCTTTCAATTTTCATTGTCATTTCATATAACGTGCCAACGGCCGTAGCCGTGTTGAAACACTGGATCCCGTGAGATCTCCGAAGTTAAGCAACACTGGGCGTGGTCAGGAGTTGGATGGGTTGCCACGCGCTGTTGGTGGGGGTTAAGGGAATGGAGGAGCGGAAATGAACTGGGCACCCTACCGCACGTAAACTCCGGCTCAGGAACACCTCTGCGGAGGTTCGGACCGCCTTCGGGCAGAATAACCCTTACATCATGTAACGTCGTTGAAGAAACCAAACCTCGTATGTCCCAATGCTCTTCCTATCCATTATTTGCCTTAAGATTCGTCACGCCTCCCAGCCACATATAGATATGCAGTCAATCAAAACAATTTTCCTTCCAGGCTGAGTGGCTCAGACGGTTGAGGCGCTGGTATTCTGACCCCAACTTGGTAGGTTCGACCCTGGCTCAGTCCGGTGGTATTTGAAGGTGCTCGAGTACGTCAGCCTCGCGTCGGCAGATTTACCGGCACGTATGAGAACTCCCGCGGGGCTAAATTCCGGCGCCTCGGCGTCTCCAAAATCTGTAAATATAGTTAGTGGGACGTGAAACCAATAACATTATTATTATTCCCTGAACTTGTATCACACTCTCCATTCACAGGCACTACATCATTATCATCTTGCGTTCTCTTTACAGATTTGTTTAACGTGCCTTCGTGCCGTGATGTTTCTTTCCTCAGCTCCTCGTTGCGTTTTCTTTTTTGAGAATATGATAAGTATTTTATATATTTTTTATGTTACGTTATTATGAACCACGGGGAAAAAACATGGACTTACCCGTGAATACACAATCAACAAACATGCTAAGCAGACAGGAACAGGAAATACGCGGACCAGAAATTCATGATCGAAATCAATCAATCAATCAATCAATCAATCAATCAATCAATCAATCAATCAATCATTTGAATTTAGGGCTATTGCCCAGGAGACTGATACCACATCAATTGTTTACCTAGCTTTTTCTTAAACGTTGTCAAAGAACTTGGAAATGTATTGAATATTTCTCTTGATAATGATACTTAATTTCGTATGGCTATTTCTAGCCGAGTGCAGCCATTGTAAGGCAGACCCTCCGATGAGGATGGGTGGCATCTGCCGTGTGTAGGTAACTGCGTGTTATTGTGGTGGAGGATAGTGTTATGTGTGGTGTGTGAGTTGCAGGGATGTTGGGGACAGCACAAACACCCAGCTCTCGGGCCATTGGAATCAACCAATTAAGGTTAAAATCCCCGACCCGGCCGTGAATCGAACCCGGGATCCTCTGAACCGAAGGCCAGTACGCTGACCATTCAGCCAACGAGTCGGACTCTTGATAATGTATTCCAATTACTTACTCCTCGTCCTATAAATGAATATTTATCCCAATTTGTCCTCTTGAATTCGAAATTTATCTTCATATTATGATCGTTCCTACTTTTAAAAGCTCCGCTCAAGTTTATTCATTTACTGATGTCATTCCACGCCATCCCTCCACTGACAGCTCGAAACATACCACATAATCGAACATCTCGTCTCCTTACGACAAATGAACTAGAATCGCAGTGGTGTGTTGAGCGACTCTATTTCAAGATTTTGCTGATCGAAAAACATCGATAATTCAACTGGAAGATCAAGAGATTAAGGAAGATATTTTCAGCGGGAAATTCAACCTGTTTTAACCAACAGTGCTTTTACATGTGGGTGACGATGGGGGTTCCTTAAACTCGGGGCTTTCCGCACCTGCGAATACTGCGGGGCCCTTAAACCGTCCCTGAGGCCACAAAAGTCTTGTGTATAGGGAATTTTTGATCATTTATAGGGATCAAAATCCTATCCCTATTAATAATAATCCTGTTGCAATTTCTTGCCATATGCAGTATTTTTGTATCTGTCGCTTAACACAAGGAAGAGAAAGATGCAGCTTCTACCGAGATTTTTGCATCTGTCTCTTAACACAAGGAAGATATTTTTTTTTTTTTTGCTAGGGGCTTTACGTCGCACCGACACAGATAGGTCTTATGGCGACGACGATGGGATGGGAAAGGCCTAGGAGTTGGAAGGAAGCGGCCGTGGCCTTAATTAAGGTACAGCCCCAGCATTTGCCTGGTGTGAAAATGGGAAACCACGGAAAACCATCTTCAGGGCTGCCGATAGTGGGATTCGAACCTACTATCTCCCGGATGCAAGCACACAGCGGCGCGCCTCTACGCGCACGGCCAACTCGCCCGGTACAAGGAAGATAAAGATTCAGCTTCCACCGAGATATTTGCGTCTGTCTCTTAACACAAGGAAGATAAAGGTGCAGCTTCCACCGAGATTTTATGCATCTGTCTCTTAACACAAGGAAGATAAAGATGCAGCTTCCACCGAGATTTTTGCATCTGTCTCTTAACACAAGGAAGATAAAGATGCAGCTTCCACCGAGATTTTTTCTCCTGTCTCTTAACACAAGGAAGAGACAGATGCAGCTTCCACCGAGGTCCTTGTCACATTTATGGCAGTGGCTATATGGAAGTTGCTGGGGTGTGGGTGGTGCTGAGTAATGACATTCATAGCACAACTAGTGCGTCTGATGTTAAGATAGGAGTTACTCATAGGGTGGTCATGCTGCAATAGCACTTTCTGGCTCAGTGAGGAAAGCAAACGCGAACTACCTCACTCCTCTTGCCTTGTACCCCTCATCATAGTGCTGCGGTCGGTTTTTGTGGTTGTTCTATAACTACACAACTTTTGGTGGAGCTATTCATGGATACAACCAACTTAAATAATAATAATAATAATAATAATAATAATAATAATAATAATAATAATAATAATAATAATAATAATAACGCCAATGTACCAGAATGTTGTCCCACAGGAGTCCATTTATGTGCCACTAAATATACTAACAGACATTTAGCGTCAGTACCACCGGACTGAGCCGAGTGCGAACCCGCATACTTGTGTTCAGAAAGCCAACATTGTACCGTCTGAGCCGCTGAGCTCGGCTGTTACACCACAAAAATGCACGAAATAAATGATAATAATAATGAAACTAGTCTATACAAATACTAGAAACTTATATTTTGATTGCATTTGAAATGGTAACAGATTAATGCTAGGCTAAGTACTAACCTATGACTTATAAATGGGGACCTGCGTTTTTCGTTTACATTTGTTCATGGAAATTGACCTTTCATAAAGCACTTCGTATTAGTTTTAAAATTATTCGTCGTTTTTCAATTAATTTGGATGTGTTTTGAAGATGGCGTCTGTAATTTTTATTAGTTTTTGGGGATATCATGGCACATTTAAAGGATTTTTGGATTTTTGCATGTAATTATTGAAGCATAATATTGCGTTTTTTCTTAAATAAGTGCATTTTTATCATGGAAACTATCTTTTAAATATGCACAATGTCATCGAAATAAAATATACAAATTTGTACCTACTAATAATATCAATGGATAATTTTGCCATATCGTATTATCATTATCTACTTTCAAGTTGCAACGCATGTCGCTCAAGATATGAAGAAAAGGAATGTTTGCAGTCAACATTGACACACAGATGCCAAACTCTGCCATATAATCCGTAATTTTTAAATTCGTTCGCTCTTGTGTTTGCATTGAAGTTCAAATTTAGCATTTTACAACACCACTGGCTTTAACCAAGCTGTGCCGAAAATGTGTCCACTTACCGACTGGTGGTGTGCTACTGACCTTGTAGTGCGTCTCAGAGGTTCACAATGACGTTTGACTGAAGGAAGTGGACTGAGAGAAGAAGTTAACGATGAAGAAGCGTGGTAGTCTTCTTCATAAGAAATGTTAGTTGTTGAAGTGTGGTGGCGGAAAAACTTGAAAAAAAAACAAAGAGTCGTCCAAACATCGCGATTTCGTGCTACTATTCGCCTAATGTTGATAATTTTGATTTATTCGCTTTTACTGTTTCATTTTTTATTTGGCAAAAATCACCTATAATTTTATTCATTTATATTTACCAGGTGGCCTTCCAGCCCCGTACTTTCTACTTGTAAGTGCCCGGTATGCACGAGTGATGAATGGAATGCCTAATCGCTGGTTTACAAAGGGGCGCTACAACGTGCTAGATTTCTGATGTCAAACAAATAGCAGTCAGTTTACTACACACGCTCTGTAATAGGGCTCGTTTGTTAATACGCCAAAGATGCAGAAATTAAAGTTCAATATCACATTAATGTATACACGCACAGACCAAAGAGTTGCTTGTATGTGCCTTGAATGATTCATTAGCTCCTAATTGCAGCTATGTTCGGCGAAATACGTGTATACAGAGTCTCTCATATAAACCCAGATCGAATGCACGGTGTTTGTACTCTGCGCTACTGCAGCTGCAGTATGGGAGGTGCGCGCATAGTTCTTCACCTTGCAAGATGTCTGCACGTGTTCGACCTGGCAAGCATCAGCCGCCAGTCTGAATCTCAGCTGTTAACATGGTGAGACAGTTATCATTGCAACGCCGTATTTTCATATGTAAAAGTTCTGGTTTCATCCTAATGGTCGTGTGAACTGTCATAACTCTCACTACTGGTGTGCAGATAATCCTAATGGTGTTTATGAAATCCCTCATTATGATAGGAAGATTGGTGTTTGATGTGCTGTTAGTGGAAGTCGAATAATTGGGCCTATTTTTTCGAGACGACAGTAATTGTAGAGAGGTACCAAGATGCCATTTGGCGCCGTTCTCCCATCAGTTAACGGAAGAAGGAAAATCAAACAAGGTTCAGCCCCTGCTCATACAGCAGAAGATTCCCTTTTTACAATCTTGGAAGTGTTTGCAGACAGAGTGACCAGTGCGCGTCTATTTCCTCCTCGTTCTCGAGATCTAACAGTGTGTGATTTTTACTTGTGCGGTAAACTGAAAGAAAAAGTGTTCTGAACAAAACCTCACACATTGGAGGAACTGAAAGAAAGCATTACAGGTAAAATCAGAAACATTACAGTGGTAGAACTCACTCGCGTCAACCAGAATGTGGTTACCAGATACAATGGCTGTATCACCCAGGAAGGACGGCACTTCCAGCATCTTTTATAAGGTAAGATTTCATATAAGATTGTATACACGCTTAAAGCAGGGCGGCTGCGCGTGACACAAGTTCGGCTGAGGCAGCCGCCGTAGCGCAGAGTATGAACACCGTGGGTTCGGTCTGAGTTTATATGATAGACCTTGTAGAAAGCAGGCGGCGATTTGGAAACTCCTGTGCATATGGTCTGCGAGCTTCGGCTGCGTTCCGACCAGATTTAAATTAGATTAAAATTATGTCCGTGTATTCCTCGTCGCTGAACACACCAGCCATTGTTGATATGTAGACATCAACTGTGGTCCTGCTGTACCAAATAACAGCATGCTACTATGCGTTCGAAAACGAGGCTTACTAACACAAGAGGGTGCATTAGACGCGGATAGCGCTGAGGAATAAGCAGCGAGCGGCCCTCCGGTCGTTATCTCTCGTATTCTGACGCAAGCAACCTTCAGGCAGTAATACCCCTGTGAAAATCAGTTATTAGAAGTCTCATTCATCATTAGAGCATGGCGGACACTTATAGTCGAAAGCACGGCACTGGTGGGCCACCTGACCGCCTAGAAATTGCTTCCTGCACAGTTTGGGATATTCTTCATACGAAGGTCGGGTTTATCGCAACTGCGAAGAGCACCATACCTATAACTGAAACTACACATGCTCTTGATTGATTTGCATGTCATAGATCCATATATTAATTAAAGTATTTCTTGATACTTTTACTGAATAATTTTTATCTAGGTATTTCTTTAAGGCTTGAGGGCAGTGCATTGTACAATATTATTTTAAGAACAAAATGTAGGATAAGAACTTATTATTTATGAATGTAATGAAGTACCTAACGACCAGCACCAACACCTGATTACTCCTAGTAGGCGAGTTTATTCTAGGCAAACAATGCTTTTATTCTTTAGAACCGGAAATTACCTTGTCCATGATTCAGACCAACGGTGGCTTGACGCAGGAGGTTCTAAGAATACACTTTACTGTAACCTTGGATTGAACCACAATGACAAGTCCCTCGAGGTTCGTCTGATATACTGTTCTCTTAGCTTCATGTGGGCTTGGGATATATCGGTTAATATTCGCGTGTATTTAGCGTGTGTAAAGTTTGCTTACTTCAGTATTTTGAGGTCTACGTATATATGGGAGAAAATGCTATTATTTGGGCCCAGGATGGGAACTTATGCACTTAGACTTGAAAAGGAAGTACGGTAGACACTGCCAGGGTCGGAGTTAATTCTAATCTCATGTCCTGAACTGCACGGTTTAGCAGAGCTCTTGAGTGTCCCTTCCAAGCATAAATAAAGACCCTGTATATATGGTTAACTAGGTCCAGATCCATTTCTAGTGGGAATACAGCATGACTAGATCAAGTGTGTCACTTTAATGCATCCCAGTCTCACTGTTGCTATTAACTGATGTAAAGAATGGGAATGGTGCGTTCGCAGTTGGTTAGTTGTTGTCCTCCAAATACCAAGATAGCATGTTCGATTCGGTAATATTCGAGGTGTTTACATGCTTCACTGGCATCAAGCACATTAAAGAACTCCAACGGGACACCATTCTGTCACCCTGATATATTTTAAATCTCTAGAAATTAAAGGGACGTTAATCAATCAACATGATTATTTTGAGCGTATCTCATTTTTTTTCTTTTGAAAAATACAGGGTCTTTATTTATGCTTGGAAGGGAGTTTATCGCTCGAACTTGGCCGCCGATGACAGGCCGCTACCGGCCGCTGGTGCGCGCGGTTTCCGGCACTCTGCAGTTGTTTAGAGCTGAACTCCGAGACAGTAGGGTGTTCAATGAAACTACTGCGTACTGTATGTCGTATTTTATAGTGTTTTATTGTGATTGTGTATAGTGCTGTAATGTACGTGAAATATTCGTTACGTGAACGTGTGTATCTACATAATACTTACATTAAGTGCAGAAAATCGTGCGCTAGGACAAGACAAAAGTTTCGAGCGAAATTTACAGGGAGAACCATTCCTGCCAATCGGACAATAAAACAACTGGCCAAGAGATTCAAACCTACAGGTTCAGTAAACAATAAAAATAGACGTAAAGGTCGTTATCTCCTTACTGAAGCTTGTTTGGTACGAGGATCATAATCTGTGGCCCCCTCGTAGCCCAGATTTAACGGCATGTGATTTTTATTTGTGGGGAATGTTAAAAAATATAGTTTATGGGAACAACCCTGACACACTAGGTGAACTTAAAGACAATATACGAGTTGCAATTGCATCCATCAGTGCTGAAGAACTTGGTAGAGTACCGAAAACTTAATTAGGAGATGCCGATTATTTTGGCAGCGCATGGGGAACATTTCCAGCATAAACTGTAAAAATGGTGAGTAAAATGCATGATAATGATTTTGAGCACCGTATTCTGCCGTACATACGCACGCGCGGTAGCCGGCAACTGAACCGTCACTGGCGGCCAAGGACGAGCGAGAAAGTCCCTTCCAAGCATAAATAAAGACCCTGCATATATGATTAACTAGGTCCAGATACATTTCTAGTGGGAATACAGCATGACTAGATTAAGTGTGTCACTTTAATGCATCCCAGTCTCACCGTTGGCTTTGACAATGTGCTAGCAGCAGAGATTTGAGCGATACTACCACCATTTCCTCTGCAGCCACTCCCTGTGGGAGAAGGTGTGAATTTGTCGATCATATGGTCAGTTAGTGTATGCATTTCCCTACGCTTGACAGACTTGTATGTAACAGCGCGCCGATGACTCGCTGAGGAACGCAATGGGGAACTACGTCACTGTTCATTTCTCTAATACACCTCTTCAGGGATGCCTAAGCTATCTGTGACAGCTGACTGTGAATCTGGACCTAATGTAAAGATGGAACAACCTGGCTTGAACGCGCTTAAGTTGATTTCCAGAAGGTTCACCTACTTCAAAAAAACTTACAACAGAGGCAGGATCGGTGACATTAGCGATGATGGTGGAAAGAGCCTCCTTTTCCCCATACACCCGAACATAGATGAAAAATCTAACGATTCTTTAAGTATAGTAGTGTCTGTCGCAACCGTGCCACCAGACTGGACCTTTCTAAGTAAAAGTTCGTCAATTAATTCCTCCTTGCGCAGATACCACGGTGCAAGGACTTCCCTAGGATCAGACGTAGTGAAAGAGGAACTGACCAGATTTAGAAAATTCCAGAAACGGAAAAAGTTTTAGAGTTCGAATTCAAGTTTTATGAACAGCCGTCAATAGGCCAGACCTATTCAACCACGCTCTGCAACCGCTTGTTTCTGAGATTCTGTGGAACGCAGAGGTGTAAGAAGGTGCGGCCATGAATGGGTGGATAGAGAAAACGATCAAATTTTAATTCAAAATTCTAAAATTTGAAATTTTACTTCTTTCATTGTTTTTATTTTCAGATTTAAACTTTAAACAATAACAAATCACAGTTGGAATTAACACTTGGATGAACGACATAAAAAAAACAATTGGAAGGTAATGTTAGCTCGTGAGCTCGAGTAACGATAATAAAAAAAGCCTAGAGCAATCAGGCAACCATGATTTCACAACATCAGCTTGAAACTCTCAAGTTACAAATTTCACAGGAGCAACCACTGCTCCATTCAGTAATTCCTCTAGGAGACTGAGTTCCCAAAATTTACTACATTAAAAGGACGGCTTTTGCTCCACACAATTACTTTCTAGGAGACTATTCTCAAAAATTTACAAGATTCAAGCCTCTCAAAGGAACAGTTTAAGTTTTACATTAGGTAAAAATACAACCAGATCTCACTGTCTTACTCGCTCGACAGTCTTCATTACATTAAATATGAAATTGAATAAGAATAGTTAAGAGAGGCAGTAAGTGCCCTTTCTACCTGGCCTTAGTAAAAAAAGAGGTTAAAGTTATTGGCCAGAAATCAAAATATTAGGAGGCGAACTCTTGCACTCCTTTGAAATTCACTTGAAAATGTTTAAAACCCTATGTGGGCTTATGGCCCGAAGTTGCCTCCTATAATCCAGAGGTGACTAGATGGAGAAAAAGTTTCAAATTACAAAAGGCCAATTTTAAAGTTTACGAAATCATAGTCACCTCAATAGCAAGATGAAGGGGAATAAAAGAGGGGTCCACACTCTGGACTAAGGTCTATATACTAAATTCAAACTTTACATCGAAAGATTTACATCAAGAAAGGATTTTGAAACCTTCCCCTTGAGTTAGCTTTCGGAGAATATTACATGATTGAAAGATGTCTGCCATTACCTTGAGCTGGTGGGGCTTCCGGAGATGGACGAGGCAAGCCCTCTTCCTCCTCTATAAACACAGTCTAAACATCTTGACTGGAGTGATCGAAAGAAAACATGGCCCAAAAGTCCCAGCTTTTATAGCGGAGAGGAAGGTTCCAGAATTCTCTGGGCCGAAGCTCTGCACACACCCACAATTGTGATTGGTTGATGAAATGTAATGTAATGTATTAAATTTATTTTCATGCGAGTCACCTCAGTAGCTTGGGACTAGCCCCTGTTTCATCGGGCCCAGAGCCCTGTTAGAGTTTTAATATTTCATTATCTTGGAGCGCAAGTGTACGCCTCCATTCAGTTTGTGTTCGGGCCATTTATTTAACCTGTTCTTTTTTCCGCAAAGGCCCAGTAGGTTGGGTACTAGATACCCCTGTGTAAAACTAATTCCATTTGTAAATCGTGCCTTGTGAGGCCATAGAGTCTAATGTTTTGATATAATGTTGCCTTTAGTGGGCTGTAAGAAATAGAGACCATGTAAGTTCTTTTCAAAGTTTTGTAATAGTGAGGGTGCCTCTGGAAGGCTAAATATTGTAACTTCTGGAGCAAGTGCTCTTAAATCGGGATATTTCCGTCCCTGTCTAACCATAGAGATTTCGTAAAATTTTGTAAACTGGATCCGGTATCTAAGAATTTGTAAACTAAGGGTTTGAAGCCCCAAAGCTGTAAAATTCACTAATCTGGGATTTTCCAAGTCTTGTTTCAAGATTGCTAATTGTTCCTGTCATGTTGTTATGTGCACTCAGTGGAAATTTTTTAAGTTTGATATTCTAAAAGAAATATATCCTTTTAAAGTTTTAATTCAATTCTTGATATTGTGGTTAGACCCATTCAAGCCCGCACCTTCTTTCACCTCTCTGCGTTCCACAGATACCCCGGAACAACAACAATAATAATAATAATAATAATAATAAGAAGAAGAAGAAGAAGAAGAATGGGAGATTATCTCCGTGTACCACCACCGTATGCATGAAGCCTGTCTGGTGCTCCGTTCTCCCTCGATAGCCAGCCATCATGAGCGAAGCAAGTAGCTGTGATGACCCAACACCGCCAATACCTCGAAGTTGAAGTGCAGTGTCGACGTAGAAACTAGAGGTTGGCTACCAATAGCCCACAGCGCACTTTAAATTTGTGCTGTTGATAACGTCTTAACTGTAGCTACTAGCCAAGAGAGCAGAAATGATAAGGCTACGGTAGGTCAATCGGTAGAGCATCGCACGCTAAACTCTAAGGTTGTGGATTCGGCTCTGATTATTCGTAAGCTCCATGCCCAGTCGCCTTTGTGCGCAGGAATTAACCTGGTACTCATTATGGTACTCATTATTGGTGTTAACTGCGTGAATCTTTCCAGAAGTGGTAATCTCGTTTCAAAATGTCCGTCTTCTTAACAGGGAATTGAATCCACGTCCTTCCTCGTGAACCGAGAATGCCTTTACCACTTCAGCTACACACCCTCTTAAGATGGGGGCTGGAGGGTTGATACAATCCCGAGTACAAAACAGTATTTTTAATTACAATTGGTTTTACGTTGCACCGACACAGATAGGTCTTATGGTGACAATGGGATAGGAAAGGGCTAGGAGTGGGCAGGAAGCGGCCGTGGCCTTGATTAAGGTACAGACCCAGCATTCGCCTGGTGTGAAAATGGGAAACCACGGAAAACCATATTCAGGTCTGCCAACAGTGGGGTTCGAACCCACTATCTCCCGGAGGCAAGCACATAGCTGCGCGCCCCTAGCCGCACGGCCAACTCGCTCGGTATCCAAAATAGTGTGTAGATGTCAGAGTGTAATGTGATCACTGTAATGACTACCTTAGCCGTATTTTGACCGGCTTCGCTGCATTCAATATCAGAGAGTTCCTCAACCATACTGGAACACCAGTCGATAATATTGTTATAATGTTGCAAAGTAAATTACAATCATTGTATTATAAACGTAGTTCATTTGTTCACCGTCTTCCCTGAATGAATAATGAGTCAGTTTTAATAAGTGATGTGAGCATATTTGGCAAACAAGGTGCAGTGTGTAATAACAGCCACTTTTCATCAGCCCGTCATCTTTAAACAGCCATCAGTCATGGCGTCCTATTTTCTGCTGTCTGACTTGAGTGTTGTTCCAGGTGCACCACTGCGGATCAGACGAGCTAACATAGTTCAAGCCAGACTTGTAAACATCGAAGTCGGTTTAGTTAATATTAATGTTTTGCCATGCCTCATCTTTACTTACTCTGAATGAATCACGAGGAGTCATCAGCACTTGTGGAGCTCACTTCTGAGTACATTTTGATCATAAACTCTGTCCACTCTCAATACCGTACTTACGGTGTTACATCAAATTTGGTCCGCCTCTGTGGCGTAGTGGTTAGTGTGATTAGCTGCCACCCCCGAAGGTCCGGGTTCGATTCCCGTCTCTGCCACAAAATTTGAAAAGTGGTACGAGGGCTGGAACGGGGTCCACTCAGCCTCGGGAAGTCAACTGAGTAGAGGTGGGTTCGATTCCCACCTCAGCCATCCTAGAAGTTGTTTCCCACTTCTCCTCCAGGCAAATGCCAGGATGGTACCTAACTGAAGGCCACGGCCACTTCCTTCCCTCTTCCTTGTCTATCCCATCCAATCTTCCCATCCCCCCCGCAAGACCCCTGTTCAGCATAGAAGGCGAGGCCGCCTGGGCGAGGTACTGGTCATCCTCCCCAGTTTTATCCCCCGACCCAGAGTCTGAAGCTCCAGGACACTGCCCTTGAGGTGGTAGAGGTGGGATCCTTCACTGAGTCCGAGGGAATAAACGACCCTGGAGGGTAAACAGATGATGAAGAAGAAGAAGAAGAAAAAGAAATACTTGTGCAACAAGTATCTATATAGTTTATTTACTGTATAATGCTCATCGTAAAATTTTGTTATGAATGTTGCAACCAACTGACTGGTGAACGCTGAAAGTGCCTATGTTATAAACATGACGCTGCGGCATTGTACACTGACTGAGCAAATGTCATGGGATAGCGGAGCACTGATGCGCAGGTGTGTTGTCTGCGCATCACACGCCCCCTGTGCCAGCGCCAGTTGTATGGGAGACCTTGTGAGCAGTGGCTGTGTATGTGACAGGTGTAACATGGAACGTCGTCGTGAGCTGACACCGTTCGAACGGGGTATGGTGGACGGATGGGAAGTGCGATTTCGGAAGTGGTGCGGGAATTCGGCTTCACACGATCAACCGTGTCCAGGGTGTATCGTGAATGGTTGAATGCGGGTGTCACCGTCCACAACAGACGAACGACCGCCGTCCAGTCACCCTCGATGACCGTGACCGGTGACATCTGAGACGGATTGTCAATAGTGACAGACGGGCAACCGTGCAACAAATCACGGCTAAATTCAACACAGGCCGTGCTAGACACGTCTCCTAATGGACAATCCGTAGGAACATGGGTTCTATGGGGTATGGGAGCCGGCGCCTCACACGGGTGCCACTATTAACCCAACGCCATCGGGCACAACGACGCGCATTTGTCGCCAGTCACCAGGGATGGACACTGGAACAATGGCGTAACGTGATATGGTTGGACGAATCATGATTTCAACTGCACCATGCCGATGGGAGACACCGTGTATGGCGCAGACCACATGAAGCGATGGATCCCGCCTGCCTCAAAGGTGTGTTCCAGGGCACTGGTGTCTCTGTTAGGGTCTTGGGTGCATTTTCCTGGTATGGAATGGGCCCCCTAGTTGTTCTGGAAGAGACTTTGAATAGTACGCGGTATGCTGAGCTGCTCGGAGACCATCTCCGCCCATTTTTGACCTACTAGCGCCCAGACGGTTCTGCGGTGTTTGTAGATGATAACGCGCAGCCACATCGCTCCAACGTCGCCCGGGAATGGTTCCAGGAACATGCAGCGGAAGTCCAACGACTGCCATGGCCACCCAGGAGCCCCGATATGAACCCTATCGAGCATATCTGGGATGTCCTGGAACGCAGGCTCCGTGCCATGGATCCTGCACCCACAAACAGACCAGCATTGGCGGCCGCTCTGCAAACGATTTGGTGTCAGCTGCGTCCAGAGGACTACCAGGGACTTGTCGACTCACTTCCACGGCGTCTCACTGCAGTTCGCGGGGCCAGAGGAGGCCCCCCACGCTATTAGATGACTATCCCATGACGTTTGCTAAGTCAGTGTAGTTAGGAGCTTGGTAGTACAGCACTTCTATAATGTTATTTGGTTTCGCTTCTTTCACTTGCAATGTGTCAGTTTTTGAAATGACAACGAAGTAACTTGTAACATTAATATTAAATCACAGTAATGTATTATATCCCTCTTGGTTCATATCTGGTAACGTTGATCATGGCCAAATAATGTAATTTCGTTTATGTTTCGAAGACTAAGTTGATGTCTGTAGACTCAGTCGGTATGAAATCCAAGAGAATTCAATGTCAGGTTGGAGACACAGAGCAGGAACAGGTCGATAATTTCAAGTATTTAGGATGAGTGTTCTCCCAGGATGGTAGTATATTAAGTGAGATTGAATGAAGGTGCAGTAAAGCTAATGCAGTGAGCTCGCTGTTGCGATCAACAGTATTCTGTAAGCAGAAAGTCAGCTCCCGGACGAAACTATCTTTCATCGATCTGTTTTCAGACCAATTTTGCTCTACAGGAGTGAAAGCTGGGTGGACTCAAGATACCATATCCATAAGTTAAAAGTAACAGACATGAAAGCAGCAAGAATGATTGCTGATACAAAGAAGTGGGAACAATGGAAGGAGGTACTCCGAATGAGGATATTAAAGATAAATTAGGATGAAGCTGTACGTATAAACCGGCTTCGATGGTAGGTTTATGTGAGGCGAATGGAGGAGGATAGGTTACCTGGGAGAATAATGGACTCTGTTATGGAGGGTAAGAGAAGTGGAGGGAGACACAGACGAGGATTGTTAGACTCAGTTTCTAACGATTTAAAGAGAAGAGGTATAGAAACAAATGAGGCCACAGGACTAGTTACAAACAGAGGATTGTGGCGGCGGTTAGTAAATTCACAGAGACTTGCAGACTGAACGCTGAAAGGCATACCAAACTATAATGAAGAATGTATGTATGTATGTATGTATGTATGTATGTATGTATGTACGTTTCCAGTATGTATGTACGTATGTACACAGTTCAAAAAATTAGGGGAACATGTTTTGTAACTTCTGGTATGTGAACGTTAATTTGGTAGATGGGGTTCCAATGGTCGTATAGCATACCTTGAGACCTTAGCTACTCAGGGTATGTCAAATCGAAGTTATACTCCATCTGTAGGCGTAGCCATGCATTAAACTGTCAGGTGACCCCATAACAAAGTGAATAGTGGTGCGTCCGCTTGTCTTTGTGAGGTATACAGACTACTTGAGCACGTTGTTCGTCAACCAGCAAAACACATGAGACATCTTAACGAGGTTCAAGTCGCAAGGGCCGTCACTTTGATCTAGGAAGGATGGACTTTTCGTCGTGTTGCTATGGATCTCAATGTCTCCCCGTCAGTTATTCAACACTTGTGGAATCGCTACAATGAGACAGGCCAGTTCACAAGGAGGATTGGTCTCGTGGGCGCATGACAACTCCACAGGATGACCGATATCTGACCATCTGTGCGTTGCGGCGTCGTTCAGAAACTACCAGAGAAATGCAACAAGACCACAGGATGGTCACTGGAGTCGCGGTGTCTGACCGGACAGCAAGGAACAGGTTAAGAGAAGTGTCCTCACGACTCAGACGTCCTGTTCGAGTGCCCCGTTTAACGCAGTAACATTCGCGCAGCTCGCCTTCTGTTTGCCCGTACCCACGACAACTGGCAACTTCGCCAAAGGAAACCTGTGTTGTTCACAAAGGAATCCGGATTTAACCTGACACAGCGTGATGGACGTCAACGTGTAAGTAGACGCCGTGGTGAGCTGTTGTGCAGGAAGGCGACCGATTCGGACAAGGTCCTGTGATGGTGTGGGGTGGCATCAGTATTGATGGCCATACGGATCTTGTCGTCGTCCGTGGTAATCTTACCGCTGCGGGGTACATCGAGCAGATACTGCTATAGCATGTGTTGGTTGCTGCATACGGTGTTGGCCCTGGATTCGTACTCATGCACGACAATGCCAGGGCTCATGTAGCGCGCACATCACCATAGCTGTCTTGCGAGAACTGGACATTCAAGAGATGGAATGGCCAGCAGTGAGTCCCGACCTTAATCCCATCGAGCATGCGTGGGATAGGCTTGACAGAAGTGTTCGTGGGCGTCCTGTTCCACCGCAGACGCACCAAGACCTCAAACAGGCTTTCATTGAAGAATGGGACCTGATACGCAACGTGACCTCCGTCGACTTATACGGAGCATGCCACGCAGGTGCTAAGCTATGATAAATGCTCGTGGAGGACAAACGCCTTACTGAAACTCTCTAACTGTGATAAAAATCCACCCTGGAGGACTGTTATCACTTTGTTTCCGCCCCCATTTGGACATTTCCGTTTGTGTTCTGAAAATGAACGCGAATCCATCAACGATATTTTGTATACTTCAACGGTAAAGAATAAAGTTTCAGTTGGTAATATACCTGGGTGTGAGGTTATGTTTTGTGGAGCATGGCATACGTTCAAAAACATATTCCCCTAAGTTTTTTGAACTGTGTATGTTATCGTTCCAGTAGTCCTACTCCGTAGAGTAACGTTCATACTATTAGCTATCAGCCGTGGAGGCCTGGTTTTGATTCCCGGTACTGCCAGAGATTGGTGACTGGGAGGAGTGCTGATATGTCGTTAAAAATCGTACATCCAGCTCACCTCCATTGGAGGTGTGTCTGAAAAGAGCTGCGCCACCTCGGGGAATAAGAGGACACAAGATTACTCTTTACTTTACCTTAGTAATTGGATGTTCACTGCCTGTTACAAGGCATTTCATCTGCCACACTGAATTCGTTTTTTGAACTGCAATATATTGAAATTTTTGCAGTTCGTTGAAGGAATTTCACCTTAATTTGCGACGTGAAACGGGATTCATTCAGCCTCATGAGACCAACGATGAACTGAATGATATGAGATGCAGTGAACACAGTCAAGGGTGCCAAGTCATACGGATGAGGATGTCACGATGAGCACGTAACCCTCCAACATATGCTTGCCAAATTAGTGGGCAACAGTCGCCGTGGTAGGCGATGGCTTCTAATGTGTTTTATGTGCCACGGATGTTGTTTCGTTTTGTGTAAGTTGTAATCTATTAAACGTACTGAGAGTTCGAACGAACTATGAACCGAGTGGCGCTTGTTGCCGTCTGCGATTATCATAAAGTGACGCCGACATGACCATACACAACCAAATAACAGATTTCTTAACTATTTCAAAATGTTTTACTTACCATCTTTATGAAAGGAGGTGCTGAAACTGACCGCTGTCGTTAAACAGACAGTTTGGCACCCATTAAAAAAACTATCCATCACTCGCTGTAATCCATGTTGTGTAATGCTGGCTATTTCGCGAAGGGTACCAGGTGTATGCAGGGGTATATATACGACGCTCGAGTCATAAGTCATGGCAAATATTTTTTTTTCTCGCGAACAGGAGACAACACGAAAAATATAAGATATGCATTTGGAAATATAGGGCATGTACTTATGCATAGTGCCTGAAGACAAATTCTGACTTCAGGAGATTCTAGTAGGAAAGTGACAGAACACAGGCCATTGGTAAACATTGTTTTATTATGGTACAGACAGCAAATACACAAGTCTACGTACAAAGGACAAGTCTCCACTGGTTACAGACCATTATCCATACATATTTGTCCATGGACACTGTACGGCCTGGGCGAGGCAAATCCTCAGTTGATACTCTACCCACCGAGCTCGATAGCTGCAGTCGCTTAAGTGCGGCCAGTATTCAGTATTTGGGAGATGGTAGGTTCGAACCCCACTGTCGGCAGCCCTGAAAATGGTTTTCCGTGGTTTCCCATTTTCACACCAGGCAAATGCTGGGGCTGTACCTTAATTAAGGCCACGGCCGCTTCCTTTCCACTCCTAGCCCTTCCCTGTCCCATCGTCGCCACAAGACCTATCCGTGTCGGTGCGACGTAAAGCAACTAGCAAAAAAAAAAAAAGATTCTCTACCCTGTTTGAACGTCTCCACCCACCTCGCCACTGTTCTATAGGGCATGGCATGCACACCTAATGCTTCCCGCAGCTCTGCATGGCATTGGCGTGCATTTCTGCCGCGGAGAACTGCTATTTTAATATACGATCTATGCTCCTGCTTGTTGACTTCCATTTTGTGACGCTCTCACTCACACACTGAACTTGTGGGCATGCTTAGATCCACACTGTTGTTTGCATACACCATCTAGTGTCATCATACGCAAATACATACCGCACGTTTCCAAATGCATATCTTAGATTTTCCGTGTTGCCTCCTGTTCGCGAGAAAAAAATAGTTGCCATGACTTATGACTCGACCTACATATATTTAATGCACTGTCCATTTTAATATTCGTTGTTTGGAAAATAAATTTAGCATTTGTCTTAGAGTTTGAAGAACTGCATAAAGTAACATACTCACTCTGAAAAGTCTCTCAAAATTAAATCAGAATAAAGCGAATGTATGTAGATCTTCGGAACGGGTTCTTCTGGATAAATTCACATTACGGTCAACGTTTGCCTAAACGAAACGAAAAGCTCACTATTAATACCACAATACACGGATCATACTGCTGTGTGTTAACTATCTACAATGCATCGTCTACATCGTCTATATCGTATTGTATTCAGTGGGCTTGGCTAACTGATATGTAATAGCGAATTCTGGCTTTGTGAGGAATGCAAGGAGAAACTGCCTCAATCCTCATTTCCCTAAAAACACGGAATCTCGCTTCACCGATATCAAGCAAGGCAGTGACGCTCACTCTAGTCCTGCCCCCTCGAAGACCACTTATGCACGTTGGACTACCCACGTCCGTCCCCCTACCTGCCCAGTTCCAACGATACGTGGACATAGTAGCATCACTGTGCAAATGAATGCGCCGTGTCGACGCTGTAAAAATTAAAAGAATATTGTATTTATTCTGTTCGTTCATTCAAATTAAATCATAGTCCAATTTAAAATATTGAGGGGGCTCAGCCCCACAAACAATTACATTAGCAGGGCTCGCGCCTCCCTCAGTTCGATGGTGCTGGCGCTGGTGGTGTGTAGTGATAGGAATAGAGGGCTATGAAACAGAAGCAGCAATCCAGAAAGTATTGAGGTAAGGCTGCAATTGTCCTCTCCCTTTTTCAGTTTTTATATAGAACAGGCAGTAAAGGAAATAAAAGAGGAATTTGGAAAGGGAATCACAGTACAACCGAAGGAAAACAAAACTCTGAAATTTGACGATGATATTTTTATTGTCTTTTTTTTTTTTTTTTTTTTTTTTGCTAGTTGCTTTACGTCGCACTGACACAGATAGGTCTTATGGCGACGATGGGACAGGGAAGGGAAAGGAAGCGGCCGTGGCCTTAATTAAGGTACAGCCCCAGCATTTGCCTGGTGTGAAAATGGGAAACCACGGAAAACCATTTTCAGGGCTGCCGACAGTGGGGTTCGAACCTACTATCTCCCGAATACTGGATACTGGCCGCACTTAAGCGACTGCAGCTATCGAGCTCGGTTTTATTGTGTCTAAGTCTGCAGAAGATCTGAAGAGACTGCTGAATATCATGTACACAGTCTTGGGAAAGGAGTACAAGATGAAAGTAAATAAATCCAATACAAAAGTAATGGAGTGCAGTCGAAAGAAGTCAGGCGATGCCGGAAATATTAAGTTAGAAATGAAGCCTTAAGGGAAGAAGATGAATATTGTTACTTGAATAGTAAATTACCTAACGATGGCAGAAGTACTGGGAAATAAAATGCAGACTAGCACAAGCAAGGCAGGCCGTTCTCAAGAAAATAAATTTGCTCACTTCGATTATTGATGTAGGAATTAGAAAGGTGCTTGGAGAATTCGGTCTGAAGCCTGGCAATGTATGAGTGTGAAACATGGACGATAACTAGCTCAGAAAGAAATAGAATTGAAGCTTTCGAAATGATGTGTTACAGAAGAATGCTGGAGGTGAGATGAATAGATCGAATAATGTATGAAAAGATACTGAATCGAGTTGGTGAGAGGAGATCGACTCCGCTTAATTTGACGAGAAGAAGAGACAGATTAATAGATTGATATGACACATATTAAGGCACTCAGGACTTGTTCAATTGTTTCTGAGGGAAGTGTAGGCTCTAAGAACGGTAGGGGTAGACCAAGGTATGAAAATGCCAAGCAGATTAGAGCAGATGCAAGATGTAATAGTTACGTAGAACTGAAAAGGTTAGCACAGGATAGGGTGGTATGGAGCGCTACATCAAACAAGTCTATGGACTGATGACCCAAACAGCAACAACATGTATGTTGGATATTCAGTCCGAAGACTGGTTGGATCCTTACCAGCTTCGCCATCAGCTGCCATCGATGGGCTAGACATCACTGAAGATGCGTACTGGTGAAATGAGGAGTGAGGTAGTTTCCTCTTGCATTCCTCACAAAGCCAGAATTTGATATTACATATCAGCTTACCAAGCCCACTGACCTCATGAGTGGCATTTTCACACCATTCATTACAGGGACTGGCTGCATGAGGGATGACATTGCTAGCATCACTCATACCTCGGTCAGTTTTATAACGGGGTTAAAAGTCAGGTTGTGAGTTTCACTAATAGGAAAAGCCCTCTCAATTTTAATTATTGCATCTATGGAGTGAATCTTCCTGAAGGGGATCACTGTAAGTACCTAGGTGTTGATATAAGGAAAGATCTTCATTAGGGTAATTACATACACGGGATTGTAAACAAAGGGTGCAGATCTCTGCACATGGTTATGAGAGTATTTAGGGGTTGTAGTAAGGATGAAACTCGGTTCGCCCGGAAGGACGTGGGTTCGAATCCCCGTCAGGAAGTCGTAAAATTTAAGAAACGAGATTTCCACTTCCGGAGGTGCATATGGCCCTGAGGTTCACTCAGCCAACACCAAAAATGAGTACCAGGTTAATTCCTGGGGGCAAAGGAGGCCGAGCGTAGAGCTAACCACTCTACCCCATTACGTGCCGCGGTTAACAATGGTGGAAGCCTTTACCTTCCACTCCTCCAAGGGTCTTCATGGCCTGTACGGAGGTGACTTTGTCTTTGTCTTTAGTAAGGATGAAAAGTCTCTGGTAAGACCCCAACTACAGTATGGTTCCAGTGTATGGGACCCTCGCCAGGATTACTTGATTCGAGAACTGGAAAAATCCAAAGAAAAGCAGCTCGGTTTGTTCTGGGTGATTTCCGACAACAAAAAGTAGTGTTATGAAAATGTAGGAAAGTTTGGGCTGTGAAGACATGAGAGAAAGGAGACGATATTCTCGACTAAGTGGTATGTTCCGAGCTGTCGGTGGAGAGATCGCGTGGTAGAATGAGATTAGTAGACGAGTAAGTTTGAGTGGTGTTTTTAAACGTTGGAAAGATCAAAATATGAAGATAAAGTTGGAATTCAAGAGGACAATCTGGGGGAAATATTCGTTTATAGGGAGAAGAGTTAAGGATTGGAATAATTTACCAAGGGAGATGTTCAATAAATTTCCAAATTCTTTGCAAGACTGATTAAACAACAGATAGCCTACGGAATATGACGCGACCGCCCTAAATGCAGATCAGTGGTGATTGATTGATTGATTGATTGATTGATTGATTGATTGATTGATTGATTGATTGATTGATTGATTGATTGATTGATTGATTGATTGATTGATTGATTGATTGATTGATTGATTGATTGATTGATGAGCCTGCTAGTGATACAAATGTTATTCTCAGTTCTAAGAACAGAAACATTCCATTGATTGTAGACATCCCTCTACGCAAGGACGAAAGCCGATGACGTGGCCCCCTGTGTTAGTTGGTTAGCTTCCCAAGCAACGTGTTGCAGTGTTCATTCCTTGGTTCATTCACTCGTTGTCTGTTTGTCACGTAACTATGCTACGACTGTTAACAAAGTTTGAAACTGAGAGTCACTATATCTTTCTTAAAATATTCGGCTCAATGAGGAGTCAACCTTTGAAAGATCTGAGCGGCCTTGAGTAGATCTTGACACATAATGAAAGCACATTGTGGTAATTACTTAAAATAATTCCGACCAAGTATATTACTGTTACTGATGTTGAAGTCCCTTAATAATATTAAAATTAATTTCCCAGTAGAAAACCATAATTTAATTTCACTGACTGAGAATGTGTATGTGTATGTTTAGTCCTCATCCCGAAGGCTGGTTGGATCCTCAACAGCTCCGCCATCAGCTGTCATAGATGGCCTAGGCATCACTGAAGAGGCGTACTAGGGAAATGAGGAATGAGGTAGTTTCCCGTTGCTTTCCTCACCGAGCCAGAAGTTGCTATTACACATCAGTCTGCCAAACCCACTGAAATGCATGCACCAACCGACCCTATGAGCAACATTTTCACACCATTCATAGCAGGGACTGGCTGCATAAGGAATGGCATTACTAGCATCGCTCATACCTCAGCCACTTTAATTTTGTCAAAGCCAAGGATAAAGCTGAGACAGATCAATAAAAGTAACAAAATTGCTCTAGCCCAGACCAGAAGACATAGTGCACTGTAAACACTAGGCCCTGCCAACAAAGGCACCGACTGAGAATATATCATTAAAAAAGGAAAGTATTCGAGACCTTTCTCTATCTTCAATCGTGAAATTACCAGCGCTTCGCTCCATTGTGGCAGCGAATAAGAATAACGTTAATGGGTCCCACTGACATTTTTTACGGTTTTCGGAGCTGCCTATGTGCCGGAGTTTCGTTCATCCTGCAAGAGTTTTCTTTACATGCCGGTAAAATGAAATGGCTTATGGCTTTTAGTGCCGGGAGTGTCCGAGGACAAGTTCGGCTCGCCAGGTGCAGGTCTTTTGATTTGACTCCCGTAAGCGACCTGCGCGTCGTGATGAGAATGAAATGATGATGAAGACGACACATACACCCAGCCCCGTGCCAGTGAAATTAACCAATGATGGTTAAAATTTCCGACCCTGCCGGGAATCGAACCCGGGACACCGGTGACCAAAGGCCAGCACGCTAACCATTTAGCCATGGAGCCGGGCTACATGCTGGTAAATCTGCCGATATGAGACTGGCGTATTGAGTACCACCGGACTGAGCCGGAATCGAACCCACCAGCTTAGGTCCAGGAAGCCACTGCACTACCATTTGAGTCACTCAGCCGTGCATGAAGACCAAAATAGCTCGAAGATTGTGTTGACAGCTATAATACGTGTACCGAACTAGTTGGTTTCGCAGTTTGTATCGCGTATCTGTTAGCTTGAATTCCGGAGTTGATGGTTTTGAATCTCATTGTCAGTAGTCCTGAAGATAATTCGCCATGGTTTCCTATATGTGCTTGTTTTCATATTATTGCCATCATTAGTTATTATTAACAGTGTTCTAGGTTAAGACTGGTTAAGTGTAAGAAAGGGAGTACATCCCTAACTTTGCCAGAATAAATAAAACATATTATTATTATTATTATTATTATTATTATTATTATTATTATTATTATTATTATTTGTACACTAGGGAAGTCTTGAGACTGTATATACTGTATATATTACGGTCACGACCGCATCCTTCCCAGTCCTTCCCTGTCCTATTCTATCGTCACCATAGGGTCAGTCAGTGTCGGTGTGGCGTAAAAATATATAAATAATACATACACATCTCTGACTTTATGAAAATGTTATTTCTTTCGTAGAATTGAAAGGTTTAGAGGAAATTTGAGGCCCCGAAGAAAGTTATATAATATTGTCCAGCACACACTTCACGTGCAGGTCATAAAGATATCATCCCAAGTACAGCGAATAACGATAACATTCAGTATTTAAAATGTTCAAATATTTAAAGATATTCTCTTTTACGGAGAGTAGTCAAGAATTAAGTTTCATGTCCTCATTCTTGTGAAACAAAGGCGCGCAGCTACTGTACGCGCTAACATGCAGCTAGCATACCATGATACTGGCTAGTGCTAGGGAACCTAGCCGTACTTACTGCATGAAAATAGTGAATGATCAAATGAGTAACTAAAAACAGCAAACAAGCTTGTAATTGTACGTGTTTTCATATCGTGGTCGTAGCCACGGGACCTCCAGTTTTACGTGGAATGCGAACGACAGGTGCGTGGTTGATCATTTCAAAAACCGACATGCACTATTCGGGATTCAAATCACGACTGCCTTGATGAAAAGCCATTAACAATGCCACTCAGCTATAACGCCTCCACAAAGTTATCAAACAGAGAATGGAGCAAATCACGGAGAACAGCCAAATTATGTACTATCATTACAATAACGTGGGAAAGAAACTGAAAATATGGAAACAGAGACGATAAGTTACATATAGCAAATAGTGAGGATTTGTGTGTGAAGTGGTATTCTAGGCTCTATGAGTTAAAGTCTTACTTCAGAATTTAAAACACTCTGTGGGTGGGGGACGCAAACGAAGAATACACCCACGATATCTCCTGCCTGTCGTAAGAAGCGACTAAAAGGGGCGACCAAGGGATGATTGTATTAGAACCATGAAACTACTTGTGATTAGTATCATCACACGGGGAACAACATGGGTCGCCTTATACTTGCTGGTAGTACCACTATGTTAGGTACACAGTAGGTTTGTGATTAGTAGCGACAGAGGGTGAATCAGTGATTAGTACCATTGTGAGAAACACCACGGGTCTGGGCGTTGCCTGTGATTAGTACCACTATATGAGCGAAGCCGTGGGTCTGCGTTTCCTGTGATTAGTACCCACTATGTGAGGAACACCACGAGAATACCGGCGCCTGTGATTAGTACACCTAGGTGAGGAACACCATGGGTTTACGTTGCCTATGAGAGGCATCATTATGTGAGAAACACCATAGGTCTGTGTGAAGTACAATACTTGTGAGTAGTACCATAATGTGTGGAACACCGTGAGTCTACGCTACGTTTGATTAGTACCGCAACATGACGAATACTTTACGAGCGATAAGTACCATTATGCGAGGCCGTTGACCTGGATTTTGGACCCCTTTAGACAACAAGCATCCGTGATTCAGGATTGTGCTTTAGAAGCAGTCCTTTGGTTAGTAATACTATTGTTTATGATAGTTTCTGGGTCGGATCCACAGATTGTTTTAAATTCATATCCATCCGCACATTCTTCATCATCACGTTTTTTATTCTGGTCAGTGGATGATTTTGAACTTTTAAATTGTCATTACATTTCGTCTCACTTCTTACCATTAGGGTCCGATGACCTAGATGTTAGGCCCCTTTAAACAACAAGCATCATCCTAATACGTAGACTTTCACGACCACTAAATGACATAATGATAATTTCAATAAAGGTGACGGCTATATACTGAGTAGATCATGGCTACCCTCCATAGTTAACTCGTCAACATCTTTCTCCGTGACTCTGGAGGCCCTGGAATGAACTATATTTTTAACAGGGTCGCTCTATCTAGAGTCTGGTTACTATGGAGTGACAGTTGCCATTTTGCATTGTTATTACTCTGAAGACGATCCTGTTCGCAGGATCGAAACGCGTCAGCTGGTATTTAATATTACACGACCTAATATCTCCAAATAATTATCATTATATCAACAAGCATCATCATCATCATCATCATCATCATCATCATCATCATCATCATCATCATCAGAATTTCAAAATTTAATTAATTGTGGAAAGGTACGTCCAGAGAAGATTTATTAATAATATTTTAATTATATTTTGAGATATGGTTGTTTGGAATTCCGGCTCCGCGATGTAGGGGTAGTGTGCCTGCCTCTTGCCCGGAGGCCCCGGGTTCGAATCCCGGCCAGGTCAGGTATATTTTAAATGAATCTGAGGGCTGGTTCGAGGTCCACTCAGCCTGCATGATTACGATTGAGGAGCTGTCTGACGGTGAGATGGCGGCCCGGATCTAGAAGGCCAAGAATAACGACCGAAAGGATTCGTCGTGCCGACCACACGACACCTCGTAATCTGCAGGCGTTCGGGCTGAGCAGCGGTCGCTTAGTAGGCCAAGGCCCTTCGGGGCTGTGGCGCCATGGGATTTGATTTTTTGATTGTTTGGAATACATTTACTATGTTGTAGTTTAAACAACAAACTGCAAGTATGAGTAAATAAATACACCGTCCCCAGCTGGTTTTCGTAGGTCGTCTCGAGAGAAGAGTTCAAGTGTTCACTCCATCACTGATTTCTGAGATCAGTGTCAGTATCAGCTTGCCTCGTCTCGTCTCCAATATGTTTTCATCAAAACCAGTGATAAATTGTCTGATGCTGATAGACGAATACTTCGACGATCTGCAAATGTACGGCGACATTTTTGTATTTGTCGAGCCGACAATATCCGCTCCAGGTGCAGGCACAATCTGAGGGTAGATACAGTATCTGTTGGCTCCGTATTTTCTGCTCATATAAAGCGAATCTTCTTCTTCTTATTATTATTATTATTTTCTTACTGCTTTTACCACACCTTGTGGGGTCGCGGGTTCGATTGCGGCTCAAGTCGGTAATAGGTTTTTTTTTGCTATTTGTTTTACGTCGAACCGACACAGATAGGTCGTATGGCACCGAGCTCGATAGCTGCAGTCGCTTAAGTGCGGCCAGTATCCAGTATTCGGGAGATAGTAGGTTCGAACCCCATTGTCGGCAGCCCTGAAGATGGTTTTCCGTGGTTTCCCATTTTCACACCAGGCAAATGCTGGGGCTGTACCTTAATTAAGGCCAGGAAAGGGCTAGGAATGGGAAGCAAGCGGCCTTGGCCTTAATAAATGTACAGCCCCAGCATTTGCCTGGTGTGAAAATGGGAAACGACGGAAAACCATCTTCAGGGCTGCCGACAGTGCGGTTCGAACCCACTATCTCCCGGATGCGGGCTCACAGCTATGCGCCTCTAACCGCATGGCCAACTCGCCGGTAGTAATTTAGGGTAGATTTTGTCGGCACATAAAAGAACTACTGCGTACAACATTCCGTCACCTCGGCATCTCCGAAAGCCGCAAGGCGTAGTTAGTGAGACGTAAAACCAATAGCATTATAATTACAGAGCTAACCACTTTATCCCGTCAGTGTCTACGTTACAAATAAATGAAAATCTTACCTTCCACTCCTCCAGGTGTCTTCATGAAGTTGTTTTGTTTCCCATTCTGAACTTAAAGTGATATGAATATAGTTCTAGCTGTGATTTGAAAGTAGGGTGTTGGAAGAACAAGACGACCTACATCTTAAAGTGACGTCTTGGAGCACAGAAATAACTCATTGTCTTAACTGCCGTCTGCACTGACAAGACAAGCACGTGTTGCGCTTCGTACATTTTAGTACAGTGTGCCTAGGTCTGAACCCATATGTCCTGCCATGCCCTTGTGCACACTTCTGCAGACAACCGTAACTCCCTGCCACTGAGTTTTAAACAATAATTAATAGTGATCAAGTGTGGGTTTGGATCATTAACCGTTATTACATACACCAAGCTGTCTCAGAAAGTTAGGTGCCTGGCACCCAAACTGGGTTGCTACATCTCTCAGTTCGCCAAAATTTTGGAAGGAGTAAGCTGTAATGGCCTCTGAGGGATGTGGAACGGTGGATTGTAGACAATCTTGGCCTCCCGTTCAGGATGAGTTGGCAACGACCAGCCTTAACCTTAGAGGAAATACTCTTATTTTTTTTTTTTTTTTTTTGCTAGTTGCTTTACGTCGTACAGACACAGATAGGTCTTATGGCGACGATGGGAAACGAAAGGGCTAGGAGTGGGAAGGAAGCGGCCGTGGTCTTAGTTAAGGTACAGCCCCAGCATTTGCCTGGCGTGAAAATGGGAAACCACGGAAAACCATTTTCAGGGCTGCCGACAGTGGGGTTCGAACCTACTATCTCCCGAATACTGGATACTGGCCCCACTTAAGCGACTGCAGCTATCGAGCTCGGTGAAAATACTCCTGATAGGGTCGGTTGGTGCATGCATTTCACTGGGCTTGGCAAACTGCTATCTAATAGCAACTTCTGGCTCGGTGAGGAAAGCAACGGGTAACTACCTCACTCCTCATTTCCCTAGTACTCCTCTTCAGTGATGCCTAGGCCATCTATGACAGCTGATTGTGGAGCTGTTGAGGATCCAACCAGCCTTCGGGCTGAGAACTAAACATACATACATACATACATACATACATACATACATACATACATACATACATACAAACATACACAAAGTGCACACATTTCGCGAGACGTCTCCACTACTGAGCATCGAACATCGGTTCTTGATGTTGGAAAGTTTACATTTTCCCCGTTCAGCATTCGCACTCAAATATACAAACAAATGAATTAACAATTAAACAAACTAAAAGAAAATCGGGCACATCAAATCACATGGGCAACTGGCCTACCGATCGATAGCTTTTATTAGCAGGACGGCCCTAACTGTCGTTATTGTCAGTGTCCAAATTAGGATCATCGAGCTTTTAGAATTAGATGACTCCTCAGCTGATGGCAAAAAGTTGGGTAAATACCGTTCTAGAAACTCAGATTCTTCTTAACTTCCTTGTAGCAAGCAAGTGGCTGTGAGGTTGGGTCACGTAGCTATCTCCTTGCATTCGGGAGACAGTGGATTCGAACTCAACTGTCGGCGACGCTGAAGATGGTTTTCCGTGGTTTCCCAATTTCACACCAGGAAAATGCTGAGGCTGTACCTCAATTACGTCCACGGTAGATTCCTCCTCATTCGTATCATATCGTTGCCATAAGACCTAACTGTTGCTGTACGAAGTAAAGCAGACTGCCATAAATTCATTGTAGACGGAATCTTTATTTCATTACAATAAAATATTAAGTTACAGCCACAGCATTTGTTTGGTGTGGAAGTGGGAAACCATGGAAAACCATATTCAGGGCTGCCTGGAATCAAAGCTCACAGTTGCGCGACCCTAACCACACGGACAACTAGTTTGGTGTAGACGGAATCGAACTTGAGTCCCTGAAGAGTGCAACTTCCTCCACTAACCACCAGATTATGAAGGATACAGGTGATTCGAGGAAGGATTAAGAGAAGTTGCATGAGGGATCTTCACATTTCCTGTAAAAGTTATTTTGATATGTTGGGTCTATAATGATTATGATGTATTTTACATTCTGTATAACAGGTAAATCAGCTGGGATATTGTGGGGCTTGATGATGATGATGATTGTTGTTGTTTAAAGGGGCCTACCATCTAAGGTCATCGGCCCATGAGGCTTGTTTTCGAGCACGTAGCCCTAACTCATATTACTGTATTTGGAACAGTAACGTAGCCAGGATCGACCAATAGGTGGTGTGTGTGTGTTATAGTTACAAAGTGATGACAGGACATAATGAAGGTGCTTGTGCGTGTGTGTTGCGCGCATGCGTGCGTATCATTATAGTGACACTGAAATATGCTAGTCATTTGACCGAGTCAGGGAATTAATTAATGAAGCCCCCATCCAGTGGTGAGGATAGGAATTGTGATGGCTGCCGAAGCCTGTCGCATTCCTCTCTGGCAATGATTAATGACAGACAAATGAAATGATATTGTAGTGTGTTGCTGGAATGAATGACGACAGGGAAGACTGGAATACCCAGAGAAAAACCTGTCCCGCCTCCGCTTTGTCCAGCACAAATCTCGCATGGAGTGACCGGGATTTTTACCACGGAACCAAGCAGTGAGAGGCCGGCGCGCTGCCGCCTGAGCCACGGCGGATCTTGTAAGGATACTATACAAGTAAATTATGTTGATATTATTTTGCAGTGCCAGTACACTAAAAATTGAACATAGAGGGCGAGAGGAATATGACCAAGGTGAATAGTTTTACGGCGAATGGTATGTTCAAATCACAACCTAAAAGCCAACTTTCGAGGCTTCTTAGGAAATGGATTCCAGACATCTGTCGGTTTTACAATTATGTATCTCGTGAATGTTCAAAAGAGCCAACCCATTGAGTAGATTTTCACTTGTTCATCGTCAGTTTCTGTTTTATTTTCTTTCGTAAAAATTCCATGGGGTGGGGGGGTTCTAACCTCCACCCCCCTGGCTACAACCCTGATTTGGAACTAGGATAATATGCATGCCTCAGAACTTGACATAAGGTACTACCATGGCAATTTTCAAGAGTCATATCCACAAGTAAACGGTGTCGAAATTCGAGCCCAAGATTTCTGAATGGTGCAGCTTCAGTGTTTCAGTGCCCTTTGTTACGAAGGTGGAGTTAACAGCCACATGTAAAATAGGAACAGTTTTAAAATTGCTGCTGCAGTTGAGCGTCTCAGTCAAATTGTACTGAAACACTGGAGAGCATTGACCTAGAAAGTGTGGTGAAACCAAGAGTGAGGAAACTAAAGGGGCGTGATAGCCGAGTAACATCGTCGTTGGCTTCTCACCAGGGTGGTAAACATCCCGACCAAAGCATAGGAACATTTGAAATGAAACTTCGCGTCTCTTTTGCTCGGATTTCACGTAAAACAAAGTAATGTATGGCAGTGATCATGACATCAGCAGTTACGTAAAACTACAAGCTTGCTTGTATTATTTACAGTATAGTGTACCTATTTTTTACAAGTTGCTTTACGTTGCACCGTCACAGATAGGCCTTATGGCGAAGATGGGGCAGAAAAGGACTAGGAGTGGAAAGGAAGCGGCCGTGGCCTTAATTAAGATACAGTCCCAGCATTTGCCTGGTGTGAAAATGGGAAACCACGGGAAAACCTACTTCAGGGCTCCCGATAGTGGGATTCGAACCCACTATCTTCCGAATACTGGATACTGGCCGCACTTAAGCGACTGGAGCTATCGAACTCGGTATATAGTGTACTAATGCAATGCATGGCTTATCACCGAGTGAGTTAGCAGTGCAGTTAGGGTCGCGTAGCTGTGAGCTTGCATTAGGGAGATGGTGGGTACGAATTCCATCGTCGGCAGCACTAAAATGGGTTCCATGGTTTCCCATTTTCATACCAGGCAAATTCTGGGGCTGTACTTTATTTAAAATCACGGCGGTTTCTTTCCCATCCTTAGGTCACCGAAAACCTTCAATGTATCTTTTAAAAGTTACAATTCGCTTTACGTCGCACCGACACAGATAGATATTATGGTGACGATGGGGTAGGAAAAGGGCTAGGAGTGGGAAGGAAGCGGCCGTGGCCTTAATTAAGTTATAGCTCCAGCATTTTCCTGGTGTGAAAATGGAAAACCACGGAATACCATCTTTAGGCCTGCTGACAGTGGGGTTCGAACCCACTACCTCCCAGATACAAGCTCACAGCTGCGCGCCCCTAGCAGCACAGCCAACTCGCCCGGTTTCATTGTGATAGTGCGACGTTAAACCACTACAAAAAGGGGGATTATCACACTGTGTTTAAAAAGTAAGTACGTAATTTGTCTCTGTTTGAATCCCTCTCAATGCATGTGAAATTTTATAATTATAAAATCACGTCCCTGTGTTTCGGATTCATACAAAATTGTAGGTCCGGCTTATGATCATGAATTTATGTTCACGAAAAGTAGCAAACCTCCTTGCTTGAAATTGCTGAAATAATAATAATAATAATAATAATAATAATAATAATAATAATAATAATAATAATAATAATAATAATGTAATGTTATGAATTTGTTTCATGTCTCTTCAACAACTATCGGTCTTATTTGATGCCACAGTAACGTACTTAACGGATCTCTTTCATGTATAAATCTCGTGTCAGACAGAATCTGTTGAGAAGGTGACTATTACCCAGCCAGATGACCTCCAAATATAAGTAGTCACGTGGTCAACGTGACCACTTTCTGAATTGTATTCTTCGGAGAAGTACCATTCAATTTTAGGCAGAATGTTCTTATACTTGTTCCCAAGAAATCAGGTGCTGGCAAGTGTGAAAATGACCGCATCATTATTTTAGTATCTCCCGCATGCAACATTTTAACTCGTATTATTTAAGGAAGAATGGAAAGACAAATTGAAGCTGAGTTGGGAGAACACGAGAAGCAACCCTGACTTTACGTCTGATTTTAGAGGATCAAATTAAGAAAGACAAGCCTACATACAAGGCATTCGTAGATCTAAAAAGGCATTCGATAATGCTGATTGAACCAAGCAATTTAGATTTGAAGGTGAACGGGATCAGATACTGTGGAAGAAGAATTATCTACAATCTGTATAAGTCTGCCGTTATAAGAATGGAAAGCTGTGAAAAAGAAGCAGCAATCCAGAAAGGAGTGAAGCAAGATTGTTTTTTTGTCACCTCTCCTTTTCGATACTTATATAGAACAGGCGGTAATGAAAATCAAAGACGAATTTGGAAAAGTAATCACAATGCTAGGAGAAGAAATCAAAACTATAAGATTTGCCGTTTATATTGTTATTTTACCAGAGTATGCAGAAGATCGGTAGAAACTGCTGAACGGTATGGACACAATCCTGAAGGAGTACAAGATGAAAGTAAATAAATCCAAAACAAACGTGATGGAATACAGTCTAATGAATTCAGATGATGTCGGAAATATCAGGTTAGGACATGAACTCTTAAAGGGAGTACATGAATATTGTTACTTGGATAGCAAAATAACTGATGATGGTGGAAGGTGAACATAAATGCAAACTATCACAGGCAAGGAAGCCTTTCTTAAGAAAGGAGATTTGCTCACTTCGAACACTGATGTAGGAATTAGAAAGACGTTTCTGAACACTTTCGTCTGGATCATGGCATTGTTCGGAGGTGAAACAATGACGATAAGTAGCTCAAAAAGAAAGAGAATAGAAGTTTTGAAATGTGGTGTTACAGAAGAATGCTGAATATGAGATGTGTTGATCGAATCACGAATGAAGAGAATTGATGAGAAGAGATAGGGCACCTCTTAAGACACCCGGGACTTGTTCAGTTGGTTTGTGAGGGAAGTGCAGGCGGCAAGAACGGTAGTGATAGACCAAGGTATGAATATGAAAAACAGATTAGAGTAGATGTAGGACGCAGCAGTTATGTAGAAATTAAAAGTTTGATGATGATGATGATGATGCTTGTTGTTTAAAGGGGCCTAACAACGAAGGTCATCGGTCCCAAAATTAAAAGTTTAACACAGGATAGGGTGGTATATTAAGCTTCATCAAACCACTCTATGGACTGATGACCCATACAACAGCACATTCTTCGGCTTCCTTGTCCATAAATGAAATGGCGTACGGCTCTTAGTGCCGCGAGTGTCCGAGGACATGTTCGACTCGCCAGGTGCAGGTCTTTTGATTTGACGGCCGTAGGCGACCTGCGCGTGGTGATGAGGATGAAATGATGATGAAGATAACATACACTGACTGACAGATCAAATGCAACACCAAGAAGGAGTGGTCAGAACTTTATGCCAATTGCAGGGTAGACTGACGTCACTGAGGTATGCTCATGATGTGAAATGCGCCGCTGTGCTGCGCACGTAGCGAACGATAAATGGGACACGGCGTTGGCGAATGGCCCACTTCGTACCGTGATTTCTCAGCCGACAGTCATTGTAGAACGTGTTGTCGTGTGCCACAGGACACATGTATAGCTACGAATGCCAGGCCGCCGTCAACGGAGGCATTTCCAGCAGACAGACGACTTTACGAGGGGTATGGTGATCGGGCTGAGAAGGGCAGGTTGGTTGCTTCGTCAAATCGCAGCCGATACCCATAGGGATGTGTCCACGGTGCAGCGCCTGTGGCAAAGATGGTTGGCGCAGGGACATGTGGCACGTGCGAGGGGTCCAGGCGCAGCCCGAGTGACGTCAGCACGCGAGGATCGGCGCATCCGCCGCCAAGCGGTGGCAGCCCCGCACGCCACGTCAACCGCCATTCTTCAGCATGTGCAAGACACCCTGGCTGTTCCAATATCGACCAGAACAATTTCCCGTCGATGGGTTGAAGGAGGCCTGCACTCCCGGCGTCCGCTCAAAAGACTACCATTGACTCCACAGCATAGACGTGCACGCCTGGCATGGTGCCGGGCTAGAGCGACTTGGATGAGGGAATGGCGGAACGTCGTGTTCTCCGATGAGTCACGCTTCTGTTCTGTCAGTGATAGTCACCGCAGACGAGTGTGGCGTCGGCGTGGAGAAAGGTCAAATCCGGCAGTAACTGTGGAGCGCCCTACCGCTAGACAACCCGGCATCATGGTTTGGGGCGCTATTGCGTATGATTCCACGTCACCTCTAGTGCGTATTCAAGGCACGTTAAATGCCCACCGCTACGTACAGCATGTGCTGCGGCCGGTGGCACTCCCGTACCTTCAGGGGCTGCCCAATGCTCTGTTTCAGCAGGATAATGCCCGCCCACACACTGCTCGCATCTCCCAACAGGCTCTATGAGGTGTACAGATGCTTCCGTGGCCAGCGTACTCTCCGGATCTCTCACCAATCGAACACGTGTGGGATCTCATTGGACGCCGTTTGCAAACTCTGTCCCAGCCTCGTACGGACGACCAACTGTGGCAAATGGTTGACAGAGAATGGAGAACCATCCCTCAGGACACCATCCGCACTCTTATTGACTCTGTACCTCGACGTGTTTCTGCGTGCATCGCCGCTCGCGGTGGTCCTACATCCTACTGAGTCGATGCCGTGCGCATTGTGTAACCTGCATATCGGTTTGAAATAAACATCAATTATTCGTCCGTGCCGTCTCTGCTTTTTCCATAACTTTCATCCCTTTCGAACCACTCCTTCTTGGTGTTGCATTTGCTCTGTCAGTCAGTGTATACATCCAGCCCCCATGCCAGCGAAATTAACCAATGATGGTTAAAATTCCCGACCTTGCCGGGAATCGAAGCCGGGACACCTCTGACCAAAGGCCAGCACGCTAACCATTTAGCCATGGTGCCGGACTCCTTGTCCATATAAGAAAGCTTCTCAGGTGACCTCATAGGGCTGTTCAATAAGGATTTAAATTCGTCTACGATTAGAACACTTAAGGGTGACGAAGACTCGCCACCCCTACACCGCGTTACTGGCTTTCTTCCTCTTTTAACTAATCTTAGATGGCATACGACTGTGCTAGAATTCGTTACTGCAACCTAGAGTGTAAGAGGGGTGTCGGGATAAGTGGTTCAGATTTACAGACACGTAAATTAACTCCGGTTGGGTAAAATTCTGGCACCTCGGTGCCTACGAATACCATAAATATAGTTAATGGACCATAAATCCAATTAAGAGGCAAGTGTAAATTCGAGTATGCTACGCAGTTAGTCATAGTTCAATGTAAATTACCATATAAATATGTTATTGGCTTTACGTCCCACTAACTACTTTCCGAGACGCTGAGGTGCCAGAATTTAATTAATCTGCAGTTCTTTTACGTGCCAGTAAATCTACCGACACGAGGCTGACGTATTTGAGCACCTTCAAATACCACTGGACTGAGCCAGGATCGAACCTGCCAAGTCGGGGTCAACCGTCTGAGTAATTCAGCCCGGCTGTAAGTTGTTACTTCCAGTCTACTGATCGATGGGATATATACATGAACTGAGAACGGTAGGGTCAGTACAACTAGACTTAACGCCCGAACGGAATAAATCAATCGACGTGAAATCTGGCTGTGACTTTCTCACGGCGAAAAATCTCTGTTCAAGTCTCATCATTGAAGCATCATTTGTAGAGGTCTCGGACGACTTTGATTCTCAACTTCTTGTAATTGTTGAGATGGCACATTTCTCTCCACGTCGCAATATTAGCAGTCCAGAATCTTCTTGTTAACCAGCTAATATTGTTCCCCTTGAGCTCCCATACGACCAGACATGAATAAGCTAGTTTCGTTCGGAAAGACGTGAGATTTCTACTCAAAGCAAATGGAAAATCTGATGGAAAGAAAGCAATGAATCAAGGAACTATTTCCATGCTCATTCATGAGCTCATAATGCAAGGTCGCCGAGTTCGGTCTAATTTCATGCCCCAATAGCACCAGACTCGTGCCATTATAAGCAAGAGAACATTAACGTCACTGTGTTCAGGATGAATAAATTACATTCAGTGCTCATTATGCCTACTACTGTGTTCTATTTTTAGATGTCTAAAATTAGACTGCACATTAACATACCCCATTCCCCATTATTCCAATGTATCATGAAATGAACTAAATTTAACAAGAAAGTGCGTTAGAGTCCTCCTCTGTGGTGTAGTGGTTAGCGTGATTAGCTGCCACCCCCGGGTTCGATTCCCGGCTCTGCTACGAAATTTGAAAAGTGGTATACGAGGGCTGGAACGGGGTCCACTCATCTTCGGGAGGTTAACTGAGTAGAGGTGGGTTCGATTCCCACCTCAGCCCACCACGAAGTGGTTTTCCGTGGTTTCCCACTTCTTCTCCAGGCAAATGCCGGGATGGTACCTAACTTAAGGCCACGGCCGCTTCCTTCCCTCTTCCTTGCCTATCCCATCCAATCTTCCCATCCCTCCACAAGGCCCCTGTTCAGCATAGCAGGTGAGGCCGCCTGGGCGAGCTACTAGTCATTCTCCCCAGTTGTATCCCCCGACCCAAAGTCTGAAGCTCCAGAACACTGCCGCTGAGGCGGTAGAAGTGGGATCCGTCGCTGAGTCCGAGGAAAAAACCGACCCTGGAGGGTAAACAGATGAAGAAGAAGAAGTAGTGCGTAAGAAAGGGAGATGGTGACTCCTAGGTGTCAATGTCATTTTTCCCAGTTTCATAACCGATTTTCATTGCATTCCGTATTAAGACACACATCGAGGAAGAATTCGGACGCTGAATATGAAGAGTGTCATCTCAGATCGCAGGAAATTTCTACATCCATCTTGACGCGGGACTTATTCAACTTCGAGATCGGAAAAGATTAAATTGTTAATATCTTTGAAAGTGTGCAATAATAGCCGCTAGCCTTGTTCAAAGAACAATGATGGCAATTCACTTATGTGTGTGAGAAAAATGTTGTGTCTGAGTAGGAAGATGCCATATTGGAGGTATGAGTTCTTTTTCACAGAATGGTAATCGTCACAGGTCACAACATTTTCAAGGCGTAAAACTTGCATCATGACAGCGAACGAAGGACAAGTCACTACACCGATTACAATAATTCACTCTATCTAAATGAAAGGTGAATGCCTTTGGTGTGGTAAACCATTCATTTAAGCAGCGTGGTGATCTGATGTGCGTTTTTCAGGATCGGTTACACATATGATCATCCTGCAGGAATTCGCTTTTGACTCAGATACAGCGAACCTTTGTGGCTTAAGTGCAGGGATTCGCTCCTCATTCCTTGTTCATGGTACAAGCTAATAGCTTTTCATCATTTTACGACATCTGACGATGACCTGTTTGTGAAATAGAACTCATATCTACCAGAGGTCATCATCCTATTCAGTGACATTGCTTTTCACCCCACCCAAAGATTTAACTTTCACGATCTCAAGTGGAAAATGTTTTTCATTAGCAGTACATACGAACTAGATGTTTCATGGCGTTTTAATCGTCATCAACAGTGTGTTTTCATGACATCGAAGGTGGATAGGTTCTTTGTGAGTGTAGACTTTTCATGCGCATCCTACTTCAGTAGTAATCAACCGCCTTTGATATATGGCAATACTGACCCGCGACACATGCATCTCTTCGCTTGCTACTGATTAGACATCAGACTGTACATTCTACAATCCAGCGGTACCCACACACTGTACGCAGCCACGGGAGTTAAATGTATGTGAGCGATGTAATAAAATACAACTACTATGACTGACTACACATATGCTTTCATTAATAATGGACTCTGTTATGGAGGGTAAGAGAAGTAGAGGGAGACCAAGACGACGATGGTTAGACTCGGTTTCTAACGATTTAAAGATAAGAGGTATAGAACTAAATGAGGCCACAACACTAGTTGCAAATCGAGGATTGTGGCGACGTTTAGTAAATTCTCAGAGGCTTGCAGACTGAACGCTGAAAGGCATAACATTCTATAATGATAATGTATGTATGTATGTAAACACACATGTAATTGCACATATTCACGATATACTGTGTGATTCATCCGCCCCTTCCAATGTAGTTTTGTGCAACCCGAAATGTTAATTCCGTCCTGAAAACATCTACCCTGCCGGTATGCTCAGACAACACAACCGGGTATGTTGGTATTTACCTCCTCTCCATGATAGGACGCCGTAATATTATACTCCTATTAAACACTGGAAGGCATGCGTGTGTCTTCTAGATCATATGAACGTGACACGCCGGCGAAACACTAAATTGATATTGTAACCGCAGTAAACCTAATACATGCTATACGCTGCCCAGTGTGCGGTAGAGAACCATAGCCTAGTTGTTAGAGGCGCGGCGGAGCGGTGTTATGTATGAGGTGGAGAGTTCGAGTTCTGGGCGAAAATTCCATATTTTTAAAATATTTGTTTAATACAAGCCGCACGTAATGTAAGTTCAATACCCGCTTTCATGCAAATTGTGTGTAAATGAATGTGTTTGTGGCCCTAGGAAGGGCCGATTAGGCCGGACACATTTCTTTCTTTCTTAATCTGCTTAACCTCCAGGGTTGGCTTTTCCCTCGGACTCAACGAGGGATCCCACCTCTACCGCCTCAAGGGCAGTGTCCTGGAGCTTCAGACTCTGGGTCGGGGATAAAACTGGGGAGGAGAACCAGTACCTCGCCCAGGCAGCCTCACCTGCTATGCTGAACAGGGGCCTTGTGGGGGGGATGAGAAGTTTGGAAAGGATAGACAAGGAAGAGGGAAGGAAGCGACCGTGGCCTTAAGTTAGGTACCATCCCGGCATTTGCCTGGAGAAGAAGTGGGAAACCACGGGAAACCACTTCGAGGATAGCTGAGGAGGGAATCGAACCCCCCTCTACTCAGTTGACCTCCTGAGGCTGAGTGGACCTCGTTCCAGCCCTCGTACCACTTTTCAAATTTCGTGGCAGAGCCGGAAATCGAACCCGGACTTCTGGGGGTGGTACTAATCACACTAAAGACTACACCACAGAGGCGGACTCATAACATCGTACTAGCACAAAATACCCGGAAAGTTTTATAATTAGTATCCAGAAATCCTTGGTATGTCCATGTTCTAGAATTTTTATGAATCGGCACCAACATACCTCGAAGTTTTATCATGAAGGTGAATCAGCAGAAGATATCCAGCAAGACCTAGAGTTACTTCACAGGCGTTCTTGGTATAACAATGTACCAGAGTTCTCTTGAAGTTTTTCGGCGACGCAAGGATTGGGAAGGTAGTTGCGTAGCCTTGATTATGGTACACCGGGCGAGTTGGCCGTGCGGTTAGGGGCGCACTGCTGTGAGCTTGCATCCGGGAGATAGTGGGTTCGAGCCCCACTGTAGGCAGCCCTGAAGATGGTTTTCCATGGTTTCCCATTTTCACACCAGGCAAATGCAGGGGCTGTACCTTAATTAAGGCCACGGCCGCTTCCTTCCCACTCCTAGCCCTTTCCTGACCCATCGTCGCCGTAAGACCTAGACGTAAGACGTAAAGCCAATAGCTTCCTTTCCACTCCTAGGCTTTTCCCATCACATCGTCACCATAAGACCTATCTGTGCCGGTGTGACGTAAAACAAGTTGTAAATGATTATGGTACAGCACCACCATTCTCCTGGTGTGAAAATTCGAAAATATAGAAAACCATCCCGCCATCTTCCGATTGCAAGCTCACAGCTACGGGTCCCTAACCGCGTGGCCAACTCGCTCGGTACTTGTTGATTTAAAACTGGATACCACTCGCATTCAAACTGCGGTTAAAATCGTATTCACATATGAAATAATGTTTTGAAATATATGAATCCACTTATTATTAGCCAATTTGTGGCCTGGGGAGAAATTTAGGCTCCTAACATGATTTTAATATTGAATGTGTGGAAATAAACAAAATGTTTCAAAACATTCATTCTGTAGGCAGGATGGCCAACGAATTAGTAATTTATTTATTTATTTATTTATTTATGTATTTATTTATTTATTTATTTATTTATTTCATCATCATCATCATCTGTTTACCCTCCAGGTTCGGCTTTTCCCTCGGACTCGGCGAGGGATCCCACCTCTACCGCCTCAAGGGCAGTGTCCTGGAGCTTCAGACTCTTGGTCGGGGGATACAACTGGGGAGAATGACCAGTACCTCGCCCAGGCGGCCTCACCTGCTAAGCTTAACAGGGGCCTTGTGGAGGGATGGGAAGATTGGAAGGGATAGGCAAGGAGGAGGGAAGGAAGCGGCCGTGGCCTTAAGTTAGGTACCATCCCGGCATTCGCCTGGAGGAGAAGTGGGAAACCACGGAAAACCACTTCCAGGATGGCTGAGGTGGGAATCGAACCCACCTCTACTCACTTGACCTCACGAGGCTGAGTGGACCCCGTTCCATCCCTCGTACCACTTTTCAAATTTCGTGGCAGAGCCGGGAATCGAACCCGGACCTCCGGGGGTGGCAGCTAATCACGCTAACCACTACACCACAGAGGCGGACTATTTATTTATTTATTTATTTATTTATTTATTTATTTATTTATTTATTAGATACAGCCTATGGAGGGCCATTTTACACAAATAACAAGTTTAAATAAGTATAAAAGAATACCAACGCTATAAGCAACAATATTAAGTATCAACAGTAAATTATTAACGATAACAGTGTAATAACAATGGCAACTATAACTGGCAAGGGTCGGTTACAGAGTTAGGAAGAAGAAAGTTCGTGGGTTGGATGGACGGAAGAAAATGGAAACCTGGAGAGGACTTCAAAGGAATCCTTTCATTTTGTGTTTGAAGGATGCGAAGGGTGTGAATATTTCAAAATCGGGTAGTGAGTTAGCAAGGTTAGGGAGACGGTGGAAGCTAGAGCGTTGTTGTAAAGTTAGAAGCGGACGGGACACATGATGAGTATATCGGTTGCGTGTTGGGCGAGGGGTGGGTGGGAGGACGTGTTTAGGGAAGTACGTCGGAAGAGTAGTACATTTAATGAGCTCTTTGCTGGCAAGATGTAGTGTTTACAGTGCACTGTGTTTTCCGTTATGAGCTAAAATAAATTTCTTACTTTCATTGACCTGTCTCAGTCTCATCCTTGGATTTGACAATATGAAAGTGACTGAGGTATGAGCCTTGATTACGTACCGAATGATCACCGGCATGTTCTTTATTCCCGGAATGGTAAGTCTTTCCATATTAGTTTTCTTCATGCCACACATTGTTCAACCTCCCGAACTGATGTTCGAATGTACATTTAGCTTCACTAATTCTCCGCATTGAGAGCTTCTATATATCCTCAATAAAGTTAAGGTCAGAGCTGTTCTCATTCCGGTCTCTCCATCTTGTTCTCTATTTTCTTCAAGATGGCTTATCACAATCTTTGTTGCTTGGTGCGGAAAATCGCGACTTTACTGTAGTTTGGAAACTAGACATATACAGTGGTGGTCAAAATAATAGAGCCACCTGGCAAAGGTTTAGAATAAAGTGCAAATTTATTACTAGACATGTTTGTACTATGATGGAAACAAAATTTTACGTTGTACAGGAACCATTACAACAGAGTCACATTGTACCATAGTCAGTTATATAGATAACACAACTGAAACTAATCAATAATATTCAAAATAATACCAGACCACAGGGTCAAAAAAATAGAGCCACTTGACACAAATATTTTGTACTTGATCTAAGTCTTAGGAAATTTACAGGAACAGTCGTTTTTGCATAGGAGTGCATTAGTACTTCGTGGTGTAACCCTTATTTTTGAGGATTTCCCTGCACCTCTTACCCATAGAGTCGACTAAACGCCTGCATTCGTCGCTGCTGATCGCATACAAGGCTCTCTGGATTTCTTCCCAAAGTTTATCTAAAGACGTAGCTTTTGAGCGGTCAATTCTGTTGTCTACGATCTCCCATAAGTTCTCGATGGATGATGCGTCAGGGGATTGAGGTGGCCACTCTAATACTTCGATATGGTGATATTGAAAAAACTGCTTTATGATACTTGCAGTATGCTTTGGATCGTTATCGTGCTGACATTTCCATTTCAGCGGCATTTCCTCTTCAGCATAAGGCAGCATCATATTTGCTAAGATGTCGTTGTACATTTCTGCGTTCATTATGCCGTTGATACGGTGTATTGGACCAAGGCCATACCATGAAAAACATCCTCATACCGTAACACTTCCGCCACCGTATTTCACATTCTTAAGGTGTACTTGGGATTAAATTCCTGGTTTGGTGGGCGGCGCACATAGACTTTTCCGTCTGAGGAAAACCTATTATACTTGGATTCATCGGACCAAAGGATGTTCCTCCATCAAATATTGGGTTTGTGTTCATTTCTCCGGGCGAAGGCCAACCTTTTCCGAACATTAGCTTTTGAAACATGTGGCTCCTGTCTCGCAATGCGCCCATTCAATTTTGCGGATCTCAGTCGTCTTTGAATCGTTGAAGTTGATGGTTGAACATCATTTTTGTCGCTAAACAAAATGGCTTTCAGTCGTGGTGGTGACAAAAATGGGTTTCTTTACTTCCCTAGTGATGAGTCTGTCTACGCGAGGAGTAGTTACACGAGGTCGCCCCCTGTTCCCCACCTGCGGCTTTGTTTGTTTTGCCAGTCTAATGGCGTTCTGGACTCGTTTTCGCGAAACGTGTAAATCTTTGGCTATTTGATTCATGGATATCCCACTTTTGAACATCCGGAACATTACTATACGATCATCATCACTTGCATGCTCTGCTCTGCCCATCTAGAAGAATGTAAACAAAACCAAACGTCAGTTTACATACAAAATAATATTGAGTGGAGGTTTGTTGACAAATAATATTACTAGCCCCCAAAACAACTGCAAAAAATCAATTTGAACGGGACTTCTGTAAAACGGCTCTATTATTTTGACCCATAAGATTCTTACCTTTATGCCTCTTTTCGAACGTCTAGCTCAAACGCTTCCTTTCGCACGACTACAGACAGCAGCGACGTCTTCCCTGATATTGTCTAAAAGGGACTGACAACACAGCACTCGTGGAGATTTTGCGAACTAATAGATATCCTAGTTCTTAATCCAGTCAATAGAGGTGGCTCTATTATTTTGACCGCCACTGTATATCCGATATTTAAGGTTGTTGTTCTTTCCTGATTGAACTGTACGTTTAAAAATGAAGTCAATCTATTGAATGTCTTTACATCACACCCAATACAGCTATTTTCGTAGTATGTTTTACAGTTTTCCCTACACATTCTTGTAGCAGCTGTTCCCCAGTCCTAGGTGGAACAACACAATTTATACATTTAGTGGGGGTGACAAGTTCAGCAAACTTTACCTTATTTCTATTTTTCATCCTCACTTTGCAATCATACCTTACATCAAAATGTCCGGTAGAGGACGAATTGTTCCTTTAATTAAAAAGACTTCATTAACATTTTAATTCGCTGTACACCTACTGCAATGGATTCCATGCCTTAGGATGAAGATTCCTTAGAGCAGCACCCACAAGTAAAATGTAAGCCGAATATAAAACTTATACATATTAATACAACATTAACTTTGGAATTAATATTAAGTTAACAATGAATTTAGACTGTATTAGCAGAGTGCTTTCCAGAATCAAACTAAACTACGATTTTGACAGCAAGTTCTCTTAACACGTATTGTAAGGAGGATAATAAGACATACACGTAATTATAGATATTGAAGTGAAAGAGAGAGAAAACGTTCGTCAGAAATCCAGTGGTTTTTTACAATACGCTTTACGTCGCACCGACACATGTAGGTTTTATGGAGACGATGAGATAGGAAAAGGCTAGGAATGGGAAGAAAACGACCGTGGCCTTAAATATGGTACATCCCCAGCATTTGCCTTGTGTGAAAATGGGAAACCACGGGAAACGACACTCAGGGCTGCCGACAGTGGGATACGAACCCACTTTCTCCCGAATGCAAACTGATAGTTACGTGACCTAAACAGCACATCCACCTACTTTGTAGCAGAAATCAATTGAGGCTGTTCCATTCAGGAAGTGTGTTGCTACACAGCTTACTGTACTAACCAGTTACAAATACAACAATAGAGGGATAACTAAAATTTAATGTAGACCTACATTTGTTGTCGTTTGTAACTACAAGTAGGCCTATATCTACATATGATCTCTAGAGTTGATTTCAAGTCCCGAATATATGGTAATTGAAGATTTCGATAAATTCTATTAAGGCGGTTTCACAGATGTCTATCAGCTGTCTTTTAAAATGAATTTTTATTGACAACATTTCTTTCTTTCTTTCTTTCTTTCTTTCTTTCTTTCTTTCCTTCCATCTTTCTTTTTTAATCTGCTTACCCTCGGACTTAGTTAGGGATCCCACCTCTACCGCCTCAAGGACAGTGTTCTGGAGCGTAAGATATTGGGTCGAAGGATACAACTGTGGAGGATGACCAATACTTCGCCCAGGCAGCTTCACCTGCGATACTGAGCAGGGGCCTTGGTGGGGGATGGGAATATTTGAAGGGATAGACACGGAAGAGGGAAGGAAGCGGTCGTGGCCTTAAGTTAGGTACCATCGAGGCATTTGCCTGGAGGAGAAGTGCGAAACCACGGAAAACCACTTCCAGAATGGCTGAGGTGGGAATCGAACTCACCTGTACTCAGTTGACCTCACGAGGCTGAATGGACCCCGTTACAGCCCTCGTACCACTTTTCAAATTTCGTGGCAGAGCCGGGAATCGAACCCGGGCCTCCGGGGTTGGCAGCTAATCACACTAACCACCACACCACAGAGGCGGACTGTACAATAAATCACTGTATTAAAAGTACTACATTATTGTAGAAGGTATATTTAGAGTATCAGAATAAGCTATGCTATTAATGTTCGTGTATACAGTTACACACAGTCAAACTTATTCAAGAAATAAGCACCTAAACAACTTGTCATCTATATTTCTCGTTCATGAAAACAACTTTAGTATCTGTCAACAACTTTTACTGAATCATCCCTAGTATAGAGAGACGAATATTAAAGACTGTTTATAGAAGAGTGAAGTTATGGTAAAATGGAGGAGGTTAAGAAGTCGAAGGGATGTAATTTACTGAGATAGGAATTGATAGTGAGGTTTGGAGAGAAACAAAGGAATCTGATTGACTTTACTCTAATACTTGATTTTCTTTAGGAGACCATGAACCTCTTCTATATTACAGAAGTTTATATCTGTACTCAGGAAGTCCACAGACCTGCACGTTTCTACAGGATAATGCAACTGTACTCAGGAGTCAACAGATCTGTACGACATTACAGTAAAGTACGTCTGTACTCATGAGGTTATGGAACTCAGATATAACTCAGTTGGTCATGGACCTGGACAATGTCATACAACCCTTTATCCATGTTCAGCTGAATAAATCTGGGTGACATTAAAATATACATTGTTTCTACACAAGATATTTAAAAATATTCCTTACGTCATGTTTATGAACATAACTTTTTATAAAGTTTTCTCTGAGAGGTCGTGTTTATTAGGTACCTGTACAAATAATATTTTCCGGTGGCTATTACAACCGGCTGGAGCCCTTTTTGGGCCAGTAGCGGCGATTGGGAATTATAAGTGGGGGGAAAATGTACAGACATTAAAAGTACCAAGGTTTGTGGGATATAAATGGTGGCGGGAAGGTGGGATATGAGCATCAAAACTGGAAGATAAGTTACAAAATGATCAGTTTTTTAATGCTCTCTGAGCGAAGTTGACCAACTTCAGTTCGGTAATAATAGATTTTTGAGATTTCGATTCAATACTGAAAACCTGCAACCTGTTTTCCAGTCATTGACCGAGTCAGGGATGTGATGAATGAATCATATACAGGCTATTAGTACAATGGGGTCGCCACCCACAAAGTTATTTATTAATGACTGATAGATGTTATGAAAGGAGAATGGAGAGTGTTTCTGAAATGAAAGATGACAGGGAAAACCGGAGTACCCGGAGAAACACCTGTCCCACCACCGCTTTGCCCAGCATAAATCTCACATGAAGTGACCGGGATTTGAACCACGGTATCCAGCGGTGAGAGGCCGACGGGCTGCCGTCTGAGCCACGGAGGCTCCAATTGATTCAATACTATATAATAAAACTTTCATCAAAAGAACAATTTTACACATGTATTACAATGAAACAGAAGTACGGTGTGATTATACAATTTAAAATCATTTAGGTCCGACTCTGTGGTGTAGTGGTTAGTGTGATTAGCTGCCACCCCCGGAGGCCCGGGTTCGATTCCCGGCTCTGCCACGAAATTTGAAAAGTGGTATGAGTGCTGGGACGGGGTCCATTCAGCCCCGGGAGGTCAACTGAGTAGAGTGGGGTTCAATTCCCTCCTCAGCCATCCACGAAGTGGTTTTCCGTGGTTTCCCACTTCTCCTCCAGGCAAATGCCGGGATGGTACCTAACTTAAGGCCACGGCCGATTCCTTCCCTTTTCCTTGTCTATCCCTTCCAATCTTCCCATCTCCCAACAAGGCCCCTGCTCAGCATAGCAGGTGAGGTCGCCTGGGCGAGGTACTGGTCATCCTCCCCAGTTGTATCCCCCGACCGAAAGTCTCACGCTCCACGACACTGCCCTTGATGCGGTAGAATTGGGATCCCTCGCTGAGTCCGAGGGAAAAACCAACCCTGTAGCGTAAACAGATTAAGAAGAAGAAGAAGAAAATAGTATTTGACTACACACTAATAAACTAAGAGACACTAAAGAGACTGCTACCCTTACTCACAGCACATGCAAAGTCTCCACTACTTGTTGTGGCGCTATACAGATCGGTTAGACGTGAAGAACATTTTATGCGTATTTCCGATAGTAATTTTGTTAATAATTAAAGAAAATAGAGGAAAGGCCTGATAAGACAGCAGGGCTTGTACAAATTGTTCTTTTTAAATAATTCCTATAATTCCTAGTTTCAGCCGAATAAAATGGAATAAAATTGCAATATTTTCTCCACGAAGTGTTTAGGGTTGAACTACTGATGAGGGCAGAGAGCGTCTGCTGAGTGTGGGAAGCTGCATGTGATTATGGTGGAAGATAATCTTGTGTATGATGTGTGAGTTTTAAGAATGTTAGGGACAGCAGGGAATCTTAGTCCCAAAGCCATGGGAATTAAAAGTTTACGTTTGCAATTCCACGACTCAGACAGGAATTCAACCGAAGTCTCCGAGTTCCGAAGGGTAAGACACAGATAGCTCATCCATGGAGATTAATGGGATCTGTACTGGGAATCAGGAATCAGTCCCTCAACAAAAGAGGTGAGCTCCTAATCAACTGCAGTACCCAGCACATCTACGCAATTTCTATTGATAAATATCTGACTCGTTGGCTGAATGGTCAGCGTACTTGCCTTCGGCTCACAGGGTCCCGGATTCGATTCCCGGCTGGTACATGATTTTTAACCTTATTGATTAATTCCAATGGCCCGGGGGCTGGGTGTTTGTGCTGTCCCCAACATCCCTGCAACCACACATAACACTACCCTACACCACAATAACACGCAGTTACCTACACATGGCAGATGCCGCCCGCACTCAAGGGCTGCACTCGGCTAGAAATAGCCACATGAAATTATTATACTGATAAATATGTTACAGGTGTGTCTTGCTAATTATGCGTATTAACTAGGGAGAGGATTGGAAGTGAAACACCATCCAGAATTTTCTGGAATAAAAATTGATTTACTCAAGTACAGTTTTGATCAATTTCCCAAGTTCATCAGTACTCGTGACCTTACGGCTAACAATCATCCGGCTCTGGGCTACACTCGCCAGCCATTTACTGAATACACTAAATTGCTCAACGTTGTGAGCCCCTTCCAGATTCACACTCTTGGCGTCGGCATTTCATCGCTGCGTGTGACGTTTGCGTTGGCAGAGCGGAGACAAATCTAGTTTTCATCGAACTCCCTCCCCCCACTCTCCCTACTTGTCACTTCATTACAGTAACGCTTCCTAATGAGCTATTTGGCATCGTCTTGATGGAGTTCATGGATCTCGGTCAGCAGTCAGAATAGACTTCAAACGAACAACGTTACTATAACATACCTAATACCTTACTCGGCACTTGGCTGGAATAGAGTATATTATTATTATTATTATTATTATTATTATTATTATTATTATTATTATTATAGTATTTCTTGTTGGTTTAACGTGGCACTAACACATACAGGTTTTTGGCGACGCATGGCGGGAAGGCAGTGAAAAAATGAAATGGCGTATGGCTATTAGTGCCGGAAGTGTCCGAGGACAAGTTCGGCTCGCCAAATGCAGGTATTTTGAATTGACTCCCATAGGCGACCTGCGCGTCATGATGAGGATGAAATGATGATGAAGACGACACACACACCCAGCCCCCGTGCCAGCGAAATTAACCAATTATGGTTAAAATTCCCGACCCTGCCAGGATCGTACCCGGGACCCCTGTGGCCAAAGGCCAGCACGCTAACCATTTAGCCATGGAGCCGGATGGAGAAGTTAGTAGTTGTGACTGATATCCATCTGAGGTGAAATGTCAAACTACAGGAAAACCGTCTTTGTGGCTTCCGATGGGATTCAAACTCACCATTTTCTGAATGCAAACTTACAGCTATACGATCTGCATCGCGCGAACTTATGTAAGGAGACTCTCACAAACAGAATTTACTCATGTTTAGATAACAAGATGTTCGACGCCTGGTTTCTGTTGTGATGAGTTTTTGATTTATTGAAAAATCATGACACGTAATATCATGTCATGATATAATAATTGCTCTTAAGGTTGCAAGTAGACACACTAGTTGCTGATATTCAGTTATTAAGCTAGGAAAGTAGTCATAATTATATTACTGTACTTACCGATCGGACGTCTGTCGATGAATCCCAATATATTCTTAAGATGAGTGTGAAAACAAGGGAATAAGTCTGTGAGAATGACCTCTTACACCTAAACTGACCTTGAAGTACCTCCTGGCTGGTAATGATGATGCTTTTTGTTTAAAGGAGCCTAACATCTAGGTTATCGGCTCCTAACTCCCTGGCTGGAAATCTTCGCCCATTACAATATCACCAACCTCTACACTTCACTTCCGGGAGCTATGATAACTGAACGTCTTTGTTAGTGGCTTCTCACCCAAGTGTCCGTGATTTAAATCTCGACCAATGCATGTGCGATTTTTAAAAATTTGAAGTTAGTTTATTGTTTATTGCCTTTCTTACATGGTGCGACTCAGGCTATGAAGCCTGCTATTATCCCAAACCATAGTATGAAACACCGTTATACGATTTATGGAATAATGTAAATAAAATCCATTTAATAACTAGTTAAATTTCATATTTCTAAATATCACTAACATTAACTTACTTAGCATCTACAATTTTGTGTCCTCGTTAATAGTAGCAACTATGTATTAGTTTTGTTACATTAGTGTGATATACTTTATACGGTTTTATAATTTTTTACCGGGTGAGTTGACCGTGCGGTTAGGGTCGCGCAGCTGTGAGATTGCATCCGGGATATAGTGGGTTCGAACCCCGCTGTCGGCAGTCCTGAAGATGGTTTTCCATGGTTTCCAATTTCCACACCATACAAATGCTCGGGATGTACCTTAATTAAACCACGGCCGCTTCCTTCCCAATCCTAAGCCTACCGAGCTCGATAGCTGCAGTCGCTTAAGTGCGGCCAGTATCCCGTATTTGGGAGATAGTAGGTTCAAACCCCACTGTCGGCAGCCCTGAAAATGGTTTTCCGTGATTCCCATTTTCACACCAGGCAAATGCTGGGGCTGTACCATAATTAAGACCACGGCCGCTTCCTTCTCACTCCTAGCCCTTCCTTGTCCCATCGTCGCCATAAGACCTATCTGTGTCGATGCGACGTAAAGTGTAAATTCAAAATCCTCAACCTGTTTCCAGTCATTCGACCGGGTCAGGAGTGGAATGAATAAAGCCCCCATCTAGCGGCGAGAATAGGAATTGTGCCAGCTGCCGAAGCCTGTCGTAATCCTCTGGGGCAATGATTAATGATGGACAGATGAAATGAAATGGTATTGGAGAGTGTTGCTGGAATGAAGGATGCCAGGGAAAACCGGAGTACCCGGGGAAAAACCTGTCCCGCCTCCGCTTTATCCAGCACAAATCTCACATGGAGTGACCGGGATTTGAACCACGGAACCCAGCGGTGAGAGGCCGTTGCGCTGCCACCTGAGCCACGGAGGCTCAACGCGACGTAAAGTAAATTGTTAAAAAAAAAATCTTTAAAATAGCCTCGGACTGCCTATGTCTCTTATCTCAGCTGGTATTGAGTTCCAAGAACGTGTGGTAGTGGGTATAAATGAGTTGTTATATGCGTTACTATGATGAATGGGAATAGTATAGTAGTATAGTATTTATTTAAACATAACAGGCGATTAGCTCCGATACATGTTTACAAAGACCCTTCTCATGCACAGACAACTAACAACAAAAGAAAAGAAACACGAGACTCCTCGGGGATGCCATGAGGTCCGTCCGATACTCCGGAAACGTGACACTCCCAAGGGAGGGTCACCACGGCAGTCATCCTCAGTCCCTACATGCCACGTCCATCGCCTCCATTTAATATTAAGAAACAAAATAAATACAAAGTAATATATAATAATATTAATAATAATATAAGATAGCTGCCTACTACTACTGTCCGGCCGCACCATCACCCCTGGTGAGAAAAAGGTCACCCTCCCTGTGATGGCAGGACCGGCCCTACCCGTGGGGCCCAGAAGAAGACCCCCGCTACCTCTACCAGATGGCAGTGCAGTTTTCTCACCATTCCATTTACGGCCGGCCACTTGGAGCTGAACCCGCCCTCGTCCTGTTCCCCGCCTCTCTCACTCCTCATCCCACATATATCTCCATCCTTCTTTAGGGTAGGCCCGTCCTACCCCACACTCTTAAGAGCATGCCTTTCTCTCCCTTATCCAATGAATGGGAATAGGTAAGAGGGATCGTGCGGATGACCTAGAAGGAGCTCTACCTGAAGGGGAGAGGCATTTAAAGTCAGTTATGAGATAATCTGATTGGCAGAACACTGTGGAGGAGGGAAATAGCGTGGGATCGTTCAGTCAATCTTAGCCATGACAGCTGAGAGGGCTGATATTTAACACGAATCGAGTACAAGCAACGTAGGCTCGCTGTAGTCGACTATACAAACTACATTTCCATGGTCAAATATTGGGAATATTGGACTCAAAACCAATAATCTTCTTGTATTTCCTGGAAAGGAGTCCCTCATCCTTTTAAATTAGAGAATGCACTCTTTGACACACTTTCGTGACATGTCCTGACCAATTGAATGCTACTCCAAGGTTCTTTACATGATCACTGAATATTATTGGTATTCCACTGAGCATAACACTGGATAAAGAGTGTTTTGTAATTTAACGTGTGATTTATAAGCATATGTGATTTGATGGGTTCACTTCCAGGCCATGTATGCTAGTCCCGTCTTTAACATTTGTTAGGACTTCGTTTAACTTAGTGATTGCATTGTTTAAGTCATTAGGCGCTGTGTGAATGTATAATTGAACATCATCTGCATATAGATGATATTTACAATTATTGGTAAACATCACAGATAAGTCGTTCTTGTATAACGAGAAGAGAAGCGGCGACAAAACTCCACCCTGTGCCACGCCCAACTGAGTGGTTTGCTACGATGTATAATTTCCTACTGATTCACACTGCTGACGACCACTAAGATAGGATTGTACCCAGGATGAAGTGCTGTAAGGAAATATCATCGTCTTGAGTTTAGAATGTAATATGTCTCTGTCTACACAGTCGAAGGTTTTACTTAAGTTCAAGATAACAAGTATAGTCAGTAGTCCTTTATCCATCACTAGTTGCATGTCATTTGTCACTTTCACTAATACCGTGGCAGTACTAGTTTGGTTTGAATCCTGCCTGATATTTGTCAAGTAATGTAACGTGCAAGATACTCAGTCATTTACTTATGTACTATCTTCTCCAATATTTTTCTTAACAGAACGATAACATACGGCACTATTAGGGTTTTTATTTTTAGGTAAGGGTAGGATGATTACATATTTCCAATTCGAAGAAAATGCTCGGTCATGAGTGAGTTATTAATGATATGTGTGACTGTTTGGAGTATGATGTATAGGATTCTTTTTAAAGGACACAGGTTTATTCCATTATGGCACCTAGCGAGTTGGCCGTGCGGTTAGGGTCGCGCAGCTGTGAGCTTGCATTCAAGGGATAGTGGGTTTTCGAACCCCACTGTCGGAAGCCCTGAAGATGGTTTACTATTTTACACCTTCCCACTCCTAGCCCTTTCCTACCCCATTGTCGCCATAAGACATATCTGTGTCGGTGCGACGTAAAGCAACTTCTACAAACAAACAAAAATCCATCATGGCCAGTGGACCCTGATTTTATTTCACTGAAGACGTTCGTAACAACATTTGAGGTCGCATAAGAAAATTAGTACTGTTCTCCCTTACGTCTTACTTAGTACTGTTCTCCCTTACGTCTTACTTTGGAAGATATTGTGTTAATTACTGCTGCATTGGTCTGTTCCACCATCTGGGTGGATCGTGAGCTTAAATACGAACTTAGGTCATCTGGTACTACATTAAAGTTGCTGACATTTGTATTTTTTTTTCTTAATCCCATTTCGCGAAGAGGTTTCCAAATCTGAATAGAATGTTCATTGTTCAAAATGTCATAAGAGTGGCGTAATTTTGCATTTCTAACTGACTGTGATGTTCCGTTTCGGACTATTTTTATAGTTTTCGAAATTGTCTGATGAAGGATATTTCACAAAATTATTATAGACTGGGCCTCTGATTTTCACCTGGTCCCGAATTTCTTGGGAAAGGCATAGATTCGAAGGTCGCTTTACCTAGCAGTACCTAGAGGCGCATGTCTGTCATACAAAGTGAGAAGAACCTCGTTAAAATGGTTTACCTTTTCGTTAATGTCTTTTATGTACGGAATGTTGTGCCATGGTGTGTTAAGTGCGTCTTCGTTTAAGTGTTTAAAATACCTATATGTGATTAATTTCGGCTTGAATTTGGGGCACATTAAGGAGTATGCTGCGTAGACCACGTCATGTCGGGAAAGGCCGAGAGCGGGCATCTGACTATGGGTTAGGTTTCGGTTGATATTATTAGTGGTTATTAGATCGAGGAGCGTGTGTGAGTTGTCAGCATGATGTGTAGGGAGTAGGGGTAGGATTGTTGTATTAATGGCTGTAAACATCTCAATCAATCGTTTCCAGAGAGTTTAGGTGGTATAGAATATCTAATAAGGAAATTAGTGTCCTTGGCTCCAAGTAAGAGTGGTGGATTCGTGCGGATTCCAGGAGCTAATAATAATACACATTATATACAAAATGCTTATTAAAAGTACGTTCGTTAAAACTCCTGGGGTGTCTGGACTCCTTGGACATGCCCCCCCCCCCCCCATCTCTGGATACGCCCTTGTCTTCATTTGTTATTCCCCTCCCGACGTAACTGCAGCATTTCATATATTCCGAATACAAGTGAAATGAATGCAATAATAAATAGTTTTGGTAAAAATGCAATATTCTGGTTTAGAATATTTAATTTTATTATTAATTGCTTTACGTTGCACCGACACAGACAGCTCTTATGGTGACGATGGGATAGGAAAGGCCAAGGAGTGGGGAGAAAGTGGCCGTGGCCTTAATTACGGTTCAGCCCCAGCATTTGCCAGGCGTGAAAATGGGAAACCAAGGAAAATCATCTTCAGGGCTGACGACAGTGGAGCTCGAACCCACTATCTCCCGGATGCAAGCTCACAGCTGCGTGTCCCTAACCGCACGGCCAACTCGCCCAGTGGTTTAGAATAAATATGGTAATTTTATTGTAATAATGGTCATGTGACAAGCTATAAAGGAGTAACATTTTATACAAATAATACGGCAAAGAAATATACACACAATATAGGGGTATGAGTATAGGTACTTTGTTAGCTGGTAAAGAAAAATACGTCACAACATATGCTATTCAGGGTTTACCTTGTAATATTATTTTCCCTCATAAGCCTGGAATACACAATATAGTAGTATAAAGTAGCATGGAGCTGTTGCCATTACAACACCATTTTAAGGGCCACCGACCCAAGCCGGGATTTAAACCTGCGAACTCGGACTCAGGAGGACAGCGACTCAACCAACTGAGCCTCATCAAATGGAAGTGTTTGTACTTATTGTTATATATAGATGCAGTGAGTATTTTTTACAATGACCTTATGAGGAGCATTTATTAGGACGTACGTTTTCCAACTGTCCTAAATGCATGAGGCCAGGCGGAACAACTAGCTGAAAGCTAAAGAGCCTTGCAGGGATGTCACTTCCATCTCTGTTTACTTTTCTAAAACAAACTCCATGGCGCAAGAGCCCCGAAGGGCCATCGCCTACCAAGAGACCGCTGCTCAGCCCGAAGGCCTGCAGATTACGAGGTGTCATATGGTCAGCACGACGAATCCTCTCGGCCATTTTTCTTGGCTTTCTAGACCGAGGCCGCCATCTCACTGTCAGATAGCTCCTCAATTAAAATCACATAGCCTGAGTGTACCTGGAACCAGCCCTCAGATCCAGGTAAAAATCCCTTAACTGGCCGGGAATCGAACCTGGGGCCTATGGTAAGAGGCAGGCACGCTACCCCTACACCGCGGGGTGGCTGTTTAGTTTTAGATCTCCTTATTTTAGAATTTGACTTAAGGCTTCCCGCATTCGATTCCCGGCACTGACAGAGTTATGAAAGGCATGGGATGGGGAAGATACAGCCTTGATGGTGGGTGCAATAGAGTTGGCCTTGAGTCTCCCGTAATCGAAATATCTACGACCTGGAAGGTAGTCCACCTTCATGGGGCGTAGTACCAAAGTGGTTCCTTTTTTAAGAAGACAAATTAAATGAAGATTGTATTTCCTTACAAACGAAGAAGGTATTATTAATTTTACGAACAGTTTCAATAATGCACCCGGTTTATGTTAAGAGTACAGAAGCTATGATTTTGATTGTTGGATATAATTACACCGTAGCAATCAAAACCATCCATATATATTGAAGATCCGTCACCGCACTCGGTAGTACCGGTTTTCTTTTCATATCTCTTCCCAAGGGGAATTTGTATCTACGCTACTGGCCCGGACGTATACCCCACCCACTAAAATTATGTTCTGGGTACGCCATTGCACCCACTCACCATTTAAGGTACAAGGTAAGCCCGAAGAATGGTTAGATACTCAAAATACACCACCATAAATGATACGGTTATGGCTCAAAAGTACTAAAGAAAGGTAAGTGACGCGGTCTACGGTTTTAAGTAGAATCCGAATCAATATAACATGACTTCCCATTTTTAACATTTTGCATGCATCAACTGCGATTCAAGCCTCGGCTATCTTGATGAAAAAATAAAGTCTTTGAACTGAGATATCACGCCCGCCAATTATAAAATAGTTACCGCACTTTGCATGGTGCCATTTGAGGTTCCAAACTGTCCCTGAGCATTTGATAAAACAGACAGGTATATCTGTAGAACTTACACACGCATCCGCGAACATGTCTTGCTATTACATGATAGTGCTGCTGTTAGAATAAAAAACTTGTTCACAACTTACCGAAGATGTACATAGTTTTTGGCTTCTTTATGACAAAATGGTAATCTTCAAAAAACCACTAATATGGCACAAAATAAGGAACTAATGTGCAGCTCACTATCCTGTCACAGTCTTCCCAACACTGCAACTTAAATACAGCACATCTCTCAACCACGGTAAAACTCGAAAATCGCAACCATGCTGTGCCAGGGTCCCTGGGATAATGCTGTTTCCTGGAACCGATGTACAAAAGCTGACACAATGTTGTAAACTTGCAACTGTTTCTGACCCTGGCTCCCGTTATCTCGCTGGTCACGTTCCGGCCCCCTAGAGGGTTTTTTTTTTTTTTAATTTATTTGGCTTTTGGTCCATCGACCATACAGCCAGCAAAAAACATTACAAATTCACAAGTCACACAGTAATATATATACATATGACAGACACAGGAATGAAATGACATAAATGGCAGACAGAAAAATCGCCTGAAAGTCTCTTTCACTTCACAAACTCCTGGATGTTCTGAAATTTACTTTTTTTTAACTGACTAAAATCAATATAAATGTCTGGTAAAATAAGAGCGGTCAAAAAGATACAAATTATATATTTAAAACGCTATATTTGAGAAATTGTGCTGAAGTCACTTACATTCTCTGTTTGATAGGAGAAAGAAAAACTGGCACGCTGGTTAGAGACAGTCTCCTTCACACACATATGCCTTGGATATTCTGACACTCACAATTCATGATTTGCACTTTTTTTTTCCTGAACATGATGAAAACCATTACAAATTTTTGATTAAGAGAGGTAAAAATAAAAATTAAAAGGACACTAATTAGATATTTAGATCACTATTTTTGAGAAATTCGGCTAAAATCGCATATACTCTCTGGTTGGCAGAAGCAGGAAGAGCTGGCACACTGGTTGGAAATGGAGTTCCAATTTTAATCAATTTTGAGAGCATTACTGATCGTGCAGTACTGTACTTTGAACAAACAAATACAACGTGATTCAAATCTGCGACACACGGAGGGTCATACTCACACGTGGGAGAGTCCAACACTTTTATACGGTAGAGATGGTCGGCGTAACATCCGTGCCCTAGAGAGTTATCCCCGCGCATCAAAATCTTAAGTGCTTTCCTTTTATTCAAGCTCCTTCAACCACTACAGACATGGAGAATTATGTATGGCCTTACTGAGTCTTGCTAGTAGATTCTATGTCGCTGCGTTAATTTAATATTTCGGCGTAAGTTCTTAATTTGTCCGTACCGTAGGCCTACATTAAACAACGGCTGACCCTCGCTCTAGTTTCACGAAACGCCAGTGACTCATATATTTCAGTTTCAAAACGCCTCTGATCTTAAAATACGCAAAAATGTCAATAGGTTTTCTTCTCCACATACCCACAACAAATTCAGGAATGTATAGCAGATGGTGGTGGTGGTGGTGATTATTGTTTTAAGACGAAATTTCACACAACACGTCAGCTAAATCTTTCACAACCGGGCGAGTTGGCCGTGCGCGTAGAGGCGCGCGGCTGTGAGCTTGCATCCGGGAGATAGTAGGTTCGAGCCCCACTATCGGCAGCCCTGAAGATGGTTTTCCGTGGTTTCCCATTTTCACACCAGGCAAATGCTGGGGCTGTACCTTAATTAAGGCCACGGCCGCTTCCTTCCAACTCCTAGGCCTTTCCTATCCCATCGCCGCCATAAGACCTGTCTGTGTCGGTGCGACGTAAAGCCCCTAGCAAAAAAAAAAAATCTTTCACACGACGAGAAGCATTAAATAGAACATTACACACGCTCTTGAATAGATTTCCCTTTATTGCACGCACATTTCCATTCTCACTTTCTTTAAACATTCTCAACACACCCATATAACCGCCGAAACAATCATTCCTCTCAAAATATTCAATCCCTAAATCACCATACAATTTATCATCCCTCCGATGAATCCCCTTAAGCACAAAATATGATCTACAATCCACTTAAAACAAGCCTTCACGAACAACAGTCATAGTCTCAGTCAACTCATCCTTATCAAGCCTCCCACCTTCAATTATCTTAAGCTCACTCACACAAACATTAACACATGTCCTATGACTCGTGTTTGGTACGTCTCATATCTCGGCCCCTTGTAGTCCGCAGCCCGCCTTAGAAAATGGTGACTCCAATGGCAACACGCCTCGACCCGACGCCACGCCAAATCTTATTGTGGACTCGATATCAAGATGGCTGTGTGTGTGCTAGAAACATCCGTATCTTTGCTTTACTGTTGTTACTGAAAATGAAAATTCACAGCCTGTTTCCAGTCATCTGACCTGGTCAGGAATGGAATGAATGTACCCCATATCTAGCGGCGAGGATAGGAATCGTGCCGGCTGCCGAATCCTGTCGCACTTCTCTGGGGCAATGATTAATGACTGACAGATGAAATGAAATGATATTGGAGAGTTTTGCTGGAATGAAATATGACAGGGAAAACCGGAGTACCCGGAGAAAAGAATAGCGTTACAAAAATGTTGCAAAGTTTGAGCTGGGAAGACTTGGGAGAAAGGAGACGACCTGCTCGACTAAGTGGTATGTTCCGAGCTGTCAGTGGAGAGATAGCGTGGGAGGACATCAGTAGACGAATAAGTTCGGATAGTGTCTTTAAAAGTAGGAAAGATCACAATATGAAGATAAAGTTGGAATTCAAGAGGACAAATTGGGGCAAATATTCGTTTATATGAAGGAGAGTTAGGGATTGGAATAACTTACCAAGGGAGATGTTCAATAAATTTCCAATTTCTTTGCAATCATTTAAGAAAAGGCTAGGAAAACAACAGATAGGGAATCTGCCACCTGGGCGACTGCCCTAAATGCAGATCAGTAGTGATTGAAACCCTGTCCCGCTTCCACTTTGTCCAGCACAAATCTCACATGGAGTGACCGGGATTTGAACCACGGAAACCAGCGGTGAGAGGCCAGCGCGCTGCCGCCTGAGTCACGAAGGCTTACAGTGTTGCTACTGTTGTATCATAATAAACTTGGTTATGTTGTGTGTAACTGCTCGTCTATTTCTACCAGAGGGAATGTTTTATGGTCCTCCACAGGCCGGATACGAAGTGTAGCAAGCCGTCTCACAGTGCGGCGATCATATGGGAGTAGTGGACAAAAATCAAAGTTAAGTTTTCTTACCGCGTTTATTGTCTGTGAAGGCGCTCACTGGCCAATTAGACCTAAACAAACATGTTTCCGTCGTTGAACTTTGGAGCTCTAAATATGTAGAAAATATATAGTAAATACCATCTCGTCCGAGAGCCCCGTATCAAACTTTACAAGACACTTGTAAAGATTATGTAATGACACTGCAATATAGTGAAAATTAATGAATTATATAACTTCAAAATGTCTAGATTTTCCTGATATCAATCATCACCATCACAGTCTACGAAATCGTAGTTGTCCATAGAAGTATGGAGTTTGGCCAGCATCATTTCTAAAATAAATTTCCAGATCTGTATCTGTCGTCTTTTTCTTTGCGTACTTATTTATCTGTAGAGACACAGTAGAGTCCGATACAATAATCATGTGTGTCATCAGGTCTATACAGGTACTGGATCGAAAAGTTATATGAGTATGCTTTAACCTTAGTGTGGCGGAAGACTTTGGTGGTGGACTTCTAAAGGCTCTTCCGAAAACTTGTCCCGCCTCCACTTTGTCCAACACAAATCTCACATAGAGTGACCGGTAACTCAAAAGACTGTAATGTATCAACTCCATGGACTAGCAACCTGTGCAAACTGTTTGGCATGTAATACAACTTGTATAACCTTAGGTAGAAGTCATTGGCAGCGCAAATAAGACTAATTCTGTCTACTAACCGTAGAATCACAGATAGGTTCCTAATAAATGTTTCATCAATGCCTGTTATTTCAAAAGCCTTTTTAGGATCAGCGAAGAACCTTCTGGCCCTATTACCATCGTTGGAGGACACAAAACCTTGTTTAGATTTTTCAACAATGAGGTCCATTTTCTCTTTAACCCTAGAATGGTAACAATAACGCCTCATAGTACACGCAAATGTAAATGCCCGCCAAAGCGAGTGACCTTGACAGGGCATCCCTACCCTCCAGCTATGCTTCAAACAACCCCCACTACGTGTGTCAGTCATGTCCCAGCGGTGTTCATGTCACGTTCGTTGAGTAATAATCCCTCTTACGTAATGTAGTGCGCCTGAGAGGCGCATAGTTACCATCAATTGGTGTGATTCTTTCTAGTTTATTTCATATGAGTTTTTATCAAATTTGTTGTAGGTTGTTTTTCTTTTACTTGAGTTACTTCTGAAACAAGAATTTACTTTCAACAAGCTAGTAAGACTGTCTTGAGAGTCTAGTTTTTTCACTGATGTTTATTTTTATGTACCACTTGTGCCTTGTATATCTTGTGTTGGAAATAGAATAATTAATTCAACTTTCAGAAATAAAATATAATTTAATTCACCTCTATACTTAGTGATGTAGTTAACATGAAGAACGTTGGAGAAAAGAAATATAGGAGACAGTACAGACGTTATTTTGCGCTGTGTACGCCTTGGAAGCGTATAGTTACCAATAAGCGTTAAATTTCCTTGTTACCATTCTAGGGTTAAAGGCAGTTTGGATTATTTTTTTCTTTCTCAAAAAGTGTCTTTTTTCTGGACCCCTAACCTGCCGATTTTGAGCCTGCACGATCATTGCACCACGGGACTGTTCCCGATATTACATCATGGCTCCATGGCTAAATGGTTAGCGTGCTGGCCTTTGGTCACAGGGGTCCCGGGTTCGATTCCTGACAGGGTCGGGAATTTTAACCATCATTAGTTAATTTCGCTGGCACGGGGTATGGGTGTATGTGTCGTCTTCATAATTTCTTCATCATTTCGTGCAGGTCATCTACGTGCGTCAAATCAAAAGACCTGCACCTGGCGAGCCGAAAATGTCTTCGGACACTCCCGGCACTAAAAGTCATACGCCATTTCATTTCATTCTGTTTGTAAATACTGTGATCTCCATTGCCGTCAAATCCCCATTTGTAGATCAATTTGTCTGTTACATCCTGTTCTACATTCAACGATTTGGAAATGCTTCAAGGAGTTTTATACAAAAGTTCTTGTAGGTCTACCTGTGCAGATGTTTTGGTGACTGAAATACATTGGGGCTAGAGTTCTTTGCTTACCTTACACTGTATAGGCTAGGGAAACAGTCTACATGAATGCTGTTGACGACGATCTCAAAATGGTGTATTGCTTTTCGGAATGATCGAGATCCACAAATAATGGATTGCAATTACATAACGAGCAGGCATTTCGACTGTTCCGTATTTCTTGGTGTGTTTTCTTCCGCTGCTGTCTGTTTAGCAGCTGCAGAGTTAGTCGCTAAAAGAGGTTCTACACGCCTTTTCTTTGTATTTGGGGCCGATGACCTAGCTGTTATGCCCCTTTAAAAACAACAACAACAATAACAAACATCATCATCAACATAATTTTCTTTGTATTTAACGAACAGTCCTCGAACTGTTTACAGGGCCTACCGCGAGCAGAGATAACTCCATCGGTCTTCATTTTATTCTGGCAGTGAGCAGTTATCTATATCCCTGTAATTGGGATGACGTCAGCAAAGATACGCCCTCAACACTGGGCTTAATCCATATCTATTGCCGAACTCAAGTAATTGGGAAAAGGACAGAAATAACAAGAAGAAGAAGAAGAAGAAGAAGAAGAAGAAGAAGAAGAAGAAGAAAGCCATAAGAATTCTAAATAAAACACTGAAGAGTATATTTTGAGCTGGACTAAGGTAGATATACTATTAGGCCTATTTATTTTTAAAAATGTACAGATGGTTAATCTCAAATATTGCAGCGATTACGAAGATTGAGTTAACTAGTTTCCAACAACGAACAATGCTGATAATGGACGAGGAAGAGGAAGTAGTTTGATTTCTTAAGTACCGAAAACGTAAAGAAGAGAAGCTACGAAGATTTTCTTTGAAATTCGCTAATTTAAGGGTAATTATTAATCTTATATATTCAAAGACAGTCCGACTCCTCGGATGAATGGCCAGCGTTGAGTCCTTCGGTTCAAACGGTCCCGGGTTCGATTTCCGGCCGGTTCGGGGATTTTAATCGAGTCTGATTAATTCTTCTGGGTGGTGGAATGGGTGTTCGTGTTTGTCCCAACACTTTCCTCTTTATGTTCAGACGACACACTACACTACCAGCCACTACAACACGCAATAGTGATTACATCCCTCCATTTAGGGTTGGCGTCAGGAAGGACATCCGGCTGTAAAATAGGGCCATATCCACATGTGTGAATACGGTACTTACGGTCAGTTAATCGATGTCTTGAGATAAGTGTAGTTTAGTAACTTTCCGTCCTGTTGGTATGTTTAGGTATCATTTCAACTACGAATTTATGACTGCTCTCGGAATCTTTACGGGCAAGGTCTCAGACTTGTGAGGATAACTAAGAAAAGAAGTGCAGTGAAATTCCATTCTCGGTCAACCTATAAGTGGATTTCTGTACCGTACCTATATTTTATGCTCCATCCCCATATTCACCTGGACTAGAAGAGGGAAACCACGGAAAACCACTTCCAAGGTGCCTGAGAGTGGTGTTTTATCTCCCTTGTTTACTCAATTACATGATCTGAGGCTCAGGATAGTCCGTTCCAGACTCATTTCAAACCAGTCTTCAGTTTTATGTAACCCACGCTAATGCATACACTTCAATAACACAGCACATCTTACTATTTATAGATATGCTCATTTTAAGAGTGAAGACTCAATTGCCTTTAGTTTCCAAATAAAGTAATCACAGCTATGCTCAATATTGAGGGCTCCAACTGCATGGTTGGCATGGAGTTTGCTAGTTAACGTCGCCCTGTCTAGTAAATTATATTGAACAAGTGTAAACAATTAGGAAGGAAAGAAAAAAAAAACAGTAAAATGTGCGTATACAACGCAGTTGGCAAAGCAGTTCTCATTGCCCCCATGTCTCTTCGACATTATCTTGTAAAGTATGAATTCTTACTCCATGAGTGTAATCAACTTTGAAAGGTTTTTTGAGTTATGTGCCAACAAAATAATTTCATATGTGAGAATATTTCCGTAACAATGACCTTGTGCAGCATAACAGCTGCGCTACATTAGCGACCTCATAAAGCGTCAGCTGTGTAATAATAATGGCCTCATTCGAGTGTAGAACGATAAGTACCTGTAAAAGATTGTGCGTGTTAGAACACAGCCATCTGTATATACTTGCTGCTGCTGCTGGAGAGCTTTCATTCCCCGCCCGAAGGACGGGGCGGGCCCCCTAGATCGTGTCGCGATCTCTCGGGCCGGGAGATGTGGAGAGAACAGTGAGACGTTTCAAATGAAGAAGAGGGGGAAACGGTGTGAAAATTTGGATGAATGGCTATACGGATGGAGATTTATACAGGAGTGTCGAGAAGGAAGTTTCGTGGAAGTGTAAGGTGGTGAAGTGTTGAAGCGATGTGATAGAGGACAGTTATGAGGTGTCGGAGATGTTCAAGGGTCGGTGGTGGTGGGATGGAGATATTAGCAGAAGAAGGAGTTGGACGGACATAGATAGAGCGTTGGAAGGGAGGATGATCAGGCCGGGTATGGCGACGAGATGTGGAGTGGTGATATCTAGGGCGGGGAGGTGAGCGAGAGGGTTCGACGGGATGACGACGGCCGTAGAGAAGTGCTCCGCTGGAGATCAGGTGGGCGACGGCTGCTGCGCTGCGAAGCTGAAGTCTGATTAAATACGTCGGACCGGTGGACTTATAGATACGGAACGCCCTCTTCACGGGTATGGCTTGAAGGCGAAGTTGTTCTTGAATGTCGGTTGCCGGGATGAGTGGGCTTACGCCGCGGACGACGCAACTGAAGACTTCGTTTGTGGCTGATGTGTCTGACGGTGATGAAAGTTGATGAGCGGCTGCTGCTGTTACGACGGACAGTGGTGGTGGTGATGTCGTGGTCGGCAAGGCAGATGTAGACAGCGTAGACGGGCGGGTGAAGTAGCGGGGAGGAATACGTAATAGTCGAGGTGGATCAACAGCAGGTAGCGCGGGGAGAGAGGTGGATAGAAGCGGCGATGAATGGGATGACGTAACAGTTGTGATGGAAAGCGAGGAGAAGGTGTGAGCAGCGGTCGCAAAGGTAGTGGTGATGGTCGTGGTCGTCATGGTGGTTGGTGGTAGGGAGGCTGACATCCAACGAGGAGTCGGCCTATATGCTTTGTTGGCTCGGCGCGAGCGGACAGTAAAGATGTGTAGCCACCCGGCCGATCAAAAATAACAGGAGTGTCTTCTGCGACGAGTTGTGGAGTCCACTTGAGTTTTACCCAGATCTAGTATATACTTGTGAGAGTTTGAACACAAAGTGGTAAGTATCTGTATAAACTTGTGAGAGTTTGAACACAGAGCGGTAAGTATCTGTATAAACCTGTGAGAGTTTGAACACAGAGCGGTAAGTATCTGCAAGATAAGGGCACTGTTCAGGATCAGAATTCAGGACAGGTACCTGTGAGAAATCGGTACGAGTTACTGCAGGTAGAGCAACAGAGGGAAAATGAGGAACAGGAAACTGTTGCTGAGAAGTGTGGGAGTGGGAGGAAAGGAAAAGGTAGGAAAGGAAAATGTAGAGCAGAGGATAGGAAAAGACAGTTGGAACAGGGTCATGGGAGGGAGAAAATGGAGGAGGATGTAGCTTCTGCAGCAATGAGGAAAGATAGGGCTGACCAGGAGGGGAGGGGATCAAATGAGGTGGGTAGGGTTCAGGCTCTGTTCATGGGGGATGCCATTGTTAGAGATGAGAGGAAAATGTGTGGAGGAAAGGGAACCAGGGTAGAGCGTTGTCCAGGAATTAGGTTAAGGCAAATGTTGAGGAAAGTAGAAGAGGAGGAGGAGGGAAAAGAGAAGGTGGTTGTGTTTCACATTGGTACCAACAACGTAAGGCGAGCAGTGTATAATATAGTTGGGGATGTGTGGGATCAGGTAAATGCAGCACAGGTGAAGTTGAAAGCGGCGGAGATTGTTATCAATGGAATACTGTGTAGGAGGAATACTGAATGGAAGGTGATTGTGGATTTAAATGCGACTATGGAGTAGGTATGTAGGAATTTAGATCTAATGCGTGGGTAGGATATAGGGATCTGCGCTTAGATGGCCTTCAAATAAATCACAGTGGTACATATAAGTCAGGAAATTTGCTTAGAAGGGTTATAGGGAGGTATATTGAGGGAAACGGGGTGGTCTAGAGAGCGGTGATAAGGGTACAGGGAACTGGAAGTCAAGTAGGGATGACAAACATTTTAGCGTTGAACTGTACAAGTATTGTAAAGAAAGTAATAAAATCAAGAAATTTAATAGATATATACTTAACAGATATTGTAATAGGAGGTGAATCACGGCTGAGAAATGATACAAGGGATGCAGAAATATTCCTCTTTTTTTTTTGGCTATTTGCTTTACATCGCACCGACACAGATAGGTCTTATGGTGAGGATGGGAGAGGAAAGGCCTAGGAATGGGAAGGAAGCAGTCGTGGTCTTAATTAAAGGACAGCCCCAGCAATTGCCTGGTGTAAAAATGAAAAACCACGGAAAACCATCTTCAGGGCTGCCGACAGTGGGATTCGAACCCACTATCTCCCGGATGCGAGCTCACAGCTGCGCGCCCCTAACCACACGGCCAACTCGCCCGGTCAGAAATATTCTCACGGAACTGGAGTGTGTATCCTAGAGATAGGATAACAACAGCAGGAGGGGGAGTATTCATTCTGGCGAAAGAACAATTTGTAAGCTACCAAAAAGTTAAAGATGACAAACATGAAATTTTAGGTGTAGGGCTCGTCTCTAAAGATAATAGGCAACTTGATGTCTTTGGAGCGCACAGACCGGGAAAGGGTAGCGCTAACGCTGATTCAGAATTATTTTATAAGATACCGGTAATCAGCTATGTGATTGTAGCGGGTGATCTCATTTTAACAAATGTAAATGCGAACGGCAGGAAGCAGGACCAACGGGTGGCAAATAAGTTAATATGACAAGGGCAGCTGATTCAGAAAGTGATGGAACCAACTAGAGGGAAGAATATTCTGGATGTGTGCTGGTAAACCGGATGTGCTCTATAGAGAAACCGAAGTAATTGGTGGCTTTAGTGAAACGAAGCTGCTTTTGTCGTAGTTGAAAATAAATGTGATAGTAAGGAGGATATTAAAATTAGGACAATTAGGCAGTACCATAAGACTGAAAGAGCAGTCATAAGGGAGTTTTTAAAAAGTAACTATGATCGGTGTAAAACGGTAAATAAAAATGTAAACAGACTCTGGGATAGGTTTAAAGCAATTTTTGAGGAATGTGAAAACGGGTTTGTATCTTTAAAGCTGGTAGGGAATGGTAAAGATCTACTATATCATAACAGAGAAATAAAGAGTCTAGGAAGGAATTGCAGGTTGGAAAGAAATAGAGTTAGAATTGGCTGTGGAAGTAAGGAGAAATTGAAGAAACTTACAAATACTAGGAAATTGAATCTAGCAAAGAAGTCAGCTAAGGATAACATGATGGCAAGCATATTTGGTGGTCATACAAATTTTAGTGAAAAGTGGAAGGGTACATATAGGTACTCTAAGGCAGAAAAAGGTTCCAAGAAGGACATACCACAACTCATTAATGACAAAGGGGAGTGTGTATGCGATGATCTTCAAAAGGCAGAAGTATTCAGTCAGCAGTATGTAAAGATTGTTGATAATAAGTATCGTCGCCATAAGACCTATCTGTGTCGGTGCGACGTAAAGCCCCTAGCAAAAAAAAGATAATAAGTATAAGGATAATGTCCAGATAGAGATGCAGAGGAAAGAAGCAAAAACAACCTCCGTACAGGCCATGAAGGTCCTTGGAGGAGTGGAAGGTAAAGGCTTCCACCGTTGTTAACCTCGGCTCGAGATGGGGTAGAGAAGTTAGCTCTACGTCCGGCCGCCTTTGCCCCCAGGAATTAACATGGTGCTCATTTTTAGTGTAGGCTGAGTGAACCTCAGGGCCATATGCACCTCCGGAGGTGGAAATCTCGTTTCTTAAATTTTACGACTTCCTGGCGGTGACTCGGACACAACGTCCTTCCGGGCGAACCGGGCACGCCTTTACCGCCTCGGCCAGGCAGTCCCGCAGATAGAGGAGACTAATACTAAAGAAGTATTAAAATTTACATATGATAACAATGACATTTACAGTAAGATACAAAAGTTGAAAACAAGAAAAGCAGCTGGAATTGATAAGGTTTCGGGGAATATACTAAATACAATAGGTTGGGATATAGTACCATATCTGAGGTACTTATTTGATTATTGTTTGCATGAAGGAGCTATCTATATATATAAAATAAGAGTTTTGTCTGTACATTGCTCAGAATTTAAAAAGGATGGTATTTCTGTATCAGTCGTGCCCACAGTAACAAGGAAATGTACTTTTCACTTTTCCCTCATTTCTGTCTGTCTGTCTGTATGTACACGCATCACAAGAAAACGCCTGAAGAGAATTTAATGAAAATCGGTATACAAAGTCGGGTTATAAGTCGCTACAATCTAGGCCATAAATAATTGTATTCACGCTGACTGAAATGGTAGTTATGGGGAAGGCCTAAAATTCTACTCTCAATATTTATGTTATTAGTGTCAATATCTTAATGAAAATCGGTACACAACGTCATAGAATAAGTCGTTATAACCTAGGCCATAATTAATTTTACTCACGCTTAGTGAAATTGTAGTTTAGGGGAAGGCCAAAAATTTAATTCTCAAATAATTATGTTATTAGTGGTCGTATAGATAAATACTGCACAACTAAAGTTACATAGTATTAATTATATTTGCGATCATTTATGTCTTACACATTGTTACCATACCGGATATGATCAGAGATATTCATGAATTTGGATGTTTATTACTAAGTCCTTATCAGCGCTGTGTCACGAGAAAATGGGTAGACAGGATGTAATGAAAATCGGTATGTAAAGTCGGAGAATAAGGAACTAAAATCTACGCTATAAATAATTTTATAAGATGCCCTAAGATCACAGAGTCGAAAGAAAACTAAATGTGAAGGCCTACAATATAGAAAGCTCATAACATTGATCAACAATAACATTACATTGACCATTGTTTGTTGTGATGTGCTTTGTTTTCTGTTGCCACTCATCTCCGATAGATTGGGTTACTGCTGCGTATCGAGTATTTTTTTAATTTGCCTTACGTCGCACCGACACAGTTAGATCTTTTGACGACAATGGGATAGGAAAGGGCTATGCATGTTAAGGAAGTGGTCTTGGCCTTTTTGTAAATACTATTTGTTCGGGGCGTCGACCTATAGAGATCTTTTGCCCCTACGTAAACCATATGTTTTGAACCTGTGTGTAATTGAAATTGTGGAAGTGTAGAGTGCTGAATGTGAGGAAAGGAACGTTAAGGACGGCACAAACACCCAGTCCCGAGGCCAGGGATATTAATCATTTACAATTAAAACCCCTGACCCGGCCGGGAATCGAACCCGGGGCTGCCGGGGGATAGGCGGACGCGTTGCCCCTACACAGCGGGGCCGGACGGCCTTGGCCTTAATTAAGGTGTAGCCCCACCATTTGCCTGGTATGAAAATGGGAATCCACGGAAAGAACATCTTCAAGGCTACTGACAGTGGGGTTCGAATCCACTATCTCCGCATGCAAGTTCACAGCTGCACGCCTCTAACCACACGGCCAACTTGCCCAGTCGTACGAGTGTAACAATCTGCCTAAATATTGGCGGGAAGTAGAAGGGTAGTTGGGTAACTTTCTTCTTTAGCATGCCATTCCTCTGTTTCATAAATTTTCTGATACTACTGGTACGTAACACACAGGTTCATCGTAGCGTTCGAGCTATTCAATCCCTACTCTGAGGCACTGATTGGAATGAGAAGTGTGCATATTTAACGGAATAATGGCAGAGAAGTGTCCATGGCTGTCTGCGGCCTGGTCATTCCAGTTCTAGAACTTTGGACTGTTAGTTGGACACCGTAGTACTGTTCGTTAAAAGTGAGAAAATGTGCAGTTTTTTATTTGATCGAGTATTTTATATGATAATATTGCTTTTAATCGCTGCATTCCTACTGACGTTTTTGTAATGGCCTATATTGAGTTCAGTTAGGAAAGCCACAAAGTCAGTCTTTCTGAGAATCCCGTAGCGAAGCACGGGTACATCAGCTAGTACAAAATAAATGGAGAGTTGCTATAGTAGCCCCTGTGTACAAAGAAAGGGTGATCGACATCAAGCTAAAAATTACAGACCAGACAGTTTGACATGCATTGCATGTAAGCTTTGGGAAACCATTCTTTATGATTATATTAGACATGTTTGCGAAATTAATAACTGATTTCATAGGAGGCAGTTTGGGTTTAGGAAAGGTTATTCCATTGAAGATCAACTTGCAGGATTCCACAACTATATTGCAGATATCTTGGATTTAGGAGGTCAAATGAACTGTATCGCGATTGACCTATATAAGGCATTTGATAGGGTAGATAATGGGGGGACTGCTGACAAAAATGAATGCAATTGGACTTGACAGAAGAGTGACTGAATGGGTGGCTCTGTTTCTAGAAAATGGAACTCAGTGAATTAGAGTAGGCGAAGCTTTATCTCTTCCTGTAATAATTAAGAGAGGAATTCCTCAAGGCAGTATTATTGGACCTTTATGTTTTCTTATAAATATCAAGGACATGTGTAAAGAAGTGGAATCAGAGATACGGCTTTTTTCATATGATGTTATTCTGTACAGAGTGATAAATAAGTTAAAAGATTGTGAACAACTGCAAAATGACCTCGATAATGTTGTGAGATGGACTGTAGCAATGGTATGATGATGAACCGGGTTAAACGTCAGGTTGTGAGTTTCACAAATAGGAAAAGTCCTCTCAGTTTTAATTACTGCGTTGATGGGGGTGAAAGTTCCCTTTGGGGATATAAGGAAAGATCTTCATTGGGGTAATCACGTAAATATGATTGTAAATACAATGTACAGATCCCTGCACCTGGTTATGAGGGTATTTAGGGGTTGTAGTAAGGATGTAATGGAGACGGCATTTAAGTCTCTGGTAAGACCCTAACTAGAGTTTGGTTCCAGTGTATGGGATCCTCACCAGGAATACTTGATTTAAGAACAGGAAAAAAAGCCAAAGGAAATCAGCTCGATTTATTCTGAGTTATTTCCGACATATAGTAGCGTTATAAAAATGTTGCAAGTTTGGGCTGGGAAGATTTGGGATAAAGGAGACGAACTGCTCGACTAAGTGGTATGTTCCGAGCTGTCAGTGGAGTGATGGCCTGGTATAACATCAGTAAACGAATAATTTTGAGTGGTCTCTTTAAAAGTACGAAAGATCACAATACGGTATGATAAGAAAGCTGGAATTCGAGAGGACAAATTGGGGCAAATATTCGTATATAGGAAAGGGAGTATTCATTCTGGTGAAAGAAGAATTTGTAAGCTACCCAGAAGTTAAATATGATAAACATGTAATTCTTGGTGTCAGACTCATCTCTAAAGATAATAGGCAACTTGATATCTTTGGAGTGTACAGACCGGGAAAGGGTAGCGCAGACGCTGATTCAGAATTATTCAATAAGATATTCAGCTATGTTGGAAACGATATGGGAAGGAATGTGAGGGTAGCAGGTGATCTCAATTTACCAAATGTCATTTCGAAAGGTAATGCGAACGACAGGAAGTATGAAGTTAATAGGACCGAGCTCGATAGCTGCAGTCGCTTAAGTGCTGCCAGTATCCAGTAATCGGGAGATAGTGGGTTCGAATCCCACTGTCGGTAGCCCTGAAGATGGTTTTACGTGGTTTTCCATTTTCACACCAGGCAAATGCTGGGGCTGTATCTTAATTAAGGCCACGGCCGCTTCCTACCCATTCCTAGGCCTTTCCTATCCCATCGTCGCCATAAGACCTATCTGTGTCAGTGCGACGTAAAGCAAAATAGCAGTGATTGAGTGAAGTTAATAGAGAAAGGGCAGCTGATTCAGAAAGTGATGGAACCAACTAGAGGGAAGAATATTTTGGATGTGGTGCTGGTAAAACCAGATGAACTCTATAGAGAAACCGAAGTAATAGATGGTATTAGTGATCATGAAGCTGTTTTTGTCGTAGTTAAAAATAAATGTGAAAGAAAGTAAAAGCAAAGCAAAGTCATCTGCGGACAGTCCATGAAGGCCCTTGGAGGAGTGGAAGGTAAAGTCTTCCACTATCCGTAACCTCGGCACTTGATGGGGTAGAGTGGTTAGCTTTACGCTAGGCCGCCTTTGCCCCCAGGAATTAAACTGGTACTCATTTTTGGGGTAGGCTGAGTGAACCTCAGGGCCATATGCACCTCCGGAATTGGAAATCTCATTTCTTAAATTTTACGACTTCCTGACGGGGATTCGAACCCACGTCCTTCCGGGCGAGCCGAGCACCCCTTTGCCGCCTCGGCCAGGCAGCCCCTGTGAAGGAAGGTAAGGTATTAACATTGGGACTATTAGGCCGTACCATATGGTTGATAAAACAGTTATGAGGGAGTTTTTAAAAAGTAGCTATGATCGGTGGGAAACGGTAAATAAAAATGTAAACAGAATCTGGGAGGGGTTCGAAGCAATTGTTGAGGAATGTGAAAATAGGTTTGTACCTTTAAAGGTGGTACGGAATGGTAAAGATCCACTGTATATTAAAACAGAGAAGTAAAGAAACTAAGAAGGTGGTGCAGGTTAGAAATGGCTGTGGAATTAAGGAGAAATTGAAAGAACTTACAAATACTAGGAAATTGAATCTAGCAAAGAAGTCAGCTAAGGATAACATGATGGCAAGCATAATTGGTGGTTATACAAATTTTAGTGAAAAATGGAAGAGTACGTATAGGTACTTTAACGCAAAAACGGGTTCCAAGAAGGGTATTCCAGGAATCATTAATGAACAAGGGGAGTGTGTATGCGAGGATCTTCAAAAGGCAGAAGTATTCAATCAGCAGTACGTAAAGATTGTTGGTTACAAGGATAATGTCCAGATAGAGGAGGTTACTAATACTAAAGAAGTATTAAAATTTACATATGATAACAATGACATTTACAGTAAGATACAAAAGTGGAAAACAAGAAAAGCGGCTGGAATTGTTAAGATTTCTGGGGATATACTAAAGGCAATGCCGGCCCCGTGGTGTAGGGGTAGCGTGCGTTCCTCTTACACGGAGGCCTCGGGTTCGATTCCCGGCTAGGTCAGGGATTTTTACCTGGACCTGAGGACTGCTCCGCGGTCCACTCAGCATACGTGATTAGAATTGAGGAGCTATCTGACGGTGAGATAGCGGCCCCGTTCTAGAAAGCCAAGAATAACGGCCGAGAGGATTCTTCATGGTGACCACACGATACCTCGTAATCTGCAGGCCTTCGGACAGAGCAGCGGTCACTTGGTAGGCCAAGGCCCTTCAAGGGCTGTAGTGCCATGGAGTTTGGTTTGGTTTACTAAGGGCAATGGGTTGGGATATAGTACCATATCTAAAGTACTTATTTGATTATTGTTTGCATGAAGGAGCTATACCAAATGAATGGAGAGTTGCTATAGTAGCCCCTGTAAAGCTGAAAATTACAGTCAGTTTGACATGCATTGCATGTAAGCTTTGGGAAAGCATTCTTTCTGATTATATTAGACATGATTGCGAAATTAATAACTGGTTTGACAGAAGGCAGTTTGTGTTTAGGAAAGGTTATTCCACTGAAGCTCAGCTTGTAGGATTCCAGCAAGATATAGCAGATAACCTGGATTTAGGAGGTCAAATGGACTGCATTGCGATTGACCTATCTACGGCATTTGATAGGGTAGATCACGGGAGACTACTGGCAAGTATGAGTGCTATTGGACTAGAAAAAGGAGTGACTGAATGGGTGGCTATATTTCTAGAATAGAACTCAGAGAATTAGAATAGGTGAAGCTTTATCTGACCCTGTAACAATTAAGAGGGGAATTCCTCAAGGCGCTATAATTGGACCATTATGTTTTCTTATATATATCAATGATATGTGTACAGAAGTGGAATCAGAGAGTAGGCTGTTTGCAGATGATGTTATTCTATACAGAGTAATAAATTACAAGATTGTGAGCAACTATAAAATGACCTCGATAGTGTTGTGAGATGGACAGTACGCAATGGTATGATGATAAACGGGGTTAAAAGTCAATTTGTGAGTTTCACAAATAGGAAAAGTCCTCTCAGTTTTAATTACTGCGTTGATGGGGATCATTGTAAGTACCTGGGTGTTAATATAAGGAATTATCTTCATTGGGGTGATCACATAAATATGATTGTTAATAAAGGGTACAGATCTCTGCACATGGTTATGAGGGTATTTATGGGTTGTAGTAAGGATGTAAAGGAGAGGGCATATAAGTGTCTGGTAAGACCCCAGCTAGAGTATGGTTCCAGTGTATGGGACCCTCACCAGGATTACTTGATTCAAGAACTGGAAAAATCCAAAGAAAAGCAGCTCGATTTGTTCTGGGTGATTTCTGAAGAAAGAGTAGCGTTACAAACGTTGCAAAGTTTGGGCTGGGAAGACTTGCGAGAAAGGAGACGAGCTGCTCGACTATGTGGTATGTGTGTTCCGAGCTGTCAGTGGAGAGATGGATTGGAATTACATCAGTAGACGAATATGTTTGTGTGATGTCTTAGGATCGCAATATGAAGATAAAGCTAGAATTCAAGAGGTCAAATTGGGGAAAATATTCGTTTCTAAGTATTTCAGTCCCGGTGGAAGACTTTCAATGTTGTCCACTCAGCATCATCTGGAGCTGTCTGATATGAGAGGCAGAAAACTCGGTTACGAAGGTCAAGCAATAAGGTGGAGGACGAATCAAACTGACCACGCGCAGACTAATGTCTGGAGGCCATCTGTTTAGACCAGGGCCTCTCAAACGCCCAAAATCTCACGCGTGCAGAGCGAGGCGCAAGAGCTCCGTGCACTGTGCATCGGTGCCGCTCGGTATAGCTCGGATCAACGCTTCGTCTCTTGGCTACTCGGCTAAGCTCGGCTCTACTCGGCTATACTCGACTCAACTCGGCTATACTCGGCTCAACTCAGCCCGGATTTGGAGCGCTACGGCGCAAGTGGGGCAGAGGGAGACAGGCGGAGCGAGCGAGAGAGGCGTGAGGAAAGAGAGAGTAAGCGCTATTGCTCCAAATCGAGGAGTGGGGGGTCTGCACTCTGGTCAACCAAGCCAAGTCGTCTTTTGCACCGTGCACAGTGCATGCACCACGCGCATGCACCCTGAGAGGCCCTGGTTTAGACCCTAATGGATTGTATGAACGACGATTTTTTTAAGTTTCTTTTCAGGAGCATGATAGCTGATTGGCGCAGCCACTAGTTTCTCACCCAGGCGGCCAGGGTTCGAATTCTGGCCATTGCATGAGGAGTTTCTGAATGAGGAGTCACATTCTTGTTGTATGGATTCCCTGTAAAACTGGACATCTCGAGGCTATGATTATGACAGCATCAGCCACAACAACTGCAAGCTTATTCGTATTTTTAAAATCGTATGTTCATAATGCACCCAAATTGCGTTTCCAAGGGTACAGCATACAAAGTAATTTCTATTGGCGTCCAAAAATGTCATTTCTTCCCTTTCTAAACATGTTCCTGAGAAAAAATTCTAAAATATCAAAATATTATAAATGTTAAGATCATGAAAGGAAATTTTATTCTTGCCCTGGAATTTAGAGATCCACCCACAAGGTTCTACTACCCGAGCCGACTGCTGCGAGGCTGGATGGACCCAGATAGCACTTAAGACTGTCATACGCATGCAGGAAGCATTCACACTCCCGGTGAGAAAATAATAAACATCATTGAAAGTGATTTCAACTGAGAGCTCTGACAACTAAACAATGTTGTTTACTAGGAAGTGAGAGTTTCTTTCGAGAGTATATTAGAATCTTACTCTGTCAGTTGAGAAAAATATTCTTGAGGCGAACTAAATATTTATTGCGTTTGTTTATACATCACGGGTCTATTAATGGCGATGTATCCTGGGACACGGTGGAGAATTCAAGATCATCCTCATTCGTCACAATTTCTTCCAGCCTGTTCTTTCTTTTAGTTCCCGTTTTCGAACTAGGAATATTACGGTCATAAGTCTCAAAATGAAAATCCCGCGGTGAGTACAGTACATTATGGCTGTTGTTTGTGTTCAAAAGGTATGCGGAAAACAAATCACATTTATACTATAGCTCATCTGCTGTCCACGTTTCGCTAGCGAGGAAGTATTTACTTAATGTATACAATAGTTCTACATCTTCTGGATTCATTGTTGTGTTGATTTCTGGAATTATGTCTCTCACGATAGATGAGAAGATGTTTATCGTGGAACATTATTTTCGATCATACGGAGTGGAGCGTCAGAATGGGCCGAGTTTACTTCACGCTAAAGAACAGTACGAGGAGCGACTTAATAATAATAATAATATGTTTTATTTATTCTGCCAACGGCCGAAGCCGTGTTGAAACACCGGATCCCGTGAGATCTCCGAAGTTAAGCAACATTGGGCGTGGTCAGGCGTTGGAGGGGTTGCCACGCGCTGTTCGTGGGGGGGGGGGGGTAAGGGAATGGAGGAGCGGAAAGGAACTGGTCACCCTACCGCACGTAAACTCCGGCTCAGGAACACCTCTGCGGAGGTTCGGACCTGCCTTCGGGCAGAATAACCTTTACCTACCTACCTACCTTATTTATTCTGGCAAAGTTGGGAATATAGACTTACTCCCTTTCTTACACCTAACCATTCTTAACCTAGAACACTGTTAATAATAACTACTGATGACAATAAGATGAAAAAATATTAGCAATAATAGTAGTAATAGCATTAATAAAATAATCAAACCTGGTGATATGAAGGGAGACTCATATAATATAATTATTTAAAAAATATAATCTATATAAAACACATTGTACGTACATAAAACATATGAATAATAAGTACTAGATAGGACCTATACTAATTAAAATGAAAAAACGAAAACCTACAACCTGTTTTCCAGTCATTGGCCAGGTCAGGGATGTAATGAATGAAGCAGATATAGGCTATTAGTACGATGGGTCGCCACTCCCAAAATTATTATTAACGAATGATATATGCTATGAAATGATAATGGAGAGTGTTGCTGGAATGAAAGATGACAGGGAAAACCGGAGTACCCGGAGAAAAACCTGTCCCACCTCCGCTTTGTCCAGCACAAAACTCGCATGGAGTGACCGGGATTTGAACCACGGTATCCAGCGGTGAGAGGCCGACGCGCTGCCCTCTGAGCCACGGAGGCTGCACACTAATTAAAATAAACTTTCAAAGATAAATGCATTTCAAGAATATACCGAAATATTGCCTATAATTGAGTAAAGAGAAATAATAAGACTGAGCAAGTGGCCTTGCAGTTTGGGTCGCAGCTGTGAGCTTGCATTCGGGAGATAGTGGGTTTCACAGAAGTCTCTCCCCTAGTATTGAACTAGGGAGACTTTGACCCCCCCAAAGTAAATTGATATTGTACCTTGTGTATCAGGGTTTATTAAAATTGGAATAGAGATTTATTTTTCCCGAATTAAAAAGAGCTAATTTGTTATATTGGTTAGTGTGGTACTATATTAGTGAATAGGTCCCATATGTTATTTTTTAGATAAGTGAATATTTTCATTGTATAGGGGCGAAAAATGCGATGAAAATTCAACGCCAGGAAATACTCAAAATGAGTTCATTATATTATATATTAATATTTATGTGATATTATATTATAATTGTAATGTAACCCCACTGTCGACAGTCCTGAAGATGATTTTCCGTGGTTTCCCATTTTCACACCGGGCAAATGCTGGGGCTGTACCTTAATTAAGGCCATAGCCGTTTCCTTCCAAGTCCTAGCCCTTTCCTATCCTACCGTCGCCATAAGACCTGTCTGTGCCGGTGCGACGTAAAGCAGATTCCAATAAAAACAAAAAAAAGATATCTATGAAAGGAAGAGGGAAACAATGATGAAGAGAAAGTAGGGGGAGGTTTTTCCATGTCAAATATAGATGATTCATGCATGTTTACCTAGTATTTCGACACAGGCATGTTTAAAAGCTGAGTTGCTGGATATGCTTCTGACGTCCATTGGTGAGAGAATCCATTGTCGGGCTGCGGCAATTGTGAATGATTTCGCATAGGTTGTTCTGTGTATAGGAAGGGATAAACACATGTTGCTGCAGGATGGGGTATTCTTGTTGTGGTCTGTGGAGAGGAGTTTGATGCGATCACGGAGATAGGCTGGCTGAGAAGTTTTATGAATAGTATGCAACAAGCAAAGCGTATGAAGTGTGCGTCCCTCTTGCAAGCGAAGACAACCGAGTCGCGTGAACGAATGTGTGACATGGTCAGCGTAGTAACGAAGCCCACACAAATCTCACACAATAATTCTGAGCAAGAAATAAACAGAACAATGCTAGCTGTCGTTGATAATTTCCGTCATAAGGGGTCAGTTTTATGTCAGCGAAAGTGGATAACATGGCACCCAAGAACCGCTACCACAAACGAGATCATAGACAACTCCTCCATCAGGTGTTACAGTCCTCCGCCGTGAGGGAATCACGTACCCTTCTGCGACGACACTTTGGAGATCGCCTATTTTCTCGTGGAACTCTCTTAACGTAACCTTCCTGCTCGCCGGACCTCACAGCCCCAGATGCCAACGAAAGAGTCAGTTTTCAAGACAGTTGACCCCACCTACAAATATTCCCGAATTTCACGAGAAGATAACGTCATCTGTGTCCATACAGAAGCAACTTTTGCTCATCAACATATTCAATAACCTTCAGAAACGTTATGAACAATGTGTGGCACATGATAGTACACATTTTGAACACATGCTGTACCTACGCCATCAAATAATATTTCAGTGTCGTTTATTTTGCCGCATGCGGTACTTCTTATATGACAGCCCGTCTTGTTGGGTCTCTTCCCCATTGATATCACTTAAGATATAGATGGAAAGATTTCACGTTGTAGTTGTGGAGTTATTTGGATCTTAAAGGGGAGACGATGGCTGAATGAAAGTCATTTATTTATTTATTTATTTATTTATTTATTTATTTATTTATTTATTTATTTATTTATTTATTTATTTATTTATTTATTTATTTATTTATTTATTTATTTATTTATTTATTTATATTTCTTAAATTGTACATGTACAATCTTGGGGTGGTTTGTGGAGAAAGAGCAGTACCTCCATCCCCACACGTATGTTTACACATAAAGTCTACTGAATATTTACATATGTATAGACAATTTTAAATTTACATATTTACACTCCAAACACTTTACTATTCATGCATGCACTCAGTCATTCACCCAGTCATTAATTTATTCAATCATTCATTCATTCCCTTAGGCAGCCAGTATTTCATTCATTCATAATGGAATGTTCAATTCGGTCCATCAAGTCATTCACTCGCTCAATCACTCATTCATCAATGAATGCTCACTCCCCAGCTGGTGGATGCCCGCGACCGGGTGAGAAGAGCGTCATTCATTCATTCACGCACGATCACAATTCAATCATGAAATCATCCGTTCACTAATTCATGCAGTCATTCACTCATTCAATTACTTTTTATCTTTTTTTACAATTTGTTTTACGTCGCACCGACACAGATAGGTCTTATGCCTTATGGTGACAATGGGTAGGAAAGAGCTTAGAGTAGGAATAAAGCGGCCGTGGCCTTAATTAAGGTATAGCCTCAGCAATTTCCTGCTGTGAAAATGGGAAACCACGGAAAACCATCTTCAAGGCTGCCGACAGTGGGATTCGAATCCACTATCTCCTGAGTGGAAGCTCTCAGCTGACTTATTTCATTCAGTCATACAAATAATGTATGTTGTAACTTTAGGATAACTCTGTAAAACTTGTGATACAAACGTAAGCACTAAATAAGTTTAGGAAGGGCAAGATACATGTTTTTGTATATATAGCACCGTTAAGGTTTAGGACAAAATAAATAAAACTTAGTGCAGTAGGCCTAATAGTCAAATAATTGTAAGAAGGAGAATGTAATACATGTATCAAATAAATGAATTGAAATGAAAGAATGCTCTCTACCCAATTCCAGGCGATCCGGAACTAGGGGATGGGAGTATTCTGTTCTATTCGATAAAGAGGTTCTTGGTTCAGTAAGGTCACACTGTGTTAATAAAAGACATAGAGATTCTAGTACACAAGCTCTGATGCAAATGCTCGTGCATTCTCTTTGTACAACTATATGGTTTGAAAATGAAATTCAGTTATAACAATAATAATTTTCACAACAGGAAATTGCTGGGGCTATACTTTAATTAAGGCCACGGCCGCTTTCTTCCCAGCCCTAGTTCTTTCCTACCCATCGTCGTCATAAGGCATAAGACCTATCTGTGTAGGCGCGACGTAAATAATAACGCTGAAAGGCATAACGGTATATAATGATAATGCATGAATGTATATTATTAGGCTGTTATTATTATTATTATTATTATTATTATCAGCTTGTAGTCCGACTCCTTGCCTGAATGGTCAGCGTAAGAACTTCGGCAGCCGGCACAATTCCTATCCTCGCCGCTAGGTGAGGAGCTTCATTCATTCCATTCCTGACTCGGTCGAATGACCGGAAACAGGCTGTGGATTTTCGTTATTATTATTATTATTATTATTATTATTATTATTATTATTATTATTATTATTATTATTATTATTATTATTATTATTATGTTTTGTAATATTTGCTTTCAATTTATATTATCGACCATAACTTTAATTCCTGAACACAGGTGTTATTAAATATCGTAATTTAGAGTTAGATAATAATTATATAAACAAAAAAGACATGTCTACAGAAAATCTAATGAAGCAAAAATGCTAAATCATGATTGATTAATAATTCTAAATAGGGATTATTTTGGTGATGTAAAGCAACCTACAGGCGACTCTTCTGAGCGGTAGATTTTCCATTGCCCTGAGGTCTCCTTCCTTAAGGATGCTGTATGCTAATAAATGTTCGAATACTAACGTAGGGAATTTTGGACTTTGGGAATGTTGATTTGATCAAGGATGATATATTGTAGATGTTGATTCCCATAGGGAACCTGAAATATTTGTCCCGAATTAGTTTTTATTTGCTATTTTGCTTCACGTCGCACCGACACAGATAGGTCTTATGGCGACAATGGGACAGGAAAGGCATAGGAATGGGAAGGAATCGGCCGTGGCATTAATTAAGGCACAGCCCCAGCATTCCCCTGGTGTGAAAATGGGAAAATACGGAAAACCATCTTCAGGGCTGCTGACAGTGGGGTTCGAACCCACTATCTCCCGGATGCGAGCTCACAGCTGCGCACCCCTAACCGCACGGCTAGCTCGCTCGGTCCCGAATTAGTAACTTTATAACTGATCAGGTATGTTAGTATTGTTATACAGAAACAAATAAAACTTCAAATTGTGTCATTTCTGGGAGCCAACGTGGTCGGGTTAGTCATCCATTAGGAATTATTTCTAATTCAGGCAACGGCTGCATCCTTCGCAAACCTATCCCTTCCCCATTCCAGCATTCCTGAAAAACTTGTCCGTGCTAAACGACCAGCGAGAAAATAAATAAAAAGCTATAATTTCTGCCTATTCCTCACGATTCACCCTGTAGGGTAAACTGATGGTGATTTGTTATCTACATTGCGAGTGCATTTCTTTAGGCAAAGGAAGGTTGATTTATTCCTTCAAGACCAGGAGGTCATGGGACGTTGGGATACAAGTAATTACACTGCCATGACTCACGGCGAGAATGGGCGTCTATCCAACAAACACACACATACACAATGAGTACCATGAACTTGTCAAGTGTCGAGGGCTTCCGGCTGACCGCGTGCGGATGGCAATAGAAATAGCACGAGCATTCGATAGAACTCCCAGTGTCATGAATACTGCTACTATTTATTGAAATCCTTAGAGATTACATTTAGTACGCAGATGCGACGAAATTACGAGCTAAGTCGAACGAAACAGCTTAAGACTAGGTGACTTTCGACATCAACATAGTTTAAGAGAAGAATCTATGATTTACGAGAAAGACGGCAGTTTTAGAACAAACAAGAATACACAAGCCCTGTGTCATCTTTCACATTAATTACACGAAAGGACACTGTACGATTTCGTAACACAGGTGTTCCTAAGCTACAGGACTGATTGTCTACCACAGGAAGTCTTTTATTCCTGTTCCTCACGTAAATAAGTGTTTCACACATTTACAATGATGAATTAGAAAATAGTTGGAACATTTCCAAACTGGAGATATACGTTATACGAGACTGTAAATTGGCACTATTTACAAATGTTTCATAATGGGTCTGGAAAGCAAAATACAAAAGCAGTGTGGTGAGTGAATTATTTTTGTGTTGTGTTGCTTCGAGGGTGAAATGTGAGAATGCCATCTGAGAGCCCAGCGCAGAGTTCCTTCAGCGTCTCCTTTCTCCCGGCCTTTTTCCTATTACTAGTGTTCTGCACTACATGTGGACTGAGCTCAGTTTTACGGCTAACCCTATGTATTCACTTCTGCGTGTTTCTCTGGTGGATTATAGTGTGATGTGTTATATATAAATGAATATTTGCATTACGACCAATATAGACACCCAGAGCTAGATGAATTAAACAAACGCTCTAAAATACTCGGCACAGTTGAGAATCGAAAGATGAAAATCGACAACACAATTAGTTTTACGTCGCACCGACACAGATAGGTCTTATGGCGATGATAGGATAGGAAACGGCTAGGAATTGGAAGGAAGCGGCTGTGGTCTTTATTAAGGTACAGCCCCAGCATTTGCCTGGTAAAAATGAAATGGCGTATGGCTTTTAGTGCCGGGAGTGTCCAAGGACAAGTTCGACTCGCCAGATGCAGGTCTTTTGATTTGACACCCGTAGGTGACCTGCGCGTCGTGATGAGGATGAAATGATGATGAAGACGACACATACACCCAGCCCCCGGACCAGCGGAATTAACCAATTATGGTTAAAATTCCCGATCCTGCCGGGAATCGAACCCGGGACCCCTGTGGCCGAAGGCCAGCACGCTAACCATTTAGCCATGGAGCCGGACATTTGCCTGGTGTGAAAATGGGAATCCACAGAAAAACCATCTTCAGGGCTGCCAAGATTTGGGGTTCGAACCCACTATCTCCCGAATGCAAACTCACAGCTGCGCGCCCCTAACCGTACGACCAACTCGCTCGGTAAGCTGAGAATCGAACCCAGAGCTAAAAAGTCGGATAAACATATTTCCTCCAGGGTATTAACATTCAATTTCCTTCCTACCTCACCACATAAAAAAATGAATGGAAATTCATTTCCACACACATGAGGAGTCAAAAATGTAGATAATTTTGGACACATTTTCTCGTGAAACTGGGTGTTCTTTTTTAAGTGAAATCTGAAGCTGGTAATAGCATTGTATAGAACGTACTTCTAACGTGTTCCTCGTCGACAGAAATAACTTCTCTGAGGGCTATAAATATCCTTCATTCAATCCACCATTGTGCTCTGTACCTTCAGTGGCAGCGGCACTCCTGTCATAGAGCACCGGGCCGTAATGCTCCGTCACTTCCGTTCTTACGCCTAGCAACGAAGGATAAGTTAGTCGACACACCTTCACCAAGTTCGTAGAGTACAATTACTCTCATTTCTTCTGCCAAGAACATAGAACAAAGGTAAGGGTGTATTCTGCCCGAAGGCAGGTCCGAACCTCCGCAGAGGTGTGCCTGAGCCAGAGTTTACGTACGGTAGGGTGGCCAGTTCTTTTCCGCTCCTCCATTCCCTTACCCCCACCAACAGCGCGTGGCAAACCATCCAAATGTTGACCACGGCCAATGTTGCTTAACTTCGGAGATCTCACGGGATCCGGTGTTTCAACACGGCTACGGCCGTTGGCAACATAGAACAAAGTTATATATTTTTGTGAACATCGTAAGAGTCTACGTGGCTCCTCGTGCTGAGTACTTGTTCCTACGCGAAGAAAGACGAGTCCATATAAAGGGTATCAGTAAATAAGAAGAAGACCGTTATTTCCCAGAACATATTTAAGTGTTATAGTATTTGTTTAGGCGAGAGAACGAAGGCAATTATGACTCCTGTGGCGTGTATTTTAGGGGATTTTCTGTTGTCATTTAACTTTTAATCTCCGCTTCACTTCAAGATTCAGCCAGAGATAATACTTCCTATGTAAAAATGGGCATAAGCTTCTGTGAGACTTCACTGGGAGCTACATTTTCTCCGCACCATGTTAAGGGATAGATGTCATGAGATAGTTGCAACTTTCACACGAGACTATCATTCACCATAGTCACACCCAGTTTCCCAATACACGACAGACGCAACCCACCTTCGTTGGACGGTCTGCATTATATGACCAGCATCTGACTATAATAACCAAACGGTATTATTATTATTATTATTATTATTATTATTATTATTATTATTATTATTATTATTATTATTATTATTATTATTATTATTATTGCTAGTTGCTTTACATCGAACCGACACAGATAGGTCTTATGGCGACGAAAGGGACAGGGAAGGGCTAGGAGTGGGAAGGAAGCAGCCGTGGCCTTAATTAAGGTACACCGGGCGAGTTGGCCGTGCGTGTAGAGGCGCGCGGCTGTGAGCTTGCATCCGGGAGATAGTAGGTTCGAATCCCACTATCGGCAGCCCTGAAGATGGTTTTCCGTGGTTTCCCATTTTCACACCAGGCAAATGCTGGGGCTGTACCTTAATTAAGGCCACGGCCGCTTCCTTCCAACTCCTAGGCCTTTCCTATCCCATCGTCACCATAAGACCTATCTGTGTCGGTGCGACGTAAAGCCCGTAGCAAAAAAAATTAAGGTACAGCCCCAGCATTTGCCTGGTGTGAAAATGGGAAACCACGGAAAACCATTTTCAGGGCTGCCGACAGTGGGGTTCGAACCTACTATCTCCCGAATACTGGATACTAGTCGCACTTAAGCCACTGCAGCTATCGAGCTCGGTATTATTATTATTATTATTATTATTATTATTATTATTATTATTATTATTATTATTATTACTGAAGAAATTTTAAAATCACTTACGACTTACTGCTAAAAATGTTTTGTTTTTTTGAATCTCTAGTCGATTTAAGTTCTTGCAGACTCATAGCAGAAGACTTTTCCAAGAATATCTGTTTGCTGGATCAAAACGTTGTTGATTCTGTTTATTTTTCCAGCCACCCGAATGAGGAGCACATGGAGTGCTACATTCCTCTTTGAGTGGGGAAGACAGCCTCCGAGATCTATTAAGTGGATGTGCTTGTAAAAGCCTACAGAAACAGATAAGTTGCAAGCTGTGGAATCCCTTCTCACAAGCATAAAGCATGGCATGTTGTCAAGACACAGATTCAGTTGTTTTTGAATTAAATAACCAAGTATTGGCGCAGGACTCGTATAATAGATATATTTCAAACAACTATCTAAAAGCCTAATATTTTCTGTTATAAAGACAGATGATTGCTAAAATCCGTTTCTCTACTGTACATGCACGTCATTGTCTTCAGTCATCAACTAATAGATTCGCTGAAACATTCAATAGAATATATCTGGTGTAAAGTGGTTAAGTCCCTTCCGGACGTGCAAAGAGAGAGTGATTGTGCAGGTAGATATTATTTATTTATTTATTTATTTATTTATTTATTTATTTATTTATTTATTTATTTATTTATTTATTTATTTATTCTTCACTTACACTTGTGGGGAAATTAGGGTTCACGGTCCTCTCTTACACTTAACCACTTTCAATATTAACATTTTAAAATATAAGCATAAAAGTAAGACATAGTAATTCTACAAAAACTAAATACTAGGGACAGATACACTAAGATCGAGGATGGAGACATTCCTAGGGAATTAGTGATTGAGGAATCTCAAAGAAGGATTCACTTAGGATGGCCATTGATATTCACTATGGTCAATATCTCAATAATTCAAATTCGACTCCTGACATGGGGCGTGGTAGTCGACTGGCATAGTCACTGGCTTGTCACTAACGTGGCCATGGTTCGAATTCCGGCCAATGCATGAGGTGTGTTTTGGAATGAAGAATTCACGTCCCAGTTTGCTATGAGCCTATGCCCACGATATCAACTGTCACGTATAAACTTAACTACAGGCTAGTTTGCCTACTTACTTTGCATTATTAACTTGCTTTTTTGATTTCCGTGAATCACTCGTAGTTCATGATTTAAACTGAATACTCGTGTAGGGTCTGCTTCGCACAGACAAAAATATAGATAAAATAAGTATTTTCAGTGATTCGAGCGAGGAACACTTGAAATACTAAGTGAAATATCGAACCACGGATGAAGTACCAATTCAAACAGCTCTTTAAATATAAATCCTAACTGTTAAAGACACTAAGCCGAAGTTTCACTTACAGTAACTAAGTATATTACTGAAGTCTTCACGGATCAGAACTTTCATTCTTTCTTTCTTAATCTGTTTACCCTCCAGGGTTGGTTTTCCCCGCGGACTCGGGGAGGGATCCCAACGCTACCGCCTCAAGGGCAGTGTCCTGGAGCGTGAGACTTTGGGTCAGGGATGAAACTGGGAAGGAGGACCAGAACCTCGCCCAGGCGGCCTCACCTGTTATGCTGAACAGGAGCCTTGTGGAGGGATGGGAAAATCGGAAGGGATAGTCAAAGAGGAGGGAAGGAAGCGGCTGTGGCCTTAAGTTAGGTACACTCCGGCATTTGCCTGGAGGAGAAGTGGAAAACGACGGAAAACCATTTCGAGGATGACTGAGATGCGAATCGAACTCTTTTCTACTCAGTTGACCTATCGAAGCTTATATCACTTTTCAAACTTCGTGGCAGAGCTTGGAATCGAATTCGGGCCTGCGGGGGTGACAGATAATCACACTAACCACTAAACCGCAGAGGCGGACATCAGGACTTATAATTATTACTTTTTTAAATGCACGACACAACTTCAGATCGTTGATCAATATTACTTTGAAATCGTGGAGGAATGTTTCGTGTGTGTGTGTGTGTGTGTGTGTGTGTGTGTGTGTGTGTGTGTGTGTGTGTGTGTGTGTGTGTGTGCGTGCGCGTGCGTGTGTGTGTGTGCGTGTGCGTGTGTGTGTGTGTGTGTGTGTGTGACCTGCGACTTGGACTAAATTATTCCACCATTTACCTGTAGTGAGTGTGTTAATAGACTCCAGAATTCGCCGTGGACTAGGATTACACTTTTCAGCTTTGGGTTTCGTATCCTTCAATACTCTATCTCTCAAGGTAGGCTTCAATTGCTAACGGTTTTGAAGTCGCACTAACACATACAGATTTTCTGCAACGAAGGGGTGGAATAGAGCTAAAACTGGGCAAAAGCGACCTTAGTCTAAATTAAAGAACATTCCCAATATTTACCCAGTGTTAAAATCAGAAACCATGGAAAAACTAAAAGAGCTACCGCCGATGGAATTCGAGCCCACATTCTCTCGAATGCAAGTTTACGTTATAATATTTGTACCACATAGCCAAATCGCTTGATAAATGTGGACTGACGCATGTTTAGGCGTCTCCGAAGACCGAAAAAGTAGTTAGTGGGACGTGAAGACAGTAACGTTATTATTATTATTATTATTATTATTATTATTATTATTATTATTATTATTATTATTATTATTATTATTATCCCATTCTCCAGATTATTTCAGGTGAAGATTCAGATTAAGGAATGGTCTCTGGATATTTGATTTTATTTCAAGCTCGGTTGCACAACGCCCCTTGTAATCACATCCCCAAAGGAAATCCATTTGTTGGAAAATCAAACCAAAGCCCATGGCGCAAGAGGCCCGAAGGTCCATGGCCTACCAAGCGACCGCTGCTCAGCCCGAAGGCCTGCTGGTTGCGAGGTGTCGTGTAGTCGGCACAACGATTCCTCTCGGCATTTACTCTTGGCTCTCTAGACCGGGGCCGCCATCGCACCGTCAGATAGCTCCTCAATTGTAATCACGTAGGCTGAGTGGACCTCGAACCAGCCCTCGAATCCAGGTAGGGGTCCCTGACCTGGCCGGGAATCGAATCCAGGGCCTTCGGGTAAAAGGAAGGCATGCTACCCGTACACCGCGGGGCCGGCTCCTTTTGTTGGAGGGAGAAGATAATGTATAAAGATTCGAAATTCAGTGAATGAAGAGGGGGAGGAAGAAAAACGTCAAAGTAGGCTTTGTACGATATTCGTTCTGATATAGCATTACACTCATGAACAATACCGAGGAGATTCGGCACCAACTATTTCTTCTCATTCTGTTCAGACGCTACTGCTTCAAGAGAAGTTATCCACAGTTGGTTGATTCGCCTCACACATCTAAAGTTAAAGGAAGGAATCTCGTCAGAGATGGTGGGCATTTAAGGTGCCTCGCTGTGAGAGGTTTTTCTCAGCAGATATAATAATACGTTAAGGAAATCCTCTTAGTTCAAAAATTCCATTACTATAGTGTCTAGCAAGACCATCATCTGTTAAAAGATATCAAGTAGTATTCAAGTAGGCCTAGCAGTAGTATAGCCTGCAATTTTACATGACAGTTCTTCTTGTGTTGATTAACCACCCTAAAGTTTTACAGGGAATCCGATCCTCGGGAACGTGGCATTTTCTGACAATTTTTTTCTTACAAAAATTCCACATGCACTGGCTGCGATTCTCGAATATATCACCATATTTTCCCTATGACCAAGGAGCTCTCCTACCGAGCTCGATAGCTGCAGTCGCTTAAGTGCCGCCAGTATGCAGTATTCGTGAGATAGCGGGTTCGAAACCCAGTGTCGACAGCCCTGAAGATGGTTTTCTGTGGTTTCCCTTTTTCACACCAGGCAAATGCTGGGGCTGCACCGTAATTAAGGCCACGGCCTCTTCCTTTCTATTCCTAGGCCTTTCATATCCCATCGTCGCCATAACACCTATCTGTGTCGGTACGACGTAAAACAAATAGCAAAAAAATCTGCGTTGCCAAATTGGCTGGGTTTTGTATTATATACGAATAAAGATGAATAAAGAATTGAGAGAAATTGCGCTAGCTGTAGTGATGGTCTTAATAATATCTGAATTATCAAAAACAAGGTTCCAGAAGGAAACCATAATTTAATTTCATCGATGGCAAATGTTAGAAACATTGAATCTCTTTAGGCTAAAGTGCTTAAATGTTTTTAATATTTGAATTATCTCGGAAGAAACATTTTTTTTTGTATTACATCGGCTTCTATGGTGCGACTGAGCCCCCACAAGAAGCACGTAGCTACTCAGAAAACGACTAAAGTGCACAGAGACTGTAATATCCTGTCGGTTGTAGTTCATGTGGTGTTACATAAATTTAAGTTTCGAAAATTGAAAAAAGGCAATTCATTTTCATGCAATTACAACAAGACCCCCGCAGTTTTATAAATGCAACTCTTCTGCTTTGAAGAGGAAACCACAGTCACTATCAAAATGTTTTTTATGTGGAAAATTAGGTCAAATTGAATAAACATGTTTCCAGAACATGTTTATTGTAATTAAATGTTTAAGACAGTTAATATTGTTGGCTATTCTACATACAACTGTAAAGAAATGAAGGTCCCATATATAATAGATTGTTCATAATATTTCTGCAAAAAGTTGAATGTCGAAAAACAAATTCTAATTTCAACATTTAGTAAGTGAAGTGGCTGCCAACAATGAGAGGAGAAAATCATCTGCTATGACCTCATGCCCACTCTACGATTATCAACCAGCTGAAAGGAGATTAAAATTGAGAAAGAGCTTCCAACAAATACTCAACCGTTACAAGGAACAGTTGCAAAAGCACGAGTTGCCATGTGGCAGGACATAACCAGTAATTTGTCTGAATGGATGAACCGAAGGAATCTCTACTTCCTAGCCACACAGGTAACTAGCCAATCTGGAAGTCCCTGAACAGATTGAGAGCTGAAGTTGCAAGGACAAGGGACAACTTACATACGTGGCATTTTCCGACCAAGACAGTTCTATGTGATTGTGGCGAATTTGAAACAACACAATATATTCTATGTTGTCCGTTGTTGCCCATCCAGATGTACAATGAGTGATTCGACTCTAGCTAATTCAAGTGCTCTCGAAGTGTTTAAGGATTGGGCGAAAACTGGTTGAAGTCACTTGATGAACACATATTTGTGTACTTGTGTCCATTTCATGCTTCTATTTTACGTTTTCATGTTTCATATTTTGTACTTTTGACACGAATAAATACATTTAATATAATGAAGACTCTTGAGAAGAGGAAGCTTCAGTCACTTTATATTTCAAAGATCCTGCTTCAAAATTAAAATTTGCTGTCCGATTTTACACGGAATGCCCCCTCTTCCAACTCATTCTTGCTCCGACTCATATGATTCTGTGGTCCTGGAGGAAACTTCAAGGAAAGTTTTAATGACGATGATGTCCTAATTAATGACGAATATGTATAGCATTCAACCGGCCCTGCGGTGTAGGGGTAGCGTGCCTGCTTCTTACACGGAGTTCCCGTGTTCGATTCCCGGTCAGGCCGAGGATTTCTACCGTGATCTGAGGGCTGGTTCGAGGTCCACTCAGCCTGCGTGATTACAATTGAGGAGCCATCTGACGCGGAGATGACGACCTGGTCTAGAAAGACAAGAATAATGGCCGAGAGGATTCGTCGTGCTGACCACACGACACCTCGTAATTTGCAGACCTTCGGGCTGAGCAGCGGACGCATGGTAGTCCATGCCCTTCAGGCCTGTTGCGCCATGGGGTTTGGTTTGACTGTATGTATATTATTCAACCGTACTACTATGTAACTCTCTTTCCAGACTAAATGATCAAGGTTGTCACTGATACACTGAACTCTTCCTTGTGAAACAACGAAGAACATTATCCACTGGCATGAAGATCGTGTTTGTCTGTGTTTCAAAATAACGAACGAGGCCACCCACCAAAATGAGCTGCAGCTAGTCTCACCGCTTTTAATAAGATTATAAAAACGCAATTCTCCTCGTAAGTGGGTCGTATTCTTCGAAATAAAATGGCTCTTTAAAAATTACTCTGGAGATTTATCTCCCACTAAGAGAGTCTGTTTCTAGGAAGAGTGATTGCGTATTTGTTGACTCTCATCTCGCGTGCTGCTCCTGATACGCATAGAATCGCTTTAACTATAAATACTGGAAGAATAGCCTGAGGGTAAGACATTGTAAATGGGATACTTACTGTAGAATATTAACAAAGCTAGTTCATGAATTATATCCCATCTCACAGTAACGTAACCAGAAATGATTAAAAGGGAGGTGTTTGAGGAACGATGAAATTTCTTAGCATCCCGCATGGGCTGTTTTGGTAATATTAATTCCATGTACAACAGGTGATAAACTGATTACGGTGTTTCTTCATTATTATTCTTCTTCCGCTTCTTATTATTGTTATTATTATCATCATTGCTGTCCGGATCCTTGGTGGAAAGGTCATCGTAGCGGCCCTCAATTCAGCGTCGCAGAGGCTTGTAACGCGCTCTCGGATCTCGTGTCATTTCGGTTCTAACACACTCCCGGCACTAAAAGCCATACATACGCAATTTCATTTTGGTTCTAGCGAGCTAACTCATCGTCAACGCATCGCGGCGAACCCATGCGTTGTACGAGCGTGCCACGTGTTTGTTGCACCGTCTGGTATTTGACAGTCTTAAAAATTCAGTTCAGCAGTGATGGAAACATTATTAGGGTTGCCGGTTTAAAAAAAGGACAATGTAGGACATGTCTGACCTCCCCGAATCCCCTCCGTCATACCGTCGGACCATCAAACATCACAACAAAATTCCTGATGAATATCTTGAAAACAGGATATATTATAATTGTTCCAAATAAATAAATAAATAAATAAATAAATAAATAAATAAATAAATAAATAAATAAATAAATAAATAAATAAATAAATAAATAAATCGTCTGCATTTAGGGCTGTCACCCAGGCGGCAAATACCCTATCAGTTGTTTACCTAACTTTTTCTTAAATATGTTCAACGAACTTGGAAATTTCTTCAACATTACCCTTGATAAGTTTCCAATCTCTTACTCCTTGTCCTATAAATGAATATTGGCCCCAATGTGTCCTCTTGAATTCCAACTTTATCTTCATACTATGATCTTTCCTACTTTTAAAATCTCCACCCAAGCTTATTCTTTAATTATATCATTCCACGCCAACACAACACTGACAGCTCGAAACATACCACATAGTCGAGCAGCTCTTCTCCTAACTCCCAAGTCTTCCGAGCCCAAAGTTTGCAACATTTTCATAACACTACTCCTTTGTCGGAAATCACTCAGAACAAGTCGCGCTGCTTTCCATGGATAGTTTTTCCAGTTCTCGTATCAAGTAGTCCTGGTGAGGGTCCCTTACACTGGAGCTGTACTGTAACTCTGGTCTTACCAGAGACTTAGGCGCCCTCTTCTTTACATCCTTACTACAACCCCTGAATACTATCCTAACCATGTGAAGGAATCTGTAACCTTTCTTAACAATCTAATTAATATGATTAAACCAATGAATATCATTCCTTATATTAACACCTGGGTACTTACAGTGATCTCCATAACGTACTATCACCCCATCAACACAATAATTAAAACTGAGAGGATTTTTCCTCTTGGTGAAACTTACAACCTGACTTTTCATCCCATTTACATCCATACCATTGTCTGCTAATAATAATGTCATTTGCTTTACGTCCCACTAACTACTCTTTTACGGTTTTCGGAGACGCCGAGGTGCCAGAATTTAGTCCCGCAGGAGTTCTTTTTACGTGCCAGTAAATCTACCGACACGAGGCTGGCGTATTTGAGCACCTTCAAATACCACCGGACTGAGCCAGGATCGAACCTGTCAAGTTGGGGTCAGAAGGCCAGCGCCTCAACCGTCTGAGCCACTCAGCCCGGCACCATTGTCTGCTGTCCATCGCACTACATTGTTTAAGTTCCCCTGCAGTCGTTCACAACCACGAAACTCCTTTACTACTCTATACAGTATAGTATCATCTGCTAATAGCCTTAGCTGTGATTCCAAATCTTTACTCATATCACACATATATATACCGTATATGTCAGACGAAGGAAATAATGTATATTCTGCGCAAAGATTTCACAACGATAATACAATCAGGAAACAAACTGTCAAAATAACTATACTACAATTGTACTAGTTAAACGCATCCTGATTATAAAATAAAATACTAGAAATAAGAGCCTAGCTATAGAAATGTACAAATACACTAAATATGTAAAGGACAAATTATTATTATTATTATTATTATTATTATTATTATTATTATTATTATTATTCATCTGTTTACCCTCCAGGTTCGGCTGTTCCCTCGGACTCAGCGAGGGATCCCACCTCCTCTACCGCCTCAAGGGCAGTGTCCTGGAGCTTCAGACTCTTGGTCGGGGATACAACTGGGGAGAATGACCAGTACCTCGCCCAGGCGGCCTCACCTGCTATGCTGAACAGGGGCCTTGTGGAGGGATGGGAAGATTGGAGGGGATAGGCAAGGAAGAGGGAAGGAAGCGGCCGTGGCCTTAAGTTAGGTACCATCCCGGCATTCGCCTGGAGGAGAAGTGGGAAACCACGGAAAACCACTTCGAGGATGGCTGAGGTGGGAATCGAACCCACCTCTACTCAGTTGACCTCCCGAGGCTGAGTGGACCCCGTTCCAGCCCTCGTACCACTTTTCAAATTTCGTGGCAGAGCCGGGAATCGAACCCGGACCTCCGGGGGTGGCAGCTAATCACACTAACCACTACACCACAGAGGCGGACATTATTATTATTATTATTATTTCATAAAAATTTAGCCATGTCTCATAATGGACACATCTGATGGGTGTTTGGGAATAGGAGGGCAGGCTCATGATTGTTCTGAACTCTGTAGAAATTACCAGAAGTCTGCAAAATTTTATAAAGTATCGAAAAAAGTTGTTGATCTTGTAAACCATAAAATATACCGCATACTATGTGTGTGTCTACCCCTTACTCCCGTTTCATGATACGGGTTCAGGGATGAGGAGAGATGAATTTATATGGCATGTTTTACTGCCGGATGACCTTCCTGATGCCAACCTCAGTTGAGGTGCTCATGAAGATGAAATGAATGATGGCCAATGAAACTGGGAATCGGTTGTGGCCTTTGAATAGGAACTGTCACAGAATTTCCCTGGAAGTATAAATGAGAAACCACAGAAAACTGTTGCCAGGACAGCCGGCGGTGGGGTTCGAACCCATGCGTCTCCCAAATGTAGAGCCTGGCTCCATAGCCGTTACACGCGCGGTCACTCCACTTGGTACAAAATATATACAGTAATAAAATAAAATATTCTCAAACACACAGATCTGAAAGGAGTTATTTACTAGCAAACCAGGTAAATCAGCTTCTCTGTAAAAAGAATGCCCGCCTCAAATATCTTGAGATCTGTTAAAGATATCGATATTCTGTTTAATATTTTTAAATAATATTACGAAACCATTAAAACAATATGCTTATCTGTTAACAATGATGCTTTCACGGCCCGTACTTGTAGACATGATATGGGCTTTTGGGCTTATGCCGTGTCAAGAAAATAAGGTGAAACTTTTTACATTTCGCAGAGAATTTTGCTCTGCGTCTTCAGAAGAAAATCTTGACTGTTCACGAGGAAGACTTCTACAATAATGAGGGTTTGATTTTAAGAATGTTTTACAATTGTTTGTTGTCAGTGGTACCCTCATTCGTCACCAGATGGCTCGCTAGCACTGACGACACCATCTAACCTCCAATTAAGATGTTCGTTCCTATCACACTGTGTGTGCGTGAAAAGGAACAGAGAGGTCATCAGACGAATCAGGGACGGATGTGGTAGAAGAAACAAATATATAAAATAAAGTGCAACGAAAGACACCCAGGATAGAATATAACAGAGCTGAAGAATGGAAAGAAATTGTGTAGGAAATAAAAACATAGGATGATGATAATATGTAAGGAGTAACTGCGAGTTTTAAATCATATATCATGTCGTGGTTCACAACAATGAAATCAAGTGGAGATTGTTTGCTGCGGCAACCACTTTTATTTCATCCCATTTCTGGTCAAGTAGGTTTTCTTTTGTACCTCCCTCCCCCACAATATCTCCCGGACCCCGGGTACTTTTCGCTGTCTGTACAAGTTTGTGCCCCCCGCTCCACTTCCAGTTCTCAGTCGCCGCTACTGCTCCCCTGTACGAACCGCCGCTGAAACACATGATAGCGAATACATCACTCTATATAGGGTTGGCGCAAAGAAAGGCATCCGGCCATAGGGACACTATGCATAACCCGCACATCATTCTGCACGACAACGCAAGGGGTCATTCAGCAGGTGCGGTGTCTGGTTTGTTCAGTCGCTGGGGCTGGGACGTCTTCTCCCCAGGCCCCATAATCTCCCTAAGACGAAGGAATCACTGCGTGGGATTTGCTTCCGAACAACTGAAGACGTTATGCAGACAATCGATTGCTCTCTTTGAACCATCCAGAGATTAGGCAGTCCCGATGGTATCCAAAGACTTCTGCGTCCGAATACGTTGTATGCGACGCTGGTGGCTACGTCGAAGGCCTGCAAAACCTAGACTCTTGTATGTATGCTATGTACTGTTGGGAGATCAGAAAAATGCACACGCCCGGCGAGGCACGGGGCGAAGGGGTTTTCACCAGCAGAGCCAGTGACGCAATGGTTACCATAGCAACTCCGCTACTATCCAGGCGACTTTATATTATCTTCTACTGGCAGCTCTTCGCTCTTGTCAGTTGTAATCCAGCAAACTGCAAAGTGTGAGTCAATATTTTCGTGTAGCAGATACGAGCAGATAAAAGCCGATCTGTCTGGGCAGAACAGGAAGTTCGTGCTTGCAGGCCACATTCCTCATTCTTGCATTCTTCTCATCTCTACACAGTATCTAGAATATAAATAGTTACCACTACTAATAAGTCAACCTACATATAAAGCAACAACGACCACAAATATTACATCATTATCATCATCATCATCACCATCGTCATCATCGTCGTCGTGTTCACCTCCTCGGCTGAGTGGTAGTACACTAGTGCGAATGCGTCCAGGTTCAATTCCCGGATTTTATTCGTGGATAGTTAATTCTAACGGTTCTGATTGTACTGTATTTCCCTGCATCACACACGCAATGTACAACGCTCACCTCTACTAAAATTACACATAGTACCTCACAAGGCAGACGCTGTCCATCCTCCACGCAGGGTCTGTCTGAGAAGGGCTACACGCATTCTATAATAGCCACATGAAAATATTTATCATCATTTTCATCATCAGCAACAACAAGATCAGCAATGTAAGTCCAGGGGTCAGCGATGTAATTTGATATCTATTTGGTCCCTAGTATCGAACTTTTACACCTAGGACCAGAGGGTCTATGCGGACGAAACTGGTTGTGCCTGAGGCCTAGGAGAAACGGTTCGGAGTAGATTGACGAATTATTATTTCTCTTAATGCATGATCTATTAGAAGGGTGACAAACGATCGTGACTGAGGAGATGAAACTACTGTGAAAAATAATAATGGTGAAAATCACACGCGTCGAGAAAGAGTAAATGATCGATCAAATTATCGAGAATAGGCCTACAGTTTCATTTGGTATATTCCAGGTGATCAAGAGTGTTTACGACATTGTATGTATAGTAATTAGAACAACGCACTAGACCGACAGAACCTGGAGGGAGAGCTATTGATCCTCCTGAACCCGTAAGGAAATACCGCGTGATCACGAGTTGACGATGTTTAGGTAACGAAGAGGATTGGATTAGCATACACACGACTATCGTAATGGCGGGTCGGTGAACATCATATCATGGAGGAAGCAAATCTATAAAATGTATTTAATGCAGGAAATTACAAAATTATTGGTATTATTTTGGAAGAAAGTGTCTCCTATAGTAAGTACAGTATATCCAAAGGCGAAGGTGTTACAGTCCTTGGGACTTGAAGCAGAATTATCATTCTACGGACCGGTACGTTAACTGATTCCACTAGGACTGTTAAATAGAGATGGTATCATAATTCGGCTGTTCGAAGTTGTTGAGTAGATTACTGTTCAGGAAAAGGTACGTGTCTTAAGAAAGAGAGATTCTGATTCAAGCCCCACGTGCGGACTACTTTCTGCCTAAGATTATAACAGTTCACTTCCTACATATGGTCGCTGCACGATCAATACCGTGTACCTGACAATATTCTTCCTATCCATTATTTTCCTTAAAACTGCTCACGCCTCCCAGTCACATATGGATAAGCAGTCCAGCAGAACAATTTTCGTTGTGTTCATTTTTCTATACTAATGTGTAAAGGAGAATTAACTTTAACCTCACATACATTATACTGTAGGCGTGCGTAAATATATCATGCAAACATACGTTCCTGCAGTGCGGTACGCTAAGGTTCATTTTCCTTTACACATACGCAATGGAAAATGAACGCAATAAAAATTGTTCTGATGGACTGCATATCAATATGTGGTTGGGAGGCGCGACCAGTCTTAAGGAAAATAATGGATAGACAGAGCATTGTCAGATACGTGGTATTGCTCGCGCAGCGACGATATGACACTTTTCAAGGTGTCAGTCCGAAGACTAGTTGGATCTTCAAAATGCTCCAACGGAGTTTATGTCCTAATAGGGAATTCACAGAAGAGTAAGACGAGGAATACTACGTAAGATGTGGTGTGAGGTAGTTTTCCATTGCTGTTTTATGAACTATTATTCCAGAACCACTGACCTGAACAATAATAATAATAATAATAATAATAATAATAATAATAATAATAATTTAGGGAAATATCTCCGTATTCTCACAAGAGAATCGTATTTCCAACAACCTCCTAAAAACATCCGAACTTATTTTAAATTCACCCTATGTATACGATAAGAGGACAATGAAAGTACAGTATGTAAGAGAAAAAGTTGATTCACAAAGCCACCTGCTCGCTCGAACAGTAATTAGTATCATTATTCTTCCTGTTCCGCCGCTTTTCCCATAATCTGGTGGAGTCACGGGTGCGATCTGTGTCGCATATGTTTACTTGGCCCTGCTTTACGGCCGGGTTCCCTTCCTGACGTCAACCCTATGTGAACGGATGTATTCACTATTGTGGGTTAGTATTTATTTATTTATTTATTTATTTATTTATTTATTTATTTATTTATTTATTTATTTATTTATTTATTTATTTATTTATTTACAATGATTTTACTTCGCACCGACTACGACAAGTCCTGTGACGACGATGGGAAAGAATTCAAGTGGGCCTACAGTCCCAGCATTTGGCTGGAGATAAAATGCGGAACCACGGGAAACCATCTTCAGGGCTGCCGGTGGTGAGGTGGGATTTGAATCCACCATCGCCCGAATGCAAGCTGACTGCTACGTGAGCTAAACCGCATAGCCAACTTGCTCGATTGTCTGTTTGTTTCTGTGGTGGTTGGTATTGTGCTGCGTTGTGTGTATGTATGAAGATGTATGTACCGAGACAAACACATACACCCAGTCCCCGAATAAGGGGAATTAACTATACGTGGTTAAAATTCCCGACCCGGTCGGGAATCGAACCTAAGGCACTATGAACCGAAGACCAACACGCTGACAATTCCAACCATTGAACCGGACAAACGGTGGATACCATCAATGACATAAATGAATATCAAGGTAAACTCTAACAACGTGACATGTCCTCATTAGAGTTGCAAATGTTTTGATATTGGAAACCGAGTTTCATTTTTTCTTTTCCCTTTCAAAACGTGTTCTACAGGTAAAGTGCTCAAACTTCGTGAACTGAGCAAATATGATAGAAAAACTGCATAGAACACCTATTGTTGTCAGCATATCATACATATTACTATGATTCAATCGAACAGCTGTATCCTGAAAAGGTTTTATATTGGGACAAATTCTTCGCTTAGAATTATCGATGTTTTTACCTACCAGGTATTGTTATTTATTGCTGGAGCACTCTGTGTGTGATTTTAATATTCTAACTGCTCGTTGTACTCTACTTCACAAGTATTACTACTAAGCGATTTGCTACGCGGTTTGCGTCACGTAGCTGTAAGCTTGCATTCTGGAGATAGTGAGTTCGAAACCCAATGTCACCAGCCCTGATTTTCTTTTGGCTAGGGGCTTTACGTCGCACCGACACAGATAGGTCTTATGGCGACGATGGGATAGGAAAGGCCTAGGAGTTGGAAGGAAGCGGCCGTGGCCTTAATTAAGGTACAGCCCCAGCATTTGCCTGGTGTGAAAATGGGAAACCACGGAAAACCACCTTCAGGGCTGCCGATAGTGGGATTCGAACCTACTATCTCCCGGATGCAAGCTCACAGCCGCGCGCCTCTACGCGCACGGCCAACTCGCCCGGTGCCCTGAAAATTATTATCCGCGGTTTCCCATATTATCACCAGGCTGTCCGGCTGCATGGCTAAATGGTTAGCGTGCTGGCCTTTGGTCACAGGGGTCCCGGGTTCGATTCCCGGCAGGGTCAGGAATTTTAACCTTAATTGGTTGATTTCGCTGGCACGGGGGCTGGGTGTGTGTGTCGTCTTCATCATCATTTCATCCTCATCACGACGCGCAGGTCACCTACGGGTGTCAAATCGAAAGACCTGCATCTGGCGAGTCGAACTTGTCCTCGGACACTCCCGGCACTAAAAGCCATACGCCATTTCATTTTTCACCAGGCTGAAGCTGTACCTTAATTGACACTGTGGACGTTTCCTCTTCAGGCCTAGCCGTTTTCTATCTCATCATCGCCATGAGACCTGTCTGTGTCGGTGCGATGTAAAACAAATAGCCAGAAAGAAAGTGCAGTATTACTCGCACAAAGTGATTGGGTTGTTCTATTCGTATTTAACATGGTGATTAATGATGGTTGATTGAAGGCATTGGAAGTGTGGATGTTTGCTATTGATTATCAACGAAATATCGAAGTTTATTCCCATGTTATAGTTCAGCATTTGGTGCGTAATTTTAAAAAGGCAGGAAAGGTGCACATGAAATTGTCTTTTTCAATCCAGAAAATTTGAAAAACAAGATAAAATATGGGAGAATCTGGGAAATACGAAAGATCTGGAAACCCTAGTCTGAGATAAATTGGGCCAAATATTCATTTATAGCAAGAGGAATTAGGGACTGAAATAATTTTATCAAGCGAAATGTTCCAAAAATTCCAAATTTGTTTTCAAATTCAAAAGACTAGGCAAACAATTGATAGGGAATCTACAGCATGGGCGACAGCCCTATATGCATATAAGTGATGATTGATTGATTGATTGATTGATTGATTGATTGATTGATTGATTGATTGATTGATTGATTGATTGATTGATTGATTGATTGATTGATTGATTGATTGATTGATTGATTGATTGATTGATTGATTGATTGATTGATTGATTGATTGATTGATTGATTGATTGATTGATTGATTGATTGATAGCTAAAATGTGTTTTTATAGTCACAGGACCTCCAGTTTTATGCGGAGTCTGAATAACAGGGACGGATTTTAATTAGGCTTACAAAATTTACACGTGCATCGACTGAAAATCGAACCACAGTCATCTTGATTAGTAGTATGACTTAAAAGCACTTCACCTTTTCTGTTCCACTGAAATTAATTAGTATTTCAAGTTTGCCGGAAGCTAATGACTTTGGATAATCAGTTTGTACGAATAATCGAATATGTACGATAGGGCTAATGTAATATCACTTACCGCTACTCAAGTCACAAATATGTAATGAATAGTTATTTATCAATATAAAGAGGAGGAAGCCACCTAACCGACGCGCTATAAAGGCGTGCTTCGTTCACCCGAAAAGACGAAGGTTCGATTCCCCACAGAAAGTCTATACATTTCGAAACGAAACTCCTTTGTGAGAGACACATAGCTCTGGAGTTCACTTAGTCTACACCAGAAGTGAATGCCAAGTTAATTTCTGAAGGCAAAGACGGCCGGGTATCCATTCAGTACGAAATTTACGAATAATGAAATCCTTTAAATTCTGCTTTTCCAGGGACCGTCATGCCCTGCACGGAGGTGATTTTATTTAAATTAAGCTTACAAATGTAACGCATGTACATTGCAAACACTGTGGTTGATATGTGAGTACTTCACCTAATCGTCCTCGCAGCTCGATGACAATCTATTGTTTAGATGTTGAGCCGAACTCAACCTACCAGAAGCCCTGGTCATAATATCCATTTAGCTACGCTATTGATAAACATTGTTCTACACAGACTTTAAACAAGTATGTATGATTAGAAAGAAATAACGAGGAAAAGAAAAGGAAGTCTTAAAAGTAATACTAAGTTAATTTTTCATTCATATGTTCTTACCACTAATATAACATGAGACCAGACAGTTATTGAGTAGCATTTATCACGTTCAGTGTAATAATAATAATAATAATAATAATAATAATAATAATAATAATAATAATAATAATAATAATAATAATAATTGCGTATTGTTTCCGGAGAGGCCTGGGACAGGTCTTTGGAGTTCACGCCCATCGGCGATCTGGGCGCGCGTGTGTGTGTGTGTGTGTGTGTGTGTGTGTGTGGATTGGTCTTCACTTATGATGAATTCTATTGCGACATTTTTTAAATTTTATTTTTAGTTAAGAAGGAAGCCTTGTATTTCAGTCTCGAATTAGTTAATGTAACTTAAAAGCTTGTCAGCCTGTCGAAAGCATGTGTTAAAAACATATAACACCATAACATACACACAATTAAACAAGGAATGACATGATTCCTTGTACAAGAACATTCTCAGATTCTATCAAATCAATAATATTTACATCTCTTAAACTATTCAATGATTATGAACTGGCGAAGTTATGTACAAATATGAACAAATTGTTCATAACATCACCAGTTTATTTAAACTAGGTATGTTTTCAATCGTATGCTCATACCAGTGATAGAACATGAGACCAGACAGTCACTGAACTGTATTTGTCATGTGCATGATGATGACGATGATGATATTAATAATCTATATATATAAAATAAGAGTTGTGTCTGTACATTTCTCAGAATTTGAAAAGAATGGTATTTCTGTATCGGTCATGTCCACAGTAACAAGGAAATGCAATTTTTACTTTTCCGTAATTTCTGCCTGTCTGTCTATCTGTCTGTATGTATGTACACGCATCACTAGAAAACGACTGAAGAGATTTTAATAAAAATCGGTATGCAAAGTCGGGAAATGTCGCTATAATATAGGCTGTAAATAATTTTATTCACGCTTGAAATGGTAGTTTAGGGGAAGGCCTAAAATTTAATTCTCAAATATTTATGTTATTAGTGGTGATATCTTAATGAAAATTGGTATGCAAAGTCGAGGAATATGTTGCTACAATCTAGGCTATAAATAATTTTATTCACGCTGAGCGAAATGGTAGTTTAGGGGAAGGCCAAATACTTTATTCACGTTATTATTGATCCTATCTCATTGAAAATTTGTATGCAAAGTTGGAGAACGAGCCACTAAAATCTAGGCTATACATCATTTTATTCACGCTGAGTGAAATGGTACTTTGGGGGAAGGCCTAAAATGTAATTCTCAAATATGTATATTATTTGTGGTCGTATCGATAAATACTACATAACGAAAGTCATATAGAATTAAATTTCCGACCATTTATGTCTTATACATTTTTACCGTACCGGCGCCGCCAGTGTAGTGAATTGATATTTACCGACTCATCGTGTACTCCTAGGAAATAGATTAGTAAAAGGGCATGATTTTTGCCCTAGGAGTCTCTACTATTCGAGAGATGGGATACTACATAACGAAAGTCATATAGAATTAAATTTCCAACCATTTATGTCTTATACATTTTTACCGTACCGGCTATGATAACACAGATATTCATGAATTTGTATTTTTGTTGCTAAGTCCATATCAACGCCGAGCCACGAGAAAATGGGTTAACAGAATTTAATGAAAATCGGTATATAGAGACGGCGAATAAGAAACTACAGTCTAAGCCATAAACAAAAGACGAAGAGTGTTCACGGATCATGGCTGTCTGCGGCTTGGTCATCCCAGCTCTGAAACTTTGGACTGTAATATCGAGAGCTTAGACCTGTTCGTTAAAAGTGAGAAAATGTGTGGTTTGTGATTTGATCGAGTATTTCATACGAAAGCATTGCTTTTAATTGCGCCATTCCAACTGACGTCACGGTAGTGTTTGTTCATTTTAGTTGGGAAAACCACTAAGACAGTCTTTCTGAGGATGTAAAAAGGCAGGCGGAGAGTGAGTGTCTACCATTAAAACGAAAGCTTCTCAACCATATTGTGACTGATGGTATGCAAGCGGGTCTACCATTACAGTGAAAATTCCCTAACTCAGTCTTCGTATGAGAAAAGATGTTTGGTGACATCGCCGTCGCCTTTCTAGGATAACGTTAAGAGCTTTGCAATTTAATACAATCTTGCACACAACTTGTACACTACCTAACCTAGAATTCTGTATACAATGTAGAATTCCGTAGCGAAGCACGGGTACATCAGCTAGTAGTAATAATAAAAATCCAAAGCCTGTTTCCAGTCATTCAACCGGGTCAGGAATGCAATGAATGAAGAACCCATCTAGATAGGAATTGTGCCGGCTGTCGAAGCCTGTCGTACACATTTGTGACAATGATTAATGACTGACAGATGAAGTGAAATGATATTGGAAATGAAATGGCGTATGGCTTTTAGTGCCGGGAGTGTCCGAGGAGTTCGGCTTGCCAGATGCAGATCTTTTGATTTGACGCCCGTAGGCGAATTGCGCGTCGTGAGAGGATGAAATGTTGGTGAAGACGACACATACAGCTAGCCCCAGTGTCAGCAAAATTAACTAATTATGCTTAAAATTCCCGACTCTACCGGGAATCGAACCCAGGACCCCTGTGACGAAAGGGCAGCACGTTAGCCATTTAGCCATGGAGCCGTACCTAATGAAAATGAAAATCCATAGTTCGTTTCCAGTCATTCGACCGGGTCAGGAATGGAATGAATAAAGTCCCCATCTAGCGGCGAAGATAGGAATTTTGCCGGCTACGGAAGCCTGTCGCACTTCTCTGGGGCAATGATTAATGAATGACGGATGAAATGATATCGAAGAGTGTTGCTGGGATGAAATATGACAGTGAAAACCGGAGTACCTGGAGAAAAACCCGTTCCGCCTCCGTTTTGTCCAGCACAAATCTCACATGGAGTGATCGAGATTTGAACCACGGAACCCGGTGGTGATAGGCCGGCCCGCTGCCACCTGAGCCAGGGAGGCTTAATCCGTACATAATAATAATAATAATAATAATAATAATAATAATAATAATAATAATAATAATAATAATGTCCGCCTCTGTGGTGTAGTGGTTAGCGTGATTAGCTGCCACCCCCGGAGGTCCGGGTTCGATTCCCGGCTCTGCCACGAAATTTGAAAAGTGGTACGAGGGCTGGAACGGGGTCCACTCAGCCTCGGGAGATCAGCTGAGTAGAGGTGGGTACGATTACCACCTCAGCCATCCTGGAAGTGGTTTTCCGTGGTTTCCCACTTCTCCTCCAGGCAAATGCCGGGATGGTACCTCACTTAAAGCCACGGCCGATTCCTTCCCTCTTCCTTGTCTATCCCTTCCAATTTTCCCATCCCTCCACAAGGCCCCTGGGCGAGGTACTGTTCATTCTCCCCAGTTGTATCCCCCGACCCAAAATTCTGAAGCTCCAGGACACTGCCCTTGAGGCGGTAGATGTGGGATCCCTCGCTAAGTCCGAGGGAAAACCAACCCTGGCGGGTAAACAAATTAAGAAGAAGACGATAATAATAATAATAATAATAATAATAATAATAATAATAATAATAATAATAATAATAGTCGGCTACCGTCTGGAGACATTTTGATCTGATGCCTATTAGGCTGTCTGAGTTCAATTTTTGCGTTTCATTTTACTCTACCAGATTGCCGGGAATTCTTTTGGGCGATCTATGGCTAAGATACAATTAATTTTGTCGGAAAATACTAAATGTGTCCCCAGAGCTCTTCAAACCTCCGTCCAATTCTGCTGGGTTTGAATCGCGAACTTGGAATCCATAGGCTAATACTCTACCACTGGGATGGCGAACCTACGACACGCGTGCCACTAGGTGACACGCGAACACGAATTCTGTGGCACGTTAGATAACATACTAAAACATTTTAATGTTTTTAACATGTAGTAAATAGGTCAAAAATCTAGTAACGTAACATATTTTAACATTACGCTTTAATAAAGAAGCATGAGTCAATTAATTATGTGGCCACATTTTTTACAAATTTGAATTAGGATAAAGCAAAAAGTATACCTCATTCTTAAAATGTACTTGGTTTTAGAAACGTAATTTTCAGTGATGTGTGCAAAATGAAATCATAAAACATTCACTCGAATTGATTGATATGTAATGTTGGTACCAAAATGACCGAGCTCGATAGCTGCAGTCGCTTAAGTGCGGCCAGTATCCAGTATTCAGGAGATGGTAGGTTCGAACCCCACTGTCGGCAGCCCTGAAAATGGTTTTCCGTGGTTTTCCATTTTCACACCAGGCAAATGCTGGGGCTGTACCTCAATTAAGGCCACGGCCGCTTCCTTCCCACTCGTAGCCCTTCCCTGTCCCATCGTCGCCATAAGACCTACAGTATCTGTGTCGGTGCGGCGTAAAGCAACTAGCAAAAAAAGAAATGTACCAAAATGAAATCAAATGAGGGGTTTTATGATGAGTTTAAAGGAAATTAACCGATGGCACACTAGACAGTAAACCAGGCGAATTGGCCGTGCGGTTAGGAGCGCGCAGCTGTAAGCTTGCATCCGGGAGATAGTGGGTTCGAACCCCACTGTACCGAGCTCGAAAGCTGCTGTCGCTTAAGTGCGGCCAGTATCCAGTATTCGGGAGATAGTGGGTTCGAACCCCACTGTCGGCAGCCCTGAAGATGGTTTTCCGTGGTTTCCCATTTTCACACCAGGCAAATGCTGGGGCTGTACCTTACTCAAGGCCACGGCCGCTTCCTTCCCAGTCCTACCGCTTTCCTGTCCCATCGTCGCCATTAGACCTATCTGTGTCGGTGCGACGTAAAGCAACTAGCAACAAACAACACACATGACAGTAAAATGTAACCTTAACTGGCATGCTAGTCGGTAAAGTTTTGCCATTCCTGCCCTACCACCAACCCGCAGAGAGATCATTAACCTTCAGTAACTTCTGCTGAAAGGATTACCGTAGAGTCCCGCTAGTTCGAGGTACCGTGTAATTCAAGCAAGCTATTCTTACGAAATTTAAACTTTTACAAAATAGCAGTAAAACCCCGTTTGTTCCTTTCTCAAAAATGCTTTATTCGTTTACAGTGTTCATACATACAGAAAGCAGTATTGTGTTACGTCGAGCAAGCGGAAGCTACACCGACTGACACTGTACTTCTTAGAAGATTCGCGATATTGCTGCTCTAAAACAAGGCTCTATTTAGAAACAACAGACTTTGGACAATTTCTTTAAAATTTAAATTCGTATTTCTTTTAAACTTGGTAATGTTAGCCCACATCATACAATTTTCTTTGTACTCAGTAAACGCGTAGAGGCGCGCGGCTGTGAGCTTGCATCCGGGAGATAGTGGGTTCGAATCCCACTATCGGCAGCCCTGAAGATGGTTTTCCGTGGTTTCCCATTTTCACACCAGGCAAATGCTGGGGCTGTACGTTAATTAAGGCCACGGCCGCTTCCTTCCAACTCCTAGGCCTTTCCTATCCCATCGTCGCCATAAGACCTATCCGTGTCGGTGCGACGTAAAGCCCCTAGCAAAAAAAAAACAACATTTATTCACGCATTACTCTTCGATTTGTTCATATTTCCATGCAATCTGAGATTTTTTAAAAAAAATTGTGTTAACCGGGTTGAGTAGCTCAGGGGATAAAGCGCAGGCCTTCTGAGCTCAAGTTGGTGGGTTCGATTTCGGCTCAGCCCTGTGGTATTTGAAGGTGCTTAAGTACGACAGCCTCGTCTCGGTAGATTTACTGACATGTTAAATAATACTCGTGCGGGACAAAATTTCGTCACCTCGGCTTCTCCGAAAACCGTAAAAGTAGTTAGTGAGACTAAAAATCAATAACATTATTATTAATTCGAAGTAGTGTCGTCAGTCCCAGTGACCAGGGCTGTACTGTAGCATAATACAAAACCACAACATAAAATATCCATGTCAAAATAAATGTCAAGGCAAGACATACGTCAACTGAAAAAGAGCAATGTTAATTTATTCCCATTAACTTGATTAAACGACGCAAGGCAAGAGGACTCTAATACTAGGAGATGTACGTACCGACTGCGATGCCTGTTGCGTGAGATCCTACTGACGTTGCTGGGGTTGAGGGCAGACTTGCTGACCACACCTTCTGTCTCCAGACGCCTGCGCGCGTATCCTCAACAAGTCTATTCTTTCCCCACACTTCTGAAAGCTCAGGGCACATTGTTGAGCGCGAGCAGGCTTTTGTACCGTGTTGTAAAACGAAGATATTTATAGAGCGACTACAGGACTATCTCAACACACGACGACCTGATTATGCAGTTCATTAACTGCTGACGTGATACTTAAAGAGAATTATGCCCCCCCAACTGGCAGTTTCTTCGTTTCCCGACCTTATTTCCGTGTACAATAGGTCACTTGATTATAATAGCCAGTAACCCAGTTTTACTGAGGTTTCAGGTATCCCAGAAAATTGCTGCCAACTATACGTGCTCTTTCAAGGATTATGACTTGTGACAATAAAGCAGATGGAACTGCGGTCGTTTAATGGCTGAGTCTCGAGCAGCTTGGGAGTAACAAAGCCCATTCCCACCACTCAGTTGGAGTTCTTCCAATGAAGGTAATTATTAATGCCGATAAAATTAAAATAGCAATATCCTCTCTCAGGTGTGACTAGGGTTCTTTCTACAAGTGGCAGAGGAGATAAGGAGGAACATACTAGGGTTCAGATTTGAAGATGACAACCGTTCGCCAATCAGGATTGGGCGAGTATATTTTGCGTTGGTACGGAACCGAACTTCTGAATATTCGATCATGAATATTCTTATATAATTCATTACATATTTTTGTGTATTTTAGTGTTCTTCCTGCAAAACTTTGTAAATGAAATAAACGACTCCAAAATCCTCTATTTGCAACTAGTTGCGTGGCCTGACCTTCCTTAGCACTTCACCTCTTACCATCAAATCACTAAAAAATGAGTCTAATCATCAGTGCCTCGATCTCTCACTGCTTCTCCTGTCTTCCATGGACGAGTTCATAGCTTACTGGACTCGTACGAAATAGCCAACTAGCTCGTATTATTATTATTATTATTATTATTATTATTATTATTATTATTATTATTCATTGGTTTATCCCCCAGAGTAGGCTTTTCCCTCGGACTCAGCGAGGGATCCCACCTATACCGCCTCAAGGGCAGTGTCTCGGAGCTTCAGACGCTTGGTCGGGGGATACAGGTGGGGAGCATGACAAGTACCTCGTCCTGACGGCCTCACCTGTTATGCTCAACAAGGGCCTTGAGGGGAAGTTTGGAAGGGATAGACAAGGAAGCGGCCGTGGCCTTAAGTTAGGTACCATCCCGACATTTGCCTGGAGGGGAAGTGTGAAACCACGATAAACCACTTCCATGATGGCTGAGGAGGGAATCGAACCCCGCTCAACTCAGTTGACCTCCCGATGCTGAGTGGACCCCGTTCCAGCTCTCGTACCACTTTTCAAATTTCGTGGCAGAGCCGGGAGTCGACCCCGGGCCTCCGGGGGTGGCAGCTAATCACAGTAACCACTACACCACAGAGGCGGACATTATTATTATTATTATTATTATTATTATTATTATTATTATTATTATTATTATTATTATTATTATTATTATTATTATTATTATTATATTATTATTATTATTATTATTATTATTATTATTATTATTATTATTATTATTAACGGAAGTGTACTCTGGGTGGACTCAGAATATTTTATTCATAAGTTAGAAGTAACAGACATGAAATTAGAGGAAAAGATCAGTGGTAAAAGCAAGTGGAAACAATGGCAGGAGGGTACTCAGAATGAGGATGTAAAGGCTTAGTTAGTATGAACTCGACGGATGAAGTGGTATACATAAACCGACTTTGTTGGTGGGATCACGTAAAGCGAATGGAGGAGGATATCATTCTTAGGAGAATAATGAACTCGGTCATGGAGGGTAAGAGAAGTACAGAGTCCAAGGCGACAATGGTTAGTATCGATTTCTAATGCTTTTAAAGATAAAAGGTATGGAACTCACGAGGCACATAACTAGTTACAAATGAATGATTGTGGAGGAGCACAGTAAATGACAGAGGCTTGCAGACTGAGCGCTGGAGGGTATAACAGTCTATAATGAAGATGTATGTATGTATGTATGTATGTATGTATGTATGTATGTATGTATGTATGTATGTATGTATGTATGTATGTATGTATTATTATTATTATTATTATTATTATTATTATTATTATTATTATTATTATTATTATTATTATTATTATTTCGTGCGACTGTTGTAGTGGGATGCTTCCTCTTTGAGGCAGAATAAGGGTGAACAGTGTGTGCGTGTGTGGGAAACTTGCTTTTTTTGCTAGATAGTTTTGTATATGGAATGTGAGTTGCAGGGATGTTGCGGACAGCGGAACTCCTAGGAAATTAATCATTCCCGATTAAAATCTCATGACAGAGTCGTGAGTCGATTGGACTAAATTGACATCCTACCAGTTCGTCTTGGACTTGTCTCTCCGTTCTTCTGTAAATAGTGGGTCTTAACATTTGGGATACTAAAGTCTGTCTGTCTGTCTGTCTGTTAGGTCATCAGCCCAGAGGCTGGTTGGATCCTCAAATTGCACCACCAAGGGTTATGCGGTTATACGGAAACCCCGAAAACCAATGACAGCACCAAAATGAGGCGTACTAGGCAAGATGAGGAGTGAGGTAGCTTGCCATTGCTTTCCTCACTGGGTCAGAAAGTACTATTGCAGCACGACTGACCCTATGAGCAGCACCTTTCATAACACTCAGATGCACTAGTCATGCTCTGAATGTCATTACTCAGCACTACCCATACCCTAGCAACTTGCATTATGTCACAGCCATGGATGCTGACTGGGACTTCGGTGGAAGCTACACTTTACTCTGGCCTGTGCCAAGAGATGGATGCAAAAGTACTGTATCCATCAAGAAATGACAGCAGGCAGAGATACTAAAGTAATTGTGCAATAGTTTTCACACTTGTCATCACCTATTTGCCTGGCTATAGGAATAAACAAAGTTATTTCTAAGATCGGATGGCACTTCTCCCCTAACACATATAAGATATCATACTTTAATTCAAATTATTCTGACTTACACAATAGTTTTGTTTGAGAGGCTGCAATCAGCAACGGGCTCCCAGGACAGAAAAACATGATGACATGTGGCCACTAGCCATGTTTCTGTTAGAAAGGGTATTTTGTGTATTGTGAACATTTGGTAAGCGCGTACCTCAAATAATAATAATAATAATAATAATAATAATAATAATAATAATAAATGGCGTGTGGCCTCCGGAGAGGCCTGGTACAGGTCCATCGAGTTGACGCCCTATAGACAACCTGCGCGTCCGTGAGAATAGGGCCCTACCTAAGATAAATTCTAATACAAGCCAGCACAAACACCCAGCCCCCCAGCCAGAAGACTTAACAAATGGGAGTTGAAATCACCAAGCCGGTCAGGAATTGAACCCGTGATCCACTGTATTAAAGGCCAGCATGTCATTTAGCCATGGCGCCGGACTACAACAACAACAACATAATAATAATAATAATAATAATAATAATAATAATAATAATAAATTAAAAAATCTGATCTATTTTATGTGTTTACCCTCCAGGTTCGGTTTTCCCCTCGGACTCAGCGAGGGATCCCAGCTCTACCGCCTCAACGGCAGTGTCCTGGAGCTTCAGACTCTGGGTCGGGGATACAACTGGGGAGGATGACCAGTACCTCGCTCAGGCTGCCTCACCTGCTATGCTGAACAGGGGCCTTGCGGGGGGATGGGAATATTGGAAGGGATAGACAAGGAAGAGGGAAGGAAGCGGCCGTGGTCTTAAGTTAGGTACCATCCCGGCATTTGCCTGGAGGAGAAGTAGGAAACCACGGAAAACCACTTCCAGGATGGCTGAGGTGGGAATCGAACCCACCTCTACTCAGTTGACCTCCCGAGGCTGAGTGGACCCCATTCCAGCCCTCGCACCACTTTTCAAATTTCGTGGCAGAGCCGGGAATCGAACCCGGGCCTCCGAGTGTGGCAGCTAATCACACTTACCACTACACCAGAGGCGGACAAAAACATCTGATAACATGTAAAATGGTTATAAATACACAAGTCAGACATAATTATAATGTAGTTATAGGCATAATATTGTATCTCGGATATCATGTAATTGCAAGTAACAAAATAATTTTGGATTATGTCCGACTCATTGGCTGAATGGTCACCGTTGAGGCCTTCGGTTCAGAGCGTCCCGAGTTCGATTCCAGGTCGGGTCGGGGATTTTAATCGCGTCTGATTAATTCTTCTGGCCCGAGGACTGGGTGTTTGTGTTTGTCCCAACACTTTCCTCTTCATACTGAGACAACACACTACACCACAGAAACACGCAATAGTACTTACATTCCTCCATATAGGGTTGGCGTCAGGAAGGACATCCGACCGTAAAACATTGCCAAATCCACATGTGCGACACAGTTCGCTCCCACGACCCCAATGATGTGGAAAAGTGGAGGAAGAAGAGGAAGAAGAAAATAATTCTGGGTTATAACAATGCTAATACTCTCCTCAGTCTCTGGTGATGCAAAATTAGTGGAAGGGAGTATTCTATTCTAATAGTGTATCACATTAGGACTGGATGAGTGTAAGAAAGGGAATAAATCCCCAACTTTGCCAGGATGAATAAAACATCTTACATTATCTAGTATTTGATGAATAAGGAAAGTGATTGAATGTGACGATAATATACAGCTTGTCTTGTGTATAACACAAGTACTCTTATTACTTAGCGTACAGTTTTGCTAGTGGTTTAAAGACGCACTAACACATCGAAAGTGTTCGGCGACGCAAGGATGGGAAAGTGCTAGGATTGGGAAGGTAGAGGCCGTGGTGCATCCTGGTGTGAAAATGGGAAACCACGGAAAACCATCTTCAGGAGTGTCGACGGTGGAATTCGAATCCACCATCTTCCAAATTCAAGTTCACGGTTATGCGACCGTAACCACGCGGGCCACTCGCTCGGTACTTAGCGTATAAATTAGTCACTGTAGTAACTTCTCTTGCTCCATGGATACGCTTGACGCTGTACACAGGCTTCATGTTTCTATCATCTGGAGCGAACGTGATGTACCGGACCATCTCTTTGGGAAGAGAAGCAATGTTTAAATGACAATAATGTCTTATATTTTTAACGTACCTACAACTAACGGTTTTAAGACTCTGTTTAAATGACTTGCTAATGCATTATGAATGGGAGCGTTATATAGTAGACGTCCGGACGTCCTTCACAATCAGGTGGGTGGGAGCAACATAAACTTAGATTCCTCCGAAGACCAATAAAACTATCCTCTCCGTTAACATGCTGCTGACAGTGAAAAAACAAACTCCAAGTGTACGAGCCTGCAAATTACTCTGAAGTTTATATGAGTAGGACCAATACAACACTTTCTTGAGAGCTACAGGGAAAGTTCACCTTTTACTTGCCTTGTTGCTAATAATTTTACCTGCATGTATGAGCCAGTAGCAGACAGACACGAGGAAAATAGGGAATTTCATGCCCAGCAACTTACAGCATTCACCTGAACGTGTAGTTTATCTCACATACTGTACATAAATACCTGATAACCCTTCATATATATTTATCCCGTTTTCAGCCCGTGGGTATCCTACAAAAGATCACACTTATCACCCTATACCCAACGCCTTGTGCGCATGGCTAACACTTTCTTGAATATCTGAATGCAGCAAAACCTGAGATCGTCTGAAACAGGACACCTCTGGCCCGTGGAGATAGCTAAGAGCCTTGGCCTGCCCTGATGTCCGCTGGCTAACCAACAGTTAACAGACATTGGAGTTTCGTGTGATCAGTGTGACAGTTTACTCCGTATTGACCTTCGTTGTCCCTCAGATCAAACAGCTCCTTAGTCGATTTCACGAGGCTGAGTAAACCCCGCTCAAGCCCTCGAACTAGGATTATAATACTTAAATCAAACCCAGGGAAAATGGACAAGAAGTAGAGAAGCTACGACAAGACCACATAGATGGTCTGTTCAAAATGAAATTAAACACATTCTAATTTTGATATTTTTGTTTCAGGTTTGTTGTTACACAAAACTTGGGCATTGCACTAGCAAGTAAATCTCCTCTTCAGTACAGTGCTTTGATTATGTGAGACAGAATGAGTGCTGTGCATTTCTTTTCTACTGTAATGAGGTGAAAGCTGCAATCCTGTTCAGTCAGATGAAGTTGGTCTCCCCTTATTCTGTATCTGTAGACTTTCCATAGATAAAATCCAATTTTACCATTTCAGTACGTTGGCAAATGACATGTCAGGCTGGGCTGGAAGAAGTTGTTCAAGGTACCAGAGCTTAGATAGCGCAAAAGTATTTGCAATATATTTACTACAGGTAATCTCCAATATGCTGCAGTGGTTTACAGTGGAATCTAGCAGTTTTCAAAGATTTGTCGTTTTCATATGAACCCAGTAGCAATACAGAGGATTTTTTATAATAATAATAATGTTATTTGTTTTACGTCCCACTAACTACTCTTTTACGGTTTTCGGAGACGCCAGAGGATTTTTTATAACTCACATTTGCCCTTGACACCGTGCAGAAAGCCCCTAGTACATCTTAGCGCATTATTATGATCGTCGTTATTGGTCAGCAGTAGAGTGACGTCATCCGCGTATGCGCGTGCTGTGAAGCATTCGTAGGTCGATGACCTTAAATGTTAGGCCCCTTTAAACAACAAGCATATCATCATCAAGCATTCATTGTTAATAGATAGTTAGTCCAGTTAGAGAATTGTTCAAACTTTGAATGAAGGGTTCTATTCCCAAGACAAAATGTGCTATGCATAATGGACATCCTTGTCTAATTGATTCGTTTATTGAAAATTTTGTTCAGAGGAAGCCATTAATCCTAACTCGTGAAGAGGCCTTACGGTATATTCGCTGTATTGTTGCTATGACACTGTCTGGAAGCCGAAACCTTTTAATTTTCTCCAAAGATATGAGTGTGGTATCCTATCGAATGCTTTGTTTGGGTCGATGCTATGCAGTGCTCCTGAAGCATCGCGAATTGCCAGTAGATTATTTAGTAGGATTTTTCCAGGTATAGTGCAAGCCTGTCCATTATTAATGAATGAACGCAGGATGGTTCTAATCCTGTTCGTCAAGATCTTAGCCAGTAGTTTATAGTTCGTAATTAAGATTGTAATTAGTCAGTAGTTAGTGAGAATAAACATCTGATTGGCTTTACGTCCCAATACTTTCACGGTTTTCGAAGGCGCCGAGGTGCCGTAGGAGTTAATTTACGTGCCAATAAATCTACCGATACGAGGTTGACGTATTTGAGCACCTTCAAATACCACCGGACTGAGCCAGGATCGAACCTGCCAAGTTGGGGTCAGAAGGTCAGCGTCTCAACCGCCTGAGCCACTCGGCCAGGCTATATAGTTACAGATATTCATGCATTTGAAGAGCTTGAGAATTAGGATGATAATTCTCTGCGTAAATATATCATTTATCGTGTGACTAAAGGCGTAATTAATAACTTATGACATATTTTCCGATGATGTTCCAGAATTTCTTATACTGTACAATAGCCCAGCTTCTTACTGGGAGCAGGAATATTATTTGTAAGATGTGTGATGTCATCTGCGTCTACATGTCTCTGCAGATGTTGAAGGTGCCTGTCAGTATTCACTTCTGAGATGCATTTTTCTGCAAATATTTCGTGAAAATATCTCGCACATTCTGCGAGTATTGTAGTTGTTCCTTTGTATTGAAAATGGTCCCTTTTCAGTCATCCCATCCATTTAAAAAATTATATGCGCTGATCACCTTAACTTATTGTTAGCAATATGATATGTGAGATTTTCTCCCTTTCAAAGAAGAAAGCGCCTTTCGCGTGCTGATGGAGTTGTTCTAAGCTGCTTTCCTTAACGTCTAAAATAATTCTCGTAATGCAGTTTAATTCAGAAGAAACATTTTGACCTTGCTTTTCCTTGCGATGTACATCATCCATAACTCTCATAAAATTATATTTTCCTATTTGTACCCTGGCTGTGATCATACGCTATTATTCTTGATAGCGATCTAATTGCTGGTTTATATTCACGCCTCTACCAGTCCATAACGTACTGTATCGATTTTGCGCTAATTGGTGATAACTGATAACACTGTGATAGTACATATATCACACCCCCGAATTATATGTAGAAGTTAATATTATTGTCAGTATTCAATTTATTATTATTATTATCATTATTATTATCATCAGTATTTCATTTGTATATTTTGCCATTTATATTTTTAAGCTGGAAGATATCCACATATGTAGGTATGAGTAATTTGTATTGCACGAGTGGAAAAACATTGCTTTAATAACTCTGGTAATTTGGATGAATCATGTGGCTACCCCAGTGTTTGTTGTGATGTACTTGTGTCGGGAAATTCCATGAGTCATGTATATATCCCAGCCTGATGAGATGAGCTTGTTGTGGTATTAGGAAAGTTCGTTGACTCACGTAATAAACCCGAGCGTTTGTTATTGTGTTGGGAGCAAGAAGAAGTTCAGGGCATGGTATTGACCAGCAGTGCATCACTCATGATTGGCTGCCAAGCACCAATCCAGACATATCATCTGAGAGGAGGGGGATGTTGATGTCTATAAAGGTTGATCATACGGCGGCAACCAGGGACATTGTAAAGGAACGAGAAGGAAGACAACTACAACCAATCACTACGGTATAAGAGAACCACTCGGTACGGACAAGAAGGACAACTGACACACTGAACGAGAAGGAAGTAGTGTTGGATATACGGTATTCGAGTGACACGGCTGCAATGGACTGGACTTCAAACGTTCGTGGAGCGTAGTCTTGTTATGTTCGTGGAAAGTGGCTGATCAACAAATTGTGGAGGGTGTACGCATTAAGTGTTCTTGTACGATGTGATAACTGCCGATTATGAGAATCGGTAAGTCGAATTGATATAGAGACAGTGAAGGGTATTTATCTTCATACATGTACATTGTTCATCGGACTATCTACAAATGGTAGCTTAGTTCTCGCTTTCGTTTTCCCACGGTTTTCATTATTGTTGTTGTTGTAAATATGGAGTCTTCCGGCAATATTTTATGTGTGTATTGTATGTATAATGTTGTATGTTGATGAGGTGCTCATGCACGGATTTTGTTAAGAATATAGTTAGCTATTTTAGAATCAGTGGAGTTATTGATGAACCTAGATGCAGTTCCTACCTATTTAATCGTTTCAGGAGCTTAGGTACGGCCTGCAGCAGATGTACCAGTACGCAGCATTATGCACACGCCCTGGGATATAAAGTTTATCATGCTCTATCAAAATTCGAGGGATTCATTCTGGTGAACTCTGGCGCCCATACTACGGACATTATGTTTATTAATTTTATTAAGTTTTTGAGTAAATTTATTTATATATTCTTATTCATGATTTTATTTATCAGTAATCATCAAATAGTTACAATTGGCGCCCAACGTGGGGCTGAATGATTGGTACATCTGTTAGGCTTATAAGCGTAGGTGCACTTGTCAGGTATGGTTGGAATTCTGCAAACTATGTCAGTGAAGTGTTTTATATGTATGTTGGAGTATGAAGAAATGTTGTAGCGAGTCGAGTATTATAAAATTGAGAAGTAGAGAGGTTGTTAAAGTTGCTGGTACCATGAATCAGGATAGGAGAAGTCAAAAGAATTCCACCACATTGAGTCTATCGAATATAAGTGAGAGTAGCGAAATGGCTGATAGTAGGAAGGATCTATTGGCAACGATAGGTGAGGAACAGAGTAACCCGTCTCAAACTCAGAATGTAGGGGATCAAGGGGAGGCTTCAATGTTCAATATCCTTAAATCGCTACTTAATGAGTTGAAGGGTGAATTAAATGCTGTTAACAGTAAAATCGATAATCAGAGTGATGTTTCTAGTAGTAAGAGTGATGAATTGTCCAGTAAAATCGATAATAATAATGTTGAATTGTCCAGTAAAGTCGATGATAATAATAATGTTGAATTGTCTAGCAAGATTGATAGTCAGAGTAAAGAGTTGAAGAGTGAACTGAGTTTTTTAAGTAATGAAATATACAGTATTAATAGTGAATTAAATTCAGTTAGTATGGAGCTGTCCAGTAAGATTGAGAAGCAGAGTGCAGAGTTAAATTTAGCTAGTGTTGAAATGTCTAGTAAAATTGATAGTTTAAGTAGTGCTGTGAATGGTAGAATAGACAAATTAAACCAGAAGTTTGATCATCAAAGCAGGGAAATTCAGGAAGTCAACAATAAGGTAGAAGCTCATCGCTTGGAATTGACTGAGAATATTGAATGCCGATTTAATGTAGTTAGGAAAGAATTTGTTGAAAACAGCAAGGAATGTGATAAGAGAATAAAAATAGTGGAAGATAAAGTCGAAGAAATAGATAGAATAGATAGAATTAAAACCAATCAGAATGTTTTGGCGAAGCGAATAGTTGAGAAGAATGAGAAATTGGAGAAAGACCTTAAGTCGGTAAAAGATGACCTCAAGTCAGTAGAAGGAAAAGCCAGAATGGTAGTGGAATAAGGAATTAAAACATGTCATGTGAAATTGAGGCAGGAGATCAGTCAAATCCAAGTAGGTAGCAGCATATGTAATAGGTACGTATCTTGTACGAAGGACTCAGAATTACCCACGTTTAATGGTCGGCAGTTTAATCCGATGGAATTCTTGAAAACGGTGGAGAAACGGTTTTCCAAGAATCTTGACGATGGTTTGATTGAGTGGAGTATGGTTGATGATCTGTTGGATGTTGCATTTGTTGGAGAAGCGAGATCTTGGTTTCAAGTTTATAGACAGGGTATTTCGAGTTTAGAGGAATTTAGGGAGAAATTTAGTTTTAAATTTTGGAGCGAAGCCATTCAGGGAAGGGAAAGGGATTGCGTGCTATTTGGCAAATATAGACCTCAGGAAGGTGTGTCTATGACGGAGTATTTCTTGGCGCATGTTCTGATCAACCAGAATATTGAACGTCTAGCATCGGAGAGTGATACAGTCCGCCAGATGTTGAGGCATTTTCCTGAGAAGGTCGGATTAGCCTCATGTATGCAGAATATTATTACGATTAAAGAATTAGAGCAGCTGTTAGAGAGGTTTGATGCTTTGGAACGGCAAGGGAGGACTAGGCAAAGTGAAGGTAGGAATTACGGGGATAATGGGAGACACGGCAATCAGGTAGCGGGAGATAGGAATAATCAGAATTTCAGTCATTCTAGGCAAGGGAATCAGGGTGGTAATTCCGGAAGGGAAAACAGTCTAATCAGGGAGTTAAACACCAGGAATATTTTGGCAGAAGACCTAATCAAGATGAATCAGAAAGTAGGGGGCGTATGGATCAAAGACCTCCAGATCAATTGCCGAGACATGATAACAGTGAACAAGCCACGTCAAGTAATTTAAACCGGAATCGGACTTCTTAGTTGGGTCAGTTAGGCAGTCCGATACCGAAATTCCTATTCACGCGATGAAACAGGTAAGTTATGAGGTAGACGTGAAAGGGGAATTATTGTATGACCATGTGTTTTGTGTTCAGGGAGATTTTGAGAATAGGGGGCGTCATGAAAGTAAGAAAGATGTGTCGGATGTCTTACTTTGTGCTAGTGGTGATGGTAATAGCGGTGTTGCGATCGATAATCTTGTGGAAGTTTCTGAAATTGAAAGTGAAGTTTTTGTGTAGTTGATGAAGGTTGTTTTGTGAGTGAAGAGTGTTCACGGAGTATACATCATGAGGATGTTTTTGTTGATTTAAGTGTACGTGAGGAGAGTAAAGTTAGGTCCATTATGTGTGAAAATGGTGACTTTGAGATTAATGAAACTTCTGATAAGAGAGTCGAAAGTAGCAGTGTTGTTGGCATGAAAGTGGTGCAAGTAGGAGCTGATATGGAATGTGGTGAAGATGGATTAATTGTTGGGTCATTAAGTAGTAATGACAGCAATTTCGAAGTGTATTATGGTAAGAATTCCAGTAATAGAGTGAACGTGAGTGAGAATGGAAGTGTGCGTGAGATGAAGGAAAGTCTATCCAAGCGAGTGTGTAATGTTTTATTTAATTCTGAGAGATGTGTGAATGATGTGAACGACGTGCTGTATGATATCGATGTGGAATGTGTGAGAAAGTATGTGACCTGTTTACTTCCATTAATTATGGTTTTGTGGAAGAGTAAACGTAGTGAGATTCCCGCGCATTTCAGAAATAGGGATTTCTTTGTTATGAATGTTCTGAATGAAAGCTTGTATAATTCTTGTGTGACCGAATGGGATGAATGTTTGTGTGTGAGATAGAGTGGATTCTAGACGTAGTTAGATTTTATTATGGTACGCATTCCTCGTCTATCGATGCCAATGTTAAGTTTATATATAGTTTTTTTTAATTACATCAGGGTCCGTATACTGTGGACAGTAGAATAGGCAAGTGTGCTTACCGTCTCCTAACCACTGACAACAAGGTCCTTGGGACATTTAATGTTTATAGCCTTCGCAGATATAAGAAATAGGATCTGCACCTTGGATTATATATTATCAATTATGAGTTATGTGTACAGTAGCAAGAAGGGATTGTGTTCAATGGTATATGAAACAATCAGAGTTGTGTGTATATAGCCATATTATTATTATTATTATTATTATTATTATTATTATTATTATTATTATTGTTTGGACAAATTGTATTTCGTGTGTGCGAATACAATGCAGTAGACGCAATGTATATATCATTATTACAATAAATTAAGTGTTCAGTTATGTCATTATAAGGTTATGTATGAAGTTCTGTTTTATGGTGAATCATAATATGTGATATCATCGATTCACCAAGGGGGCGTTATGTGATAGTACATTTTATTTATATATTCTTATTCATGATTTTATTTATCAGTAATCATCAAATAGTTACAACACACTGTGAAACGTTTTAAATCATCTATTGAAAACAGACTTATTCTTCTTCCGTGTTGCTTTCCGAGTACAACACCTTTCACTTCTTGTTGTCTTCATCGTTACTAAGACGCTATGGTGATCGCTAAAGAGCACTGATATCACCTTACAGCTATCGAGTTTCTGCACTTGTGACGTGATACGTACGTCCTATTTATCCTCGAATTCGACTCTCAGCGACAACAGGTAAATTCCACTTGTGAGTCGTGAAGGTGCTGCCAAACATCCTTGAGCTGCATGGTCTGGGTGAGTGTCTGAAGACTTGGAGAAAAGTCGAAAGTACCTGCTTGGTCTCGTGAGTCAAGAATACAGTCGAAATCATCTGCTAGAACTATTGGACAGGGGCTTATTAAATGGGAGACGGTATTTCATTAGCAAATAAGGGGTTTCATTCCTGTTTGTATCGTGACCCGGATGGGTTACATACGTTCATCAATCTCGTGGTTTTTATCGTATTTATTTCTCACAATTTACAAGGTATAAAACTAACAAACAAAAGTAACACAAAAAAATATCACAGCCATCACTCAGTCTGTTGTTACAGTACAGTATAATGTTCACTTGTCACATTTCCTTTTGCCCTTTGAAAAATATACTTTATATTATTTTTCTCTTACACTATTCGTCTAGAAAACCGTCATTTCAACTGAGGGAAAAACAAGAACACTGGCACAAAACACACCATTAAAACACGTTTTGTGGAAAACACTGCACTATTCACTACACGACCATTCGAATGTTATAATGCAACACTCTTGAGTTCCTTGACGTGATTTTTCTCTGTCGGTGGCGCACGTTTCAATCATTTTTGTTTGGCATCTTTTAGAAGGTGAATGAATATGCTCGGGGATGCACTGTTCGTTTTTCTGGGCATAATAGAGATACCCCATGACAAGCCAAGTTCGCACAAATTTCAAGTGCTGCGAACCAAAATCTAGCTCTAAAGCTGTTCTGTAAGCTTCATTAGAATGAGATGGTCATCCGTCTTAGCTCAGAACAAATCCATTTCCAGACAACTTTGACACTTCAACAGTTAATAATTTATGCCTCTGTGTGTCCACCTCCAGACATTTCTTACATAGTTGGGATTGGGTGATATTGTGACGGAATTTTTTAACATCTGTTGGAATAATTTCGTTAATAGCTTTATATGCGGCTACTTTCCAGTCAGTTGGGATATAAGGATTTTTGAAATTTCTCCAGATATCATTCCTTTTCCGATTTGGGTACTTCTTCATGAACTAGAGTTGTGTTTCGTTCTTCTCTAACAGAAGACCGTATGTTACTCTTGTAGAAGGTACGGTGTTTCTTGTCACTCTTATAGTATCTATCGCTTGCAGCGCTCTTCTAAAACGTCGTGTCAGCACTGAATAATTTGTATTCCAGAAATACGTATCATGATCAGCTCCTAATCCTACCTTAGCAATCATTAACTCTCGCATTAAGAACGCTTGGCATTTTTCACCGACTGCGATGAGACCCAGTCCTCCTTTATCTACTGATTTTTCACTTGTGATCGTGCTACACAAAACATACATCTTCACCATAAATAATGACTAATACATAGTTTAACTCGCTGGCTTATTTTTATCGGCATGGGTAGAGTTTGTGGCGCATACCACAATATTTAGATAATGCAAACAAGTCTATATGCCACGCCTTTTGAGTGATGTTCATGTTTCGACTTAAGCTGATTGGCATTGTGGCGCGTAGCCTTGAAACTATGGTTGTCCAGTTTATGTCAATATTTTGGGCCATATTAGAGGTGAACACTAATTCCAAAATCTTAATTCTACCATTAATAGGTACTGACGCTCATTGTCGTCTCTTTTTACCAACTGCCAAGTGGTAACATCTCGGATTTTTTATAACTGACTTGAGTGTGAGAGGCTTTCTCGTAAGTTGTTATGATGCACTTCAACTATGGGACAAACGGTTGGTGTCTGCAGTAATATGATGACATCATCAGCATAGGCTGTAACCATGAACAGTCTTTGGGGATCGGGTATAGTGCGCATTACAAAGTCGACTGCCCGATGAAAGCAAAAGGAGTCATTGATAGGGGACATCCTTGTCGTACCGATGTTTTAATAGGAAATGATCTGGAGAAGAGTCCATTAAAAAGTACGTGAGAATGCGCCGAACTATAAAGGGTTCGAATAAGATTGTATATTGCGATTGGGAGACCCAAGTGTTGCAGCACTGCTAACAATTACCCATGATGCACTCTGTCGAAAGATTTTCGGAATTCCAGGTTGAGAACCGCGCCCATTTCAGTTGGTTCTGCTTCAAAGTGTAACACTGCATTTCTTACTGTTGGCAGGATGTGGGTTATTTTCCTTTCGGGAATAGCACATGTTTGCCCTATTTTGATTATGGTATTAAGGTAAGGTCGTACTCTTTTCGCCAGTATTTTCATGAAGAGTTTGTAATCGGTGTTGAAGAGTGTTATCGGGCAGAAATCCAATACAGTTTGTGGTGCTGGGACTTAAAGCCTGTGCACTCTTGTATATTAGCGAACAATATTTGCATCAGTGTTATATGGGGTTGTTTCCGTGATGTGCCAGAACTTTTTGTAGAAAAAATAGGTCAGGCCATCAGGGCCTGGAACTAATTTGTTACTGGCTATTCGCAGGGCCTCGAACAGTTCACTTTCTTGAATTGGACGTAGGAGGTGCTGCCTTTCATTAGTATTTAGTTGCTGTTCGACAAAAGACAGAATGGTCGTTTGATCCAGCGGGGAATTTTCACAGTCCTGGAGCGTTTCTCTAAAGTACTGTATATCTCAGTTCCATTTAGACAGTCTTCGGTAGAAAGGAGTCGTCTGTTGTCATCTGCATGAAGCGTAGATATTATTTCGCTCTTCCCATTTCTTTTTTCATTGGCTACATAATACAGCTGTGCTTTTACTGTACTATACCATTAATTATGTTTTATATCTGTATTTATCTTACTGTGCCTATCTATAAGTTCTTCTCTTCGTTTTACGTTCAATCTTCAATTTTTCTCATTGTTTCTTTTGCCTTTATATTTTGTTCTTAATTGTTGTGTCTCTATTGTTATTTTGTTAGTTTTCAATTTTGTCCTCTATTTTTATCATTAGATGTTCTTTCCTCATTGTTCTTCCACTTATTTTTTTATGTTTGCCTTGTGCTACTCCACTGTAAATATATTTTTCCTTTGCGGAACTCTGTAATTCGGCTTCTCGCTGTTTTGGTTTCCCAAATAAATAAATAAATAAATAAATAAATAAATAAATAAATAAATAAATAAATAAATAAATAAATAAATAAATAAATAAATAAATAAATAAATAAATAAATAAATAAATAATCTTCAGCAAGACAGTGTGGTGATCACTGAAGGGTATTATTTTAACACTGTTGTAATGCACATTGGGTGCTTAGTCTCTGTTTATGTAAAATCTACCAATTCTAGAGGCAGATGCTCCTCGGAAAAAGGTATATTGTACGAAATTTCCGTGTTTACTTTCCCATGCATCGGGAAGCTGTAAGTCCTGATATATCCTTTCAAGCGCTGAAGAAGGGTTGTATTCTCCTCTCTGGTCTTTTGCGTGTAAAACACAATTAAAATCTCCACCGAAAATTATATCTTTGTAGTTATGTCGTAAAATAGACAGGTAGTTGAGAGGTCAGAAACTCCTCTGGCTCATGGCGACGACGGGTTCCAGAGTGCAGGTAGATGTTTATGTACAGTGTGTTATCTTCTGTTAATACTGACGTGATCATCCCACTCGGATTTGTTTCATAAATTTTAATTCTTAATCCAGATCTGTATATACCGTACTTGCAGTACCTCTCGAGTCTTCCCCAGGATTGGCAATGTATTGGTAATTGTTCCCAAGGTAAGGCAATGTAAAGATGTTAACTTCTTGTAGGAAAAAGGATATCAGTGTCTTAATCTCTAATAAATTATTGTAATAATACCTGTTTGCTACGACTTCCCAGGCAATTTACATTAAGTGATTCTACGGAGTGAAGAAGTAGAATGAGTAAGGAAAATAACACAGCGTCAAACATAATGATGAGTTTGGAGGTGGAGGCGAGTGCTGAAGTTATTTATTCGGAACGTGTTTGATCATTTCAGTGCCTTTCTTTCTGCCATTGTCATCGACCGGCCGCCAGTGTTGCCAACTTAGCGGATTTTCCGCTAAATTTGGCGAAATTAGAAGTCTGTCGGCGGAGAAATATATCATTTAGCGGACAGCGGAAATTTTGGCGGACTTCTAGATGTATTATAGCGGAATTTAGTGTTTTATCCATTTTACGTTTTTAAAAAAAATTACTCGAGTCTGTCTCCAAGCTATTCGGTATTTCAGGAGCTAGCAGTCACATGAGGAAACATGCTATTTGGATTTGATGTTATGAGATCATGGTATCATAAATTTGTAATGCGTGGGGAAAGGATACTTTTCTCTTAGTTAACGAATGACGGCAGATAGTGAAACTGTGAGAGAGTAGTATTTATATTTATACTATGAAGGAAGACCGTTTAATGAACTGGCCTGTTTTGTGTGTGGCCCTTGAGGTAGGGGATTCACCTAGTTTGCACCCGGCACTAAAACGCCTACAAGTTTTAGCTCGCCGGCTCGCAGGCAGGGGGTTAATCCCAGTAAAACTCACAGATCAGGTGAGTGCAGACATTTATTATTATTATTATTATTATTATTATTATTATTATTATTATTATTGCTAATTTTTATTGCTCATTATTTGAGATCTGATTTCTTGGCGGAATTTTAGCGGATTTTTAGTAGTATTTAGCGGATCTTGAAAATATAAGTTGGCAACACTGCCGGCCGCTTTAACCTAGGATCACTTTGGCTAACTTGAGATAGTTTTGCTTCCTTCTACCGACTGAGAACTCTCTTTTCGAAGGTCGGTGACGTATTATGCTCTTCCCTACTGTGCATGTTTCGTTCTTGGTGGTGTAATTATATCTCTGCCCTCTGATTCAAAATCCCGAGATATTGGAGGCTGTAAGTGATTATGATTTATTTCTTGGAGTAGCTCTGCTGGCAGTAACACATCTAACTCACTCGCAAGTGGCCTTTCCGGTTGCGGTATTTGATTATTATTATCATCATCAGTATTGTCGGTCTCAGTTATCTGTTCCTCCATCTACTTTTTTTTTGCTATTGGATTTACGTCGCAGCGACACAGATAGGTCTTACGGCGACGATAGGACAGGAAAGGGCTAGGACTGGGAAGGAAGCGGCCGTGGCCTTAATTAAGGTACAGCCCCAGCATTTGCGTGGTGTGAAAATGGGAAACCACGAAAAACAATCTTCAGGGCTGCCGACAGTGGGGTTCGAACCCACTATCTCCCGAATACTGGATACTGACCGCACTTAAGCGACTGCAGCTATCGAGCTCGGTCCTCCATCTGTTGACCTGATATCTCTGTCTCTCTGTGCGACTCAGAAGTGGTCGGAATAGTGTTCTGGTGATCAGTTTGTTATGCCTGTGTAGCTTCCTGTAAGTCACTAGGTGATGAACTGTATGAGTTGTCTTCAGGTGTCAACTGCGTAGCTTGCAGCGTAAAGCGTTGTGTAGGTAGTTTCCCACTCGCCAAGGTCGCACAGGTGGGTCTAGCAGGTTGTTTGTTTAGCTGGAGAGGTTGTTTACGTCGTGGGCATTGACTGCGCAAGACGAAGAAGTAGTAGGCTGATCTTCGTAACTGATCAGAGCTTTATACCCACCAATATCTAAGTTGGACGGTATATGTTGCTTTAACATTAATCGAATTGTTCGAACACCATTCTGAACCTTTTACCAAAAACTTGAGCTCCATGTTTCATCCTGAATCGAAAAAATAGTTCCATATTTACTAATTTGTTCCGCATTATTCAACATGGTACCTCCATCGGAAGATTAAAAATTATCACCAACTTTGTACCAAGACCAGCAGAATCAATAGTCACTTTGCTACGGAACCCATTACTGTGTAAGAAGGGGTGCTCACCTGCAAAGTCCTATAGCAGTTTTTTCAGCTGTGTCCTGCTTCTTGTATTTTATATACACTTGCCGTGATATACCATTAAGCTGAATCATCTCTATGCCAATTTCTTCAAGCTTCAACGTGTCAAGAACCCAGTCATGCACTTCGTATGGGGCTGGTCGGGGCGTGTATCCGTCGCTGAAGTTGATCACAATCGTGTTCTTCCTTTCCACTAGCATGATGTCTTTTTAACTATAAGCAGATAGATTTCTTTCAATAGCCCTATCTTACACCACTGTCAAAAATGTATCAGTTAGTTACTCACTCACAAGTAAAACCAGACTCGTTAAAAGGCACCGGTACATTCGGTTCGTGAGCTCTTGGGCTGGCCTGACTTGGTCCAAGCAGAACTGTGTTATTAAAGGTGACTGAGAGAAGCCTTCCCGCAGTGGCCATGATGACATCTGTAAGCTGAATTCCTTTCCTCTATACTATTGCGGTTCCTCGGAGGTTATCACATACGTTAGTTACGTAGTCATAAGTAGGGGCGGATTTCTATGACAAGTCATATTTTTAATTTTTCAGGATAGACTGGAACATACTTCTACTGAAGAACCATTCAAATGTAGTGTATGGCATGTTTCTAGCAGGTAACAACTATTGTTTGCTTGGTTGGGTCAATTCCTGAAAACCGGGCTATTGTTTACACGGAAGCAGAGGCAATTTTGCAGTTTTTTGAAATTGCTCACATCCCTCTCCTTCGTCCCTTCCCTTTTCCTCCTTCAACACACTGAATGACCTTAGTTATTGAGGGCTTTCAATATGCCTAAAACGAAAGTCTTGGTTAGTGAGAAGTTGCTAAGTTTTGTTCGGTGAAAACATATTCAGGACGGATGGAGTGAGATTATTCTGTAAGTTGTGTGTGGTCCGCCTCTGTGGTGTAGTGGTTAATGTGATTAGCTGCCACCCCCGGAGGCTCAGGTTCGATTCCCGGCTCTGCCACAAAATTTGAAAAAGTTGTACGAGGGCTGGAACGGGGCCCACTCAGCCTCGGGAAGTCAACTGAGTAGAGGTGGGTTCGATTTCCACCTCAGCCATCCTGGAAGTGGTTTTCCGTGGTTTCCTCCAGGCAAATGCCGGGATGGTACCTAACTTAAGGCCACGGCCACTTCCTTCCCTCTTCCTTGTCTATCCACTCCATTCTTCCCATCTCCCACCAAGGCCCCTGTTCAGCACAGCAGGTGAGGCTGCCTGGGCGAGGTACTGGTCATCCTCCCCAGTTGTATCCCCCGGCCCAATGTCTCACGCTCCAGAACACTGCCCTTGAAGCGGTAGCGATGGGATCCCTCGCTGAGTCCGAGGGAAAAACCAACCCTGGAGGGTAAACAGACGACCAGAAAGAAATTTTGTGTGCATTTGAAAGGATCAGTAGCATCTAGGATGTGTAGAAAATTAGAAAATGTACTAGAAAACAATAGCGGACTTTTGTACCTGCGTGGAATAAGTGAGGTTCTTTGCAGATTGAATTCGATTCAAGTGCTCTCCTGTTACATCATATGATGTCGAAAGAAGTTTTTCTCGCTACAAGACGGCACTGAGAGACAACAGGAGAGGATTCACATTCAACAAAAAGATGCATGCGATCATAAACTACAACAATCCTGATGATGGAGACTAGATCAGATGTGAAAGCTTCATTCACATAACACATATTTTGTGTATAACGTAAAGCTGATTGAATAGTGAACAGCGAAAGTAACTGCAGTATTTATGTCTCCCACAGAGTTCAACCTTGCCTGGGAGTATGCAGTGTAACCTTAATGAGTTCATTAACTATTCTGCGTTATAGTTGATTTGAGGTTAAAGATTTCGAAGAATGAAGACCGTTATAACTCTACATTAATTATTCTAGCCTGCAGCAATTGTAATAAAATTATTTCTTTTTTTTTGCTAGGGGCTTTACGTCGCACCGACACAGATAGGTCTTATGGCGACGATGAGATAGGAAAGGCCTAGGAGTTGGAAGGTAGCGGCCGTGGCCTTAATTAAGGTACAGCCCCAGCATTTGCCTGGTGTGAAAATGGGAAACCACGGAAAACCACTTTCAGGGCTGCCGATAGTGGGATTCGAACCCACTATCTCCCGGATGCAAGCAAAATTATTTCTGTGTGTAATGTGGATGCTCTTCATTAAGTCGTATTTTGAATTTTATATATCATAACTTTATGATTTTTAGGTCATAAATTCCGGCTCCATGGCTAAATGGTTAGCGTGCTGGCCTTTGGTCACAGGGGTCCCGGGTTCGATTCCCGGCAGGGTCGGGAATTTTAACCTTAATTTGTTAATTTCGCTGGCATGGGGGCTGGGTGTATGTGTCGTCTTCATCATCATTTCATCCTCATCACGACGCGCAGGTCGCCCACGAGAGTCGTATCAAAAGCCCTGCATCTGGCGAGCCGAACTTGTCATCGGACACTCTCGGCACTAAAAGCCATACGACATTTCATTTCAGGTCATAAATGCATAAATATTTCATATATTTTTACGTCATAGAAATCCACCCCCTAGTAATAAGAAGTGGAAGTTGGTTCCATTCATTTCCTCGAGTAATACGATATCGATGTCGTATTATTTTAAGAACTGGGTAAGCAGGACTTGAGTGGTAACATTGTTAGCTGCGTTTTTTCTAAAGGGTGCCATAAGTTGTGAGCATACTCGCCATAAAATATCAGAGTAGCAAAGTAGAAAGGCACGATGCTCTATTCATTTTTCTTTACGCAGTTATTTACAGGTACGCGAGTTAGTGCTTTGTGCAGTGCGAATTAGGTACAGATGATTTAGTATTATTCTCTTCCGGCTCGGCACTGATCTATTTTCCGTGAATACGTGGGCCCCTATGACTGAAGGGAGTGTGTGATAGCTGGAATGGGAAGTTCATGCCCTAAAAACTGTATAAGTATGTATGCATTTATGCCCTAAAAAGTACCTAAATATGCAACAAAATATGCGTAATCAATTTGAGCCTATTTCCATCAAATAAAATCAGCATCTGTAACTTTCGTCGTTATTCCATGGATTTTGAAGTGCCAGCCTCATCACCGGTGTTTTTCTTCTTTTTTTTTCAGTAAACAACTATGGAGTAACGAATGCTCTCCATGGTCTGTCTTCGTCTGTTGTCCCTCAGCAAAGCTTTGTAGCGCGACAAACTCCATTCTACATTGCAGGAAGACCGAGCTCATTAGCTGCAGTCGCTTAAGTGCGGCCAGTACCCAGTGTTCGGGAGATAGTGGGTTCGAACCCCACTGTCGGCAGCCCTGAAGATGGTTTTCCGTAGTTTCCCATTTTCACACCAGGCAAATGCTGGGACTGTACCTCAATTAAGGCTACGGCCGCTTCCTTCCCACTCCTAGCCCTTTCCTCTCCCATCTTCGCCATAAGACCTATCTGTGTCGGTGCGCGTAAAGCAAATAGAAAAAACGTATTCTACTAGAATTGTTTTTCGGATTCAGATGTTGAATTTTCTTGTTGGTGGTGTTCGCTCTGCTGTCCTCACACTTAGATACATGAACCCTTTCCTTTTCCCCGCATGTGTCGTGATGTAAACTAACTGAGCAAATGTCATGAGATAGCGAAGCACTAATGAGCAGGTGTGTTGTCTGCGCACCACACGCCCTCTCTGCCAGCGACAGTTGTATAGGGGACCTTGTGAGCAGTGGCTGTGCATGTGACAGGTGTAACATGGAACGTCGTCGTGAGCTGACACCGTTCGAACGGGGTGTGGTGGGCGGTGCCCGACGGATGGGAAGTGCGATTTCGGAAGTAGTGCGAGAATTCGGCTTCACACGATCAACCGTGTGCAGGGTGTATCGTGAATGGTTGAATGCGGGTGTCACTGTCCACAACAGACGAACGACCGGCCGTCCAGCCACCCTCGATGACCGTGACCGGCGACATCTGAGACGGATTTTCAATAATGACAGACGGGCAACCGTGCAACAAATCACGGTTCAATTCAACACAGGCCGTGCTAGACACGTCTCCCAGTGGACAATCCGTAGGAACATGGGTTCTATGGGGGTATTGGAGTCGGCACCGCACACGGGTGCCACTGTTAACCCAACGTCATCGGGCACAACAACGCGCATTTGTCGCCAGTCACCAGGGATGGACACTGGAACAATGGTGTAACGTGATATGGTCGGACGAATCACGATTTCAACTGCACCATGCCGATGGGAGGCACCGTGTATGGCGCAGACCACATGAAGCGATGGATCCCGCCTGCCTCGAAGGTGTATTCCAGGGCGCTGGTGCCTCTGTTATGGTCTGAGGTGCATTTTTCTGGTATAGAATGCCCCCCCCCCCCCCTAGTTGTTCTGGAAGACACTTTGAATGGTACGCGGTATGTTGAGCTGCTCGGAGACCATCTCCACCCATTTTTGGCCTTCCAGCGCCCAGGCGGTTCTGCGGTGTTTCAAGATGATAACGCGCCGCCACATCGCTCCCATGTCGCCCGGGAATGGTTCCAGGAACATGCAGCGGAGGTCCAACGACTGCCGTGGCCACCCAGGAACGCCGATATGAACCCTATCGAGCATATCTGGGATGTCCTGGAACGCAGGCTCCGTGCCATAGATCCTACACCCACGAACAGACCAGCATTGGCGGCCGCTCTGCAAACGATTTGGTGTCAGCTGCGTGCAGAGGACTACCACGGACTTGTCGACTCACTTCCACGGCGTCTCACTGCAGTTCGCAGGGCCAGAGGAGGCCCCACACGCTATTAGGTGACTATCCCATGTCATTTGCTAAATCAGTGTATGTCGAGTCATCAACTTTGTGGTTTTGTGAACATGAGCATTTGTTTTTGTCGATGTTTTAAGGGTATGTAGGTTGTAAGGCTTCCGGATTTGCGATGCTTCAAGTTTCTACGTTTTTTCCACTTCGCGATAATTATCTGAATTTCGTTACGCTATCGTTCTGTCTCCGAAGAATATATATCTATTTATCCAGTGTCATAGGATTATTATTATTATTATTATTATTATTATTATTATTATTATTATTATTGTTATTATTATTATATTTAAAATTATCGTGGTGCTGGTCGCTGAAAACTGGGCCGTTGGAGGGGGGTGGGGGAGGAGGAGGGAGGAGATGGCGGCACAGCCCTGCTAGAGTAAAATGTTACGAACCGCCAGTGCTTTTAGATCCTCCTTTATTGTAGGCACTTGTGTTAAAACTTGCTCGAAAGGAATTGTGACTTATAAATAGGGCCCGGATATTTAACAAATGCGTATGCGCATATGTAAATGCATATTTTGAACGTTAGTGCTTATTTTGAACGGTAGTGCATATACAGATATATTTTTCTCTTGTGTGTGATCGATTATCTAAGATTTCTGAACGTTTTCGCTGATATTTGTAAAGCTTTTGTATGGAGCAACATTCCGCTGCATAAATTGAATAATCCACATCTTCGCTCGTTTGTTGAAAGGCATTGTGTTAGTCAAAGGATGCCCTTATGCAGAACTATTTTACAGTACTTTCAGTGCACGCGTCTGTCGTGGGTTCGATACGATCTGACATAGGATGGAACTGTGTCTGTATATCGGTAGATGAAACAACCGATTCGTATGGTCAATACATTGTGAACTTCATAGAGAGTAAATTATGTCCAGAAGAACCCGACAAACCTCATTTACTTCCATGTAAAGCGCTAGAAAAAAACACCCACGCTACTGTTGCAAGATTTGTTATCGATTCCTTCCAACTTCTGTGACCTAGTGAATCGGAGAGCGATTGTTACAAAGTGCGCCTTTTAGTCACAGATGCAGCTTCGTATATACTGAAAGCTGGTTTGAAAGCTGGTCAGTCTCTTCGAGTATTTCTTCCAAATCTCATCCATGTCACATGTTTGGCCCATGGATTGCATCGCATTGCAGAAGTGATACGCACCCTCCTTTCATCTGTCAACAAATTAATTTCAAGTGGGAAAAAGTTGTTCCTAAAAGCACTGGCTCGTTTACAGTTGTACAGAACTCATCTGCCTCAGGTTTCGATGATGATGATGATGCTTGTTGTTTTAAGGTGCCTAATATCGAAGGTCATCGGCCCGCCGCAGGTTCCTCTTCCGCCGGAAACTGTTCTCACAAAATGGGGTACTTGGTTATCCGCAGTGTCGTTCTACCAGGAGACCTTTAATCAAGTGAAAGATGTAGTTAAAAGCATTGTTGATAGTCATACTGCGTGTGTTCGTGATGGAAAGTGCGCATTTGAATCTGAAACTGTATATAAAGATATCAGTTTCATTTATGTGCACTATTCATCTTTCGAAGGTGATTAAGGGTCTAGAAACTCGCGGCACAACCCTACACGAATCCCTTCAGTTAATTCAAAACACCATTAGTTTTTTTAATGGCGTTCCTGTTGAAACTGGAGAAAAAGTTAAAACGAAACTCAGTGCGATGTTGGACTCAAACCCAGGACTAAAGAAGGTTCATTCCATAAGCAACTACATAAGTGGAATCAGGTAGTCCTTGCCGGAAGAATATTCTGAGCAGTCAGTGCCAGTGTACAAGGTTAGTATTACCCAGTTACACCTGTCGATGTAGAACGATCAGCGTATACACTGACTGACAGAGCAAATGCAACACCAAGAAGGAGTGGTCAGAACTTTATGCCAATTGCAGGGTAGACTGACGTCACTGAGGTATGCTCATGATGTGAAATGCGCCGCTGTGCTACGCACGTAGCGAACGGTAAATGGGACACGGCGTTGGCGAATGGCCCACTTCGTACCGTGATTTCTCAGCCGACAGTCATTGTAGAACGTGTTGTCGTGTGCCACAGGACACGCGTATAGCTAAGAATGCCAGGCCGCCGTCAACGGAGGCATTTCCAGCAGACAGACGACTTTACGAGTGGTATGGTGATCGGGCTGAGAAGGGCAGGTTGGTCGCTTCGTCAAATCGCAGCCGATACCCATAGGGATGTGTCCACGGTGCAGCGCCTGTGGCGAAGATGGTTGGCGCAGGGACATGTGGCAGTGCGAGGGGTCCAGGCGCAGCCCGAGTGACGTCAGCACGCGAGGATCGGCGCATCCGCCGCCAAGCGGTGGCAGCCCCGCACGCCACGTCAACCGCCATTCTTCAGCATGTGCAAGACACCCTGGCTGTTCCAATATCGACCAGAACAATTTCCCGTCGATTGGTTGAAGGAGGCCTGCACTCCCGGCGTCCGCTCAGAAGACTACCATTGACTCCACAGCATAGACGTGCACGCCTGGCATGGTGCCGGGCTAGAGCGACTTGGATGACGGAATGGCGGAACGTCGTGTTCTCCGATGAGTCACGCTTCTGTTCTGTCAGTGATAGTCACCGCAGACGAGTGTGGTTTCGGCGTGGAGAAAGGTCAAATCCGGCAGTAACTGTGGAGCGCCCTACCGCTAGACAACGCGGCATCATGGTTTGGGGCGCTATTGCGTATGATTCCACGTCACCTCTAGCGCGTATTCAAGGCACGTTAAATGCCCACCGCTACGTGCAGCATGTGCTGCGGCCGGTGGCACTCCCGTACCTTCAGGGGCTTCCCAATGCTCTGTTTCAGCAGGATAATGCCCGCCCATACACTGCTCGCATCTCCCAACAGGCTCTACGAGGTGTACAGATGCTTCCGTTGCCAGCGTACTCTCCGGATGTCTCACCAATCGAACACGTGTGGGATCTCATGGGACGTCGTTTGCAAACTCTGCCCCAGCCTCGTACGGACGACCAACTGTGGCAAATGGTTGACAGAGAATGGAGAACCATCCCTCAGGACACCATCCGCACTCTTATTGACTCTGTATCTCGACGTGTTTCTGCGTGCATCGCCGCTCGCGGTGGTCCTACATCCTACTGAGTCGATGCCGTGCGCATTGTGTAACCTGCATATCGATTTGAAATAAACATCAATTATTCGTCCGTGCCGTCTCTGTTTTTTCCCCAACTTTCATCCCTTTCGAACCACTCCTTCTTGGTGTTGCATTTGCTCTGTCAGTCAGTGTACATTAATTCTGTCCGACAACAGAAAGTCTTTGACTCCTGAAAACATTGAAAAAAACTGTTGATAACCTACTGTCATGCATCATTTTGCTAGGAATGAAACATGTTTATCAATTTAACACCGAGTTAAAATTTAATAATTAGTTTGGTAAGATTATTTTCTTTTACATTTAGTGCATATTTTCGTGCACATTTCCAACATTTTTATTGCATATGTTCATGCATATTTTTGGATTTTTTAGTGCATATGAATCCGGGCCCTACTTAAAAAGTAACACCCTCCGTGAAAATTGCATCTAAATTTGCGGCAGAAATTGTATTTTTTAAAGTGTGAATTGTTCTATTTGCATTCCTCTTGATGAACAAGAGGAGGCAGTTACTTGATAGGCTGTTATATATGAAATTTACTCTTGTAACCTCCACCATGTAACACCTCTGTAAACTTAAATACGTAGCCATTAATTCTTTTTAATTATGTGGCGAATTATAAGAGTGTTACATTTATGAAGCTACAATTAATTTCAAGAATATTTGTAATCAGTTAACGTATTGTAAATAGATTAAGTTTAATATAATTATGTAATTATATCAATATTTTGCATACACGATGTAGATCATACAATCCGCATAGGTAGGTTATTGGGACATACTGAGAAACCCAGCTGTTTTGGTACCCCGCCGCTCACGCGGAAAATCTCTAGGTAGTTGCCTGAAGCCACAAGCTGCAAATGGAAAATATTTGAAGTTTTCTTTCTTTCTTTCTTTCTTTCTTTCTTTCTTTCTTAATCCGGTTAACCCCCAGGGTTGGTTTTTCGCTCGGACTCAGCGAGGGATTCCACATCAATCCTCTCAGGGGCAGTGTACTGGAGCATGAGACTTCGGGTTAGGGGATAAAACTGGGAAGAGGACCAGTACCTCGCCCAGGCGGCCTCACCTTCTATGCTAAACAGGGGCCTTGTGGTGGGGATGGGAAGATTGGAAGGGATAGAGAAGGAAGGGCGAAGGAGGCGGCGCCATGCGAGGCCTTAGGTTCCATTCCGGCATTTGCCTGGAGGAGAAGTTGATGATGATGATGATGATGATGATGATGATGATGATGTTTGTTGTTTAAAGGGGTCTAACATCGAAGGTTATCGGCCCCTAATGGTATGAAATATAATGACAATTTAAAAGTCCAAAATCATCCACTGACCAGAATTCAAAACGTGATCACGAAGAATGGATGGGCGAACATGAACTTAAAACAATCCGACCCGCAATGCCCCACCTTCCCAGAAACTATCGTGAAGCAATAGTATTACTGACCAAGGGACTGTTTCTAAAGCACAATCCTGAATCGATGATGCTTGTTGTCTAAAGGGGTCCAAAATCCAGGTCAACGGCCCCTCATAATGGTACTTATCGCTAGTAAAGTAGAACCATGGTATTTGTCATGTTGCGGTACTAATCAAAAGTATTCCACACATTATGGTACTACACACTGGTAATGTAATACGCGCATGTAACAGAGACCTATGGTGTTTCTCACATTGCGGCGCAACTTACAGGTAACGCAAACCTATAGTGTTTCTCACATAGGTGTACTAATCACAGGGACTCGTACTATCCTGTGGTGTTCCTCTCATAGTGGGTACTAATAATAGGCAACGAAGACCCACGGTGTCGCTCATATAGTGGCACTAATCACAGTCAACATCCAGACCCGTGGTTTTTATCACATAATGGTACTAATTACAGGCAACGAAAGCCCGTGGTGTTCCGCATGTAGTGGTACTAATCACGAGTACTGTAAATCCCACCCTGATTCACACTCTGTTCCTACTAATCACAAACCTATTGTGTACCGAACATAGTTGTACTACTCGCAAGTATATAATAATTTCGTGTGGCTATGTTTAGCCGAGTGCAGCCCTTGTAATGCAGACCCTCCAATGAGGGTGGGCGGCATCTGCCATGTGTAGGTAGCTGCGTGTTATTGTAGTGGAGGATAGTGTTATATGTGGTGTGTGAGTTGCAGGGGTGTTGGGACAGCACAAACACCCAGCCCCCGGGCCATTGGAATTAACCAATGAAGGTTAAAATCCCCGACCCGGCCGGGAATCGAACCCGGGACCCTCTGAACCGAAGGCCAGTACGCTGACCATTCAGACAACGAGTCGGACACTCGCAAGTAAAGGCGACCCATTGTGTTCCCCGCGTGATGGTACATATTACAAGTAGTCTCATGGTTCTAATTCAATCATCCCTTGGTCGCCACTTTTAGTCGCCTCTTACGACAGGCAGGGGATACCGTGGGTGTATTCGTCGTTTGCGTCCCCCACCCACCGGGGGTGGAGGAGAAGTGGGAAACCACGAAAAACCACTTCGAGGATGGATGAGGAGGGATTCGAACCCCCTCTACTCAGTTGACCTCCCGAGGCTGAGTGGACCCCGTTCCAGCCCTCGTACCACTTCAAATCTCGTGGCATAGCCGGAAATCAAACCCGGGCCTCTGCGGGTGGCAGCTTATCACACTAACCATTACACCACGAAGGCGGTCTATTTAAATTATGCGAAAAGAAATGTGACTGCACAATTCAAGCAAAGAAAGTTTGTGATAATTCCAATTGAAACAACATCTATTGTGGTGTGTTACTCCAAGAATAGTTCTGTAAGCGGAACAAATTTGAAACTAGAAGAGAGTAGGCCCATAGCGTGTGATTCACCCGCCCCTTCCAATGTAGTTTTATGTAACCCAATTAAAGTGCGGCATGATCATTAGGTGGCTATTCCCCTGCAGGCGTACTGTAGGGTACTAATGTCCAGTGAGCACGTTTTGCACACGATTATGAAGCATACCGACAGGTTATAACGTCCGCTTGCAAATCATGACGTCTTGAAATCATGTCGCGACGTCCTTTGATCATGTAACTATGTTAATATATCGTGCCTCGTGACCGGGTGTAACGATGAGGGGAATTCAACGCATAAAAGTAGGTAACAGTGCAGTGATTAATGTCTTAAACACCGAACCGGATGGCGTATGTACACTACTCTCGTGGTACTCCCCGCGTGTTGCTAGCAGTGTGAGGTAGCGGATGTGGTTAGGTGTTAGCCTAGTAATTAACGGAATGTGCCATCGGCGGTTCGAATCCTGCAGCATTCAAATATTGTTGCATCGGTGTGATGAATGAATTAGTAAACACAGGCCTACGTTTGCCATATTGAATCCGTAGAACGACGCTGTTATCCACTTAGTTCCCTGCGAATACCCCGCTGGTTATGACCTGAATGTAATCTCGGCTTTCATTCGGCAGTTTTCCAAACAATAATACGTTGGACATGCTGCTCATTTATAGGAAAGCAAGACAAAACGCGTGCGAGGCACTACGTCTGCACCACGAACGGTATCCCGACAGGCGACACCCGGCTGCTACGACATTCCGCCGTGTGGAAAGACCTAAGCACAACAGGCGTGATTTCCAAGCATCCACCAGTCCGCAATAGGCCCGTTACATCGGCTGAAACAGAAGAAGACGTTCTGGAGGCAGCTCGTAATATAATCCGCACATCAGTACAAGGGCGACTGCACAACAGGTGAACACCAGCCAGCCGTCCGTGTGGCGAATACTGCATGAATATAAATTTCACCCATACCATCTTGAGCTACACCAAGAGCTCCATGGGCGGGAGTTCGAGTTATGTCCGTGGCTATTAGGTAGGCTGGACAACGATGGCATCACTCGTATCGCATATCTTGTTCTCGGACGAATCGCGCTTCCACAATAATGGGAACGTCAATCACCACAACAGTCCGGACAATCCTCACTGGGTGCGACAGGCGGCCCATCAAATACAGTACGATGGAGAGTGAATGTGTGCTGTGGAATTTTGGGGGATCGCCTGATGGGACCTTATTTCTTTGAGGGTCATTGGACGTGCCCACGCTACCTGCACTTTCTGTGTCAGGAACTCCCACTGCTGCTGGAGGATGCGCCCTTGCACGGTCGTTTGACGATGTGATTGCAACAGGATGGAGCTCCGCCACATTCGACTTTACCCGTTAATAACCATCTGAACGAGGAACTGCCAGGGAAATGGATAGGACGAGGAGGCTCCGTTTCTTGGCCCGCCAGATCACCGGATTTAAGCCCTTAGACTTCTTCTTGTGGGGGCATTTGAAGAACGTCGTTTACACTCAAGCACCGGAAAACCCCGATCAGCTCCAGCAACTCATCACGGACGCCTGTCGAGCAATTACACCTGGAAGGCCTCAGCGCGCAAGACGATCTATTGGACACCGGGCCCGAATGCGAACAAACCAAAATGGTCATAACATTGAGCATTCGCTGCGCCAAAACATTGTTAGCACAGTTGTGTTCGTATTATTTCCGGTCCGTATGTGTCCGGTCTGCTAACTAATCTGGCCATCTTAGGACCACAAACACATTCATTCACACACAATTTGAATTAAAGCGGGTATTGAATTTACATTAGATGCGGTACGTATTAAACAAATATTTCGAAAATATCGTAATTTCACCGGTAAAAGGTTGTAATCCACAAAGCACTTCCTATCGATTATTCTCCTCAAGACTGGTCACGCCTCCCAGCCACATATGGATATGCAGCCCATCAGAACAATGTCCGTTGTGTTCGTTTTCCTATGCCGACGAGTAACCGAAAATGAACCTAACATGCATTATACAATAGGAGTGCGTAAATACTTAATGCAAGTATACATTCCTATAGTACGGTACAGTAAGGTTCATTTTCCTTTACACATGGGTATAGGAAAATGAACACAACAAAATTTGTTCTGATGGACTGCATAACCATATGTGGCTGGGAGGCGTGACCAGTCTTAAGGAGAATAATCGATAGGAAGAGCTTTGTGGATTACAACCTTTTACCGGTGAAGCGACGATATGGAATGCTCGCCCGGACTCGAACCTCCCACCTCACCCCTCGCCCCTGCGTCTTTTCCAACTACGCTACGGTTCCTACGACATACTGTGCAGCTTATAGCATGCATTACGTTTACCGCGGTCACAAAATCAATTTAGTGTTTCGCGGCGTGTCAGGTTCATAATATGATCTAGAAGGCACACGCATGCCTTCCAGTGTTTAATACGAGTATAATATTACGGCGTCCTATCATAGTGATGGTGAGGCGGTAAATACCAAAGAGATCCGGTTGTGGTGTCTGAGCATACCGGCAGGGCAGATGTTCTAAGGACGGAATTAATATTGCAGGTTGCATAAAACTACATTGCAAGGGGCGGCTGAATCACACCGTATAATGGCATATGTACAGACGTGCACATTAATGGTATCCCGACATAAACAATCAACACTGCCCCACTCCAGTACCGAAAAGAAGGGGAGACAGTGAAGGGGTAGTGTTGAAGGCCAATCCAGTACAAAACATGGGGGAAGGGAGTGAAGAGGTAGTGTCGAAGGCACAATGACTCACCTTTCCGCTTAACGCATTGCTGCATGGACTGCATGCAGACAGCCCGCTACAAGACTTCGTTGTGATCGAATGGCGGATGTATTGAAGTACAGCATTAGGTTACCTACTCGTCCGACCCCGCGGTATACGGGGCAACACGTCCGACAGCCCCGGGTTCGATTCACGGCAGGGTCAGGGGGTTTTAATTGTAAATGATTATATCCCTGGCCTGGGGACTGCGTGTTTGTGTCGTCCTTAACGTTTCTCACATTCATCACTCAACACTTCCGCAATTCCAATTACATGTAGGTTCATATATTGTGCAAGTAGGGGCAAAATAACTCTATAGGTCGACGCCCCGAACAAATAGCATTTTAACATAAAAAAAATAAAAGTAACCTACTCTGATAATTACAGTATTAAGAGTTTTTAACCGAAAAGTATTTTATACTAGTTAGAAATATTTTGTAGCTGCGTTATATCGGGTCTACCAATCCTTCTTCACCTCGTTCTTGCCATATTTCTATCCACCTCCAAACTGTCTTAAGACTGCATGGTATTACTTGTGCTATTGCTTGGGGGACCATGTGAGCCTCCCACTTGCCAATAATACGTCCTCGATTCACCTGTAATAGGATAAGAGCCATCTTATTACAATGTTACAGACCGGGCTGGGGCTGTACCTTAATTAAGGCCACGGCTGCTTCCTTCCAACTCCTAGGCCTTAACTATCCCATCGTCGCCATAAGACCTATCTGTGTCGGTGCGACGTAAAGCCCATAGAAACAATGTTACAGTATAACGCCGGAATACACAGATTGTGTATTCAGCACTACCTGTTCACTCCCTTCCCCTCCTTTTCAGTACTGGAGTGGCCTTCAACACTGTCCCTTTACTCTCTCCCCTCCTTTTCAGTACTGGAGTGGGGCAGTGTTGATTGTTTATGTCGGGACACCATTAATGTGCGTGCGTATACAAGAGAGTGTGGTCTTAATTCTGTATCTTGCATCGTTGGTCGTACATGTTAGTCGTGGTGTGAAATGTTCTTAATATTGCATCGGTGGACGTGAGTGCTATTCGTTTGAGTGCTGTACGTATTTGCAGTATTCAATCGAGTCTACTCGTTGCGTTGAGCACTATTCTTAATCTTGCATCGTTGGTCGTACATGCTATTTTTGGGCACTTTTTTAAGAGTTTTTATTTAAGCATGCTAGTTATATGTACTGGTTCTAACTATTTCGTCTGTCCTAATGTGTGCCAAATATGTTTGTGCACTCTTCGTTAGTTGTCATGTGTTACTAGGTCATGATTGACTGGTTATCACTTATGAGGATGCGTTCTTCATCCCCAGCAGAGCAAAAGAGGACTTGGAAATCTGGACGACATAATAGAGAAGGGGTGAATCAAGGACGAAAGTAGAGTATCAGAAGTTCGTCCTGAACGAGATCGAAGGAAGGAAATGTATGAGACCTAATCAATTGTTCTTGTCGGATCACAACAACTAGCAGAAATAGCAGTAAGTTGTAAAGCCAACGAAGAAATCTGTGGTACTACGGATGAACCCGATACGACAAATATAGAATTATAGGTTTTAATGCCAGTATGGTAGTTTATGCGATGAAGAGTATGGTGGAAAACTAGGAAAGATTCTGGTGCCCGAAGAATACGCTGTTCACGAAATAAAGATTCCGATATGTTCAGTGCATAGGGTAAAGGCAACCGAGTGATTTGTTTCCTGAACTTTCCGAATAAAAATAATAAGAAATTCCTTCTTTTTGTTAAGTTCACAAATGTATGCCACTTCAATTTGGAGGTTTTCGAAGTACGATATGAATTTCAGCGAGCTCGCCAGTTTTTAAAATCAACTCCTGAAAAATCGAGTTCTTAGTACCGCTACCTTAAAAAGACCCATGGTACAAAAGGCCCGAAGGGCCATGGCCTACCAAGCGTCCGCTGCTTAGCCCGAAGGCCTGCAGGTTACGAGGTGTCGTGTGGTCAGCACGACTATTCCTCTCGGCCGTCATTCTTGGCTTTCTTGACCGGGGACGCCATCTCACCGTCAGATAGCTCCTCAGTTGTAATCACGTAGGCTGAGTGAACCTCGAACGAGCCCTCAGATCCAGGTAAAAATCCCTGACTTGGCCGAGAATCGAACCCGGGGCCTTCGGGTAAGAGGAAAAAATGCTTCCCCTTTACCACGGGGCTGGCTTTCTTAGTACCTTAGTACCACAGAAATAATGGTCATCTTGAAAACACAGCTGTTTTGATTTTTTTATAAATATATTACATACATGCATGCATACATACATACATACATACATACATACATACATACATACATACATACATACATACTGAACCCATGACCTTTGTGCCCTAAGAACATTATGCATAATGTGACAAATCATTTAGAAGCATTCTTGATAGCATGGATTTGACACGTGACGAGGGGGTGATTACCTTCGGTCCCACGCTCTGGGGTACGTGACGTCAGCCACACGTGTCGACGGCGGAAGAATCTCAAGTGATTTTTGTGAACTATTTCAAAGCGCGTGTACATGGCGTGACCCAAGCCAAGTCAAAATAATATAGTGCCTATCAAAGGAGGTCAATCATCTCACAAATCGAACCCGTATAAATTTTAAATGTCCATGAACACTACCGCCAGAAATGTAGCAAGCATGTAGTCACGTTCAAAACTCTTGAAATTACAGTTTAGTTAAGTCAGAAAATGTATAGAAATTTTCTTGGCAGCAAAGGGAGATATCCGAAGAGAGGGGGTAACTGGTATAAATATGAAGGGACGCCATGACGAAGTCTCCTTCTCCGTCATTTAGAGTACGAAGCGGACGAAAAATTGTTGAGCTGCTCTGTGAAATCAAACAACAAAAGTAGACTGAGTTCAACTGCAGATTTTAGCCATTGCGGCTGGGGTCTTGACTCCATGTGGAGATAGTTTCTTGAGTGGAAATAATTGTACCAGATAGGACGGTCAAAGTACTGAATAAATTCTAATGTGATAAAGTAATTCTGTGCGGAAGTAATTATAGTCCATCGTGTGCGCTCCACAAACAAGTGAAGGGTATTTTCATTTTTTATGCTTTATTCCAGGAAACCTGAAGAAATATAATAATGATCTGTAAAGCCATGAATGTAAAAATGGCTAAATAAAATGCCAGGGTCGCAGGTGAGCCCTATGACGAACAATGGTGTGACTACATAAGGTAATGTGACTTTCCATCTTACTACCTATTATATCTTGTTTCATGATCTCTAAAGTGTATTTGAATGGGGATATACGACGCAGTGGTCACCCCTATTAAGTTTTGTAAATGTGAGAATACGACTAAAAGAGTCATTTGTTTTATTTTCCACTTGGATAAATTTTTGAAGTCTTGCGAGTGCCGTATAATGTTGTAAAAAGTTATTGAATAGGGTTTCGAAGTGATATCACGTCCAATGTAGATCGCCATTTCCGTGTGTGTGTATTGCCTATATTTTGTGATGTCAAATTAAGATGTTCATTCGACGTAAAATTTTTCTGTCGGCAATTTGACGTTAATAATGTAGAAATCCATGATTACTCATTTTCAATCGAGTGGAAGCGTGCTGTCGGGTAAGAGTCTGGTGTGATGAGTTTGGTCACGGAGAGAAACGTTTTTCTGGGCCCATTTTAAAATGTGTCTGACTGACAATAAAAAGATCTCGTAGAAATTTTTCAGTCATTTTTCGTAAAAATCAAGTTATTAAAAATACGATATCATGTTATGCGAAGCTGTTCATCACTAATGCATTTGCGTATTAGACGTCATGAATTCTAGTAGGGATTTTATTCTAGTTCTTTGTCGGTGATAGTTGTGGAGTTGGGAAACAGAGGTTAGTTTTGTCGTATGGGTTGAGATGAGATGTGCGAATCAGGTTAGAGTCCTGTCATTGAAGCCGGGACGTGGGAGCCCGAGGAATATTTCATTATATTTGGAATGGAAAGAAATATATAGAAATCCATAGCGGTATTAATTTGCGACGCGTATATTTATTGTGGGCATCTTGAAGCATAATCTGTGCATTTTGTTGGTTAGAATATCGTATTTGTTTAATTATGTCGGCAGAGTTTAAAAGGGAGCATTTTGAGAAGCCAGTCAACTGGAATAAACCGGGTGTTTCATGTTACTGCCAAGCGAACTTGGGGACGAGAGGCCTCAACTGAGAGGGTTACCCCATAAGATAACGGGACAGGCGTGGAATTGAGATTGTATTCTCGGCCGGGGAGAACGTTAAAATGCTGGATTTAGTTGAAATTCATAGCCGGTAATAACCTGAGTATTGCGGGATACTGTAAAATTTGTTTAATTGGGGACGTAATGAACATTTGAAATCACGAACTTCGAGTATAAGGAACAGAGTAACCAAATTCAGGGTTGTCCAAAATATAGAGCGATGGTAGTGATGAGTGGTTTGTCTGTGAGGGGTGCGCAAAATTTATAAATGGTATAACGAGGTATGACATCGTAATTATATGGCGAGTTGTTTGGTTTGTACGTAGATTATTAGGATATCCAAGTGTTAATAACGGTTAGGACTAGATTACATTTAAAGTGTGAGATCATGAGACAAGGTATATAACTGGACATGAATTATGTAACAATTTCTTTCCAGCCAGATAAATATCACAATATTGAATTCACATCACAGCTGCGTAGGAATTTGTGAAGAAACCAGAGTCCGCGGAGATAAAATTTACTGTTCTTTAACATTTCGTTAAAACATTTAAATTTATTTAATTATTATATTCAGCGAAACCGCATTTTGAAATAACTTAATCAAGCGAACAACTTGGAGATGCATTCTGGAAATCTTAGTTTGTTTTCTGGGGAATATTTAAATGGTAAAGTAATGATTAAGGGGACATATCCGAAGGAAATGGATTTTACTGCCACAAAGTTTGTGAGCATTGCTATTATTGAACTTTGATTGATTAAGCAGTGAATGTGCTGGGGATAGTAAAGTGGAAACTTTGGTCATCAACAGATGTAACTTAATTGTGTTTAGCCTTCAGCCTAGAAACTTGGATGGTCAGCGGGTCATCAACCTCAGTGACTTAGATTAGGGCCATATGCCACTGTAGCATCATTTTCCTTGCGGTCATCATCCACAATGACTTTAAAGTAACTTAGAAGTTTAGATGTCGGTCCATGACATAGACGCAGGTCACATCGATTCAGTTAAGGGTCCATGCCGTAGAACCACTGTGTGGCACACACCAATTGGACTGCCTTAATTATACCCAGAGTCCAGAGTTCGTGTTACGAGGGCTGGACCATAACGAATCACTATGATGGTTCATGTGGTCTCACATGGAAGCCGAATTTAAGGATTTCAAGACTTTCCTTTCTTAAATAATTAATAATTGAGACAATGGTTTCTAGTAAGAATGCCCATCAGGCAGTTACGTTAAAGTTTCACACCAGTGTTCTGACCTTTATGTAAAAATGATTGTGGTGTCCAGTGGACACAATTGACTTCTATGATACCGTTGACATATCAGATTGCTTCAGAATTTTCCTAAATAAATAGGAATCTTTTAAACAGACCTTTCATTCCAGTAGATAGATTAGAATTACTGAACCCTACCTTTACCTCAGCAAGTGACGAAGAACCCGATACGACCCAAGAGACAGATCTCATGAACTTTGCTGATAGGTAAGAAAGGTAGGTATCCCTCAATATGGACCAAAGGGTTCAATACATACATACATACATACATACATACATACATACATACATACATACATACATACATACATACATACATACATACATACATACATACATACATAAACAAATAACTATACTTCATTATAGACAGTTATGCCTTTTAGCGTTCAGTCTGCAAGCATCTGTAAATTTACTAAACGCCGCCACAATGCTCTATTTGTAACTAGTTCTGTAGCCTCTTTTATTTCTATACATCTTATCTTTAAATCGCTAGAAAGTTAGTCTAACAATCCTCGTCTTGGTCTCCCCCTACTCCTCTCATCATCCACAACAGAGTCCATTTATCTCCTGGGTAACGTACCCTCCGCCATTCGCCTCACGTGACCCCACCACCGAAGCCGGTTTATGCGTAGAGCTTCATCCATCGAGTTCATTACTAACTTAGCCTTTACCTCCTCATTTCGAGTACCCTCCTGCCACTGTTCGCACCTGCTTGTACCAGCAATCATTCTCGCTACTTTCATGTCCGTTACTTCTAACGTATGAATAAGATATACTGAGTCCACCCAGCTTTCGCTCTCGTACAGCAAAGTTGGTTTGAAAACAGACCGAGGTAATATTATTTTCATATGGGAGCTGACTTCATTCTTACAGAATACTGTTGATCGCAACTGCTAGCTAACTGCATTAGCTTTACTGCACCTTGATTCAATCTCACTTACAATACTACCGCCCTGGGAGAACACACATCCAAAATACTTGTAATTATCTACCTGTTCCAGCTTTGTATTCCCAATCTGACATTCAGTCCTCTTGGATTTCTTACCCACTGACACCAGTTTAGTCTTGGAAAGGTAAATCTTCATATCATCCTCTTTGCACCTAGTTTCAAGTTCAAAGAAATTTTACTGCAGGACTTTGGCACAATCTGCCACTAAGACCAAGCCGTCAGCGTAGGCCAGACTTCTTACTACATTTCAACCTAACTGAATCCCTCCATGCCACTTTATACCTTTCAGCAGATGATCCATGTAAACTACGAACAACAAAAGTGAAAGATTACAGCCTTGTCTAAACCCTGTAAGTACCCTGAACCAAGAACTCATTCTACCATCAATTCTCACTGCAGCCCAGTTGTCAGCATAAATGCCTTTGATTGATTTTGATAAAATCTACCCTTAATACCATAGTTCCCCAGTATGACGAACATATTTTCCCTCTGTACTGTCATATGCTTTCTCTACATCTACGAAACATAAATACACTGACTGACAGAGCAAATGCAACACCAAGAAGGAGTGGTTCGAAAGGGATGAAAGTTGGGGAAAAAACAGAGACGGCACGGACGAATAATTGATGTTTATTTCAAACCGATATGCAGGTTACACAATGCGCACGGCATCGACTCAGTAGGATGTAGGACCACCGCGAGCGGCGATGCACGCAGAAACACGTCGAGGTACAGAGTCAATAAGAGTGCGGATGGTGTCCTGAGGGATGGTTCTCCATTCTCTGTCAACCATTTGCCACAGTTGGTCGTCCGTACGAGGCTGGGGCAGAGTTTGCAAACGGCGTCCAATGAGATCCCACACGTGTTCGATTGGTGAGAGATCCGGAGAGTACGCTGGCCACGGAAGCATCTGTACACCTCGTAGAGCCTGTTGGGAGATGCGAGCAGTGTGTGGGCGGGCATTATCCTGCTGAAACAGAGCATTGGGCAGCCCCTGAAGGTACGGGAATGCCACCGGCCGCAGCACATGCTGCACGTAGCGGTGGGCATTTAACGTGCCTTGAATACGCACTAGAGGTGACGTGGAATCATACGCAATAGCGCCCCAAACCATGATGCCGCGTTGTCTAGCGGTAGGGCGCTCCACAGTTACTGCCGTATTTGACCTTTCTCCACGCCGACGCCACACTCGTCTGCGGTGACTATCACTGACAGAACAGAAGCGTGACTCATCGGAGAACACGACGTTCCGCCATTCCCTCATCCAAGTCGCTCTACCCGGCACCATGCCAGGCGTGCACGTCTTTGCTGTGGAGTCAATGGTAGTCTTCTGAGCGGACACCGGGAGTGCAGGCCTCCTTCAACCAATCGACGGGAAATTGTTCTGGTCGATATTGGAACAGCCAGGGTGTCTTGCACATGCTGAAGAATGGTGGTTGACGTGGCGTGCCGGGCTGCCACCGCTTGGCGGCGGATGCGCCGATCCTCGCGTGCTGACGTCACTCGGGCTGCGCCTGGACCCCTCGCACGTGCCACATGTCCCTGCGCCAACCATCTTCGCCACAGGCGCTGCACCGTGGACACATCCCTATGGGTATCGGCTGCGATTTGACGAAGCGACCAACCTGCCCTTCTCAGCCCGATCACCATACCCCTCGTAAAGTCGTCTGTCTGCTGGAAATGCCTCCGTTGACGGCGGCCTGGCATTCTTAGCTATACACGTGTCCTGTGGCACACGATAACACGTTCTACAATGACTGTCGGCTGAGAAATCACGGTACGAAGTGGGCCATTCGCCAACGCCGTGTCCCATTTATCGTTCGCTACGTGCGCAGCACAGCCGCGCATTTCACATCATGAGCATACCTCAGTGACGTCAGTCTACCCTGCAATTGGCATCAAGTTCTGACCACTCCTTCTTGGTGTTGCATTTGTTCTGTCAGTCAGTGTATAACTATCTATTCCTCTCGTAGCATTTTTCAATTACCTGGTGCATACTGAAAGTCTGATCCTGACAGCCCCTCTGTGGTCTGAAACCATACTGGTCTTCATCCAAATTATTCTCAACCACAGATCGCACCCTCCCTTCCAAGGCGCCAGTGAACACTTGCCTGGTATACTGATCAATGAGCTACATTGATAGTTGTTGCAATCCTTCATGTCGCCTTGCTTACAAATAGATGCAATTACTGCTTTTGTCCACTCAGAAGGTACCATACTAACACACCATGCTTATCTTATTATTTTATGAAGCCATTTCATCCCTGCCTTCCCACTGTATTTTACCATTTCAGGTCTAATCTCATCTATTCCTGCTGTTTTGTGACACTGGAGTTTGTTTACCATACTTTCCACTTCATCAAGCATAATTCCATCAATATAATTGTCCTCTTCCCCATGAGCTCGATTGTTCACGACGTCACAAGGAAGATTCCCTTTTACGTTGATAAATTTTCAGAATGTTTCTTCCACCTGTCCAGTGATTCTCTGGGATCAATTATGAGTTGAACTGGCTTACCAAAAACACTATTCATTTCCTTTTCCCTACCCTTCTTAACCCTCTACTGCATATTGTTGGTATTAGGCAACATCTAACTTTTCACCTGTATACATGGATATCATACTGCAGGCTTTTGGTAAAATATGCCACTAAGACCATGTCGTCAGCGTAGGCCATATATATCCCATTATGGCAATCCACATCATATACGTGTGTCAAGCTATTAGCCCCAGTTAAAATCTTCCCATGACTTCTTTTTCGGATTCAACAACTATTCGTTTCGCTTTGTTTCTTTCATCTACGTAAAATTCCCTGTCTGCATCAATCCTTGTTTGGAGCAATTTCTGATAAGCCTTCTTTTTTACTTTTACAGGCTGCTCTCACTTCATCACTCCACCAAGATGTTTGCTTTCTCCCATTTTTTACATACAGTTTCTCCTAGACAACCCTTGCTCTTTCTACTACAGTATCCTTGTATGCCGCCCATTCTTTCTCTATATCCTTAACCTGCTTACTGTCCATTGTTTGGAACTTTTCGCTAATCATATCCATGTACTTCTGTCTAATTTTCTCGTCCTGGAGATTTTCTACACTTATTCGGCTGCAGACAGATTTCACTTTCTCCATCACCGAGCTCGACAGCTGCAGTCGCTTAAGTGCGGCCAGTATCCAGTATTCCGGAGATAGTGGGTTCGAACCCCACTGTCGGCAGCCCTGAAAACGGTTTTCCGTGGTTTCCTATTTTCACACCAGGCAAATGCTGGGGCTGTACCTTAATTAAGGCCACGGACTCTTCCTTCTCACTCCTAGCCCTTTCCTATCCCATCGTCGCCATAAGATCTATCTGTGTCGGTGCGACGTTAAGCAGCTTGCAAGAAAAAAACTTTCTCCATCGTAGGCCTAGAGGTACCTAGTTCACTACAGATCAGATAGTGGTCTGTATCATCGAAAATTTGCCGGAAAACCCGAATATTCCTAACAGATTTCATTAATTCAAAGTCGGTTAAGATATAGTCTATTATGGATCTGGTGCCCTACCCACCCATGTGTAGCGGTGAATAGCCTTATATTTGAAGATTGTATTCGGAACTGATAAACAAACCCATACTAGCACAGAAGTCCAGCAAATGCTTCCCATTCCTATTAGCTTCCATATCTTCCCCACATTTACCAATCACCCTTTCGTATCCTTCAGTTCTATTTCCAACTCTCGCATTGAAATCGCCCATTAACACTACCCTATCCTTGCTGTTGACCCTGACTGCGATGTCAATCAATGATTCATAAAACTTGTTAACATCATCCTCATCTGTACCCTCACATGGTGAATATACTGAGACAATTCTCGTCCTAATTCCTCAAGCTGCTTAATCTACCCACGTCATTCGCTCAGTTACGTGCCGAGCAGAAACTATGTTGCGTGCAATGGTATTCCTGATGAACAACCCAACTCCGCACTCTGCCCTTCCCTTTTTAACTCCCGTCAGAAACACGTTATAATCTTCTACCTCTTCCTTGTCATCCCCCTGACCCGAGTATCATTAACTCCTAGTACATCCGGATGCATACTCTTTGCTGATTCAGCCATTTCTAGTTTCTTTATTCCATAAGCCCCATTAATATTGATAGCTGCCCATCGAATTCCATTTCGTTCGCCAAGTTGTTTCCAAAGAGTCCCTTGCCTGTCAATTTGGAGTGGGACTCCGTTACTCCCATAGGACCGAGGCTTGCTTAAAACATTCTGAGTGTGCTCGGTGAAAATTCTCTGAAGCAGGATGCTACCCTTACTTACACATAGTCCAAGTGAGAATCTCTCATCTAACGGGTTAGGCACCACTGGTGGATTTTATAGCCCTAGACGTCCGAGCACAAGGTGGGCCATAGCACGGCATACGTCCGAGATGCCCACTCTCATTCAATAGCAACTGGTATCCCGATTCTAAGGACCACTAACTAGGCCATTCTGCCGTTGAAATGAAATGCCGTATGGCGTTTAGTGCCGGGATATCCCAGGAAGGGTTCGGCTCGCCAGGTGCAGGTCTTTCTATTTGACTCCGTAGGCGACCTGCGCGTCGTGATGAGAATGAAGTGATGATGAAGACAACACATACACCCAGCCCCCGTGCCATTGGAATTAACCAATCCGGCCGGGAATCGAACCCGCGAACCTCTGAACCGAAGGCCAGTATGCTGACCGTTCAGCCAACGAGTCGGACATTCAGCCGTTGCCCTTGGTTCACGAACTAGGACGTGACTACGGTAACCCGCACCATGAACCATATAAATACATATATTGTTGTATATTATTGTGTCATTTTATTTTAAGACATTATTAATTAAGTATTATTAATTAACGGTAACATAAATTCTTTTAGAGCCACCTAATTGCATTTTCCTATCAACTTTATGTCTTTTTCAAGGGGTATCAGGTAAGAACCATTAAACAGAATACCAGATTTGTAGCAAATGTTCGCGACCCATGATCAAAATATAATGTTCTGCTACTTTTTTATTATCATCAAAATTAGAGGGATCTTGTGATGACGACCTTTTCATTTTCGGAAGATGATGAATTATGATGGTGGTGATGATGTTGATTATTATTATTAGTATTATTGTTATTATTATTAATGTGAATTATATATAAATCAAATTAATTCAATTATCCCTGATGCTCAACAGTGAAGTGAAGATTTTGAAAAAACTATTAGATCCTCATTAATGTTAAAAATTGAAGAGAGTTTGTTAGTCTTCTTAAATATGCACCTACAAAATGGGCCTTAAAACATGCACGTTTCTTGTCCATATGCCCTGAAGGACCAAAATTATAGGGCTTTCTTCTAAAGGAAATATTTCATATTTTTCAAAACCTTATTCTCCTAGTGGAAAAGTTACAAATGTCAGTCCTAAACCCGTTTAAGATTAAGTTTCTCTCCGAATCTTCAAATGAGCTGTTTCTGTTCGATAGTGAGGATATTAATAATAATCCCATTAACGCCTAAGAGACCGCCGGGAGAGAGATATTGTTCTCCGCTCCCCTGTTCTTTATTGCGCCTCTTCCGTTGCCGAATATAAACACTACTTCAAAGCGATAACCACCCAACAGTTCTATTCTTAGACATGTTTTGTCCTTCGTTATTGCCTTTATATTTCTCTTGGCTTCGCTGCTCTTTGGAGAACTTGAGCTTTAATGTCTAGGGGGGGAAACAAGAAATACCATCCACAAGTCTAGGAATATCCTGCATTCAGGAGATTCACTTTGAAGAACAGGTGTAGAAATATGTCAGCTTTGAACTGCGTAGATTTTTGTGTATAACATACACGCTTAATGTAATAGCATACTATAAGCAACTGGACGTCAAGGAATGAACTCTTTTTTTTTTTTGCTAGGGGCTTTACGTCGCACCGACACAGATAGGTCTTATGGCGACGATGGGATAGGAAAGGCCTAGGAGTTGGAAGGAAGCGGCCGTGGCCTTAATTAAGGTACAGCCCCAGCATTTGCCTGGTGTGAAAATGGGAAACCACGGAAAACCATCTTCAGGGCTGCCGATAGTGGGATTCGAACCTACTATCTCCCGGATGCAAGCTCACAGCCGCGCGCCTCTACGCGCACGGCCAACTCGCCCGGTGGAATGAACTCTTACAAAGCGAACATCTCTATTACCTACCATAAACGTTAAGCCTTGAAAGTGTTATCGCTGTAGAGGAAATACAATGTACAATATGATCAAACAGTTTTTTTACAGCTTTACTTTATGTCGCACCGACACAGAGAGGTGTTATGGCGACGATGGGAAAGGAAAGGGCTAGGAGTAGGAAGGAAGTGTCCGTGTCCTTAATGTACCGCCCCAGCATTTGCCTGGTGTAAAAATGGGAAACCACGGAAAACCATATTCAGGGCTACCAACAATGGGGTTCGAATCCACTATCCTCCGAACGCAAGCTCACAGCTGCGCAAAACTAACCGCACGGCCAACGCGCTCGGTCAAAAATTCTTCTAGGTAGAAAACTGGTCATTATTTAAACGGAATAACTAAGAACGAAACAAGTAAGCTCTTGACAAGTGTCATGTCAATATTCTCCTTTTATACGTAATCGCCGTTCTCGTGTCAATTTTTGAGTTAAACTGAAGCAGTAAGAGCCAAAAGTTGATAAGTCCAAATTCTAACTTTTCGGGAGAAGCATTTAAGACTTTCAGAACATTTTAAATAAGTGTTTATTTATGGGTAGTGGAATAATTTTGTTTACTGTAGAAGTGTTTAGTGTGTGAGCACAACATGATACATTCCTATTATATTTTCGATACATAGAGGGGAAGAAAAATATACATTACTCATTTTAAGAATTTACCCCTTTAACACTTCCCCTTAAGTGGATGTTCAGAAAAGAAATTATGCGTGTTCCTCTACTTTTACAGGAGATTCCAAATACCAGTTTTCACGTCTGTAACATTTTACTTTTTTGAGATATACTCATTGTAAGAATTCGCCCCAGTTTTCACTCATGTTCACCACCTCTTAAGTAGATTTTCCAAAAACAAAAAAATACGTGTTTCATTATTTTTAAACAAGATTCCAAATACCAAATTTCATGACCGTAACATCTTCAGTTTTTGAGATATAGGTGTCCACAAAGAAGGTACTCAACCCCTTTTCACATTTTTTCACACCCCCTTAACAAGAGTTTCCAAAAACAAAAAAAAATCATCTTTCTTTATTTTTAAAGCAGATTCAAAATACCAATTTTCATGTCTTTAAATTGTTCAATGGTTCATGTTGTGGATTACTGTAGTCACGTCCTAGTTCGTGAACCATGGGCAACGTCTGAGTGGCCTCGTAAGTGGTCCTGAGAGTCGGGATACCAGTTGCTATGGAATGGGAGTGGGCATCTCGGACATATTCTGAGTCGTGGCCCTCCTTGTGCTCAGGCGGCTAGGACTATACAATTCACCGGTGGTCCATAACCCGTTAGAGGAGAGATCCTCACTTGGACTATGTGCAAGTAGGGCAGCATCCTGCTTCATGAATTTACCGAGCTCAGAACACTTTAAGCAAGCATCGGACCTATGGGAGTAATGGAGTCCCACTCCCATTTGACATGCGAGGGACTCCTTGGAAACAACTTGGCGAACGAAATGGAATTCGATGGGGAGCTATCAATATTAATGGGGCTTATGGAAGAAAGAAGGTAGAACTGGCTGAGTCAGCAAAGAGGATGCATCTGGATGTGCTAGGAGTAAGTGATATTCGGGTAAGGGGAGATAATGAGGAAGAGATAGGAGATTATAAAGTGTACTTAACGGGTGTTAGAAAGGGAAGGGCAGAGTCTGGGGTAGGGCTCTTTATCAGGAATACCATTGCAAGCAACATAGTTTCTGTTAGGCACGTATATGAGCGAATGATGTGGGTAGATTTGTCAGTGGGAGGAATTAGGACAAGAATTGTGTCCGTGTATTCACCATGTGAGGGTGCAGATGAGGATGAAGTTGACAAGTTTTATGAAGCATTGAGTGACATCGTGGTCAGGGTCAACAGCAAGGATAGAATAGTGCTAATGGGCGATTTCAATGCGAGAGTTGAGAATAGAACTGAAGGATACGAAAGGGTGACTGGTAAATGTGGGGAAGATATGGAAGCAAATGGGAATGGGAAGCGTTTGCTGGACTTCTGTGCTAGTATGGGTTTAGCTGTTACGAATACACTTTTCAAGCATAAGGCTATTCACCACTACACATGGGAGGCTAGGGGTACCAGATCCATAATAGACTATATCTTAACAGACTTTGAATTCAGGAAATCTGTTAGGAATGTACGAGTTTTTCGCGGATTTTTCGATGATACAGACCACTATCTGATCTGTAGTCAACTAAGTATCTCTAGGCCTAGGGTAGAGAAATTGAAATCTGTCTGCAAACGAATAAGGGTAGAAAGTCTCCAGGACGAGGAAATTAGACAGAAGTACATGGATATGATTAGTGAGAAGTTTCGAACAGTAGACAGTAAGCAGGTTCAGGATATAGAAAGTGAATGGGTGGCATACAGGGATGCTGTAGTAGAAACAGCAAGGGAATGCCTAGGAACAACTGTGTGTAAAGATGGGAAAAGGCGAACATCTTGGTGGAATGATGAAGTGAGAGCAGCCTGTAAACGTAAAAAGAAGGCTTATCAGAAATGGCTCCAAACAAGGGCCGAGGCAGACAGGGATTTGTACGTAGATGAAAGAAACAGAGCGAAACAAATAGTTGTTGAATCCAAAAAGAAGTCATGGGAAGATTTTGGTAATAACTTGGAAAGGCTAGGTCAAGCAGCAGGGAAACCTTTCTGGACAGTAATAAAGAATCTTAGGAAGGGAGGGAAAAAGGAAATGAACAGTGTTTTGAGTAATTCAGGTGAACTCATAATAGATCCCAGGGAATCACTGGAGGGGTGGAGGGAATATTTTGAACATCTTCTCAATGTAAAAGGAAATCATCATGGTGGTGTTTCAAACAGCCAAGCTCATGGGGAGGAGGAAAATGATGTTGGTGAAATTAGCTTGAGGAAGTTGAAAGGATAGTAAATAAACTCCATTGTCATAAGGCAGCGGGAATAGATGAAATTAGACCTGAAATGGTGAAGTATAGTGGGAAGGCGGGGATGAAATGGCTTCATAGAGTAGTAAAATTAGCGTGGAGTGTTGGTAAGGTACCTTCAGATTGGACAAAAGCAGTAATTGCACCTATCTATAAGCAAGGGAACAGGAAGGATTGCAACAACTATCGAGGTATCTCATTGATACCAGGCAAAGTATTCACTGGCAACTTGGAAGGGAGGGTGCGATCAGTCGTTGAGAGGAAGTTGGATGAAAACCAGTGTGGTTTCAGACCACAGAGAGGCTGTCAGGGTAAGATTTTCAGTATGCGCCAGGTAATTGAAAAATGCTACGAGAGGAATAGGCAGTTGTGTTTATGTTTCGTAGATCTAGAGAAAGCATATGACTGGGTACCGAGGGAAAAGATGTTCGACATACTGGGGGACTATGGAATTAAAGGTAGATTATTAAAATCAATCAAAGGCATTTATGTTGACAATTGGGCTTAAGTGAGAATTGATGGTAGAATGAGTTCTTGGTTCAGGGTATTTACAGCAGTTAGACAAGGCTGTAATCTTTCACCTTTGCTGTTCGTAGTTTACATGGATCATCTGCTGAAAGGTATAAAATGGCAGGGAGGGATTCAGTTAGGTGGAAATGTAGTAAGCAGTTTGGCTTATGCTGAAGACTTGGTCTTAATGGCAGACTGTGCCGAAATCCTGCAGTCTAATATGTTGGAACTTGAAAATAGGTGCAATGAGTATGGTATGAAAATTAGCCTCTCGAAGACTAAATTGATGTCAGTAGGTAAGAAATTCAACAGAATTGAATGTCAGATTGGTGATACAAAGCTAGAACAGGTCGATAATTTCAAGTATTTAGGTTGTGTGTTTTCCCAGGATGGTAATATAGTAAGTGAGATTGAATCAAGGTGTAGTAAAGCTAATGCAGTGAGCTCGCAGTTGCGATCAGCAGTATTCTGTAAGAAGGAAGTCAGCTCCCAGACGAAACTATCTTTACATCGGTCTGTTTCCAGACCAACTGTGCTTTACGGGAGCGAAAGCTGGGTGGACTCAGGATATCTTATTCACAAGTTAGAAGTAACAGACATGAAAGTAGCAAGAATGATTGTTGGTACAAACAGGTGGGAACAATGGCAGGAGGGTACTCGGAATGAGGAGATAAAGGCTAATTTAGGAATGAACTCGATGGATGAAGCTGTACGCATAAACCGGATTCGGTGGTGGGGTCATGTGAGGCGAATGTAGGAGGATAGGTTACCTAGGATAATAATGGACTCTGTTATGGAGGGTAAGAGAAGTAGAGGGAGACCAAGACGACGATGGTTAGACTCGGTTTCTAACGATTTCAAGATAAGAGGTATAGAACTAAATGAGGCCACAACACTAGTTGAAAATCGAGGATTGTGGCGACGTTTAGTAAATTCTCAGAGGCTTGCAGACTGAACGCTGAAAGGCATAACAGTCTATAATGATAATGTATGTATGTTAAATTGTTCAGTTTTGAAATATAGATACATACATTTTAAAATTTCAACCCCCTTTTCAACCCCTTAAAGACGGTATATCCGAAAATCCTCCCTTAGTGAGAACCTGCATTGTAATATGAGCGTATTCCCAAAATTTCATTTCAGTATGTCCAGTGGTTTGGGCTCGGCGATAATGAATCACGTCAGTCAGTAACACGTATTTTCTGTTTTTGAAAAATCCAATGAATAGCGGGTGAATGGGAATGATAAAAGGGGAGCGAATTTTTAAAAAGACTATATCTGCAGTATATCTCAAAACTGTAACATGCTGCAGACTTCGAAATTGGTATTTTTAACCTCATGTAAAAGTAAACAAACATAAAATTTGTTTCGTTAAATCCCTTATGGAGAACTGAAAAAGGGGTGATTTTTTAAAATGAGCCTATCCACAGAACATCCAAAAACGTAAGTTGTTACGGATGTGAAATTTGGTATATATAATCACTTCTGAAAATAAAGAAGCATGCATTTTTTGTTTTTGGAAAAACTACTTAAGGGGGTACAAAAAGGACTGAAAATAGGGTTAAATTATTTTTTATTAGGATAGTGATCTTAAAAACTGAAGACGTTACAGACGTGAAAATTGGTATTTAGTGTCTCCTTTAAAAATAAAGAAATGCGCATATCTTTGTTTTCGGAAAATCCACTTACTGGGGGGAGGGTTGGAAGAAATTAAAAATAAGAGGAATTATTTGTATGGGGATACTTATATCTTAAAAACTGAAGATGTTACAGACGTGAAAATTAGTATTTGAAATCTCCTTTAAAAATAAAGAAACACGTATTTTTGTTGGGAAATCTACTTCGGGGGGGGGGAGGGGAAGCTCCTTTATTACAAATAAAGAAACATGCATTTTTTTCAGAATATTTACTTAAGGGAGGTGAAGTAATTGAAAAATAATAGTTGAATTATTTATATGAGGATACTTATATCTAAGAAACCAAAGATTTTACAGACGTGAAAATTGGTATTTGGAATCTCCTTTAAAAATAAACACGCATTTGGGAGCGGAAGGATGAATCAACTTGGGGGACTAAAAAGGAGTTGAATTCTTTTTATGGGGATAACAGACGTGAAAACTGATATTTGGAATCTCCTTTAAAAGTAAAGAAACACTTTTTTTGTCTTCGGTAGACCGACTTAAGGGGGGGGGGGGGCTGGGGTGAAAATAAATAAAGAAGGAGCTGAATTATCTTTATGAGGATACTTATATCTCAGAAGAGGTAGATGTTACAGACGTGAGAGTTAGTATTTTGAATCGTTTTTAAAAATAATGAAACACATGTGTATTGTTTTCAGAAAGTCCGCTACAGGAAGGAGAGGGGTGGAAAGAAGTGAAGAAGTTGAATTATTTTTATGAGGATACTTATAAGTAAAAAACTGAAGATATTACAGACGTGAAATCCTGTATTTTGAATCTACTTTAAAAAGAAGAAAACACATTTTCTTCGGAAAATCCACTTAAGGGAGTAAAATGAAATGGCGTATGGCTTTTAGTGCCGGGAGTGTCCGAGGACAAGTTCGGCTCGCCAGATACAGGTCTTTTGATGTGACTCCCATAGGCGACCTGCGCGTCATGATGAGGATGAAATGATGATGAATACGACACATACACCCAGCCTCCGTGCCAGCGAAATTAACCAATTATAGTTAAAATTCCCGACCCTGCCGGGAATCGAACCCGGGACCCTGTGGCCAAAGGCCAGCACGCTAACCATCTAGCCATGGAGCCGGATACTTAAGGGAGTGAAAAGAATTCAAAAAGCGGGCGAATTTTAAAATGAGTACCGGTATATCTACAGTTTATATCAAATACTTAACTTGATAAGACGTGAAACTTCGTATTTAGAAAGTCCTTTAGAAATAGAGGAACATGTATTTTTTGTTGTTTTCGGAATAATTCACTTAATGGGGGTGAAAAGAAATGAAAAATGAGTTGAATTACTTTTTATGAGAATACGTCTTATATCTCAAAAACGCATGATGTTACAGACGTGGAAATAGGTATTTGGAATCTCCTTTAAAAATAAACATTTTTTCGACTTCAGAGAAGATCACAAGCGTGGTTTACAAAGAGTTTCTGGGGTAAGTGAAACTCAATTTTTCGGTTTTTTTACTTTAGTGATTTTCAGATAATGCCTTATTATTGAACGTTTACCTTTAACAAATTACGAAATCCACGCGAGGGAAGTCGCGGGTAATTGCTAGTCTATATATATATATATAAAATAACATTTCTTGACTGACTGATTCATCATCGGTGAGCCAAAACTACTCGAAATAAAGAAATTATATTTTGAGGATACATTCATATTACAATGTAGGTGCTGGCTAAGGGAGGATTTTTTGATATTCCTTCGCTAAGGGGGAAAAAGGGGCTGAGTTTTTAAATGAGTTTATCTATGTCTCAAATACTGAAGATGTTAGAGACGTGAAAAATTGATATTTGTAATCTCCTTTAAAAGTGAGTGAACACTCTTTTTTTTTGTTTTCGGAAAATCCTCTTAAAAGCGGTGAAAAATGTGAAAAAGGGGTTGAATATCTTTTATCAGGATACTTACACCTCAAAAACCGACTATGTTACAATCATTAAAATTGGTATTAGGGATCTCCTTTCAAAATAAAGAAACATGTACTTTTGTTTTTTGGAAAATCTACTTAAGAGGGAGTAAACAGGAGTGGCAAATGTGGTGAATTTTTAAAATGAGCATATCTACAATATATCTCACAAACGTAACATGTTACAGACGTTAAAATTAGTATTTGAAATCTCCTGTAAAAGTAAAGGCACACGCGTAATTTGTTTTCTGATAATCCACTTAAGGGGAAGTGTTAAAGGGGGTGAACGTTTAATGTCAGCATAGTTTACATTATATCTAAAAAACTTAACATATTACAGACAAGAAAATTGGTATTTTTAATCTGTTTTAAAAATAAATATGTATTTTTTTTGGAAAAACACTTGCGGGGATAGAAAAGAATGAAAATAGGGGTTGAATTATTTTATTAGGATACTGGTATCTCCAAAACTGAAGACACTGCAGGCGTAAAAATGGTATTTTGAATCTCCTTTAAAAAGAAAGTCGTGACAATCTCCTTTGAAAACAAAGAAACACGTTTCCTTTTATTTTCGGAAAATCCGATTAACGTACGAACTGAGGTCGTATTTTACAAGCTCAGCTGACAGATGACGCTCCAAACTGTAAAACTTGAAATACGTAATAACTTTCAGTTTAAAACCGTAGCGAAGCGCGGGGACCTTTCTAGTCTAGCTATGAAAATGAAAATCCACAGCCTGTTTCCAGTCATTCGACCGGGTCAGGAATGGAATGAATGAAGCCCGCACCTAGCGGCGAGGATAGCAATTGTACCGGCAGGCGAAGCCTGTCGCACTCCTCTGGGGTAATGATTAATGAATGACAGATGAAATGAAATGATGCTGGAGAGTGTTGCTGGAATAAAAGATGACAGAGGAAACCGGAGTATCCGAAGAGAAACCTGTCCCGCCTCCGCTTTGTCCAGCACAAATCTCACGTGGAGTGACCGGGATTTGAACCACGGAATCCAGGGGTGAGGGACGGCGCTCTGCCGCCTGAGACACGGAGGCTCAAGTCAGTCTGTCTATCTATCTATCTATCCATCTATATCTATATATATATATATATAAAATAACAAATCCTGACTGACTGACTGATTCATCATCGCCGAGCCATAACTAATGGACATAAAGAAATTAAATTTTAAGGATACATTTATATTACAATGTAGGTGCTCCCTACGGGAGGATTTTTTGTTATTCCGCCAATGAGGGGGTGAAAAGGGGGTTAATTTTTAAAATGAGTGTATTTATACTCAAAAATTTAACAGTTTAAGGACGTGAACATTGGTACTTGGAATCTACTTTTAAAATGAGGAAACGCGTAGTTCTTGTTTTCGGAAAATCCTCTTAACGGGAGTGCAAAAAAGGGAAAAATGGGTTGAATACCTTTTATGAAGATACTTATATCTCAAAAATGAAGATGTTACAATCATGAAAATTGGTATTTGGAAACCCCTTTAAAAATAAAGAAACACGTATTTTTTTTTTTTTTTGGAAAATCTACTTAAGAGTTGGTGTACAGGAGTGACAAAGTGGGGGGGATTTTAAAACGTGTATATCTACAATACTTCTCAAAAACATAACACGTTAAAGACGTGAAAATTGGTATTTGGAATCTCATGTAAATGTAAAGGAACACGCATTATTTGTTTTTTTGAAAATCCACTTAAGGGGAAGTGTTAAAGGGGGTGAAATTTTAAAATAGCATATGTACAATATATCTCAAAAATTTAATATATTGCAGACGTGAAAATTGGTAAAAGAATATTAATTACTTTTTATGAGGATACAAATAAGAAGTGAACTTGAAACAATACAACTCAAAGGGGGTTTTTACTGGGGGTGAGGAATGATCTCAAAATTTTTCATTTAAATGAAACCGTTTGAATTATGAAGTTGAAATTTCAAATGATAGCCTAGGTGTTAAATAACAGAAGGTTTGAAACAAATTTAACTGCTCAGAGAGTTAAATGGGGGTTAAGATCTGAAAGCAAATATATTCATTCCTTCCTCCCAAATAGTTTAACGTGCGAAGACAAAATTTCAAATAGCAGTGCATATTTTAAATCCTAGGTGAGAATTAGGAAATAGTTTTTGACGTTCCACCCCTAAAGTGTTAAAATAGATTAGCTCCGTAACGAAATTATTCATCCCTCAATAGCCGTTCGAGGAACAAAGTTATAATTTTACTAGAGGCGTCTTCTTTTATACCCTAGGTGTAAAGTATACTTCAAAACATTTCTTTTCTAAGGGGTTTAGATGGTGGAAGACTCTCAAAAACACAATATCCATTCTTCCGAAACTGTTTCAGGCACGAACATAATTATTTGTGAAGGGTGGTGTTCTATATCCTACATGTTAATAAATATTTAAAAATATTCATTCCTAAAATTGTATTCATTCCTCCATTACAGTTCGACGTACAAATCCAAATTTCACTGTTTGGTTTAAAACTTTAAAATTCTTCCCTATGGGGTTCAAATGAGTGTTAGATCAGAAAATAAATAATCACTCCCCCAAAACCGATTGACGTACGAACTGAGGGTGTATTTCACAGGCTCAGCTGAACCTGCACTCTCTAAAATGTAAAACTTTGAACAATAACTTTCAGTTTAAAACCGTAGCGAAGCGTGGGTATCTTGCTAGTATCTATATAAAATAACATGTCTTGACTGACTGATTCATCATCGCCGAGCCAAAACTCCTGAACATTAAAAAAATACATTTGGGGGATACATTTATATTAGAGTCTAGCTGCTCGGTAAGGGAGGATTTTTTAATATTCCGTCGGAAATGGGGTGAAAAAGTGGATGAATTCTTTAAATGGGCATATATATATATACAGGATGAACAAAAAATGCCGCACGTGGAGGTCGGCATGCGGTTCCTCGTCGAAATTCACGACATAAAACCTGGTCCCACCAATAGGATTAATAGAAATGCGAGTTAAGAAACGAGGCTCTGGCAACGCTGTAACGGCGTGCAGCGTGGCCGAGCACAGGTCGCATGAACTCGGCGCTCTGCCGGAGTTGTCTCATTAGCTCAGTGAAAACTAAACGACGTATGGCTGTTAGCGCCGGGAGTGTCCGAGGACAAGTTCGGTTCGCCAGATGCAGGTCTTCTGATTTGACTCCCGTAGGCGACCTGCGCGTCGTGATGAGGATGAAATGATGATGAAGGCGGCACATACACACAGCCCCCGTCCCAGCGAAATTAACCAATTAAGGTTAAAATTCCCGACCCTGCCTGGAATCGAACCCGGGAACCCCGTGACCAAACGCCAGCACGCTAACCATTTAGCCATAGAGCCGGACATTAGCCCAGTGAGACGAGGTAATTCCATAAATGCCGGTTGTGCGGACACACCGATGTTCGAGTCGCCTTCGCGCTTTTTTTTCAGTTAATATATCAATTTGTATCCAATGTACACCTCCACTATGCAATACACTGTCTTACCGTCACAGTTACATTTATTTAAACATTCAAACATGAACTTCTTACAGACGTAAACGACCACTTTGTTTCGTCCATGGCATAAATAATACGTAGATAATAATCGTGGATACAGTAACATCGTCTTTATCCAATGCGGTACAAGGAAACACAATAGAGTACAGTTGGTAGGCTACGCTGGATTGCCCATTATGCTACGCACAATAATTCCATAGTGTACGTGTGATGTCCAGTCTTATCTTCACAGAGCCGGTAAGTACACTTACGAGCAACGTTCACTTCACAGCAGATGTTCAAAGCGACCACCTTGCATTTGCAAACACTTCGCCACTCGCTGGAGCATACTTTGCCAGACCCTACGCAATACACCTGCATCCACCATTGCCGATGCAGCATGCACGCGAGCTATTAGGCCTTGTACATCCATGGGTGGTATACTATAAACATGTTCCTTTAAATGTCCCCACAAATAAAAATCTAGTGGATTAAGGTCCGGGGAACGTGGAGGCCAGAAAGTGGACCTCCACGACCAATCCATTTCCCTGGAAACGCTTCATTTAACCGGTTACGCACAGTCATTCCAAGGTGAAGGTGTGACGGTGCACCATAATGCTGAAACCATAGCTGTCGTCGAACACCAAGTAGAACGTTTTCTAAAACGTCAGGCAAAGTATTGCCCAGAAACGTACGATAGCGAGGCGCATTCAACTTGTACGGCAATAGGTAAGGGCCTAAAAGCACTCCACCCACGATTCCAGCCCACAGGTTTATGCCAAAGCGTGCCTGAAAGCCACGTTCACGGGTGACATGTGGGTTGTGGTCAGACCAATAATGGCTGTTGTGATGGTTGAAAATACCCTCCCGAGTGAAGCTACACTCGTCACTCCATATTGCGACCTTTCCACTCCACGCCATTTGCCCCATAGAACCAAATGACTGCATGATAATCCCTAAAATATCGGGATACCGCCATATAGCACCATACGCCAAGACGCTTGATGGAAAGGGACCTTTTTAGTCTAGAGTCAAATGCCACCTCATCTGGAAAGAACGAAAAAGAAAATTTTCAGAATGATGGGTGAGCAAAAGCTCTTCCGACCGTGCAAGGATCTACTGCACCCTTCCGTTCCATAGAATCAAACCACCGACCTCCCAGGGCCATGGTGCGTTCGCGGCAAAAGATCAAAGAAAATAACACATAACTAGCTTAAAGGCATAAATGAACGGAAGGAAACTTGGGATACAATGTTTTCCGGCAAAATGACAGGCAAACAAAAGTTTAATTACCTATTTATTAATCCTTGATAAATCAAATTAATTAAAATTGACCCTGAATACTTATAATATAATCATAATTGAATATGCAATGTCCAATGGACTAAATACAAAATTGTAAAATGTCAAAATTGATTTCTCCTTTCCCTCTTTCCGACATGACGATAAATATTACATTAAATTTGTATAACATATTTCTTTTAAATCAGAAATATCCTCAATAAATGCGACGGTTATCATTAAGAACTTTCTTCACTATCAGAAGAAACAATTATCTATACAACAAAAAAATTGAAGATAACTTGAAGTGGTCACCTAGCTAAGTTAATGATATTACAAATAAGTAAACAAAAGAATAAGTGAATACTAGTCGATGAGATCATAATCATAAAATAAATAACAATGACCGATGTCGGGTCCAGAAATCGAACCCACATCCCAAAGAATCTAATGACAAAATAACGAAATAGAGCTCGTTTTGTCATCTAAATCAAAATGTAAAACACAATTAAAAGAACGTATAAAAGAGGAAAATATGTACACACAATTTAAAAAGAACAATTAACAATATACGCATGCAATTGGCTGTATAATGAAAAAGAAAAAGAAATCATGTGACAACAAAAATCCATGGTTGCCTCAGAACTCGAACCGATGATATCCAGGATGGCATCGACAAACGGGGTCTATAAAAACTCCCATTCTTAATTAATCATAGGGTCAACAAATAAATAATAATACTGGCGTTCCGGTTATGTTACTTCATTATAAAACTAAACATGAAAAAAGTTAAAGGAATCCTTTAAACTATAATCGGTTTTGTGCAGACTTCCCTGCCTTCATTCTAAGTGGAATAGCTCGAACAATACAGTATACAGTAATCCTCTACAAGGGACACGCTCTCTCGTCCCCCTTCAAGTTGTAAATCTTTCGACGTCAATGCCATAGCAAGTAATGGCCTGGTGTGGCAGAAATATCTTGTCAACAGCTCAAGGCGAGACCAAATCGCGTCTCCCTTAGAATCCATCATTGTCAAATAATCTCATTTCAATACATATTCTCATATCATATTTCCAAAGCTCCACTGGCTTATTAGTTCACTGCCTTATCACAATTCTTTAACTCAATATCAAGCCACCTTTTATCTTATCATATTCACATCCTTAGAATTAGAATGACCGGGTTCGTATTATGACCTTTCAATGACGTATAATTATGTCAGGGAGTCATTGAAGGTCATAAGTCAAATAGATGCATGTGGACGTCATAAATTGTCGACGCTCGGCAAATTTATATGTTCGTAATATATGAGTCGACACAACTCGCAAAATTTATGGTAGATCTTATGGACGAAAATCGGAAGATCAAGCTCAGAACCCCGTGGTATACAGCGGACCACGTGAAAAACAGCTTAGTCACAAGCGGGTATCAATAAATAATTACGGTAACAACTGAGAAGAAGAAAGGCCAAACATCATATCTAGTCTTAGAGACGTTAAGGAGGCCATGGAGTGACTTGGAATTATATGCAGCTAACCATCTAACAGGCGTATGGTGTGACGTACTTCACGTGGAGAAGAATAAACAATAGTAGCGTGTGTTCCTTTGTGAATCTCTGTGATAACGAGTCCCTCAAATGTCAAAATCACATGTAATGAAATTAAGATAGTGACTCTCTGGTTCATGGAAAGCAACCTTATTATTATTGTAAATAATGAAGTTAGAACTTTTTAAAAGTGAATTCTATAATAACGAAAAAGATCGAGAAGCAAATAGTGAACACAGCTCTCGTATGCGTATTTAAACACCCAAGATTGGTAAAGTTGAGGGCTAAATAATATTTAACAAGCTTAAAATAGCTCTAAACGACGTTAATTTATACAGGCCAGTATTAATCTATGGAAGTGGACTTGTAAATCTGTATGAATTCGTTCTAATTGTTTCTATACGAGTTTCAGGTTGAAGCCAAAGATGTTACTTACATTTGTGAACTAGGAAAGCTATATGGAGAAAATGTTCGAGTAAACTGATAGGATCCTGGTGGATCCGTGCTCTGCCGAAATGGATGAGATGGCTGGAAATATAACCTGACTACCAATACCCTTACGATGAAGTGAAGACCAGATGAGTAGACGAACCTTGCCCTTTTTGCTTTACTAGTAGCTGCTTATAGTAGACGCAGATTTTTTTAATATCACACAGGTGATATAAAGTGAAATAACTTGAATATTCTAACGTGTTAACGGTGTTAGTTTAACGTTGTATTATACATCTGCGTATGTTAGAATATCGTTCACCGTCGGGAAATATTTGAGTTAGGCGATCTTTCCTGCGTTGTTTCCGTATTATAGAATAACTGTGAAGTGAATGAGTGATCATGAATGTTACAGGTAAGTTTCAATGTACCAGTGCGTGAGATAACAGATGTGGTGATCCTTTGATATAAATAATTCCGCGGAGTGTTGTGATGTGTTTATTTAATCAGATTCAGTGTTGGTTGTATGAATACTAGTGAAGCTCTTCAATGACGTTTGCTCGTTTATTTAGGGAATGATGATTGTTTTCATTATGCGGTGTATACTGTGTAGCGTAAATATGTAGGGTCATCTAAAGGTATAGTTGACGGTATAATTAGAGAATGATTTTATTGAATTGTGTATTGCGGTAATAGATTAATTCTTCAAGATGACCAGTAGGTTAGGATTGTGTTGTTGAAAGGTATTTCCGCCGCGTATATTTGAGTATGATAAATGAGCGATTTATTTAGCATTGATTGAATGCGTACGAAGAGATTGTTTAGGCATACGAGGAGACATGAGTTAAGTTTAATATCACATAAATAGCGGAATGTTTTGAGTGAACACATAAGTAGGATCTTCAACAAGCTATTCGAACGTTAGTTGGATTTTGAGATTATTGACACCTGTGCTGTATATCAACACTTGTAGCATTGCTTGAGGTAGTAAGTTGGTGCTGTAGAGTTGTTTTCAGCAGGTTGGGGAGATGCAGATGCAACGCAGACCTTCTGGCATTTGATCATTTCCTTGTATATGTCAGTAGTTAACACTTGATTTCAGGTGCAGCCATGTGATGCCGTAGGTTGGATGATGACATGCAGTTACCTAATTATGGAACGATAATGTTATTGTTGTGTATTTTGAATGTTTTTCGGTGTTTATCAAAGAGCCGTTAGGAAATTCAAGTTATTATTTAGTTAGTTAGATAGTCATAATGAATCAAAAGGAAAGAGAAATATAGAGCAGGGAGGACAGGTTCGGCTAATAAATGTGAGTGAATGAATAAACAAGATGAAGGAAAAGAGACTTAAACTGCTGATTTCCATTATATTTCATAATTATTTAAATGAATCAAAGTGGTGTGCGATGATGAGATTTGTATTCAATGATTGACTATTTCCGAGAAGGACTTGATTTTCCAGTGCAGTGCGATTGATAATCCACGAGTATATTTGTTATTAGGTTGCTTATCCAGTTGTCTGATTATAGTTAGTTAATTTTATTTTAATTAAAGTTATTATCCTTCCAATTTCTCATTGCAATTCTCATTTTATGTCTAATTTAAGTGAACTTAGTGTATTGAACAGATGTTGGATCATTATCGGATTAACTATTGATAGGATGTGACCGCTTTCTCTCCAAAGGGCCATGCCCTGAGTGGAGGATCATGTAAACCACTGAATTCTAGCTGAGCACATTAAGAAATTTATTAATATCTTCGAACCAGGCGTCCCACACGAACGGTCACAGTATCCATCCGATTAGAGAGGTACACAGCCTAGGTTTTCCTACATTTTAAACTCAGACAAATAAAATCAAATATGGATTTTAAACATATCCATAATGTTATTCTCATATACAGAAAGGGAAAATATTTGACATTAAAGGAAAGCACTAACCTCAATGGGAGGGTGTTTGTTCGTTGTCCAGGCTTGTCACAAGTTACGCAAATAATTAATACAGCCATCTAAAAATTTTATCACGCAAATTACGTGAAAATAAGAGTGCCTTCCCATCTTGATATAATGAACCGATAGTCCATTTTTGAAGAAATAGACACTATGCATTATCACAATAAGCTAGGATATCTCGTAAATAAATTATACATATCACGGTTTGGGATCAGTACAAATACAAATCTGCATTTTTATTATTTTTTTTATCTAATCTAAGCACTCTCAGACTAACTTAATATTTTTCATCAAATCATGGACATGCATTACGTTAAATATATATTGAAGCCTATGTAGTAGACTATTAATTCCATCTAGATGAATATAAGCGATATGAAGACCACTCACAATTTAGATTTACATTTCTAATCTAATTTATGTGATCTACATGTTAATAACCGCGCATTTATTTAGAAAAATTATTACATTTTAGTACTTATCATCATGTCGTGAAATCCAAGGCTAGAGCCCAGGAAAAGGCCCTCATATTCTTTTTAAGCTTCCATGGCAGTGACGCTGGTCACAGGTTCGTGTCCATTGCTACTCCTGCTGAGCGCGTTCATAATCCATGGTCCTCTTCTACACTTATCACAACTTTGATGATATCATATGTTGCATCACCTTAACAAAAAAAATTACTATAACACTTTAATGATATTAACATATATTGCGTCACTTATAAATACTAATATAACACTGTTCTTGCGGTCACATTACTTCAACCCTTTTAATACTATCATTTGTAGATAATTATAATAGTCTCGAAGATGTAAAATGTATATTTACAGTCTGAAATACTAATAACTTCAGAACACCAGCAAACCGTGGTTCTGCCTTGAATCCTTCGAGTCAAGTGGATACTGGTGTCATCACCGCCATCCCTTTTAAAAGATTTCCCCCACTCACGCCAGAGACAGTGGCAAATCCCCACTACTTTTTTAATTAATAGTTCAACGTGTCGTATGACATCGGTAATGCACTCAAACGTGTGACTCAGATTCTTCAGTAGTCTAGTTATGTGCGCAACCTGCGTCGATCGACCGTTTATTTACAATTAATTATTCAAATATTTCCCCTACGGAGTCTTCCATGGTAGTTCTGCGTACATAGTAAGCGTACTGACGCCAAGCAGTTATATAACCCAGATGATCGCGTATTTTTCCACACGTTAATATTTTATAAAAAACTAGCAAGATACCCGTGCTTCGCTACGGTATTATATTGAAATTTAGAATTGAAAGCTTATTTCTTAATATATAATCCGCCGAAATTCGCGATCTGACTCATTTTCTGAGAGAATCCGCCAAAATTCGCGATCTGATTTGTTTTCTAATAGATTACGGCAAGTTTCCCCCCAATTTTCAATCTTTCTTTCCAGCAATCGATTTCGTACTTCCCGGGCTAGGTCCAGGTATTCCACCCGGTCAGTTGGGTCCCTACATCTCTACCATCTTTTCCTATAAGCATTTTTAATATGGATCAAATCCTTCAGGAGATCCAGCGTGGTGTCTTCATGGGTGCCTTGGCGATACTGAACCCGCGGCCGGACTGCATTCTTTGTCATTACCCGTCCAGGACCCGTTTCCAGCGCGGTCCGCACATTTGACGACGGTCCAGAATATTATTATTATTATTATTATTATTATTATTATTATTATTATTATTATTATTATTATTATTATTATTATTATTATTATTATTATTATTATTATATGTTCTGGACCCCACAGCAAGATGCAAGACCGCCACTTGGCGGTAAATTACATGTGCTGCCATTGTCATTGGTGAGAATGTGACCAGCACCATTGTTGCGCGTAGGCAATTGTGCGGGATTTCTGGCGATACGAATGACATACTTCCATGCATTATTGACCTTATTAGAGAGGTGAACAATTGGACGACCAATCTCATTCCTATCGTTTATTTCAAATGTGTTTAAATTTTTATTTATATGCCAGGAGAATCTACTGTAATCTAAGAACCTTCTCCAAAGGAAAAGATGGCTCTTGAAAACGAACCCAGGAAAGATTAAAAATGGTCGGTTATGATCAGAATAAGTACATCGAAAATCTACAGCCTGTTTCCAGTCATTCGACAAGGTCAGGAATGGAATGAATCAAGCCCCCATCTAGGGGCGACAATAGGAATTGTGCCGGTTGCCGAAACCTGTCGCACTCCTCTGGGGCAATGATTAATGAATGACAAATGAAATGAAATTATATTGGACAGTGTTGCTGGAATGAATGATGAGAGGGAAAAACGGAGTATCCGGAGAAAAACCTACCCCGCCTCCGTTTTGTCCAGCACGAATGTCACATGGAGAGACCGGGCTTTGAACCACGGAACCCAGCTGTGAGAGGCCGGGGCGTTGCCGCCTGAGCAACGAAGGCTCCTTATAAATACATTATGAACAGTAAAATCAATTGGTCTCACCTCCTTTTACACTCCACCGCCGTTAAAAATTATTTACTCACCCCCCAAAAAAACTAAAAGAAGGTATCCCCATAAAAATAATTCACTTACTTTTCACTTCCTTTCGCGTCCCCGCCCCCTAAGTGAATTTTCCGGCAAAATATACTTTTTTCTTTAATAGTAAAGGATCTTCTAAATACCAGGTATCACGACTCTAACTTCTTCAGTTTTTGATTTTTTGTGTCCTCATGAAATGAAATTCAATTCCTTTTCACTCCCGCCCCCCAAGATGATACCCCCCAAAACGGGTCTTTCTTTGTTTTCAAAGGAGATAATAAATAATAATGTTATTTGCTTTACGTCCCACTAACTACTCTTTTACGGTTTTCGGAGACGTCGAGGTGCCGGAATTTAGTCCCGCAGGAGTTCTTTTACGTGCCAGTAAATCTACCGACACGAGGCTGACGTATTTGAGCACCTCCAAATACCACCGGACTGAGCCAGGATCGAACCTGCCAAGTTGGGGTCAGAAGACCAGCGCCTTAACCGTCTGACCCTCTCAGCCCGGCTTTCAAAGGAGAACCAGATACCAATTTTCACGTCTGTAGGACCTAACAACTTTAGTTTTTATTAGATGTAAGTATTCTCATACAATTCAATTAATTTTAAATTCTTTCACCTCCCCCCCCCCCCACCCACCCAATTCATTGGATTTTCCGAGAATAGGTGTTTCATTACATTTAAAGCAGATTCCAAATATCAAATTTCACGTCTGTAACATCTTCATTTTTGAGACAACAGTAGCCTAATTAAAAGAATTCAACACCATTTTCAGGCACTTTAACCGCCCCCCCCCCCCGCCTGTCAAAGTGGTATTTCCGAAAACTAAAAATACACATTTCTCTATTTTTAATACAGATAAAAATACCAATTTTCACTTCTGTGACATGTTAAGTTTTTTGAGATATACTGTATAAATTCTCATTTAAAAATTTCACCCCCGTTTTAGTTCCCCTTAAGAGAGGTTTCCAAAAATTCACCTATGTTTCTTTACATTTACAGGAGATTACAAATGCCACTTTTTACGTCTGTAACAATCTACGTTTCTCAGATATTCTGTAGATGTAGTCTTTAAAAAAATTCACCCAATTTGTCACTCCTGTTTAACCGCCATTAATTGGATTTTCCAAAAACATAAAATATACGTGTTTCTTTATTTTTAAAGGAGATCCCATATACGAATTTTCAATTCTGTAATATCTTCAGTTTCTGAGATAAATGTATCCTCATTAAAGGCATTCAACCCCTTATTCATCCTTTTAACCCCTCCTATTGGGATTTACAGAAAAAAAAGTGTTTCTTTATTTTTTAAGCAGATTCTAAATATCAATTTTTACACGTGCAAGCTTTTAAAGTTTTGAGATGTATATACACTCATTTTAAAATTTCACCCCCTTTTCACCCCCCACATTATTTGGATTTTCCAAAAACGAAAAAATACCTATTTCTTTATTTTTAAGTAGATCCCAAATACCAATTTTCAGGTCTGTAATATCTTCAGGTTCTGAAATATAAATAGCCTCATTAAAGGCATTCAACCCGTTTTTCACCTCTTTCCACCCTTCCTACTGGGATTTTGCGAAAACAAAGATACGCATTTCTTTATTTTTAAAGGAGATTCTAAATACCAATTTTTACAGCTATAAACTCTAAAAGTTGTGAGATATAGATACACTCATTTTAAAAATCACCCCCCTCCCCCTTTCCACCACCCTCAATAATTGGATTTTCCAAAAACAGTAAAATACGTGTTCCTTTATTTTTAAAGGAGATCCCAAACACCAATTTTCAGGTCTGTAATATCTTCAGTTTCTGAGATATAAGTATCCTCATTAAAGGCATTCAACCCTTTTTTTCACCCCTTTTCACCCCTCCTATTGGGATTTTCCAAAAACAAAGAATACGTGTTTCTTTATTTTTAATGAAGATTCTAAATACCAATTTTTACATCTGTAAACTTTCAAAGTTATGAGATATAGATACGCTCATTTTAAAAATTCACCCCCCTTTTCACCCTCCCATTAATTGGATTTTCTAAAAACAAAAAATTCGTGTTTCTTAATTTTTAAAAGAGATCAAAAGTACCGAATTTCAGGTCTGTAATATCTTCAGTTTCTGAGATATAAGAACCGGTGTTCTGATTAAAGGCATTCAACCCCCTTTTCACCCTTTTCACCCCTCCTATTGGGATTTTATGAAAACAAAAAAAAATACGTGTTTCCTTATTTTTTAAGAAGATTCTAAATACCAATTTTTACATCTGTACACTTTTAAAGTTTTGAGATATAGATACACTCATTTTAAAATTTCACCCCCCTTTTTACCCCCTTTACGACGCAATATCCAAAAATCCTCTCTTAGCGAGCACCTACATCTTAATATGAATGTACCCCCAAAATTTCATTTCTTTATGTCGAGTAGTTTTGGTTCGGCGATGATGAATCAGTCAGTCAGTCAGTCAGTCAGTCAGTCAGGACAAGTTATTTTATATATATACTAGCAAGATACCCGTGCTTCGCTACGGTATTATACTGAAATTTATAATTGAATGCTTATTGTTTTAGATATATAATCCGCCGAAATTCGCGATCTGACTCGTTTTCGAAGAGAATACACCAAAATTCCCGATCTGACTCGTTTTCTATTAGATTACGGCATGTTTCCTGCCATTTTTCAATCTTCCTTTCCAGCAATCGATTTCGTACTTCCCGGGCTAGGCTCAGGTATTCCTCCCGGTCAGTTGGGTCACTAAATCTTTGCCATATTTTATTATAATCATTTTTAATATGGATAAAATCCTTCAGGAGAACCGGCGTGGTGTCATATTGGGTGCCATGGCGGCACTAAACCCGCGGCCGGACTGCATTCTTAGTCATTACCAGTCCAGGAGCCGTTTCCAGCGCACAACTGACGACGGTCCGGAACATTATTATTATTATTATTATTATTACTATGTTTTGCTGTAATGGCTGATGACAGGTAAAACCGGAGTATCCGGAGAAAAACCTGTCCCGCCTCCGTTTTGTCCAGCACGAATGACACATGTAGTGACCGGGATTTGAACCACGGAACCCAGCTGTAAGAGGCCGGCGCGCTGCCGCCTGAGCAACAGATTATCCTTATAAGTACATTAAGAACAGTAAAATCAATTGGTCTCACCTCCTTCTACACCCCACCACCGTTAAGTTTATTTATCGCCACCCACTCCCCCCCCCAAAAAAAAAATTAAAAGAAGGCTTGCTTCTTTATGGTTAAAGGAGATTTCAGACACCATTGTTCACGTCTATTACCTTCAGTTTTGAGATATAAGTATCCCCATAAAAATAATTCATTTTTTCCCTTCATTTCACACTACTCCCCAACCCCCCACTAAGTGAATATTCCCGCAAAAAATACTTGTTTCTTTAATAGTAAACGATCTTCTAAATACCAATTATCACGACTCTAACTTCTTGAGTTTTTGATTTATGTGTCCTCATGAAAGGAATTCAACTCCTTTACACTCCCGCTCTCCAAGATGGTTTCCCCCCCAAAACGCGTTTTCCTTTGTTTTAAAGGAGATCCAAATACGAATTTTCACGTCTGTAACAACTTTAGTTTTTATTAGATGTATGTATTCTCATACAATTAAGTCAATTAATTTTTCAATTCTTTCCCCCCCCCCCCCCGCCCTTCATTGGATTTTCCGAGTATACGTGTTTCTTTACTTTTAAAGCAGATTGCAAATATCAAATTTCACGTCTGTAAGTCTGTAACATCTTCATTTTTGAGATATCAGTAGCCTAATTAAAAGAATTCAACACCATTTTCAGTCACTTTTACCCCCCCCCCCTCCTCCCAAGTGGTATTTTCGAAAACTAAAAATACACGTTTCTTTATGTTTAATAGAGATAAAAAATACCATTTTTCACTTCTGTAACATGTTAAGTTTTTTTAGATATACTGTAAAACTTCTCATTTTAAAATTTCACCCCTTTTTAGTTCCCCTTAAGTGGAGTTTCCAAAAACAAATCACCTATGTTTCTTTACATTTACAGGAGATTCCAAACACCCACGTTTTACGCCTGTAACATTTTACGTTTCCAAGATATTCTGTAGATATCGTCTTTCAAAAAATTCACCCCAATTTGTCACTCCTGTCTAACCGTCATTAATTGGATTTTCCAAAAACTAAAAAATACGTGTTTCTTTATTTTTAAAGGAGATCCCCTATACAAATTTTCATTTCTGTAATATCTTTCGTTTCTGAGATATATGTATCCTCATTAAAGGCATTCAACCCATTTTTCACCCTATTTGGATTTACAGGAAACAAAAAAATACGTGTTCCTTTATTTTTAAAGGAGATTCTAACTACCAATTTTTACATCTGTAAATTTTAAAGTTTTAAGATATAGACACACTCATTTTAAAAAATTCACCCCCCCCCCCTTTTCATCCCCAATATTCGGATTTTCCATAAGCGAAAAAATACGTGTTTCTTTACTTTTAAATAGATCCCAAATACCAATTTTCAGGTCTGTAATATCTTCAGGTTCTGAAATATAAGTAGCCTCATTAAAGGCATTCAACCCATTATTCACACTTTTACACCCTTCCTATTGGGATTTTCCGAAAACAAAAGAATACATCTTTCTTTATTTTTTATGGAGATTCGAAATACCAATTTTTACATCTATAAACTTTTTAAGTTTTGAGATATAGACAAACTCATTTTTAAAAATCACCCGCTTTTCACCCCCCCCCCCCCATTAACTGGATTTTCCAAAAACACAAAAATACGTGTTTCTTTATTTTTCAAGGAGATCCCAAACACCAATTTTCAGGTCTGTAATATCTTCAGTTTCTGAGATATAAGTAGCATCATTAAAGGCATTCAACCCCTTTTTCACCCCTTTTCACTCCTATTGCGATGTTCCGAAAATAAAAAAATACGTGTTTCTTTATTTTTAATGGAGATTGTAAATACCAATTTTTACATCTGCAAACTGTAAAAGTTTGGAGATATAGATTCACTCATTTTAAAAATTCACCCCCTTTTCACCCTCCCATTAATTGGATTTTCCAAAAACAAAAAAATACGTGTTTCTTTATTTTTAAAAGAGATCAAAAGTACCAATTTTCAGGTCTGTACTATCTTCAGTTTCTGAGATATAAGTACGGGTATCCTGATTAAAGGCATTCAACCCATTTTTCCCCATTTTCACCCTTTTTCACCCCTCCTATTGGGATTTTCTGAAAACAAAAAAATACGTGTTTCCTTATTTTTAATGAAGATTCTAAATACCAATTTTTACATCTGTAAACTTTTAAAGTTTTGAGATATAGAAACACTCATTTTAAAATTTCATCCCCCCTTTTCACTCCCTTAGCGAAGGAATATCCAAAAATCCTCTCTTAGCGAGCCCCTACATCTTAATATCAATATATCCCCAAAATTTCATTTCTTTATGTCCAGTAGTTTTGGCTCGGCGATGATGAATCAGTCAGTCAGTCAGTCAGTCAGTCAGTCAGTCAGGACAAGTTATTTTATATATATAGACTAGCAAGATACCCGTGCTTCGCTACGGTATTATACTGAAATTTATAATTGAATGCTTATTGTTTTAAATATATAATCCGCCGAAATTCGCAATCTGACTCGTTTTCTGCGAGAATCCACCAAAATTCCCGATCTGACTCGTTTTCTATTAGATTACGGCACTTTTCCTCCCATTTTGCAATCTTCCTTTCCAGGAATCGATTTCGTACTTCCCGGGCTAGGCTCAGGTATTCCTCCCGGTCAGTTGGGTCCGTAAATCTTTGCCATCTTTTCCTATAATCATTTTAATATGTATAAAATCCTTCAGAAGATCCGGCGTGGTGTCATATTGGGTGCTTTGGCGGCACTGAACCCGCGGCCGGACTGCATTCTTAGTCATTACCCGTCCAGGAGCCGTTTCCAGCGCGGTCCGCACATTTGACGACGGTCCGGAACATTATTATTATTATTATTATTACTATTATGTGTTGCTGGAATGGCTGATGACAGGGAAAACTGGAGTATCCGGAGAAAAACCTGTCCCGCCTCCGTTTTTTCCAGCAGGAATGTCACATGGAGTGACCGGGATTTGAACCACGGAACCCAGCTGTGAGAGGCCGGCGCGCTGCCGCCTGAGCAACGGAGGATACTTATAAGTACATTAAGAACAGTAAAATCAATAGGTCTCACCTCCTTCTACACCCCACCGCCGTTAAGTTTATTTACCGCCACCCCCCCCCCAAAAGAAAATTAAAAGAAGGCTTGTTTCTTTATGTTTAAAGGTGATTCCAAACACCAATGTTCACGTCTATTGCCTTCAGTTTTGAGATATAAGTATCCCCATAAAAATAATTTACTTTTTTCACTTCATTTCACACTACTCCCCCCCCCCCCCCCAAGTGAATTTTCCCGCAAAAAATACTTGTTTCTTTAATAGTAAAAGATCTTCTAAATACCAATTATCACGACTCTAACTTCTTCAGTTTTTGACTTATGTGTCCTCATGAAAGGAATTCAACTCCTTTACACTCCCACCCTCCAAGATGGTTTCCCCACCAAAACGCGTTTTTCTTTGTTTTTAAAGGAGATCGAAATACGAATTTTCACATCTGTAACAACTTTAGTTTTTATTAGATGTATGCATTCTCATACAATTAAGTCAATTAAATTTTCAATTCTTTCACCCCCCCCCCCCTTCATTGGATTTTCCGAGAATACGTCTTTCTTTACTTTGAAAGCAGATTGCAAATATCAAATTTCACGTCTGTAATATCTTCATTTTTGAGATATCAGTAGAATAATTAAAAGAATTCAACACCATTTTCAGTCACTTTTACCCACCCCCCACCACCCAAGTGGTATTTCCGAAAACTAAAAATACACGATTCGTTATGTTTAATAGAGATAAAAAATACCATTTTTCACTTCTGTAACATGTTAAGTTTTTTTAGATATACTGTAAAAATTCTCATTTTAAAATTTCACCCCTTTTGACTTCCCCTTAAGTGGAGTTTCCAAAAACAAATCACCTATGTTTCCTTACATTTACAGGAGATTCCAAACATCCACTTTTTACGTCTGTAACATTTTACGTTTCCAAGATATTCTGTAGATATAGTCTTTCAAAAAATTCACCCCAACTTGTCACTCCTGTTTAACAGCCATTAATTGGATTTTCCAAAAACTAAAAAATACGTGTTTTCTTTATTTTTAAAGGAGGTCCCATATACAAATTTTCAGTTCTGTAATATCTTCAGGTTCTGAAATATAAGTATCCTCATTAAAGGCATTCAACCCATTTTTTACCCTTTTACACCCCTCCTATTAGGATTTACAGGAAACAAAAAAATACGTGTTCCTTTATTTTTAGAGGAGATTCTAACTACCAATTTTTACATCTGTAAATTTCAAAGTTTTAAGATGTAGACACACTCATTTTAAAAAATTCACCCCCCTTTTCACCCCCCAATATTTGGATTTTACAAAAACGAAAAAATACGTGTTTCTTTACTTTTAAAGTAGATACAAAATACCAATTTTCAGGTCTGTAATATCTTCAGGTTCTGAAATATAAGTAGCCTCATTAAAGCCATTCAACCTATTATTCACCCTTTTACACCCTTCCTATTGGGATTTTCCGAAAACAAAAGAATACGTGTTTCTTTATTTTTAAAGGAGATTCTAAATACCAATTTTTATATCCATACATTTTAAAAGTTTTGAGATATAGATACACTCATTTTAAAAAAATCACCCCCTTTTCACCCCCCATTAATTGGATTTTCCAAAAACAAAAAAATACGTGTTTCTTTATTTTTAAAAGAGATCAAAAGTACCAATTTTCAGGTCTGTAATATCTTCAGTTTCTGAGATATAAGTACCGGTATCCTGATTAAAGGCATTCAACCCATTTTTCACCCTTTTTCACCCCTCCTATTGGGATTGTCTGAAAACAAAAAAATACGTGTTTCCTTATTTTTAAAGAAGATTCTAAATACCAATTTTCACATCTGTAAACTTTTAAAGTTTTGAGATATAGACACACTCGTTTTAAAATTTCACCCCCCTTTTCACCCCCTTAGCGACGGAATATCCAAAAATCCTCTCTTAGCGAGCACCTACATCTTAATATGAATATATCCCCAAAATTTCATTTCGTTATGTCCGGTAGTTTTGGCTCGGCGATGATGAATCAGTCAGTCAGTCAGTCAGTCAGTCAGGACAAGCTACTTTATATATATAGATACTAGCAAGATACCCGTGCTTCGCTACGGTATTATACTGAAATTTATAATTGAATGCTTATTGTTTTAGATATATAATCCGCCGAAATTCGCGATCTGACTCGTTTTCTATTATTTTACAGCACGTTTCCTCCCATTTTTCAATATTCCTTTCCAGCAATCGATTTCGTACTTCCCGGGCTAGGCTCAGGTATTCCTCCTGGTCAGTTGGGTCCGTAAATCTTTGCCATCTTTTCCTTTAATCATTTTTAATATGGATAAAATCCTTCAGGAGATCCGGTGTGGTGTCATATTGGGTGATTTGGTGGCACTGAACCAGCGGCCGGACTGCATTCTTAGTCATTACCCGTCCAGGAGCCGTTGCCAGCGCGGTCCGCACATTTGACGACGGTCCGGAACATTATTATTCTTATTATTATTATTATGTGTTGCTGGAATATCTGATGACAGGGAAAACTGGAGTATCCGGAGAAAAACCTGTCCCGTCTCCGTTTTATCCAGCACGAATGTCACATGGAGTGACCGGGATTTGAACCACGGAACCCAGCTTTGAGAGGCCGGCGCGGTGCCGCCTGAGCAACGGAGGATCCTTGTAAGTACATTAATAACAGTAAAATCAATTGGTCTCACCTCCTTCTACACCCCACCGCCGTTAAGTTTATTTACCGCCAACCCCCCCCCCCCACAAAAAGAAATGAAAAGAAGGCTTGTTTCTTTATGTTTAAGGGAGATTCCAAACACCAATGTTCACGTCTATTACCTTCAGTTTTGAGATATAAGTATCCCCATAAAAGTAATTTACTTTTTTCACTTCATTTCACACTACTCCCCTCCCCCCTAAGTGAACTATCCCGAAAAAACTACTTGTTTCTTTAATAGTAAAGGATCTTCCAAATGCCAATTATCACGACTCTAACTTCTTCAGTTTTTGATTTATGTGTCCTCATGAAAGGAATTCAACTCCTTTACACTCCCGCCCTCCAAGATGGTTTCCCGCCCAAAACGCGTTTTTCTTTGTTTTTAAAGGAGATCCAAATACGAATTTTCACATCTATAATAACTTTAGTTTTTATTAGATGTATGTATTCTCATACAATTAAGCCAATTAATTTTTCAATTCTTCACACACAACCCCCCCCCCCCCCCGCTTCATTGGATTTTAAGAGAATACGTGTATTTTTACTTTTAAAGCAGATTGAAAATAGCAAATTTCACGTCTGCAAAATCTTCATTTTTGATATATCAGTAGCCTAATTAAAAGAATTCAACACCATTTTCAGTCACTTTAACCCCGCCCCCTCCACCCTGGTGATATTTCCGAAAACTAAAAATACACGTTTCTTTATGTTTAATAGAGATAAAAAATACCATTTTTCACTTCTGTAACATGTTAAGTTTTTTAGATATACTGTAAAAATTCTCATTTCAAAATTTCACCCCTTTTGAGTTCCCCTTAAGTGAAGTTTCCAAAAACAAATCACCTATGTTTCTTTACATTTACAGGAGATTCCAAACACCCACTTTTTACGTCTGTAACATTTTACGTTTCCAAGATATTCTGTAGATATAGTCTTTCAAAAATTCACCCCAATTTGTCACTCCTGTTTAACCGCCATTAATTGGATTTTCCGAAAACAAAATATACGTGTTTCTTTATTTTTAAAGGAGATTCTAAATACCAATTTTCACATCTATAACCTTTAAAAGTTTTGAGATATAGATACACTCATTTTAAAATATTACCCCCTTTTCACCCCCTCCCTTAATTGGATTTTCCAGAAACAAAAAATATGTGTTTCTTTATTTTTAAAGGAGATCCCAAACACCGATTTTCAGGTCTGTAATATCTTCAGTTTCTGAGATATAAGTAACCTCATTAAAGGCATTCAACCCATTTTCCACCCCTTTTCACTCCTCCTATTGCGATTTTCCGAAAACAAAAAAATACGTGTTTCTTTCTTTTTAATGAAGATTCTAAATACCAGTTTTTACATCTGCAAACTTTAAAAGTTTAGAGATAGAGATTCACTCATTTTAAAAATTCACCCCCTTTTCACCCTCCCATTAATTGGATTTTCCAAAAACAAAAAAATACGGGTTTCTTTATTTTTAAAAGAGATCAAAAGTACCAATTTTCTGGTCTGTAATATCTTCAGTTTCTGAGATATAAGTACCGGTATCCTGATTGAAGGCATTCAACCCATTTTTCCCCATTTTCACCCTTTTTCACCCCTCCTATTGGGGTTTTCAGAAAACAAAAAAATACGTGTATCCTTATTTCAAAAGAAGATTCTAAATACCAATTTTTACATCTGTAAACTTTTAAAGTTTTGAGATATAGATACACTCTTTTTAAAATTTCACCCCCCTTTTCATCCCCTTAGCGACGGAATATCAAAAAATCCTCTCTTAGCGAGCACCTACATCTTAATATGAATATATCCCCAAAATTTCATTTCTTTATGTCCAGTAGTTTTGGCTCGGCGATGATGAATCAGTCAGTCAGTCAGTCAGTCAGTCAGGACAAGTTATTTTATATATATAGATAGATTGGAATTTTGGCAGAGGTCTATAATGAAATCATATAACGTCCCGAGGTTTCCCATACTAATTGTTATCCGTATCTCGAAATCTTATCATACAAATGAAGCTAGCAAGCTGGCATCGTCGCGTTCGCCATTTTTTCAACGGGTGGAGGTATCATTATCGATTTTTCTGGCTTGACATTTTTCATCTCTCTCTCTCTCTCTCTCTCTCTCTCTCTCTCTCTCTCTCTCTCTATCTGTGGATTCTTTTAGTTAAGACGGAGTGGTGTTTACCAGGCTAGAAAGGTTGTGTAAGCATGTGCAACCTAATGCAACTTTCTGTAACATGTACGAGGGAGCTTAACAAAGGTTTTTCACTGCCTAAAATAATTTATAAATAAATATGTACATGACCGATACGGTCACAATATCACATTCTTTATAAAAAAATTATTTTCTTCAACTTGTTGCAAAAGCCATTCACAGAACTGTACTCGTTGAATGCGGTCTTATGGCCGCTGGTGTTGAATTAACGTGTAATGATATGGATGCAGTTTTTCGTCGTGTAACACGTCAACGACCAGTGTTTGAGATACCTGGAACTGCCTTGCAGTATCACTGGACTTCGCCGAGGTGACTGGTGATCGGCTTCAAGAATGTCGTCCTCTGTTTTTGGAGGAGGTCTGATCCTTGGACGACCTCTGTCCACTACTTGTGGACGAAGATTACCGGTTTCCCGCAGGCGTTGCTCAAGACGATGAAAAACATTCTTATCGGGATGGCGCTTTTGAGGGTACCGTGCTGCATACTCACGAGCAGCAGCAGAAGCTTGGTTATCGGATGCACCCAACACTAAAAGAATATCGATGTATTCGCCGTTTGTGTAAGATACTCCATCAGGAAGCCGCCCTAAATGCACTTAACAGGACTAGTTATGGTTGTGCACTGCGTTGTAAGTGGACTCATGCTTTCAGTTGAATGGATCACACTGTCATGTGTTCGACTATTGCCATGTGACAACAGGATGTCATGCTTACAAACGCAGTTACACGACGGTTACACACACAAAATAAAAAAACTTGACGTAGATTCGAGCCGTAGCTTCATGGAGCATGTGGGTTTGATAACTCAGCAGTCTACTCAGTGAGCTGCGACGGCGGGTACGGTAGAGATGATGCACGTTTCTCTATTACATTGCAATGCGCTGCAGGGTGTGACAGTGTTGTTACCAGCTTCTCGTTTTCGACTAGTTTTCCAACAGCACCAGATCCGATTTGGCTACAAAAACTTTTGTCTTGCAATGGGTGAGGAATCGCATGCCGACCTCCAAGTGCGACATTTTTTGTTCACCCTGTATATCAAAAACTTAACAGTTTTCAAACGTTAAAATTGGTTTTTGAATCTCCCTTAAAAATAAAGGAGCGCGTATTTTTTGTTTTCGGAAAATCCCCTCAAGGGAGGTGAAAAAAGGTGAAAAAGGCGTTGAATACCTTTTATGATGATACATATATCTCAAAAACTGAAAATATCACAGACATGAAAATTGGTATTTCGAATCTCCTTTAAGAAGAAAGAAACATATTTTTTCTTTTTGGAAAATCCAATTAATGCGGGTGAACAGGAGCGGCAAAGCGGGGGTGATTTTTAAAAAAACTACTTCTACACTACATATCAGAAACATAAATGGTTACAGACGTGAAAATTGGTATTTGGAATCTTCTGTAAAAGTTAAGAAACAGATAATTTATTTTCGTAAATTCCACTTAAGGGGAACTGAATAAAATGGAGTGATTTTTTAAATTAGAATATCTACAGAACATCTCATAAACTTAAATGTTACAGACGTGAACATTGGTATTTTTAATCTCTTTTAAAATAAAGAGACTTGTATTTTTTGTTTTAGGAAAAACCACTTAATGGGGGGGTGGGGGTAAAAAGGACTGAAAAGTGGGTTGAATCCCTTTTATTAGAACAGTGATATCTCAAAAACTGAAGATATTACAGAGGTGAAAATTGTTAATTGGAGTCTCCTTGTCATGTGTTCGACTATTGCCATGTGACAACAGGACGTCATGCTTACAAATGCGGAAAATCCACTTAACGGGGGGTGAGGGTGAATTATTTGGAAAATTAGTAGAATTCTTTGTATGAGGATATTTATATCTCAAAACTAAAGATGTTGCAGACGTGAAAATTATTGTTTGGAATCTCTTTTAAAAATATAGAATCATGTATTCTTTTGTTTTCGGAAATCCACTTAAGGGGGCGAAAGAATGGAAAAATTAGTTGAATTATTTGTATGAGGATACTGAAATCTAAAAAACTGAAGATGTTCACAGACGTGAAATCTCCTTTAATAATAAATAAACACGCAATTTTGAGGAAAACTTAACTTGGGGAAGGGGAGTAAAAAATGAGTTGAATTATTTTTATGAGGATACAAATATCTCAAATAGTGAAGAAGTTACAGTCATGTTAATCGGTATTCGGAAGCTCCTGTATAAATATAAAACTTTTTTCTAGTTTTTGGGAAATTCACTTAAGGGAGGAGGGTGGTAGGAAGTGAAAAAATGGAATTACCTTCATGGTGATACCTATATCTTAAAACTGAAGATGTTACAGACGTGAAAATGGGTTTTTAGGAACCTCCTTTAAAAGTAAAGAAACGCGCATTTAGGGGGTGGGGGTGGGGAAATCAACTTGGGGAGAGAGGAGTAAAATGGCATTGAATTATTTTATGTGGATACTTATATCTCAAAAACTGAAGACGTTACAGCCATGGAGATTAGAAACTTCTTTCAAAGTATCGAAACACGTATTCTTTTGTTTTTGGGAAAATCACTTAGATGAGGGTTGAATGAATTGAAAAATTAGTTGAATTCATTGTATAAGGGTACTTATATATCAAAAACTAAAGATGTTGTAGACGTGAAAATTGGTATTTGGAATCTCCTGTAAAAATAAAGAAACACGCATTTTCGGCGGGGCGATCAAATAGGGAGTGGGGGTGAAAAATGAGTTGATTTGTTTTTGTGAGAATACTTATAGCTCAAAAACTGAAGATGTTACAGACGTGGAAATAGGTATTTGGAATCTCATTTAAAAATAAAGAAACATTTTTTTCGATTTGAGGAAAGACTGTTTCTCACATGTACAGATCTATCTCGCATTGCCATCATAGCCCCAAAGGAAATACCATAAACGTGGTTTGCAAAGAGTTTCTGGGGTAAATGAACCTCAATTTTTCAGTGATTTTTTATACCTTAGCGATTTTCAGATATCTTAGAACAGTACCGAGGAATGATTACTTTTAACAAATTACGAAATCCACGCGAGCGGAGGCGCGGATAACTGCTAGTTTGTAAATAAAACAGTGTACACATTTGAAAGCATCTCATGTGTGCGTCTTCGTGAATACGATACATGTTCTTTCCCTATGTATGGTTTTTAAAATCGCTCATATCTAGGAACTTGACAGGTTCCAGAACAGAAACTACATTCTTGGAGCCACAAGTTGGCAGTAGTTTCTCCGCATTTTTTAAACACATGAACGTTTTAAGAGAAATTGCCAGTCCTAAGCCAGGGGCGTTTCTTCGAGGGTTGTACAACTATATTCCCCTGACCAATACAAAACCATGTCGGTATCCATATATTAATTAGAGAAAACCACGCAATAGTAAAATATGAACATGTTCATCTTTATCTTGATTACTGGTATATGAATGTTAAATGTGCTTTATCAGATGTTTATACAACTGGCCTTTAGAAAAGTAGGGAATAGCTTCTCCCTCGGTCCATATCGTTCTTGGGAAATACTATCTTTTTCTTCCAACCACAAAAGTAGTCTGTATGCCTCACCATTCACCCTGTCCGGCTCCATGGCTAAATGGTTAGCGTGCTGGCCTTTGGTCAAAGGGGTCCCGCGTTCGATTCCCGGCGGGGTCGGGAATTTTAACCTTAATTGGTTAATTTCGCTGGCACGGGGGCTGAGTGTATGTGTCGTCTTCATCATCATTTCATCCTCATTACGACGTGCAGGTCGCCTACGGGTGTCAAATCGAAAAGACCTGCATCTGGCGAGCCGAACTTGTCCTCGGACACTCCCGGCACTAAAAGCCATACGCCATTTCCATTTACCATTCACCCTATTAGGATCTCTGTAATTATGATCTTCGTGATCCTATTGTCTGTACGAAATCACTCTAATCGCCAGTGTTATTGTAGTGAATATTCTGACTAGAGAAGATTGGGAGAAAGCATTCCGGTTGTTTAAGAAATAAGCCATCGCAATCACGGATATCTATTTCAAGAAGATCGATCATAGAGTTTTGAAGGCACTTGTCTCAAAAGCCCATGGTTAATCACATCACCGGCTAGTAGTGCAATGTACCGAGATATTCTGGTGGGCAGCCTATTCCAATCTTTTAAGGGAGTTCAACTTACGCTGATATTACTATTGCATAATTCTCCGTGAAACGTCAAGGTTCAATCATCGTACTGTTTGTCATTACCTTGGGATAGAAAATTAGATAGTATCGTATCCTGTCTTTTTTCAGCAGCTACCTGCAATCATTTTAAGTAATAATAACTGAAAAGCTGCGTGCAGGAACACGATATGTTGAGCAACGCCCTGATCGATTTAACAGCGTACAGTGATCAGAAAAAGTCCGAGTTCTTCACGAACCGCCTTTTCGCAGTAGGGGAATGTTTTGTTGTCCTTTGTCTGACTTCCGCATAAGAGAATAGGCTCTTAATACCTGCGATACCCCCTCAATCCTTCTACTGCCTGGTAATCATACACTTCAATAACTTGGTTTCAAATTTCGGCATCTTTGGCATATTTTCGTAAATGCCAGTTGATTTCATGTACGAATAACTGTATGGAAACTGAGTCAGGATTTCATGTGTGTTAAGAAATTATTATTATTATTATTATTATTATTATTATTATTATTATTATTATTATTATTATTATTATTATTATTATTATACCGGGAGGTACACCTATACGCCGCACATTTAAATGTTGCGCCTAATAGAACTCCTCTACTGGAGATACACTGAACTTGAAATTAGGCCTACTTAAACTTTTACTCAGAAGATGTCACTACCTTAATTTTGTGATGGTGAAGTTTCCAGTACTGTGTGTATTTCAACTTGTTTTTGTTTTCCGTTCATCAAGAAGTTTGGACTTTCTGCAACAGATGTCACTACAAAAACTATGATCATGCACCCAGGTGCGAAGTGAAGGAACTTTATTTGAAGAAATTTTGTATTCATGAGTTTATTCTTTACTAAATTATGTTCATTCATTTTTGGGTTGGCAATATTGATCTTTTCTTTTCGCCAGTTTTGAATTCAGACAATCCCTAATTTCTGTAATTAATTTTCAGCCTATCACAGGCTTCTTCTTCGATTTTGTGTGTAACCTTTTCATCTGCCAATAAAATTGAGAGAGTGTGGCTTAATTATTCATGAAAGGTCTCGAAATTTCGCCGAGGGTTTATAAACTGCAGATTTTCACGTCTCTTGGCTACTTGATCAACATCTAATTAAGTGTGTGTATGTGAAACAGGAGGCGGGAGGTGCCTCTTTCATCAGGCAGCAGTTCTTCAGCAAGGTAATGGCCGTTTAACATCTTTATTTCTTGCTAGCTCCGCAGTTTAACCCGAGGGATAGGTCCGAAACTTTAACGATGTAACCTACTTTTCTGTAAATGTAATTTTCTGTCGGCTTATGTAAAAACTTCATAATATCTTTAACTGTAAATCGGGGATAGAGTGTGCTGTACCCTCTCGAGCTCCCCATCCCATTGGTTTGAGGTGACTACGTTTGTAACTGATCTTTTCCTGTCCGTAATGTCTTAACTTATTTTTATACGAGTCACCTCCTTTGTTTGGGAATAGCCCCTATTTCATCGGCCTAGAGCCCCTTAGGTTTTAAGAAGTCACATCGAGGAGTGCAAGTATTCGCCTCCTTTCATTTTGTGTTCGGGCCATTTATTTAACTGTTATTTCTTTCACTCGAAGATACCCCTGTTTCAATTTTGTAAGCTGGGCCATGGAAGGCCAAGAAGTGTAAGATATAACTGAGAGCGTGTCAGCTCTTTTCTAGTGTTGTAAAAGTGCCTCTGGGAGGCTTGACATTGTCATTTTGGGAGCAAGTGCTCCATGGTATTAGGGGATTTCTGCCCTTAAGTAAGATTGTAAGTTCGAGCTTAGAGCTCAGGAAATGTAATGCGAGGGGCTGGAAGCCCGGATTACTAAACTGTCACTAAATCTTGGATGTACTTGCCTTGTATTAACTTTGTCATGGTACCTGGTATGTTATTGTTATCTCAACTAGTGAAAAGTTGTCAAATTTTTGTGGTTATTGATTGTTGAAGCTCAGAAAATATAACCTTTGTTAAAGTTTTAAATTAACTTTGATTTGGTAGTTAGACCCATTCTAACCACGGTCACCTTGGTCAGAAATGAAATGAAATGGCGTATGGCTTTTAGTGCTGGGAGTGTCCGAGGACATGTTCGGCTCGCCAGGTGGAGGTCTTTTGATTTGACTCCCGTAGGCGACCTGCGCGTCGTGATGAGGATGAAATGATGATGAAGACGACACATACACCCAGCCCCCGTGCCAGCGAAATTAAAAAATTATGCTTAAAATTCCCGACCCTGCCGGGAATCGAACTCGGGACCCCTGTGGCCAGCACGCTAACCATTTAGCCATGGAGTCGGACACCTTGGTCAGAATCCACCGATGTCATCACTCGGCTAGCACGTCCTCCCGCTGATTGCGGAAATGACTTTGACTACCACTGTAGACTTTGTAGGAGTGAAGCAATTTACTAACATCGGTTGCTCGTTCTAGGCAGCTGATGGTGAGTTAAGTTCAAACCCCTGGTTTTACCGTGTGCGTAATTGGAGAAAGATGGCTGCTATTGATCAGAAGAGAATTATGTCGTGAGCTGAGTTGACTCATCTCGATTATGTAAGAGGCTATGGTTCTCCCAACTACTAGAGCTACAATCATGTGTTTTAAATTCTCTGGCTGAGTTGGTTTGTCCTTAGTACAGTATGCGGCAAAACAAACTGTACTGAAATTACAAACATGCTCTAAACATCATATACGTCATTATAACATACAAGATGACGACGGCAACACCACCGAGCAAGTGACTGTACGGTTTGAATCCCGTAGCTATCAGCTTCCACTCGCGAGATAGTAGGTTCGAACCCCGTAGCTTCCCAATTTCACGCCAGGTAAATACTGGGGCTGTGCCTTAATTAGGGCCATGGCCACTTCCTTCCCTCCGCTAGTCCTTTCCTATCCCATCGTCGCCATAAAATGTACCTGTGTCGGTGCGACGTAAAGCAACTTGTAAATATATACAATATATAACAGTATATATGGATATGCAATCCATCAGAAAAATTTTCGTTGTGTTCATTTTCCTGTGCTTATGTGTAAAGAAAATGAACCTTAAATATGTTATATTGTATGAGCACGTAAATACGTCATGCAAACATGCAGTACATTCCTAAGCTACGGCACGATAAAGTTCGTTCATTTTTCTTTACACATAAGCACAGGAAAAAGAACACAACGAAAATTGTTCTGATGGACTGCATATCCATATGTGGCTGGGAGGCGGGACTATTCTTAAGGGAAATAATGGATAGGAATAAAACATTGTCAGATACGTAGTTCTGTTTCTTAATCCCCGATATGTGTTGCTTGAAGCTCTGGGAAATCATTTATTATTATATTAGACGCGCTTGAGAAATTGGCTCAACTTGAAGGATTCCAATAAGACAAAGCAGATACCGGTACTTTAGATTCAGGTGGTCATATGGACTGTATAGCCATTGACCTATCCAAGGCTTTTTATAGGATATGTCCTGGGTGTCTGTTGAAGAAAATGACGGCTACTGAACTAGACAAAAGAGAAGTTGAATGGGTAGCTGAATTTCTGGAAAGTACAACTCAAGGAAACATTATCTGATCCTGTAACTATTAAGAGAGGAGTCCCGCAAAGCAGTATTTTTGGACCTTTAGGGTTTCTTATGTACGACTATATAAATGAACTAGCAAGATACCCGTGCTTCGCTACGGTATTATATTGAAATTTAGAATTGAATGCTTATTTTTTATATATATAATCCGCCGAAATTCGCGATCTGACTCATTTTCTGAGAGAATCCGCCAAAATTCGCGATCTGATTTGTTTTCTAATAGATTACGGCAAGTTTCCCCCCAATTTTCAATCTTTCTTTCCAGCAATCGATTTCGTACTTCCCAGGCTAGGTCCAGGTATTCCACCCGGTCAGTTGGGTCCCTACATCTCTGCCATCTTTTCCTATAAGCATTTTTAATATGGATCAAATCCTTCAGGAGATCCAGCGTGGTGTCTTCTTGGGTGCCTTGGCGATACTGAACCCGCGGCCGGACTGCATTCTTTGTCATTACCCGTCCAGGACCCGTTTCCAGCGCGGTCCGCACATTTGACGACTGTCCAGAATATTATTATTATTATTATTATTATTATTATTATTATTATTATTATTATTATTATTATTAATATATGTTCTGGACCCCACAGCAAGATGCAAGACCGCCACTTGGCGGTAAATTACATGTGCTGCGATTGTCATTGTTGAGAATGTGACCAGCACCATTGTCGCGCGTAGGCAATTGTGCGGGATTTCTGGCGATACGAATGACATACTTCCATGCATTATTGACCTTATTATAGAGGTGAACAATTGGACGACCAATCTCATTCCTATCGTTTATTTCAAATGTGTTTAAATTTTTATTTATATGCTAGGAGAATCTACTGTAATCTAAGAACCTTCTCCAAAGGAAAAGATGGCTCTTGAAAACGAACCCAGGAAAGATTAAAAATGATCGGTTATGATCAGAATAAGTACATCGACAAACTACAGCCTGTTTCCAGTCATTCGACAAGGTCAGGAATGGAATGAATCAAGTCCCCATCTAAGGGCGACAATAGGAATTGTGCAGGTTGCCGAAACCTGTCGCACTCCTCTGGGGCAATGATTAATGAATGACAAATGAAATGAAATTATATTGGACAGTGTTGCTGGAATGAACGATGAGAGGGAAAAACGGAGTATCCGGAGAAAAACCTATCCCGCCTCCGTTTTGTCCAGCACGAATGTCACATGAAGAGACCGGGCTTTCAACCACGGAACCCAGCTGTGAGAGGCCGGGGCGCTGCCGCCTGAGCAACGAAGGCTCCTTATAAATACATTATGAACAGTAAAATCAATTGGTCTCACCTCCTTTTACACTCCACCGCCGTTAAAAATTATTTACTCACCCCGCCCCCCCCCCAAAAACTAAAAGAAGGCGTGTTCCTTTATGTTTAAAAGGGATTCCAAACACCAATGTTCACGTCTATTACCTTCAGTTTTGAGATATAAGTATTCCCATAAAAATAATTCACTTACTTTTCACTTCCTTTCGCCCCCCCCCCCCTAAGTGAATTTTCCGGCAAAAAATACTTGTTTCTTTAATAGTACAGGATCTTCTAAATACCAGGTATCACGACTCTAACTTCTTCAGTTTTTGATTTTTGTGTCCTCATGAAATGAAATTCAATTCCTATTCACTCCCGCCCCCCAAGATGATTCCCCCCCAAAACGGGTCTTTCTTTGTTTTCAAAGGAGATCCAGATACCAATTTTCACGTCTGTAGGACCTAACAACTTTAGTTTTTATTAGATGTAAGTATTCTCATACAATTCAATTAATTTTAAATTCTTTCACCTCCCCCCCCCCCACCCACCCAATTCATTGGATTTTCCGAGAATAGGTGTTTCATTACTTTTAAAGCAGATTCCAAATATCAAATTTCACGTCTGTAACATCTTCATTTTTGAGATAACAGTAGCCTAATTAAAAGAATTCAACACCATTTTCAGGCACTTTAACACCCGCCCCATCAAAGTGGTATTTCCGAAAACTAAAAATACACGTTTCCCTATTTTTAATACAGATAAAAATACCACTTTTCACTTCTGTAACATGTTAAGTTTTTTGAGATATACTGTATAAATTATCATTTAAAAATTTCACCCCCTTTTTAGTTCCCCTTAAGAGGAGTTTCCAAAAAAAATCACCTATGTTTCTTTACATTTACAGGAGATTACAAATGCCACTTTTTACGTCTGTAACAATCTACGTTTCTCAGATACTCTGTAGATGTAGTCTTTAAAAAAATTCACACAATTTGTCACTCCTGTTTAACGCCATTAATTGAATTTTCCAAAAACATAAAATATACGTGTTTCTTTATTTTTAAAGGAGATCCCATATACGAATTTTCAATTCTGTAATATCTTCAGTTTCTGAGATAAATGTATCCTCATTAAAGGCATTCAACCCCTTATTCATCCTTTTAACCCCTCCTATTGGGATTTACAGAAAAAAAAGTGTTCCTTTATTTTTAAAGCAGATTCTAAATATCAATTTTTACACGTGCAAACTTTTAAAGTTTTGAGATGTATATACACTCATTTTAAAAATCCAACCCGTTTTCACAACCCCTAATTTGGATTTTCCGAAAGCAAAAAAATGTTTCATTATTTTTAAAGGAGATCCCAAATACCAATTTTCAGGTCTGTAATATCTTCAGGTTCTGAGATTGAACTACCCTCATTAAAGGAAATCAACCTCTCTTTCACCCCTCCAATTGGAATTTTCCGAAAACAAAAAATACATGTTTCTTTATTTTTAAAGGAGATTCTAAATACCAATTTTTACATCTGTAAACTGTTAAAGTTTTAAGATGTAGATACACTCATTTTAAAAATTCACCCCCCATTTCACCCCCCACATTATTTGGATTTTCCAAAAACGAAAAAATACCTATTTCTTTACTTTTTTTAAGTAGATCCCAAATACCAATTTTCAGGTCTGTAATATCTTCAGGTTCTGAAATATAAGTAGCCTCATTAAAGGCATTCAACCCTTTTTTCACCCCTTTCCACCCTTCCTACTGGGATTTTACGAAAACAAAGATACGCATTTCTTTATTTTTAAAGGAGATTCTAAATACCAATTTTTACAGCTATAAACTCTAAAAGTTGTGAGATATAGATACACTCATTTTAAAAATCACCCTCCCCCCCTTTCCACCACCCCAATAATCGGATTTTCCAAAAACAGTAAAATACGTGTTCCTTTATTTTTAAAGGAGATCCCAAACACCAATTTTCAGGTCTGTAATATCTTCAGTTTCTGAGATACAAGTATCCTCATTAAAGGCATTCAACCCTTTTTTCACCCCTTTACACCCCTCCTATTGGGATTTTCCGAAAACAAAGAATACGTGTTTCTTTATTTTTAATGAAGATTCTAAATACCAATTTTTACATCTGTAAACTTTCAAAGTTATGAGATATAGATACGCTCATTTTAAAAATTCACCCCCCTTTTCACCCTCCCATTAAATGGATTTTCCAAAAACAAAAAATACGTGTTTCTTAATTTTTAAAAGAGATCAAAAGTACCAAATTTCAGGTCTGTAATATCTTCAGTTTCTGAGATATAAGAACCGGTGTTCTGATTAAAGGCATTCAACCCATTTTTCACCCTTTTCACCCCTCCTATTGGGATTTTATGAAAACAAAAAAATACGTATTTCCTTATTTTTGAAAAAGATTCTAAATACCAATTTTTACATCTGTAAACTTTCAAAGTTTTGATATATAGATACACTCATTTTAAAAATTCACCCCCCTTTTCACCCTCCCATTAATTGGATTTTCCAAAAACAAAAAATACGTGTTTCTTAATTTTTAAAAGAGATCAAAAGTACCAAATTTCAGGTCTGTAATATCTTCAGTTTCTGAGATATAAGAACCGGTGTTCTGATTAAAGGCATTCAACCCCCTTTTCACCCTTTTCACCCCTCCTATTGGGATTTTATGAAAACAAAAAAATACATGTTTCCTTATTTTTAAAGAAGATTCTAAATACCAATTTTTACATCTGTACACTTTTAAAGTTTTGAGATATAGATACACTCATTTTAAAATTTCAGCCCCCTTTTCACCCCCTTAACGACGGAATATCCAAAAATCCTCTCTTAGCGAGCACCTACATCTCAATATGAATGTACCTCCAAAATTTCATTTCTTTATGTCCAGTAGTTTTGGTTCGGCGATGATGAATCAGTCAGTCGGTCAGTCAGGACAAGTTATTTTATATATATAGACTAGCAAGATACCCGTGCTTCGCTACTTTATTATACTGAAATTTATAATTTAATGCTTAATGTTTTAGACATATAATCCGCCGAAATTCGCGATCTGACTCGTTTTCTGCGAGAATCCGCCAAAATTCGCGATCTGACTGAATTTCTAATATATTACGGCAAGTTTCCTCCCATTTTTCAATCTTTCTTTCCAGCAATCGACTTCGTACTTCCCGGGCTAGGACCAGGTATTCCACCCGGCCAGTTGGGTCCCTAAAACTTTGCCATGTTTTCCTATAAGCATTTTTTATATATGGACCAAATCCTTCAGGAGATTCGGCATGGTGTCGTCTTGGGTGCCTTGGCGGTACTGAAGACGCGGCAGGACTGCATTCTTAGTCATCACCAGTCCAGGGCCCGTTTCCAGCGCGGTCCGCACATTTGACGACGGTCCAGAACATTATTATTATTATTATTATTATTATTATTATTATTATTATTATTGTTATTATTATTAGATGTTCTGGACCCCACAGCAAGACGAAAGACCGTTACTTGGCGGTAAATTACATCTGCTTCCATTGTCATTGTTGACAATGTGACCAGCACCATTGTCGCGCGTATGCAAGTGTGCGGGATTTCTGGCGATACGAATGACATACTTCCGTGCATTATTGACCTTATTATAGAGGTGAACAATTTGACGGTCAATCGCATTCCTATCGTTTATTTCAAATGTGTTTAAATTTTTATTTATATGCCAGGAGATCTACTGTAATCTAAGAACGTTCTCCGAAGGAAAAGATGGCTGTTGAAAACGAACTCAGGAAAGATTAGAAATATGATCGGTTTATGATCAGAATAAATACATCGAAAATCTACAGACTGTTTCCAGTCATTCGACAGGGTCAGGAATGGAATGAGTAAAGCCACATCTAGCGGCGACAATAGGAATTGTGCCGGCTGCCGAATCACTCCTCTGGGGTAATGATCGATGAATGACAAATGAAATGAAATATTGGACAGTGTTGCTGGAATGAATGATGACAGGGAAAACCGGAGTATCCGGAGAAATACCTGTCCCGCCTTCGTTTTGTCCAGCACGAATATCACATGGAGTGACCGGGATTTGAACCACGGAACCCAGTTGTGAGAGAACGGCGCGCTGCCGTCTGAGCAACGGAGGCTCCTTATGAGTACATTATGAACAGTAAAATCAATTGGTCTCACCTTCTTTTACACCCCACCAACGTTAAGTTTATTTACCCTCCCCCCCCCCACACACACACACAAAAGAATTAAAAGAACGAGTGTTTCTTTATGTTTAAAGGAGATTCCAAACACCAATGTTCACGTCTATTGCCTTCAGTTTTGAGATGTAAGTATCCCCATAAACATAATTCAAATTTTTCACTTCCTTTCACACTCCTCCCCCCCCCCCAAGTGAATTTTCCGGCAAAAAATACTTGTTTCTTTAATAGTAAAGGATCTTCTAAATACCAATTTCCACGACTCTAACTTATTCAGTTTTTTATTTATGTATCCTAATGAGAGGAATTCAACTCCTTTTCACTCCCGCCCCCAAACGCGTTTTTCTTTGTTTTTAAAGGAGATCCAAATACCAATTTTCACGTCTGTACCCTAACGTAGGTTTTTATTAGATGTATGTATTCTCATACAGTTAAGTCGATATATTTTCAATTCTTTCATCCCCCTCTCCCCTTCATTGGATTTTCCGAAAATACGTGTTTCTTTACTTTTAAAGCAGATTCCAAATATCAAATTTCATGTCTGTAACATCTTCATTGTTGAGATATCAGTAGCCTAATTAAAAGAATTCAACACCATTTTCAGTCACTTTTACCCCCAACTCCTCCACCTAAGTAGTATCTCCGAAAACTAAAAATACACGTTTCTTGATTTTAATAGAGATAAAAAATACCATTATTCACTTCTGTAACATGTTAAATTTTTTGAGATATATTGCAGAAATATTCATTTTAAAATTCACCCCTTTTTATTTCCCCTTAAGTGGAGTTTCCAAAAACAAATCACCTATGTTTCTTTACATTTACAGGATTAATTCCAAATACACACTTTTCACGTCTGTAACATTTTACGTTTCTCAGATATTCTGTATATATAGTCTTTCGGAAAATTCACCCCACTTTGTCACTCCTGTTTAACCGCCATTAATTCGATTTTCCAAAAACCAAAAATACGTGCTTCTTTATTTTTAAAGGAGAATCTAAATACAAATTTTCAGTTCTGTAATATCTTCAGTTTCTGAGGTATATGAATCCTCATTAAAGGCATTCAACCCATTATTCACCCATTTACACCCCTCCTATTGGGATTTACAGAAAACAAAATAATACGCGTTCCTTTATTTTTAAAAGAGATTCTAAATACAAATTTTTACATCTGTAAACTTTTAAAGTTTTAAGATGTAGACACACTCATTTTAAACATTCACCCACCTTTTCACCCCCCCATTATTTGGATTTTCCCAAAACGAAAAAATACCTGCGTCTTTATCTTTAAAGTAGTTCCCAAATACCAATATTCAGGTCTGTAATATCTTCAGGTTATGAAATATAAGTAGCCTCATTAAAGGCATTCAAACCGGGCGAGTTGGCCGTGCGCGTAGAGGCGCGCGGCTGTGAGCTTGCATCCGGGAGATAGTAGGTTCGAATCCCACTATCGGCAGCCCTGAAAATGGTTTTCCGTGGTTTCCCATTTTCACACCAGGCAAATGCTGGGGCTGTACCTTAATTAACGCCACGGCCGCTTCCTTCCAACTCCTAGGCCTTTCCTATCCCATCGTCGCCATAAGACCTATCTGTATCGGTGCGACGTATAGCCCACATAAAAAACATTCAACCCATTTTTCACCCTTTTCTACCCTTCCTATTGGCATTTTCAGGTTTAAACGAGATTCTAAATACCAATTTTTACATATATAAACTTTAAAAGTTTTGAGATATAGATACACTCATTTAAAAAATCATCCCCTTTCTCCCCCCCCATTAATTAGATTTTCCAAAAACAAAAATACGTGTTCCTTTATTTTTAAAGCAGATTCTAAATATCAATTTTTACATGTGCAAACTTTTAAAGTTTTGAGATGTAGATACACTCATTTTAAAAATCCAACCACTTTTCAGCCCTCCCCACCCCCCACTATTTGGATTTTCCAAAAGCAAAAAAAAAGTTTCTTTATTTTTAAGAGAGATCCCAAATACCAATTTTCAGGTCTGTAATATCTTCAGTGTCTGAGATTTAAGTATCCTCATTAAAGGCATTCAATCCCCGATTCACCCCTCCTATAGGGATATGCCGAAAACGAAAAATACATGTTCCTTTATTTTTAAAGGAGATTCTAAATACCTATTTTTACATCTGTAAGCTTTTAAAGTTCTGAAATATAGATACACTCATTTTAAAATTTCGCCCCCTTTTCAGCCCCCTATTAATTGGATTTTTCAAAAACAAAAAAAAATATGTTTTTCTTTATTTTTAAAGGAGATCCCAAACACCAATTTTCAGGTCCGTAATATCTTCTGGTTCTGAAATATAAGTAGCCACATTAAAGGCATTCAACCACTTTTTCACCCTTTTCCACCCTTCCTATTGGGATTTTCCGAAAACAAAAAAATACGTTTCTTTATTTTAAAGGAGATTCTAAATACCAATTTTTACATCTATAAACTTTAAAAGTTTTGAGACATATATGCACTCACTTTAAAAATTCACCCACTTTCACCCCCCCCCCCCCATTAATTGGATTTTCCAAAAACTAAAAATACAAGTTTCTATATTTTAAAGGGAATCCCAAACACAAATTTTTAGGTCTGTAATATCTTCAGTTTCTGAGATATTCTGTATGTATTCACTTTAAAGGCATTCAACCCGTTTTTCACCCCTCCTATTGGGATTTTCCGAAAACAAAAAATACGTGTTTCTTTATTTTTAATGAAGATTCTAAATACCAATTTTTACATCAGTAAACTTTAAAAGTTTTGAGATATAGATGCACTCATTTTAAAAATTCACCCCCCTTCTTACCCTCCTATTAATTGGATTTTCTAAAAACAAAAAATACGTGTTTATTTTTAAAAGCAGTCAAAAGTACCAATTTTCAGGTCTGTAATATCTTCAGTTTCTGAGGTATAAGTACCGGTATCCTGATAAAAGGCATTCAACCCCTTTTTCGCCCTTTTTCACCCCTCCTATTGGAATTTTCTGAAAACAAAAAAATACATGTTTCCTTATTTTTAAAGAAGATTCTAAATACCAATTTTCACATCTATAAACGTTTAAAGTTTTGAGATATAGATACACTCATTTTAAAATTTCACCCCCCTTTTCACCCCCTTACCGAAGGAATATCCAAAAATTCTCTCTTAGCGAGCACCTACATCATAATATGAATATATCTCCAACATTTCATTTCTTTATGTCCAGTAGTTTTGGCTCGGCGATGATGAATCAGTCAGTCAGTCAGTCAGGACAAGCTATTTTATATATATAGATGAGTGAAGAACTGGGGTCACGGATAAGGCTTTTTGTGGATGATGATGCACTGTGTAGGGTAGTGAATAAATTACGGCAATGTGAGCCACTTTAAAATAATTTCCGCAATAAGGAAAGAATTCCGTTGGCTCGGAACACTATTCACGATGAAACCACCGTTGAATTATGCAGGGGAAGGTTATTAAATGAAATCTGTATGCACTGCCAAGCATGACATTTCACTGCGGAAATGGTAAATGGACATTTTAATTCGTGTTGCTACAATAGTTTGGTTTATTTTCCACAACCTCAAGTAAAAGATGTACTTAAAGTTATCATGCTATATGATAATTATTTCATGAACCATGTAAGGCAGTATAATAGTACAGTGTCTTTTGCATCCTCCTCTGCTAACCGCAGCCACATTCCAGGATTAGGTACTTTCTGTTTTAAGATTAAGGGGATCATTCACAAATACGTTTCAAATTTTCTGCCTACTTTTTTTTTCTTTTTACTAGGGGCTTTACGTCGCACCGACACAGATAGGTCTTATGGCGACGATGGGATAGGAAAGGCCTAGGATTATTAAAATTATAAAATCCTTTTAATAACAACCACCTACTCAATACATTATATTACTCATTGAATTATAAAATAATCATGAGGTGTCTTAAATAAAGGAACATGTTTCGTTCGACATAGCGAACATCATCAGCCTTAATTTACAAAGATTAGGTCAGGGCCCTGAGCTGAATGATAAAAATTGTTAAAAGAGTGACAATGCCATAATTAAAAGTAAAATGATAACATTAGACATGAAATTATAACAATATGTACAGATTAACAGCAAGTATGCAGAGGAATACTTTGAATGATGGTAGTCTATAAAGTTAAAACAAACATGAGGTTGTTAAAGTAAAAAGATATAGATATAGTAGATCTTAAATTATATGTCAATGCGTGAAGCGTGGATTAATTATTGACTATGGAGTTCTTAAATTGAGCAAAACAAAAGTTAAAATAGAGTTTATTGAATAGTGCGAGTCAAGCTGAGTCAGTTAAAAGGCGCATGGAGACGAAGCTAAGGTTGAAATGACGTAAACTTCAGTAGTTAGGAATTCTGTAGGAGAGCCAACACAATGCCAGAAGGAAATACAGGTTGAACTAGTCCGTATTTACACGCTAGCAGTAGAATTAATTTTATACAACGTAGGACACCAATGTGGACTCGTTGAGTAACTATAACTTGAAAGTAGGGAGAGTTCCAGCAAACCAGAGATGGATGGAGCAGATTATGGCACAATTGGAGTTAGAAATCTGGAAAGAAAGAAAAGGGAGGAAAAATAAAGTTATGTTATAATGAAAAAAAGGTTAGTAAAAGTTAGAAGGAGGCTTACCCTTGGGACTAGTGTGAGGTGTTCGCTAACGTTGGCTGCGCGAATCAAACTGGCGAGTAACCTTATTGCTGCTTCTAGTATTGTATGTATGTATACGTAGAGGCGGGGGGTGAGTCATGTGAGGAGGAGGGGTGACCGATTCCTTAGGCGGGTCGGGTATTCGTGGAGGGGGTGTCGCATGAGAGGGCAGTAGAGTAGTAGTTGTTGTATTATTAACAGTTGTATAATTAAAGATTCTCGTAAAGTTATTATTATTTATATTGAAAAGAGAGAGTAGTTCTGGAATTTTCTCGATTATTGGACTTTTAATTTCTGAAGTATCATTTAAATTTTGATGCCCGTTGAAATGCTGGTCTAGGAATATGTAAATGTTCTCAAACTCTGTCATAAGTTTACTTTTATTGACGTATTTCAAGATTTGAAGGTCTTTTTCAATTGTAGTAAAACTGTGGCCAGTCTCTTCCATATGGGTGCTCATGGCGGAATACTTTTTATGTTTCGAAGCGTTGTAGTGTTCAAGGTATCTGGTCAAAAAGCTACGTCCAGTCTGTCCGATGTAGGAGAATCCACAATGGGTGCATTTAAGCCTATAGATACCAGAGTTCGAGAATTTATTGTGATTAATGTTAACTATATTTGAATTGAAGAATATATTACGGTTCGTATATCGGGTTCTATAAGCGATATTAATATCGTATTTCTTTAGAGGGTTAGTAACTTGAAATAGGCCTGGATTTGTGTAGGTGAAGGGAGCATATTTCGTTTTTTTAGGTTTGTCCGGAATCAATTTTGTTGCGGTTTTTAATTTTATCTTGTTAATTATTTTATTAATCATTAAGGGGTTATAGCCGTTAATTCTGGCTAAATCCTTAATATAGTTTAGTTCTTTTTTGCGATTTTCAGTTGTCAGCGGGATTTTTAATGCTCTATAGACAAGACTAAAAAATGCAGCCTGTTTATGAGATTGCGGATGTAAGGAATCGTTTCTTATAGTGATGGGGGCACAAGAAGGCTTTCTAAATATTTGAAAAATGAACTTATTATTCTCTCTTGAAATGTTTAAATCCAAAAAGTTTAGAGAACCATTGATCTCATCTTCCTTAGTGAATTTGACATCATTGTCAAGCTCATTAAGGGATGTTAGCACACTATGACTATCGTTTTTCTGTGTATCTATAATGACAAAAGTGTCATCAACATACCTTAACCATAATTGAAGACCATTAATATTATTGATTATTTTGTTATTTTCCAAATCATCCATAAAGATATTAGCTAGAATGCCCGAGATCGGGTCACCCATTGCTAGGCCCTTTTGATGATATATTCTATTATTGAAGGTGAAATAGTTGTTATTAAGTACAAATTCTAACAGACTGATGAAATTATCTATTTCGCATTTGCTAAGGTTACTGTGTTTTAAAAGGTTTGATTTAATAATCTTGACAGTTTTGCTTACCGGAATATTGGAATACATATTGGTAATATCATAGGATACCATTATATGATTATGCTCAAGATTGAATTTCGATAATTTTTTACAAAATTCAACGGAATTTCTTATATAGGCTGTATTATTGAATTTAAAGTGTTTACTGAGAAAATTATGCAAAAATTTTGAAACTTTGTAAGAAGGGCTGTTCATGCAGTTGATAATAGGGCGTATAGGTACGTCTTTTTTATGGATTTTTGGCAAAGCTTTTGCAGTTGGAAGTTTCGGGTTCATTATTATAAGCCTCTGATACTCGTGCTCTTGTAGTAAGAACGGCAGATTCTTCAATAGGTTCTTCAAACTTCGTTGGATTTTGGGGGTGGGATCTTTATTAATAATAGTAAAACTGCCATTAGCGAAGAAATCTTCGGTTTTTTAATGTAGTCATCTTTATGTAGTAATACTATGGTGGGACCTTTATCAGCTTTAGTGACGATGATATTATTATTATTAATTTTATTTCTTACATCATGTATTTGTTTGCTAAGGGTCGGATTCGAGGTAGTTTTCAGTTCTTTCGCCAGAAAAGGAAGCTTTTTCTTTATTTCATATTTAATGTCTTTATGCACTTCTACGGGGAGTTTTTGAATTTTAGATTCAATTTCCGCGACTGTAGTAATCAGATCGTCGGTTTTTTCGGGTTAGGCCAATTAAATTTCAGGCCTTTATCAAGGAGGGATAGTTCATTATCTGAAAAGTCAGTATTAGATAAGTTCACCGTAGTAGGAAAATGATTTAAGTCGGCGGAAGGGAGGTTAGTTTTACTGTTGACACTACTCTGTTTATTCTTAGTGTTTTGCAATTGTATCAGTTTATTGTCTAATGTTGTTTGTTTCTTCTTCACTATGTCATGTACCTTTTCATTGACAAACATGGAGTATGAACTCCATTCTAATGGGGACATACTAGAGGATATTTCAAGATGCGTCTTATAAAGCTGTAGGTTTAGGAACGATTTCTTTTTGTAATGCGCCTTGATTTCGTTTTTTAACCAAAATTCATTAACTTTCGTTTGAGTTTTACGTAAATCAGAAATCGAAAAGTTTTTTCTTTGAAGGTGTTTTAGAAATTTGGGAATTAGTCCATGCTTCATACATTCTTTTAAAAATTGAATATCTCTAGATATTTTGCTGACCTTGACTTTGAGATTAAAAAAGTCCTAGGAGTTGGAAGGAAGCGGCCGTGGCCTTAATTAAGGTACAGCCCCAGCATTTGCCTGGTGTGAAAATGGTGGAAGCTCACAGCCGAACGCCTCTACGCGCACGGCCAACTCGCCCGGTTTTCTGCCTACTGACAATTGAAAGAATCTCCAATATTTTTCTAAATAACCCATACGCTATTTCGATTTGTTTCGTGTGTATAGTGACGTATGATAGATTGTGTGATTGTGGCTATTATTATTATTATTATTATTATTATTATTGTACCGGTTGGTACACCTATACGCCGCCTATTTGAATTTTCCGCCTTAAAGTACTTCTCTACAGCTGAAACTCTGAACTTTAAAACTGAATTAATTCAACCGTTTATCAGAAGATGTCACTGTGTTAATTTCGAATTGTTGTTGTTTACTAATTATCAATAAGTGTGGACATTCTCTCACAGATGTCTCTACCAAAAACTATGATCATGCACCCTGGTTCGAAGTGAAGGAACTTTCCTTGAAGATATTTTGTATTCATAAGTTTGTTCTTTACTAAATGTTGTTCTTTCATTTGTGGGTTGGCAATATTAATCTTTCTTTCCGCCAGTTTTGAAATTAGCCAATCGTAAATTTCTGTCATTCATTTTCAGCCAATGGCGTCTTTCTTCCCCAATGTTGATGTGTAACTGTAAGCTACCCAATAAACGACTGTGGGTGTGTCTTAATCATTCATGAAAGGTCTCGAATCTTCCCCGAGAGTATAAAAACTGCTGATTTTCCTGGCTCTCCGCTACTCGTACAACATCTAGCTTAGTGTATGGAAGTATAGCAGGAAGCGGGAAGCGCCTCTTTCATCCGCCAGCAGCTCTTCTACAAGGTAATGGCCTTTTAACATCTTTATTTCTTGCCAGCTCAGCAGTTTAGCCCTCGGGGAAGGTCCGAAACTTTGTCAATGTAACCTACCTTTCGAAAAAAATGTAACTTAGTGCCGGCTTATGTAAAAGTTTCTTATTACTTCAACTGTAAATCGGGGATAGAGAGTGCTTTACCCTCTCGAGCTCCCCTTCATTTTGAGTTGAGGTGACTACGTTTTCATAACCGATTTTCTACTCTTAATGTATTAAAGTTTTCTCATGCCAGTCACCTCTCTAGTTTGGGAATAGCCCCTGTGTCATCGGCCTAGTGCCCCTTAGGTTTTATAAGGTTTCATGTAGGAGTGCAAGCAACGCTCCATTCATCTCGGAATTTTTGGCCTTTTAATTAACCTATTAATTTTCTTTTAAGGCCCTGTAGGCTGGGTACGAGATACCCCCGTTTAATTCTTGTAAGTTGCGCCTCTATGACAAGTGATTGTAAAGCATTGTATTGCCTTTAATAGGCTTGAAAGATTGAGAGCGGGTCAGCTCTTTATGGTGTTTTGGACAGGTGCCTCTAGGATGCTTGACATTACTAGGTGGGAGCAAGTGCTCCATGTAATGAGGGGTTTTCTGCCCTTTGGTAATTTGTGGTTGTGAGCTGAGGGCTCAGGAATTATTAACTTGGGGCTCGAAGCCCAGAATTTGTAAAGACCCCTTAACTTGTGCTTTCGTTTGTAAAGTTATAATTGTACCTGATTTTTCATTGTTATTTCACCTAGTGAAAATTTGTTAAATCTTGTTGTCTATTGAAAATATAACCTTTATTTAAATTTTAATTAATCTTTCGGCCTTGTAGTTAGACCCATTCCAGCCCGCACCTTCTTTCACCTCTGCCTTCCACGGATAACTCCGTAACAAGTGGTAGCAGAGCGTGGTTGAAGGGGTCTCAATTTTGCCCCTTTTGACGGCTAAACATTGCTTTTGTTTTGAACTCTAACAATTTTCTCCGTCGCTGGAATTTTCTTTCTTATTTTCTAAATTTGTCAATCTTTTGTCATCATGTCCGGCCCTCGCTATGTCCTCCATCCCGGCTATTTGCGCAAAGAGGAATTAATTTATGAATTAACAATTAGAAATGTTCAATCTGGAGGCACGGTTGCGGCCGATACCACTAAGCTTAAAGATTCTCTTGATTTGCCGATTAGTATCCCCACCTTGGGGGAGAAAGATATTGACGACGCTCTCTCCACGATCACTGATAATGCTACTGAGCTAGCATCTGTAGTTAGTTCTTTTGAAGGGGGTGATCTATCACCTAATCAACTTAAACGTGTACAAGCTAGATTGTTCCATTTTTACAATAGGGTTACGGATCTATTATCTTTCTTTCTTGCTACATCCGCAGTTTAACCCGAGGGATAGGTCCGAATCTTTAACTATGTAATCAACTTTTCTAAAATGTAAATCTTCTTTCGGTTAATGTAAAACTTCGTAAACTGCTTTAACTGTAAATCGGGGATAGAGAGTGAATTACCCTCTCGAGCTCCCCTTCATCTTGGTTTGAGGTGACTCCGTTTATAACTGTTTTTCATTCTGTAATGTGGTAAATTACTTCATATACGAGTCACCTCAGTAGTTTGGGAATAGCACCTGTAACACCGGCCTAGTGCCCTTTAGGTTTTTAAGTTTTCACTATCTTGGAGCACTGTACGCCTCCATTCAATTTGTGTTCGGGCCATTTATTTAACCGTTGTTCTTTTTCCATGAAGGCCCAGTAGGTTGGGTATTAAATACCCCTGAATAATCTTTTTCCAATTGTAAGTTGTGTCTTGAGAGGCCAGAAATTGTAAGTTGGTGTTGCCTTGAGTAGGCTTGGAAAACTAAGAGCCTGGTTGCTCTTTTCCAAAGTTTTTGTAAGATTAATGAATGCCTCCTCAAGGCTAGATGTTGTAATTTTGGGACCAAGTGCTCTTTGAATTAGGGGATTTCTGCCCCTCACTAAATAATACCTCTTCCTTTGTAAAATTGTAAAACCAGGGGCTTGAAGCCCAGAATTTGTAAAAACCACTAATCTTGGACTTTCCTACTCTTGTTTCAAGATTGCTTTGGTACCTGATATGTTGTTACGTTTGTTTTTGGAAAAGAAATATAACCTTGTAAAGTTTTAATTCAATTTTGATATTGTAGATAGACCCATTCACCCCGGCACCTTCTTTAACCTCTTTCTGCTCTACGGGTAACTCCGGAATTATTATTATTATTATTATTATTATTATTATTATTATTATTATTATTATTATTATTATTATTATTATTATTATTATTATAGTGTATATGTACACAATATTTACCTTCTTACTCATGTACATAGATCACTTTTTTGGCCATACTTATATCTCCATTTACTTTATTATATATTGTTTTCTATTTATGTATTGCATACATTTTTCAGTTTGGATCTTACTTTTTCTTTATGAATTTGTCTCCTTCTTTTTATCTTTACCCTCCGGATTTATTTTATTTTATTTTATTCTATTTTATTTGTTAAACTTCGCTTTCTTTCTTCATTATATGTTGTCCAAATCTGTAGTTTTTAGCTTATCTTTGATTTTATAATGGAATAGTTCACTTCTTTTTATATGTATTATCTGTAAACTATGTCGTTAAGTGTAAGAGGGGCCACGAGCCCTAACATCGCCACTAATAAAGTCAATAAATAAATAAATAAATAAATAAATAAATAAATAAATATTTGTTTTGCTAGTTGCTTTACGTCGCACCGACACAGATAGGTCTTATGGGGACGATGGGACAGGACAGGGCTAGGAGTGGGAAGGAAGCGGCCGTGGCTTTAATTAAGGTACAGCCCCGGCATTTGCCTGGTGTGAAAATGGGAAACCACGGAAAACCATTTTCAGGGATGCCGACAGTGGGGTTCGAACCTACTATCTCCCGAATACTGGACAGTGGCCGCACTTAAGCGACTACAGCTATCGAGCTCGGTCAATAAATAAATAAATAAATAAATAAATAAATAAATAAATAAATAAATAAATAAATAAATAAATACAATAAGGCTGGCAAGGCAATAATACAAAAAATAAGTTCGCAGCAATTCCTGCGATAGGCCGCTAGTTTATTTTAATTCAAATTGTGTTTTAATATATACATATTTTTCCTTATTACAATTTTTTATCGATTACTACATTAAACATTACTTTTTAATAATTGTATTGTTTTCACGCCCCACTAACTACTTCAGACGGTTTTCGGAGACGCCGAGGTGCCGAAATTTTGTCCCGCAGGAGTTCCTTTACGTGCCAGTAAATCTACCGACACGAGACTAAGCACCTTCAAATACCACAGGACTGAACTTAAACATTACTATTAAGCCTATTTCCTATCCCCATCACTAAACTGTAGTTTTTAAAGTGTACTCATTTATTTTTGTCCTAGGTTAACGGTGTTATATAGTCAAGGACAGTCGGGCTGAGTGGCCTAGTTCGGTGGTATCTGAAGGTTCTCAGATACGCCAGTCTCGTGTCGGTAGATTTACTGGCACGTACAAGAACGCCTGCGGGACTAAATTCCGGTACCTCGGCGCCTGCGAAAACCGTAAAAGTAGTAAGTGGGACGTAAAGCCAATAACATTATTATTATTATTATTATTATTATTATTATTATTATTTCATGTGGCTATTTCTAGCCGAGTGCAGCCCTTGTAAGGCAGACCCTCCGATGAGGGTGGGCGGCATCTGCCCTGTGTAGGTAACTGCATGTTATTGTTGTGGAGGATAGTGTTATGTGTGGTGTGTGAGTTGCAGGGATGTTGGGGACAGCACAAACACCCAGCCCCCGAGCCACTGGAATTAACCAATGAATGTTAAAATCCCCGACCCGGCCGGGAATCGAACCCGAGACCCTCTGAACCGAAGGCTATTACGCTGATCAATCAGCCAACGAGTCGGACATTATTATTATTATTGTTACGGAGTTATCCGTGGAAGTCAGAGGTGAAAGAAGGTGCGGGCTGGAATGGGTCTAACTACAAGTCCGAAAGATGAATTTAAAATTTAAATAAAGGTTATATTTTCAATAGACAACAAGAGTTAACAAAAGTTTACATAGAATTTGAAAACTTAACAAGTCAATCAGGTACAAGACCAGAAGAGCACGGATTTAGATACAAATCAATGATCTGGGCTTCAAGCCCCACCTTTTACAATCTCCGAGCTCTCAGCTCACAACCACAAAATACCAAAGGGCAGAAAACCCTTAATTACATGGAGCATTAGCTCCCAACTTTACATCTCAAGCCTCTCTAAGGCACATTTACCACAAAACCGTAAAGAGCTGACCCGCTCTCGATCTTTCAAGCCTATAAAGGCAATAACAGACTTTTACACAAACTGCCATCAAGGCATAATAAAGAAACAGGGGTATTTCATACCCAATCTACTGGGCCTTAGTGTGCAAAAACTAGGTTAATTTAAATGGCCCAAAACCAAAAGGATGGAGACGTGAATTTGCACTCCTAAATCTACATTTTAAAACCTAAGTGACTCTAGGCCGATACACAGGGGCTAATCCCAACCTATGGAGGTGGCTCGTATGAGAAAACTAAAATACATTAAAGAAGAGAAGAAACGGTTACGAAAACGTAGTCACCTCAATTTCAAATGAAGGGGAGCACGAGAGGGTAAAGCACTCTCTATCCCCGAATTAAAGTTCAAGAAAACTGAAGTTTACCAGGAAAAGGGTTTACATGTTTAATAGTTTACATATTAAAGGTTTCGAACCTTCCCCGGGAGTTAAACTGCTGAGCTAGCAAGAAATAAAGATGTTAAGAGTCCATTACCTTGTTGAAGATCTGCTGACTGAAGAACGAGGCGCTTCCCGCCCCCTGCTACATAATCACACACAGAGTTAGATGTTATACGAGTGGCCCGGAGACAAGAAAATCAGCAGTTTTTATACCCTCCTGGAAAATTCGAGGCCTTTCATGAATGATAACAACCCGCCCTCAAACTTTTATTGGCTACAGTACACAGTTACATACAAAATTGGAGAAGAAAGCCCCGATTGGCCGAAAATTAATTACAGAAATTCCTGATTGGCTACATTCAAAACAGGCGGAAAAAAAGGATTAATATTGCCAACCCACAAATGACAGAACAAAATTTAGTAAAGAGAAAACTTATGAATACAAAATTTCTTCAAGAGAGTTCATTCCATTGCACCAGAGTGTATTACCATAGTTTTGGGTAGAGACATCTGTTAGAGAAAGTCCACACTTCTTGATCAATGAGAAACAAAAGCAAATCAAAAACACATAGTGACATCTTCTGATAAGCAGTAGAGTTAGTTCGGTGGTTAAAGTTCCGGGTTTCTCCAGTAGAGAAGTTTCAATTGGCGCAAGATTTGAACTTGGTACAATTATTATTATTATTATTATTATTATTATTATTATTATTATTATTATTATTATTATTATTATTATTATTATAGGACAATATATCTTACTCTTCATAAGACGAATTAGTGCTTACTTTTCTGTCACAAATATGTACAACATACATTTTGAATGACTGAATGAATGAGTGTATAAATTGATGAACGAATTATTTCATGATCGAATGAATAAACATTCTTTTCTCCCAGCTGGGGAGGGAACTTCATGAATGAATGTTCTCATTCGAATTCACATGCAATTTAATAGTTAATAACATTATGGAAAAATGATAACGATAACGAAAATACAAAGATTTATCTATTAGTACACTTCATATTACAGTATATTTAAACCTACTAGTAGTTATAGGCCTATGCATTCCCCATGTTATCACTCCCCTATTATTTTTGTCCTAGATGTAATACAGGAACACCTGGCAGTTTTGATTAATGGGTTTGTTTTGGTATGAAATGAGCATGATAGGACGTTAAGATTTCTTCACCGGGCGTGTTGGCAGTGCGTTCAGAGGCGCACGGCTGTGAGCTTGCCTCCGGGAGATAGTGGGTTCGAATCCCACTGTCGGCATCCCTGTAGGTGGATTTCCGTGGTTTCCCATTTTAACACGAGACAAACGCTGGGGATGACCTTAATTAAGGCCACGGCCACTTCCTTCCCACTCGTAGGCATTTCCTAACCCATCGTCGCCATAAGACCTATCTGTGTCGGTGCGACGTAAAGCAAACCGTTAAAAACATCTTCACGAGGTATTTCTGGTGTGAAATTCATCTCTGTTTTACTCACTCTTTCCCTTCACGGCGCTGAACTGAGTGGCTCAGTCGGTAGATCGCTGGCCTTCTGAGCTAAAGCTGGTGGGTTTTATCCCGGTTCAATTCGGTGGTATTTGAAGCTGCTCTTATAAACCAGCCTCGTGTCGTTAGAATCTCTAGCACATGAAATAAACCCTGTAGGATAATATTCCGATATCTCGGCGTCACCGAAAGCCATAAAAGTTAATGAGATATGAAACCATTATAATTATTATTACGCCCAGCCCTTCGTTCACGGCATTACTAGAAATACGCCTTAGAATCATGAGTTTATAAGCAAAGACTATATTAGATATACTAAATTTAATGTATTAAATTGCCCTGAAAGTGTTTTGTTATTACTTAGTCCGTTTACCATCCAGTGTTGGCTTTACGCTCGGACTCAGCGAAGGATTCCACCTCTACCGCCTCATGGGCAGTGTCCTGGAGCGTGAAACATTTGGTCGGGGATACAACCGGGAAGGAGAAGCTGTACCTCGCCCAATCGGCGTCACCTGTTATACTGATCAGGGGCCTTGTGGGGGATGGGAGGATTGGAAGAGGATGGACAAGGAAGAGGGAAGGAAGCGGCCGTAGCCTTAAGTTACGTACCATCCCGGCATTTATCAGGAGTAAAGTGGGAAACCACGGAAAACCACTTTGACGATGACTGAAGAGGAAAGCGAACCCCCTCTACTCAGTTAACATCCAGAGGCTGAGTGGACCAAGTTCCAGTCCTCATACCACTTTTTTAAATTTCGAGGCAGAGCCGGGAATCGAACCCGGGTCTCCGGGGGTGGCAGCTAATCACACTTACCACTATATCTCAGAGGCAGACAGTACGTGTTTTATACAGGTATATAATATACAACGTCCTACGGCCTACTTAACAATAGCAAATTACATTGAAACGTGGGGAAGTGAACTGGAAGAAAACAAGCAGAAAATTATTTCTCATGTAAACTGAAAAGTACCAAATATAAATTGCACTGAGGGACGAAGCTGATATTTTTTTCACACACTGTACTTCTGCATTCTGATTATTATTATTATTATTATTATTATTATTATTATTATTATTATTATTATTATTATTATTATTATTATTATTATTATGCTACCGCTTTTTCCCACATCTGTGGGGTCGCGGGTGCAAGCTATATTGCACATGTGGATCTGGCCCTGTTTTACGGCCGGATCCCCTTCCTGACGCCAACCCTACCTGGAGGGATGTAATCATTATTGCGTGTTTCTGTGGTGGTTGTTAGTGTGGTATGTTGTATGAATATGATGAGGAGAGTGTTGGGACGGACATGTTTCCCAGTCCCCGAGCCAGAAGAATTAATCAGAAGCGATTAAAATCCCCGATCCGGCCGGTAATCGAATCCGGGAGCCTCTGAACCGAAGGCCAGTACTCTGACCATTTAGCCAACGAGTCGGACTTCTGCACTGAACATTCAAAATATAACAGCCGCCATTTCATTTCAGTTCAGTAACATAAAATTATTAAAAATCTTCTATCCTTAATACCTAGTAAAATTTGCTCAGTAGGAGTCATGTTCTCTTTGTTTCTTTCTTTCCTTCCTATATGTTATTACCTTCTTCTTCTTCTTCTTATTCTTCTTCTTCTTAATCTGTTAACCCTCCAGGGTCGGTTTTTCCCTCGGACTCAGCGAGGGATCCCACCTCTACCGCCTCAAGGGCAGTGTCCTGGATTCCCGGCCGGGTCGGGGATTTTAACCTTAATTGGTTAATTCCAATGGCACGGGGGCTGGGTGTATGTGTTGTCTTCATCATCATTTCATCCTCATCACGACGCGCAGGTCGCCTACAGGTGTCAAATAGAAAGACCTGCACCTGGCGAGCCGAACCCGTCCTGGGATATCCCGGCACTAAAAGCCATACGACATTCCATCATTTCATTACTAAGGTAAGGTAAAGGTGTATTCTGCCCGAAGGCAGGTCCGAACCTCCGCAGAGGTGTGCTTGAGCAAGGCCAACTTAGTGCGGCCTTGGCTTGAGCCGAAGTTTAAGTACGGCAGGGTGGCCAGTTCCTTTCCGCTCCTCCATTCTCTTACCCCCACCCCCACCAACAGCGCGTGGCAACCCATCCAAATCTTGACCACGCCCGATGTTGCTTAATTTCGGTGATCTCACAGGATCCGGTGTTTCAACACGGCTAAGGCCGTTAATTTTATTACTGACCATCGTTTTATCACCTTGTCTTCAGTGAACACCTATCTTTGTAAGTAAACACGAATTCTGTATAGGTATGTTTGCAAAGTTTCCTTTGCGAGAAGCATTCCTCAGAACATTCCTCAAATGTTGAAACCCAGCAATTCTCGTCCCGAAACACTCCAAAACGTAGCACTACACCGGTGTTCATTTTAATGTACAAATTAGTACACTGCCAAAGTTTTACGGCGATCCTATTTTCCCATAGGAGACAGTTCCCTTGTGGAGCTGATACTCATGATGCCCCAACCCCCTTACATGAAGCAATTACAACATTCTCTACATTAGTTTCCTCCGCACGCGTACATTATCGAGAGCCTCAGTCTGGTTCTTTTCCGTCACCACCTAAACTACAAACACAAACACAGCATTGCCCTCGTCATCTGGTTAGTAGATGGCTGCCATTCCGTAACAGTCTGTTGCTGTATAACATTCTGCATGCACACTTCCTTCCTTATGGAAACAAATCGTATTTCAAACACGAGGAGAGCAGTAGAAGCAACGTACACCAATTAACAAGAAGATAAGAAATCAAGTCAATAACTTTTAAAATTATTTGCAAAATAGCTGTTCTGAACAGTTAAGTTTTTTAGGTTTCTTCAATGCTCGGCTGAGTGGTTCATACGGAAGAGCCCTGGCTTTCTGAGGCCAAGTTGGCGCCTTCAATTCCAGCTCAGTCCGGATGTATTTAAGCAAAGTAAAGCAAAATCATCTCCGTACAGACCATGAAGGCGCTGTGCTGACATACTGTACTTCAGCCTCATGTAGGTACGTTTACCGGAACATAAGCGAATTCCCGCAGGAATTCTGGTACTTCAGTGGCTCCGAAAACCGTAAAAGTAGTTATTGGAAGGTGAAACCAGTAGGGCCTAACACCTTTTGTTTCTACAACTGATGACCCTGTGCTTCAGAGGGCCGAAAATTGTAGTTGACTTAAAAAGAAAGTCTCCAAACGTGATTATAGGAAACGGAATGACTCTGCCGCAACGATTCCATGTTAGAGGCTCCGCGAAATAGCATAAAACGTTTTAAGAACAGGCATAAAACTCAACCGCTGTCTTTCTGTAGTGAATGTTTCGCACGAACTTCGCCGATCAATCGCCTTGTGGACTTACAGCCATCGGTGAAGAAAGAGTTTCCTGCAATAGCTTTAAACATATCATTCCACCACTGGCAAACGAACGTAAGTGCAAATTGTCAGTAAACCAGGGGAGCTGAACCAAGGCGTGATTTCTCATCTAAAACCCAATTTCATATTTTATAATTGGTTTTGTGTGTTAAAATATTTAATAATGCAGAAAAATAGAAACTAGAACGTACCTTTGTGCGGGTTATGGTATGCTTGAGGAAATTAACATTCTAACCTATTATTGGCTGAACATCCTAACTCTACTTATGAGTTTCAATAACAGAAACCTCGTGCGATGAACGGATAATTCCGCTGGTCTATTAATAAGGAGCAGCGATTTTGGGGAGAGGCGTGCTGATTAGTTCGAATTGTGAAGCACTGACCCTCTGAGCTAAGTTAGCAGGTTTGGTGCCCATTCAGTTCAGTGTTATTCAAAACGACAGCCCCGCGTCGATAAATTTAAAAGATCTGAACAAAATCCCGACAATTCAATGCCTCCAAAAGCCGTAAAGGTAGTCAGTGGAACATATTATTATTATTATTATTATTATTATTATTATTATTATTAATGCTATTTGCTTTACGTCCCACTAACTACTTTTACGGTTTTCGGAGACGCCGAGGTGCCGGAAGTTTGTCCCGCAGGAGTTCTTTTACGTGCCAGTAAATCTACTGATACGAGGCAGACGTATTTGAGCACCTTCAAATACCACCAGACTGAGCCAGGATCGAACCTCCCAAGTTGGGGCCAGAAGGCCAGCACCTCAACCGTCTGAGCCACTCAGCCCGGCATTATTATTATTATTATTATTATTATTATTATTATTATTATTATTATTATTATTATTATTATTAAATTAAATGGCGTGTGGCTTTTAGTGCCGGGAGAGTCCGAGGACATATTTGGCTCGCCAGGTGCAGGTCTTTTGATTTGACGCCCGTAGGTGATCTGCACGTCGTGATGAGGATGAAATGATGATGAAGACGACATATACATCCTGCCTCCATGCCAGCGAAATTAACCAATGATGGTTAAAATTCCCGACCCTGCCAGTAATCGAACCCGGGACTCCTGTCACCAAAGGCCAGCACGCTAACCATTCAACCATGGAAACGGACACTTTTTTAAATTTTTTAAATATTTTTTTTTGCTATTTGCTTTACGTCGCACCGACCCAGATAGGTCTTATGGCGACGATGGGATAGGAAAGACCTAGGAATGGGAAGGAAGCGGCCGTGGCCTTAATTAAGGTACAGCCTCAGCATTTGCCTGGTGTGAAAATGGGAAACCATGGAAAACCATCTTCAGGGCTGCCGACAGTGGGATTCGAACCCACTATCTCCCGATTACTGGATACCGGCCGCACTTAAGCGACGGCAGCTATCGAGCTTGGTATCCGGACATTATTATTATTATTATTATTATTATTATTATTATTATTATTATTATTATTATTATTATTATTATTATTTGAAAAAGTTCGTCTGAAGTAATGGCTGATCTTAATGGGCTCCGAATGGTCTCAAAATACAATTTTCTTCCTACATATTGTTAGTGTGTTCTTAAAAGGAGGAATATTTGTGGTTGTATATTTTTAAATAGTTACAGAAATCTTCGCTTTCATTCCCCTGTGACAGCACGCAGTCGAAGTGCCCGCTACAGCGGTGCACTATAAAATTCTCCACGCTTGACATTTGCTATAACTATCAGCGGAAGTCAGGAGCAAACTTATGATAGAGTTGGAAATTCCTTTAAATAAGCCAATATTTGGCCATGTCTCACGTAAAAGATAGCGGAATATTAACAACTGTTACTAGAAGGGAAGAGAACTATTCAAATCATGGTTTACTAAGAAAACCAGAAAAGTTTGAAGTTGTGATGGTGTCTAAACTTTACTCTGCAGTTCTGCAAACTGCTGGAGAAAAATGCCACGGAGCTTTCATATTTAAACATCCTTAAGTGCCACCAAGCAAGGCACGAATCGAACCATAATCTTGGAAGCAAAAAGGGGCGTGTTAGCCAAGTGGCATAGTCAGCGACTTGTCACCAAGATGGCCGCAGTTCGAATCCCAGCGTATACATGAAGGGTTGTTGAAATGAAAAGTCATATTCTTGACATTAGGATTTAATCTAGAACTTTTTTTTTTGCTAGTTTCTTTACGTCGCACCGACACAGGTAGGTCTTATGGCGACGATGGGACAGGAAAGGGCTAGGAGTGGGAAGGAAGCGGCCGTGTGTAAATGGGAAACCACGGAAAACCATTTTCAGGGTTGCCGACAGTGGGGTTCGAACCTACTATCTCCCGAATACTGGATACTGGCCGCAGTTAAGCGACTGCAGCTATCGAGCTCGGTAATAATCTAGAACTGGAGGTGCATGTACAACAATAGTCGCGTAAAACTACAAGCTTGATTGTTGTTGATCTTGGTAACAGGTAGCCAGTGACGAACCAACTGCGCCATCTAGGGTGGCTTTAACAGTTTCCCTCTAGGTGTAAGCTCACCGGACAAAAAACTAGTCACCCATGGAGAAACCATTACAAGCATCAGTTAATACCGCGTAACTTTGCCTCTGCCTGTATTCGATTAGGAAGTGAGTCCACAAGGTTGTGCAGATACGTCGCTTACAGGTTAAGCCACTCGCTGAGGATTTGATCGCGCAATTCCACCAAATTTCGGCGATGCTGGTGTTGGCGTTTTACCCGTTGTTCCAACATGTCCCACATATTTTCAGTCGGGTTCAAGTCAGGTGATTTTGCAGGCCAAACAAGGTATGGGAGTGTTTATAAAACCAGTCACTTATGCGTCCTGCCCGATGAACTTTGCTGTTGTCATCTTAAAATTCGGGGTGTCAATAGCATACTCATCTTGAAGATATTAACTGATCGTCCAGAATGTTTAAATAAACATGCTGGTTCATGTCAATGGTCACCTCAATGAGCGGGCCCAATCCGTGATACGAAAAACACCCCCAAAACATCACAGATCAACCTCCGGCTTGAACCTGACCTTGCACACATCCAGGATGAAATGCTTCTTCTGGCCCTCGGTGCACTTGACGACGTGCCTCATTGGAACACAGGCAAAAAGGTAATTCGACTGACCACATTATGTTCCGCCACTCAGCTACCCACTGAAATGAAATGGCGTATGGCTTTTAGTGCCGGGAGTGTCCGAGGTCGTGATGAGGATGAAATGATGGTGAAGACGGCATATACACCCAGCTCCCGTGCCAGTGAAATTAAACCAATGGTGGTTAAAATTCCCGAACCTGTCAGGAATCGAACCCGGGACCCCTCTGACCAAAGGCCAGCACGCTAACAATTTAGCCATAGAGCCGGACAGTCAGCTACTGTCCACGTTCGATGATTTCTAGCCCACTGAAGACGCGCAGCTTTATCTGCCTGTGTGAGCAATGGCCTTTTACAAGGTGGCCGACTCCAAATGTTCATTGCAAGCAGTTTCCGTCGCAATGTTCTCACGCTAACAAGTTGGGATGGGTCTTCATTCACTGACTGCATAAATTTTATTTATTTCTTTACTGCATATTATTATTATTTTTTTTTTTCTTTCTTAATCTGTTTACCCTCCAGGGTTGGCTTTTCCCTCTGACTCAGCGAAGGATCCCACCTCTACCACCTCAAGGGCAGTGTCCTGGAGCTTCAGACTCTGGGTCGGGGGATACAACTGGGGAGGATGACCAGTAGCTAGCCCAGACGGCCTCACCTGCTATGCTGAACAGGGGCCTTGCGGGGGATGGGAAGATTGGAAGGGATAGACAAGGAAGAGGGAAGGAAGCGGCCGTGGCCTTAAGTTAGGTACAATCCCGGCATTTGCCTTGAGGAGAAGTCGGAAACCACGGAAAACCACTTCCAGGATGGCTAAGGTGGGAATCGAACACAGCTCTACTCAGTTGACCTCCCGAGGCTGAGTGGCCCCCTTCCAGCCCTCTTACCACTTTTCAAATTTCGTGGCAGAGCCAGAATCGAACCCGGGCCTCAGGGGGTGGCAGTTAATCACACTAACCACTACACCACAGAGGCGGATTATTATTATTATTATTATTATTATTATTATTATTATTATTATTATTATTATTATTATTATTATTATTATGAAATGAAATGGCACATGGCTTTTAGTACCAGGTATATAATTGTGAAGATGTTTTTTTTTTCTGTTGGCTTTACGTTGCACCGTCTGAAAATATGTCTTATGGCGACAATTAAATGTCGTATGGTTTTTAGTGCCGGGATATCCCAGAACGGGTTCGGCTCGCCAGGTGCAGGTCTTTCTATTTGACTCCCGTAGGCAACCTGCGCGTCATGATGAAGATGAAATGATGATGAAGACGACACATACACCCAGTCCCCGTGCCACTGGAATTGACCAATTAAGGTTAAAATCCCTGACATGGCCGGGAATCGAACCCGGGACCCTCTGAACCGAAGGCCAGTACGCTGACCGTTCAGCCAACGAGTCGGAAATGGCGACAATGTGATAGAAGAAGGCTAGGACCGGAAAAGAACGAAGCGATCGTTGTCTTAATTAAGGAGCAGCTACTGCATTTGCCTAGTGTGAAAATGGAGAAACCACGAAAAATCATCTTTAGATCTGCCGACAGTGAGTGGTGGTTGGGATCCACCATCTCCCGAATGCAAGCTTACGTGACCAGAACTGCGCTCCCAAGTCACTCAGTTTCTCGTGATTCCTAATATCACATGGGACTTATTGTCCCAGATTAGTTTGTACTTCAACTGGTGGCAGCCCAGTCACCTGTACATGGATCTTCAGAACATCACCTAACTTTCTACCTTAATAAAAAGATATATTTTCCGTGTCTCACTGGTGCATGTATTTAGAAAAATTGCATTTTGGATTAATATTCACATATTGAAGGAGGCGTGTTGTCATTACTACTACTGCTACTACTACTACTACTACTAATAATAATAATAATAATAATAATAATAATAATAATAATAATAATAATAATAATAATACCGAGCTCGATAGCTGCAGTCGCTTCATTGCGGCCAGTATCCAGTATTCGGGAGATAGTAGGTTCGAACCCCACTATCGGCAGCCCTGAAAATGGTTTTCCGTGGTTTCCCATTTTCACACCAGGCAAATGCTGGGGCTGTACCTTAATTAAGGCCACGGCCGCTTCCTTCCCACTCCTAGCCATTTCCTGTCCCATCGTCGCCATAAGACCTATCTGTATCGGTGCGACGTAAAGCAACTAGCAAAATAATAATAATAATAATAATAATAATAATAATAATAATAATAATAATAATAATAATAATAATAATAATTGTACCGGGCGGTACACCCCTACGCCGCAGTTTAAAATCTTGCGCCAATAAATCCTCTACAGGAGAAACTCTGAACTTTAAAAACTGGATCAACTCATAAGTTTCTCAGAAGATGTCACTACCGTAAATTTTGTGATTACGAAGTTGTCAATACTGTATGGATTTCGACTTGTTTTATGTTCCATTGATCAAGAATTTTGGACATTGTCTCATAGATTTCTCTACCAAAAAAACTATGATCATGCACCCTGGTGCGAAGTGAGGGAACTTTCTTGAAGATATTTTGTACTCATTTTTCTTATTACTAAATTTCGTTCTTTCATTTGTGGGTTGGCAATATTAATCTTTTCTTTCCGCCAGTTTTGAAGTTAGCCAATCAATTATTTCTGTAATTAATTTTTGAGCAATCGTGTCTTTCTTCTTCGATTTTGTGTGTAACTATGTACTGTAGCCAATAAACGCCTGTGGGTGTGTCTTAATTATTCATGAAAGGTCTCGAATCTTCCCCGAGGGTATAAAAACTGCTGATTTTCTTGTCTCTGGGCCACTTCATCAACTTCTAACCTAGTGTATGGACATGTAGCAGGAGGCGGGAAGCGCCTCTTTCTTCAGGCAGCTGCTCTTCAATAAGGTAATGGCCGTTTAATATCTTTATTTCTTGCTAGCTCAGCAGTTTAACCCTCGAGAGGGGTCCGAATCCCTTTACAATGTAAACTATCTTTCCGACATGTAATTTTTTTGCCGTTTGATGTAAAAACTTCATTAAATCTGTAACTGCAATTCGGGGATAGAGAGTGCTTTACCCTCTTGAGTTCCCCTTCATATTGGTTTGAGGTGACTACGTTTGGTAACTGGTTTTCTTCCCTTCTGTAATACCTTAAAATTTTTCTTATACGAGTCACCTCCATAGTTTGGGAATAGCCCCTGTTTCATCGGCCTAGTGCCTCTTAGGTTTTAAGAAGTTTCATGTAGGAGTGTAAGTACACGCCTCCATTCATCTTTGTATTTTGGGCCATTTACTTAACCTGTTCTTTTCTGCTAAGGCCCAGTAGGATGGGTACAAGATACCCCTGTTTCCTTGTAAGTTGTGCGTTGAGGGCAGTTAATAGTAAAGTCTGTTATGGCCTTTAATAGACTCAGAAAATTGAGAGCGGGTCAGCTCTTTTATTTGTGGTAAACGTGCCTCAGAGAGGCTTGATATTAAAAGTTGGGAGTAAGTGCTCCATGTATGAAGGGGATTTCTGCCCTTCGGTAAATATGTGTTGTGTGAGCTGAGAGCTCAGGAAATGTAAGGTGAGGGCTTGAAGCCCAAGTTCTGTTTATACCGCCAATCTGGTCTCTCCTAGACTTAAATTGTTGTTACTGGTACCTTGTTACTTTGTTACAGTTTTAAATTAACTTTGACTGTGTAGTTAGACCCATTCACCCCAACACCTTCTTTCACCTCTCCTGTTCCACAGATACCTCGGAATAATAATAATAATAATAATAATAATAATAATAATAATAATAATAATAATAATAATAATAATAATAACAATAATAATAATAATAATAATGTCCGGCTCCATGGCTAAATGGTTAGCGAGCTGGCCTTTGGTCACAGGTGTCCCGGGTTCAATTCCCGGCAGGGTCTGGAATTTTAACCATAATTGGTCAATTCCCCTGGCACGGGGACTGGGTGTATGTGCCGTCTTCATCATCATTTCATCCTCATCACGGCGCGCGGGTCGCCTACGGGTGTCAAATTAAAAGACCTGCACGTGGCGAGCCGAACTTGTTCTCGGACACTCCCGGCACTAAAAGCCTTACGCCATTTCATTTCAGTAGCTGACTGGCGGAGCATAATGCAGTAACTGATATCGAAGTCTCGGTTATAATGATTTATTCAATTACAAAAACAAAACAAAAAATCCAACATGTTCAAATATAGCTCGAAAAATATCAAACCGCACAACTGATAATCCTAATATATTATTAACTTCGTGCAAAGAGAGCTCGTTCGAAACTGAGTTGATTTATTGTTACTATATAGCAACCAAAGATAGGCAGTGAATTGTTTTGTAGATTTATCTTCTACATGTTGAATTACTGGGAGTGTCGGGCAGCTCATAAGTACCGTATGTTTCGGGTTACTGAATTGTGAATTTTGTATTGGTATGTTTAGGGAAGGAAAGGATTGAGACTTGTAATTTATGTTTTGATCATTTACAGTGAGAAGGAATCTCAGTGCCCAGTGGTTTTGTTTTATATATTTATATTCATATTGCTGTAATTATTTCTCAATAATTTGGTGTAGGTATATTGCGAGCAGCGTGTTACGGTGTTGCGAGAGACGGCTATGCTGTGTTACACTCGGTACAATAAGCTGCTGCTAGATGCAAACAAGTGGCAATTCCTCAACCTACAATATTTTTTTTTAAATCTAATGATTTTACAAAACCGCCCTGATTATTTCTACAAAGAGCACTAGGAAAGTTTTGCAATGTGAGTGAACGCTTTAGACTTTTTCAAAATAATTTCCACCACACTCAATACACTTCTCCATACGTCGAAACCAGTCACTGAACCAACTCTGCCACTTTTCTTCGGTTACATGTTCACACTCTTGATCCCATGCTGCCAGAAGCGCTTCGTCGGATGCAAAACGCCGCCCTTTCAGCTTCATCTTCACTTCAGGGAAGAGTGCGAAGTCACGTGGGGCAAGATCAGGACTGTATGAAGGGTGATCAAGCACAGTCAACCCTGATCTGGCAAGAAAATCCATTGTAGTATTAGCACGATGTGCTGGAGCATTGTCATGATGCAAAAGCCAAGTGTTGAGCCGTGACCTTGGACGAAGCTGTTTGAGAGCCTGGATTACCTGAGGCAGACAAGTCTCACTGTACCACTTACTTCGCAGTAACTGTCCTTTGTGTTTCTAGCAAAACCCGAGTCAGGATGCCCCGTTTAGTGAAGAATACTGCAATCGCAATCATCCTTTTCTTCACTGACCTTGACTTTCGCACAGTCACAGGAGTACCCTCATCTTCAAACAGCCACACCTTGTTCTGGGATTTTGTTAGACATCGTAATAATAAGGCCAAGTTTCGTCACCTGTAACGATGCTATTGACGTTACGCGAAGTCCCATTTTCAAACTGTTTTAGCACTTTTCGGCACCATTTCACTCGATGTGCCCTTTGTTCCTCTGAAACTGAATGGGGCACCCAAAGGGAACAAACCTTTCTAACATGGAGATGGTCGTGTAGAATTGAATGAATAGCTTGTGCGGGGATGTGGAGGGTCTCTTCTACAGTATCTGCCGATATGTCAACCGCCTCTCTTGCTGCAACATTTTCTTCACAGCTTCAATGTTTTCCTGAGTCACTGATTCAGACGGTCGTCCAGAACGAGGATCGTCTTCAACCCCAAAATTTCCCCTCTGGAACTCTTTGTACCAGCGGAAAATTGTTGTCCGATGTGGACAGTCTTTCCCCAGCATAGGAGTCATTTCCTCCAGCCACTGGTCAACAGTTAATCCACGAGCAAAATTGTAGCGGATAATTGCGCGATACTCACCTTTAGACCACACTACATCTTAACTTGCTTTCACTCCCACTGCTTGGTAACAACTGGTGTGAAGGTCTTCTAGACCGGTTTTGACCCCTCTTTTCATCCCTCACCATAACAGGGGTGTCCAGCCAACCTTTTGCGTATTGCAAAATTTTCCTAGTGCCCTTTGTATGCAGAGTGACATTAGGCTATTTGTTTGTTGTTGTCGTTTTTGTTGTTTTTTGCGAGAAATCTTCAGGGCCCGTTAAAGGCCCGGGCCCGCCTGCATTGCAGGCCCTGCAGGCTCTAACGTTATGCCTCTGACTTCACCGAAGTGAAAAGTGAACTCTTCTGGTTTGGAGAAGCATTCAGAACCGGGCTGAGTGGCTCAGACGGTAGAGTACTGACTTTCTTATCCCAAGTTGGCGAGTTCGACCCCGGCGCAGTCCTGTGGTATTTGAAGCTGCTTAAATACACCAGCTCCGTGTCCTTAGATTTATCTGCACTTAAAAGAACTTTCGTGGAACCAAATTCAGGCACCTCGGCTTCTCTAAAAACAGCACAAGTAGTTAGTGAGACGTTAAACTATTATTATTATTATTACTATTATTATTATTATATTATTATTGTCCGGCTCCATGGCTAAATGGCCTTTGGCCCCAGGCACTAAAAGACATACGCCATTTCATTTCATTTCATTTCATATTTTTTCATTATTTTTATTCTCGCTTCCGTCTTCTATGGACCACGCTATTTCAACTGCTTTTCCTACTATCTTTCACATTTTCCCAGTGTTCCCACATTCTTCTTTGGTCAACTTCTTGCCAGTTTTCATTTTGAGTTTTGGCTGAAAATTCTGTACTTCCCCAAGTTTTTTCTTCAAGAGTCACGTTCTAAGATGTCCTCATGTGAGATCGCCAGTTCTTGTAGGTCTTTTTCCTCCTCTATAAACCAGATCCCTTTGGTTTTCTTTCCCGCAAAGTAGGAACAGATTCCATTGGACCATCTTTCATTCGTGCCAAGTGGCCATAGAAAGAGATTGTCATTTTGCGTATGGTGTCCGTTATCTTCTCCACGTGTAGATCCAGTTCATCGTTGTGTCGTCTTCTGTACTCTCCTTGTTCTTTGTTCTTCTTTGTTCTTTGACCGGCTCAGGATCTTTCTTAAAATCTTCCTCTCTTTGCCTTCAAGTTGTTTTGCCAGGCCTTTCCTAATCATCCAAGGCATTCTGATGCATATAGCAACTCCGGTCGAATAAATATACAGCAGTGTCTGAGATTGGCCCTGAAGGACACTGATCATTTATTGTAGATGTCTTTGGTTAGATGGTAAGCCATTTCCATTTTGTTGATCCTTGACAGGATTATTATTATTATTACTATTATTATTATTATTATTATTATTATTATTATTATTATTATTATTATTATTATTATTATTATTATTATTATTATTTACTTATTTATCCGATCAGGACTATTAATGTTATTGGTTTCATGTCCCACTAACTAGTCCACTCTTACTGTTTTCGAAGAAGTCGAGATGCCGGAATTATATTCCGCAGGAGCTCCATTCCGTACCTGGAAATCTACCGAGATGAGGCTGACGTGTCTGAGTACCTTCAATTACCATCGGAATGAGCCGAAATCGAACCCGCCACCTTGGGCTAAGAAGGTCCGTGCAATATCATCTGAGCTACCTCGTCCGGCGTTTTATTGTCTCGATCACCTCATGCATGAATATCTGGATTTGGAGGAAGAAGAAATATCCTAATACAAACGCCAAGGCACTACATTCCCGATACTTCGTGGCCTGCGAAGCGACAGCTGCTCAGCCCAAAGGACTGTAGATTACAAGGTCCCACGCGGTAAGCGTGACGTATCATCTCGGCTTTCTTGACTGAGGCCGCTATCTCACCGTCAGATAGCTCCTCAAGTGTTCTCATGTAGGCTGAGTGGGCCACGAACCAGCCCTCAGATCTAGGACTGGCCGGGAAGCAAACCCAACACTTGCTACCCCTAGATCACGGAGCCGACATCCAAATTACAATGCAAAAAATATGTTATAGTTTTCTTAACAGTAAAATAGGAAGGACGCCTTACACTGTTCTGGTTATCATATCACACAGGAAAATGAATGCAGTACTCCTTAAAATAAAAATATTGAACACTTGTGTGACGTTAAGAAACATTTTGACAATAAGTTAAACAATGGTCCTGAAAACTCATCCGCCCTTGACTCTATGGTTTCAAAATCAAATTCAAATCGACACTGATCTGCATTTAGGACAGTCACCCAGGTGGCAGATTCCCTATCTGTTGTTTTCCTAGACTTTTCTTAACTGATTTCAAAGAAATTGGAAAATTATTGAACATCTCCCTTGGTTAATTATTCCAATCCCTAACTCCCCTTCCTACAGTAGGGCCCACGAGAGTTGAAGTCTGACGTTTAGCGCCACCGGCGAGAAAAAGTTGACTAACGCTGCTCGAAAATGGTCTGTTGCTATGGCAACGATAACAGAGTTGCAACATTTTAGGACGCTATCATCACGTGGATTGGCTTGCTCTCAGTCACTTTTGTCGTTCATATTCTGACTGATTTCTTTTCTCGATGAAGTATCGTCTTCCTATTGTGTTTATTATACCGTAGTTTATTCCTGAATTGTACAGGTACCGTTAACAATCCGAGTTAAATAATAAAAAAAACTATCAATGTGGGTAGTGTTATTCTATTCTGTGATTAACATGTGCATTTGTTGAGGTTATTGTCAAAAACTGATGATTTTGTTAGTGATTATGAAATCTTTTATATATATCGATAATGTCGTGTTCTGTCTTAAATGCTGGAATTATTAACACTAGCTTAGGAACCGGTCAAGGGTAAATGAATTGTATTAGGCCTAGGCCTACATGTTTTATTAAACACTCAGCCTGTCTGAAAGGGTGGTAGGCCGCAAATGGAGGTAACTATGACAACGCAGCGTACTTCGTAGTTACAGCTTTCGCCGCTCACCTGTCAGACTTCAACTCTCGTGGGCCCTACTATATAAACGAATATTTGCCCCAATTTATCCTCTTGAATTCCAACTTTATCTTCATATTGTGATATTTCCTACTGTTAAAGACACCGCTCAAACTTATTCGTCTACTAATCGCTCCATCGCTCCGCTGACAGCTCAGAACATTCCACTTAGTCCAGCAGCTCGTCTTCTTTTTCCCAAGTCTTCCCAGCCCAAACTTTGCAACATTTTTGTTACGCTGCTCTTTTGTCGGAAATCACCCAGAACAAATCGAGCTGCTTTCCTTTGGATTTTTTCCAGTTCTTGAATGAAGTAATGCTGGCGAGGGTTCCATACACTGGAACCATACTCTAGTCGGGGGTCTTACCAGAGACTTATATGCGCTCTCCTTTACATACTTACTACAACTCCTAAACACCCTCATAACCATGTGCAGAGATCTGTACCCTTTATTTGCAATCTCATTTATATGATTACCCCAATGAAGATCTTTCCTTATAATGGATATCAGCACCTACAAGGAACGTTCACCCCATCAACGCAGTAATTAAGACTTTTAACCCCGTTTATCATCATACCATTGCCTACTGTCCATCTTACAATATTATCAAGGTCATTTTGCAGTTGCTCACAATCTTGCAACATTTTTATTACTCTATACAGAATAACATCATCCGCAGAAAGCCTCATCTCTGATTCCACTTCTTTACTCATAACATTTATATATACAGATTCTGCCAGAAAAATGTATACACTCTTTGTTAGACGATATCGGGATATGGATATTGTCAACTGTTATCATTGTTTTTAAATGTTGTAGTATGGACTTTCGCTCAACAGATGTCGGTAGTTGCATCACGATAGTGGGAAAACAAAATGGCTGGAGCACGCTTGACGTTCGAGCAACGAAAGTACATGCTGAAGTGGTTTATCAGGTTTGATAATGCCGTTGAAGTGCAACGTCAGTGGAGGAGGGAGTTTGAAACAGAACCTCCAATACGCCTAACAATTAAACGCATTACTGGGAAGTTTGAGACGCATGGAACGATTTGTGATATTCACAAAGGAAGATGGGGAAGAACGCGCACAGCTACCAGTCCTGCTTCGTCGGCTCACGTGTTGGAAAGTTTTGCTAATTCTCCACAGAAGTCTGCTACGCAATGTGCACGGGAAGTGGGGATTAGCAGTACAAGTGTACGACGAATTTTGAAAACAGCTAAGTGGAAAGTTTACATCTCAGGATTACTGCATGCGCTTAATGAGGACGATCCCGATCGTCGAATGCAATTTTGCGAATGGTGTCAGCAAATTGTAACCCAAGATGAACAATTTCTGACGAAGTTAGTGTGGTCTGATGAAGCCCAGTTTAAACTTAATGGAACAGTGAATCGACATAACTGTGTCTACTGGTCTCCGTAAAATCCGCATGTTCATGTGGACAAGGCGGTCAATCTACCAGGGGTTAATGTCTGGTGTGGACTGTCGTCGAGGGGCTTGCTAGGACCCTTTTTCTTTGATGGTACTGTCACGGGAGCAATGTACTTGGAAATGTTACGCACATTAATGTACCAGCTGTACGTGCGCTTTATGGAGCCGATGTTGAAGTCTTCTACCAACAGGACGGGGCGCCACCACACTACCATGTTGTAGTACGAGCTTTCCTGGATGACAGTGTGCTGGGACAATGGATTGGACGAGGAGGGTCCATTGAGTTCCCCCACGGTCGCCAGATCTTACCCCTATGGACTTTTACTTGTGGGGAACTGTGAAAAATCAAGTCTATCGACGTAAGCCACACACGGTGGAGGCCCTACGCCAGGGGATTACAGCGGCATGTGCAGAGATCCCCATTCAAACATTGACGGACGTAGTTGCAGCGACCGCTCGTCGTTCTGCTCTGTGTCTGGCAGCCAACGGTGAACATTTTAAACATCTTATGAAACCATATGTTTAACTGAAGACAGTACTACATGTGTAATCAAAATGTAGGGTAAATGTAAAGAAACACACAATAAATAGTTTTTATTCCGTAAAGAGTGTATACATTTTTCTGACGGACCCTGTATATAAGAAAACGTAAAGGTCCAAAAACACTGCCTTGAGGAATTCCCCTCTTAATTATTACAGAGTCAGATAAACCTTTCCCTACTCTAATTCTCTGAGATCTATTTTCTAGAAATATAGCAACCCATTCAGTCACTCTTTTGTCTAGTCCAGTTGCACTCATTTTTGCCAGTAGTCTCCCATGAACCACCCTATCAAATGCCTTCGACAGTTCAATCGCGATACATGCCATTTGACCGCCTGAATCTAAGATACTGGCTATATCTTGCTGGAATCCTACAAGTTGAGCTTCAGTGGAGTAACCTTTCCTAAACCCGAACTGCCTTCTATCGAACCAGTTACTAATTTCACAAACATGTCTAATATAATCCGAAATAATGCATTCTCAAAGCTTACATGCTACGCATGTCAAACTTACTGGCCTATAATTTTCAGCTCTATGTCTATCACCCTTTCCTTTATACACAGGGGCTACTATAGCAACTCTCTATCCATTTGATATAGCTCCTTTATGCAAACAATAGTCAAATAAGTACCGGTACTTCAGATATGGTACTATATCCCAACCCATTGTATTCAGTATACCCCCCGAAATCTTAACAATTCCAGCCGCTTTTCTAGTTTTAATTTTGTATCTTATTGTAAATGTCATTGTTATAATATGTAAATTTTAATACTTCTATAACATTATTAACCAACAGCCTTTACTGAATACTCCTGCCTTTTGAAGATCCTCACATACACACTTCCCTTGTACATTAATGATTCCTAATTTTCCAAGAGCTTTAAAAATAAAGACAACAATCAGAGAACTAACAGTTCCTATTTCATAAACTTCGGGCTTCTTCAGTACATATTGGGGACGTGTTAGCCAAGTGGGATAGTAACTACTCTCCATGGCAGCCACGGTTCAAACGCCGGCCAATACATGTACCATTTTTGAAAAGAAAGGTCACACCCCTATGGTCCGATTCCACTTAAAACTGTAGGTCTCATCGACAGTCACGTAAACCTACAAGCTCGTTCCTGTACATGCTCTATGGTAATACGAATACTGTAGTCTATCTCATAGTATCGCAGTGGCTATGTATGAACGTCTTGAACATGTTATACATTTATTTCTCTTAACGTCGCACTAACATCTGAAGATTTTCGGCGGCACTGTGTGTATCAATGATGCAGAATGCAAACCTCCTTATTAATGTTTGACATTTTTTGGAATGAAACGTAAATATCCTCAGTGTTTCACCGAATCTATTTCAAAACATCCTATGCAGCGGCGTGCACTGACCCCCATCAACCCCAGCGCTGCAGGGGTAAATAACTTTATATTAACATTTTCTAAATATTCCTTAGAATGCGTTTTATAATGTTTAAAAATTTACGAACATCTAAGCCAAGCCAAGTACAGCTGCTTCGACAATCCGCTCGCACTACCGCAGTTGAGCTTCTCCAGCGAGCTGGGTTTCCTTGCCGGCGCGACAGAGAGCTACCCCCAGCGAAATTTAAGGTCACTTGGGTGACGCATGCACTTGAAGCTTCCTCGAGGCGGAGCTGTGCCCCCTCCCCAGACAGCAATTTACGGCGGTAGGCCAGCTAGATTAGGTAAGGGGTGTTAGTTTTAATACTTGACACTCGAAATCTTCAGCGCCACACACTAGAGACTGCAAGAAAAATATCAACATCTTAACAGTACAGCCACTTGCACGTCGTTTTGCTAATAAAAATAGAGCCAGTATATGAAATCAATTGTAATATAGAAAAATATATTTTAGTCTTGGGTTTCGGCATGTATGCAGTTTTTTCGAACAATTCATTAATGGCACGTGTAGAGTATGTGTTCAGATAGCCACAGAAAATTATTTAGGTTGCCCAACATGAACACAGAGTTAAGCGCGAATGGTTGTCTGTGATGGTGGTATGTAGTGAATTTTTGTAGTGTTCCTCTTGGATTATAGGTGAAGATTTCACTAGTTCTGTGTCATTCTTCATGAATATAACGTGTGTTGTACGTCGTGCCAAATATTTTCGCTCGTTTGCCGTTGATGCACGTACACTCAGTATGAGAATGAAACTATAAAACTTCAACGACGGTAAAATACCAGTTAAATTTTGCAGATTAGTTTAGATTAGCCTTTTTAAAGTAAAAAACAAATAGTTAGTCCCAGTGTATTTTTGTGAAAACCATGACTGTACTATCACGAAGCTTCACCGGACGATTATTATTATTATTATTATTATTATTATTGCTAGTTGCTTTACGTCGCACCGACACAGATAGGTCTTATGGCGACGGTGGGACAGGGAAGGGCTGGGAGTGAACAGGAAGCGGCCGTGGGCTTAATCAAGGTACAGCCCCAGCATTTGCCTGGAGTGAAAATGGGAAACCACGGAAAACCATATTCAGGGCTGCCGACAGTGGGGTTCGAACCTACTATCTCCCAAATACTGGATACTGGCCGCACTTAAGCGACTGCAGCTATCGAGCTCGGTTCACCGGATGAAACTGTAAGTACATTGTTTAAAATCTGCAATAGATGAAGTTATGATGGTGTCGTCACTGCCGTGAATATCAATTAGGAAGTATGTGCGAGCGTGCGATTAAAAATATTCTTGAATGATCTTACTCAGGTAGACCTTTCCACGAAAAAATCAGTCTTATAAGATGGTAATGTTGACTTTAGAGTGTGTAGTGGGGCTACGATTGTTTATATTTAAAAAATCTTTTTGCAGCTGGGGTATTGAATATGTTCACCGCACGCCACTGATCCTATGCCAAAGTCTCTCCCAATACTTCCTAACACAAAGTTATTTTTCTTATACCTATGTCGTAGTATACAGTAGGCCTACAGTTTAAACTTGTTTTCTTCTGCCCCCTGAAAAGATGACAATTTTGGCAGAGTTTGAATTCTATCCCATCGAAATTTCCTCGTGCGTAAACACCTTACATGCAATGTTTCAGAAATATTTGAACCTGGCTGAGTGGCTCAGACGGTTGAGGCGCTGGCCTTCTGACCCCAACTTGGCAGGTTCGATCCTGACTCAATCCGGTGGTATTTGAAGGTGCTCAAATACGCCAACCTCGTGTCAGTAGATTTATTGGCACGTGAAATAACTCCTGCGGGACTAAATTTCGGCACCTCGGCGGCTCCGAAAACCGAAAAAGTAGTTAGTGAGCCGTAAAGCCAATAACATTATTATTATTATTATTAGAAATATTTTAAGTTTTTATTTTTACTTTTTTAATCATCATGGGTTACATTCCGAGCGAGGCGTATTCTAGTGTAGGACCCTCTTGAAAACAATTTGGACTACGATGTCATCCAAGCCAATTCTGCTATGGTGTCAGCTTCTTGGTTTGCGCAATGTCGTTCCATGAGCGACCCCTTTCCTTTCAGCACACCGCTCCGCAGAGTATTATTTCCAAATGAACTTATGATTGAGAAAAAGCAGACGAGTCAGAGAAGCTTGTTGAAAGTCCATGTATTCTAGTGTCCAGTCTATTAATACATGTGCAATTGGATCCTGTTCGCCAGTGGTGACGGTGCACGGCTTGCTGCTTAACGGACGTCACCTATTGATGTGGTTTCTGGTTACGTTGTTTTGTTTTTCCTCGTCTGAGATTCATAGGTTTTTTTTTCTTTTTGCTTTCTAGATCTTGCTTTACGTCGCACCGACACACATGAGTCTTATGGCGACGATGGAATGGGAAAGAGCTAGGAGAGGGGAGCAAGCGTCCGTTGCCTTAAGTAAGGTACAGCCCCAGCATTGCCTGGTGTGAAAATGGGAAACCACAGAAAACCATCTTCAGGGCTGCCGACAGTGGGATTCCAACTCACTATCTCCCGAATGCAAGCTGGCAGCTACGTGACCCAAACCACGCGGCCATTCGCTCGGTCGAGATGCATAGAAATCTGCCGGTGTGTGTTTCTAGAATCTAGTATTTGAATGGTTCTCTGCAAATAAGTTCTTGGTAAATGATAAAAGGACTCAGACACTGGAATTTAATTAAAATATAACTCAAATAAATCATGATAATGAACCGGTGAAATTATTAGGAATACATCTAGACCCACAGCTGAACTGGGATTATCCCATAGATTTTATTCCAAGTGAAGTATCAAGAATAGCGTATCTCTTGAAAGTCATCAGCGCTAAAGTACTCTGCAAAGGTCATTGAAATGCCTTCTTTGTATTATTTCACAGTATTCTCCAATATGGAATTAGACAGTGGGGAAACTCTAGCCGAATTTAGTTTTCCTTCCCCAGAAAACAACATTACGTATTATAACAAAATGTCATAAGGTCTCTTTTTGTTAAACTGTCCATCGTGAACTGGTGCAAGAAGTCTACATAAGATTCCTACATGTCGTTACTTAATCTTAGGGTTGCCATTTTGTACGTTTTTTCCATATACTTCTGTTTTTTAAAACTGAAAATACGTCTTCCTTAATATGGGTGCTCTTTACGTTTTATCTTACAAATGATAATACTACGAGAATTTTGCATTTTTAACATGAATAACTAAATTTAGTGGCTTGTCTCTGAAGTTAGCACCAACGATTTAGTGCTGTACATCGAAAACAAATGATTTGCAGTGTGTGTATGCACAAACAAAGCTGGCTAACGATGGGGTTCGAACCCACTTACTCCCAAAAGCAAGCCCACAGCTACGTAACACAAACCACATAGCCAACTCGCTCGCTTGAATCCAATTACATAGAACAAGAAGGTACGCACTTATTACGATTCATCAACAAATAACTCGTTGGCTGAACGGTCAGTGTACTGGCCTTCGGTTCAGAGGGTCCCGGGTTCGATTCCCGGTCGGGTCGGGGATTTTAACCTTAATTGGTTAATTTAATTTCTACGGCACGGGGGCTGGGTGTATGTGTTGTCTTTATCATAATTTCATCCTCATCACGACGCGCAGGTCGCCTACGGAAGTCAAATAGAAAGACCTGCACCTGGCGAGCCGAACTCGTCCTGGGATATCCCGGCACTAAAAGCCATACGACATTTCATTTTCATCAACAAATATACTGGTACTTAATTAAGAAATAAAAGTAAATCTATTGGAACAAAAATGATGCTTGTGAATACGGTACGTTACTTTGTGACTGATGACATTCGTAAAGTTCAACAAACTCTACAATACTACTAACTTCAGATTCTACACCATAGTGCCGCTCCTCATTAGGACTGGGAAGCTTCATCGTTCGAAGCCGGACTGTGTAGCTCAGACTGTAGATTGCTGGCCATCTGAGCTCAAGTTGGCGGGTTCGATTCTGGCTCACAAGGGACACCTTTGACCTCGAACGCTCGGAACCGCACGAAACCATGCTTAGAATAACAAGCAATCATAAATATAAAAAAACAGTGGTGTGCTTCATTTCCATGCAAAACTCCGCACTTGTCTGCTAGCGCCACTAGACGTTGGCATAGTGTAACTGCACTAACCAGTGTTCCAGTTGCGTGAGTGGTATAGCTGCAGTACGTATTTGTCTCTTGGAGTGTTCGCAAGCGAGTTACTGTGTAAACTGTGTACAGTGCAGTGATATCATGAAGAGAATTAATCATACGCATGTGATCCAAATATTAGGGACCAAGTTGCGACGTGCTGAATGTGAAAATGACATCGGGGCCGAGGATATGGAGTTCGCGGATATATTACTTAACATAATAATTCAGAAATATAATGGCGATGACACAGAAATACAGGACGTTACGCTGGATAGATATACGGATTTTGAAGGACAGCAGGAACCTGAACCTGAAGATGGCTCTTCAAGTAGTACACGACATTCATCTCCAGAACAACAGGAACAGTCAAGTCAAAGTGAGTACGAACTCTCTCCACCCAAAAAGACGAGGTCCAGTGTATTAAAAGATATTGATGACAGCGTACTACAGAACATTTATGAGGACTATTACAATCGTGGCTTCAATTCCTATAGCAAACAAATGAAGCGCTATAAGTGAATCAAAAGTAAATCAAATTGCGCATTAATTCTAAATTATGTGTCTAGGAAATGGGGAGCAGGTGCTCGTTTCAAAGGAAACAGACAGACGCAATTACAAACTATAAAAGAGTATGTAATATCGCAATTTGATGGTGCAAGGAGGTATGGATCTACAGTTCACTATTGACATCTGCAGATGTGGGCACCAGAATGGGCTAAAATGGTTGGCTCGGTCAATTTCAAAGCTTCCATTTCCTTTATCGACCATCTCAAGGCTGAATATAGCATTTCATCCAGGCATATTACTACACCTGTCACTCGTAAGGACATAGAAGACGATAATATTATACGGCAGAAGGCACAACAGTTTGTGGAAGAAGTGAACTTGTTTATAACAGAGGAGGATGTGGAGAAATGTAATGTTTGGAACAGTGACCAGAGTCAATTCCAGTATGAAATGTCTTCAGCATCAACACTGTCCTACAGAGGAGAGAAAACTACAAGTAGTGTGTTGCAGTCTGTACATAGCTCTACCCACAGTTACACAATTGATGTGGCTTTATCAATGGCAGGCAGACTAGCAAACAAGTTGTACATCTGTTTTCAAGAGAGACAAGGCACTTTCGATCCAAATATTTTAAAGAAACTTGAAACAACCTGTTCACGAAACATTCATGTGGAGGCAAGCAAAAGTGGAAAAATGACTAAAGAACACATGAAACGTTTTCTAACTTCAGTCCTTGTCGAACATGTAACAAATGAAAAGAGCCTATTGTTGTGTGATTCCTGGGCAGGTCATACAGATCGTACCCTTCTAGATGCAAGTTTTCCAAACAAAGATGTTACGCTGAAGATATTGCCACCGAAAACAACAAAATATTGCCAACCCCTTGATGTTTACTTCTTTCGGCAATATGAACTCTATATCAGAAGGATTACTGATTTTGTAAGACTACAAGGTGCCAAACCACAAGTGAAGGCACATGATCGTTATTTCATCGTAAAACTTCACTCTGTGATTTACAATCAATTTGCTACACCTACGTATAAGCCTATGTTGCAATATGATTGGCGAATGCCAGGTTAAGACATTGACATACCAACACCATCATTTGAAAATGTAATTAATGTGGCTTTTGATATTGGACTGCGTGAATGGGAAAGTGATTCGGAATGTGATAACGTGGCTTTAGTGAGGTGTGCACATCGTTCTCTCCTACTTTGTTTCAACCACTTCATCGAAATTCCGCATCTGCACTTTGAGGACTAATATAAGCACTTACAGGTGTGTGGTACTGCTGTATATTGTGTTTTGCGCTATTATACGTACTTTAAGCAGAGAGTTTTTGGCGCTGCTGATTGAAAATGTAATGATACACTGACGCCATTAAATTAAAAATAATTTCCTTCCTATGGTATTGATATGTTGTTAGTTTGTGTCTCTCTATTAAGATGTTACTTGAGGTAGAATACAATGTTTTGCATGGAAATGACGCACACCACTGTTTTGTTTGATTGCTTTGTTATTCTAAGCATGGTTTCGTGCGGTTCCGAGCGTTCGAGGTCAAAGGTGTCCCTTGTCAGTCCAGTGGTATTCGTAGGTGCTCAAACACGTCGGTAGATTTACTGGTACGTAAAAGTGCCTGTGGTAAAATATTCCGGCACTTCGACGTCGTCGAAAACCGTAAAAGTAGTTAGTGGAACGTAAAACCAATAACATTATTATTATTCACCGTTCGTAGATTCGAGGTGCGAATCTCGGCACTGATAGCATCTAGGCCAATCATGATAGTAGTTTTACTCGGAATATTATCCACTTTTTCTTCTTATGATCCTACCGTTTTTCCGCGGGACACGAGAGAAACCACCTAGTAGGGTGTATTTGCATGTGATATTGTTATACATCCGAGTGTCTCCTGGGCAACGGACTAGGACTTTTCCTAGACGGCTGATTCTCTCACTTCAGAAGTACCAAAATCAATTTCAGTGGTTAATAAACCCCACAAATGGTCCTTTTCAGGACCAAAGATGACAGTTGTATCAGTTAACATAGAAGGCATAACATCAAACAAGGAAACCCTGTTACAACAACTTTGCAAATACACAAGTATGACGTTCTCTGTGTTCAAGAAACTCACAGAAGTAGCGAACAAAGACGACCGAGAGTATAAGGAATGCGTTTGGTAGCCGAGAGACCGCATAAAAACTATGGTAGTGCTATATTCACAAGGCCTGAGCTGAACGTAATATCTACCTCATCTACAGACAACAATTATATAGAAATTTTAACAGTGGAGCTATCGAACTGTATCATAACATCTGTCTATAAACCACCGAGCGTTCCATTCCACTTTACTGATTCAGCTGTAGGACAAGAGGAGAAGGTTAGTGTCATCGTGGGAGATTTCAACAGCCGTAGCTGCTTATGGGGATATAGAGAAGACAATGAAGACGGTGGAGCTGTGATTACGTGGTCAGAATCTAGTCAACTGTCCTTAATACACGACAGTAAACCTCCCGCTTCTTTCAACAGTCGTCGGTGGAGACGTGGGTACAAACCCGATCTCATTTTTGTCAGCGATGCTATATCACAGCAGTGTGTGTAGTCTTTCTGCGAACCTACACCCAACACACAACACAGACCCATTATGTGCCAGGTTTTCTTAGCAGTTCATCCACAATCTGTGCCATTCAGAAAGCGGTACAACTTTAAGAAAGCTGACTGGTTGAAGTACGAAAAGCGCTTAGATGAAATGGTAGCAGACATCGAACCTGTTCCAGAGGTATATGATGTGTTCATCCATGCCGTGCAAGAATGCTCGCGCACGTCAATCCCAAGAGGCTGTAGGTCTCAGTACATACAGGGTCTAGACGCCAGTACAGTAGATAAGTTAAATGAGTACCTACTGCTCTATGAAGAAAATCCTTTCAGTGAGGACACTATTCAGGCTGGTCAACAACTAATCCAGTCCATGGGTGAAATAAAGAGAGAAAATTGGGTTAAGTTGATGGAAGAACTAGATATGGCAAGAAACAGCAGAGAAGCTTGGAAGCTACTTAGACGTCTGAACAATGACCCCACGAAAAGGCCTCTACATAGCAACATTACTTCTAACCAGATAGCTCATCAGCTCCTAATAAACGGCAAAACAGATAAGCGAAAAAGACCACCAAAATTTCAAAGAAATATCGAACAAGAAACATCCAGTCTGTCTAATCCCTTCACTACGAACGAGCTGGAAAACGCCATAAAAATGAGCAAAACTGGCAAGGCAGCCGGTCTAGATGACATGCGTATGGAGCAGATACAGCACTTTGGGAATGCTGCCAAACAATGGATCCTACAGGAAGACTAATGTGGTTGCAATCCTGAAAACTGGTAAACAGCCTACAGATCCAAAGAATTTCAGACCAATATCACTCTTGTGCCATCTATATAAAATTTTTGAAAGAACACTTCTGAACCGTATAACACCAGTGGTCGAACCTTTTCTAATCCCAGAGCAGGCTGGATTTAGACCAGGAAGGAACTGCTATACACAGATCCTTAATCTGACACAGCACATAGAAGATGGATTTCAGCGTGGTGATATTACTGGAGTGGCGTTGTTGATCTCTCTTCAACATATGATACTGTACAACACCAGATAGTTCTCAGGAAGTTTTACAATCTAACTATGGATTTTAGGCTCACAACGATTATTGCCACGCTGTTGCAGAACCGACGTTTCTTTGTTGAATTCCAAGGACAGCGGAGTATGTGGAGAATACAGAGGAACGGTCTCCCACAAGGCAGTGTCCTAGCACCAATGCTATTTAACATATACCCCACCAACGACCAACCTCTTCCACCTCACACAAGGAGCTTCCTGTACGCAGATGACCTGGCCCTGGCAACTCAGAGTAAAAACTTCGAGCAAGTGGAATAAAACCTTACTGCTGCTTTGAAGATGCTCTCAGATTATTATGAGGAAAAATCACCTCAAGCCAAACCCATCGAAAACTAATGTCTGCGCCTTTCATTTAAATAACAAAGAAGCCCCGCGGAAGCTGTGTGTGAATTGGAAAGGAATGGAGCTGGAACATAGCAATACTCCAGTTTACCTTGGTGTTACCCTGGATCGTTCGCTGACCTTCACCACACGCTGAACCAAACTCAAGGCAAAAGTCTCACTACGAAACTGCCTATTGCGTAAGGTAACTGGTTCTGGATGGGGTGCCCATCCCCAGACAGTAAGGACAACTGCCCTAGCAATCTGCTATCTGCTGATGAATATTCTAGTCCCGTGTGGTACAAATCAGCTCACGCAAAGAAAGTCGACATTGCCTTGAATGAAACCTGCAGGCTAACCACAGAATGTTTAAAACCAACACCACAGAATTTGTATTCACTTGCAGGTATAGCTCCACCTGATATTAGATGCGAGGTGGCCGCTAATATCGAGAGACAAAAGGTTTGTAGCATCTCAGCCCATCCACTCCATGAACATCAACCACCACCAGCTCGATTGAAGTCCAGGAAGAGTTTTCTAGTCTTCTGCTCCACTTGATTCTGACCCAAAAAAGGCCAGGGTTAAGCAATGGAAACAAAGGTACCCAGATCATCCGGAACGTGTTGAAATTGAAGAAAAGTTGCCACCTGGTCACGAAGAGGGATGGTGTATATGGAAGTAGTTAAACAGACTGCGGACCGCCATTGCAAGATCTGAGGACAATCTTGTGAAACGGGGCATCGTGCATGGTGGGGACTCATTGTGCGAATGTGGAGAGTAACAGACTTCTAGGCACCTCTTGCACTGTCGTCTATGCCCAGATTCGTGTACAGGGTTGGAATTGTCACTGACTGGAAACAATGCCATCAATGTAGCCAAATACTGGTCACAACTTGTGTAAATAATGTATATATAGTGTAGATATTTTCATGTAATACTTGCTTTCTCCTTTTTTATTTTTATGTATGTTCTTCCACTTGTTATACTTCATATACAAATTTTTTCAAGTGCTTCATTCATAACTATATACAATTATAACTGTTTTTTTGCTATTTGCTTTACGTCGCACCGACACAGATAAGTCTTATGGCGACGACGGGATAGGAAAGGCCTAGAAATTGGAAGGAAGCGGCCTTGGCCTTAATTAAGGCACAGCCCCGGCATTTGCCTGGTGTGAAAATGGGAAACCACGGAAAACCATCTTCGGGCTGCCGACATTAGGGCTCGAACCCACTATTGTTCATGTACATCTTTCATACTCAGTACATATATTCAGTATCTCTTCCTTGTATATATTGGTACCTCTGACACGAATAAATAAAATACCGTTTTTTCCACATCTGTGTAGCACATGTAGATTTGGCCTAGTTTTACGGCCGCATGCCCTTCCTGGTGGTAACCCTATATGGAGGGATGTAATCACTAAGGAGCGGATTTTAATGACCTAAAACGTTCGAAATATGCAAGCAAATATGTCCCAAAAATCTTTAATGCCGGTATATGGGAGAAAAAGGAAAAAACATGACCTCAAATTATAATTGATTAATTTAGGCCTAAAAATGAACATTTGACAGTTTTGTTTGTTACAATCAAATTCTGTGAATCACAAAGTTATTTTTATCTTCATATATGGCAGCACACGTCCGCTGAAAAATCAAAAAATAATTAGCAACGGATGATGATCTGATAAAAAATCTGACTAGTTCTGAATCGGCTAATTTCTATTGTTCTGGGGTTACCCGTGGAACGCAGAGGTGAAAGAAGGTGCCGGGATGAATGGGTCTAACTACAATGCCAAGAATAGAATTTAGAACTTAAAGTGAAGGTTATATTTTCGAAAAACAACAAGTTAACAAATTCTCACTTAGTGAGATAATAATGACATTTCCGGCACAAAAGAAAATTGGAAACAAGATTTAGAAAATCTAAGATTTCAGAATTTTAACACTCTTGGGCTTCAAGCCCCAAGTTTTACAATTTTTGAGCTCCCAGCTCAAATTTACAAAAAGCACAAATTTACACAAGGGCAGAAATCCCTCAATACATGGAGCGCTTGCTCCCAACTCACAATATCAAGCCTCCCAGAGGCACTTTTACAACACTAGAAAAGAGCTGTCGTGCTCTCAGTTTTCAAAGCCTATTCAAGGCGATATCAGAAAATTACAATCACTCGCCATCAAGGCACAACTTACAAATTTGAAACAGAGGTATCTACTACCCAACCTATTGGGCCGTTGCGGAAAGAATCAGGTTAAGTAAATGGCCAGAAACACAAATTGAATAGAGGCGTGTACTTGCACTCCTAGATGTGAATTCTTAAAACCTAAAGGGCACTAGGCCGATGGAACAGGGGCTATTCCCAAACTATGGAGGTGACTCGTATCAGAATAAATTAAGACATTACGGAAAGGAAGAAAACCAGTTACAAAGCGTAGTCACCTCAAACCAATATGAAGGCGAGCTCGAGAGGATACATCACTCTCTATCCCCGATTTACAGTTAAAGATTTTATGAAGTTATTACATAAGCCGGCCGAAGTTACATTTTCAGAAAAGTAGGTTACATAGTTAAAGTTTCGGACCTCTCCCTCGGGTTAAACTGCAGAGCTAGCAAGAAATAAAGATGTTAAGTGGCCATTACCTTGTAGGTGTACTGCTGCCTGATGAAAGAGGCGCCTCCTGCTTGACACACACACTACGTTAGATGACGATCAATTGGCCAAGAGACGAGAAAATCCGCAGTTTATAAACCCTCGGGGAAAGTTCGAGACCTTTCACGAATAAACCAGTCACACCCTCTCAATTTATTGGTCAGTTTGAAAGGTTACACTCCAAATCGAAGAAGAAGGCCGTGATAGGTTGAAAATTAATTACAGCAATTTCGGATTGGCTGGATTCAAAACTGGTGGAAAGAAAATATAAATATTGCCAACCCAAAAATAAATGAACGTCAATTAGTAAAAAAACTTATGAATACAAAACTTCTTCAAATCAAAGGTTCTTTCACTTCGCACCAGAGTGCATTATCATAGTTTTTCAGCAGTGACATATATGGAAGAATGCCCAAACTTCTTGATGAAGGGCAAACAAAGCAATTAGAAATTCACACAGTACAGGAAACTACACAATGACAAAATTACATCAAATTTCTGTGGTGACATCTTCTGAGTAAAGTTCTAACTTGTTGTATTATTGGTTTCACATTTGGTAGATAGAGGAGTTCTTTTAGGCGCTCATTTTGAACGCGCGGCGTAGAGGTGTACCTCCCGGTACATCTATAAAAATGACGATGAAAATATCCATACCTTGTGCACCTTTCGTTTATTAAAGTTCCCGCGGTGACTCCCTCTATTACGCCGCGTTGGAGCATTAACTGAATATACACCTGTTTAAATATTGCTCCGGCTACAAAATTCAAAGCATCGGGTCGTAAATCATACCTAGACTCTGAACTGAGATATAATTTATGAACACGAACTACAACAACATGGTGCATATTCGCTTCTCAGGGTAAATTCGCTTCATTATATTCCCATACGCTTTAGACAAATTGTAGATTCCGTTGAAGAGTATCCGTCCGTTGAAACAGTCACTCCGTATCCATACGTGAAAGAAATTATCTAATCATCACCTAGTATTTAGCGTAAATTAATTCCATAGATCCGTATATTATCATACTACTATGTACTACAAGTTACTTAAGGAATAGAAACGCGAAATCAAAATTATATCTAGTTTATTAGCATGCTAATGTATTATAAAAATGAATAATATGCATCTATCGGCAATAAAGAAAGGAAAATCGTGTGAAATTACAAATATCATTCTCAAATGCTTGGCTTCCGAGATAAACATATTTGAAAGATCTTTAAGTTATCATCATATTTGCTTACATTTTCGTTAAGTTTCAAAAATATACCATATCTTCCATGTTTAAATTGATACAAGGGGAAAAATAGGGACCAAAACTTTATTAATCCAAGGAGGAGTGGAATATCTTCCTTTTAATATTGTTTGGGATTTTCTTTGGGGCATCATTTAGGTTTCATCTTTCTTTTCGGTCTGTTTGACCAAATTTACTTGGATACATGTTTGGATTCTTGTTTGTGACTCATCACGTTACGAGATAAGCATTACCATGTTTAAATTTGGCTTCAAAACACCCATAAAGTTATTAATATTCCTATCATAACCCAAAATGAATAAATTAAAACAGTACATCACCATATGTACAAAATAAATCAAATAATCTTACTACAGAGTGCCATAGATACGATAGTACGTCAGTCTAACCTGCGAAAATCGTGCCATGCATTCCTATTCATGTGCCAATATATTTACATATTCTCAAATATCTCTTCGCTGTGCCAAGGTTTTGTCAAAGTAAACCGTACTTCATATTAGCGTTAACGTGCTGACCTTCAAATATGTAAATGTGCGAGACTCCACTCTATTCCTGAATATATATATTACGTAATGTATAACAAACACGTAACCTATCAATATCTTCCGCTGAAAGTTACTACGAGACACATTATGCTTGGCTCGAGACATACATTCAACTTAACATGGCCTAAATCCTTCACTTGCAGTGCTAATCCAAATATAAATATAATATGTAACACAGGAATTCGCAATTCAATCATCTATCCCATTCTCAAGCAACGAACAGAACCATATCTCCTCACTCTAATTACAACTTGCCACATTAACATTCCATTTCCTTCATATATATATATATATATATATATATATATATATATATATATATATATATATATATACCTCCATATTTAAAAATATCTTCATTCAATTCCACTTAAATAACCTCTGTGTTACGGTAGCAATACTTAATAACCTGATTATTCTCTCATACACTGCAACTTCGTAATATTTCAAATATTTCCTTACAATACAATTATCGTACTGGCCATGATTGCAACACATATTGACCTGAAGTTTTACGTTACGTCTCTTATCTCGCCTGCATTTTCTACAACCACAACTGGTTAAACGTTTCACGGTCTACATGTATGGATTGGCACTAAACATGCACAAATACTCAATCAGATCTAGTTTCCATTAACCTTAAAATTATTACATTAGCACCATAGTTATATTGTAGAAATTGGCACATTTCATCGGCTAATAATTGGCATTTATATTCGCATATCCTTTCATTGGCACTACATCTCTTACTTCTAGCACTCCTGTACACATATAAATATTTTTCATCAATTGATTTCAAATTCATTACGATGCAACTCATAATACTTATCTCGTAACGGGATTTTGCTGCTGGATCTCTCCTGGTCTACGGCATCTTGGAGTAGGCAGCCCCTGCGATCCAAAGATTACGTCATCTGCGGCTCCGCCTGGGGATCTTGGCTTGAGCTATTTAGTCTTGAGCGACCATTACCATCTGTTTAAGCTGAGTCCATCTTGTCACCAGTTCTCATGCAATCATAAAAGAACAAATACATAGTAGAATTCATAGTATACTGGTGAATAGTAGGCTACTCAATACGTAATATTTGTTTTCAGAATCTGGTATTGCTCGAGAATATTCTTTTCTTTTAAATTTAGAGATTTCTCTAATTCGGCCTACTTCTTGCTATTTCTTTCGCTTAAACAGATATTGTCTCCCTCCTGGAAACAATAAATTATGCCTTCCTTAGCAAGGATTTGCCGTTATAATACTACTTTCGGCAATGTATAACTCGGCTGAAGTTTCCTTTCGTTTCTGAGTTTAGGTGTTACAGTAACGAATATTTCCTTCAAATCTACGCCTTTTCTGCCGATATTTTTGCAGATGTAATCTTCACTGCTGTTCGTATATTAATACTTTAGTATTTAACGTTGCGTTGATCCTTTTATATCCTTCCGTGTGTCGTGCTGCTCCTCTTCAACTCGTAATTTTTTCTTCTCAAGGTAGTCAAGAATCGGTTTCATTCAAATTTTTTTTAGTCCATCATTATTTAATCTCGAGATTCTTTTTCCTTGCGGCCGGACGATATCGATTTACTAGATCTCTACTCTGTGTACTTGCACATTACCTGAAGCTATTGTGCGCCATATTTGTCCACTGTTTCCATGACATTTACGGCCGCTAATGTAACGTAATGGTACACTTGTCTTAGTATTCCTTTCCGGCAGTGAGATTGCACTGGATGATCATGTGCATTTTCAAATTGCAGAACTCCAACCCCCTTCGGTAGCCAGACAGAATGTTTCTGTACCTGGAGAAACTCCGCTCGACGTCACACGATGTTATGGAGGCAATATGAACAAGGTTATGTCCTCCGGAGGAAACTGCCGCTGAAAATCCTCAATGGTACAGTATACAGAACTTACCCGTATCTGCCTACGCATGGTGCTCGGCTATCTAGATTGATGTAGGCTACGTAGTACACTGATTTGTTCATTATTATTACTGCGCTGTACTATTGCATACAGTATGATGCAGTATATCATTTCGGCACTATAACAACACTATATTACACTATTTCACAACTCTGGATATACGCGCCTTCCACCACAACACACTATACAATAGTTCACAACACTAAGCTTTCTTCCATAGATCAAACAAAGAAACTTGTTTTCTCTTCTTTCTTCCCGAATGCAGTCCTGAGCTGAGTACATTAGTTCAAGAAGCTATATTTCATTTTATTTTATTTTTTTATTTTGCTATTTGCTTTACGTCGCACCGACACATATAGGTCTTATGGCGACGATGAGATAGGAAAGGTACAACCCCGGCATTTGCCTGGTGTGAAAATAGGAAACCACGGAAAACCATTTTCAGGGCTGCCGATAGTGGGGCTCGAACCCACTATCTCCCGATTACTGGATACTGGCCGCACTTATGCGACTGCAGCTATCGAGCTAGTTCAAGAAGCGTGGAAGAGTTAGACGTAATGGCAAATTGCTGTATGGCACAAATACACTATAGACCCTTTTCGTGGTTTTGAATCTTGTTTTGATTGATGCTTGTTGTTTAAAGGGGCCTAACATCGAAGGTCATCGGCCCGTATCGGCCCGAATCTTGTTTTGATCTTCATCTTCTTTCTAGCCTCCTTCTTCCGTCTCCTCCTCTTTCTCGGCCTACATGGGCTGTAGCCGATTCGAAATTGTGATGTGTCGTAAGTTATTCGTCAGTTCCAATAAAGTTACCTGATTCGCAGTGAACGTTTCTAGCCTCACACAAGTCGGATACTGCCGACACGCTTTCAAGCGCTTTATTCATTCCATCCTCTCTATCACTGTACCTGTTTATTTTAGAAGACGGATTACTGGCCTTTCGTTCACAGAAATTTCTGAAGTGTCCAAGTGAAGAAATAGAAAGACAGGTGCTCTGATGGCAGGGAAGTCCAAACACGTGCTTCAATTTTTCCTTACACCGAGCTCCATAGATGCAGTCACTTAAGTGCGGCCAGTATCCAGTATTCGGGAGATAGTGGGTTCGAACCCCACTGTCAGCAGCCCTGAAGATGGTTTTCCGTGGTTTCCCATTTTCACACCAGGCAAATGCTGTACCATAACCAAGGCTGCGGCCGCTTCCTTTCCACTCCTAGCCCTTTCCTGTCCCGTCGTCGCCATAAGACCTATCTGTGTCGGTGCGACGTAAAGCAACTTGTAAAAATAAAAGTTTTTCTTTACAATGACATTGATCATGCCAGCAACGGAAATGCACAAATATTGTACGTAGGATTACATCAGTTCGTAATACGCATTGCACGACCAGATTTTAAGAATTCTTTCATTATTCGTTTCCATTTCCACGTTGAAGAGATTCCACATTATTCATGTTTATTCAAGTTCCGCCTTGAGCAAGTTTTACTGAATTTTATTTTATATGTTATATTCCTTAAGAACATCCACGTATATGTGATGACAAATCTTGGGTACTTTTACAAGAGGATACGTCGAAGAGACATAAAATATACCTTTCCTCAACTTGAGACACAGTAAAATCGTCCGTAGTTTCGTCTGCTTGAATGGCCACAAATTCGGATAGCGCAAGTTCTTTTTCTACCTTTTCCCTGACTGCATAACTAACAGATCGGATCAGTTCATTATGCATTTCCGGATATGTAGACGTAAAAACAGAGCTGGTTTCAAGATGGTCTTTCACAAAGGGTTCTTCAACCGAGAGTAGGCTCGATGTTTCTAAATAATTTACTTTGGTAAGTGACTCTTGATCTTTTTTTTCTATTTGCTTTACGTCACACCTACACAGATAGGTCTTACGGCGACGATGGGATAGGAAAGGTCTAGGAAGTGGAAGGAAGCGGCCGTGGCCTTAATTAAGGCACAGCCCCGGCATTTGCCTGGTGTGAAAATGGGAAACCACGGAAAACCATCTTCAGGGCTGCCGACAGTGGGGTTCGAACCCACTATCGCTCGATTACTGGATACTGGCCGGACTTAAGCGACTGCAGCTATCGAGCTCGGTCCTGGTCTTCTTGGTGTCCTCTAAAGGCCAGTTCTTACGTGCGATATAGGGCCCGGATTTATATGCACTAAAAACCTGAAAATATGCATGCAAATATGCACTAAAAAGTTACAATATATGCACGGAAAATAAGGAAATATGCTCTTAAAAACATGCAATTTTATTCACTTACCTATTTACAGGTATCATTTATTGCAAAAAGAAGCATCACAATAGGTAACTAGTAGTCTTTCAATGTTTTCTGGAGACAAACTATGTCTGTTGTCCGTCAAAATGAGTTTATAGGCTGAAAATGATCGTTCTACATCAACTGACGTAATTGGACATTACTTATACATGGGCACCAACGTTTCGGAGCATACATCTGGCAAGGATACCCTAGTTCCACTCAAGTATTGACTAATTAACTTAATCTTCTTCAGTCCTGGGTTCGAATTCAACACCTTTTCTAACTTGCATTTAATCTTCTCTCCAATTTCGCCTGGAGCGTAATTCAACGAAGATGCAGCTTTTTCAGCGAGATCAAGTGATTCATGGAGGGGAGTACCAGAAGATTCTAAGCTCTCAATGGCTTTTGGAAGTTTAGAAAAATGTGCATGAATGAAATTCACATCTTGATAAACAGTAGCGGTTTCAAACACACCTTTTGCATCACGGACACACGCAATATGTTCATCTTCAAGTTTTGTAACCACTTCTTTCACTTCATTAAAATGCTCCTGATAAAATGATACTGCAGATAACCATGTCCCCCACCTAGTCAGGACAGGTTCAGGTGGCAAAGGAACTTCAGGTAGACAATCTTTGTAGAGCTGGACACGAGCTGCTTTCAGAAACAGTTTCTTCCCACATCCAATTAAATTGTTAACAGCTGGAAACTGTGCGCGTATTTCTTCTGCAATGCGGTGTAATCCGTGCGCTAAACAGGTTACGTGTATGAGTTTTGGATAAAATACTTGGAGGGCCTTTGCTGCTTTCAACATATACGAAGCTGCATCTGTGAGCAGTACAAGCACTTTACAACAATTAGTCTCAATTTCAGATGGCCACAATAGTCGCAGAGAATCATTTACAAATCTTGCTATTGTGCTATGGTTGGTTTTCACTAGTACTTTACAAGCAAGAAGATGTGGCTTACCGGGTTCGTCTGGATGTAATTTACCAACCACGAAATTTGCTATGTAACGGCCACACGAATCCTTTGTCTCATCCACCGATATCCAGACACAGTTCCTTCCGATATCAGAACGGATCAATTCCAGGGTAGATTCATATAGCGGAGGTAGGTAATTTTTCCTAAGATTTGATTCATCTGGTATTTTTTGATTTACGCAATATTTCTCGAGAAATGATCGCAGAACTGGATTGTTTCATTTATTCCATGGAATGTTGCTGCATACGAAAACCCTACAAAGATCATTTGAAAATGTATTAAGACTACAGGACTTGGGCTTTACCTGTGTAAGAAGTAGTTGTTGTGGTGTGCTGTTCTTCTCCTCCTTTGCTTTAATATGTGCAGTTGTTTTTGAATGCTCTTCAAGCTGAAATTTCTTTTCACATTTCACTTCCTTTGAGCAAACTTGACAGTACACGATGACACCATCTGTTGAATAGTCCCTATTACCCGACACCCACTGATTTAGTAAATCTCTTCTGCTGCTCTTTTCCTTAGGCATTTTTTAAGAACTAACACTTTTAGAAATGAGATGCAGGGCATTAAAATGGAACGTAACTAGTGAACTGAAGATACTTCTGTCCTGACCAAGTGCCCAGCCCCCTGAGATTATTATCTGCTGTGGTAGAGAAAGGAGTTCAGGGAAGTCCAGCCTGCCTACCCACACCTAAGCTATCTGTTGCCATTGTCAGTTGTGAATGTAAAGTGCCGTTACACAGACAGTCGAAAATACCAACTAGCGAGGGATACACATAAAATAGGCAACTAGCTAGGGATGTACAAAACAGATTTATTTTAGTAGTTCTTGTAATTATCCTTAAATTCAGACATTATATACCGGAATATGCTGTTACATCTAGAATATGCACTAACCCTCAAAATATACTGACTGACAGAGCAAATGCAACACCAAGAAGGAGTGGTTCGAAAGGGATGAAAGTTGGGGAAAAACAGAGACGGCACGGACGAATAATTGATGTTTATTTCAAACCGATATGCAGGTTACACAATGCGCACGGCATCGACTCAGTAGGATGTAGGACCACCGCGAGCGGCGATGCACGCAGAAACACGTCGAGGTACAGAGTCAATAAGAGTGCGGATGGTGTCCTGAGGGATGGTTCTCCATTCTCGGTCAACCATTTGCCACAGTTGGTCGTCCGTACGAGGCTGGGGCAGAGTTTGCAAACGGCGTCCAATGAGATCCCACACGTGTTCGATTGGTGAGAGAGCCGGAGAGTACGCTGGCCACGGAAGCATCTGTACACCTCGTAGAGCCTGTTGGGAGATGCGAGCAGTGTGTGGGCGGGCATTATCCTGCTGAAACAGAGCATTGGGCAGCCCCTGAAGGTACGGGAGTGCCACCGGCCGCAGCACATGCTGCACGTAGCGGTGGGCATTTAACGTGCCTTGAATATGCACTAGAGGTGACGTGGAATCATACGCAATAGCGCCCCAAACCATGATGCCGCGTTGTCTAGCGGTAAGGCGCTCCACAGTTACTGCCGGATTTGACCTTTCTCCACGCCGACGCCACACTCGTCTGCGGTGACTATCACTGACAGAACAGAAGCGTGACTCATCGAAGAACACGACGTTCCGCCATTCCCTCATCCAAGTCGCTCTAGCCCGGCACCATGCCAGGCGTGCACGTCTATGCTGTGGAGTCAATGGTAGTCTTCTGAGCGGACGCCGGGAGTGCAGGCCTCCTTCAACCAATCGACGGGAAATTGTTCTGGTCGATATTGGAACAGCCAGGGTGTCTTGCACATGCTGAAGAATGGCGGTTGACGTGGCGTGCGGGGCTGCCACCGCTTGGCGGCGGATGCGCCGATCCTCGCGTGCTGACGTCACTCGGGCTGCGCCTGGACCCCTCGCACGTGCCACATGTCCCTGCGCCAACCATCTTCGCCACAGGCGCTGCACCGTGGACACATCCCTATGGGTATCGGCTGCGATTTGACGAAGCGACCAACCTGCCCTTCTCAGCCCGATCACCATACCCCTCGTAAAGTCGTCCGTCTGCTGGAAATGCCTCCGTTGACGGCGGCCTGGCATTCTTAGCTATACACGTGTCCTGTGGCACACGACAACACGTTCTACAATGACTGTCGGCTGAGAAATCACGGTACGAAGTGGGCCATTCGCCAACGCCGTGTCCCATTTATCGTTCGCTACGTGCGCAGCACAGCGGCGCATTTCACATCATGAGCATACCTCAGTGACGTCAGTCTACCCTGCAATTGGCATAAAGTTCTGACCACTCCTTCTTGGTGTTGCATTTGCTCTGTCAGTCAGTGTATGTCAAAATATGCAATTGCATATGCGCATATGCATTTTTAAAAAATCCGGGCCCTATGACGTTATGGGGATAATTTGCGCATCCTGATTGGGGTGGCAAACATTACCGGGGAGGGGGGTTCCAGGGGCCCCTTTTGAGAGCAATTTGTGACCTCAAAACTACGGTATTCACAATGTCCTATGTTAATAACTTTAATTTTATAATCAAACCTACCAAACCGCTGTAAAGTAAAGAACATTCACACGCAATTAAGAATGAGACACACCGGTAATTCAAATTTATTTGTTACTTGGCGTCTTTTTATCCGTAAATATAAGAATAAAGCTGACAACTTTTAGTTAATTTTGAGAATTGCACTTTGTAATACAGTTGCACTCTCTCAAATGGGGCTTTATTCCCGCCGCCAATTTTCGCTAGATTGTTGCCTTTTCAATGTCTCCTTCGCTCGGAAAATACGCGTACAGTATGTAATCTGAATATCTGATCGAGACAGTCGTGTAGAGCCACACCCCGCAGTCTGTCGCTTTCGGCACCTACCCGTCAGCACTTTTTCGGAACTTGTTAGTGACATTTGAATTAGAACTGAGAGGAGAAGATAAAAACTGAGCAATAAAAAAATATATTTCTATCAACATAACTTCAAAATTAAACCCCTGAAAGAATGGAAGTTTCTCCCCCACTTTGAAAATAGCTCTCTGACTCAAAATTAGAACCCGTTCCTCAGCGAAGAGGGGATTTCCTCTCTGACGGGAGATGAATATCGCCTGTCAGCCAGATAGTTTTTCCGCCGGCAGTGTCGAACCAGAGACTTTTCCGACTCATCGGCATTTCTCGGAAACAGATGTGTTTTCGCCCTGGGACTCCCAGGTACTCGCCCTCAACAATACCAACAATTTCATTGACGAATGCGCGCGGCAAGCGGGTGAATCAAATCAAATACGCAGTGTCCATGACCTTGACAAAAACATACCCCTGCTTCCCTTCATCACAGCTCATGCTACACGCTGCTGCGCGGTAAGCGGGTGAAACCAATCTCAGACCTTGGCAAGAAATATGCCTCTTTTTTTTTTGTCGCATCGACACAGATAGGTCTTATGGCGACGATGGGATAGGAAAGGCCTAGGATTTGGAAGGAAGTGGCCGTGGTCTTAATTAAGGTACACCGAGCTCGATAGCTGCAGTCGCTTAAGTGCGGCCAGTGTCCAGTATTCGGGAGATAGTAGGTTCGAACCCCACTGCCAGCAGCCCTGAATATGGTTTTCCGTGGTTTCCCATTTTCACACCAGGCAAATGCTGGGGCTGTACCTTAATTAAGGCCACGGCCGCTTCCTTACTCCTAGCCCTTCCCTGTCCCATCGTCGCCATAAGACCTATCTGTGTCGGTGCGACGTAAAGCAACTAGCAGCTAGCAAATTAAGGTTCAGCCCTAGCATTTGCCTAGTGTGAAAATGGGAAACCACTGAAAAACATCTTCAGGGATGCCGACAGTGGGATTCGAACCCACTGTCTATCTCCCGGATGCAAGCTCACAGCCGCGTGCCCCTGACCGAACGGCCAACTCGCCCGGTTAAATATACCCCTGCTACCCTTCCTCCATTACTTGCTGTGGCACTGTACAAATAGGTTAGCCGCGACGAACGATATTTTTCGCATCAGTTTGGCAGTCTCTTTAGTGTCTATTAGTTTGTAGTCAAATACTAAATTATTTTAATTGTGTAATCATGCCGTACTTATATTTAATTGTAATACATGTGTAATATTGCACCTTTGGTAAAAGTTTTATTGTGTAGTATTGAATCAAAATCTGAAAAAGAAAAAAAAAAACAACTATTATTACCGCACTTAAGTTGGTAAACTGTCAACCTTTGCCTCTCTATCGAAATTCGCTCAGAGAACACACACAAAAAACTTGCCATTTTGTAGCTTTTTTCTTTCTGTTTTGACGTATATACCCCCCACCATATTCCACAAACCGGGTAGTTTTTGTTTTGTGCACAATTTTTTGCCCCTCCACTTCTAACTCCCAACCGCCGCGCGCATTCGTCAGTCTCACTCAGTAAATGTGTCTCTTACTTTGTTAATGTGTAATCAAATACTAAGTGACATTTGAAATGTATAACACGCGAAACTTCTATTTAATTGTAATACATGCGTAATTATTGTTCCTTTGGAGAAAGTTGTATTGTATAGTATTAATATTACCGCACTAAAGTTGGTAGAGTCATCCTTTATGTCTCTGTCGAAATTCGCTCAGAGAGTATTAGAAAAACATACCCCCGCTATCGTCTTCAGACCCGGGTACTTTTTGTTTGTTAAGTTCTGTGCCCGTACCACACACACACAAACACACACACATACACTTCCAAGTCCCAGTCGCCGCTACTGACCGTAGTAGCTTTTGTAAATCCTTATTTTCACATGGTACGACTTAACACATTATTTGTTTTAAACACGTGAGAATAATGAAGAATATACACTGACTGACAGAGAAAATGCAACACCAAGAAGGAGTGGTCAGAACTTTATGCCAATTGCAGGGTAGACTGACGTCACTGAGGTATGCTCATGATGTGAAATGCGCCGCTGTGCTGCGCACGTAGCGAACGATAAATGGGACACGGCGTTGGCGAATGGCCCACTTCGTACCGTGATTTCTCAGCCGACAGTCATTGTAGAACGTGTTGTCGTGTGCCACAGGACACGTGTATAGCTAAGAATGCCAGGCCGCCGTCAACGGAGGCATTTCCAGCAGACGGACGACTTTACGAGGGGTATGGTGATCGGGCTGAGAAGGGCAGGTTGGTCGCTTCGTCAAATCGCAGCCGATACCCATAGGGATGTGTCCACGGTGCAGCGCCTGTGGCGAAGATGGTTGGCGCAGGGACATGTGGCACGTGCGAGGGGTCCAGGCGCAGCCCGAGTGACGTCAGCACGCGAGGATCGGCGCATCCGCCGCCAAGCGGTGGCAGCCCCGCACGCCACGTCAACCGCCATTCTTCAGCATGTGCAAGACACCCTGGCTGTTCCAATATCGACCAGAACAATTTCCCGTCGATTGGTTGAAGGAGGCCTGCACTCCCGGCGTCCGCTCAGAAGACTACCATTGACTCCACAGCATAGACGTGCACGCCTGGCATGGTGCCGGGCTAGAGCGACTTGGATGAGGGAATGGCGGAACGTCGTGTTCTCCGATGAGTCACGCTTCTGTTCTGTCAGTGATAGTCACCGCAGACGAGTGTGGCGTCGGCGTGGAGAAAGGTCAAATCCGGCAGTAACTGTGGAGCGCCCTACCGCTGGACAACGCGGCATCATGGTTTGGGGCGCTATTGCGTATGATTCCACGTCACCTCTAGTGCGTATTCAAGGCACGTTAAATGCCCACCGCTACGTGCAGCATGTGCTGCGGCCGGTGGCACTCCCGTACCTTCATGGGCTGCCCAATGCTCTGTTTCAGCAGGATAATGCCCGCCCACACACTGCTCGCATCTCCCAACAGGCTCTATGAGGTGTACAGATGCTTCCGTGGCCAGCGTACTCACCGGATCTCTCACCAATCGAACACGTGTGGGATCTCATTGGACGCCGTTTGCAAACTCTGCCCCAGCCTCGTACGGACGACCAACTGTGGCAAATGGTTGACAGAGAATGGAGAACCATCCCTCAGGACACCATCCGCACTCTTATTGACTCTGTACCTCGACGTGTTTCTGCGTGCATCGCCGCTCGCGGTGGTCCTACATCCTACTGAGTCGATGCCGTGCGCATTGTGTAACCTGCATATCGGTTTGAAATAAACATCAATTATTCGTCCATGCCGTCTCTGTTTTTTCCCCATCTTTCATCCCTTTCGAACCACTCCTCCTTGGTGTTGCATTGTCACTGTCAGTCAGTGTATTTAGAAAATTTAGCATGAATATGTTGTCATTTGTAAATTTTACTGGCTTTTTTCCATGCTATTCAAATTATATCAGTAGGCCTACCTACCGTAACTAATAAGAGATCTTTTGGATATACACCGTCTACTTTGCCTCCCCTCGGACTAGGCCACTGTTTGTAGAGTATTAAAATTTCAACTTTGTTTTCCACAAAATTATGCAGCAACCACATCGACTTTCACATCTTCGGCTTAGATGAGTGTTTAATTTATCTTTATGATCTGATTTTATGCTAATTTTATTTCTGAACCGGAAAGAGTTAATATCCATGGGAAGAAATGCTATATTAATGTTGCAAAAGTTTGGAAATGAATATGCGAACCCTCATCACCAAATTTCATGAGCCGCCACTGATCATAACACAAAATAGCCTTAATCATTTTTCACGTATAAACGTCTGCCTATCATGTCTTTTTGCAAACAAATAGTCAGAAGAGAAATGTCAACAGAAAAATGTTAACCCGTATTCTCTCAGGATGGACTGCTGAAATCTTCAGGAGAGAGATAAAAGTCCTTTCGTTTTCTCCAAAATTCCTAACCTGAATTTGTTGAGGATGGTGCAAATTAGACCCACGTTTATTTATAACGTAGCCCTGGTATGATCCTGGTTTATGCCATTTTCTGAAAAAAAAGCTATTTTCTTCTTTCTTTCCTTATACGCGGATGTCATACCAGTATGCTGAGAAAGTACGGTACCGTAAAATGGGGTGATTAGGGACAAAGGGGTGAATAGGGACAAAAACAGGAAAAATAATAATTTATTTTCAAAATGTCAACTAAAGATATTTTGTTCATTTAAGGGAAATTGAAGTGTTCTTCATTCTTTTACCTTTTTAGATAGTCTAAAGATTTATACAAGAACAAATTTTTGTCAGGCTGGCCAGCCTGTAAGGCAGTTGATGTTTTGGCGCCATTTTTTTGGTTCAGGAAAACTTTAGTTGGTGAGCTAATTTCAGAGGCTGAAACGGTGTGTTACGATTATAATTACATTCGGTGATTTTTTTTAACTACTTCTGAAGTTTCTAGAAGATTCCTGTGACTAAACTGTGCATTATTTAATATTTTTTAGAGACTTGTACCACATACCGGTAACTTGAAGGTGGGGTGAATAGGGACAATGGGGAAAAAGTATAAGAGAGACCCTCATTCAAAAACTCATTTACCTGTGGATGCTGAAATAGTGGAAAAGGCAGTTTTGAAAGTGAAAAGTGGCATGTCAATACTTTCAGCAGCAGAGAAATTCAACATTTCAAAATCTGCTTGACAAAGATATGTTGCTAACACAGATGGAGCCATAGAGTCTATGAAGAAGAAAGGTGGGCAGACAATTTTATCATACGATTTCGAGGAGGAATTGGTAGTGTATTCTGACATGTTGTAGAACAAGGAATAGGAGAAGAAAACTGGGTGAAGGTAAAGTTTTTATACGATCGAGGTGTGGAAATGGTCTTTGTAGGAAAGGTACTGAAAGTGATAAACCCAGGACGAAATTACGTAGGAACATTTCTCAGGCAGTCTACGAAAGTGTATGGTATTTATCTGTTCCCAAATGTAACTGATGAGTTTGAGTTCGAGCAGACACAGGTGATAACATTCTAAAGCCACCGGTTGTAAGAAGGGGAAGATATACTTTCAGTGAATTGTAAAGATTTCTGTTTGTTTGTTGTGCCAAACATGTAAATTCTGCACCCATAATAAATACATTGTACATTAAAAGCTGTTTAGAAACATACATTGTGTCCCAAGCAACCCAAACACCGGTTAGAATAGGGACATCCATTTAAAATACCGAGTGTCCCTATTGACCCTATCACTGGGGTGAATTTACCGAGCTCGATAGCTGCAGTCGCTTAAGTGCGGCCAGTATCCAGTAATCGGGAGACAGTGGGTTCGAGTCCCACTGTCGGCAGCCTTGAAGATGGTTTTCCGTGGTTTCCCATTTTCACACCAAGCAAATGCCGGGGCTGTACCATAATTAAGGCCACGGCCGCTTCCTTCCAACTCCTAGGCCTTTCCTATCCCATCGTCGCCATAAGAACTATCTGTGTCGGTGCGGCGTAAAGCCCCTAGAAAAAAAAAAAGACCTATCTGTGTCAGTGCGACGTAAAGCAAATAGAAAAAAAAAAAAAAAAACAGGAAAAACGGGTGAATAGGGACAGCCCTTTAAAATAATATATACAGTTCTACAACTACAGGAGAATATTCTGTGTGTATAAAATATAAACACGCGAGTTTTTTTTAACAGAGAAAATTATCCCGTTAAAGTTAACCAGTTCCTTCAGAAGTTACTAAGCAAAAACTGAAAAAATTGTCCCTATTCACCCCATTTTACGGTATATAGACTACATTAGTTCACATCCTGAGTACCTACCCGGATGAGGATAATTCAATTTGTTTTAAGAAAAAGTGTTTATTTCCATGTGTCTGTGTCTGGGTTTGTACCGTATGCTTATAAGTAGACACTAGAACAACACGTTATCAGTTAAGTTTACGGCCACAGCAAGTGCGTGGGACTGATGGGTTGCTGAACCCTCTGCCGCAAGCGTGCATTTAATACGAAAGAGGTCTATGTACTGTTATATCCTTCTCGATCTGCATCCAACGGCTGCGAGTAGGCAGTGGATTCAAGAGAACTTTTGAACGCTACGGCAGGCGACGCAAATACAGTACCTATGTTGTGTTATGTTGTGTTGGATAGTCACAAAAGACAAAAGTTGCCAGCACTGATCAATGCGCGGTTCAAATGTTTCAAACTGCGTGTGTGAGGGTGTTGGAGAAATTTAGGTTACATGTAAAATAAATAATGTATACCCTGATATCTGGTCTTTATAAACATATTCATCAGAAAGATGAATATTGTGTGCTGATCCTCGGACTGGATAATGCTGGAAAAACTGTAAGACATTGTCACACTCCTTGAATACATGGAGGCATACTGCTTCTTTTAGGTTATAATTATGTATTTTTAGGTATCTCAGTGTAAAAAATATTACCAAGACTTATTGCCAGGATGCATTGCTTTATTGTAAAAATATATATGTATTAATTATGGTACAATGATGGCCTTCTTTTGAATTTTTTTGACACATATGTTGCTATGAATTTGATAGATATTAGTTGAAATGACTCCTCACGCAGGTAAACAAAGATAAAAATTAAAATAGGATATAAGCATGTCTTGTTCAATTTTATTCATGCTAAGCGAGTTGTGTCAGATTATTTGAAAGGCCTAAGATACACTGATATTGGCGATGGCAAAGCAAACTCGTGTCCTCGCCCTGAGGTCGTGCAGCTCTCTTATCGACACCCCCTCCCCTTGGAGGTGAGCTACATGCGACATTTTAACCGCATACCAGTCCTGCCACTCTTAAATTTTTGGCAGTGCCGGGAATCAAACCCGGGCCTGAGATGCAGATTGGAAAGAAATATACTTAGAAAGGGCTGTGCAAGTATGGAGAAATTGAAGGAACTTACTAGGAAATTGAATCTAGCAAAGAAGTCAGCTAAGGATAACATGATGACAAGCATAATTTGCTATCATTCAAATTTTAGTGAAACATAGAAGGGTATGTATAGGTACTTTAAGGTAGAAACAGGTTCCAAGATGGACATTCCAGGAATCATTAATGAACAAGAGGGGTGTGTATGTAAGGCAGAAAAATTCGGTCAGCAGAATGTAGGGATAGCATGCCTTCCTCTTACCCAGAGGCCCCGGGTTCGATTGCCGGCCAACTCAGGGTTTTTTACCTGCACCTGAGGGCTGGTTCGAGGTGCACTCAGCCTACGTGATTAGAATTGAGGAGCTATCTGACGGTGAGACAGCGGCCCCGGTCTCGAAAGCCAAGAATAACGGCCGAGTGGATTCATCGTGTTGACCACACGACACCTCGCAATCTGCAGGCCTTCGGGCTGAGCAGCGGTCGCTTGGTAGGCCAAGGCCCTTCAAGGGCTGTAGTGCCATGGGGGTTTGGTTTGGTTTAGTATGTAAAGATTGTTGGTTACAAGGATAATGTCCAGATAGAGGAGGTGACTAATACTGAAGAAGTATTAAAATGTACCTATAATAACAATGACATTTACGATAAGATCCAAAAGTTGAAAACTAGATAAACAGCTGGAATTGATAAGATTTCTGGGGGTATACTAAAGACAATGAGTTGGAATATAGTACCATATCTGAAGTACTTGGAGCCTCCATGGCTCAGACGGCAGCGTGTCGGCCCCTCACCACTGGATACCGTGGTTCAAATCCCGGTCACTCCACGTGAGATTTGTGCTGGACAAAGCAGGGGCGGGACAGGTTTTTCTCCGGGTACTCCGGTTTTCCCTGTCATCTTTAATTCCAGCAACACTCTCTATTCTCATTTCATAGCATCTTTCAGTCATTAATAAATCACTTTGGGAGTGGCGACCCCATCGTACTAATAGCCTATATCTGCTTCATTCATTCCATCCCTGACCCGGTCAATGACTGGAAAATAGGTTGTAGGTTTTCATTTTCATCTGAAGTACTTATTTGATTATTGTTTGCATGAGAGAGCTATACCAAATTAATGGAGAGTTGCTATAGTAGCTCCTGTGAACAAAGGAAGGGGTGATAGACATAAAGCTGAAAATTACAGGCCAGTCAGTTTGACATGCATTGCATGTAAGCTTTGGGAAAGCATTCCTTCTGATTATATTAGACATGTTTGCGAAATCAATAACTGAAAAGGTTATTCCCCAGAAGCTAACTTGTAGGATTCCAGCAAGATATAGCCAGTATCTTAGATTCAGGCGGTCAAATGGCCTGTATCGCGATTGACCTGTCGAAGGCATTTGATAGGGTGGTTCATGGGAGACTACTGGCAAAAATGAGTGCAATTGGACTAGACAAAGAAGTGACTGAATGCGTTGCTATATTTCTAGAAAATAGATCTCAGAGAATTAGAGTAGGCAAATCTTTACCTGACCCTGTAATAATTAAGAGGTGAATTCTTCAAGGCAGTATTATTAGACCTTTATTGGACCTTTGTGTTTTGTTATATGTATAAATGATGAATAAAGAAGTATGTTCCGAGCTGTCAGTGGAGAGATGGCGTGGAATGACATCAGTAGACGAATAAGTTTGTGTGGTGTCTTCAAAAGTAGAAAAAATCACAATATGAAGATAAAGTTGGAATTCAGGAGGACAAATTGGGGCAAATATTCGTTTATAGGAAGGGGAGTTAGGGATTGGAATAACTTACCAAGGGAGATGTTCAATAAATTTCCACCGGGCAAGTTGGCCATGTGGTTGGGGGCACTCGGCTGTGAGCTTCCATCAGGGAGATAGTGGGTTCGAATCCCACTGTCGGCTGCCCTGAAGATGGTTTTCCATGGTTTTCCATTTTCACACCAGGCAAATGCTGGGGCTGTACCTTAATTAAGGCCACGGACGCTTCCTTCCAATTCCTAGGCCTTTCCTGTCCCATCGTCACCATAAGACCAATCTATGTCGGTGCGACGTAAAAGCCACTAGCAAAAAAAAAAAAAAATTAATTTCAAATTTCTTTGCAATCATTTAAGAAAAGTCTAGGAAAACAACAGATAGGGAATCTGCCACCTGGGCGACTGCCCTAAATGCAGATCAGTAGTGATTGATTGATTGATTGATTGATTGATTGATTGATTGATTGATTGATTGATTGATTGATTGATTGATTGATTGGAGTTGAATCAGAGATAAGGCTTTTGCAAATGATGTTATTCTGTATAGAGTAATAAATAAGTTACAAGATTCTGAGAAACTGCAAAATTACCTCGATAATGTTGTGAGATGGACAGCAGGCAATGATATGGTGATAAACGTGGTTAAAAGTCAGGTTGTGAGTTTCACAAATAGGAAAAGTCCTCTCAGTTTTAATTACCGCATTGATAGGGTGAAAGTTCCTTATGGGGGTCACTGACCTAGGTGTAAGTAACTTATAAGGAAAGTTCTTCTTTGGGGTAATCACATAAATGGGATTGTAAATAAAGGGTACAGATCTCTGCACATGGTTATGAGGGAGTTTAGAGGTTGTAGTAAGGATGTAAAGATGATGATGATGATGATGATGATGATGATGATGATGCCTGTTGTTTAAAGGTGCCTAACATCAAAGGTCATCGGCCCGAAGATGTAAAGAAGAGGGCATATAAGTCTCTGGTAAGGCCCCAACTAGAGTGTGGTTAGAGTGTTTGGGGCCCTCACCAGGATTACTTGATTCATGAACTGGAAAAATCCAAGGAAAAGCTTGATTTGTTCTGGGTGATTTCCAACAAAAGAGGAGCGTTACCAAAATGTTGCAAAGTTTGGGCTGGGAATACTTGGGAGACAGGAGACAAGCTGCTCGTCTTTCAGTATTTCTTCTTGAGGTCCATGCAGTATGTTCCTGTGTGATAAATATACATTTCCTTAGATCTTTCTTAATCCGTTTACCCTCCAGGGTTCGTTTTTCCCTCGGACCCTGCAAGAGATCCCATCTCTACCGCCTTAAGGGCAGTGTCCTGGAGTGTGAGACTTTGGGTCCAGGGTACAACTGGGAATGGGGACCAGTACCTAGCCCAGGTGGCCTCATCTGCTATGATGTACAGTGGCCTTGTGGGAGTGATAGGCAGATTAGAAGGGATAGACAAGGGCCTCTCGAGGCCTAGTGGATCCCGTTCCAGCACTTGTATCACTTTTCAAATATCGTGGCAGAGCCGGGAATCTGAATCAAACCCGGGCCTCCAGGGGGTGGCAGCTAATCACACTAATCACTACACCACAGAGGTGGACCATTTCCAAAGATATGGAAATTTATTCACTTTGGAATTAGCTTATTTGTCTCAATGTTAAAAATGTTAATTGTGTGTGCTTTGTTAGGGGCATTTGTTAATGTGCTGTTAGTGAGATTTAGAAGCACATAAATAATATTTATAGAAGGAAACTAACTAGTAACTAAGAAAATGATGACAGCTGTGAAAGAGTCTTGATGAAAACTGGTTATCATCTAATATTGCTAGGCTTTTGGCAATGGTTTATGAGTTAAGTTAATGAACTGTATTTGGTGTTCAAGTGGTCTGAGGAAGTGGGACCAGTCACGTAGGCGGTAACACCCTCTCTATGGCCAAAAGATGCGGGCGGGTTTGGCAGATGTGCTGGAAGAGAGAGGTGGGTAAAAGATGAGAGAAATGAAGAAGATGGGAGGGGGGGTTTATGGCCACTTGGCTAAGCATTTTTGAATTGTCATGTGATTACAAAATATTGTTTAGACAAGATAGATACATAAGTTAAATGTATAGTGAGAGGTTCATTATGAGATACTTGAATTCAAGATTTTTAAATTTCTTTTTCTTTTCCTTTCTCCCTTTTTTAATTTTTATTATTTTTTAAAATAATTCCTATGCTTGATATAATATAGGCCTACATTGCAGATACTGAATTATGAATACATATATTGAATAAGAGTTGTATAAAGATGATAATTGTGTGGTTCTATTTGCATTTACACCCCTGTCTTATTTTGTACTTAGTTGTCCTTAGTGCATGGCAATGAAACATACGGTGTTATTAGGCATGTTTCTGAAGCTGAAAGTACTATGAAAAGGGTTATACAAGAGTTTCTAAAGATGTAAAGTTGAAATGTGTATTTAAACTTGAATGTGATGTGAGAAAGTGTAAATTGAGCATTTGATTAGCTGCAGCTTGTAGATGGTTGAGAACTAGCAGTCTATTGTATGGGTGGATATTGTGCTATGAAATTGTTACAAATCTGACCAGATCTTCAAGTATGGGATGGAGATATAGTGAATGGATTGGTATGGTAGGTAGGTCGATAATGCAAATGTGGGCTATTAATTCAGGGCAGTTTGGGAGAGGTGAGAATAAGCTGCATATTTTCCCCCACAGGTGTTACATCAAGGGGGCGGAAGTTGAAGTGTGTTGGGGCACTTGTTGGTTGGTGAAGTGATGTTGGGTGCAATGACTGCAGATGGGATGATTTGCTTTGCACTGGGCTATTGTGTGTTGATTATAATGGAGACATTTTTCGCATGTGGGAGACTGTGGAGGTGGGGCGCGGGACGGTTTGACTGTTTGATGATGACGATTGATTGAGACACCACTGGCAAGTAGTCTGTCCACGTCAGCTGGTGTTGGCAGGAGGATCTGCACCGTGAATGTTGGCCCCACCACATTACTGATGCGGAAGGCCCTCTGAGCTGGTACTCCCTCGGAGTTGAGCTCGGCGACAATTGTTTCTCTTGCGAGTGAGGGATCCACGCCACGGATGACACAGCTTAGCTGATTATAATGTGGTGGTGGAGGTGGGGGTTGAATGTGTGGTGGTGCGAGGTGTTTTATCCGAAGGGTGTTGCTCCAATTTGGGTAGCGAGTTGATTAGCTGCATTGTCTCTGTTGATTTGGATGATTATTCCTTTTGATATCTTCCGGATATTGGCAGTGTCTTCTCAACGCAGATTATAGTGGAGAAGCGTGGAGAAAATGGCTTGGGGTGACTGAAGTTTTGAGGAAGGATTGGAGAGGACAAATGCATGAGTTCCAGAGGGGGTTGGCTGTAGACGTTGATAGGTCGTCTAGTGCTGGAAATGAAGGAATATTCAAGCCGGAAGCTAGTGGTGGTGGTAGTAATGATGGACGGCGGAGAGTGCTGTATGCTGGTATCCATGGGAGGAGATGTTTTGTCTGCTGTGGCTAACTGTAGTGCTGACGCTGATGGTGAATCCACTGCCAGGCGACGAAGTGCTCGTTCCTCTCTGTGGGCTGGACGAGAATTGTGCTCATGTGGAGTAGGGATGCTGAGCTGATGTCACTGGTAGAAAGCAGGCCTTGTAATTTGGAGCTGCGTGGCTGGACATGAGTGCTGTGTGGAAAGCAGCGACAGCGGTGTCTGCGGCGAATTGTCCGAAAGTGGCATTGAAGGTGGTGCTGGTGCTGGTAGTAGCAGGAAAATATGACGTGCATAGGTACATGGTCATTGACTCAAGACCCCAGAGAGATGTAAGAATGCTGGAAGATACAGATCGAAGGTGGAATACTAGCTGATCCACCTAATCGATGGGCATTTCCCGAGGTGAGACTTCACTGATTTGCATTTGGCCTCCTGGCAAGTCTACAATTTTCAAGAGGCAATAAATCTCCATGGATGCTTTCAGTGTTGCAAACATACGGATGGCGAAGGATGACTTACATTTCTATATGAGAGTGTATTTAAGATAGGTCTGTGTGCACTGGTTCCAGAATGTGCAACTATTGCACAGTTTTGGTGACCTCTGACGACTGTTTATGATAGGACATAGGTTAATGTTCCGCTGAATCAAAGAGGACCTGGAAAGAATACCGTGGCATCAGATGTTAGTCAAAGTAAGGGTTAAATGCTGTCTGTTAGTATGCATTTTAAGTCTATATTATTATCACATGACGACTTGTGTCCAAAGCTTTTTGTAAGGTAATACCATTCTAGCCAGTAGGATTTCTGATTTGTCAAACGACCTATCTTGCTTCCAAGCTTGGCAAACTTTAAAACACATACTTTATAGTTTAAAATTATGCTAATATCGTTTTAGATTTTGCTTTTCTTTCCTCTTCTTCGAGGCAGGTTATTTAATACTTCTTAATACTTCTTTATTTCTTTAAAAAGTAAATAATGTTATTTTAAATTATATGTAATACTCAGAACGTAAGTAACAACAACAATGCCAACAACAATCACATTTGATCATAATAGGAATTATTGTAGGTACCTTTGCTATAATTATTGTACCTCTAATTACAGTAGTTGTTAGGTAGAGTGGTATTGCTGTGGTACTTCTTTCTTCTCGTTTTATGACAATTGCTTCAATATGCTCCAGATAGCATTCAAGGAAGAGTTAAGGCGTGACATTTTTGCCCTTAGAATTCTGATAAGTATACAACTTTGTATAATTCTGTACAAAGTGTTTATTTGAGGGCATGCCTCTGTTGTGGAACAGTTAGCACTCTAAGCTATTGCCCTTGGAAGCAAGATTCACAAGGGGGCTGTAATGTCTTGAAAAGTTATGTGTAGCTTATCTCCCTTAGAAGTGTGTCTGAAATGACCTGCACCACCTGTGGTGATATGAGGACACAAATTTACTTTGGAGGGAATGCGCCAAAAGAGATTGTGGTACCGTAGTTCCCAATTTTTTTGATTCCCATTGCCTTTATCATAGGCCTATAAGAATTTGCTCCATACTTAGTGCATACATAACAATTGCAGTTTCATTGGTGTGATTAGATTAGTGGGTTTTAAAAATAAGCGAATCAGGTATTTAAAATTCATGAAGAATATTATTCATAGGACTTCTGTACCAAGTCACATTTTGTTTTTCAAACTATTTAACATCATAATGAATGAACATGTTCTGTATACAACTTATCATAATTTGGAATCAAGGTGAATGCAGTCACTCTCATTTCCCATTTAACAATTTTCATTCAGTACTTGCTATCTCTGTCATAATCAAAAATGTACCTTTGTGGAAATATGTCGCTATGGAATCTTACTTTGCTATAGCTTTTAACAGCAGGTATTCATCTTTTACCAGTATCCAAACCTCAGTACCATGCATACATTTTTTCTTCATTGTATTGTCACAAGACAGCTCAATAAGAATTTTTTCTTCTTCAAAAGTAAATTCAGATACAGTGAGTTGACTGCACAGTACAGGTCATGTAGCTGTAAGTTTGCATTTAGGAGATGGTTAATTCAGAACTCCATTGTTGGCAAAACTGAAGATGGTTTTTCCATAGTTTCTCCATTTTCACACCAGGCAAATGCTGAGGTTATACTTTAATTAAGGCATGGTTGCTGTGTTTCCAGTTTTAGTGTTTTTGTATTCCAATATTGCCAAAAACCTGTATGAGTTAGTGCATTGTTATTTTTATTACTTATTCAAAGTACGCTTGCACTTGGTTGAAGTGGTGCTAGAGTTGGTTTATCACAGTTGGTAGATGACAGCAGGATGAGCAGCAGGTATGTCACTCATCACACAAGTCTCACATCACCGACAGGACCAGATTAATTTTAGAGAAGAATTTATGAGTGCTATAAATGCAAAAAAATTGGATGAATTTCAGAATGGAATATGTGTTGATCGTTCTGGGGCTAGCAACGCTGGAGCAAAAGGAACCACTGTATTACTAAGAACTGACCAGTTGACTGAGCAGTCATGGATTTAGTAGTGCACTGCTGTATTTACTTTACAAAGGAAAGATTTATTATGTCCTCCTATTCAGTACAAGTATATCCATCAATACGGAATGATTTCAATATCTTGTAACTGCTGTATTTGGCAACAGAGCCTGATGACTGAACACCGGACGTAAACAAGCAGTAGTTCCTGGCATGGCCGAGTGCAGTCATATTTTGAACACACAATAGGCCTACTATAATAGGGTTTGAGGGATGTTCCACCATTCAACACAATGTAAAATATTTGAAATTTATTAACCGAAGACTGGTTTCGACTCCCTTGGAGTCATCATGAGGATTGCCTACATACATCTCAGCAGGTTGACATAAAACATAATGACAAAATTATATACACAAGGGCAATTGCCTAAATACATATCAATAGGTTGACCTAAAACATGATGACTGAACACCGGACGTAAACAAGCTGTAGTTCCTGGCATGGCCGAGTGCAGTCATAACCTATGATAATAGGCCTACTTTCATAGGAAACAAAGGAAAATATATGGTGTTCTCTCTGCAAAGGTATCTCACCTAAGTATGCTCGTTTCACCAAATATCTTCATCCAACAAATTTTTAGTTTTTGGTTTATTTTCTGATTAAACATTTATTTAGTTTCAAAATTCAAATATGCAAGCAGTACATTACTACATGTTTGGGCTATTGCTGGCTGAAATGGTGTAACAAAAAACTTATGTCTGGATTTCTTATCCTGTCACCATCTTTTTTGTAAAGACTTGTTGTATGGCCAAGATTTTATTTTATCTTGACACTTGTTTGTTCCTTTCCATTACAAGATTTTATTGAGTTAACCATGTTCAGTAAGAACAGTAAATAGCTTTCAGAACCTCTGGCTACCCAACAGGGACTGAAACAAGAAAATACTCTCTTGTCAGGGGCCTTTGATCACAATGCGTGTCCCTTTAAAATAGGAATAATGAAGCACCAGAACTTGACACAACTGGTAAGTTATTATCAGTGGAGAGAGTCATTTCTTTTTGGTTTTATTAGTTCAGAAGTAGTTGGCAGCCAGTAAACAGTTAATTATAAATGGTATTGACATAGTGGGTGATGATATCTGAAATACAGAATGGAAATGATGAGAAAGTAGAAAAATATATTTCTAATATTTAGTCAGGGCGAGTAAGTTCAGCATCGTCCTGCGTTATTGCTTGGTAAAACGAGTCACTCAAATCCTCTGCTTCTTGAGTTATAGCAAAACTTTGCACCCATATAGGAAAGGACAGCAAAACACTATTAACAGTTACTTAAAGAAATGTTATGTTGGTAATAGTGGTTGGGCAAATAAAACTGGCCCAGCCGAGCTCAGTAGCTGCAGTCGCTTAAGTGCGGCCAGTATCCAGTATTCGGGAGATAGTAGGTTCGAACCCCACTGTCGGCAGCCCTGAAGATGGTTTTCGGTGGTTTCCCATTTTCACACCAGGGGCTGTAGCCTACCTTAATTAAGGCCATGGCCGCTTCCTTCCCATGCCTAGCCTTTCCTGTCCATGCCGGGCTGAGTGGCTCAGACGGTTAAGGCGCTGGCCTTCTGACCCCAACTTGGCAGGTTCGATCCTGGCTCAGTCCGGTGGTATTTGAAGGTGCTCAAATACGATAGCCCCGTGTCGGTAGATTTACTGGCACGTAAAAGAACTCCTGCGGGACTAAATTCCGGCACCTCGGCGTCTCCGAAGACCTTAAAAAGTAGTTAGTGGGACGTAAAGCAAATAACATTATTATTACCTTTCCTGTCCCATCATCGCCATAAGACCTATCTGTGTCGGTGCGACGTTAAGCAACTAGCAAAAAAAAAACTGGCCCAGAAAATATTTATAAGACTGACATTGAATTGACCCTTGTTAATGAACAGGAGAACTGCCCATCACAGGAAATGTTGGAAATCGTGATTTAGTTGCACCAATCAGTTGCTGTCACATGTCTGCACGTGCGAATCCCCCGCATGCTCTGTCCCGAGTATGTCGCTGTGTCATTACGTGTGAGTGAGTGAGAGAGAGAGAGAGAGAAGCAGACATGTTTAGTGACCGGTTGAAAGCAACACAAAATGGTTCTCACCATAAAACAGCGTGTGTTCGTTGTCGAGTTTTACATGGAAAACTTGTGCGTAACTGTTTGCTCAACTGTTTAAGACTGGAAGTGTTTTGGCAAACCTCCAGTGAAGTCTGCAATGTGAAACTTAGTGGCAAAATGGCGCGAAACGGGCTCTATAGTGAATCAAAACCATAACTTTCCGTAAAGAGTTCAAGCACCAGAAAACGTTGCTGGAGTGTAGGAAAGCTGAAACGAAGTCCAACAAAATCTCAACGCCGTTTTATCTGTGCAAGTGGGAATTGAGAGATCATCGTGTCGAAATGTCATTATAAAGGACCTGCACCTGTATCCTTACAAATTTACTGTTGTGCATGCATCAGAGCATTTAGACAAACCTTCACGTGTTGAATTCTGCTGATGGTTTCTGAGTGAAGTGGAGTCAGGATGTTTGGATCCTCAGTTTTTCATTTCTTCACATGAGGTCATTTACAGCATCTTCTGTGATGTTCGTTAACAAGGTTCAGTCCCACGTCAGTCCAGTTTTATTTTGCCCACCCTGTATATTATTGTGAGAATGTACTGAATAACTTTTTTTTTTGCGTTGTGTCAGTACGATCTGAGTTTTCAGGTCAATAATAATAGTAATGATAGTAAGAATAATTCTACATATTTCACTTCACTCCATTGCTGTACATTTTAAGAGGAAACATCAAGAGGACCAGGCAGCCGAAGTTCAGTGGTTTAGTGAAGGCTCATGGCAGTTAACATTGGCTCTCCTGAATGTAGTTTATTCTGCAGAATCATGTATTGGTATACAGGTGGGGCCTTTTGTGCTCTCCGTGGTCAAACTGTGCTAATATGAGGGCTTTGTGGGTAAGTATTCAGGACAAATCCCTGAATTCATGGGGGGGAATATTGGTGCTGTTTTGTGTTATTTATCTTTGAAATAAATGTGCACTCACTAACGTAGAATCTGCTGTCTACAAGCAAACCCAAGAAAGGAGATAATGGAGGTGAAATGATGTCAGGAATGATTAAGTACATTGTTGAAAAAAAGGATTTTTGCATAAGTAAGTACCTGTGGGACTTTTCCACTTATGTCTCAGATACAAACAAAGTCACTGATGTATTATTCTTTCAAAAATTCTGAAGAATGACCTGCCAAAAAACCAAAAAGCAGCAAAAAAAGAGAGAGAGTTGCCGAAGAAGTTTGAACCTGCATGTTCCTTCATGCTCATTTTGAGTGATGGGTTTATTATAGTTACTTTAGTTGAGCCAGTCAGACTTTATATTGCCTTTACTCTTTCCATTATACACTCGTGTTCATAAAAACCAGAGCACCTTGAAAGACTAGAGATAGGAAATTCATATTCACAGGACATGTGCATTAGTGTGGAAGAAAAATGGTTCTCGTTGTCACTATAAACCGAGCAGACGTGCAGGATGTCTCGCAGACGTATCCGAGAACCTTACCATCAAATGAGTGAGTTTGAAAGAGTACGCATTACTGGCATGAAAGAACGTGATGCATCCATCTGGGAAATTGCTGCTCATGTGGGATGAAGTGTGTCAGCAGTGCAACGGATGTGTACAGAATGGTTCACAGAAGGTCGTAGAACACCACGAGTTGGGTCTGGTCGCACCACCCAGACCTCCCGCCCCCCAAGAAGATTGACACCTCATCCGAATGGCATTGCGGGACAGGTCTGTGTCCTCCTTGGCTCTGGCGCAACAGTAGAACAGTGTAACACATCGTACACTATCAGGAGTGACAGTCCGTCGCCGTTTACTACAGTCTGGGTTACTGGCGCGTCGTCCGCTTCTCCACCTACCTTTGACTAATGTGCATAAACATGCTTGACTGCAATGGTGTATGGAATGACGTCACCAGGAACAGGAATGGCAGCAGATAGTATTTTTGGACGAATCCAGATTCTGTTTGTTTGAAAATGATGGCCGCATTTTGGTTCGCCACAGACAGGGGGAGAGGCATCTCATTGACTGTATTCGCACAAGACATACAGCGCCAACTCAAGGCCTTATGGTGTGGGGTGCTATTGGGTACAACCACAAATCACAGTTGGTGCATGTCCAGGGCACTGTGACCAGTTTGACTACGTGAATGACATCCAGTGACCCGCGGCCATACCCTTTCTGCACGACACCCCGTACGCCATATTTCAGCAGGACAATATGCGACCACATGTTGCAGCATGAACACGTGCCTTCTTGTATTTACAGGATGTCAGACTGTTGCCCTGGCCCGCCCGATCACCGGAGTTGTCGCCAATCAAAACTATGTGGGATATGGTGAAACGAGGGGTGCGGCGCTGTGACCCAATGCCAACCACCAAAGATGAACTGTGGAATCAGGTGAATGCTATACCCCAGGACGCCATTCGCGGCTTATTCGTGTCAATGCCATCACATGTGGAACAAGTTATCAGTGCCCATGGAGGACCCAGTGCCTACTAGGCAACAGGACACATGCTGAACCTAGGGGACTGAAATGCTAATTGTTTCTGCAGAACATACTAATGAACATGTCCTATGAATATGAACTTCCTATCTCTAGTCTTTCAAGGTGTTCTGTTTTTTATGAACATGTGTGTATCAAAGTAACTTGTGGATAAGAGGTATATTTATGGGAGAAAAAGAAAGCCTTCATATTTATGGGCAATTACACATGGGAACAGTATTGTTGTTGACTTTCTCATTATGAGTAATCATGTAAATCATGATTTAATTAGGAAGCCACTGCCCAGTATTTTAACATATCCGAACAATGATAAGACATTTGAAATATCCTTAGAAAGAGAAATAAAATACTAACTTTATCCCTTTGCTACACTACAATAAAATGACAGCTATCAAGAGGAACCGTACATGTGCTTTGAGAGTTTTTGTCTTGAGTTGAATGACAGCTAATGCTATTGAATTTCATTTCAGATATTCGTGTGCCTTTAATTGAAAACATGAGGAGTAAAGGACCCAACATATTCACAAATAGTTTACTGAAATAGGCTGTTCTGAGAAGGCTGTGACATGCTGTAGGGACTGAACTGATGTTAGGTCACTATTAATCTTGTTGTGATGTTTCTTTCTCTATGTGGCTTATTTGCACTTGTTTGTTTCTTTCCATTACTTATATTAAACTGCCAGGTTCCTTTTCTCCTTTGTGTTTGTCCTGTGTTCCTAGTCTTTTATCACCTGTATTCATCTCATTTTTTAATCTCTTCCTTTCACTGGTTTCTTCTTATCCTACATTTCCTGTATCAAAAATGGAGATCTGTCAAGATGACACCTCAATGATTGTTGAAGCTGTGAAACAGAAATGAGCTTGTAGGGGGTTGAGAAAGAATGGATCTGAAAGTAGGTACTGGGATTGATGAGGAGAGAGAGTTAATCCATTTGAAGACAGCATTGTATGAACATGTAGAGATTGGCCTTGTCTTTTTGTGTTTTCTTTGTTTCTCCCTTCTCTCACACTAACCTGTCATTGTGTTTTTCCTATTATGTGTTCCTTTTGATGTGCCTATCTTTCTATATTTGACTCAATCTCTAATTATAAATGCTCAGGTAAGAAAGCTAACAGGAGCAAAATATGTGTACTCTATTCTGCACGGTCTTAGCCTACATGGTAAGTTGCTACTCTACAGCTGTTCCTAGACCTATATATATTAATCTCAATTAGCTGATTTCTTGCACAAAAGAAAGTGTTTTGTATTCACAGTTTTCAAAATGTTCACCATATAATGTTCACGCAGACTTAATTTTCTTTCAAGCGCTGAACATTGGGCTGCTAGTCATAGTAGAAAGGATTTATTACGGACATCTAAATTCAGTATTGTCCCAGGTTTCTTTTGATTTCCTGCGTAGAAAAGTTTTCCTCGTCAGAATAATTTGAAAAATACTTGTTTATGGCAGATTTTTTTAAATGGATTGCTACAGTATTTAGATATGTTGTTACATTTCTTTCAGACATATCTGGAAGCTGCCAAAACCAAACTTAGCAAGAATTATAAAGGAATGAATCCAAGTAAAATAACCACAACAGTTGGATTGAACATAGGAAAAATTGATATAGCAGGCATACGTCTCAATTTTTGGGACTTGGGAGGCCAAGAAGAACTGCAGTCATTATGGGATAAAGTGAGTTTTACAACTCATATTTACATGTTTTTAATTTATTTTTTCATTTTAAAAATAGTTTCCAAGTAAGAACTACTACTTTCATTAGGAATTTACTTACTATTCTTTTACTATGGACTCTACTGCTTATTATCGTGTTGAAATTGTGGAACTGAGAGACTGGAACTTATAAATAAGCCATTTTACCTTCCACCAAGCTAAGCGGCTCAGACAGAAGAGCGCTGGCCTTCAGACCCCAATGTAGTGGGTTTGATTCTGGCTCATTTTGGTGGTATTTGAAGGTGCTTAAAAATGCCAGCCTCATGTTGGCAGGTAAAAGAACTGCAAACAAAATTCAGGGAACTCTTCACTCCAAAAATGGTATAAGTATTGTAGTTGGAGCAATGTAACAACAACAACAAAATCATCATTATTATTAGTTTACCTGAAAAATGCAGGCTCTTCATTTTTCAATATATTGGGAGTTCATTACAAGAAGTATCCATTATATATATTTTCTATTGATATTTACATAGTTAAATAGGCCATTGGATAACAGTGAGGAAGTTGCCTGTCGCAAACAGGAGACTGAAAACTGCTAAGTAATTAACACATTACAAAAGTATTAGAATCTCACGTTCACCAAACCCTATGAAAAATGTTATAATTTATGATCAAATGTAACTTAAAAATAATAAGCGCAATCATTTGAACATCTAACAACTTGAACACAAATAGGATGTAGGCCTTAAAACCATGTTGGAGTTTTCATCTGAATCATAGAAATATACAGGGTGGCGCACAAAAGTCATACGTCAAAAATGGTTTATAAAAAGTGAAAATCTGGGCTCTCAACCACGTTCTTTTGTGAGCAGAAGCCTTATTTCATATGTGATTATACAGCATAGTGGACAAAGGGAGGTTGACATGTGAACAGCGGGTGAAAACAGGGTTTGCTTTTTCGGAAACAAAGAGTAGCTCGAACTCAGGGAAGGTTTCGTGATCATTTCAGTACCCGGTGGGCTCCCTACTGGCAGATGGTGTATAGACTGGCCAGCCAATTTGAAACAGAAGGCAATACCATGGAGATAAAATGGCCCCGTCTCAAGCACGTCTGCTCACCGGAGAATATTACTGCTGTGAGAGTGCTCAGAGCCTTTCCAAATACAACAGAACTGGCTCTATTCAGCTGGGGATCTCTAGTCGGTCAATTCGGAAAATACTGCTTTCTGAGTTTTACCTTTTCTCGTACAAAATGATAACAACTCATGAACTAACGGTGCATGACAAGCAACAGTGAGTTTTGTAGAAGGTGATTCTGTACAGCGCAACATATCGTTTTGTGATGAGGCCTCAGGGGTGCTGTGAACAAACAGAATGTCCAGTTTTGGGTGAAGGAACGGTGTGATATTGTGCACGAGGTTGAATGTCATAGTGTGGAAGAGAGAGAGAGAGAGAGAGAGAGTGTGTGCGTGTGTACTGGGGCGGGGCTGCAATTTCCAGTCATGGAATTAATTATTGAGCCAATCTTTTACAATGAAACAGTCAGTAGTATGTGTTACATGGACATGTTGTAAAACAGTTTCCTTCCACAACAAGACTACCTACAGAGACGCGATGGTCCATGAAAGATGGAGCTCATCTGCACTCAGCAAGTATTCTAGACTTTCTGCATGAATATTTTGGGCCCTGTGTGATGTCCCATCGATATCCCGAATGTTTTCAGTGCAGCTCAATCTGGCCACCACATAGCCCTGATCTTAGTATCTGTGACTTCTTCCTGTGGGGATATTTGAAGGAGATAATCTACCGACACAGACCACAAAATGTACTGCATTTGCAAGTGGCCAATCTGACCTTTTTCCAAGGGTTGAGCAAGGACATTTGTTGTAGAGTGGTCACAAACAGACAGGTTCAACTTGAAGCTGTTGTATGCCAAGAAGCTGGGCATATTCAACATATCCTGCCTCTTGACTAATCATGCACATTTCAGTGAGTGATGTAATACCATTTTGTTTAAATATGTTGTATATTAGATGTTATATACCGGGCGAGTTGGTCGTGTGGTTAGGGCCGCGCAGCTGTTAGCTTGCATCCGGGAGATAGTGGGTTCGAACCCCACTCTCGGCAGCCCTGAAGATAGTTTTCCGTGTTTTCACATTTTCACACCAGACAAATGCTGGAGCTGTACCTTAATTAAGGCCACGGCCGCTTCCTTCCCATTCCTAGGCCTTTCCTCTCTCATCGTCGCCATTAGACCTATCTGTGTCAGTGCGACGTAAAGAAAATAGCCTCCAAAAAAAGTTATATAAACAGTTTCAATTGTGTGACATTTTGTGCACCATCCTGTAGTTATTCTCCCTGTTACATTTGTTGTCTGCCAGGCTGAGTGGCTCAGACGGTTGAGGCGCTGGCCTCCTGACCCCAACTTGGCAGGTTCGATCTTGGCTCAGTCCGGTGGTATTTGAAGGTGCTAAAATACGACAATCTCTTGTCGGTAGATTTACTGCAACGTAAAAGAACTCCTGCGGGGCTAACTTCCAGCACCTCGGCATCTCCGAAAACCGTAAAAAAGGAAGTTAGTGGGACGTAAAGCAAATAACATTATTTATTATTACTTTTGTTGTCTAAGCCACAATCATCAGTTTGATAAAAGCCTGATTCACTAGCATTGAATTCCAATAGGAGATAGGGATCTGCGCTCAGATGGCCTTCGCTTAAACCGCAGTGGTACATATAAGTTAGGAAATTTGTTTAGAAGGGTTATAGGGAGGTACATTCAGGGAAACGGGGTGGCCTAGGAAGCGGTGATAAGGGAACAGGGAACTGGAAATCAAGTAGGGATGACATAAAAATGTTAGTGCTGAACTGTAGAAGTATTGTAAAGAAAGGAATAGAATTAAGTAATTTAATAGATATATATACTTACCAGATATTGTAATAGGAGTTGAATCTTGGCTGAGAAATGATATAATGGATGCAGAAATTTTCTCACGGAACTGGAGAGTGTATCGTAGAGATAGGATAGGACTGGTAAGAGGGGGAGTATTCATTCTGGTGAAAGAAGAATTTGTAAGCTACGAAAAAGTTAAAGATGACAGACATGAAATTCTAGGTGTAAGGCTCATCTCTAAAGATAATAGGCAACTTGATATCTTTGGAGTGTACAGACTGGGAAAGGGTAGTGCAGATGCTGATTCAGAATTATTTGATAAGATAATCAGCTATGTGGGAAATGATAAGGAAAGGAACGTGATTGTAGCGGGTGATCTCAATTTACCAAATGTCAGTCGGGAAGGTAATGCGAACGACAGGAAGCATGACCAACAAAGGGCAAATATGTTAATATGGGAAGGGCATCTGATTCGATGGTATCAACTAGAGGGAAGAATATTCTGGATGTGGTGCTGGTAAAACCAGATGAGGTCTATAGAGAAACCGAAGTAATAGATGGTATTAGTGATCACGAAGCTGTTTTTGTGGCAGTTAAAAATAAATGTGAAAGAAAGGAAGATATTAAAATTAGGACTACAGTATTAGGCAGTACCATATGGCTGATAAATCAGGCATGAGTTTTTGAAAAGTAAGTATGATTGGTGGAAAACGGTAAATAAAAATGTAAGCACTCTGGGATGGGTTTAAAGCAATTGTTGAGGAATGTGAAAATTGGTTTATACCTTTAAAGGTGGTAAGGAATTGTAAATATCCACTATGTTATAACAGAGAAGTAAAGAGACTAAGAAGAGGTGCAGTTTGGAAAGAAAGAGAGTTAGAAATGGGTGTGGAGGTAAGGAGAAATTGAAGGAACTTACTAGGAAATTGAATCTAGCAAAGAAGTCGGCTAAGGATAACATGATGGCAAGCACAATTGGCTGTCTTACAAATTTTAGTGAAAAATGGAAGAGTATGTATAGGTACTTTAAGGCAGAAACAGGTTCCAAGAAGGACATTCCAGGAATCATTAGTGAACAAGGGGAGTGTGTATGGGAGGAAATTCAAAAGGCAGAAGTATTCAGTCAGCAGTATGTAAAGATTGTTGGTTTCAAGGATAATGTCCAGATAGATGAGGTGACTAACACTAAAGAAGTATTAGCATTTACGTATGACAACAATGACATTTGGAGTAAGATACAAAAGTTAAAAGCTAGAAAAGCAGCTGGAATTGATAAGGTTTCTGGGGATATACTAAAGACAATGGGTTGGGATATAGTACCATATCTAAAGTATTTGATTATTGTTTACATGAAGGAGCTATACCAAATGAGTGGAAAGTTGCTATAGTAGCCCCTGTGTATAAAGGAAAGGGTGATAGACATAAAGCTGAAAATTACAGGCCAGTCAGTTTGACATGCATTGCATGTAAGCTTTGGGTAAGAATTCTTTCTGATTATATTAGACATGTTTGCAAAATTAATAACTGGTTTGATAGAAGACAGTTTGGATTTAGGAAAGGTTATTCCACTGAAGCCCAACTTGTAAGATTCCAGCAAGATACAGCAGATATCCTGGATTCAGAAGGTCAGTTGGACTGTATTACGATTGACCTATCTAAGGCATTTGATAGGGTAGATCATGGGAGACTACTGGCAAAAATGAGTGCAATTGGACTAGACAAAAGAGTGACTGAATGGGTGGCTAAGTTTCTAGAAAATAGAACTCAGAGAATTAGATTAGGCGAAGCTTTATCTGTCCCTGTAATAATTAAGAGGGGAATTCCTCAAGGCAGTATTATTGGACCTTTATGTTCTCTTATATCAGTGATATGTGTAAAGAAGTGAAATCAGAGATAAGGCTTTTTGCAGATGATGTTATTCTGTACAGAGTAAGTTACAAGATTGTGAGCAACTGCAAAATGATCTCGATAATGTTGTGAGATGGACAGTAGGCAATGTTATGATGATAAACGGGCTTACAAGTCAAGTTGTGAGTTTTACAAATAGTAAAAGTCCTGTCAGTTTTAATTACTGTGTTGATGGGGTGAAAGTTCTTTTTGGGGATCATTGTAAGTACCTTGTTAATATAAGGAAAGATCTTCATTGGGGTAATCACATAAAGATGATTGTAAATAAAGGGTACAGATCTCTGCACATGGTTATGAGGGAATTTAGGGGTTGTAAGGGTGTAAAGGATATGGCATATAAGTCTCTGGTAAGGCCCCAACTAGAGTATGGTTTCAGTGTATGGGACCCTCACCAGGATTACTTGATTCAGTAACTGGAAAAAATACAAAAGAAAAGCAGCTCAATTTGTTCTGGGTGATTTCTGACAAAAGAGTAGCGTTACAAAAATGTTGCAAAAATTTTACTGGGAAGACTTGAGAGAAAGGAGACGAGGTGCTCGACTAAGTGGTATGTCCCTCCATGGGAATGTAGAATTTTCCATTCGGAATTGCTAGGCGGGCAATAATTCCTTTGTGGAGATTTATCTCCCGTATGCAGTTACCAGATTGTGCCTCTTATATGGGCTCAACTGGGCGAGTTGGCTGTGCGCGTAGAGGCGCGCGGCTGTGAGCTTGCATCCGGGAGATAGTTTGTTCGAATCCCACTATCGGCAGCCCTGAAGATGGTTTTCCGTGGTTTCCCATTTTCACACCAGGCAAATGCTGGGGCTGTACCTTAATTAAGGTCACGGCCGCTTCCTTCCAACTCCTAGGCCTTTCCTATCCCATCGTCGCCATAAGACCATCTGTGTCGGTGCGACGTAAAGCCCCTAGCAAAAAAAAATAAAAAATAAAATATGGGCTTCTGATAAGTTCACCTGCATACACTCCAGCGTCAGTGGGTAGGGTCTGACACATCCCACTCTGATGAGTCTAGTGTCAGACCTAAGACGAAACGCTGGTTAATAGAGCAAACGCCTGAAAAGCCTTACATCTGTTCTGTTTAAGTGGTATGTTCTGAGCTGTCAGTGGAGAGATGGCGTGGAATGACATCAGTAGACTAATAAGTTTGAGTGGTGCCTTTAAAAGTAGGAAAGATCACAATGTGAAGATAAGGTTGAAATTCAAGAGGACAAATTGGGGCAAATATTCGTTTATAGGAAGGGGAGTTAGGGATTGGAATAACTTTTCAAGGGGGATGTTCAATGAATTTCCAATTTCTTTGCAATCATTTAAGAAAAGGGTAGGAAAACAACAGATAGGGAATCTGCCACCTGGGCGACTGCACTAAATGCAGATCAGTAGTGATTGTTTTGATTGATTGAGAATGACTACAGTTATCTTCTGCGCATTCCTTCAAATAACTCAGTGTTTCCTTCCATGGTTACTTACCGATGATTGCCATTGCATGTTTACATTCACTATCGACAGTACTTCAAGGAATTATCTAATACAATGGCCATTAAAACAACCCATATGGTCAAGAAGAGAGAGTTTGCTTGAACCTCCTAGTTGGTCATGGCGTACAGTCAAGCCATATACATATTGCCACCGCACCGGTTATCACCCATGATGAGCAACGAACAGATATTCCATATGAAAATAGTATACTAACTACCTCAATGTAGGGTGTATATGAACTCTACTGACAAACTTTCAGAGGTCAGGGATGTTTACTCTGTGTTGTGATATAAGGAACCCAGGGTCTCGGGTGCTGCATTACTGCATAAGTGCATTTAGTCAGTTTTTTTAAAATTTTGTTATTTTTCTTACAATTTGCTTTACGTCGCACCGACACAGATAGGTCTTATGTTGACGATGTAATATGAAAGGGCTAGGAGTGGGAAGGAAGCGGCCATGACCTTAATTAAGGTGCAGCCCCAGCATTTGCCTCGTTTGATAATAGGAAACGATGGAAAACTATCTTCAGGGCTGCCGACAGTGTTGTTCAAACCCACTGTCTCCCGAATGCAAGCTCACAGCTGCACCACCCTAACCGCACGGCCAGTTGCTCGGTTTTAGTCTGTTTTGGTACCCCCAACAACCTTTGTAGTCATTTACTCAGACAGTGTCTCGTGTTTGTGACCAGAACGTATCTGTTGACTCATGTACTCAATGGTGACAACACATTGAAGTGCCCCGCCTTGCTCTTTGCTCCCAGGCTTCAACTCGACTGTTCAGTCCTGCCTTGGATTTTGTGTCCTGCAGTGTTAGTTGTATGCAGTGAGTGATGCAGTATGGATGGGTATACTTATGCAGAGTTCGTCAATATGTACCTCGCATATGATTACGCGGGATGCAATGGAGGAGCAACACAGCGACACTATCAGGAGCTGTTCCCAAAGTGAAGGCAACCTCATCACTGCTCATTTGCAGCTGTACATAGGTGCCTGAGAGAAATCTATCCTATGTTACTATCCATGAGACCAGCTGTGCGAAGTGAACAAGAGGTTTTAACTGCAGTTGTGACAGTCCTACCACCAGTAGTCGCTGCATTGCACAAGGTGTAAGCCATGGAACTGTTTTGAACACCTTACACGAGCAGCAATTGCACCCATGTCATCGATAGTAGGTTCACACGTGTCAGCCAGCTTACATTCCACATTGAGTGGTGTTTGCAATTTGGTTCCTACAGCAATGCGCAGTCAACCACCATTTTCCTGCTTTCGTATTGTACACTGATGAAGCAGTGTTTCCAAGAGATCGCATCTTCAACAGTCCGAGTAGCCGTATCTAGGCCGACAAAAACCCATATATGCTGGTATATGTGAAATAGATATTTGATGTGAATGTATGGGTTGGTATAGTAAACGATTGTGGGATTGGGCCTTATGTACTTCCGGACAGACTAAATGGAGTGGTTTAAGAAACGTTCCTTGAACATATCCTCCCACAGTTACTGGAAGATGTGCCCCTGATTATTCACAAGCATATGTGGTTTCAGCAAGCAGACTCGGCCGACATCTGGAAACTGCAGATGATGATGATGATGATGATGATGTGGTTTCAGCATGATGGGGCACTAGCACTCTTTTCACATGACGTTAGGGACCCTCTTGATGTGTAGTTTGGGCAGTGATGGATTGATCGTAGTGACCCTGTTCCATGGCAGCCCAGTCACTAGATATGACATCGATGGTTTTCTTCCTTTAGGGTCATGTGAATAGTCTAATTTGTGAGACTCTTGTCTACACTTCCATGAAACTGCAGCTGCTGTATCTTGGATACTAAAATTGAAGGACCAGGTTTCTTGCAGCTGCCTACATACAGCTGCAAATGTGATGTAATGAGGTTGCCTTTGTTGCGGGTACAGCTCCTGATAGCGATGTCGTGCCGCTCTTCCATTGCATCCCATGTAACCATGCGCGAGGTGCATATTGGTAAACTTTGCTAAGTAAACCCATACACACCGAATCACTCACTATGTACAATTAACACTGCAGAAAACAAAATTGAAGGCAGAACTGAGTAGTTGAGTTGGAGCCTGGAGGCAAATGGAAAGGAGGAGCATTTCACTGTGTGGTCACCAGTGAGTACCATGGGTCAACTGATACGTTCTTGTCATAAATTCGACACACATTCAACGTAAATAGCTACAAAGGTCATTGGGGTACCAAAGCGGACTAAATGCAATTGTGATGCAATGCAATGCTGGAGACCAAATTGGTTCCTTATATCAAAACACTCAGTGAACATCCCTGAACCACCTCTGAGAGTTTGTCGGTAGAGTTTGTATCCACCCTGTATAATGCCATCCCTTCCATGCACTATTGGTGGCACAGGTATAGTATTGTAAATGTACTGTTATAAATGTATTTCTTTGAAAGGAAGCATGGCTCTTATCTGATCCTTTGAGAATGTGAACAAGCTGGTTGTGCTAACAATCCTCATTACCTATGGCTCATTATCTCAAGTGGCATGGGATTAGGGAATTACTTACTCTGGGATTGAATGCCCTTGACATAGATAAAAATTTCCTTACAGCTTACCACCATGGACTGTTTCCGAGAAAAGCTTTCAAAACTGTGGACGGATCAGTTTAAAGACAAAAAGCTTGGCAGTAGCACAGCTTGGCATGTTTTGAACTTCAGTCCTATTTGTCCTGTGTGTGCAAGTTTCTACAGTGAAGAAATTAATGACTTTTAAGCATTGAAAGAAAGCAAGAAGTGTGTGCTAGTCAGCAGAACATTGCAAACCATCTTTCATTGTTGTGTTGAAACCCACCATAAGTAGATGAAATGTTGGAGACATTCTAAGTGATAAATGTAAGTGGACAGGTGAACCATCTCTATCAGCCAAGAAAATAAGTGCCTAATGTAAGAAGCTGGAAACAGTTTTCATCATTTGGATATTCCAAGTCAGTAAAAAAAAAAAAAAAAAAAAAAATAAAAAAAAAAAAAAAAAAACAGAACTGCAACCGATGAGGTGATTAAGAAACAAGCAAAGCTTATTGGTGACAAATTAGATGTTACAGACATGGCATACAGTAATGGGCTGATGCAGCATGAGAAGCATGATGATGGTGATGATATCCAGGTCTCCTCAACTGCCAAGTTGCTCCAGTATGAAGCAGCTACTATAGCCTCGTTACTGACTGCATCAAAATCATTACACCGAGTTTCCATAGAGCGATTGGGGCAGTGGTACAAGTCTTGAAAAGCACCACAGTCACAGGCACCATATTACTTAGTGAGTTGGAGATGCTGATAGGGACGTGCAGCTTTGAGCTTGCATTCGGGAGATAGTGTGTTCGAAACCCACTGTTGGAAGCCCTGAAGATGGTTTCTTGTGATTTCCCATTTTTGCACCAGGAAAATACTGGGGATGTACCTTAATTAAGGCCACGGCCACTTCCTTCCCACTCCTAGCCCTTTCCTATCCCATCGTCGCAATGAGACGTATAAGTTTCGGTGCGACATAACAAAAATTGTAAAAAATAAAAAAAGCACCATTTTGTGTATTGCCTCATTGTCTTATGGTGGCCCTAGTTCTTACGATACCAGTTCTTATTCTATTAATTGTTCTCCATGTTGGCCATGGTTGTGAGGCATGAGCTGGATTCATCTCTGTTGGCTATTCCAGTCCGGTAGTGTCAGCTGTTGCTACCAGTGCTAGTTCCTGAGACCGCTTGGTTGAAGCAGTTCATGAAACTCTTCCATGATCTAAGTTGATGTGTTATTGCCCGGTGGCCATGCAGAGGGTGACAGTCATCCATCTCTTCTTTCAATTTCTCAGTTTCAGTTGCTAGTTGCTTTCAACAGTGTGTGGTGCTGTATCACAGGTATGGTATGCCCTTTCAACATTAGTTGGTCTTAGGCATCCAAAGACAACACCGCATGTGTCATTCAAGGCAGACTGGCACAGGTGGTGGAAAACTTGCCAAATTGACTGATATTGACAATAAAGTTTTGGACATTCTTGGAAAAAGTTCACCGTCCGTTGACAGCCTCAGTATCCCGGAATCTAATGATGAATCACCCTCAACAGCCATTGTAGATATCTCCACCCCAACATTTTCCTGCAGTGAACAGAGACAACCAAGGAAAACAGTTAGTAAGAGTCACGAAGAAAGCATGGCAGAAAAGAAAAGGAGGAAGATTGATTTGCGAATAGATTTCTTCACCCTAGAAAACAGATAGCCTTTGAAGTGCTGGCAATGGCAAAGCAATTTTGTGTTCAGCCATCTGACACTGTGAAAAAATATTATCGCAAATTGTCTGTGGACAGTGTTGTAGTTTTAGAAGAAGATAGTGAAGTAGTGATTGATTTAAATAGCAATACTAAGTAATAGGAAAGTGGAATTGAAGGATGAATTTATTACAAATTTTTAACTAATTAAAACTAAAAAGAATCTACACCCAGTAAAAATGGATAATGGATATAGAGTGCAGGAATGAAAAACTACGGAGAAGGAGAATTGTGCAAGTTTGTAAAAATAATATTCACTGGTATACCTGTTCATTATTATGCAACTGCTCACATTTCTCCTGTGCCTAGAGCACTAACTGTTGGTAGGTTACCTTAAATACCATATAATCCCGAATACCACCCATCACCGAATAAGACCTGCACACCTGAATTTCTAACGACAAAATTTGGAAAAGAATAAATCACATGTTTACCTACCAATTTTTTACATTTCTGCAAATGTGTTACTCAATTGCTCATTTAAAACACTTTGCAAGTAATAAAAACACTAAAAAACACCACAATGAGAAAGAAAACTAGTTCAATGTACAAATCAGTCATGATTTAACATCATCAGAACTACCACCATCAGAACTTTGATCACTGTCACCTTCCCATACATACATAGTCATCCTGACCGAATGTTTGTGCGAACCGGTCTTTCTAAGCTGTAGTGGCTGTAGCATAGAGGTCAGCCCTCCTGAAATTATTGCCAGATCAGTTTTTCCTTTTGTTATCAATTCCTTTACAGCGTCTGTAGTATGCCGGCGATAACTGTCGAGCACAAGCAGGCTCTTCTTCTGCAATAAAGCTCTCGGCGACATTGCCAAACACACTTCACCCAGTCCTCAATTAGCTCACTGTCCATCCAGCCGGATTCTAAGGTTCGAACGAAAATACTAGACGGCAATTTTCCTTTTGGAAGTGCTTTTCTTTTCAGAGCAACATACGGAGGAAGTTTGGTTCTGTCAGCTAACACGCGTAACGTTACTGTGCAGCTTTGCGTTTTATTACCACCTGTCCTGATAGTAACGCTTTTAGAGCCCTTAATGTAAACCATATTGTCTAATGGAATTTCAAAATAAACGGGCGTCTGATCAGCATTCCCAATTTGAGAAAGTTAATAGGAATTTTGCTTCCACGAACGAATAACATGGTGATGAAAGGCTATCAACGTTTCTTCGTAGGCAACAGGGATATCTTGTGAAATAGATGTACGTCTTCGCATGCACAATCTGTTTCTTCGATAAAAGTTCCTTATCTTCTACGGCTTGCAGTAGAACCCTCCTTTTAAGTTCCTTTGTGATCTGCGATTATTTTAGTTGACACATTTCAGTCAATACACCATAGCCTAGTTCACGTCTTTCAGTCACGTGTTTATAAAGCTATTCTTCTACTTCAGGAAACTGTGCACCCTGCCCTCGGAAAGCTCTAGGATCACCGTTACTTTTTAATAACATTTCCTTTTTCCGCTAATCGCAAATACATGATTTATCAAAATGATATTTTCTGCCAGATTTCCGATAGTTTCAGCTTCCGTTACAACTTTAAGTTTCTCACTCACAATAAATGACCGCAAACACTTTTTTTGAATTCATCACTTGTTACCACTGATGTTTCTTCACTCAGAACGCAAAGTATTAATCAGCTGCCACACCATGCGGTTCAGGTAATGCGGAAGTGAACGATGGAGCGAGATTTCAGCCGTTGCCAAGTTGCGTGACACGAAGCCACTGTTGCCACATCTTCAGAACAAGTGAGACCACGATATGAAAGGCTTAAGCATGACCCTCGCCCGAATTTAAGGAGCAATATTTCTGTAAAAAAAATAAAGTACAGGTGTTATTCAGAATTATACAGTATAGTGTAGAAATGTTGAGACTCCAAGATTCAAAGTTGCATTGGATTGTACATTCTCATTGAATTTTGTTAACATGTGATTTGTCTTCTTAGATATTAGATTTCTTTTTTTCATAAGTTCCAGCAAAAAAGGAACCCTTCTTTCTAAATAAGCATAATTCACTTTTATAGCATGGAAGTTAACATATTTTTTTGACAAATATGCTTTATGCAACCCTTCTTTCTTTCTAAATAAGCATAATTCACTTTTATAGCATGGAAGTTAACATATTTTTTTGACAAATATGCTTTATGCTTGCTAACATTTATAAAATTATTGTTGGTGTATTTTTATATTATTCTGGTCTTCTAGATATCTGATTGAATTTTAAAATACTTTTTTTGCAGTATTTTGCTGAATCTCATGCTCTGATATATATTGTGGATTCTTCTGATCGTGACCGCATTCCAGATTCGAAAGAGGCATTTGGTAAGAAATTTATTCTTTTGTGATTTATTGTTTGGTTTTCCCAAGAAACTGATATTACTGGTATATTAGTAGTTTGAGTGCAGATCATTTAACCGGGCGAGTTGGCCGTGCGGTTAGGAGCGTGCAGCTGTGAGCTCGCATCCGGGAGGTAGTGGGTTCGAATCCCACTGCCGGCAGCCCTGAAGGTGGTTTTCCGTGGTATCCCATTTTTACACCAGGCAAATGTTGGGGCTGTACCTTAATTAAGGCCACAGTCACTTCCTTCCCATTCCTAGGCCTTTCCTGTCCTATCGTCGCCATAAGACCTATCTGTGTCAGTGCGACGTGAAGCAACTAGCTGATCATTTGCCAGCTTTGATGATGATGATGCTTGTTGTTTAAAGGGGCCTAACATCGAGGTCATCGATATATATGTGTGTGTGTGTGTGTGTGTGTGTATTTTTTTTAAAAACTGGAATTGAGATCTGAGACTTGTTTTTTATATTGTGCTTTCTGAACTCTGTTGTTGTTGTTGTTGTTGTTGTTGTTGTTGTTGTCGCTGATATAGATGTTGATTCCCATAGGGAACCTGAAATATTTGTCCCAAATGAGTAAATTTATAATACCAATATAGTTGTTGTTGTTATTATTATTATTATTATTATTATTATTATTATTATTATTATTATTATTATTATTATTATTGTGCTGACCGCATGACACCCCGTAATCTGTAGGCCTTCCAGTTGAGCAGCAGTCGCTTGGTAGGCCAAGGCCCTTTAAGGGCTGTAGTGCCATAGGGTTTGGGTTTGATTATGAATAAACAACTGAATGAAAAACAAAAAAATCACACTTACAGTTTTGGCTGTTCCGTTAGTATAAACAATCTAATCTGTGCGTAGTTTATAAGACGTATTAATCTATCAGTGTTCACTGTTACTCCTACATAGACCGGGCGAGTTGGCCGTGCGCGTAGAGGCGCGCGGCTGTGAGCTTGCATTCGGGAGATAGTAGGTTCGAATCCCACTATCGGCAATCCTGAAGATGGTTTTCCGTGGTTTCCCATTTTCACACCGGGCTAATTCTGGGGCTGTACCTTAATTAAGGCCACGGCCGCTTCCTTCCAACTCCTAGGCCTTTCCTATCCCATCGTCGCCATAAGACCTATCTGTGTCGATGCGACGTAAAGCCCCTAGCAAAAAAAAAACTCCTACATAGGACACAATGTGTTAATCAATACACTGATACATCATAATTAATAAGGTTGTAAGAAAACCATATTTAAAAAAACACAGACATGGAGAAGCACACTTAAATATACATTCCTCTTTCATTTTACACTGCACATCCTACTTTTCCTGTCCACAATTTGCTTTGCAGTACAGTACAACAATCTTCTCCAAGTTTCTGTGAATGTGAGAGGACAATACTTGAATTTGGGAGCAAGTGTCACTGTTAAACATTCTGCTAGATCCACATTATCAATACTATATATGTGTTTTTAACTACGAGGGCCATCCGGAAAGTAGTACCCGTTAGCGCCGCATTAAGTGCTGACGACTCAGGTAGCCGCTGGGCAAGGTCAGACCGCGTCAGTGGCTTGTCTGCCTGCTCTGTGCGAGGTTGCATGACGCTATCATTGCCTGTGTTGTGTCTGTGACCGTTTAAAATGTTTAAACAATTTGAGAACCCCGCCAGTTGTGAAGTAAGGGCCGTGATTAAATTTCATAATGCAAGAAACGTTCGACCTTGTGATATTCATCACCAATTAACGGAGGTCTATGGAGACAATGTGATGGACGAGTCTTCTGTTCGGCGCTGGTGTTGCACCTTCAACCTGGGGAGGGGGAATACACACGACGAGGAGAGTTGAGGGAGACCATCTGTCATTACAGACCAACTGCTGAGCGCAGTAGACGAATGCGTGAGGAACGATCGGCGTGTCACAATTGATAAACTCTGTGAACATTTTCCTAATGTGTCTCACACAATTGTTCATGAAATTGTCAAAGACCATCTGCATTATTCAAAAATCTGCGCAAGGTGGGTCCCTCGCATGCTTACAGAGGAGCACAAAACCAAGCGTATGGCTGCAGCACTGACATTTCTGGGACGTTATTCCGATGAAGGAGACTCTTTCCTGACTCACATCATTACTGGGGAGGAAACATGGGTTTGTTATGCATCACCTGAGAGTAAACGACAGTCAATGGAGTGGTATCATGCTCATTCACCAACCAAAACAAAAAAATTCAAGACAGTTCTGTCCACCAGGAAACTCATGGCAACCATTTTCTGGGATCACCGAGGTGTACTGCTCATTGATTTTATGGCCCATGGAGACACAATTAATGCTAATGCGTATTGTAAAACGTTAAAGAAATTACGGCGGGCAATACAAAATCGACAGCGAGGTCTATTGTCTACAGTCGTCATTCTCCTTCATGACAATGACAGGCCTCATGCAGCTGCGATAACACAACAACTTTTGCAGCAATTCAAGTGGGAAACTTTCGACCATCCCCCGTATAGTCCGGACTTGGCCCTTTCAGATTTTCATCTCTTTACGAAATTTAAAGACTTTCTGGCGGGAAAAAGATTTGACAGCGATGAAGAGTTTAAACGAGCCGTGACTACGTATCTCAATACACTGGTGGCAGAGGACTATGACACTGGAATACAAAAGATCATCACACATTGTGATAAATGCCTAAATTTGCTTGGAGATTATGTGGAGAAGTAGTGTAAAGTATGCTCTTTCCAATAAAAATGTTTATATTTGTTAATATTTGCTCCTGTGTCTTTATTGCGCAAACGGGTACCACTTTCCGGATGACCTTCATACCATGATGTCATAGCCCAGATTTCGTTTGAGGACATCGTAATATTTTGTTTAAAGATAAAGAGTCCAAGGTTTCCTGGGATACCTTCCAGTTCATGCTTCACTTTCTCCATCGTATCTCTAAGACATGGGATTACAACTGAGGTGCTCCCATGGCCCCGACCGGCCCCGGCAGCAGCCCCGGCGCTGTGCTGTAGCCCCGGTGAGGTGGTGGGGGAAGGAGGGGAAGAGGCAGAACCACAGGTCGTCAAGTCAGCGCGTAGCTTACGAAAACAAAATTATTTATGACAATTCTGTGACCACATAAACAAACAATTTATTCTGTATATACATTGCATTTGCCTTAATGTACATTTAGCGTTTAAGTCGATTGTTGACATCGTTTTGTGGCAACTAATTTACCAATATTGGGTGCAATCGATTTGGCAGTAGAAACTCTAAGCATAGCGTCTTATACAACATCAAACAGAGAAGTGCTAGTTCTACATTTAAATTCAGAATTGAAAACATCTGTTCGCATGCATAAGTTGTAACGAACATTGACGTAAATTTTAAGGCACGTGCATGAAGTCTGGGAAATTTTTGTGGATGAACACCTTTGTAAAAGGAAATTAAATCACCGTTGTAGTGGTAGTACCTGTCCTTTAGGATTACGTTTCACTTTAGTTTTATCAGCCCTGTTTGGAAATACGATGGTGATTTTCGGGACGCCAAGCTCGATAGTTGCAGTCGCTTAAGTGAGGCCAGTATCCAGTATTCGGGAGATAGTGGGTTCGAACCCCACTGTTGGCAGCCCTTAAGATGGTTTTCCGTGGTTTCCCATTTTCACACCAGGCAAATGCTGGGGCTGTACCTTAATTAAGGCCACAGCCGCTTCCTTCCCACTCCTAACCCTTCCCTGTCCCATCGTCGCCATAAGAACTGTCTGTGTCGATGCGACGTAAAGCAACTGGCAAAAAAAAAAGATTTTCGGTACGCGCTAAAAATGGGGTCAGACGCGCTGAAAATGGGGTCATAACTATTTCAAGTTGAGGTGCCATATCATTCATTCTTTGAACTGGGCATTGAATTCATGGTGCAAAATCTGTAACGATGTCTGATACTCTAAGATTTTCGTAAGCAGACAAATGCATTGATTTTAATGAAGTAAAATTGTCAAAATTTCCGGCTTCAAGCTGACTTTTCATTAACAAACACTGCAGTTTGAAAGCATTAATTCTTTCACACATGGTGCTAATCAATGTGTTTCTCCCTTGCAATTAAATATTTAAATCATTCAAATAAGATGTTATGTCCACCAAAAGAGAGAGGTCCGCTACCCATTGATTATTCCGCAGAGTTGGTTGTGGAAAACTTTTCATCTCCATGAACAGAGCAATTTCTTCAGTTATTGCAAAGAAGGTTGCTGGCACTTTCACGCAACTTAACCAGCGCACAATACAATAAAAAGGAATGTCGTTACATTCTGCCTCGAGTTTTTAAAAATTCTTTGAACTGCCGATGGTTCAGACCTTGCTTTCTGCAGAAATTTACACATTTTGACACAGTATCCATAACATATTTAAAGCTGCGAAAGTCTTTTGCTGATAATTGTTCTTGATGTAAAATACAATGTACTGCATGGAGTAGGTGGGGAAGAAGAGGAACGTTGCTGCTGAGTGCAGCGCTGGTGCGCCCCAGCACTCAGTGCTCGAGTTGGAAAGGCCTGCTCTAAGACGTACCCATGTGTTTCTAGCTTCTTCTTTGATTCTGGTATGATTTAGAAGTGTGTCGTGGTAAGTGCCAGTTTACTTTGAACTGTTTCATTGTTGAAAGCCACCTTCGCCTCCAGCGTAGCACTGGCATCACTGACATCAAATCCTTCAATCGCATGCTTCATTCCTTCGAATGGTAACAGTAGAAAAGCGCAGCTTCAATCCAAGTTCCCCAGCGCTTAAGGTTGGCTCTAGAGAAAGAGGAACATCCAGTAGGCAATTCCTGTAAACCTCTATCTCCAGAGGTGCTTTCACAAATACTTTTCTTCATAGTGGATATTAGTTTGTTCACATTTGGAAATTGTGCCCTTATTTCTCCTGCAACCCTCTTAAGGGAATGAACTGTGCACATTGAGTAGTGAATCAAATTAGGTTAAAATACCTTCAGTGCTGCAGTGGACCGAGCTCGATAGCTGCAGTCGGTTAAGTGCGGCCAGTATCCAGTATTCGGAAGATAGTGGGTTCGAACCCCACTGTCGGCAGCCCTGAAGATGGTTTTCCGTGGTTATCCATTTTCACACCTTAATTAAGGCCACGGCCGCTTCCTTCCCATTCCTAGGCCTTTCCTGTCCCATCGTCGCCATAAGACCTATCCGTGTCAGTGCGACGTAAAGCAACTTGCAAAAAAAAATGCTGCAGTGGCTTTTAACATGTAGCTGGCAAAATCTGTCAGAAATACCTGGAACTGACTGTTGTGCCCACTTGAAGGCCAGAGCAGGCGGATGGAATCATTGACAAAGCAAGCAATTGTAGAATGATTTACTCTTTCCAACACTTTGCAAGAGGTAAGATACGGGGTACCCGGTTCATCTCCACTCAACTTCCCGACCAGCATGTTTGCTACGTATCTGCCACATGCATTCGTAGTCTCGTCTACAACTCCCGTGATCAGACAGTCAGGTAACTCGGTTTGGATTTCTTCCGTCACTGAATTGTAACATTTGTTGAAGTATGCTTTCCGAACTGTGGACTGTTGAGGAATAGTATGGTTGCAATACTTCTCAAGAAAGCTATGGAAATGCAGGTTGATTAATCTATGAAGGCTGTGCCGAAAGTTTTTAGCAAAGTGTGAGAAAAAAAAATGTATTTGCAAAACAACAATTACAACTTTTCAAAATACATTTGGTTAGTATGTATTAATTTTTCCATTCTCTGAAACCACTTAGAGAACGTCTCAGTCTGAGATTTTTTCGGGATGTCACTTAGTGCACTCTTGTACACTGCAATGGCCTCTTCATCTTACAAAAAATGCTGCCCGTGAATTTTTTCCTTGGTCTTAGGGAACAGAAAGAAGTCACACGGGGCCAGGTCAGGTGAATAGTGGGGATGAGGTAACACTCACTTTTTCGTTTTCCAAAATGTCCATTGTTCTGGCAGCCCTGTTCGCAGATGCATTGTTAGGATACAGCAGCAGGTGCCCACTCTTGGACTTCGGGTGCTGTTTCCTCCATGTGGCGAAGACTTTAAGACAGTCACTCAAGTACCATTCAGCATTGACTGTACAACGTGTGTCCAAAGTCCCAGAGGTGAGATGGCTCATTTTTGTGAAAAAAATTGCCACCATCTTCCTTCCAGAGCTCCAACTTTGTCGAACTTTTGTGGGTGGTTCCTCCCATGGAAAGCACCACACAGAAGACTGTCTCTTCATTTCAAGGTCACCAGGAGAGTTGGCCATGCAGTGAGGAGCGCACAGCTGTGAGCTTACATCCGGGAGATGGTGGGTTCGAATCCCACTGTCGGCAGCCCTGAAGATGGTTTTCTGTGGTTTCCCATTTTCACACCAGGCAAATGCTGGGGCTGTACCTTAATTAAGGCCACGGCCGCTTCCTTCCCATTCCTAGCCCTTTCCTATCCCATCGTCACCAGAAGACCTATCTGTGTCAGTGCGATGTAAAGCAAAATAGCACAAAAATTTTAAAAAAAAGCATTTCAGGTACAGAGTCATAATGGTAGACCCATGTTTCATCACCTGTGACTATATTGTAGGTGTCTTGGGACTGCCCTCCATTGAATTTTTCTAGCATGAAACGACAGCGGTCCACTCTCGCCTCCTTTTGGCTTTCTGTCTGGGAATGTGGCAGCCAACGGGCACATCTCTTGGTAAGGCCTAAATAATTATGAACAGTGGTCTGTGCTGATGTTGAACCAATATTTAGGGTCCCTTCAGTGTCACAAAATGTAAGATGTGGATATTCTTTGATCATTTTCCTCACCGCATCAATGTTTTCCTGAGTCACAGCTGTTGCTGGGCAACCAGGAGGAGGTTCATCTTCAATTGGCTGCCTACCTTTTGAAAACTTGCAAAACCAATTTCTAACTGTGGCCCTAAATGGGGAAGCCTCACCAAAAACACGCAGCAAAGAAGAATGGTATTCTTCAGCAATTAAATTCTTTTCATAATCATAAAAAATTATTGCGCGACAGACTCAGCACTGGCTGTACTTTCTTCCCGCGCTGTGGAGGAACCACTGCTGGGAGGGGTTGCTTGCGCATGTTACAAGGTCAAGAAACATCGCTCTTTCAAATGAGAAGAATCCCATTGTCCTCAGAATTATGCTTTACAGGCTGTTAAAGACTTTCGGCATAGGCCTCGTATTACAAGTTATAAATCTCATCGTTGGGTCTGTATTGAGCAACATATACCTTTCTGAAAGCATGTTTCTTGAGGGTCCACCTTTTCAGTACATTATGTTTTTTACATTTTTTATTAATGTACATAAATAATGTTACATCATTACTATGTCTTAACCTGGATCCGCCCAAGATTGAATTTTTTGAGAATAAAATTGTAACTTTTAGCGTTGGATACAGTGCGCGCGGTTACAATAATAAGAGTCCAAGAAGACTGTGTAGTTTGCCGTGCCATATATGGCACGCTGGGCGGATTCAGGTTAAGCGGATCATGTTTCGCCTATTTTTATGGGCATCTTCAGCTGCTGTTCCTAATATCTAGGATCAAAATTGCTAGGATCCAAGGCTTTGTTTATGCTAAAATGCTTAAAATAGTTTGGCTAACATGAATTGCTCTGTATAAAAAGTTTATACATGCTATATAACTTATAGAAACATCCGGCTGACTTGAACTGCTCTCGTTTGGCGAACGAAATAAACACAAATTCATCACACATCAATTACAAACAAAATAAAGAGTTACAAAGTAAAATAAAATGGAAGGACGTAATCATAACAACAGCCAACAAAGGCTGTACCACAGTAATCACGAACAAGAATGACTACATTAATAAGACAGAATTCTTTTTCACAGACAATTCTTTTTCTTTAATCAACAAGGATCCCAAAGCCCAAATCCAATGCAATCTCAAGACTTTGTTAAAAAAATTCATCCTTTTTACTAAACGAACAGGAATCACAAAAATTAGTAAACATGAACCCCACTATACCAACTGCTAGAGCCCTATCAGAAATACACAATACAGAAGTTCCCATCAGACCAATCATCAACAGTAGAAATAGTCCAACTTATAAGACTTTACAGTTCGCACACAGTTTTCTCAAAAAATATTATAGATTTCATAATAGTTCTCCACTGAAAAATTCCATTGATTTTTGTGAGAAGTTACAAAAATTTAAAAGTACTACCAAACCACGTCATGTGTTCCTTTGATGTCTCCAATATGTACTCGAACATTCCAACATACCTGCCAACCCTTCCAATTTACTGGGAAACTTTCCGTTTTTAACTCGTCTACCGATATTCCGATTTTTAATTCTTCCTATTTTTGACCAATATAACCTCCAGTACAGTCAATACTCGTACCCTAGGATAAATTGTTATGTGATTGTGTAATTTACCCAACTTCATTTTCAAGCGTTTTTATTTGATGCTTTATTTTGCAAGTGTATCGTCCGTCGCCGTCGTGTGTCGTGTTTCCTGCTCGCTACAGCAGCATGTGTGCTTTAGGGCTGGGGATTCGGGACGGCAATCGTCCTACAAGCAAGAGAGGCTAGCGAGCGCTAACGACTCAGTTAATCGGGACGAAAGAATGAGTTTCATATTGTGTGGTTCGCACATTATTAACATCGTTCTGTGCGTAATTTCGTTGGAATTGTATGCCGCGTGTTTTTTCTAGCGGTTCCGTGCTTTTCCCCATGTCAAAGTCGTATGTTAATAATGTATGAGGCATACCGATCTGTTTTGTATGTGGTAGTTTAGCGTATTTCAGTGCATTTTTGTTTATTCTTTCTTCATAATTTTAATGAGTTGAATGTATTTCAGGGAGTTGTGTCGATGACAGTTTCTGGTATTTTCTCTTCACATTATGGCCAAAAAACATAAGAAACGTTACCTCCAAGTGTTCAGAGGTACCTATAAAATTAAATTTCTGTTCATTTTACAGTCTTAATAAAGGAAACTATTATGCGAATCACCTTGGGAGATAAATTTTATTTCGAGTTATCAGAGTTTTGAGATATAAAGAATACCGTTTTTGAGCATGTGTAGCACATAATTGAATGATATATATCTACGGGCTTTTACTGAATGCATTATGTTTAATGGTACTTAAAAATATACAAAGCAACTCTATTTTACAGCATCACTTTAATTATAACACTTATCATAGTAACTTTTTAGAAGACAGGACACGGTACATAAAGTAGTGAAACAAGAAACATAGCTCCGTTAACACGTTTGGAAAAAAATCCATTAGTCTCTTCTGTTTGTTGTGGTTAACCTTTCCTCCCTTCATGTTGAAACTTCTTGTCAATACACGCAGCCGAGTTTCGTAAATGGAGCTTGTCATTCGCAACTTCTGGGCTTGCTTTCGTACGTGACCGGTAATTAATTGACACCCGAAACACGGCGAGGCTTTGCCGATTTGCCGATCACTAGAAGTTTGAGTTTTTGGTTGCCGTCATATTATTTTCCAGCTTCACTGGAACCCTTTCTGGGCCTGTACTACGACAGCCAGATAAAAGTGCGGTATAAATTTATTTGGCAGTTTGGACATTAATCTGGAAGTTCGGTTGAAACCGCGTACTACGACTTTCGTTTATGTGCAGTCTGGGAAAATATTCTCGAGTATAGGTATGCCGAAGTTGGAGAGGCTGTTAACGCTCTTATCTGGGACTTAGCTCTTATCGGGGACGCTGCTGTAAAGAATCAAGATGGCTACTCATGAAGATGAATCTACATCTGCATGATGCTGTGCGAAATTAAGTTGTTACAATGTAATTTATGTATATATTTATGAAGTATGTCATGCTTCCTGTCCAGCTATCACAGAATTCTTAAAAATTTCCCAAGCTAGTAAGTTGTTGCTATTGAGTATATCAGTAGTACACAAGCAGTCAACTGCAAGTTTCATGAGTAGCCGTGGTCGTTAGGGCATCAAAGTTTGCTGTTAAGCATTTTTTCGTGCGTTCAAGTCCCAAATAGTCTTAACAATTTTTTACCTTGTAAATGGTAGTCGGTAGGGTACTAGAGGTGATAGTACACATTTCCTAATCATTAAAATGTGTGTCAAAAGCATGGGTTCTATTCCAAATCTATCCGCGACGCACATATGGAGTAAAGGTATACGACGTTCATGGCGATTCGTCCGTCGAATGAGGATGTTAAGGAGGTTATATTTCTTTTACTTCATAACAACTTGCTACAAAAGTATTTACGCTAAAGTGAGATAAATGCTTGCCAGTTACTATTCTCACATTGTATTGAAAAAGAAAGAAACTAACTACTTATTCAATGAGCAAACAATAAATTGAATTAATAATAAAATGAATGATCCCACGCTGCATCAGTGACATTAATTATGAATATAAACTTTACTTTCGTCGTAACGCGCAACCTCGTAAATAGTACTAGACAAAAAAGATACATAACCTGAATCTAAACTTTTGCATCTAGGTTACATTTTCAGTCTTTTTATTTTCTATAACAGTTTCAATTTCGTTAATTAATTTTAACATTTCTTCGTATGTGTATATTTCAGTCCTAATTCTGTTTTTGACCTGGACTTCCACATTATAGCTTAAAAAGAGTCTGATGTTGGATTCTAGTAATACAATTTCAAAAGGAATAGAGCTAAACAAACGAAAACACCAGGGAACACGTATGCCACCACGCTAAATTTCACTATATTTTCAGTAACCTTATTACCAACCCAATAAAAATGTTACTACATCTTCCGCATTACAATCCCACCGTTAAAATCCGTTGGTAGTACGCAAGAAAATATTTAACTTCTAGTTTGCAAAACTGCAGCCTACGTATCTGGCTGTTTATCTGACAGTCGTAGTACAGGCCCTTATTATAGTAACTTTTTAGAAGACAGGACACAGTACATAAAGTAGTGAAACAAGAAACATAGCTCCGTTAACACGTCTGGAAAAAAATCCATTAGTCTCTTCTGTTTGTTGTGGTTAACCTTTTCTCCCTTCATGTTGAAACCTCTTGTCAATACACGCAGCCGAGTTTCGTAAATGGAGCTTGTCATTCGCGACTTCTGGGCTTGCTTTTGTACGTGACCGGTAATTAATTGACACCCGAGACACGGCGAGGATTTGCCGATCACTAGAAGTTTGAGTTTTTGGTTGCCGTCATATTATTTTCCAGCTTCACTGGAACCCTTTCTTTACTTGTTAACTGTTCCTCTCAAAGCGCAAATGCCGTATTGCACAGTTAATGTTGCACACAATTCGAGTTACAGAGTATTTTTTGCTTCAAGGGAGGAAATGTTTGCTTCAAGAAATCGAGAAATTTGTATAACCGAATTTTAAGAATAGAGAAATAAATACACGTCAAGAAATAGGACAAACGGCCAGAAAATCTTAGTTCAAGAAAATGAAAATTCTAGTAATGGAGGTTAGAGATATCGAGGTTCGACTGTATTATTATTCATATGTAAGTGTCATAAATGAGAGTGATTGGTACATTTTTTTGTAACCATTTAAATGTTTTTTAGTTTAAGATTTTAAATTTAATGGTCAATTCACATTGTAACTGTAGATATGTATGCTTTCTATCCTGTCCTTTTTTCACTTAGACCGTGATGCAGTATATGTGATGAAATCCAAGAATTAAAAATCTTCCTATTTTTGATTTCTAAAAGTTGGCAGCTATGATTCCAACAAGGGAAACAGTCATCACCAAATTCAGCTTAACTAAACATGACCGCCTCAGCGTAATGGAAATCGATGAATTCATCAAAATGTTAAATTTCGTCCTCGACAAAAGAATTTTCACCTTCAGCAAGGAAATATATTGTCAGAAAGGTCTATCAGTGGGAGATCCAGTGTGAGGAACTTTAGCAAACATTTACCTTAATCATGTAGAACACACAAACATCATAACGAAAATACAAGGTTTAAGTCTTTGGATGCGCTATGTTGATGACCATTCATCATCTTAGACCAATGTTTCAACAACAGCGCAAACATTTTGTAATACCTCAATTCATTAGATCAAAATTTAAAATTCACAGCAGAAGATGAAACCAATAATTCTGTAAATTATTATTATTATTATTATTTTTTTTTTTTTTAAGATATCACCATCACGAAAAGACGACAGCTTCGAATACTGTATTTATAAGAAGCCAACATTTTCTCCAAACACAATCAAGAACAACTCATTACATCCCAACATTCAAAAATGGGCAGCTTACTACAGTCTAATGCATCAAGTGTTTAAAATACCCCTCACACCCAAAGACCTCAACAAAGAATTACAGTACATACGGAACATGGCCAAGTTCAATGGTCAATAAAATATTAAGAAAAATGACAAAGTTAATTCCAGAAAATGAAAAAAGTAAGTCAAAATTTGCTACTTTCACTTACAGCAATCCCAAAATATGTCAAATTTCCAACCTGTTTAAGAAATACTACTTCAAAATGTCTTTTAAAAGACAAAATACCAACCAAGGCATGTTCCTGAATCACAACAGCGTCAACTCCAATAAAGACTAATACTCAGAATCTGGGATATATAAACTCACTTGTACCCAGTGTTTTGTTTCATACATCGGATAAACAGGAAGAAGTTTCTCAACGAGATGCTTAGAACACTTCAATGCAAACGAACACCATAAATTCTTGGTAATGAGTGTCCATGTGAAAGAAACAGGACATACCTACACAACCATAGAACAAGATTTAACCATACTAAAGAGAATGAAAAAAGGTAAATTGATGAACGAGTTCACATTTTCATAGACCAGGTTTTCAACAGAAACCATAATTTAAATGAATTACAGAGGCTAAAAATCCTCTTACCGGGCGAGTTGGCCGTGCGCGTAGAGGCGCGCGGCTGTGAGCTTGCATCCGGGATATAGTAGGTTCGAATCCCACTATCGGCAGCCCTGAAGATGGTTTTCCGTGGTTTCCCATTTTCACACCACGCAAATGCTGGGGCTGTACCTTAATTAAAGCCACGGTCGCTTCCTTCCAACTCCTAGGCCTTTCCTATCCCATCGTTGCCATAAGACCTATCTGTGTCGGTGCGACGTAAAGCCCCTAGCAAAAAAAAAAAAAAAAAAAAAAAAATCCTCTTTATGACCAAATCCCATGTTTATTTAAAATATTGAAAATAAAAGAGAACCTGTTCCAAAACATTAACAAATCTCCACACGTCAAAAGTTCCACCCACAGACAGATCCCCTTCTCTGACAACAGCCAATGCCCCTTCTGCCCACCCCTCCCCAACCCACACCCCTCCACGCAACACACACAGATACAACATGAGACGCACAGCATTAGCCGCTGCCATTCGGGTAGAAAGCGTCACAGGAGCAAGCCAGCCGCAAGAGAAGCGAGTGGGTGAGTAAGGTTCCACTTATCATCCTCATTTTATACTTTATTTACATAAACTTCACAACTAAGATACTTTTCTCATTACAGACTCTCAATCCACCACTCTCAGTCCTTTAATGAGCATTAAGGTCCACAACAACCGAAAGAACGATCTTGAGAAGTTCCCTCTTCCGACCCATATAACAGCAAGCAGCCCTGTTTTGTATGTATGTTCAGTCCGTCAGCGATGCCGCTGGTGGGATCCTCAACAGCTCTGCCATCAGCTGTCATAGATGGCCTAGGCATCACTGAAGAGGCGTACTAGGGAAATGAGGATTGAGGTAGTTTCCCGTTGCTTTCCTCACCGAGCCAGAGTTGCTATTACATATCAGTCTGCCAAGCCCACTGAAATGCATACACCAACCGACCCTATGAGCAACATTTTCACACCATTCATAGCAGGAACTGGCTGCATAAGGAGTGGCATTACTAGCATCGCTTATACCTCAGTCACTTTCATATTGTCAAAGCCAAGGATAAGACAGAGACAGATCTATGAAAGTAACAAAATTTCTTTAGCCTATACCAGAAGACATAGCGCACTTAAACACTAGGTCCTGGCAGCAAAGTCATAGCCCTGTTTTACCTAATTATAATTATAATCATCACAAGGCAACGAAGAAGAAAAACAGTCAGACAACTAACCACATCAACATCCCACGAAACCACAGCTGAATTTTTATCTAAAAAATGAACATCACAAAAAAGTGACAATTTAAGTCAGTGAAGTTTCCATTGGTTGCACACATGTTGAACATTACAGACTGAATGTCATTATAAGTAACGTTAGATTGAACTAATATACAGTCATGTAATGACATTCATCATCATCAATCACTACTGATCTGCATTTAGGGCAGTCGCCCAGGTGGCAGATTCCCTATCTGTTGTTTTCCTAGCCTTTTCTTGTCAAGGTTGTTTTTATAAAATGTATAATAATCTGTAAACATAACTTTTTAGACAGAACAATTCATGTCAGCTGGATGTTTCTATAAGATACATAGCATGCATAAACTTTTTAGATAGAGCAATTCATGTTAGCCCAACTATTTTAAGCATTTTAGCATAAACAAAGCCTTGGATCCTAGCAATTTTGATCGTAGATATTAGGAACAGCGGCTGAAGATGCCTACAAAAAAAATAAATAGGTGAAACATGTCCCGCTTAAGACATAGTAATGATGTAACATTATTTATGTAAATTAATAAAATAAAAAAACATAATGTATTGAAAAGGTGGACCCTCAAGAAACATTCTTTCAGAAAGGTACAGCCCTCGTATTCCATGGAATATTTGCAGCAATCATTGCGTGTCAAAAATCAAAGTTACACTCATTTTGTCCCAAAGTGGATGGAAGTTCATGTAAGGTTTGTCTTGCCACTATCAATTCGCTTAGTGCTTATATTAGCTGAGGTACTAGAGTTCTGTATGATCTAGTACTTTTTTCACATAAACATGACAACAATTATTTTACCCTCTGTAGTACAATCTGCATCACCTCTAATCCAGCATTTTACAAGGTAACTGCTTCTACTATTTTGTTTCGGCATTTTGTGTAATTTTGCTTGAAGGTGAAACTTGGAAATAAGTCACCGTACAGCTCACTGACAACACGGTGATAATCAGCACTGAAATATTTAACTATTAACTCACATTCACACACCTAGGATACACCGTGAACTTCAGGAGTGGGCAGAGCTCTGAGCACTGCACACAGACTAATTTGTTTCGTTCATAGGGATAAGGTTCATTGCACTGAGGTTCCTATAGCTCATCAGCAAGTAAGTAACTTCCTATAGCCCATTAAGCCATTTCGCTTGTAGTGAATTTTCCTTCCCCTCTGAAGCAATATTTACCCCATCCTTCGCACAGATGATTGAGAAGCCAGATATTTCAGTGTGTAAATACCTCGTAAGGAAGCACTCAGTTGATGCTTATCTGGACCTTGGACTGTTGCTGCATGCAGTCACTAATTAACGTATTCTCTAAAGTGTTGACAGGAATTGATGCACGCTGTGTTCTTTTCTTGAAATATCACCACAGCTGTAATGTTCATTCAGAACAAGGCCATTCATTCCTAAAGAGTTCACACTATCCATAATAAAAGTCAAAAGCATGCATGATAAATCCATGTATGCATTAATTTCAAATATATGCTAATATGCACTATTAATCTTAATAAATCGTCCAGTTTCACCTTCGGATGCACTTGTCATTTTTGGGGGTCTACATATCGGGAAACAAAATATGCTAGTATACAGTGGCCCTTGTCAAGATGAAATGAACTCTGGATCCTCTCTCCAGGGCAAGCATGTACTGTGTTCCATGTTGGTATGGGATGGTTTATATGGAAACTAGCATGCGCTGGAACACTGGGCTGAAAGAACATAAGTGTCATTGTTACCTCATCCTGCCTGAAAAATCTGTAGTGGCAAGCATGCTCTCTTTTTCCTTGATCACAAAATTTGAAGAAACAGTGGTTCTGTCTACCATCTTTCAGTTCCATACACCACCCCTCTTCCAAGAAGCTATGTTGAGATTGTGAAGCACAACACCTGTTTCAACAGTAAAGAAGAAGGGTGGCATTTACTTGCCACAAGACAACAGAAGAATGGTTGTGCTGGTTCATACTGAACAAGTCCTGGAAACACCAATCTTAGATAGAGACAAGATGATACTGTCACCTTTTCACTACAGTACCATAAAAGTCTGGGCATCCATCCAGCCCATGTCATTTTGTCTTGACAAGAACTACTGCATGGTAGTCACAATGTTGACATATTTAGAATGTCAGGAGTAGACCAGAGCTTGAAAATTAACTTTGGTTTTGAAAATCTATACCAATACTGCATATAAAGTGATCTTATGTCCAAACTTCTCAAGCTGGTGAATATTCATCCTGTGGCTACATTCTTAACATCAGGCTATGATAGTTGAGTGGCACTCTCATGCGACCACAGTTCACATCCCTATGCTCGGGCTGTACCTTAATTAAGGCCATGGCTGCTTCTGGCCTGCTCCTAGTCCTTCCCTGTCCCATCATCGCCATAAGACCTATCTGCCACATTAAGCCAGTTGTAAAAGGAAAAAAAGTGGTGATGATATTTCACAGACTGCAATGGTGAACAGTTTTGTGAAGATATCATATTTTAAGAAAAATGCTTGTTTGCTAAAATAATTTTTAATATTTTACCAAGTACTGTATTGTATTGGTATATCAACTATCTGTCCAATGCAGGATAAACCATGGATACCATTCTCTTAGAAGAAGTTATCTGCTATATCATCAGCACATCACTGCAAAATGCTACACATCAAGATTTCTGTAAGTTGCCTCTCTAACTTGTTATATTGACTTAAAATTATCTTATTTGGGCTTAATAATAATAATAATAATAATAATAATAATAATAATAATAATAATAATAATAAATGAAGGGGATCATCATTGATGAACTTCATATTTCTTATTTCAGTAACCAACACTGGAACAGTGGGAAACAATTGCTTGAAATCATATGGTTGCCATAAGGGAAGTTCCTTTTTGCCCAGATCAGCAACATGTAAGAAGCAGAAAACATCATGTGAAATGTTACGCCTTGGGCTCCTTTCCTCTTTCTGTATTCGTCATGTGTTCCTATACCAGTCACCCCTTGGGAAGGCCCATGGCCGTGCAGAGAGAGAGCAGAGATGACAGTGTCTGTCTTACTCATTCCCTGACTGCGATGTTGCGGGCCCTCCATCCCTCGCTACATGCTGACCGAAGGTGCGTTTCTATGTGTATTCGGTATTCTGTTGAATTTTTAAATTTGACATGATTACGGTCTTTTAAATTATAACAAATAAGGAAAAACACAAAGCCTGGTAATGCAGTAAGCATGCTTATTCAATAAGCATCACAAGTTTTCTTGAAGGCAAGATTCAGTGGTTTGAACTCAGTTCATGGGGAGTTTTGGTGCCCATTCTGTGTCAGACCTTTCCCAACCTACTTCAAGCAAATGCCAAATTGGTGTCTTGTTAAGGTTAACTTTAATAATAATAGTAATTTAGCTTGTTACGCAATTGCAGTAAGCAACATTAAGTAATAAGCCGGGCTGAGTGACTAGGATAGTTGAGGCGCTGGCCTTCTGACCCCAACTTGGCAGGTTCGATCCTGGCTCAGTCCGGTAGTATTTGAAGATGCTCAAATACGTCAGCCTCGTGTCTGTAGATTCACTGGCACATAAAAGAACTCCTGCGGGACAAAATTCTGGCACCACGGCGTCTCCAAAAACCGGAAAAATAGTTAGTGGGACGTAAAGCAAATAACATTATTATTATTATTATTATTATTATTATTATTATTATTATTATTATTATTATTATTATTATTATTATTATTATTAATTAATAAGCATCTTCTTTCTTGTAGGAACATTCTCTATGCAATTTGTAAGGTCATAAAACGAGTAATAATAATAATAATAATAATAATAATAATAATAATAATAATAATAATAACAATAATAGGCTGATGACAATATTCAACAATGGTCGCAAATTTGGGAAAAGTTTTGGAACCAGAGGAGAGAGACAAAACAGCAAGTAAAATTTTCTCTGCAGAGTCCCAACTTTCCTTATCCGCTGATGTTTACCTCTGAAAAAAATAAACCTTTTACATAACTTAGGATAAGCTTTACAGGTTCAAATACTGAGCACGGACAAACTTGGAAAAATATTATATTTCGTGCTAGGTTATTTCAGAATGTCAAAAAAATCGAAACAGAAAGGAAAAAACTAACTGGTAATTCAAAAATGATTACGACAAATTTAAACAACGAAACAAATGGTGCAGATTACCTGGAGACATTCTGATAACCATTAGCATGTGTATATTAATACTTTGATGTTTTTACATTGTGATATCCAGTACGAGTACAAGTAGTGAATCATGAGCTTGCTCTCTGGTTGATATCGCCCTTGAATCACAGCATCTATTACTCTTAAGTAAAGTGAGGATTTGATGGCTCTAAACATTCCCCAAAATAGGAAGACAAATAAGCCCTTAAAATGATAATTAAGGAAAAACATCTGTAAAGCTAAAAAGAAGCATGTCAATCTTCACGCTTCGTTTTATAGATCAAGATTTTATTTTAATAGATGAGTCAACAATCCTCTTGACATTTTTCAGCTCTACTATGCAATCTTGAACTTTGGCAACATCATCCACTGGTCCTCCAGCTTCCTTCTCAACCAGGCAGTAGCTATGCACCCTATGAATTACCTCTCGTGCTTGTCTGTGCAATACTGTACACCTTTTACCTTTTTCTGCCATCTCACAGTTGATAAACAATAACACCACAACACACCAAACAATGAAAAAATCACTTAAAACAGAGAAAGTGAAGAAATACTATTAAAACTTGAACCAGCACCTTACAGAGCAGTCACAAGGCTAATACCGGACGCTATTGGATGAAGGTTACGTGATTTGCCAAGGCGCACACCAGGCCAAGGGCCTTCCGAAATGGTGACTGCTAGAGTATTTAGCACCTATCTTTATCTTTTCTCTTCTGTTTCTCTTGTGTTTCTCTGATTTTCTTTTTATCGTACACTTCTCATGTCAGTCCAAAGACCTGTCAAGATGACCCAGTAATGAGTGTTGATACCCAATCTCCTGACAAAGCTGCAAATCAGAAACCAACTCATCAGGAGCTCAGAAGAAATGGATGTAGAAAAATGGGATTCATGAGAAGAAAGTCCATCTGTGTGAAGATAGCAGTGTATGAAGAGTTAAAGGGTGTCCTGGTACTATTGTATTTTCATGTTTGTTTTTGTCTCTTCTTTCTGTCGTTCCTTCTTTCCTTCTTATGTTTATTCTGTTTATCTCCTAGTTCCTATCTTTCTGTATATAACTTGATTGTTTGTTCCTTTCCATTACTTACAAGTTTAATTTTTCTTGTATAATTTGGGACTCTGTAACGCAAAGTGCAGTAGAACATGCATAATCCAAACCATGAAAAATCCAAACCCGAACTCTCAATTTTTAACGTGCGTTTGAAAAAGTGTGCGGACACGGTTCACTCTCAGCCCTCTCGACTCTGGTCGCCAGTGCTGTACGACAGTGTGGATGGCTGGGTCCGCCTCAAAGTAAAGTTGAAAGAGTCCGATCCCCTTCCACCTTCCTCTGTACCAACCCAGTTGATGAAGGCGAGACTACTCCAACACATCACTCGTCTCCAGTTAGGCGTGGCATGCACACTGTGAAAATTAATGTGTTTACTTTGTTACAGTGGCCCAGCTTATTCAACCTAAGTTAACATTTAACTGTGTTTTAAAATATTCTAAATGTAAAGTTAACCAAATTAGCATTTAATCAACATTAGTTAGGCCTAATAATAGGTTAACTTCTTAGTTAGCTGCCGGGTTGAGTGGCTCAGTCCGGTGGTATTTGAAGATGCTCAAATACGTCAGCCTTGTGTTGGTAGATTTACTGGCATGTAAAAGAACTCCTGCGGGACTAAATTCCGGCATCTCAGCGTCTCCGAAAACTGAAAAGTAGTTAGTGGGACTTAAAGCCAATAACATTATTTATTATTATCTTAGCTTTACTGTCCAGCTTCAAGCAGTTAAATTCTGTTTGTTAGCTCAGAAGTATTTAATATAGCAGGTGCATTAAATGTATCTGTTTACTTTACAACCGGGTGAGTTGGCCATGCGGTTAGGGGTGCGCAGCTATGAGCTTGCATCCGGGAGATAGTGGGTTCAAACCCCACTGTTGGCAGCCCTGAAGATGGTTTTCCGTGGTTTCCCATTTTCACACCAGCTGTGCCTTAATTAAGGCGATGGCTGCTTCCTTCCCAGTCCTAGACCTTTCCTATCCCATTGTCGCCATAAGACCTATCTGTGTCGGTGCGACGTAAAGCAAGTAGAAAAAATATTTCTTTACAAAGGAAAATTTTAATGTGTCCTCTTATTCAATACATATCTCCATCAATAGATCTAATATCTTGTCATTTAAATGTATCTGTGTCATGAATATTTGCACGGGTTGAATATGAACAGGTGTAACTAGAGGATTAGCAGGAGTAAAATTATCAGGATCTCCTAATATATAAGGTTCGAGAAGAGTTAATAATAGTAGAATGGCAACTATAATGATGAACCCAAAAATGTCCTTAAAGGTGAAATAAGGATGAAATGGAATTTTATCTGAGTTTCTATTTAAACCTAAAGGATTATTTGACCCTGTCTGGTGTAGGAATAAGTGGTTTCCCATTTTCACACCAGCTGTACCTTAATTAAGGCGATGGCTGCTTCCTTCCCAGTCCTAGACCTTTCCTATCCCATTGTCGCCATAAGACCTATCTGTGTCGGTGCGACGTAAAGCAAGTAGAAAAAATATTTCTTTACAAAGGAAAATTTTAATGTGTCCTCTTATTCAATACATATCTCCATCAATAGATCTAATATCTTGTCATTTAAATGTATCTGTGTCATGAATATTTGGAATAGATAGACCTTTTCAAGAAAAAGTTTGAAACAAAAGCGATGTTTTCAATGATTTGACAGTACAGTCGTTCATACGACGTCTCTTCCATCCTTTCTACAGAGTTCTAAGTTCTTATGTGAACTCTATTATACCTTATTTTTGCTTTCTGCTCTTGTTTGAGGAATTAATACTGGAGTTAATAGATACTTTCTCAAGAGATAACCATTATCACCCAGTAGAATACCTTCAGTGATTTCTCTAGTTTCAAATTGTGCTCTAACCTGGCAGTTATTGAAAATAGTGCTGCCATGCACAGAACCAGACCAACATGCAATAATATTTCTAATAAGCTTTTTCAAATCACAAAAAAATTGTTAAATTTCTGTTAATTTAGGGTGGTATATTCTCCTGTGCAGTATCTCTCCATCCTGTCATCAGCATTTTCATTCTTTGCATTCCTTTTCTTAATTTCACATAGTACAGTAGTTTGATTTGTTTAATTGTACGTTGGTTAACCTTGGCATGCACATTAAATTCACTACAAATTTTCTGCCAACCGTTACTTTTGGCTTTCAGCATGGATCCTTTGGTATGCTTATTTTCTACAATAGATATGTGTTTGGAAATAATTTCCAAAAGAAGAGAAATTCAAACCATGCATTATCTTACTCTCAGCCTTTTCAACATTGTATTGATCTATTCCGTAACAGCAAATTCATAGTCATTACAACCTCTTTATGATGATTTCCTACGCCTTGCTTTACAGCTGTATTCAAACAATAATGCATCAGAGCACGCTCAAAAACTGCACAGTTCTGCCACTGCCTTTTAGATTTGCACTGATCAAGAATCTCATGAGAATTAATAGTGTGTTAGGTAGCATTTCCTAGGAATCGTTTGGATAAATGCAAGAATCTTAACAAGTTGTTTAATTTTTAACAAGGTGTTAAAAAGCTTGTTTATGTTCTTTTAACTGAGTTTGAATAAACTGGGCCATTTTGTTTACATTTTGTTTTTTACTTTACTCTATTCATCATATTGAAATGGCATCAACCAGAGAGGCCATAAAGCACACTTTTTAACAGTTGAACACAAACTAGTAATTTTGGATAAAAGTGATGAAGGGTGAATGTGGTGCTTCTTCAGCTGGAATTTACAGTGTGGGAAAGGCAACAATCAATGATTTAAAGAAAAAAAGTAGAGTTTCATAAAATATGCCTGTAAGTTGGATTCTGAAGATGGATATGAGAAACATAAAACATTATCAGCAGCAAACAACTCTGTTGCAATTTTTTAGTTTTTTGCACAAAAAAGGAAGCATGGGTGAACCAATATAAGAACCTCTTGTTTGTGAAAAAGCCCTTCAGTGGAACAAAAAATTGGGAGGATCATCCAATTTCAAGGCCATTTCAGGGTGGATGAAAAACCTTGAATTACAGATTGACATAAGAGAACTTCAGTTTCAAGGTGAAGAGCTGTAGAACGCTGCAGAATTATACAAAAGAAAAAAATTGCCGCATTAATTTCTGAACAATGTTATGGACGCAGTGACGTTTATAACGCAAACGAAACAGGTCTAAATTGGCATGCTTTCCCACAAAAATCCTTAGCTTCCTGTTGAGAGATGTCAGCCCACGGCTACAGAGTTAGTGAGGACAGAGTGACTGCAATAATACAAGTAGTACCAATTCTCTTCCAATATTCATTTATTGGGAAAAGCAAACACCTGAGATATTTTTGAAATATTATGTGTCTGCCTGTGACATACATCTCACAAAAAAGCTCCGGGATGACTGCCGATATCTTCAAGGATTGATACAAAAATAAATATATACCATATGTTAATTAATTAATAAATAAACTTCCCCGATGAGGAGGCTGCCACAAGGACAAAGTATGTCGACTACACAGAATTTTGTCTTCTAAGTTATTCTTGAGTTTCCTAGTGTGCCAGATAGAAATAACAATCACAAGGCTCAGGAATAAATCTGGAATGTGGCATGATGTATGTTACTTCAAATGTTATATAGATGACTAGAAAGATACCCGTGCTTCGCTATGGTATTATACCGAAATTTATAATTGAATGCTTAACGTTTTATATATAATTCTCCGAAAGTAACGATCTGACTCGTTTTCTGAGAGAATCCGCCAAAATTCGCGATCTGACTCATTTTCTGTGAGATAACGGCAAAGTTCCTCCCATTTTTCAATCTTTCTTTCCAGCAATCAATTTCGCACTTCCCGGGATATGTCCAGGTATTCCACCCAATCAGTTGGGTCCCTAAATCTTTGCCATCTTTTCCTATAAGCATTTTTAATATGGATCAAATCCTTGAGGAGATCCGGCGTGGTGTCGTCGTGGGTGCCTTGGCGGTACTGAACCCACGGCCGGACTGTATTCGTAGTGATTACCCGGCCAGGATCCGTTTCCAATGCGCTCCGCACATTTTGACGACGGCCCAGGACATTATTATTATTATTATTATTATTATTATTATTATTATTATTAATAATAATAATGTTCAGGATCCTACAGCAAGATGCAAGACCGCTACTTGGTGGTAAATTACATCTGCTGCCATTGGCATTGCTGACTATGTGACCAGCACCATCGCCGCGCGTAGGCAAGTACGCGGGATGTCTGGCGATACGAATGATATACTTCCGTGCATTATTGACCTTATTATAGAGATGAACAGTTGCATGGTCAATTCATTCTTATCGTTTATTTCAAATGTGTTTAAATTTTTATTTATATGCCAGGAGAATCTACTGTAATCTAAGAACGTTCTCCAAAGGAAAAGGTGGCTCTTGGAAACGAGCCCAGGAAAGATTAAAAATGAACGTTTTATGATCAGAATAAGTACACTGAAAAATCCATAGCGTGTTTCCAGTCATTCGACCGGGTCAGGAATCGAATGAATGAAGCCCCATCTAGCGACAAGGATAGGAATTCTGCCGGCTGTCGAAGCCTGTTGCTCTCCTCTGGGTCAGTGATTAATAAATGACAAATGAAATTATATTGGAGAATGTTGCTGGAATGAATAATGACAGGGAAAAACCGGAGAACCGGGAGAAAAACTTGTCCCGCCTCCGCTTTGTCCAGCACAAATCTCACATGGAGAGACCAGGATTTGAACCACAGAACCCAGCGGTAAGAGGCCGGTGCGCTGCCGCCTGAACCATGAAGGCTCCTAATAAGTACATTATGAACAGTAAAATCAATTGGTCTCAACTGTTTTCACCCCGCTGCCGTTAAGTTGATTTCCCCCCCCCCCCCAAAAAAAAGAAGGCGTGTTTCTTTATGTTTAAAGGAGATTCGAAATACCAGTGTTAACGTCAGTTACCTTCAGTTTTGAGATGTAAGTATCCCCATGAAAATAATACACTTTTTTTTTACTCCTTTTCACAATCTCTCCCCACCCCAAGTGAATTTTCTGGCAAAAATACTTGTTTCTTTAAAAGTAAAGGATCTTCTAAATACTAATTATCATGACTCTAGCATCTTCAGTTTTTGAGGTATGAGTTCTCATAAAAGTAATTAAACTCCTTTTCACTCCCAACCCCAAGAGGATTTCCCCCCCTAAACGTGTTTTTCTCTGTTTTTAAAGGAGATCTAAATACCAATTTTCACGTCTGTAACAACTTTAGTTTTTATTAGATGTAAGTATCCTCATACAATTAATTCAATTAATTTTTCAATTCTTTCACCTCCCCCCCATTCATTAGATTTTTTGAGGATACGTGTTTCTTTGCTTTTAAAGCAGATTCCAAATACCAAATTTCACGTCTGTAACATCTTCAGTTTTTGAGATATCAGTATCCTGATGAAAAGAATTCAACCCTGTTTTCAGTCACGTTTATTCGCCCCCCCCCCCAGCCCACCCAAGTTGTTTTACCGAAAACAAAAAATTAACGTTTCTTTGTTTTAAATAGAGATAAGAAATACAATTTTTCACTCCTGTAACATGTTAAGTTTTTGAGATACACTGTACAAATTCTCATTTTAAAATTTCACCCCCTATTTAGTTCCCTTTTAGTGGATTTTCCAAAAACAAATCACCTATATTTCTTTACTTTTACAGGAGATTCCAAATACTAATGTTTACGTCTGTAATATTTTACGTTTCTGAGATATACTGTAGATAATGTATTTCTAAAAATTCACCGCAATTTGTCACTTCTGTTTTACCCCATTAATTGGATTTTCCAGAAACAAAAACAATTACATGTTTCTTTATTTGTAAGGAGATCCCAGATACCAATTTTCAGGTCTGTAATATCTCAGTTTCTGAGACATAAGTATCCTCATTAAAGGCATTCAAACCATTTTTCTTCATTTTTCACCACTCCTATTGGGATTTTCAGAGAACAAAAAAATATGTGTTTTTTTATTTTTAAAGGAGATTCTAAATATATATTTTTACATCTGAAAACTTTAAAGTTTTGAGATATAGATACACTCATTTTAAAATTTCACCCCCCACTATTTGTATTTCCCCAAAACAAAAATTACGTGTTTATTTATAAAGGAGATCCCAAATACCAATTTTCACGTCTATAATATCTTCGGTTTCTGAGATATAAGTATCCTCATTAAAGGCATTCGACCCCTTTGTCACCCTTTTCCACCCTTCCTATTGGGATTTTCCAAAAACAAAAAGTACATGTTTCTTTATTTTTAAAAGGAGGTTCTAAATATCAATTTTTACATCTGTACACTTTTAAAGTTTTGAGATATAGATACACTCATTTTAAAAATTCACCTGGCTCCTTTTCCCCTCATTATTTAGATTTTCCAAAAACAAAAAATTCGTGTTTCTTTATTTTTAAAGGAGATCCCAAACACCAATTTATTTTCAGGTCTGTAATATCTTCAGTTTTTGAAACATAAGAAGCCTCATTGAAGGCATTCAACCCCTTTTTCACCCTTTTTCACCTCTCCTATATGGATTTTCTGAAAACAAAAAAATATGTGTTTCTTAATTTTTAAAGGAGATTCTAAAGACCAATTTTTACATCTATAAACTTTTAAAGTTCTGAGATATAGATACACTCATTTTAAAAATTAACTCCCCTTTTCACCCCCTTAGTGACGGAATATCAAAAAATCCACTCTTAGTGATCACCTACATTGTAATATAAATGTATCCTCAAAATTTCATTTCTTTATGTCCAGTAGTTTTGGCTTGGCGATGATTTTGGCTTGGCGATGATGAATCAGTCAGTCAGTCAGGACATGTTCTTTTATATATATACTAGCAAGATACCCGTGCTTCGCTACAGTATTATAATGAAATTTATAATTGAATGGTTAACGTTTTATATATAATCCGCCGAAATTCGCGATGTGACTCATTTTCTGAGAGAATCCGCCAAAATTCTTGATCTGATTCGTTTTCTGAGAGATTACGGCAAAGTTCCCCCATTTTTCAATCTTTCTTTCCAGCAATCGATTTCGTTCTTCCCGGGCTAATTCCAGGTATTCCACTCGGTCAGTTGGTTCCCTAAATCTTTGCCATCTTTTCCTATAAGCATTTTTAATATGGTTCAAATCCTTGAGGAGATCCGGCGTGGTGTCGTCTTGGGTGCCTTGACGGTACTGAACCCGCGGCCGGACTGCATTCGTAGTCTCTACCCAGCCTGTACCCGTTTCTAGCGCGGTCCGCACATTTGGACGATGGTCCAGAACATTATTATTATTATTATTATTATTATTATTATTATTATTATTATTATTATTATTCATGTTCTGGACCCCACAGCAAGATGCAAGACCGCTACTTGGCGGCAAATTACATCTGCTGCCATTGTCATTGCTGAAAATGTGACCAGCACCATCGTCGCGCGTAGGCAAGTGCGCGAGATTTCTGGCGACACGAATGAAATACTTCCGTCCATTATTGACCTTATCATAGCAGTGAACAGTTGCACGGTCAATATCATTCCTATAGTTTATTTCAAATGTGTTTAAATTTTTATTTATTTGCCAGGAGAATCCACTGTAATCTAACTTTATGTTCTCCAAAGGAAAAGATGGCTCTTGAAAACGAACCCAGGAAAGATTTAAAATGATCAGTTTATGATCAGATTAAATACATTATGAACAGTAAAATCAATTGGTCTCAACGCATTTTTCACCCCACCGCCGTTAAGTTGATTTAACCCCCCCCCCCCCCCCTAGCTGCCCCAAAGAGGCGCGTTTCTTTTTGCTTAAAGGAGATTCCAAATACCAATGTTCACGTCTGTTACTTTCAATTTTGAGATATAAGTATCCCCATAAACATAATTAACTTTTTTCACTTCCTTTCACACTACCCCCCTTAAGTGAAGTTTCCGGCTAAAATATTTGTTTCTTTAATAGTAAAGGATATTCTAAATACCAATTATCACGACTCTAACATCTTCAGTTTTTGAGATATGAGTCTTCATGAAAGGAGTTTTTCTTTGTTTTTAAAGGAGATCCAAAATTCAATTTTCACGTCTGTAACAACTTTAGTTTTTATTAGATGTATGCATTCTCATACAATTAAGTCAATTAATTTTTTAGTTCTTTCACGCCCCCCCCCCCCCCCACTTCATTGGATTTTCCGAGAATACGTGTTTCTTTACTTTTTAAGCAGATTCCAAATATCAAATTTCACGTCTTTAACATCTTCATTCTTGAGATATCAGTAGCTTAATTAAAAGAAATCAACACCATTTTCAGTCACTTCCTCCACCCAAGTGGTATTTCCGAAAACTAAAAATACTCATTTCTTTATTTTTAATAGAGATAAAAATACCATTTTTCACTTCTGTAACATGTTAAGTTTTTTTAGATATACTGTAGAAATTCTCATTTTAAAATTTCACCCCTTTTTATTTCCCCTTAAGAGGAGTTTCCAAAAACAAATCACCTGTGTTTCTTTACACTTACAGGAGATTCCACCTACCCACATTTTACGACTGTAACATTTTACGTTTCTCAGATATTCTGTAGATATGTATGTTCAGTCTTCAGCCCTAAGGCTGGTTGGATCCTCAACAGCTCTGCCATCAGCTGTCATAGATGGCCTAGGCATCACTGAAGAGGTGTACTAGGGAAATGAGGAGTGAGGTAGTTTCCCGTTGCTTTCCTCACCGAGCCAGAAGTTGCTATTACATATCAGTTTGCCAAGCCCACTGAAATGCATGCACCAACCGACCCTATGAGCAACATTTTCACACCATTCATAGCAGGGACTGGCTGCAGAAGGAATGGCATTACTAGCATCGCTCATACCTCAGTCACTTTCATAGTGTCAAAGCCAAGGAAAAGACAGAGACAGATCAATGAAAGTAACAAAATTGCTCTAGCCCATACCAGAAGACATAGTGCACTGTAAACACTAGGTCCTGCCAGCAAAGGCATTCTGTAGATATAGCCTTTCAAAAAATTCACCCCATTTGTCACTCCTGTTTAACCGCCATTAATTGGATTTTCCAAAAACAAAAAATACGTGTTTATATTTAAAGGAGATCCCATATACAAATTTTCAGTTCTGTAATTCTTCAGTTTCTGAGATGTATGTATCCTCATTAAAGGCATTCAACCCATTATTCACACTTTTACACCCCTCCTATTGCGATTTATGGAAAACAAAAAAAATACGTGTTCCTTTATTTTTAAAGGAGATTCTAAATACCAATTTTTTACATATGTAAACCTTTCAAGTTTTAAGATGTAGACACACTTATTTTAAAAATTCACCCCCTTTTTACCCCCCATTATTTGGATTTTCCAAAAACGAAAATATACCTGTTTCTTTATTTTTAAAGTAGATCCCAAATACCAATTTTCAGGTCTGTAATATCTTCAGGTTCTGAAATATAAGTAGCCTCATTAAAAGCATTCAACCCATTTTTCACCCTTTTCCACCCTTCCTATTGGGATTTTCTGAAAACAAAAGAATGCGTGTGTCTTTATTTTTAAAGGAGATTCTAAATACCAATTTTTACATCTATAATCTTTAAAAGTTTTGAGATATACATACACTCATTTTAAAAATTCACCCCCTTTTCACCCCCCCCCCCCATTTATTGGATTTTCCAAAAACAATAAATACCTGTTTCTTTATTCCTAAAGGAGATCCCAAACACCAATTTTCAGGTCTGTAATATCTTCAGGTTCTGAAATATAAGTAGCCTCATTAAAGGCATTCAACCCTTTTTTCACCCTTTTCCACCCTTCCTATTGGGATTTTCCGAAAACAAAAAATACGCATTTCTTTATTTTTAAAGGAGATTCTAAGCACCAATTTTTACATCTATAAACTCTAAAAGTTGTGAGATGGAGATACACTCATTTTAAAAATCAACCCCCCACCCCCCCCGCCTTTCCACCACCCCAATAATTGGATTTTCCAAAAACAGTAAGATACGTGTTTCTTTATTTTTAAAGGAGATCCCAAACACCAATTTTCAGGTCTGTAATATCTTCAGTTTCTGAGATATAAGTATCCTCATTAAAGGCATTCAACCCTTTTTCACCCCTTTTCACCCCTCCTATTGTGATTTTCCCAAAACAAAGAATACATGTTTCTTAATTTTTAATGAAGATTCTAAATACCAATTTTTACATCTGTAAACTTTAAAAGTTTTGAGATATAGATGCACTCATTTTAAAAATTCCACCCCCTTTTCACCCTCCCATTAATTGGTTTTTCCAAAAACAAAAAAATATGTGTTTCTTTATTTTTAAAAGAGATTGAAAGTACCAATTTTCAGGTCTGTAATATCTTCAGTTTCTGAGATATAAGAACCGGAATCCTGATTAAAAGCATTCAACCAATTTTTCACCCTTTTCCACCCCTCCTGTTGGGATTTTCTGAAAACAAAAAAAAAACGTGTTTCCTTATTTTTAATGAAGATTCTAAATACCAAATTTTACATCTGTAAACTTTTAAAGTTTTGAGATATAGAACACTCATTTTTAAATTTCACCCCCCTTTTCACCCCCTTAGCGAAGGAATATCCAAAAACCCTCTCTTAGCGAGCACCTACATCTCAATATGAATATATCCTCAAAATTTCATTTCTTTATGTGCAGTAGTTTTGGCTCGGCGATGATGAATCAGTCAGTCAGTCAGTCAGTCAGTCAGGACAAGCTATTTTATATATATAGACTAGCAAGATACCCGTGCTTCGCAACGGTATTTTACTGAAATTTATAATTGAATACTTATTGTTATAGATATATAATCCGCCGAAATTCGCGATCTGACTCGTTTTCAGCGAGAATCCACCAAAATTCCCGATCTGACTCGTTTTCTATTAGAATACGGCACGTTTCCTCCCATTTTTCAATCTTCCTTTCCAGCAATCGATTTCGTACTACCCGGGCTAGGCTCAGGTATTCCTCCCGGTCAGCTGGGTCCGTAAATCTTTGCTATCTTTTCCTATAATCATTTTTAATATGGATAAAATCCTTCACGAGATCCGGCGTGGTGTCATATTGGGTGCCTTGGCGGCACTGAACCCGCTGCCGGACTGCATTCTTAGTCATTACCCATCCAGGAGCCGTTTCCAGCGCAGTCCGCACATTTGACGACGGTCCGGAACATTATTATTATTATTATTATTATTATTATTATTATTATTATTACTATTATATGTTGCTGGGATGAATGATGACAGGGAAAACCGGAGTATCCGGAGAAAAACCTGTCCCGCCTCCGTTTTGTCCAGCACGAATGTCACATGGAGTGACCGGGTTTTGAACCACGGAACCCAGCTGTGAGAGGCCGGCGCGCTGCCGCCTGAGCGACGGAGGATCCTTATAAGTACATTAAGTACAGTAAAATCAATTGGTCTCACCTCCATTTACACCCCACCGCCATTAAGTTTATTTACCGCCACCCCACCCCCCACCAAAAAATTAAAAGAAGGCGTGTTTCTTTATGTTTAAAGGAGATTCCAAACACCAATGTTCACGTCTATTACCTTCAGTTTTGAGATATAAGTATCCCTATAAAAATAATTTACTTTTTTTCCAGCAAAAAATACTTGTTTCTCTAATAGTAAAGGATCTTCTGAATACCAATTATCACGACTCTAACTTCTTCAATTTTTTATTTATGTGTCCTCATGAAAGGATTTCAACTCCTTTACACTCCCGCTCCCCAAGATGGTTCCCCCCCCCCAAAATGCGTTTTTCTTTGTTTTTAAAGGAGATCCAAATACGAATTTTCACATCTGTAACAACTTTAGTTTTTGTTAGATGTATGTATTCTCATACAATTAAGTCAATTAATTTTTCAATTCTTTCACCCACCACCTCATGGATTTTCCAAACATACGTGTTTCTTTACTTTTAAAGCAGATTGCAAATATCAAATTTCATGTCTGTAGCATCTTCATTTTTGAGATATCAGTAGCCTAATTAAAGGAATTCAACACCATTTTTAGCAACCTTTACCCCCCCTCCACCCAAGTGGTATTTATGAAAACTAAAAATACACGTTTCTTTATGCTTAATAGAGATAAAAAATCCATTTTTCACTTCTGTAACATGTTACGTTTTTTTAGACATACTGTAAAAATTCTCATTTTAAAATTTCACCCCTTTTGAGTTCCCCTTAAATGGAGTTTCCAAAAACATATCACCTATGTTTCTTTACATTTACAGGAGATTCCAAACACCCACTTTTTACGTCTGTAACATTTTACGTTTCCAAGATATTCTGGAGATATAGTCTTTCAAAAAATTCACCCCAATTTGTCACTTCTGTTTAACCGCCATTAATTGGATTTTCCAAAAACTAAAAAATACGTGTTTCTTTATTTTTAAAGAAGACCCCATATACAAATTTTCAGTTCTGTAATATCTTCCGTTTCTGAGATATATGTATCCTCATTAAAGGCATTCAGCCCATTTTTCACCCTTTTACACCCCTCCTATTGGGATTTACAGGAAACAAAAAATACGTGTTCCTTTATTTTTAGAGGAGATTGTAACTACCTATTTTTACGTCTGTAAATTTTAAAGTTTTAAGATGTAGACACACTCATTTTAAAAAATTTACCCCCCCTTTTCACCCCCCAATATTTGGATTTTCCAAAAACGAAAAAATACGTGTTTCTTTACTTTTAAAGTAGATCCCAAATACCAATTTTCAGGTCTGTAATATCTTCAGATTCTGAAATATAAGTAGCCTCATTAAAGGCATTCAACAAATTATTCACCCTTTTACACCCTTCCTATTGGGATTTTCCGAAAACAAAAGAATACGTGTTCCTTTATTTTTAAAGGAGATTCTAAATACCAATTTTTACATCTATAAACTTTAACAGTTTTGAGATATAGATACACTCATTTTAAAAATCACCCCCTTTTCACCCCCCCTCCCATTAATTGGAGTTTCCAAAAACAAAAATACGTCTTTCTTTATTTTTAAAGGAGATCCCAAATACCAATTTTCAGGTTTGTAATATCTTCAGGTTCTGAAATATAAGTAGACTCATTAAAGGCATTCGACCCATTTTTCAACCTTTTACCCTTCCTATTGGGATTTTCCGAAAACAAAACAAAATATACGTGTTTCTTTATTTTTAAAGGAGATTCTAAATACCAATTTTCACATCTATAACCTTTAAAAGTTTTGAGATATAGATACACTCATTTTAAAATATTAACCCCTTTTCACCCCACCACCCCCCCTCCGTCAATTGGATTTTCCAGAAACGAAAAAATACCTGTTTCTTTATTTTCAAAGGAGATCACAAACACCAATTTTCAGGTCTTTCTGAAATATAAGTAGCCTCATAAAAAGGCATTCAACCCTTTCTTCACCCCTTTTCACCCCTCCTATTGCGATTTTCCGAAAACAAAGAAATACGTGTTCCTTTATTTTTAATGAATATTCTAAATACCAATTTTTACATCTGTAAACCTTGAAAGTTTTGAGATATAGATGCACTCATTTTAAAAATTCACCCCCCTTTTCACCCTCCCATTATTTGGATTTTCCAAAAACAAAAAATACGTGTTTCTTTATTTTTAAAAGCGATCAAAAGTACCAATTTTCAGGTCTGTAATATCTTCAGTTTCTGAGATATAAGTACCGGTATCCAGATTAATGGCATTCAACACTTTTTCACCGTTTTTCACCCCTCCTATTGGAATTTTCTGAAAAGAAAAAAATATGTGTTTCCTGATTTTTAAGGAAGATTCTAAATACCAATTTTTACATCTGTAACCTTTAAAAGTTTTGAGATATAGATACACTTATTTTATAATTTCAACCTCCTTTTCACCCCCTTAACGAAGGAATATCCAAAAATCCTCTCTTAGCGAGCACCTACATCTTAATATGAATCTATGCCCAAAATTTCATTTCTTTATGTCCAGTAGTTTTGGGTCGGCGATGATGAATCAGTCAGTCAGTCAGTCAGGACAAGTTATTTTATATATATAGATATATAGATTGCGGAGTATGGTTATCAAACCTCGTATTGTGGTGATAGTGATGTCGTGAAGTCATGTTCCATTGAGATCGAGAGAATCTCATAGCTGTACAAGAAATTTAGGGATTATGACTCGAACTCCGATCATGAGTCCATGGATGGAGGTGTTGTTTCTATGATATTTGTCTTTGTAGTAGTTTGCGTTTGGCTAGTAAATCGACTTCTCGCCGTCCACCTCTTGGGCCTGGCCAGCGTGGGACTCAAAGCGTATTGTGGGATCTAACATTAGCCCTTGCTAGCTAGCTGGTTGAAAAGCTATTATGTCAATACGCCTGTTACTCCTATCCGTAGTTAGGCCAGAAATCTCTTCCTGCACCGTTAAACCTTGATCTCTCAGTGAATTCGCGATCATGTGTCATATTGAATGATGGCAGAAATTTCTCACTAACTCTCTGTGAGGACAGGAACCCAGGACATGGGCAAGAGTTTCATGCTCTCTGTTAACACCGACAGAGGGTGTTGTCCTGGGACCTTCAGCACAAAGCGAACGGCTCACACATTCGCTGTCATTTTGATGGCCCCTCTCCATTCCGCACAGGATAAGCCTCGGTGATCACTTATCCATGTTTTTCATGGCGTGTATTAATAAAAGAGCCTAACGCCCTTTCCTTTATGTGGCAGCTTCATCCATGACCGAAATTCTCTGTCTCGTAGTATCTGTCGGACCTTCCTTACATTGGAAAGATGGCTTACCAGGCGAGTTGGCCGTGCGGTTAGGAGCACGCGGCTGTGAGCTTGCATCCGTGAGATAGTGGGTTTGAACCGTACTGTCGGCAGCCCTGAAGATGGTTTTCCGTGGTTTCCCATTTTCACACCAGGCAAATGCTGGGGCTGTACCGTAATTAAAGCCATGGCCGCTTCCTTCCCAATCCTAGACCTTTCCTATCTCTTCATCGCCATAAGACCTATCTGTGTCGGTGCGACGTAAAGCCAATTGTAAAAAGAAAAAAAAAAAAAGAAGAAAAAAAAAGGAAGATGGCTGCTTTTGGACATAAATATAACTTGATATCATTCATTTCTATACCTAGATCTTGCAAACAAATTATACATTCTTGCTTCAAGTTCCTAGTTGCATTAATGTAGCCATTATTTGCAAGTGTTAATTTTTTACAGATGTAATACAATTTGGTTTCTCAAGTGGCACAAAACAAACCGAGGCCTTTATACTTCCTTTCGGTGTACACCGTGTGATCCTGAATATCTGCTGGTAGTTGTAATATACCTTTAGTTTCACTCTGTAATAATTTATCCGCATCTGTCAGAAAAGTTAGAGGGATCTTGGAGCGGGTAAAAACGATTAGGTGATCCTGAACTATTTAAAATTGAACATTTCTGGTTGGATTGCAGCAGTGGTTAGCTAACAAGGGTGTCGATCTTTTTTTTTGCGTCTTGTCAAGTACAGCTTTTGGGTCCAGTTTAAGTTCGTTAATAAAGTTCATCCCTAAGTAGTGAATCACACTTCTGTTGCACTGTGACTTAATGTCACAGTCATCATTTATGGTAATATTCTCCTCCATCAGCTGACCTTTCTTGAGAAAGGCAAGCTGATTTTGAAGCACTGATATCCAGGTCAAGTTCCTTAAATCTTTCTATGGCAATCCTGGCTAGTTCGGTTGCAGATTCGGAGTTTTTCCCAAATATTGCCGTATCGTCGGCGAAACACATTATAGTGAGGTTAGGTTGCTTGTTTGCAATAGGGTAACCATAATTCCCTGCTAAAGAATCTTCAGATAGTTCTTCCACAATATAATTGGTAGCGATGTTAAATAACGCTGGTGACAAAGGGAAGCCTGGAGCACACTGCGATTAATTTTGATGGATTTTGTTCCATTTTCGGGTTTGTATCTCTGTTACGTTTCAATCGTACAGAGAAATTAGCAGCCTCATCAGTTTTTCGGGCACTCCGACCGACTCCAGTATGCTCTGGAGGTGCGCATCTCCGACCTAGAAAATATGTTTGAAAAGTACGTGTGCAGTACTTCTTCATTCAGCCTGCAAATTGGTTATTCGTTTGTAAACACGTTGCATTTGGCTTTTTGGTGCTGATTTTAGTAGTAGAACTGAGTTAATTCATACATCCTTCTTCTCCCCTCTCTGCCCCTTTTTGTTGATCTTTCAGGGTTCGAAGAAGTCCTATATGAACGTTGGGCAGAGTAAAGTTGGCCTTTTTTTCTCAGTTCGTATTATTTCTGAGCAGGGTTTTTCAGCCCTGGAAGATTATGAGGCACTGAAGCTAAGAATTGGACAAAGTCATTAACAGCATTGTTGAAGCTGTCATCTGTTCATCATCATCATCATCATCATCATCATCTGCAATTTCCAGCTGTTGGCCGGGTCTGCTTCCATCGTCTGTTAGGTTTTCAAAATAACTTTGATTTCCATTTAATCAGTTCACGGTTGTACTCGTCCAAAATTTGGAGCTGGAGTAGTAGTGGTGTTTGTTGTGGTAGTATACTGTCAAAAGGAACATAAAACATACATCCTTCAGTTGAAATTCTTAATGCTGTTGATAAAAATTTCAGAGTTCAGTTCTTACTGCCACATGTTACAGCAATAATACAGCCTGTGGATCAAGGCATTATTGAAAAGATGAAAAAATCTTTCACTCAGACTGTTGCTAGCAGGGCCTGATGATGAAAATGTTGTGAGCTTTACAAAAAAAAAAGTTGAAGGACTCTGTTTATATGGTTGCTGATGCTTGGGATAGTTTGACAGAAGAACATTTAAAAATTTGATAGAAAAAATTGTGGCCTGAAGGAATGAAAACGAGGAAGGAGAATGTGTACAAGCTGAAGATTTAACTGAAGTTACGACTTTTTTTTAAAATACTATACCCAGCTTCAAAAATTATGACAAGGATGATGTTAGTGAATGGTTTAATATTGACCAAAATAACTTCACCTATCAAATTTTGAATGATGTTGAAATTCTGCCTGCTGTAACAGATAGTGAAGCACCTGTAGACAAAGATGGAAACCAGCATGAAGAAAGTGTTAGGCCTACTCACACAGAAGCTTTCAGTGCTCTACGGACTGGATAAATTGCCTGAGAGTAAGGTAACACAGCTTGTCTGTGTACAAGTTAGAAGCTATGCTGCAAAGAAATGAAGCTCAATAACGATTCAAAAATAGATCAGACTTTTTTAAAATCTCTCTAGTGTTTGTAGTACAGTATGTAAGTCTGTTGAAATCTTTCAAGGTAATACAGTATATAGTTATTAAAGTTAGTTGTTGTGTAGTTCTTGCTCTATGTTCCGAAATCCATATGGGGCTGGACATCATTTAGTTTGGATTATCGATGCTCTACTAATACATGAACACTTTTATGCAAACTGAGAAAATGAATGTATGAGTAGAAATGGAAATACTTGTTGAAAATTGTACTGGTGAATTTCAAATACTGTATTTGTAAATTCTACTGGTATTTTTCAAACACCAAAATTGTTCTTGAGGAAAGTAGAAGAGGAGGAGGAGGGAAAGGAGAAGGTGGTAGCGTTTCACGTTGGTACTAACAACGTAAGACAAGTTGGGGATGTGTGGGATCTGGTAAATGCAGCACGGGTGAAGTTTAGGGAAGCGGAGATTGTTATCAATGAAATACTGTGTAGGAGGGATGCTGACTGGAAGGTGTTTGGGGATTTAAATGAGACTATGGAGTGGGTATGTGGGAAACAGGGAGTGAAATTTCTAGATCCTAATGGGTGGGTAGGAGATAGGGATCTGCGCTCAGATGGCCTTCGCTTAAACCGCAGTGGTACATATAAGTTAGGAAATTTGTTTAGAAGAGTTATAGGGAGGTACATTCAGGGAAACAGGGTGGCCTAGGGAGTGGTGTTAAGGGAACAGGGAACTGTAAATCAAGTAGGGATGACATGAAACTGTTAGTGCTCAACTGTAGAAGTATTGTACAGAAAGGAATAGAATTAAGTAATTTAATAGATATATACTTACCAGATATTGTAATAGGAGTTGAATCATGGCTGAGAAATGATATAATTGATGCAGAAATTTTCTCACGGAACAGGAGGGTGTATCGTAGAGATAGGATAGAAATTGTAGGTGGGGGAGTATTCATTCTCGTGAAAGAAGATTTGTAAGCTACGAAAAAGTTAAAGATGACAAACAAGATAATAGGCAACTTGATGTCTTTGGAGTGTACAGACCAGGAAAGGGTAGCGCAGATGCTGATTCAGAATTATTTGATAAGATAATCAGCTATGTGGGAAACGATAGGGAAAGGAACGTGATTGTAGCGGGTGATCTCAATTTACCAAATGTCAATTGGGAAGGTAATGCGAACGGCGGGAAGCATGACCAACGAATGGCAAATAAGTTAATATGGGAAGGGCACCTGATTCAGAAAGTGATGGAACCAACTAGAAGCAAGAATATTCTGGATGTGGTGCTGGTAAAACCAGATGTGCTCTATAGAGAAACCGAAGTAATAGATGGTATTAATGATCACGAAGCTGTTTTTGTGGTAATTAAAAATAAATGTGAAAGAAAGGAAGAGATTAAAATTAGGACTGTTACGCAGTACCATACGGCTGATAAAACAGGCATGAGGGAGATTTAATAAGTAACTATGATCGGTGGAAAACGGTAAATAAAAATGTAATCAGACTCTGGAATGGGTTTAAAGCAATAATTGTTGAGAATGTGAAAATAGGTTTGTACCTTTAAAGGTGGTAAGGAATGGTAAAGATCCACTATATTATAACAGGGAAGTAAAGAGACTAAGAAGGAGGTGCAGGTTCGAAAGAAATAGAGTTAGACATGGCTGTGGAAGTAAGGAGAAATTGAAGGAACTTAATAGGAAATTGAATCTAGCAAAGAAGTCAGCTAAGGATAACATGGTGGCAAGCATAATTGGTGGCCATACTAATTTTAGTGACCCAGCTCGATAGCTGCAGTCGCTTAATTGCGGCCAGTATCCAGTATTCAGGAGATAGTAGGTTCGAACCCCACTGTCGGCAGCCCTGAAGATGGTTTTCCATGGTTTCCCATTTTCACACCAGGCAAATGCTGGGGCTGTACCTTAATTAAGGCCACGGCCGCTTCCCTCCCACTCCTAGCCCTTCCCTGTCCCATCGTCGCCATAAGACCTATCTGTGTCGGTGCGACGTAAAGCAACTTGCAAAAAAAAAAAAAAATAGTGAAAAATGGAAGAGAATGTATAGGTACTTTATGGCAGAAACAGGTTCCAATAAGGACATTCCAGGAATAATTAATGAACAAGGGGAGTGTGTATGCGAGGATCTTCAAAAGGCAGAATTATTCAGCCAGCAGTATGTAAAGATTGTTAGTTACAAGGATAATGTCCAGATAGAGGAGGTGACTAATACTAAAGAAGTATTAAAATTTACCTATGACAGCAATGACATTTACAGTAAGATACAAAAGTTGAAAACTAGAAAAGCAGCTGGAATTGATAAGGTTTCGGGGGATATATTAAATTATTATAATTTGATACTCTGAACTCCAATACGGTTGAAAAATGAGATTTATAACTTGTAAGGATATATTAAAGACTTTGCTTTGGGATATAGTACCATATCTGAAGTACTTATTTGATTATTGTCTGCATGAAGGAACTTTACTAAATGAATGGAGAGTTGCTATAGTAGCCCCTGTATATAAAGGAAAGGGTGATAGACATAAAGCTGAAAATTACAGGCCAGTCAGTTTGACGTGCATTGTATGTAGGCTTTGGGAAAGCATTCTTTCGGATTATATTAGATATGTTTGCAAAATTAATAACTGGTTTGATAGCAGGCAGTTTGGGTTTAGGAAAGGTTATTCCACTGAAGTCCAACTTGTAGGATTCCAGCAAGATATCCTGGATTCAGGAGGTCAATTGGACTGTATCGCGATTGACCTGTCTAAGGCATTTGATAGGGTAGATCATGGGAGACTACTGGCAAAAATGAGTGCAATTGGACTAGACAAAAGAGTGACTGAATGGATGGCTCTGTTTCTAGAAAATAGAACTCAGAGAATTAGAGTAGTTGAAGCTTTATCTGTCCCTGTAAAAATTAAGAGGAGAATTCCTCAAGGCAGTATTATTGGACCTTTATGTTTTCTTATATATATCAATGATATGTGTAAAGAAGTTGAATCAGAGATAAGGCTTTTTGCAGATGATGTTATTCTGTACAGAGTAATAAGTAAGTTACAAGATTGTGAGCAACTGCGAAATGACCTCGATAATGTTGTGAGATGGACAGTAGGCAATGGTATGATGATAAACGGGGATAAAAGTCAGGTTGTGAGTTTCACAAATAGGAAAAGTCCTCTCAGTTTTAATTACTGTGTTGATGGGTTGAAAGTTCCCTTTGGGGATCATTGTAAATACCTAGGTATTAAGATAAGGAAAGATCTTCATTGGGGTAATCACATAAATGGAATTGTAAATAAAGGGTACAGATCTCTGCACATGGTTATGAGAGTATTTAGGGGTTGTAGTAAGGATGTAAAGGAGAGGGCATATAAGTCTCTGGTGAGACCCCAACTAGAGTATGGTTCCAGTGTATCTGACCCTTACCAGGATTACTTGATTCAGGAACTGGAAAAAATCCAAAGAAAAGCAGCTCGATTTGTTCTGGGCGATTTCCGACAAAAGAGTAGCGTTACAAAAATGTTGCAAAGTTTGGGCTGGGAAGACTTGGGTGAAAGGAGACGAGCTGCTCGAGTAAGTGGTATGTTCCAAGCTGTCAGTGGAGAGATGGCGTGGGAGGACATCAGTAGACGAATAAGTTTGAATGGTGTCTTTAAAAGTAGGAAAGATCACAATATGAAGATAAAGTTGGAATTCAAGAGGACAAATTGGGGCAAATATTCGTTTATAGGAAGGGGAGTTAGGGATTGGAATAACTTACCAAGGGAGATGTTCAATAAATTTCCAATTTCTTTGCAATCATTTGAGAAAAGGCTAGGAAAACAACAGATAGGGAATCTGCCACCTGGGCGACTGCCCTAAATGCAGATCAGTAGTGATTGATAGTCAATTATGAGTATTTTATTTATATTAAGAATCTATGGTTCTGAAGCTCTTTAATTTTTTTATTTCCCCATTTAATCAGAAACACTGTTGAATATAAATATGTATTTCTCTTTCATGATGCTGTATTTATCAATTCGGTAATCATGTAAACCAATTATGTATATACTGTATGTATTATTGTATTCTGAATTCAAGGGTTTATTTGTCTGTAATGCTTTGAACATAAGGAAATTAGTCTAGATTTGTATATAAAAAATAGAGTACCTCTTACAGGCATGTTCAGTTATTGTTGCAATCCTGTTTTCCTTTCTCCTATAGAAAAAAAAGTCAACATATAGAAGATATTGTTGATCTAATAGTGATATATTTGCTTAAATTATAAATTTGTGTAGTGGCATGTAAAGCTAATTTTGCTTTTCAAAACAAAGTTTCAGTAATCACCTCACTGTCTGTATGTAGTGAATCAAAGTAACTCCTTCAGGACTTCCTATTCCAGATTAATTAGTCTTAAATTCTCATGTAGGACATAAGAAAACCTTTGGCAAACCTTTGTTAGGGAGTGAAGGAAATGTAGAAAGGATGCCGGAAGCCATATTTTTTTACTAAGGCTGATCCTAGATGAAAGGACTTAAAAGAATCAGTAATATCCTCTGGAATAACAATTATAGAAGATCAGAGTAACATATTGGGAAAGTGAAGTGATTTGAAAAAAGTATGTTGCACAGTTAGTACGCACGTGTATCTTGAGCTCAAAAACATGAAATCAAAGCCCAGCACAGTAAGTTTACACCAAGCAAGTTGGCCGTGTGTTTTGTGTCGTGAAGCTGTGAACTTCCATTCAGGAGATGGTTGGTTCAAATCGCACCGTCAGCTGTCCTGAAGGTGGTTTTCTGTGGTTTCCCTATTTTCACACCAGGCAAATGATGGGGCTGTACCTTAATTAAGGCCATGGCCGTTACCATTCCAATCCTGTCAGTTTCCCATCCTTGCATTGAAGAAAACCGTTGACAGGTTATTGTGACATTAAACCACTAGTAGCAAAAGAAAAGTATGTTACCATATATTTTAAGTGCTTTAATGAAATAGACTCTGGACTTACTGTGTGTTAATAAAGCCCTTTTTAAGAACTTCAGTGGCTCATTATTTTATTTGGTGTTATGTTTTGCGCGTGTTTAGTGAGCAAGGATTTTGTCGTGGTGTAGAATCCATCCGTTGCACACAAGTTGTAATGTTGCTGTTCATTATTTTTCCTCTTAATTGGCCCTTTAAGAACACCACTGTAGTATTCTGCAGGTACTGCACACTTTTAATAAGCCACGTGATTGGAAATAACACCAGTTTTCTCAGCAACAACGAAAACAAGGTGTATGACATTTACTGCACTAGGTTGGAACTATTTTTTGGGTGGGGGTAAATGCTTCCACTGAGTACTCTAATCCTTCACCATAGTGAAGAAGCCAGGACACATACATAACAAATCAAATCAAAATCTCTTTATTTGCAAATGACGTATCTACCTCGGTGGCAAATGGTACACTAAAATACATTATTGTCAAGCATTAAATTTTAAATTAACAAGAGAAGAAGAAAATTTTTCTAGAAAACAATAATATACAATTTATGCTAACAGTTTTTTCTATTAAACAAACAGATCATCCTTAATAAGTTTATATTGTTTACAAAATTCTACTTACAATATCTCCTCTACTTACAAACATAGTCAACAACAGTATGTGAAATTATTTCTAATAATACTATACAACTGGTATAAGATTAAAATTAACATTGTATTTATTTACATATTTATATTTTACCCATTTTGGAACCTAAGTAGCATAATGACCTGCTGCGTCTTAACCAGAGCCCCTTTTGCCACCACTTTTCAGAGTTCCTGAAGGGCCTTCACAGCTACCGTAGCGGTCCCAGGGCCCTCGAAGTCCCCACTGTACTTCACCCCTACAGGCAGTCCCCTACTTTGGCTGTCCAAACTCCATGGACCAGGGGATGGAATTAATTTTTTTTTTTCACACACATTTTTTATTTACAATAGCCTGCACTGGTCGAATGCCCTCTAACATTTCATTTATTTTCCCTGTTGCTGTTTATTCTCTTCTTGAATATCTGTACGGATTTTGGAAAAGGATCAAACATTACCCCTGGTAAACTGTTCCACTCCTTCATGTCCTACCCAATGAATTAAAATTTACCCCAATCGTTTCTGCTAAAATTCCTTCTAATTTTGTACTTGTGGTCAGTTCTGCCGATATAATTATTTTCCTACTGAAGCCTCTCACGGATTTCTCCCTATGCTTCTTCTCCTGTATAGGCTCTATGTAATCCTATAAGTCTTGTTTTCTCCCTTCTCTTACTTAAAGTTTCCCACACAAGTTCCTCTAACATTTCTGATACACTACATTTTATCCTGAAATCCCCTGTTACAAATCTTGCTGCTTTCCTCTGCACACTGTCTATTTCTTTTATTAGGTATTCTTGGTGAGGATTCCAAACACTGTTTGCATATTCCAATAATGGACGAACCATACTTAAGTAACTTTTTTCTTTTAATTCTTTGTTGCATCCTTTAACCCTTTCGCACTCAGCGCGCCGAAGATCGGCGCGAGAGATTATGGCGAAAACGCTCACGGCGCCGATACATCAGCTCTGTCTTATTTACGGATTTTGGTCGTTTGCGTAGCTGTTAAATCGTAACAGTTGATCGTGACGGTACATTAAAGCGCTGAATTTGCGTTTAACTCTACAGATATATCCACCAGCCCTACAAAATATTTTTATTTTCAACAAATGAAATCTGTTGACCGTGAATGTTTATGTTGTGGATGTTAGGAAAAACTTAAACGGTCCACCTTTTCAATACAAAATGTTTATGTTGTGGTTATTTGAAGTTGTTATTACGTGGATCTGTTTTGATTGGCTTATGAATACAACAAGTTGATCTTGCCATGAGTTTTGTTTATAGTTTATTTCGTTTCTTTGGTATATCGTGTGTTCGATTCACTTCGTAAACTACAATTTTACTCCTTTTCATAACTCCGTTGTTGCCCGTGCTTGCGTCATCTTTTTATAGTAATTGCTAGGCCATATTCAAGGCCGAATGAGGCCAATATCCATGAATTTTCAGATGATTTAGACAGTAATAATGACCTTCTTTTGCCGAAAGTGATTCCCGTTATGTGGGAAGTGACACGGTCGTAACTGCTCACTGTGCATTGGACCGCGAGGCCCTGACATCAATGACCGTTACATGTACACTGAATAACTTTGTGCAATGCTTCATGAGTGAATTGCAGCACACACATCATATTGATATCAAATTATTCAGAATTAAATGTCCTTTCATCCACGTCTAAGAGTAAAGAAGGAAGACGCAACAATGTCTAATTTTTCTGTCATTGAAAACAATAATTTATTTTTAAAAATTTATTTTCGAAATTTAATAATTTTTTGGGCTTATAGTTTCCTGTATTAGTGTGATTAATTTTATTTTAATGTGTGTTAAACTCTATACGTGTTGAATTTTTGTAATTTGCTTTGGAAAATCACAAAAATTAGTCTGAGTGTCTTCGAGCAAACACCTGCATATAGGCTGAGTGCCAAAGGGTTAAGTAGCCTCATTATGACATGTAACGATCTGTATGCTTTCCCAACAATGTCATCAACCTTCCAGTGCAAATTACTTTCAAATCTCACACCTAAGTATTTGCACTTGCCATCTTCTGGGATAACTACCTCATCCAAAGCATATTCAAATTCAGTTTTAAAGCTCCTGTTTGTAAATGTTGTAACAGTTGATTTGCCTCCATTAACCTTCATATTATTTTCTTCAACCCATTGTTGGATACTCTCAAGGTCCCTTTGTAATTCTGAACAATCCTCAATGTTATTTATTTCCCTATAAACAATTGTCATCTGCATACAATCTTATTTTTGATGTTATATTGTTCCCTAAATCATTTGTGTATATTAAGAAAAGTAACGGACCGATTATACTACCCTGTACAATTCCCTTCCAAACTTTCTCTTCCTGTGATATGTTATTTCCTACTTTGACTTTCTGAACTCTTGAATTGAGAAATGTTCTTATCCAACTTATAACCCTTACGTCCAATCCTATTCCCTCCAATTTCTTTAATATTATTCCATGTTCCACTCTATCAAAGGCTTTGGAAATATCTGTGGCTATGCAATCTAACTGGCCTCCTGAATCCAACTGATCTGATATGTCCTGCTGAAATCCCACCAGTTGTGCCTCACAAGAAATTGTCTTTCTAAATCCATACTGGCTCCTCATGAACCAATTTTTATCATCACATATCCGTCTGAGGTACTTTGCTATTAAACTCTGCAGTATTTTACAAACTATACTGGTCAGGCTGATTGGTCAGTAGTTCTCTGGTTTTCTTTTATCACCCTTTCCTTTATAAATTGGTATTATTATAGATTCCTTTCATTCTTTTGGTATTACACTATTATTTATGACATAGTCAAAGAGAAATTTTAAATAAGGCACTATGTACCACCCCATTGTCTTTAATACCTCCCCAGTAATTTGATCACTTCCTGCTGCTTTTCCTTGCTGAAGCAGTTGGATTTCTCTGAAAATATCTTCATTTGTGAATGAGAAGCTTCTTGTTTCCCTATGTGTCTCTCCCTCTCTATCTTCTGTTACTGTTTCCAACTCCTGACAACCTTCTACTGAATCTCTGAATTCCCTACTAAATAGATTTGCTTTCTCAGTATCTGTTAAATAGTGTTCACCCCCTTCTCCCACCATTGTAGGAATTTGGATTCCTTTTCCTTTTTGATTCCTAATATATGAATACAGCTTTTTCCATTTCCCTTTGTGGTCATTACCCTCTTGAAGTATGCCATTCATATATTTCTCTTTTGCTTCCTTTTTCACTCTATTCAATTCCCTCATTAGCTGTTTTCTAGTTTCTCTATTCTCCCTATCCTCTTTGATTTTCCTGTTTACTATTCTACATTTTCTTTTTAATTTTCTTATTTCCCTTGTATAATAAACAGGGTCTGAGGTCATTTTACCCTTCTTAACAGGTACAAATCTCTTCTCTCCTTCCCAAATGATTCCTTTAAACTTAGCCCAAAGTGTATCCACATTACTCCCTTCAGTTATCTAACAACTGAATTGTGATTTAAGGTAAGTCCCAAATTCATCAACTTTAGTTTTTCTGTATAATTTCTTGTCTTGTGTGACCCTGTTATTAAGCATTTTTGGTACGAGTCCTACATCCATTATTACAGCCTTATGGTCACGTATTCCTATTGAGACGAGTCGGTTTTTGTACTACTTGTGTAAAGCCTCCCTCCCAAATTAACTTATTTGCCAGTTTCTGTTCATGGGCTTCATTTGCAGCTCTATTCCATTCAACTTCAGGCAAGTTTAGATCTCCCCCAATTATTACCATATCATTATTATTGTTTTTATGAGTATAATCTATTATTTTCTCAAAAATTTCCATGTCTCTTTCCTCTCTTCCAGGCCTATATGTTCCTGTAATTCCCACCTCCTTCATATTATCACAAATTAATTTTATCCCTAATATTTCATCCCTTTCATTGATAAGCCATTCATGTGAACAATAAATTTCCTTCACCAGAATAAACACACACACACATCCCCCTCCCTTTTTATCTCCTCAGTCTCTACAATAGAATGTATACCCTTCTGGAAATACTTCTCTAATACCCACCCCTTCTCTCAACCACGATTCCACTCCTATCACCACATCAGTCTCATAAGATTCCATCAATGTACCGAATTGTAATTGTTTATTTACTACACTCTGACAGTTTACCAAGAGTAATCTCAGACCCCCTTCCTCCCTAAAACTTGACTGTTGCAATTGGATAACATTTGACTCATGAGTTGAGAATGACCCTGGAACCCAGATCCTTGTACATAGATCTTGATTTAAGGGTCTGGGTTTTCTGGCAAGTTTCCCTGTATGTGCCAGTTTAGTGGTATAGGTTTTCTTAAGTGCATATTAGCTTGCAACTCTCTGTTGATAATTGTAGCAATTTGTCTACAGAGAGGTGCTTTTCCATTACTATTCAGATGTAACCCATGCCTAGTGAACATTTGCCTGCCAAGACCTAAAGTATCTACTACATAGACATTTCTAAAACTCTTACATAATCTCTTGATTTACATCATGTACAGCCTTGTTCACACATGAGTCCTCTAAAAGGTCATACCTGGGTGGCACATTAACTACAATTACTTTTGAATCTTACCTCTGAGGGTCGTAATTAGTTCCTCACCTTCATTTGCAGCAATGTCATTTGTAACACTCACAATTACCACATAATTGTCCTTCTCTAACACAGGATCACAACTTGAAAGGACGTCTTCAGTTTTGGCACCTGGTTTTATTAGTCCTAAAACCTCAGTTTCTGGATTATGCAGCTCATCCTTGATGCCTTCTGCCATACCCCACCCTTGATTGTCTATGTAGAGATGAATTTTTGGCGATCTTGACTTTCAGTTGGTTTTCTTCTTCTGTAGGTTACCTCCACTGGATTTAAAATTATTCGGAAAACTTGATGTGTCTTCTTCTGGAACTTGTTTGCAGTGACTGAAATCTATTTTGGCACTGCAAAGAGTTTTTTCCCTGTTTTAAGTTGTACGTAGTTTCTCCCATATGTTTAACATTAGTCCTAAAATGGCTACTCATCACTTCTGTCCACGGCGTTCTTTCTTCTCCAATGTCTTCTTTATCTTCCAGTTTCTTTATTCTGTCCTTTAAGCTTTCATTTTCAAGTTTCAGAGCACATAAGTCTTCTTGTAGCACTCCTAAAATCTTAGGCATAGATTCGTAAGTCTCTCTTTCTTGTTGTTCTGCCTCACTATCAGTTTGTTTACACTCGGGACACAGCCACACACTTTCTTCAATATCAGTCCTATTTACAATATTTGCACAACGAAAACGGTACCATTCATCACACTTACGACACATAATCCCATTTTTAACTACTCTTCTGCATTTGCCACATTTTTTACTGCATCTTACACCATTATCCACCATGGATATCACAGACTCACACACAGTAGTCGCCATCTATACAAAGGGAAAGTGGGATAAGATTATCTTGGAAGCCTGGTTCAGGTTAAGTCTGTTGAACCAGCTGGTATGCGAGGCGCTCAATGGGTTCCATTCAGCAGAAATGGAACCCATTTTGGTACAGCTTTTCTGTAACTCAGGTCATTGTAGGCTAGATAGGTTCAGAAATATTTGGACAGAATAAAATCATTCCCATTATTATTTCATATCCCTGTAGGCTTATAAGTTTCTAAATCTGTAACTTTGTCACCATTAGTTGTAAGATTTAAGTGCTCTACTGCTATATAGCTATTACCCGAGTTTTATGTTGGGTGATCAGTCATTCTGTTTCATCTGTAAAAAAAAAAAAAAATGGTCATGGTAAATTAATTGATTACCACATTTTGAAGAGTAAGAACTGAGAATAAAATTCATTTTGAAGACATGCTTCATATAAAAGCTAGCATGAGAAGTGTATTAATGGAACTATCGTATTGTGAGGTTAGGGCACTCTTGAAATAAACATGGCTATGAGTAAAACAGCACAGTGCTGAAAGAATTTTTAGTGATTCCGCATCACTGGAGAGCAGAAGAAAAGTAACTGTCTAGAAAACTCTAGTAAGGAGAGTGCATGTATGCAGATATCTAGCTGTAGTGGGAGTGATATAAATACTGGTGCATCTGACTGTTGGACAGTAAAAATGAAATCATTACTGTACTGGAGCATTAAAGTGAGTGTATCACTTCCCTTTTATATTTTCTCATTGCAAATAGATCTTCACTGAGAACCTTTTTTCTGTTAATTTGTCCATTACTGGAAGTGTTACCATTTTAATTATATTTTTATTAAAGAACTGCACATAAACTTGAAACACCACTGGTAATTTTTCATGTATGAATGTTTTGTTAAGAAGAAAGCCATATTTTTTCAGTGTTAACTCAGTTAATGCAACTTTAAAGTTGTATGCATGGAAGAGGTTAAAGTAAATTCAGTTTTAGTTATTTTTTCTAGAATATTCCTTGTATTTTTCTCTCCATTTCATTAGAAAACTGTGTATTTAATTAACTATAATCATATGTAAATTGTTCTCAACATTTATGGTGGTGTACCCACTTGTATTTTCTTTGATAATCAGAATAATTTAAGGCTTGATTCCTGAAAGTGAAATGAATTCCTCTTCAAGATTCTTTGTCTCCATAATATCTGGTATTCCTCAGCTCTGAATTGGTGTTTAAGTGTTTTTAAAGCCAGGCTGAATGGCTCTGACAGTTGAAGCACTGGCCTTCTGACTCAGCTTGACTGGTTCGATCCTGGTTCAATCCAGTGATATTTGAAGATTTACTAACACTTAAAAGAACTCAGCCAGGACCAAATTCTGGCACTTCGACATCTCTGAAAACCATAAACGTAGTTTGTAAGACGTAAAGCCTGTAACATTATTTTTATTAGTGTTTTTTAAATATCTTCTGTTCTGTGATGTTGATATACTTCCATCATGAAATTGATCTTCTCTTGTTAGTAGTAAACTTTGTGTGTTGTATTAACAGTCGTGGAAGATAAATTGTTATGCCTCTTTATGGATTAATTTTTATTGGTGTAGTTTTAACAGGCCTAATTTCAAGGTCATTATCTTTACTAGGTGTTTAGTTCTCAGTTGTTTGATGATCAGTATTAATGTCTTCTTTCCTGTGATTTTTGAGTTCCTGTATACTGTAATGAAGCGTTTTGAAAGTGTGAATCCATCCACATTTTGAACGGGGGATCAAGGCAATTTGGTCATAAAGTATTGCTCACATGGTTATCACACATTACATGTTTTCAGTGGTTATGATTTGTCACACATGTAATAAAAGATACAGTTTCAAGACAAATGATCATCTACAATGCTAACTCAATCCAGGGATTATTAGTTCGGTGGATTTTAAATTAATGATAACATGTCTTAATATAATCAAACTAGAAGTTTATGGTTGAAAACTGTGGGTGTCTATTTAATTACCCCTCAGAAATGAGCAGAAATTGTGTCTTATTTTAAGTCTGAGGATATCCGTGCTGGTGCATCAATATTGGACTTTTTAATACACAGTTTAATGGTGGTGAAGTCCCTAGCCTTGATGTAAAATAGTCATAACTTTCCTAATCAGACCAGCCGGCCCCATGGTGTAGGGGTAGCATACCTGCCTTTTCCAGCCAGATCAGGGATTTTTACCTGGATCTGAGGGCTGGTTCGAGATCCACTCACACTGTATGATTACAGTTGATGAGCTATTTGATGGTGAGATAGCAGCCCCAGTCTAGAAAGCCAAAAATACCAGCCGAGAATATTCATCGTGCCAACCACACACACACACCTCGTAATCTGCAGGTCTTTGGGCTGAGTAACGGTTGTTTGTTAGGCCATGGCCCTTAGAGTTGTTGCACCATAGAGTTTGGTTTTTTTGGTTTTACTAATCAGGCCAAAAGCTTGTACTAATATTTCAATAGAATCTGGCTAAGAAATCCAAAGTGTACCTAATTTAGAAGTTAGAGATTACTAGCTCCAAACTTACTTTGTGGCCAATATAATCTACTAGTTTGTTGATAACTGACACTTTTTTGACATAGATTTGATGGGTCATATTAATGTCTTTGGTGCATTTTTGTTATTTTCAATGTTGACTCAGTTAATGGAACTTTAAAGCTTTCCAGTCTCTCGAAAACATTAATTATAGCACTTATAACATTAAAACATTATACATGTGTGTTATAGAAACATGTGCCAGGAGACTCGGGAAAGGGAATAATAATACCAGTCTTTAAGAAGAGTGACAAAAATACTGGAAAGGATATTAGATAGGGGAATGAGAAGAAAGGTAGAAGGAGAGTTGCAAGAGGAACAATATGACTTTAGAAGTGGAGGATCTACAGTGGACCCACTCTTCAGCATGAGGCAATTAATGGAAAAAATTTGGTAATATGGAAAAGAACTGGTCATGACATTCATAGATCTAACAAAAATATATGATAATGTTCCCAGGGAGAAGGGTTTGGGAAACCATGGTCAAAAAAGAGACTGGGTACACAAACTGTAGAAATGGTGGAAGCAATGTACAACAACTGTGACAGCAGCAGCATACAGACTCCAGTTGGAAAGGCAGAATGGGTTAGGAATGAAACTGGAATAGACAGGGGAGTGTGCTGTTACCTCTTTTGTTTATAATGGTTATGTACCGTACTAAAATTGTAAAGAAGACAAAGGAAGCATATGAGAATAGGAAGATGAAGTTATTACTACTTGTGGTCTGGGGAACGAAGAACAAAGAAGTACAACAACAACTTGATGCACTGAACAAGAAAATTGAAAAGTATGGTATGAGCAAGACTATGGTGATATCGAGAGGAGAAAGACAAGGAAAAGGCATTGTGAAAATTGATGGTCAAAACTTTGAAATTGTAGACACTTTCAGATACCTACCAAACCAAACTCCACGGCACTTAATGCCCTTGAAAGGGCCTTGGCCTTCCTAGCGACCGCTGCTCAGCCCGATGGCCTGCAGATTACGACGTCCATGTGGTCAGCACGACGCGTCCTCTCGGCCGTTATTCTGGGCTTTCGAGACCGAGGCCGCCATCTCACCGTCAGATAGCTCCTCAATTCTAATCACGTAGGCTGAGTGGACCTTGAACCAGCCCTCAGGTCGAGAGAAAAATCCCTGACCTGGCCGGGAATCGAACCTGGGGCCTCCGGGCGAGAGGCAGGCACGCTACCCCTACACCACGGGGCCGGCCTTCAAATACCTAGGGAGTGAGTTAATGCGGAATACAAGCCTGGACATGGAGATTGGCAAGAGGGTGCAATAGGGCAATGCATTCTATCAGAGTGTGAGAAACCTTGTCTGGAATAATGAAGTACCAAGGAAGTGTAAAGAGATAATGTACAAAATGTATTATGCACCCATATTGACCTACGCAGCTGAGACCTGGACAATGACAAGTGAGGATGAGAGTAGAATTCAAGCCAGCGAAATGAAATACCTAAGAAGTATGATAGGAAAGACGGAGTGAGAAATGAAGATGTTAGAATGGAAGTCGGAATAGAAAACCTAGATGAGAAAATTGATAGGAGTAAACGAAGATGGTTTGGACATGTAAAGAGGTTAGATGAGAAAAGAGTACCAAAGCAGATGCAGGAGATGATATTCAAGGGAAAGAGAGCTAGAGGGAGACCTAGAACAAGGTGGACTTATTCAATAAAGGGGAATGCAAGAAGAAGAAACCTGGACTCGAACAAAATGGTGCAAGGAGAGAGGAAGGTGGAGAAGGGCCATAAATACCTTGACCGGGCAGGAGCTGGATAAGGGGAAATGAGGAAGATGACAATGAAATTGTAGACACTTTCAAATACCTAGGGAGTGAATCAATGTGGAATACGAGGTATGTTATAGAGGGAGTAAAGCAAAGGTATGTTACACAGCACAGGTATGTTATATGTGTTATAACTAGCAAGATACCCGTGCTTCACTACGGTATTATACTGAAATTTATAATTGAATGCTTAACGTTTTATATATAACCCACCGAAATTCACTATCTGACTCGTTTTTTGAGAGAATCCACCAAAATTCGCGATCTGACTCGTTTTTTGAGAGAGTACGGCAAAGTTCCTCCCATTTTTCAATCTTTCTTTTCAGCAATCGATTTCGTACTTCCCGGGCAAGGTCCAGGTATTCCACCCGGTCAGTTGGGTCCCTAAATATTTGCCATTTTTTCCTATAAGCCTTTTTAATATGGATCAAATCCTTGAGGAGATTCGGCGTCATGCCTTGGCGGTACTGAACCCCCGGCCGGACTGCATTCGTAGTCATTACCCGGCCAGGACCCGTTTCCAGCACGGTTCATACATTTTGACGACGGTCTAGAACATTATTATTATTATTATTATTATTATTAGGGTGGGTGATATTAGTTGAATTTCGGTTGTTATTATTATTATTATTATTATTATTATTATTATTATTATTATTATTATTATTATTATTATTATTATTATTATTGATATTCTAGACCCCACATCAAGATGCAAGACCGCTACTAGGCAGTAAATTACATCTGCTGCCATTGTCATTGCTGACAATGTGACCAGCACCATTGCCGCGCCTAGGCAAGTGCCCCCTCCCCGCCGAGAATAAGAAGGCGGGTTTTTTTATGTTTAAAGGAGATTCAAAATACCAATGTTCATGCCTGTTACCTTCAGTTTTGATATATGAGTAACCCCATAAAAATAATTCACTTTTTTCACTTCCTTTCACACTCACCCCCCCCTCCTAAGTGATTTTTTCGGCAAAAAATACTTGTTTCTTTAATACTAAAGGTTTTTCTAAATACCAATTATCACGACCCTAACATCTTCAGTTTTTGAGATATGTATCCTCATAAAAGGAGTTCAACTCCTTTTCACCCACGACCCCTAAGATGATTTCCCCCTCCCCCCCCAAAAAAACGTGTTTTTCTTTGTTTTTAAAGGAGATCCAAATACCAGTTTTTTCACGTCTGCAAAATCTTTCGTTTTTGGATAATAGTATCCTCATACAAATATTTCAACTAATATTTCAATTCCCTCCCCCCAAGTGGATTTCCGGAAACAAAAACTACGTATTTCTTTACTTTTTAAGGAGATTTCAAATACCAAGTTTCATGTCTGTAACATCTTCAATTTTTCAGATATCAGTATTCTAATTAAAAGAATTCAGTCACTTTTACCCCCCCCCCCCAACGAATTGGTTTTTCTGAAAACAAAAAATACATGTTTCTTTACTTGTAATAGAGATTAAGAAATACCATTTTCACTTCTGTAACATGTTACGTTATTGAGATATGCTGTAGAAAAAAGATCATTTTAAAATTTCATCCCTTTTAGTTCCCCTTAAATAGAGTTTCCAAAAACGAATCACCTATGTTTCTTTACTTTTACAGGAGATTCCAAATACCAGTTTTTACATTGTAATATTTAACGTTTCTGAGATATACTGTAGTTAAAACCTTTTTAAAAATTCACCCCAATTTGTCACTCCCGTTTAACCCCCATTAATTGGATTTTCCAAAAACAAAAAATATATGTTTCTTTATTTTTAATTGAGATCCAAAATACCAATTTTTCAGGTGTGTAATATCTTCAGTTTCTAAGATATAAGTATCCTCATTAAAGGCATTCAACCACTTTTTCACCCTTTTCACCCCTCCTATTGGGATTTTCCGAAAACTAAAAATACGTATTTCTTTATTTTTAAAGGAGATTGTAAATACCAATTTTTACATCTGTAAACATTTAAAGTTTAGAGATTTAAGACAGTCATTTTAAAATTTCACCCCCCATTAATTGAATTTTCCAAAAACAAAAAATACTTTATTTTTAAAGGAGATCCCGAATACTAATTTTCAGGTCTGTAATATCTTCAGTTTCTGAGATATAAGTGTCCTCATTAAAGGTGTTCAACCCCCTTTCCACCCTTTTCGCCCCTTCTATTGGGATTTTCCGAAAACAAAAAATTAATTTTAGAGGAGATTGTAAATGCCAACTTTTACATTTGTAAACATTTAAAGTTTTGAGATATAGATACTCTCATTTTAAAAATTCACCCCCTTTTCACCCCTCAATTAATTGGATTTTACTAAAACACAAAAATACGTGTTTGTTTATTTTTAAAGGAAATCCCAAATACAAATTTTCAGGTCTGTAATTTCTTCAGTTTCTGAGATATAAGTATTCTCATTCAAGGCATTCAACCCCTTTTTCGCCCTTTTTCGCCCCTCCTATTGGGATTTTCCGAAGAAAAAAAAAAATATGTGGCTCTTTATTTTTAGAGGAGATTGTAAGTACCAATTTTTACATCTGTAACCTTTTATAGTTTTGAGATATAGATACACTCATTTTAAAAATTCATCGCCCTTTTCACCCCCTTAGCGACGGAATATAAAAAATCCTCCCTTAGCGAGCACCTACATTGTAATATAAATGTATCCTCAAAATTTCATTTCTTTATGTCCAGTAGTTTTGGCTTGGCGATGATGAATCAGTCAGTCAGTCAGTCAGTCAGGACAAGTTATTTTATATATATATATAGATTAGTGTTCTTGACAAACTGAAAAGCTTTGAAGTTACATATCATCATCGCACCTCGAACGGTTTGTAACAATGTTGTGTGGAGAAATACTGACCCGCAGCACACGTATCGCTTAGAACGAAAATTCGTTGATATAGTCCATTCAGTACTGAATCTCAGATGACAGAACCTTTTTGGTCAGCGTTGTAAGCTGAAATGATATCACATAGCAGTTTTTCTAGTTGCAGCGACGATATATCCCGTATGAGTGATATAGCTTGAATTGCACTGTAAGAGGGATCTACATTGCACTGATTTTTTAATTAATTACTTTATTTATTTATTTATTTATTTATTTATTTATTTATTTATTTATTTATTTATTTATTTATTTATTTATTTATTTATTTATGAGTTTGTTTGTTTATTGATTTGTTTGTTAGTTTCTTTCATTTTTCTTGCTTTATTTAATTCTTTATTTTATTTATTTATTTGGCATGATTAGCTCAGTGGCTTAACTGCTGACTTTCCACCTGGAAAGCTGAGGTTTGAATCCCCAGTCGATCCTGTAGTTGGGAATTTCATCTCAGAAAATCACATGGCCTTTAAACTCCTGACCAAAACCAAAAAATGAGCCTGGGTGCCTCCAGGGACCCCAGAAATAGTGGGGATAAGCTGAAGAAAGTTAATTTGTTTACCTCTTTTGTTACAATTTAGATACTCTAAACATTCCCTTAGATCAACAACATACATTATGTAGACGTATTTGGCACTCTAAGGAGCACGTAGAACCATTAGTTAGCATCGGTCTTCTTGTTCTGCTTATCTGCCCAAAACTTCCTTATTCTCTCACTTTCTTGTGTCCACACATTTTTTAGTTTAAATTTCCTTGCCGTCATTTCCTTGGGTGTGAAGTTGTGCGATTTGATTTTCTGTCTATGTGTAATCTGTATAGTAGCTGGTGGGTCAGTATTGTTGTCTGCAAGGTCCTTTTATGTGCCTACAAGCTTTGTATTGTCGGGTGCCATTGATGATGAGAAAGAATTTCTTGGTGAGTCACAAATTGTCCATTCATGCAATGTGTCCATAGAATTTCATACGTCTTTTCTGTGTGGCTGATGCAAATGGTTCAATCATTGAATACAGTTCTTCCAAGCTTTTGCGCATCCCAATACCATTTTGGACTGCGGGTCTGAATATTTCTCAGTATCTGCCGTTCAATTTTCTTGATGTCTTTGATGTAGAAGGTCAATGATGGTGTCAATCACATACAAACAATGCTTCCAGGAGAACAACTGTGTGGTAAGTGATAGTGATTTCTTGTTTTTGATATTCCAGGTGATTGTGTAGGCTTTACATAATTTTTCTGCGTGAGTTTTGTTGGCTACACTTTCGTTGCCAGTTTTTCTAATAATTTTTCTTTATAGGTGGTTCACAGTTGTGTAGCTTCTCAAATAAATACTTCAGGATGTGATAATTGGCCTGTGTGGTGGTGCTGAGGGATCTTGGTGAGTACTCGTTCGAATTGTGACCAAACCTTCTTGACTTTATTTTTGTCAGGTTCGTTGTTGACTAGAGCACGTGCGTTTACTATTGTGTAGACCTTGTTGACGCAATTACCTGTGAGTAGGGAGAGACAGTCCTAGTGTAATGTGAAGTCTAGCTTCAAGGTCTGGATACTGTTATGTACTAGGAATGCAGTTCCCAACACATGTAAATTACGGTTTGTTAGTTTGATTGAACACTTCTCCATGTACAGACAATATCCACCAACGTCAAAGTGATCAGAATCATGAAATCATGTTTTCTGTACATCAAATATGAGGATTCTGAATCTGTTGCAGGTATCTGCCAAGTGTCTGTCTGCTGAGCGTGCCAATGAAGTGTGTTCTCATTCATTTGAGAAGCTTTGGGGAAGCTCTGACTTTTCCCTACATTACGTCCTTGTCCCTCAGAATCCAAATGACCAGGTTTTCCTTCACTCTTATTAGCTCAGGCCCAAGGTAGTTGCTCTATCACTTGTGTTTCCATCATACTAAGTTTGTGGTTGATTTTAGCTGATGAGCAGGAGCCCAGGATGGGTGGGTTACTGATTATTGATTCACTCTTATCGTAAAGGTTATTAGTCCATACAGGCAGCTGGTGTTTAGCCATGGGATTTGTTTGTGACAAAGATTAACCAATTGGCCTGTTGCTCCAGCCTGATTTTGGATGAGAAATCGGCTGCCCCTAACATGACGTACAAAAAGAATTGGCAGCCCTGTGCTCCTAATCAGACACTGACATTACAAAATATCTGCCACCAAAGAAATGGATACCTTTTACTTTCAGTAGTCCGGAGTACTGGGCTGCCTCTTCCGCCACCTGTGCTGTACCAAAGTCCATCTTCCCCACCATAGATTCTGTTGAAGGACTTCACTCTTTACTCTGACTTTGAGGGCACTCCACATTTGTGTCCCCCTACTGTAGATAGAAGGGTGTCCTAGCATCATAATAATATTATTATTATTATTATTATTATTATTATTATTATTATTATTATTATTATTATTATTATTATTATTATTATTATTATTATTATTATTCCTTTTTTACAGATAAAATGATCTCCAGTGAAAATCTTAATGGGGTTCCACTCCTGGTTTTAGCCAACAAACAAGATATTCCAGACTGTATGGGAGTAAGAGAAGTGAAACCAATATTTAACCAGAGTGCTCATCTGATAGGCAGGCGTGATTGCATGGTTATGCCAGTGTCTGCATTGACTGGGTGAGTAATTCCTCTCACACTGTAGTGAGGAAATTACTGGATGTTAGTGAATAATCCCCACATTATAATCAGTGATGGAAAAAATACAAGAGAAAAGTAATTGGGCTGAATTGCAGTTACCTGAGAAATATTGTGTACAATTATGATTACAAATTACTTTTTCAACAACTAATCAGTAAAATTACAATTACTTCACAAAACACCTGTATTAAGGAAATCACTGACATTTTTTCTTTGCATGGTGCTGGATGATACCAAAGTTCGCAAACAAAAATATATTACTTCAGTTTTTAGCATAGAGCCATTAAGTTGCCATCATCACTAAATGAGACTAAGCATTATACCTGAGAATTTTCAAAATTATTTTTTCCCTTATTTTTTATTTTAATTGGTAACTTCTAGCATTTCAAATAATTTGCCATTTACTTTACAAAATAATTGGTTCTTAAAATTCTCATCTCTAAACTGAAGTACATCTTTGCATTTTCTGAAAAGGAGCTTTACAGGGACACTTGGAAGAATACTTGTGTTTAATTTTAAGAACATCCCCAGCATTGATGGATAATGTAGGATAAGTTTGATGTCTTTATAAGTACTGGAGGGCCAATGACCTAGATGTTAGACAGCTTTAAACAACAAGCAGGAAGTACTGAGGAATGTAAGAAAGTACCTCATCCAGCACTTGTGAAGCTACTAGTTCTGCTTTGGTAGAACCAAAAGAGTTATCTTCATCATCACCTAAACTTTTCCCATTTCTGCTTCCATGCAATGTATATCAGTTAACAAGAAGTAAATTATGAGTAGAAATTACATTTTGAAAAAGTAACGATTACAAGCAAACATTTCTAAAAAAATTATTTGTTACAAATAATTTCATTACTTTTTACTCAGTTACTTCCCTACTCAGTTATAATTTTGAAAAGTTTTATTTAAAGAGAAAGGAAGTTGTTCTTTTATTTTATTAGAGGAAACTAGTAAAGAAGATAGGAACATGCATGATGAATAAACTAAATGAGAGATCAGTGTGGATGGAGGGAGCTGTAGAGAGAAGACAAGAATGAATGTGAATTGTACAAAAGGACAAGTATGAACACCTTCACTTATTCATCACTTATCCCTGCTCTCTTCTCACCATTTCCACTTCTTGAAGTTCTGTTTTCTTCTCAGCCCTGCTTCCTAGATCAGGTGAATATCTTACTGTAGTCCCACATAGGTTTTAGTTCTCAAACACAATCATCAAGTATGACGACATGAACTCTTTCCGTTCACTGTGATTATCTCTGTTGTTGTGTGATAGCCTTCTTCTGTAAATACAACAAATACATTCATATATTTGCTTGACTTGAGGGATCTTCATTCTTGATTTGGAAAATTTATAAATAACCCTCTAGGTGATAGTAAACACCCTTATCCCTGATGAAACTGAGTTGCTGAAACAAGCTCAAAAAAACTGTAATTGATAAGATGCTGTGGTGCTTGTTTTATTATTAAGAGACAAGACAGTGGGATTTTCAGCCCAGAAGGTTAAGGAGGGAGCTCATCAGTCTGTAATAAAGAGGAGTTTGTTTTTCTGTTGCTCTTTCTGCCTATTTTGAGTCTATCCTTTGTGTGTGTTCCTACCCTTCTATTCAGCATCCTTACCTTTGATGTACATTAAGTACACTTAAAATTAGTACAAAATAAGTTACTGAAAATACAGAGTGGTTTCATGGAAAGTAGCATAATTTAGATCCTCTTTTGACGGAGAACAGTGACAACATTAATTACTGCCCGCAGCAGGATTTCAAGAATGATGAACCTGTGAGATACATTGTATGTGAACTGAAATGCCAGTGCCATCTTGTGCTTTTCGGATGGAGGTCCTATGTGTCCTTCAGGTTTTGATTCCATTTCAAAACCTCAATAGCTCTTTGCCATCTGTCTAAATTTGATCCTGTCATTAATTTTACATTCTGGGGTACCGATTTGTCTCAGATCCTTTTCACATTCCTGGAACCATCTCTGCCTTTTTGACGTAGGTTTGATGAAATTCCATATTTTCTGTTAGTGGGTCAACTGATATAATCAAAATGTTTCCATATAATAGCAGTCTTTCCTTCTTAATCGATGCTGTAATTATAATACAAGCATGGATTGGATCATTCCTCAATCAGTCAATCAATCAATACTGATCTGCATTTAGGGCAGTCGCCCAGGTGGCAGATTCCCTATCTGTTGCTTTCCTAGCCTTTTCCGAAATGATTTCAAAGAAATTGGAAATTTATTGAACATCTCCCTTGGTAAGTTATTCCAATCCCTAACTCCCCTTCCTATAAATGAATATTTGCCCCAGTTTGTCCTCTTGAATTCCAACTTTATCTTCATATTGTGATCTTTCCTACTTTTATAGACGCCATTCAAACCTATTCGTCTACTAATGTCATTCCACGCCATCTCTCCGCTGACAGCTCGGAACATACCACTTAGTCGAGCAGCTCTTCTTCTTTCTCTCAATTCTTCCCAACCCAAACATTGCAACATTTTTGTAACGCTACTCTTTTGTCGGAAATCACCCAGAACAAATCGAGCTGCTTTTCTTTGGATTTTTTCCAGTTCTTGAATCAGGTAATCCTGGTGAGGGTCCCATACACTGGAACCATACTCTAGTTGGGGTCTTACCAGAGACTTATATGCACTCTCCTTTACATCCTTACTACAACCCCTAAACACCCTCATAACCATGTGCAGAGATCGGTACCCTTTATTTACAATCCCATTTATGTGATTACCCCAGTGAATATCTTTCCTTATATTAACACCTAGATACTTACAATGATCCCCAAAAGGAACTTTCACCCCATCAATGCAGTAATTAAAACTGAGAGGACTTTTCCTATTTGTGAAACTCACAACCTAACTTTTAGCCCCGTTTATCAACATACCATTGCCTGCTGTCCATCTCACAATATTTTCGAGGTCACGTTGCAGTTGCTCACAATCTTGTAACTTATTTATCACTCTATAGAGAATAACATCATCCGCAAAAAGCCTTACCTCCGATTCCACTCCTTTACTCATATCATTTATATATATAAGAAAACATAAAGGTCCGATAACACTGCCCTGAGGAACTCCCCTCTCAGCTATTACAGGGTCAGACAAAGCTTCACCTACTCTAACTCTCTGAGATCTATTTTCTAGAAATATAGCAACCCATTCAGTCACTCTTTTGTCTAGTCCAATTGCACTCATTTTTGCCACTAGTCTCCCATGATCCACCCTATCAAATGCTTTAGACATGTCAATCTGCCTGGTAATAGAACTGACATAAGCCTTGGAGCTTAATACAGGTCACTCATCTGGAGTGCAGGCCATTCATTTTTTGCAGCTTTCTTTTGGTTCATGACAGGTGGGTAATATCTCAAAGTATGGAGCCACAATAGTGCAGTTTTCTTTGTTGGTCAGACCCAGCTTTCCATACTACCTCCGCTTCATCTGCTGTTGGGACAAGGAGTCCTCCCTTCCCAGAACAGTTGACTGTCTTCTCCTGTAACCCTAGGAAGGTGCTTCTCCTGCTCCTGCTTCCTCGTCTCTTGCAGGATGAGGCCCTGGGCCTATGTTCGGCATAGAAGAGTTGTTGTTATTGTTGTTGTTGTTGTTATTATTATTATTATTATTATTATTATTCCAGCAATTTACCCGGTAGCTATTTGGAAAGAAACGGTGGGCCTTAGGAGCTGGAGGGGAAGGCACAATAAATTTAAAATGCCCCCAAATGATTTCGATGAAAGAGACCACTTGCTTTACTTCGTAACAATTTATGTTAATAAGAACAAGGAGAACAACAAGCGTTTGCGTGATAATACAATTTAACAAGTTCTCTTAGATATCCATCCTAATAACATAGTAATACATAACAGAGGGGTCCAGCCCTCGTAAAATAAGCCTTCATAATTTACAATATTCAAATGGAAGGGTTTCCTAACTGCCCGATAACAAGATCGAACCCAGAAATTCTAGTTAAATCTAACATTAACCATCCAGTCTAAACCACATCAGGTAACAAATAAGAATAAGCTCCGTAACAAGATAATAAGGAAACGCTAAGGCTTGGCAAGGCTCATTAACACCATACGTACTTGGAGAGAAAAAACATTCAAAAAACGCATAGCCTTCTACCAGAATAATTACAAGCCTCGAGAGGTTAATACGCAAGTACAAGGTGAAATCATTTTAACCACATTTGCTTTCATTTGTCCTGCGTTTCAATAAGGACGAAAGTACTTAAATGAAATACAAGTCTAACATCATACATCAAACCCGGGCCTCAGCCCTTAAAACCTTTACCCTAAGAGGGGCTTCACTCGTACATTTACACATTGAAAATTAAAATATTTGAACTACCTCAAGCCCTTTTTAACATGTACATTACACGGGGAAACGTGAGGGACTTGCTTTCTTACCTCCACACCCGAGGTTGCCTAGATCGAGCTGCCGCGGGAGCAGCCCGCAATGTGCAGCGTTCAGCTCAGTGACCACAAAGTGACAGCGAGCACCATAAGCCGTCCACCTGCCCGGGACCGGACCTGGTGACGGTGATGTGTTCAACAGCTCCTCTTTGATTGGGCAGCCACAAGGGGCGAGGAAGCTAGGGCAGCAGGCGTGGAGACAAGAGAGGGAGGGCAAGGAGAACACTCCAGAGCTTGGAGATATTCCCAATTACTCTGGAGCCATGCGGGACAAGAGACAAATAATTTCCTTATTATGGTAAGGGAAAATTAGAAGGCCAATAAAACATACATAGAAACACATACAATTAAGATAAATAGTAGACAAATACATCTTGCAAGCATAAAACGAAACGGCCAGGCCAAACAAACCGAAAGAAGGGAGGGAGGAGAAGTTTTCCGCTGATACAATTATTATTATTATTATTATTATTATTATTATTATATACATACATGCATTTGGCCCTCTAAGGAGCGCATAGAACTATTATTTATCATTGATATTCTTGATCTTCTTGTTCTTCTTATCTTCCCAAAACTTCTTCATCCTTTCACTATGGGCCTGTCGTCTTTCTTGTTTCCACGCGTTTTTGATTTTCAAATTTCTTGCCATTGATTTCTTGGGCGCAAACTTGTGGGCGTTGATCTTTTGTCTATATGAAGTCCTTGTGGTTTCCAGTAGGTCAATGTCGACTCCTGCGAGATCTTTTTGGGTGTCTACTAGCCAACGCACTTTGGTATGTCGTGTTCCATTGATAATGAAAAAGATTTTTCTTGGTCAATCGTGAGTCATCCATTTGTGCTAAATGTCCGTATAATTTCATATGTCTTTTGCATGCAAGTGAAGTGAATCGCTCAGGCAATGAATAGAGTTCCTCCGAGCTTTTTCGCATCTAAATGCCATCTTCAAACTTGGGTCGGAATATTTTCCTCAGTATCTGTCGTTTCTCAATGTCTCTAATGTTGATGTTTCAATTGCGTAGAGTGCCTCTTCGAGAACAACAGTGTTGTAGTGTCGGAGTTTGGCCTTGGTGGAAAGTGATTTCTTGTTGTAAACTTTCCAGATGATTGTATAGGCTTTATGTAATTTTTCAGCGCGGTTTTTGTTGGCTTCTCTTTCATTACCAGTGCTCCCGATAACTTCACCCAAGTACTTAAACTGTTGTACTTGTGTGACACTGCCATATTGGGTCACGAGTGGCACCAGGTTTGAGTTCTTGGAGTCCATGTACGGTGTTTTTTCGTAAGAGATGTGGAAGCCAGTTTTGACAGCAATCGCATGAAGCTTCTCGATGGCATGTCTGGCTTCCTCAGGATTTCAGATAATTATTGCTAGGTCGTCATTAAAAGCAAGGCATTTTATGTTGATCCATTTAGCTTTTGTTCCCATATGGATTCCAGGTACTTCTTTCTCCCAAGTTATGACCTTGTCTAGTACTAGGTTGAACTTTAGGTTAAGTTTTTTATGGCTGAAGATGCTTACGGCAGTCGAGCAAAACACGTCCCAACTTATAACACCAGTTGTAATGATTGTATCCTAAATATAAGGATTGATAAATATTGAAAAGGTGGTTTATCTCATTGTTTATATTTACGACTATTATAATCTAATCCAATACAGTTTACAATGAGATTTATAACATGCAAGTACGAGGATTCCGAATCTGTCACGTGTATCTGTCAGTGTCTTGAGTTTTCCTGTTTTGATCAGTGTCTGTACGTTAAGTGTACCAATGAACTGTGTCTTCTTGGGTTTGAGGAGTTTTGGGAAGCTCCAACTCTTTCCAGCATGATGTCCTGGTCTCCCAGAATCCGAATGACCAGGTTTACCTTCGCTGTTATCAGCTTGGGACTGAGGTAGTCGCTCTGTCGCTTGTGTTTCCATCATGCTATGTTCGTGGTTGATTTTAGCTGAAGGGCGTGAGCCCTGGGTGAGAGAGTCATTGATTACTGATTCACTCTCATCGTTCGGTTTGTTAGTCCGTACGGACAGCTGATGTTTTCTGGCTGTGCCTGTTTTTGGTCCACGAGAGGTATTTTATTTCCCTCAGACCCTCCAGACAAGTCTGGCGAGCCTCCCTATCCGCCACCTGGGATGCGCCCGATAGGGGAACAGGAAAACCTAAACGATTATTATTATTATTATTATTATTATTATTATTATTATTATTATTATTATTATTATTATTATTATTATTATTATTATTGAGGAAATGAGCAATTTTGAAGTCCTCAAATGGTATATCATTGATGTGTGTTTGATTTCCACCCTGCTACATCCTCATTTGTTGGCTCATTACAAGATATATCTTCTAAGATCACTGGATTATAAATAATGCCATGTCTCTGAACTCTGCTGTAATACAGACGTCTTTCGTACTTCAGTGTAATTTCATAATTTCCCTATATCAGTAATTCTTTCTGCTGAGAGATGAAACAGGAAACATAGTGTATGTGGATTTTTCATCCCTGTCAGCACCTTGTTATTGGTACAAAACAGTAGAAATTAAACTATGAATTGTACATTATTGTCTTCCGTACTGCAAGTACACAGACTGTGCAGTGTTCTCCCTAGGACTTTTTTACTGGGCGCACTGCCCTGCCGTTTTTAGAGACCGTCCGGCTAATATAACCTAGATATGTGCTATTTACATAATATTAATGCATATTTAAGTCATTGGGTACTCCAAATTAAAGTGTATATACTGTAAAACTGTTTTTTTAAATGATAAATTTCCATTAATGTTAGTATAATTGCATCGGTTACATCGGAGTTTAAATGTTTAGCTTGACTATCACGTAATGTCATGTGCAAGAGGTGTCAGGATTAGTGTGAAATCACATGCTACCACTCGATACCGCATCTCGTCACAAACCTGTATGGCACTCCACAGCAATCGAGTGCTAAGTCCCGGCGTTACATGATTATGAACGAACAGTAGAATACTAGAAGTTATGTCTTCTTTGTGATAATAACACTAAAATAGTTCAATTTTGCAGTTAATACCAGGTGTATGCATAATTATTTTCCGGTTTCACTAAGAGATGGCACCAGCGAGCAGTACGCAGCGTATAAATTTGATACATACATCAGTTTGTTCGTCTGACATTAACCTACCAACACACACAAGTTGAGTCCGCCAAACACTAGTGTCTTGTTGTATCATTCAGTGATGATGTCGACGTTTGTGCCTGAAAAAGACCATGTGCGGCATGCATTGCTTTTCTTATTTAATCAAAAGAAAAAGGCTGTGGAAAGACATCGTTTGATGGTAGAAACATATGGTGAACACGCTCCATCGATTAGAACATGTGAGACATGGTTTTGACAATTTACGCGGTGATTTCAATGTGAAAGACCCTACTTTTTGTCTGGTGGAACCAGAGTGGTATTGCGTATTATGAACTCTTGAAGCCCGGTGAAACCGTTAATGCACAACGCTATCGCCAACAAATGATTAATTTAATCCTGCCTTGATCGAAAGACAACCGGAATGAGCCAGAAGACATGGCAAAGTGATATTTTTACACAACAATGCGCCATCTCACACAGCAAAACCAGTGAAAGACACCTTGTCCTTACTTCCCAGATGTGATTCATCCATAAATGAGAGAATATTTAAACCTCTAAACAAATAATTCAGGAGATTAAATATTTTTAATATTTTTTACTTCAAAATGGACTTTGATGAGCAGTGTTTAAGCATATACGGAATGTATGATGATGATGATGCTTCCAACATACCTAGAGAAATAGAGGGAATCTGAATGAAGCAACCTGGACCTAAAATTAAACTCTCTGAAATAATCACCGAGCGAGTTGGTCGTGCGGTTAGCGGCGTGCAGCTGTGAGCTTGCATTCGGGAGATAGTAGGTTCGAACTCCACTGTCGACAGTCCTGAAGATGGTTTCTATGATTTCCCATTTTCACACTAGGCAAATTACCTTAATTAAGGCCACAGCCACTCCCTTCCCACTCCTAGCCCTTTCTTGTCCCACCGTTGCCATACGACCTATCTGTGCCGGTGCGATGTAAAGCCAATTGTAAAGAAAAAAAAAATAATAATCCTGCATCAACACAAGGGCTTGGATATAAGAAACTGCACTGTGAATGTAATTATACTTGCATTGAAACATTGTTTATAATTGACTGTGACCTTCAGTTGCTAGCCGGGCTGAGTGGCTCAGACTGTTAAGGTGCTGGCCTTCTGACCCCAGCTTGGCACGTTTGATCCTGGCTCAGTCCGGTGGTATTTGAAGGTGCTCAGATACATCAGCCTTTTGTTGGTAAATTTACTGGCACGTAAAAGAACTCCTGCGGTACTAAATTCCAGCACCTAAGCATCTCCAAAACTGTAAAAGTAGTTAGTGGGCGATCTCAACAGATATCTTGATGTGGGGAGTATAGGATAAGAAGAAAGCCAGATAAGCACAGGGAAAAGGAAGAGACAAGATGGTAAAGATGAATATGGGTGGTAAAAGACTAGGAACACAGGACAAACACAGAAGGAGAAAAGGAATCCAACAGGTCAAAGGAACAGACCAGTGCAAATCAAGCCATATATAGAAAGACGGGAACATTGAAAAGAACACATGAGTGGTCTAGTTGCAAAACCGGCAATCTCCACTCAGCCCACTCAGCCTAAGTGTATAGGTGAGACAAATTTCTTGAAACTCGGTAGCTAAGCAGCTAGCTGTGGAAGAGTCGTTTAACAAGCAAAATGATCATGTGTTTCCACAGTGGATATTTTTTCATCTGTGAATAGGATGTCGTGATACTGGCTCTCCTCATACATCGTTAACAAAGCCTGGAATCGAACTCGGCATATCTCATTTAATTTCTCAGTTATTAAATGCCGTGTGTATATTTTATATCGACCAACACGTAAATCGTCCTTCAAACTACGTGACATAGTTCATGGAGATACAGTGGAACCTTAATATCTCGAATCACCTCAGGAGCTAAATTTTATTTTGACTTATCGAAATTTCGAGATTTAGAGAATACCGTTTCTGAGCATGTATAGCACATAATTGAATCGTATGTATCTACGGGCTTATACTTAACACATTATTTTTAACAGTACTTAAAAATATACAAATTAACTCTATTTTAGGGCATCACTTTAATTATAACCCTTATTATAGTAACTTTTTAGAAGACAAGATACAGTACATACAGTAGTGAAAAAAGAAATATACCTTTAGAAAATATCGGTTAGTCTCTTCTGTCTTTTACTGTTAACCTTTCCTCCCTTCACATTGGAACTTCTCATCACTACCACACAGCCAAGATTCGTAAATGGAACTTATCATTGGCGACTTTGGGGGTTGCGTTCATATGGGACCGGTAATTACTTCACACCTGAGAAACAGTGAGGCTTCGTTGATTTTCCGATCATTAGAAGTGGTAAACCTTTCTTTACTTGTTAACTGTTCCTCACAAACCACAAATGCCATATTGCACAGTTAATGATGCATAAAATTAGAGTTACAGAGTATTTTTTTCTTCAAGGGAGGAAAAGTTTGCTTTGAGAAATTCATATAGCCGAATTTTGAGTAATAGAGAAATAAATACACGTGAAGAATTGGACAAACAGCTGGGAAATTTAAGTTACCTCAAAATACTGAAAATTTGAGTAATGGAGGTTAGAGATATCGGGGTTCGGCTGTACATTCATTTCACGAGACAAAATTGCTTGTTTACACGAAGGATTGCATTGAATCCTTGCATGAACAGAGAAGAATCCAATGGATTGAGGTTCGGACTTCCACTAGACCAGTCAGCAGCAGCAATGAACCATGGGACATTGGTTCTGCATGCACACCTAGGATGGCCCGATCTGATGCAATAAACAGTTGCACCCATACGTTTAAACCATGCTATTGTCTGAAACACAAATCATTCATGATACAGAGAGGTTGCAGTGTAGAAACAATTTCCTTAGCTTGCTTTCCGCAACAAAATAACACCAATACAGCGATACGATTCTCATACACTCCCCACTCCGTCTTTCACTGCTGTCTACTGTTGGCATTCTGCAAGCCGGTTACTGGCAGAGTCGTGAAGGTGACTTTGTGAACGACAATATGCAGCATTGCCACACTCCTCCGGTCACAGTTACCATACTACTGCGCGTTTAGATTTTACTCACAGAAGTTATTGCAGTACTGTGTACATCAGTCCGGTAATAAGACTCTCCTTACACCAACACGTTATTCATGGGATTTGTTTTGGACCTTGTTGGAATGAAATGCTGCTTACTGATATTAAATTCAAAGTGCCATGTGCACTTTTTATCACCTCATTTGCTTCTGTTTTCCAGTCAATAACTTGACAGTCATTCCCCAGTTCAATAACAGTCCCAAATCATTGGAAAATATTTTTGTTCTCAGTTGGACTTGTGACTTTTTTTTTTTTTATTTGCTCAAGTCTGCCAAACACTCAATTACTTGGCAAAAACAAGTGCCCCATTACCAGGTATATCACTTCGATTGACTTCAGTGTAAGGGGTGCATTCAGAAACGGTTTAGCACAGGCTATGATGATGATGTGGTTCTCATTTTACCCCCCACCCCTACCCGTCGGATACAATTCACAGTGTTTCTATGCCACACTCTGCAAAGGCGATCTCACTGGAGCCCTTGTGATACTCGTGTTCTGTCCATATGTTCATAAAAGCCTTATGCTTAGTCTCCTCGTCTCTAGAAAAACCTTGTGAAAAGCGCACATTATAAAAATACAGTTGCTGGCCGTAGTAAGTGGACTGATCAGGTAATTTAAGCAAAACCTGACTTTGCTGACAGTCAGAGCTTGAAATGAGGAGAGAATCCATCCTGTCTTGAAGTAATAAAATGCTTTTGCCCATAATTTATGAATAAGTTTTTCAATCAAAATATCCGTTTTCTTGGCTGGAATGCATCGTGCGTCTGTTTATGCTATGTGGCATAGAACTGCTTATGAAAATTAGTGACTGAACTAACTGGCCATGTGGTTACGGACATGCAGCTGTGAGCTTGCATTGAGGAGCTAGTGGGGTTCAAACTCCACTGTCAGCAGTCCTGAAGATGGTCTTCCATGGTTTCCCATTTTCACACCCTGTACTTTCATTAAGGCCCCAGCCGCTTCCTTCCCACACCTAGCCCCTTCCTGTCCCATCGTTGCCATAAGACTTATCTGTGCCGGTGTGACGTAAAGCAACTTGTAAAAAAAAAAAAAAAAAAAAATAGTGATCTCGCCTCTCTTAGGTGACGAGCAGCAATAAGCATTGGTCAGATGTCCGCACTCTAGGACGACGGGCAGGAATGTGGGACCGCACCTACAAACAGAGTAAATTTCACCTCAGGGAAACCTTCTCTTTTCTCCAAATCAATCATTATGATGTTAATATCTTATTATATAAGTACTAGGAACTGAGTGAGTTGGCTACACAGTATGGGTCATGTAGCTGAGAGCTTGCCTTCAGGAAATGAAGGGTTCGAGCCTCACCATCAGCAATCCTGAAGATAGTTTTCCTTGGTTTCTCATTTTCATATCTGGTAAGTGCTGAGTTTCTCATCTTCACTAAGGCCATGTTCCCTACCTTTGCCATCCCAGCATCATTATGAAACCTGCCAGTGTATGTGTTAGTGTGATGTTAAACTGCTAGTTAAACTAAAAAATTATGTACAAGTAGTTTTTAATTTAATTTCGGGTGGCTATTTCTAGCTGAGTGCAGCCCTTGTAAGGCAGACCCTCCGATGTGGGTGGGCGGCATCTGCCATGTGTAGGTAACTGCATGTTATTGTGGTGGAGGATAGTGTCATGTGTGGTGTGTGAGTTGCAGGGATGTTGGGGACAGCACAAACACCCAGCCCCCGAGCCACTGGAATTAACCAATGAAGGTTAAAATCCCCGACCCGGCCGGGAATTAAACCTGGGACCCTGTGAACCGAAGGCCAGTACGCTGACCATTCAGCCAACGAGTCGGACACGTACAAGTAGTTCATGCGTTGAACAGTTTACTGACAGATGTTTTCACCTATGTACAGTGTTCAAGTTGGCATCCTTCGGATTGATTTGTGACGAATGTACAATATCGCAATTTTATAAAAAGTGTCTCTTGAATTCAATTAATTCAGGATCCCTGAGGAGCTATATCACTACTGTCTTACTATTAATAACATCTGTTCCAATGAATAGATATAGTTTAAAATAGGCTAAAATAAGTAAATCCATTTCCCTCCTATTTCAACACCCCATTCAACCATCCACATTGATTTTGATTTATTTCAATTTTTTGAAATTCACGTAGATTTTATGTAAAATAAGGTACTTATTAAGATATTCTTAACCGAGCTTGATAGCTGCAGTCGCTTAAGTGCGGCCAGTATCCAGTAATCGGGAGATAGTGGGTTCGAGCCCCACTGTCGGCAGCTCTGAAGGTGGTTTTTCGTGGTTTCCCATTTTCACACCAGGCAAATGCTGGGGCTGTACCTTAATTAAGGCCACGGCCGCTTCCTTCCCATTCCTAGGCCTTTCCTATCCCATCGTCGCCATAAGACCTATCTGTGTCGGTGCGACGTAAAGCAAATAAAAAATAAAATAAATAAATAAATTAAAAAAAGATGTTCTTAAGAAGATAAATACGTTGTAATTTCACCTAAGCGTTGTGATACAGCTGAAGGTGTTTCAAATGGAATGAAACATATACTGTATATGATTGTTTGATTGATTGATTGATTGATTGATTGATTGATTGATTGATTGATTGATTGATTGATTGATTGATTGATTGATTGATTGATTGATTTGCTTAATGCAAATATAAGTATCAAAAAAAGATGGAAATTTACTGTTATTGATTCATTGTAAAAAGGATTTGATATGGGAAATGAAGCTGATTTCTTGCAATCACCCATTATCATCCGTGTTGTGACTAATATTCTCAACTATCTAGTAATTTGAGAGAACTTGTGTAAATTGCTTGTGAGAATGAATTGAAGTAGTCATATAGCTCCTCCTGTGTTCCTGAAGTCATAGCTTCTTTCCAGAATCTCAGCGTGTGGTGGCGTGGCTAATTCATTGCAAGCCGAATTCAAGCAAGCACTTCAGGGATTTCTGTCAGTTTCTTCTATGAAACAGCACACAGAGTGAAGAGAATAAGGTGTTTCTCTAAGGTGGAAATACTGGAGTGCTGCAGCACATTAGTGCATAGGCATTTGCTACTGTGTATACACTCATGAGCAATCGAATTAGGGATACCTGGCTAGTAGCGTGTAGCACCCGCTTTTGCCTCGATGCCAATGGCGATGTGTCATAGCATGGACTCCGCTAGACACTGGAAGCATTGAGGAGCCGTACTGAGAGAGAGAGAGAGAGAGAGAGAGAGAGAGAGAGAGAGAGAGAGAGAGAGAGAGAGAGAGAGAGAGAGAGAGAGAGAGAGAGAGAGAGAGAGAGAGAGAGAGAGAGAGAGAGAGAGAGAGAGAGAGAGAGAGAGAGAGAGAGAGAGAGAGAGAGAGAGAGAGAGAGAGAGAGAGAGAGAGAGAGAGAGAGAGAGAGAGAGAGAGAGAGAGAGAGAGAGAGAGAGAGAGAGAGAGAGAGAGAGAGAGAGAGAGAGAGAGAGAGAGAGAGAGAGAGAGAGAGAGAGAGAGAGGAGAGAGAGAGAGAGAGAGAGAGAGAGAGAGAGAGAGAGAGAGAGAGCGAGAGAGAGAGAGAGAGAGAGAGAGAGAGTGTGTGTTTTTTTTTTTTTTGAATTACTGGAATGTTGAGCAGGTCTGGTGAGTATTATGTAAATACTGTAAATGTGTATAAGCACACTATGTAGAATGCAACTGCATATCTGAATATTGTAATTTTAAGTGGTGATGGAGGCACTTTCGTGTATGTGGGGCTATGCCCTTTCTCCATTCACCATCCCTAATTTGTACCTACAATTAGTGGAAAATAATTAATAATAATAATAATAATAATACAGTAATCGGCTGGAGCATTGTCTTGCTGTAGGTACAGGTCACTTGCAGGATGCTGGAGGCGAACAGAGTGATAAACATAATCTGCCAACAGGTTCCTGTAACATTTGTCATTGAGGCACAGTGTCAGATATACCAAGGGTCCCATTTTATCCCACGTGAACAGTCTACATACAAGGATACCACCACCACTGGCCTGAACTGTACCCTGTTGGCAATAGGGATCCATTGCCTCATGTGGTTGACAACGCAATCATTCCCAGCCGTTGGCTTGTACCAATTGGTACCTAAACTCATCTCCCCAGGCGACCATTTTCCATGCTTCATGCATCCGGTGACGTTCCTTTGCCCGCATCAGTCATTGTGCCTTGTGACGTGTGTTGAGCAGAGGTAACCTTGTGCGACGCTTGCTTCTGTACCCCATGACCAAGAGATGCTTCTGGATGATATTTCTGCTCACATGTCGTTGTGTAGCATTGAATTGACAAGTGATCTGCTGCAGTGTGGCCCGTATATCCACTCTTATGAACCGAGGTAGCCAGTGGCAACCCCTGTCATCAGCACTTTCACCACAACGGTTGACCCTGGCAGTGGTGGTTTTGCCCAAATCCACGTACTCGTGGTACTCTCTTGATACAGTGGTCCTTAGAAAGCCCTGTGCTGGCGGGAATTGAGAGATGGAGGCCCATATGTCTGGCGGCGACAATCTGGCCACAATCAAATGCACTGAAGTCTCATGTCCTACCAATCGTGTATTCAACTGTTACTCAGCCAGTACATACGAGGTCTGATGTCCTTGCTGTTACACACCATATCTCCCATTACATTCACCGGGCCAAGTACAGTGCCATTTCCCTACTATGGCAGCTATCTCTAATTCATTTGGTCATGACTGTACATTGACCTTTAGATATTAACTTTACAAGATGATTCAGGAATTGGAGAATATTATTAAGGAAATTGTACTCTGCCAGTGATGTGTCTACCAGAATTTCATCAAAATTTTTCCTAAGTCATGAACAAAGCAAGACTCAATAATAATAATAATAATAATAATAATAATAATAATAATAATAATAATAATAATAATAATAATAATATTGGCTTTACGTCCCACTTACTACATTTTTATGGTTTTTGGAGGTGCCAAGGTGCTGGAATTTGGTCCCACAGGAGTTGTTTTACGTGCCAGTAAATCTGTCGACACGAGGCTGATGTATTTGAACACCTTCAAATACTACTGGAGAGAGCCAAGATCAGACATGCCAAGCTGGGGTCAGAAGGCCAGCGCCTCAACTGTCTTGAGCCACTCAGCCCGGCAGACTCAAAAATATGCCTCCTTTCTATTGCCATATATCATTGTTATTTTGCAGTTATTTTTACCTAGCCATTTGATATTGCTCTCACATATTTTTCTGAAATGTGTTATTGTTTATTACAGGGATGGAATAGATGAAGGAATCCACTGGTTAGTTGATTGTATCAAACGTAACAGTGACATACGTCCCCCCAGACATCAAGATGATACATAGCGAACTGTGCAAGCGGCCTCCTCATTTGGGGATATATTATGCAGTGGAATTTAAGAGTTCATACTTTCTGTGGCTAATTTTACAAGACAATTTTCAGTGGGTGAACTGTGATAACATGTCTGTGTTATTGTTATGACTTGTGGGGAGAAAATATTTTAGATCGAAAACTGCTGATAATGATTAAGGAAACATTGAAATTTTCAGGTATTTTTGTTGTCCATGTGGAGTCCATGTTCTTATTGAATTATCACTTTGGTATTGCTAACCCAGAGTTTGTAAAAATGAATGTATATAATTGTTGTATTTTGCTGTAAACAGTATTAATTTTGAAGGTAACAGTATCCACCTGTTGCTTGAAGCACTTCAAGATTCACTATTATGGTAAAGATCTTTTATGGAGATGTTACATTGACTTTCATTTTAACATACCTGCCAACTTTCCCGATTTAGGCAGGAGACTCCCAATTTTCAACCGTTTTTCCCGCCTCCCGATTATTCTATTATTTCTCACGATTTTAGCTTATTTTTTTTGTGAATTTCCAACATTTTTCAAATCCCGCCATTTCAGCTTCTTTCATGCCAGTGGTCGGAAGTCCTTCGCTCATTGGCCACTTTCAAACAAAATATCAACGTTTATTAATGCGAGAAATGTGCGCGAATGTGCGATGTTTATTGAAACCTGTATATCATGACGCTATACCGATTGTCATTCTCTCGTTCTCGCGTGCTATGTTCGTGTTCGTTCACATCAGTCTAGTCGATTCTAGAGATTAGTCGCTAGATATGGTGTCCTTTTTAGTAATGTTGTGACAGAATTTCAATGATAACGACTAGTGACTTTTCTAGAGATTTTAGGAGCCATTTGGAGAATTCTAATTTTAATTTATCTCAATATAAATAAAATACACTGTACATTGCTCAGAATTTAAAAAGAATGATATTTCTGTACCGGTCATGACCACAGTAACGAGGGGAAATGCACATTTTAATTTCCCGTAATGTATGTCTGTATATAGCCTGTGTACGCTCATCACGGCTGCGGTGAGTGAAATAGTAGTTTAGGGGAAGGCCTAAAATGTAATTCTTAAATATTTATGTTATTATTGACCCTGTCGATAAATGCTACATCACTAAAGTTACATATTATTAAATTTCCTATCATTTATTGTCTTCTACATTTTTACCGTACCGGCTATGATAACAGAGATTCATGAATTTGGATTCAGCGCCGAGGTACAAGAAAATAGGTGAACGAATTTAATGAAAATTGGTATGTAAAGTCAGGGAATAAGTAACCGCAGTCTACGCTATAAATAATTTTATTCACCATGTTCGAAATGGTAGTTCAGGGAAGGTGCCAAAAATGTAATTTTTAATTACCGTACCTATCTTATTGGTCATATCGAAGAGTACTACATAACAAAAGTTATAGAGTAAACAATTTCCGATTATTTATGTCTTATTCAGTTTTACCATACTGACTGAAACAATATTGGTGGTGATGGTGATTAAATTGTGAAGATGATTATAAGAATGAGAAAAAAGTCATGAATTGCTTGAATATTAACACAAGAGGGAGTCATAAATGAAAGGAGGACTCACTTTACATTAGATGCTCTAATATCACAGAGTCGGAAGAAAACTAAATGTGTGTCCACTGGGCGAGTCGGCTGTGCAGTTAGAGGTGCGCGGCTGTGAGCTTGCATCCAGGAGATAGTGGGTTCGAATCCCACTGTCGGCAGCCCTGAAGATGGTTTTCCGTGGTTTCCCATTTTCACACCAGGTAAATGCTGGGGCTGTACCTTAATTAAGGCCCAGCCGCTTCCTTCCAACTACTTGGCCTTCCCTATCCCATCATCACCATAAGACCTATCTGTGTCGGTGCGACATAATGCCACTAGCAAGACCTCGAATATAGAAAGCTCATAAAATTGATCTACAGTAACATTACATTGACCATTATTTGTTGTGATGTGCTTTGTGTATTCTGCTGCCATTTATCGCCGATAGATGGGATTACTGCTCCGTTTCGAGTATAACAGCCTGCCTGAATATTGGCGGGAAGTAGCTGGGGAGTTAGACCTCTCTCTTCTTTAGCATGCCATTCCTCTGATTCATAAATTTTCTGATACTACTGGTACGTAACACACTGGATCATCACAGTATTCCAGCTATTTGATCCCTACTCTGAGGCAGCGATTGGAATGAGCAGTGTGCACACTTCAATGGAATAATGACACAGGAGTGATCGCGGCTGTCTGTGTCTTGGTCATTCTAGCTCTGGAAATCTAACTGTTAGATCGACACCATAGCACTTTTCTTTAGAAGTGAGAAAATGTGCTGTTTTTCATTTTATCGAATATTTCATATGACAGCATTGCTTTTAATTGCAATATTCGTACTGACGTCCTTGTAATGACCTATGTTGACTTCTGTTGGGAAAACTATAAGGACAGTCTTTCTGAGAACTCGGTAGCGAAGCACGGGTACATCAGCTAGTTATTCGATGCAAATTGCATTGCGCTTCGCATAATCACGTGGGTGCTTGATGCAATATATTAATCTATTCATTTGCTAAGTAATGGCATCTAAGTGCATGACTGATTCACACATGTGGAGCATGAGTTCATATTATTTTTGGATGGTTTATCAGAAACTGATCGTTCTTCCTCTGAGGGAATAGGGATGTGTAATTTTTAGCCTTGTAGCCTCGTAGTCAGGCTTTGAGACAATAAATGTTATAAATATATCATAGTACTGTATTGTGCAAGACATGTAGAATAAGCAGTTTTGACCAATTGTATCTCCTGATTTTCATATCAGAATCTCCTGATTTTTGGTTTTGTAAAGTTGGCAGGTATGTTTAAAAAAGAAAATTATGAAGAGAATGAAAATATGTGTTATTTTCCACTAGTAAACTAGGTATTGCAGTTAAAACCTTCCATCAAATAGTGAACTTGAACTAGTTCATATTAGGACCAGCTTTGTAATATTAAGAAATTAATATAATTGCCAATGTTATTAACAGTATAAAAGTAAACTATTAAAAATAACTAAGAGTTGAAGCTTCCTCAATTTGTTGAAGTATTACGTTCTTTGCCCGGGTTGGACTCTTTCATTCTATGTGCATTGTGTACAGGTTGCTGGTATTTCAAATACATTAATCAGGGCGACTGATGTACCCTTATTCATTCTGAGGTGACCAGTCTCATACAAGACCCAACAACATCTATGGAACATGAGGTATGTGACTCTTGCTCAATGGTCAGTTGAGAATTTTCAATGCTTGGTCTACAACTAGTGGGGGTTCATGATTTTGTCCTGCATACTGATTATTTGTCAAAAATTGCTCATCTTGTAACCTTCCTGTAAATTCATGTTATTCGGGTGTTTCTTTACTACTGTAGTTTCCTCAGTACAACATGGTCCAATCCAGGCAAAGAACAAAATATAGAAATACAATAATTAACAATATATGCTACTTTAGATGCTCAAGAAATAAATTAAGTTAGATGAAAGCAGTTCGAAAGAGTAAGATACAATTAAAAATAACCTAACATATTAAAATGGGGTACATATTATTGGTACAGACCAACAAAAGGTGGTGTAACTTTTTTTGAGAAAATTTGTGCTGTTGGCATTATCTTTCAGCTTACGAGAACTTTCATATATAATCTGGCAGTATTTGGAAAAATTCATTAATACTATTATTATTAAAACAGCGGAATCCAGGTTAAGATCTATTGAATTTATAAATCATCTTCATCTAGTTACCAGTCCAAGATTTTTTTTATTTATTTATTTATTTATTTATTTATTTATTTATTTATTTATTTATTTATTTATTTATTTGACAGATACAAATCCAGTAATTAGAAACACATACATATGATGTATACACGGTCATTAGAATACAAATGAATTACCCTTACTATACTTACACCGGTAAGAATAATTTACATCTGTGGTAGTGATGTTAGATAATCTTAATATACAGTATTGGTACCGAGTCTTGCTTAAGTATAATGATAATATGTGCATGTCAGTGCTGCAGGTGAATTTGGGAAAGACAAACTCCTTGAACCTATAACAATAATTTAATTTACAACTTTGCAAAAACATACATATATACATACATTATCATTATAGACTGTTATGCCTTTCAGCGTTCAGTCTGCAAGCCTCTGTGAATTTACTAAACGTCGCTACAATCCTCGATTTGCAACTAGTGTTTTGCCCTCATTTAGTTCTATACCTCTTATCTTTAAATCGTTAGAAACTGAGTCTAACCATTGTCGTCTTGGTCTACCTCTACTTCTCTTACCCTCCATAACAGAGTCCATTATTCTCCTAGGTAACCTATCCTCCTCCATTCGCCTCACATGACCCCACCACCGAAGCCGGTTTATGTGTATAGCTTCATCCATCGAGTTCATTCCTCAATTAGCCTTCATCTCCTCATGCCGAGTACCCTCCTGCCATTGTTCCCACCTGTTTGTACCAGAAGTCATTCTTGCTACTTTCATGTCTGTTACGTCTAACTTATGAATAAGATATCCTGAGTCCACCCAGCTTTCACTCCCATGAAGCAAAGTTGGTCTGAAAACAGACCAGTGTAAAGATAGTTTCATCTGTGAGCTGACTTCCTTCTTACGGAATACTGTTGATCACAACTGCGAGCTCACTGCATTAGCTTTACGGCACCTTGATTCAATCTCACTTACTATATTACCATCCTGGGAGAACACACGACCTAAATACTTGAAATTATCGACCTGTTCTAGCTTTGTATCACCAATCTGACATTCAGTTCTGTTGAATTTCTTACCTACTGACATCAATTTAGTCTTCGAAAGGCTAATTTTCATACCATACTCATTGCACCTATTTTCAAGTTCCATGATATTAGACTGCAGGCTTTCGGCACAATCTGCCATTAAGACCAAGTCGTCAGCATAGGCCAGACTGCTTACTACATTTCCACTTAACTGAATCCCTCCCTGCCATTTTATACCTTTCAGCAGATGATCCATGTAAACTACGAACAGCAAAGGTGAAAGATTGCAGCCTTGTCTAACCCCTGTAAGTACCCTGAACCAAGAACTCATTCTACCATCAATTCTCACTGAAGCCCAATTGTCAACATAAATTGCTTTGATTGATTTTAATAATCTACCTTTAATTCCATAGTCCCCCAGTATGGCGAACATCTTTTCCCTCGGTACCCTATCATATGCTTTCTCTAGATCTACGAAACAAACACAACGGCCTATTCCTCTCATAGCATTTTTCAATTACCTGGCGCATACAGAAAATCTGACCCTGACAGCGTCTCTGTGGTCTGAAACCACACTGGTTTTCATCCAACTTCCTCTCAACGACTGATCGCACCCTCCCTTCCAAGATGCCAGTGAATACTTTGCCTGGTATATTAATCAATGAGATACCTCGATAGTTGTTGCAATCCTTCCTGTTCCCTTGCTTATAGATAGGTGCAATTACTGCTTTTGTCCAATCTGACGGTACCTAACCAACACTCCATGCTAATTTTATTACTCTATGAAGCCATTTCATCCCTGCCTTCCAACTATACTTCACCATTTCAGGTCTAATTTCATCTATTCCTGCTGCTTTATGACAATGGAGTTAATTTACCATCCTTTCCACTTCCTCAAGAATAATTTCACCAACATCATTTTCCTCCTCCTCATGAGCTTGGCTGTTCGCAACACCACCAGGAAGACTTCCTTTTATGTTGAGAAGATGTTCGAAATATTCCCTCCACCTCTCCAGTGATTCCCTGGGATCTATTATGAGTTCACCTGAATTATTCAAAACACTGTTCATTTCTTTCTTCCCTCCCTTCCTAAGATTCTTTATTACTGTCCAGAAAGGTTTCCCTGCTGCTTGACCTAGCCTTTCCAGGTTATTACAAAAATCTTCCCACGACTTCTTTTTGGATTCAACAACTATTTGTTTCGCTCTGTTTCTATCATCAACGTATAATTCCCTGTCTGCCTCGGTCCTTGTTTGGAGCCATTTCTGATAAGCCTTCTTTTTACGTTTACAAGCTGCTCTCGCTTCATCATTCCACCAAGATGTTAGCCTTTTCCCATCTTTACACACGATTGTTCCTAGGCATTCCCTTGCTGTTTCTACTACAGCATCTCTGTATGCCATCCATTCACTTTCTATATCCTGAACCAGCTTACCGTCTACTGTTCGAATCTTCTCACTAATATCCATGTACTTCTGTCTAATTTTCTCGTCCTGGAGATTTTCTACCCTTATTCGCTTGCAGAGATTTCACTTTCTCTACCCTAGGTCTAGAGATACTTAGTTCACTACAGATCAGATAGTGGTCTGTGTCATCGAAAAATCCCCGGAAAAATGTATATTCCTAACAGATTTCCTGAATTCGAAGTCTGTTAAGATATAGTCTATTATGGATCTGGTACCCCTAGCCTCCCATGTGTAGCGGTGAATAGCCTTATGCTTGAAGAATGTATTCATAACTGCTAAACCCATACTAGCACAGAAGTTCAGCATACACTTCCCATTCCTATTAGCTTCCGTATCTTCCCCACACTTACCAATCACCCTTTCGTATCCTTCAGTTCTATTCCCAACTCTCGCATTGAAATCGCCCATTAGCACTATTCTATCCTTGCTGTTGACCCTGACCACGATGTCACTCAGTGCTTCATAAAACTTGTCAACTTCATCCTCATCTGTACCCTCACATGGTGAATACACGGAGACAATTCTAGTCCTAATTCCTCCAACTGACAAATCTACCCACATCATTCGCTCATTTACGTGCTTAACAGAAACTATGTTGCATGTAATGGTATTCCTGATAATGAGCCCTACCCCAGACACTGATCAATTCTTTCTAACACCCGTCAAGTACACTTTATAATCTCCTATCTCTTCCTCGTTATCTCCCCTTACCCGAATATCACTTACTCCTAGCACATCCAGATGCATTCATTTGCTAACTCAGCACTTTCTTCCTTCCATAAGCCCCATTACTATTGATAGCTCTCCATCGAATTCCATTTCGTTCGCCAAGTTGTTTCCAAAGAGTTCCTCGCCTGTCAAATGGGAGTGGAACTCCGTTACTCCCATAGGTCCGAGGCTTGCATAAAATGTTTTGAGCTCGGGAAATTCATGAAGCAGGATGCTACCCTACTTGCACATAGTCCAAGTGAGAATCTCTCCTCTAACGGGTTATGGACCACCAGTGAACTGTATAGTCCTAGCCGCCTGAGCACAAAGAGGGCCATAACTCAGAATATGTCCGAGATGCCCACTCCCATTCCATAGCAACTGGTATCCCGACTCAGGACTACTTACTAGGCCACTCAGCCGTTCCCCATGGTTCACGAACTAGGACCTGACTACAGTAACCCACACCATGAACCATCTTTGCAAAAAGATTTTTTAAAATTTAACATACAGGAAAATATGTCTGTGTCATGCACAACACAACAGTCATGTATTTTTAAGCAATTTTGGAAAGGTGAATGTTTATAATGTATTTCTACATCATGGTAAGTGGAGTAATATGAATTTAGGATGTATAAAATAGAGAGGGACCTGTCATTTACATTGTGAAATTAAATATGCTACGGGATTTACGTTGCGCCGACACAGAGAGGTCTTATGGCGACGATGGGATAGGAAAGGCCTAGGAGTTGGAAGGAAGCGGCCGTGGCCTTAATTAAGGTACAGCCCTAGTATTTGCCTGGTGTGAAAATGGGAAACCACGGAAAACCATTTTCTGGGCTGCCGATAGTGGGATTCGAACCTACTATCTCCCGGATGCAAGCTCACAGCCGCGCGCCTCTACGCGCATGGCCAACTCGCCCGGTAAATTAAATATGGACTATCAACAAGATTATTAAACAATTTAGATATAGTCGAAAGAGCTGTTAATTTTTGTGACTGGCTAGAGTCTTACAACCGAATGATGTGAGCATATCAAGATAGCTCTCATAATTCGGTTAAATTCTGTACTGAAGAAATCTCAGAAACTTACTCTGCACCATTTCAATAGCTGTATTGTATTTCGAGTCCCAAGGATTCCAAATAACTGTAGCATATTCCAGCCTGCTTCTTACAAAGTCCTGGGATTGTATTCTGATAAAATGTAACATTTTATATGCAAGAGCAACCAAATCAAAGTTTACATTGAATCAAGTGTTACACCTAAGTCCCTGATAGAACTCACTGCACAAAGATATGACTTTGAAATCTGATAATTAAAGCTGACTTTAGCCTGCTTTCTAGTAAATATTTTTTAATGTCGAAGTGCAAACGATTTACTCTACTCCATTCTGAAGCACTATCAAGGTCTTCCTGTAACTTTCTGCAATCATCTACTGATTGAATTATTTTTAAAATCTTTACATCATCGGCAAAAAAGTAAAATATTAGTATGAATTATACACAATGGGAGGTCATTGATCAGCACCAAAAAATAAAAAAAGGGCCGAGGTTCGAACCTTGGGGAGCACCACATCACAGAGATTATGAAGGTATGATATGAACAGTTTCAACATACCTTTAGAAAATTCACAAAAGCCTAATTTTGAGAAAAGTATGTTGTGATCCACAGTATCAAATGCCTTACTATATAATCAGTGTAAATCACATCCATTTGAACTCAATCGTCCATGACAGTTAATATTCTATGAGTGAATTTCATGTAATATGTTACTATGCTAAGAGCTGTTTAAGTAAAACTTAACATGCTGGAAGGTGCGCTGGTATAAGATTTGCTCAAATACCTCCACAGTAACAGTGGCAATTGCAGCAGGCCTGTAATTACCTAAAACTGACCGGTCTCCAGATTTATAAACTGGTCTGACTTCCGTAATTTTCCATCTGGGTGGAAATACTCCGGTACGAAGGCAATGATTGAATATAATTGATAACGGGTAAGATTATACATCACATCCCTTTATTATTTATGGGGGAATAAAGTCAGGATCCTGCAGATCTCATGGGCTTCATTTTAGATATAGCGTTTTTTAATGTCTGATATGATAATTACTTGAGCGTAAAAAACCATACACCTTTTGGATCTATATTGTGGTTCTCATTTGCTAAGACGTTATACTTTGCACAGTTCTGAGAATAGACAGAGGAAAAACAACTCGCAAAACTTGTCATCATCAAATAATTGTCCATCACGTTTCATCATCCTTCAACCAGAGGATCTGCTTTTACTTTTAACAAATGCCCGGAGGTTATTAATACATTAACCAATCTCATTTTCAGCTTTCTGCACAGATTCTTTACACACTAACTTGATATACCATTTTAAAACTCTGCGATTTTTTTTTTAAATTTGGTTTGCTGATATTCCTTGTTTGGCTTTCCGTCCTTCATTTTTTTTATGATGGTAAAACTTCTGTTTGATATTTTTTATTATTATTTTAAATGAAGGCAGGCACAGTTTTCCTTTTGTAGGTGCCATAGGCACATATTTATTTAAAATGCAGTAAAAAAATAGAATAAAAATAGTTCAGAGCTTATTCTACATCAGAATATCTTAATAATATATGTCAGTCAGTATCAGCTAGTTCTCTGTACAGTAATTCATATTCAGCCTTACGGAAATTGTATATGTAATTCGATTGCGTTTTAAGGGGCTGGTCGGTCATCATGAAATGGTGCTATTTTTCACAGTCTTTGACAGCCCCTTTCATTTCTTCATAGATCTTCCTGTTATGTCACCCTGTATTTGTTTCAGAAAGGTCATCCTTGGTCTTCCTAGTGATTGCTTCCAAAGAATATGACCTCCTGCAATTGTTATCAGGAACAAAGAATGCCATAGGGAGTGTGTGTTATTTCCACGGAGTTTCTTTACTGGTTTACTCAGTGTAGGACCTTATCATTTGGTAGTTTCTTTCTATAAAACTTTGAGGATAATATTAAGGCACCATATTTTGAAGGCCTCAAGCCTCCTTAATGTACATTTTTTAATAGTCCAAGTTTTTGAGGCATACCGAAGAACTGTCCAAACGAACGCATGCAAGGTTCTTACACACAGTTATAGCGAGTAACCTGGACTGCTGTTGAAAGACAGTTTTAGATTTAGTAATCCAGGTCTTAATTTTTGTTGTACTCCTTCCGTCCTCGGATATTTTCTGTCCAAGGTAGGTGAATGTTTGTACTTTGTCTTGGTGTCGCAGATCATAGTCGTATTTGCTGTGGTGATACATGTTCCATTTACCTTTACACCCATACTTGTCACCTCTCCGCAGACATTGAATAATACTGGTGCCAACTACTACAGATTTCTCACGTGTACTACAGCAGTACAGAAGCGGTACTGATTATTACGGATTTTACTAATTCAATGGGTTAAAACTTCATAATAGGCCTAACTCATTTTATCATCTCCAAATGTGAGATTAAGTATGGTACCATAACTTGTATTAGGCAAATGTGTTAATTCCAAAAGCCAACATCCCCCGATCAAACCCTATTTTATATGTATATAAGAAATGTGCGACTTTCTCCTTCTTGCAGGTGATAAATATCATTGTTAATCCGTATTGAAGAATACTGAATGTAGGATGCTAAAGGGTTTATTGTGTCCCATATTCAATACATTATAAATTTTTAAACACTTAGGAATTTATTATTAAATCCATTTGAGACATGTTTCGCCCTTCATTGAGGGCATCATCAGTCATAATACCTCCTCAAGGCATAAATCAGGTACCTGATTAGTAATTAAATTTTAAACATTAAGATACATTGCAATGGGAAAGTTAAGCAAAAAAGAAAAACATGTTCAGTGATGATACAGTTAAACAATATAAGTTTATAGACACAGTAGTCGGCACCAATGCGTAAAATCACTGGGTATTTTAGCAGAGTCTAGCAGTGGTGGTCCGAAGAATAATTGACGCTACTCATTATAAAATTATAGGAAATTATAAAGTTTATACATATATTTACATTAAAACAGTTCAACTGTAGAAATTGCTGAATGGTATGGACAGAGTCTTGCGGAAGGAGAACAATGTGAAAATAAATAAGTCCAAAACAAAAGTAATGGAGTGCATCACAAGGTCAGGTGATGCAGGAAATATTACATTAGGGAATGAAGTCTTAAAGGAAGTAGATGAGTATTTTTACCTGGGTAGTAAAATAATTAACGATGTTAGAAGTAAGAAGAATATAAAATGCAGACTAGCACAAGCAAGGAAGGCCTTTATTAAGAAAAGGTGAAAATAAGTCCAGAACAAAAGTAATGGAGTGCGGTCGAACAGTGTCATGTGATGCAAGGAATATTAGATTAGGAAATGAAGTCTTAAAGGAAGTAGATGAGTACTGTTACTTGGGTAGCAACAATCTCTACAAAAATCATTGTGCAGTGATAAGAATCAAGGGCTTTGAGAAAGAGGCAACAATCCAGAAAGGAGTGAGGCAAGACTGCAGTTTGTACCGTCTCCTTTTCAGTGTTTACATAGAACAGGTGATAAAGGAAATCAAAGAGGAATTTGGAAAGGGAATCAAAATCCAAGGATTGGAAATCAAAACCCTGAGATTTGCCGATGATATTGTTAGTTTATCCAACTCTGCAAAAGATATCCTTGCATCACCTGACTTGTTTTGGGCTCTTTTGTACTTATTTATTTTCACCTTGTTCTCCTTCCCCAAGACTCTGTCCATATTATTCAGCAATTTCTACAGTCGGAGATTGATATAGAAATTAGAAGAGTATTTTTGAAGACTTTCGTCTGGAGCATGGCATTGTATGGAAGTGAAACCATGGATGATAACTAACTCAGAAAGAAAGAAAGAGAATAGAAGCTTTTGAAATGTGGTGTTATAGAAGAATGTAATAAATAATAATGTTATTGGCTCTATGTCCCTCTGACTAATTTTATTGTTTTCGGAGATGCCAGAATTTAGTCCCACAGGAGTTCTTTACATACCAGTAAATCTACCGACACATGGCTGACACATTTGAGCACCTTCAAATACCACTGGGCTGAGCCAGGGTCCAACCTGCCAAGTTGGGGTCAGAAGGCCAGCGCCTCAACCGTCTGAGCCACTCAGTCCGGTACAGAACGCTGAAGGTGAGATGGGTAGATAGGATCATGAATGAAGAGATACTGAATCGAATTGGTGTGAAGAGATCGATTTAGCTAAATTTGACTGGAAGAAGAAATAGAATGATAGGACACATCTTAAGACGCCCAGGACTTGTACAGCTGGTTTACGAGGGAAGTTTAGGTATTAAGGACAGTAGGGGTAGACCAAGGTACGAATATGACAAGCAAATTAGAGCAGATGAAGAATGTAGTAGTTATGAAATGGTTAGCACAGGATAGGGTGTTATGGAAAGCTGCATCAAACCACTCTATGGACTGATGACTCAAACAACAGATAATCATGTTGATATTTACGCACTTTTGTTTAGTCTAATAGTTAACCTTACCGGGGAGAGCTGAAGCAAATATGGAAGGTGAACATTAGTGATGGGATAATCAAATACAAAATAATCACTTGTTCTATTATTTAACTAGCTGATGTACCCGTGCTTCGCTACGGGATTCTCAGAAAGACTGACTTTGTGGTTTTCGTAACTGAAATCAACATAGGTCATTACAAAAACGTAAGTATGAATGTAGCTATTAAAAGCAATGCTATCATATGAAATACTCGATCAAATGGAAAGCCGCACGTTTTATCACTTTTAACGAACAGTGCTGCGGTTAGATTGCGGTGCCAATCTAATAGTCCAAAGTTCCAGAACTGGGATGACCAGGCCGCAGATTGCCATGAACACTCATCCGCCACTACTCCGCTAAATATGCACACTGTTCATTCCAATCAGTGCCTCAGAGTAGGGATTGAATAACCCAAATGCTATGATGATCCAGTGTGTTACGTACCAGTAGTATCAGAAAATGTATAAACCAGGGGAATGGCATGCTAAAGAAGAAAGTTATCTAACTCTCCAGCTACTTCCCACCAATATTCAGGCAGGCTGTTACACTCTGTACGACTGGGCGAGTTGACCGTGTGGTTTGCGGTGCGCAGCTGTGAGCTTGCATCCGAGAGATAGTGGATTCGAACCCCATTGTCGGCAGCGCTGAAGATAGTATTCCGTGGTTTCCCACTTTCACACCAGTCAAATGCTAGGCCTGTACCTTAATTAAGGCCTAAGGCACTCCTAGCTCTTTCCTATCCCATCATCGCCATAAAACCTATCTATGTCGTTGCGACGTAAATCAAATAAAAAATACTCTGTACACAGCAGTAACCCTATCTACCGGAGATGAGGGGCAACAGAAGACACAAAGCACATCACGACAAACAATGGTCAATGTAATGTTATTGTTGATCAATGTTATGAGCTTTCTATATTGTAGGCCTTCACATTTAGTTTTCTTTCGACTCTGTGATTTGTAAAATGTTTTATACCGTAAACTGTAGTTTCTTATTCTCCGACTTTACATACCGATTTTCATTAAATACTGTTTGCCCATTTTCTCGTTATTTGGCGCTGATATGGACTTAGTAACAAAAATCTAAATTCATGAATATCTTTGTGATCATAGCCAGTACGGTAACAATGTATAAGACATGAATAATAGGAAATTTAATACTATATAACCTTAGTTATGTAGCATTCATCGATTACACCTCTAATAAGAAATATTTGAGAATTACATTTTAGGCGTACCACTAAAATACCATTTTACTCAGCGTGAATAAAATAATTTACAGCCTAGACTAGAGCGACTTATTTCCTGACTTTGCATACTGATTTTCATCAAGATAGGAATACTAATAACAACAATATTTGAGAATTAAATTTTAGGCCTTCCCCTAAACTACAATTTTTCTCAGCGTGAATACAATTATTGATAGCCTAGATTGTAGCAACTTATTCCCCAACTTTTCATACCCATTTTTTTTTAAATACGACCACTAATAACATAAATAGTTGAGAATTCAATTTTAGGTCTTCCCCTAAACTACCATTTCACTCAGCGTGAGTAAAATGATTTATAGCCTAGATTATAGAGGCTCATCCCCCGACTTCACATACTGATTTTCATTAAATGCTCTTCAACCGTTTTCTCGTGATCCGTGTACATACATACAGACAGACAGACAGAAATTACGGAAAAGTAAAAAGTGCATTTTCTTGTTACTATGGACATGGCCGATACAGAAATACCATTATTTTCAAATTCTTAGCAATGTACAGACAAAACTCTTATTTTATATATATATAGAGTTTGTTCAGTTATTTGATTATTTTTCCATTTGATTATTTTTCGTTTATTCATTCGAAATTCCATTTGAATGAATTAAGCAATCGAATAGTGAATGCTTTTGAAATAATCAAATGAAAAGTAATCCGAATGTTGTCATCTATTCATCAATCTCGTCACAGGGAAATTAAAATTACATATCTCCATTCCCTTACAGGAAGTGTGTGGGTAGGACGAACGGTCTCTGTTAAGCCTTCCTAAAATAATACGAACTCATGCTCTACACGTGTGTACACTCAGATGCCAGTACTTAAAATGCATAGATTAATATGTTGCATCATGCGCCCATGTGTTTATGCAGAGCGCAATGCTGCAGTATAATAGTGTTGACTACCTGGGTCACCAAATTTATCAAGTCATAAATTTAAATTCGCCAGAATTTTCTCTAAATGGTGAAGTCGCTGTCTTTGAAATTCTGTCACTGATGATTATATTGATATTTTGCGATAGTGTTTCTTTCCTCAGCCAAGAAAATTTGTAAATGCTCAATACAAATCAATAAGGATTGAAAACAATGAAGGAAAAGGTGGTGGTGACTACTGGTTTAAGAGGTAGCACAAATGGGCAACCATCCTGTATTAATACTAATCAGGGAGAAAAAAGTGGAAGGTGTCGCACACTTTGAAAAAAGAAGGTATCGTCTAAAGAAAGACAAGGATCACGAAGGACATGAAAATGAAAGGTTCCCTTGCCTTCCGCAACCTAATACCGTCGGGGTCGGAAAAGAACAAGAGTTGACTAATGAAAGTGAGTTAGAATAGATGAAAGTAAGGAGTGTGGCACAAGTGAGTGGAAGCAATGCCTGAATTGAGCTAAGGGCCCTGTGGTCGCCAACCCTCGCTCGTTCACTAGCTCATCCATCAATAAATCACCACTGATATGCATTTAGGGCAGTCGCCTAGGTGGCAGATTGCCTATCAGTTGTTTTCCTAGTTTTTTAAATAATTTAAGAGCACCTGGGGCCCCTATTAGTTGCCTCTTATGACAGGCAGGGAATATGGTGGATGTTATTCTACTGCCCCAACACACAAGGGAAAATAATGGTTCGTGAATGAAACAGCTGTGTTATTATTATTATTATTATTATTATTATTATTATTAAATACTTTGCTGTGATCATAAAGCCAATATAATTGATTTTTTAACCTTTGGCATAAAGTAGGGCCATTGCCTGCTGCTAGTTAAAAGAAATTGTCAATTGGTAGTACTGGGTCTTACTTCCATTATGAAGACAGCATTTTCTTAAATAAGGTCCGACTCGTTGGCTGAACGGTCAGCGTACTGGCCTTCGGTTCAGAGGGTCCTGGATTCGATTCCCGGCCGGGTCGGGGATTTTAACCTTAATTGGTTAATTCCAATGGCACGGGGGCTGGGTGTATGTGTTGTCTTCATCATCATTTCATCCTTATCACGACGCGCAGGTCGCCTACAGGCGTCAAGTAGAAAGACCTGCACCTGGCGAGCCAAACCCGTCCTGGGATATCCCGGCACTAAAAGCCATACGACATTTCATTATTTCTTTTCACTTAAATAAGGAACACTATTTTACGGATATTATAGATTAAGACAGTTCATTCACTCATTTAGTTCCAACATTTTGAGGTTCATTTGAAATAAAAAGGCATATATCTATTTTTCATATGAATTAATCTGCTCGCTTATTTTATGCGGTACACCTGAATGCTATTTGAAACTCATTTGATTATTTATTTGTGTATTTAAAAAAATAACCGGATGGAGGTATTCAATTATTAAATGCATTTCATTATTCCATCGCAAAACTGAACGATATTTGAAACTCAGAGTTTCATTTACCCCAGTACCTCCTTGTAAACCACATTTTTGGTATTCAAAGAACTGTCCATGTGAGAAACAGCCCACTGTCAAGTTGACGGGGGGGGGGGGGGGGGGGGGGGGGGAAAGTGCTCCTTTATTTTTAAAGGAGGTTCCAAATACCAATTTATTATCTGTAACATCCAATTTTGATATATAAGTGCCCCAATAAAAAGAACTTGACCCCTTTTTCAGTTCTGTTAACCCCACTTTTAAAGTGGAATTTCTGAAAACAAAATATTTCCTTTAATTTTAAAGGAGATTCCAAATACCAGTTTTCACGTATGTAACATCTTCATAAATTGAGATATGAGTGTCTTCATAAAAAATGAATCCAATCTTTTTCACTTCTTTTCACCCATCAGCCCCCCCCCCCCCCGGCGTTAAGTGGATTTCCTAAAAACAAAAAATATGTGCATCTTTATTTTAAAAGGAGATTCCAATACGAATTTTCACGTCTGTAACGTCTTCAGTTTTGAGATATAAGTTATCCTCACAAAAAGAATTCAACTCTTTTTTCACTTCTTCACACCAAAACCCTTAAGCGGATTTTCTGAAAACAAAAAAATATGTGTTTCTTTATTTTTAAAGGAGATTCCAAATACCAGTTTTCATGTCTGTAACAAAAGTGTCCTAATAAAAGGTATTCAACCCCTTTTTTACCAAACCCCCCCCCCCTCGTAAGGGGAATTTACGAAAACAGAAAAATATGTATTTCATTATTTTTATTGGAGATTCCAAATACCTATTTTTACATCTGTAAACTGTTAAGTTTTCGGGGCATAGATATACTCATTTAAATAATTGACCCCTCTTTTCACCCCCTTAGCGACGGAATATCAAAGAATCCTTCCTTATCGAGCACCTACACTGTAATATAAATGTATTTCTAAAATTTAATTTCTTTATGTCCAGTAGTTTTTGGCTCAGCGATGATGAATCAGTCAGTCAGGACATGTTATTTTATATAAATACTAGTAAGATACCCGTGCTTCACTACCATTTTAAACTGAAAGTTATTATTCAAAGTTTTACATTTTGGAGAGTTCACTGTCAGCTCAGCCTGTAAAATACGCCCTCAGTTCATACGTCAAATGGTTATTTAACATATAAGATGTAAAAGCGACCAACCTGTGAAATTTTGATTTTGTTCGTCGAACAGTAATGGAGGAATGAATACTTTTATAAAGGGGTGAATGTTTTTAAATATTTATAAACATCTGGGATATAGAAGACCACCCTTCATAAAAAGAAGTAAAGTTTGTGCCTGAAACAGTTTTGGAAGAATGGATATTGTGTTTTTGAGAGTCAACCATCATCTAAACCCCTTAGGGGAGAAATTTTTTGAAGTATACGATATTTTACACCTAAGACATAAAAGAAGACCCTTCCCGTAAAATTACAACTTTGTACGTCAAACGATTTTGAAGGGATGAATAATTTTGTTTAAGGAGCTAACCTCATTTAATATTTTAGGGGTTGAACGTTAAAAAATATTTCCTATTTCACACCTAGGATTTAAAATTTATACCGTTATTTGTAATTTTGTCTTCGTATGTTAAACCGTTCCAGAGGAAGGAAGGAATCTATTTGTTTTTGGATCTTAACCCCCATTTAACTCTCTGAGCGGTTAAGTTTGTTTCAAACCTTCTGTTATTTAACACCTAGGATATCATTTGAAATGTTAACTTCATAATTCATGTAAATGCATATTTTTTTCATCATTCCTCACTCCCCTTTATTTTTAAAGGAGATTTCAAATACCAATTTTCTCGTGCATAACATCCTTCATTTTTGAGATATAAGTATCCTCAAACAAAGAATTCAACTTATTTTCATCCCAACTGAAGTTATTCAGGTCAAAGTTGAAATCATTTTAAAGATCAAATAATTACTCTTTGGCTCCATTTCATTCAAAGCCTGCTGAAAATATTCTTAGCAACAATAATAGAAAAAGGAAACATTTTGGCATCTGCAGTGGTAGAAGAACTGGAATTGCTCAGACAGAAAATTACAAGTAGGAAAGCTGAGAACTTTCAGATATTTAAAATGTTATTGATTATTTCAGAATTGAAAGATGAGAGCATCGTTGATGAAAAAGAAATGTTTAACCACTACAGATTTATTTTATTATAATTTTCTTGAATATCTAAGTAAATGGACTCACTATTTCCAGCCACTAAAAGCATTTCATTGGATTAAGTTGCAAACTCCACCAACTTGGGATGAAGCACAGAGCAGCCTAAAAACAATTAGTGATGTTGATAGCAGCATATTCATTATCATTGATGAAGATGAGTTATATGATGAAAGCAGTTATGTTCGAGATAGAAGAATGTAAGGACACAAACGCTGAAGTGGGCAAAAAGTGGTGTGACGTATTTAAGGTGCTCCAAGAAATAGAAATCCACTACAAAATCTTAAATGTCAGTTGTTGAATTTGTCATGGCAGTCCCAGGAACAAACACAGCTGTGGAGAGAATTTATTTCTCTCATGAATTCTTTGTGGTTAGAGGATAAGGACCGTTTAAACATCAAAGACTGTGAAAGCAATGATTGTGACCAAGACACACTGATATTTCATGTACTGACTTTTATGAAAGAATACTGAATAAAGAACGCCTTTTGGAAAATATAAGACTTCACATAACCATAATGATAATTCTGATGAGGAAAGCAGTGCTTCCGGAACGCATTGGAATGGGGTGTGAAACCTATATGGAAAGGCAGAACGCCGTCTGAAACCTATTTCCCCTTCAATTAGCTGAAGTTTTCTTTGTTTTATAAGATGTTAATATTTTAAATGTCCCGCATTCTTTCAAAGGCCCATAGGGAATAACTTCCGTACCTAATCAGTACTGCCAACTGTAGTTCTGCCTTCACTGCAACATAAATCTGTCGAATGTGTGGTATTGATTACTTCCAAACGTGATAAATTTTTATTTTTAAATCAACGGAAAAAAGTACTATTTGTTTTTCGTAGTGTGCAAAGAATTAGAATTATATCATAAGAACTAAGAGTTTTTCTTATACAATGCAACTTATTTATCGTATGGCTTTTTAGTACCAGAAGTGTCCGAGGACATGGTTGGCTCACCTGGTTCAGGTCTTTTTATTTGACACCCATGGGAAATCTGCACACACAGATGTAGTATGATAATGGTAATGAGGTAGGGAGAGGGTGAAACACAGTTTCGGCATGTAGCCTACTCCTGTCAAATAACACCAAGGGATCTGTTCAGAGATATACGTCTCCATCCGACGGACGAATCACCATCAACAGCGTCGTATGAACACTGCGGGGAGTTTTAGATTAGAGTGATTAGAAATAATATATACCACCACCTCTCCTACCCTTCTGGCCAATATTCTGCTGGTGAAATTTTTTCAACCAACGGGACTCGAACCAGCTAACCATGGTGTCAGACCATATAGACTTAACGCCTTAACGATCATGGCCACCAAGCGGGCTATAACGCAACTGGTACTCAATAATAGATAGCAGGCCAAAGATAGTTATAATTAACATCATCAAGCTAAATAGAGCAGTGCCTTTGTGATATGTACCACCTATGAAAATCTAAGAATATTATACTAATTGACTAAGAAGATAATACTAATCTTTTGTTTGGTGTATACATCAGCCCTGCGTGGGTCGGATTTTTCCCTCTGGAAGTCTTTAAGTTTTTATCAAGTTTATAAAAAGTTAAGTTTAATAAACAATGGATGTCCATTTAATGTGGATGGAGAGGAACTTATTCAGTTATTTTAACAAACAGACAGACTTTGAAAAATCTGCTCACAAAAGAAAGGTTAGTATTAAAGGCCACGTTGTTAATGCAAGTAATTTAAATTTGTGTGTCAGTACTTGTTCTAACTGTAAATTTAATTATTCAGCATATGTATGTGAATATTTGTTGTCATAGAATAGATCTATGTGTTGGTAAGAGTCTGAAGTGTATACATGTGAAATTTTTAGGGATAAGGTCTATTTGTTGTACCATAGATCCCCAAAAATTCAATATCAACTACACACTTGTGCAAACAAGCTAGGACAGCAAATAGCAAAGGTAGGAAGAATTTTATCTGTATGCTGAGTAGCTTCATCTCACAGAGCTGCTGAGGCAATAGTAAAGAGTTACAAAGCTCTATATGAACATTTTCTAATGCATCAGATGATCAGAGTCACAGTTCTAAAAAATGTTGAACGTATAAAGGTGTTTGCTCTTATAATTGTTCACACGAGTTATGTTTAATCTAGCACTACATACTGATGTTTTTGATGAAGTTAAAATAATTTCATACAGTATTTTCAGAGAGATTATACTAATTTAACTAATATCTACAGAGTAATTCATAGCAGCATTTGTGCTATCGAAAGAATGTGAAAATATTTTGAAAAATATTTGAGATAATCTGAAATTGTCAAACAGAATGGAAATTTTTGTGATGTTCCACTTAAGGAAGGTACATTTCTGTGCTGAAAATAAATCAGAATACATTTCTCCATGGACTGTGTGAGAATCTGAAATCTTGATTAATGACAACAATTCCCTCTGACTGTAATTCTCAAAGTGTTGCTGCCAATACATCAGAGTTCAAAGCACTGACTGAACAAATTGGAATACTGGAACCTTCTACGTGCTAAGTAGATGCAGATACTCCATGGCTTGATGGAATGAACAAAATATTTGCACAACTATGTTACAGGTTCTCTCTGGATACCATTTAATGTGAAGACTTAAGAGATTTCATAACAAGTAATGGTAAAAGTGTGAAAGACAATTTGAATAAAATGAACAACAACATTGCCAATACACAGTGTTGACTGTGAAAGGTGATTTAGTACTTTGTAATCATGGCACCAGCCAGGAACTGTCTTTTGAATTGAAATATTTCTTGTTTGATGTTCATCTACATATTACATCCACCAGTTCACTTGTTGGATACAACACCTTATGTACAAGAATGGTTGCTGTGCATCTTTTATATTATGTAGAACTAATTATAGGTCATTTATGATGGTATTGAACTTTTATGTGTATTTGAAAGAATCTTCATTAATTTATTTTATTATTATTATTATTATTATTATTATTATTATTATTATTATTATTATTATTATTTACCAGGCACATTATAAAATTAGAAGATGTAATTGATCATCTTAGTGGTAAATATGTCTTAATATGGAAACCAGTTAAACTTACAAAAGTACGTTAAATGACTGATACCATGCTATAGCTGTGCTGTGCAGTTTTATTGCCTTTTAATATTGCATTGTCTTAAAATAAACAGTAGTATATTGAGACATTTAAATAATTAAAACTACAACTAATTTAATACAATTATATTTCTGTTTTAATTGGTCCAGAGCACTCCTCAAGCTGTTACACACAAGTTCATATTTAACTTTTTCATATCACGAGTGAGTATGAAACCTATTTCTATTACTGCTGCAACCCTGATTCTGATACTGTGCAACTGTAATCATAAACACTTCAATCCCGTGTTTAACTTATGTTCAAAATAATTATGTAATGTAATATGTTATTCCGCCTTTTATGTAGACAATACCAGAAGTGTCCCGTTTTTGTCCCCCTTTTTAAGTTTTGAAAACCAAGCAAGTGGCCGCATGATTCTGGTCATTTAGCTGTGACCTTGCACTCGGGAGATAGTGGATTCGAACCCCACTGTCGACAGCCATGAAGGTGGTTTTCTGTGATTTGCCATTTTCATTCCAGGCAAATGCTGGGGCTGTACCTTAATTAAGTTACCTCCAGAATGCAAGCTAATGGCTATTCGGTCCAAACTGTGCTGCCAACTTGCCTGGTAATACATACAAGGGAATGTAATACCCCAAACGTGAGGGTTGTAAAGGAAGAGTATTTATTACAGTATGATACAGCTGTCAAAGTCCTGGTATTGTCAAGGCCAAAAGTAAATGTTTTTCATTTTGCGTCATGTCACATGCATGGCAGGTGTTTGTAAACACATATGTACTCACTGCAAACGGCTGACCATCAGACAAGAAAACCACAACACTTGTGTTTGTCTGTGTCTATGACACAGTGAGTGATTGCAAGTTACTGGTACCATACATAACTAATCTATTTACTTGTTGTAATTCACTCTACTACTCTGACCTTCATCTGGGTGTGTTGCATTTGTCACAACAGGTCGCTTGCCCGTGCAACTGTATGCAGTATGCAGAAGTAAGCCACAGTACTGTGGCACATGTTCTTCCCTATAGTATTACCTTACATAAAGTATTGTGTTTTTACAACGTACCATGTCTGAAATATAAACATAGTTATCATGTATACCTTGCTATCTCATATGATTGTGGTACAACATTCCCTTTCATCTTGTATACACCATAAAGAAAGTTTGTAATATCAAGGATGTAATACAATAATGAAGTTACAGGAAGTTGTTTATTATTTCACAGTACATTCAACCTGGAAATATAAACTTTTACAAACTCAGATGTTTTTCTTTCAATATCTAATGCAAATAAACAGTAATAATGAAATTATTACCTTTTGTGTGTGTTTTGTTCTTTATGTGAAGGTTGTTCCTTCTTCACTCTCCCTTAGTACAGTGTATGGCCTCCTCTGGCATTGTTCAGGTCTCTGACACGTTGTGGCATGCCTGCGGTCAGTACAGTGTCGTTATCCTGATGAAGAAGGTCCCATTCCACCTGGGCAACTCTAATGAGGTCTGGGATGTTGAGTGGAGATTGTGGATGATCAAAAACTGCAGTTTTCAAACTGTCCCCTGCATGCTCAGTGTAGTTCACATCTGGTGAATTAGCTGGATTATTCATATGTTTGAGGGCGAGCATTATCATCGACGAAAATGAATTCAGGACCATATTCATCCCTGAATGATTATACAAGTGATCGAAGAATTTTGTCAGTATACTGCTGGATGGACCCCTGTGGGTGGGGGTGGTAGAATAACACACACACTTTCCCCTGCCTGTCGTAAGAGGCATCTAAAAAGGGCCCCAGGGGCTTTCAACTTTCGAGCATGGGTTATCTGAGTCCTGGTGTTGCTTCCTCTTGTGCCAGGCCCCTCACTTTTATCTCTCCAATCTGACCTTCCCTTATCAACACTTGTTCAATCACTACTGATCTGCATTTAGGGCAGTCGCTCAGGTGGCAGATTCCCTATCTGTTGTTTTCCTAGGCTTTTCTTGAATGATTTCAAAGAAATTGGATTTTTTTTTTTTTTTTTGCTAGTGGCTTTTACGTCGCACCGACATAGATTGGTCTTATGGTGACGATGGGACAGGAAAGGCCTAGGAATTGGAAGGAAGCGTCCGTGGCCTCAATTAAGGTACAGCCCCAGCATTTGCCTGGTGTGAAAATGGAAAACCACGGAAAACCATCTTCAGGGCAGCCGACATTGGGATTCGAGCCCACTATCTCCCTGATGGAAGCTCACAGCCGCGTGCCCCCAACCGCACGGCCAACTTGCCCGGTGGAAATTTATTGAACATCTCCCTTGGTAAGTTATTCCTATCCCTAACTCCCCTTCCTATAAAAGAACTTTTGCCCCAATTTGTCCTCTTGAATTCCAACTTTATCTTCATATTGTGATTTTTCCTACTTTTTGAAGACACCACTCAAACTTATTCGTCTACTGATGTCATTCCACGCCATCTCTTTACTGACAGCTCGGAACTTCTTTATTCATCATTTATATATATAACAAAACATAAAGGTCTAATAATACTGCCTTGAAGGATTCTCCTCTTAATTATTACAGGGTCAGGTAAAGCTTCGCCTACTCTAAATCTCTGAGATCTATTTTCTAGAAATATAGCAACCCATTCAGTCACTTCTTTGTCTAGTCCAATTGCACTCATTTTTGCCAGTAGTCTCCCATGAACCACCCTATCAAATGCCTTCGACAGGTCAATCGCGATACAGGCCATTTGACTGCCTGAATCTAAGATATTGGCTATATCTTGCTGGAATCCTACAAGTTAGCTTCTGGCGAATAACCTTTTCTAAAACCGAACTGCTTTCTATCGAAGCAGTTATTAATTTCGCAAACATGTCTAATATAATCAGAAGGAATGCTTTCCCAAAGCTTACATGCAATGCGTGGCAAACTGACTGGCCTGTGATTTTCAGTTTTATGTCTATCACCCCTTCCTTTGTTCACAGGTGCTACTATAGCAACTTTCCATTCGTTTCCGACGCCGATGCTATTAGATTCCGGGGGCTAGGGAGTCTTTCATCTTCACGCCTAGTTTTGCCAGGTTTTTGAAATGCCATTAAGGGACAGGTCATGCCGACACAACATAACGACATTGGCTCAAGAAAACACTGAGATATAACGCACGTTATAACTAGAGCCCTGCACGGATGCTAATATCCGCGAAGTTAGTGTCTTGGCGGATACGAACTACAGTATTTACAATATCCGCGGATAACTGTGCGGATGCGGATACCTTTTTGTATATCCGCGCAGGGCTCTAATTATAACAACACTAGTATGAACTCTCACCCCACCACAACACAAACTACCAGCTTTAAAAAAATCTGCTAAAAGAATTTGAAAATGAAAGAATGCAGGGTTTCGTTAATTGTTGCGTTCACATAAACCAGATGCCTCTGTCCATTGTTTCCATGCTTGGGCTCGGCGTCGCCGGTTCGCTGACATACTACACGTTCCGATCATCGTGCACAATCGCTAGATGAAGAATAATGAACTGAAATGCGGGATCGGTGAAGGCTACTGTAAATTGATCAGTTTAACCATGGCAGAAGTGAGTTAACTGAATATTTGTGAGAAGGGTGGGGGGGGGAGGGTGTTCAAACGGGACAGTACTTAAGACCTTCAAATACTGGAAATCCTGTATAACACTGGGCACCTGGCAACCCTATTCACGCCCTTCGTGGCCCTTGTCTTTCTTTGGCCGATACATTCAATTTTTCGAAGTGTCGGACCCCTTCCTTTTTTTCCTCTCACTGATGTAGAGGATTGTTACCTACCGGTTGTACTTCCTCGTAATAATCACCATCTCCGCTGGGTGTTTAACGTCCCTCGATTTGGTATCAAAGGTGTACGACGGTCATGCATAATCCCAGCCCAAAACATTACATCACCACCTCCAAATGCATGCACCTCTTGAACATGTTGGTACTTTCCATCACACCCTTTTCGTCGTGTATCTGGCCTAAGTATGATCCGTGTTTCATATGCAAACATGACATTACATCATTCGTCCAACCCCCAATTAAGATGTTGGATAGTCCATCTTCTCTCAGTACAATGACGGTTCTCTAGTGGAACACGTCGAATCGGTCGGAATGGCCTTTAATCGGACACTATGCAACCGACTGCGTGCAGTTTGTGCAAATCCGCGGGTCCTGGTTGTCGTCAAGAAGTTATCACATAATTATTGAGCAATCGAAATTTGTCTCCTCTGCGCTGTTACGTGGATATTCCGACCTTGACGTGGCGTAGTCACCCTCGGTCTGTCAGTTTCATGGTACCTATTCCACGTTTTTGACCCTGCACTTTAGGTAACCCCTACGATGCGTGATACTGCTGCTTGTGTGTGTGTGTCCCCATCCTTAATGCCACAATTCTGACTGGGATAAACGCATTGCCTACGAAAACTAACGGAAGTTGAAGCTCGTGCTTCGGTGTATAGCCTACATTACTACCTGTCTTCACCTGGAATGGCATATTGCATCCCAGGCGCAACACAGGCCGTAGGCAGTGGTATCTCTTCTATATTGTAAAAATGCAATTAAATTACTTGGGCATATACAATGCTCTCTACCACTAACAATAGAATTACACACGCCCTACCCCAGTAGCGGCGATTGGGAATTAGAACTGGGGGTAGGGTTACCAGACGTCCGTATTTACCAGGGAATGCCCTTATTTTTCGCGTCTGTCCTGGCGTTCGTATTTATTTTTTAATTATTTGCTGATTGTCCGTATTTTCGTCTAATAATGTTAAAATGAATTTTTCCAACTGGAAACCGGTTTTCGTAAACTTAGACTTGCTTATTCCATAACCTTTGACTTCAGCTGCAGTTTGAACTTTTTAAATTCCTGTAGTCTTTGACTAGTAACAAATACAGTAGAGACAATACGCGACACTTCCGGATTTAGCCTTGTTAAAATGGGAGACAAGTCGCAAGTGGCGCTCCTAGTGGCTTGACCTGAAAATTCGCGCTAAATTCAAATATCAATGGAAATGTATATGCGGAAGTGGATAAATATCAACTTCAAAGTTGCTAAAGCAATTCTAGATAAATGAATGAAGAATTATTTAACAGGTTATTATTTAAAGACTGAAATTAGACATATTATCAAGATGTGAAATGGACTGCTGTGAAAGGGCTTGATCTTTCATTTATGCATTACTTTTTTAGCTTTAGAATTCCTGCCTGAACGTTCACGGCTAGATGCTTCTTTTTTTCTCATTTAAAAGCACTGTATCATCATATTAAAACAACTTGTCAAAAAAATATCGGCACATTCCTTACACACGTGATTCAATGAATTTACATTTAAGAGCTGGACAATTTCCCTTTTAACTTGAAGCCTACTAACAGAAAGAAAATCTATAAATTTAGCCTCAAAAACATTCAAACTTGCCCTATAAGCAATACTTCCCATTATATTAGGGTAAGCAAATTTACATCATTATGTTGTTTCAACAAAATACGTACATTTCTTAAATCACCCATATTTTCTTACGTGCTTGACAACGCATTACGGCATTCCAAATGGGGTAACTTGGAACACAACCAGCCACACTCATATGCATATGTATTTTCCTGAATTAAATCAAACCCACAGATCACACCTTCAACAACGCATCGGTATTGAAGGTTAAGCCAGTTAAAATATGGGTCGAGCAGGTCAGAATATTATGAAGTACTACACAAATCTCTTTGTCACTGGAGGAATATACACTGACTGACAGAGCAAATGCAACACCAAGAAGGAGTGGTTCGAAAGGGATGAAAGTTGGGGAAAAAACAGAGACGGCACGGACGAATAATTGATGTTTATTTCAAACCGATATGCAGCTTACACAATGCGCACGGCATCGACTCAGTAGGATGTAGGACCACCGCGAGCGGCGATGCACGCAGAAACACGTCGAGGTACAGAGTCAATAAGAGTGCGGATGGTGTCCTGAGGGATGGTTCTCCATTCTCTGTCAACCATTTGCCACAGTTGGTCGTCCGTACGAGGCTGGGGCAGAGTTTGCAAACGGCGTCCAATGAGATCCCACACGTGTTCGATTGGTGAGAGATCCGAAGAGTACGCTGGCCACGGAAGCATCTGTACACCTCGTAGAGCCTGTTAGGAGATGCGAGCAGTGTGTGGGCGGGAATTATCCTGCTGAAACAGAGCATTGGGCAGCCCCTGAAGGTACGGGAGTGCCACCGGCCGCAGCACATGCTGCACGTAGCGGTGGGCATTTAACGTGCCTTGAATACGCACTAGAGGTGACGTGGAATCATACGCAATAGCGCCCCAAACCATGATGCCGCGTTGTCTAGCGGTAGGGCGCTCCACAGTTACTGCCGGATTTGACCTTTCTCCACGCCGACGCCACACTCGTCTGCGGTGACTATCACTGACAGAACAGAAGCGTGACTCATCGGAGAACACGACGTTCCGCCATTCCCTCATCCAAGTCGCTCTAGCCCGGCACCATGCCAGGCGTGCACGTCTATGCTGTGGAGTCAATGGTAGTCTTCTGAGCTGACACCGGGAGTGCAGGCCTCCTTCAACCAATCGACGGGAAATTGTTCTGGTCGATATTGGAACAGCCAGGGTGTCTTGCACATGCTGAAGAATGGCGGTTGACGTGGCGTGCGGGGCTGCCACCGCTTGGCGGCGGATGCGCCGATCCTCGCGTGCTGACGTCACTCGGGCTGCGCCTGGACCCTTCGCACGTGCCACATGTCCCTGCGCCAACCATCTTCGCCACAGGCGCTGCACCGTGGACACATCCCTATGGGTATCGGCTGCGATTTGACGAAGCGACCAACCTGCCCTTCTCAGCCCGATCACCATACCCCTCGTAAAGTCGTCTGTCTGCTGGAAATGCCTCCGTTGACGGCGGCCTGGCATTCTTAGCTATACACGTGTCCTGTGGCACACGACAACACGTTCTACAATGACTGTCGGCTGAGAAATCACGGTACGAAGTGGGCCATTCGCCAACGCCGTGTCCCATTTATCGTTCGCTACGTGCGCAGCACAGCGGCGCATTTCACATCATGAGCATACCTCAGTGACGTCAGTCTACCCTGCAATTGGCATAAAGTTCTGACCACTCCTTCTTGGTGTTGCATTTGCTCTGTCAGTCAGTGTATATGCAAACACAATATTACTTACATGTTCTTGTCACGAGGGAAACGGAAGAAAGACCGCGCATTCTTCTCTACTTCATAGTTAATGCAGCCAAACACAGCACGTACCTTTCCCCTCATGTTGAGAGGAGATATCAAGGAATGACACACGCTACTGTTTAATTATGTCAACTCACGGAAAACGCATAAATAACACCAAAAACTTCACACATAAGTACACGTGCTCTTCTGACAGAATCAGTAGTTCTCAGGCCAATCCGCTAGAGAGATCTCTAATAGCTGTCCCTCGATATCTCGCTGAGTATCGCGTATTGTCTCTACTGTATTTGCTAGTATATTATCGCTCGTCGAAGTCGATAGTCGAAGTTGGCGATAGCATACGGAAACGGAAGCTAAAGACAAATAATTTTCGTCCATATTGCTGCTTAGTTGTGCCACAATCCTTGTGATCTACTCTACAATATCTGTTGTGATATGTTGGTACGTTAAATGTATTATGGGGAAAAGAAAGTGTAAATTCACTGCTGAATTGGAGAAAAGATATAAATGCTTCAAAAAGGGCCGCACCGATGAAGAATCCATATGTCCAGTATGTAAACCAGGAACATACGTTTCTGTGGCTAATCGTGGAGCTATGGATTTAGAAAGTCACATTACAACGGGCAAACATAAAGCTCATGTTCAAAGTGCATCAACTTCAACTTCAAATAATGTGTTGACATTTTTCAAAAAGAACTACACGAAAATGCGATTGCTGCAGAGGGAGTTCTTGTGTACCACAATGCTGTTCATCATGGGAGCTACAAAATTATGGATTGTATGTATAAGTTTCCATCTAAATTATTTCCTGGTTGTGAAATAGGGAAAAATATTCACTGTGCTCGTACAAAGTCTGAGTCCGTTGTCAATAAAGTACTTGGACCTCACTGTGTAGAAAGTGCCATTAAACAAGTCAAAGACATATCATACATTGGTGTTTGTACGGATGGCAGCAATCATGGGAATATAAAATTGTTTCCTGAGCTCATGCGTATTTCGACTACAGGAATAATTGTGTTCAACATGGAGTTGATTTATTGTCGATTGACATTGAAAGCATTGTGTTAAAAGTGTTTAACTACTTTTCTACATTCACCATAAGGAATGAAGATCTAAAAATATTTTTGTGAATTTGTTGATGTGAATTTTAAATCCCTCTTGAAGCACACAAAGACTCGTTGGTTGTTACTTTTTCCAGCTGTTGAAAGGATGATTTAACTGTATTTTCTATCTGTGGATAACCCGGCCAACAATTTTGAATAAGTTTTCACCAATAAGTTAAGTGAAATGTATTTAATATTTTGCCAGTCTTTAATATCAGCCTTTCAAGAGAACATTCTTCATGTTGAAAAGGAGAATAATTCCATTATTGAAGTGAAACAGGCACTTGAAGAAACTGTTGGCATTTTACAAGCTCGTTTTTCAAATAATTTTGTTCCTATGAAAGTGAAAGGAATGATGAAAACTTTGAAGGAGGAAGGGTTGCAGGAAGACTGATTCCTTCATGAAAGAAGTCCATGATGTATATAATGCATGCCTGGAGTACCTTGGAAAATGGTTACAACCACTTGAAGAATTCAGTACTTTTAAATGGATGACCTTAACTTCAGATTTCAACTGGACTGAACTTGAAGATACTGTTAAATATCTTAGTGCTAAAGGTGTACACATTGATGATGTTAGATTATTTGACCAATTTGTAAATCTTCAAAAGTATGTTGAAGTGCAAAAGCAGAATGAAAATTTCTTGAAGGAACCAGTCCATAAAAAAAATGGGCTGGTTTTCTAAATAGTGTCAATATTACATGTTCTTCCGAGCTACTGAAATTGGCAGAAGTGTATTTTGCAATTCCTGCACATATTGCCAACGTAGAAAGAATGTTTTCCTTAATAAATGCACAGTGGACCAAAGAAAGAAATAGGTTAAGTGTTGACTCTGTGAAATGGTTGGTGTCAGTGAAATTTAACATGAAAGATTTCACTTGTAACCAGTTTTAATGACGATTTAAAAGACAATAAGGAGTTGCTCAATAAAATAAGTAGCTCTGATAAGTACAATCAGCATTAATAAGGTGTCAGTGACATTCCTGCTTTGGATACTTCACTTGTGGCCAAGCAATATAAATAAGGTACGTTAAATAAATGGTTTTAACAAAAAAAATTGAGCAATTTTAATGCTTTCCTGGTTTTGTCCTGCTTTTTGAACTCAAAAGTCCTACTTTCGAGCCGTTGTCATCTGGTAACCCTAACGGGGGGGGGGGGGAGTGGGCAAAACATTTCTAGACAACAAAATATACCGATGGTCTGAGGAATGCAGTGCGGGGTATAAATCAAAATTGAAAGAAAATAGCTACTTGCCCGAGGACAAGTTCGGCTCGCCAGATGCAGTTCTTTTGATCTGACGCCCGTAGGCGTCCTGAGCGTCACGAAGAGAATGAAATGACTATGAAGACGACACATACACCCAGCTCCCCGTGCCAGCGAAATTAACCAATTATGGTTAAAATTCCCGACCCTCCCAGGAATCGAACCCAGGTGTCCACGCTAACATTTAGCCATGGAGCCGGACAGAAGAGATATAATCATAGGACACATCCGATCTGTTAGGTTTAACTACACTATAATGTGCATGTTTGGTGAAACAGTGTGCACGCTATTGGTCACGTCTATGGATCTACATAAACAGAAAGTCAAAGGATCGTATGATTTTGGTAGAAGATAACGATTTACGTAAAATACGAGGACTGTAAATAAAGTAGTAGTAATATTGATAGAACGCAATATGTAATGAGCTAACAAGAGCAATTGCATTACATTCCTTTAGTATAGTCACCCGCAACGTCTACTGCATTTTGCCAAATGTTGGGAAGCCGTTGGGGACCGTTGGCAAGGCGTTCGCTGTTGATGACAGCGACGGAGCGCCCTACTGCGCAATGTACAGATGCCCCGTCAGCAGTGGCGTATGCTGGGATTATTTTTTCAGCTTGCTTTACGTCGCACCGACACAGATAGTTCTTATGGTGACGACGATGGGATAGGAAAGAGCTAGGAGTGGGAAGGAATCGGCTGTAGCCTTAATTAAGGTACAGCCCTAGCATTTGTCTGGTGGGAAACCACGGAAAACCATCTTCAGGGCTGCCGACAGTGGGGCTCGAACCCACTATCTCCCAGCAGCAAGCTCACAGCTGCGCGCCCCTAACCGCACGACCAACTCGCCCGGTATATGTTGGGATCAAGACGTGGGCAACCACTAGACTTAGGTCACCCATCTTCGATTGTTGGTTTTGTAAACGTCAAGCCTTAAGCGTTTTGAGCTGCAGCCAATAGCCAACGGAGTAGCTTGCTGTGTTGTGGAGGGGCATGAAGGAGGAAGGAGACACCGAGAGCTTTTGGACACTTGTGGCCACATCAGCAGGACTAGGAGAAAAGTGAGTTAGCCCTTCCCGCCAAGACTCAAGACAAGATGGCCGCCAAGCGCGGTAGCCGCCTGCTCCCGCGGCCACCACGGCCGGCCCAGCAGCCAAGTGTGCTGGCCCGGTAAACCACACCGACCAATCATAGCTCACCTCACCGACCTGCCGACAAATCAGCACTCACCAGCTACCAGCACCAAGAATCCAGTCAGGAGGCTCAAACCAAGACTCTGTACTGCTACTACGTCCCACCAAGCCAAGTTATAGCAGTACTGGGACAGTTACAACGAGCCTTTCGACATTTTAACTGGTAGCTCACCTACCATGCCTCAAGTTTCCAGCTGCACTTGTGCTGAATAGCAATTTGTCAGGGCAGCACGGTGCCCTGTGTTCGTGACTTGTCTGTGGCGTTAACCACTTTAAAAACTACCCGTGTTACGACTCAGGCAACGGGTGTTTCAAGCGCACCCCGCCCCCCTCCTTTCCCGGTCCCCATGGGGAAAAGACCCAGTACCCATGGAAAATGGACCCCAGCCCCCTCCCTTCCCGGTCCTCATTTGGAAAAGACCCAGTACCTATGGAAATTGGACCCCTCATCTTAATTTCATCCCTCATTTCCCGGTCTCAATGGGGAAAAGACCCAATACCCATGGAATTGGACCCCTAATCTTAATTTCATTCCCACTGCGGGCCACCTCGGTGGACCGAGTAGCCGAGACCCCGCAGCCGAGCATTCACCCCCTCCCTGCAAGCACAATCCAAAAATGTCTTTCTCACAAGCTCACTTCCTGATCTACCAACCCAGCCTTCTTAGCCATCTTAACAACCGAAGCACCAGAAACCGGAAGCGAGGCGGGAGCAACAGATATATGCTGCTAATTAACGATGCTACGTACACATCAACACCGCACACTCACATCTCAGATGTAACAGTCACTGCACTTAAATCGATACAGTCCCGTTGCAACACCCACGTGGTTATTACCACACATCGATACAATACAATGTTGTGTGAACCAAGCCACTGAATGAAAGCAAACACCCTGGACACATTACGCATAAGAACAACTTACACACTAAATATCATATTATATTAATCACACACATTATACCTTTAAACCTATTTTATATAAAAACATAATTTAACCAAACCCACATACATGAACCGACAGAGGAGCCCCAGGAGCGCACCGGTATCGGTACCCCTCGTACCACATAAAGATCACCGACCCAGCTGTGTTGTCAAGGCTATTTCACAACCTACTGCCCTGGCTTCTGCTTCTGTCAATTATTATCAACACCTGATCAGTGGAGATGTCAGCCTAAGATTTAGCAAATTTAAGTCCGGCTTTGTGGCTAAATGGATAGAATGCTTGCATTCGGTCCGATGGCACCGGTTCAGTTCTCAGAATCAACCCCCTAGTACCCGTAATTCCCCTGGCTTGGGAACTGGGTGTTTATGACGCTTCGCCATTCATTCATTCATTCATTCATTTTATCCTCATTAGGTCACCACCAAGTCTATACAGATGCCATGCATTATTATTAATGCACCGGGTGGTACACCTCTACGCCGCACGTTTAAATCTTGCGCCAATTAGAACTCCTCTACTGGAGAAACACTGAACTTGGAACTAGACCAACTTAAATTTTCCCTCAGAATATGTCACTACCGTAAATTTTGTGATTACGAAGTTGTCAGTACTGTGTGGATTTCAACTTGTTTTGTTTACCATTGATCAAGAAGTGTGGACTTTCTCTCATAGATGTTTCTACTAAAAAACTATGATCATGCACCCTGGTGCGAAGTGAAGGAACTTTATTTGAAGAAATTTTGTATTCATAAGTTTTTTCTTTACTAAATTTTGTTCATTCATTTTTGGGTTGGCAATATTTATCTTTTCCTTCCGCCAGTTGCGAAGTTAACCAATCAATAATTTCTGTAATTAATTTCCAGCCAATCCCGTATTTCTTCTTCGATTTTGTGTGTACATTTTGATGTTAACCAATAAAACTCCGTGGGTGTGTCTTGAACATTCATGAAAGGTATCGAACTTTTTCCGAGGGTTTTTAAACTGCTGATTTTCTCGTCTCTCGGCCACTCGATCAACATCTAACTAAGGGTGTGGACGTAAAGCAGGAGGCGGGAAGCGCCTCTTTCATCCGGGGGCAGGTCTTCAATAAGGTAATGGCCATTTAACATCTTTATGTCTTGCTAGCTCAGCAGTTTAACCCGCGGGAAAGGTCCGAAACATTTTACAGTGTAACCTCATTTCCTAAATATGTAATTTTCTGCAGGCTTATGTAAAATCTTACTTAAATTTGTAACTGTAATTCGGGGATAGAGAGTGATTTACCCTCTCGAGCTCCCATTCATTTTGGTTTGAGGTGACTACGTTCTGGTAACTGATTTTCTTCTTTTCCTTAATGTTTTAAATTTCTTCCTTATACGAGTCACCCGCATAGTTTGGGAATAGCCCCTGTTTCATCGGCCTAGTGCCTCTTAGGTTTTAAGAATGTATGTGTAGGAGTGCAAATACACGCCTCCATTCCTTTTGGTTTTTCGAGCCAGTTTCTTAGCCTTTCTTTTTCTGCTAAAGCCCAGTAGGTTGGATACTAGATACCCCCGTGTCATTGTTGTAAGTTGTGCCTTGATGGCAATTAATTGTAAAGCCTAACATTGCCTTAAATAGGCTTGAAAAACTGAGAGCGCGTCTGCTCTTTTCTGAGGTTGTAAGAATGCCTCTGGGAGGTTTGAGGTTAAAAGTTGGGAGCAAGTGCTCCATGTGGTAGGGGTTTTTTGCCCCTTTGAACAAATTGTGCTTTTGTAAAACTAGGGGCGTGTAGCCCGAGAGTGTTAAAGTTCTGGAATCTTGGATGTTTCTAGTCTTGTTTCCAAATTGTTATTTCACAAAGTGAAATGTTGTTAAGGTTTTGTCGTTGATTGATTGTTAAAATTCAAAAATATAACCTTTATTTGAAATTTTAATTTAACTTTGATTCTGTAGTTAGACCCATTCATCCCGACACCTTCTTTCGCCTCTGCTGTTCCACAGGAGTCCCGAAACAATTATTATTATTATTATTATTATTATTATTATTATTATTATTATTATTATTATTATTATTATTATTATTATTATTATTGTTCCGAGAAATCTGTGGAACAGCAGAGGTGAAAGAAGGTGCGGGCTGGAATAGGTCTCAACTACCAAATTAAAGTTAATTTAAAACTTTAACAAAGGTTATATTTTCTTTTCAAAATCAACAAATAACAACAACAGAGTAACATGTACCAAGTAGCAGGAAAACAAGTTAAGAAATTACATTTGCTGGGGTTCAAGCCCCGGGGGAATAATTAATGAGCTCCAAGCTCCACTTTACCAATATGCAACCAGACTACCTGGGGCAGAATTCCCCTGAAATCAAAGAGGCCTTGCTCTCACCTAACACATTCCGGCCTTCCAGAAGCACTCAAAACCTAATTCGAAACGAGAGAACCGGCTCTCAGTTACTCACGCCTATTTAAGGCATCCTCGACTTTTACAATCACTTGCCTGCAGGCACAACTTACAAATTTACACAGGGGTATCATGTACCCAGCCTACTGGGCCTACTCAGAAAAGGAACAGGTTAATTACATGGCCCAAAATACCAAATTGACTGGAGGCGTAGTTTGCACTCCTAATACACTTTTAAAACCTACTTGGCACTAGGCCGTTTACACAAGGGCTAATCCCATACTAAGGAGGTGACTCGTATAAGAAAACTTTATTACATTCAGAAAAGAAGAAAATCGGTTATGAAAACGTAGTCACCTCAAAACAATATGAGTGGGAGCTCGAGAGGGTTAGGCACCCTCTATCCCAATTTGTACTTAAAGGGACGGAATTTTTACCAAATGTCTTTTACATTTTAAAGGGAGGTTACATGAGAAAAGTTTCGAACCTGCCCCGTGGGTTAAACTTCTGAGCTAGCAAGAAATAAAGTTATTAAACGGCCATTACCTTGTTGATGAACTGCTGCCCGAAGAAAGGCGCTTCCCGCCCCCTGCTACATATTCACACACTAAGCAAGAGATGTCGATGGAGTGGCGACGAGCCATGAACCTCAGCAGTTTTATACCCACAAGGAAGCTTAGAGACCTTTCATGAAATAAAAGCGCCACACCCCTTCCCTTTATTGGCTAACATCAAAAGTTACACACAACATGAACAAGAAACCTAGGATTGGAGGAAAATTAAATTAGAAAATTCGGGATTTGCTGAATTCAAAACTGGCGGAAACAGAGATCAATATTGCCAACCCAAAAAATGAAAGAAAGAAATTTAACAAAGAACAAACTTATGGATACAAAGTTTCTTCAAAAAAGTACATTCCTTTACACCAGAGTGCGTTATCATAGTTTTTGGTAGAGACATCTGTTAGAGAATGTCCCAACTTCTTGATACGGAGCAAACAAACACAAATCGAAATAGACACAGTTCATAACACTTCAAAATTACCAAATTTACAGTAGTGACATCTTCCGAGAAACCGTTGAGTTAATACAGTTTGTTAAAGTTCAGGCTTTCTCCTGTAGAGGAGTTTCAACTGGCGCAATATTTGAACTAGCGGCGTGGAGGTGTACCGCTCGGTACTATTATTATTATTATTATTATTATTATTATTATTATTATTATTATTATTATTATTATTATTATTAATTCATTCATTCATTCATTCATTCATATCACTTTTGCCCTTATGGACAGTGTTTGCACCCGAATATCTCACAATGACACAATTTTCACTTCTTTCCCTTCTTCCTCTTCTCTTCCCAAAATCTCTTCATCCTTTGGCTGTGGTCTTGTTTCCTTTGTTCTGTCCACAACGTCCCTGTCTTCTTATTCTTCTTATTTACTATAATTTTTGTATTCCTAATTTTGTTCCTGATCCCCTATTTCATGATACCAATTTGTTTTCGTGCATGAACTGTTTACTACATCAAAGATTTTCTTTGTAAGTCTGTTGTTGTCCATTCACTGTATGTGCCCATAGAAAGTTAGTCTGAGTTTCCTGACCATGTATGTGAGTCTGTCAGTGTGCTGGTACAGCTCTTCGGTAGGTCTTTTCATCCATATACCATCTCTGTTTATTGGTCCAAATATTTTTCTGAGAATTTTACGTTCTAATTTTTCTGTCTCGATCATGCCTGATGCTCCATTTGTGGTTCATTCTGATGCATACAATGCTTCTGGTAATACGACAGTTTTGTAGTGTGCAAGTTTGACCTGTCTTGATATGCTTTTCTTATTATAATGTGACCATGTGAGTTTGTATGCTTTCTGGAGTTTTTCCGTTCGTTCTATGTTAGACGCCTTGTTTGATCCTCCTATCGTATGTTTTCCCCTAAATATTTAAATTTTTCGACTCTTTTTACGGATCCGTATACAGAATGCATGGTGTGCACATTGTTGTTGTGTCGTTCCATGTATTGGGTCTTCTCGTAAGATATCTGTAGACCTGTTTGGGCAGCTATTTCATGCAAGCGTTTCAGTGTTTTCTTTGCCTCCTGTGTATTATTGCTGAGTATGGCTATGTCATCTGCAAATGCCAGACATTATATGATTGTTTTTATTTCACTTGTTCTTCCCATCTGTATTCCTTTAACTTGTTCCTCCCACTGCTTCATAATTTTGTCTAACACCATGTTGAACAAGATTGGTGAGAGCCCGTCTCTTTGTCGGTCACCTGTGTGTATCTGGAAGGGTTCCGAAATTTCTCCCATGAACTTGATCTTGGAGGTGGTGTCTGTAAGCGTCTGTTGTATAAGTGCTCTGATTTTCCTGTCAATGCCATATTCTTCCAGTACGTAAAAGAGCGTCTGTCCGTCTATGGAGTCGTACGCTTTTTTTAAAGTACAAAGGTAACTACAGTGTTTCTTGTTTGTCTGACTTTCAAAAGTGTTCTCAAGTTCCAGATCTGTTCGTGCATGATCTCCCTTTTATGAAGCCTGCCTGGTATTCCCCTATTTGTGGATCTGCTTGTGGTTCTAAACTGCTTAATAGCACCTTAAAGAAAGTTTTGTACGTAACTGGTACTAGCGAAATACCTCTGTAATTATTTGGATCTGACTTATCACCCTTTTTATCTAATGAATGGATTAATGAACATTTCCATTCCTCTGGCACTTTCTCTGTGACCCAAATTTCTGTGATAATCTTATGGATTCTTTTTCGTAATGTTTTCATCTTGGAGCTTCGAGATCTCAGCGATAATACCATCCTCTCCTGCTGCTATGTTATTTTTCATTTTTTGTAATGTTTTCCTCTATCTTTTCTAATGTGGGTGGATTGAATCGCGGTTGGTTGTAGTTTTTTGGAATGTTAGTTTTCTGTGGGTTTCTTGCAATGAAGAAGTTTATCAAAGTAATGTTTGAGAATTTTACAGTTTTCCTTCGTGTTATTATTGTTATTAAATTAAAATTTTGAAATTATCAGTGGTCGTACCCATTGTTCATTGGTTTCTTAGCTTCCTCGAGAGATCAGTGGTGGTGTCCGACCGATGATCACGCATTCTAATCCAACCAAAAAAAAGACACTAAACTTGAAATACTGCATTTCATTTTAGCTGATCTACCTGTAAAAAGAAAACTATATTACTTTTATAAGAGCAGCCCAGCAGTGTCTTACTACAAGGATGTAGAAGTAAACGGATGTGAAATCCCAGCACTCTATTATCCAAATAATTAAGTCAGAAATATGAGGTGAGGAAGTATATACGATGAGTAACGCGTGGTTGTTCGTTAGCAAAAGCAATCTGGAGGAACGAAGCCTAGCACACCAATCCCCCCTTCCCCCCCCCCCCCCGGTCCCCGCACCAAAAGGATATTTAGCAGCAAACCGCGTGAGGTGTGGCGAGGACAGACGGACGCAACGCTTGGACTGCAAAATCAGTCCCCGATGCTTTGCTCTCAGAAATACGTGCGACGTTTTTTCTCATTGCTTTCAAATTTTGTAAATGGAACAATGTGTCAGATGCTTACATTAAAATGTGTTCTCATTTGAGGTTTGGGCTTCACCGATAGCTTTGGTAGCCCTCAGCATACGCCATTGCCCTTCAGGAAATCGGCGGCCTCGGAGGGGTTCCTTCAACTTCAAAAACAGGTCGAAGTCACAAGGACTCATGTCTGGTGAGTACGGAGGGTGTTCGAAGAACTCCCAATACCTCCGTTGCAATAGGAACTTGATAATGTTTGCGACATGATAACGTGCGTTGTCATGCAACAAGGTAGGGCGATCGTCTTGCAACAAACGTGGACGTTTGCGCCGCATAGCCGGGCGCAGATGTCGGTCCAGAAATCGGGAATGGTACTCACTGTTGAGGGTTTGTCCCTCAGGCACAGCATGCGTAAGAATAATATCCTCGTAGTCGTATGCCACTATCAGCATAAGCTTCATCCGACTGGGTTCCTGTCGACATTTCTCTGGTCGTGGCGAACCTGGGTGACGCCATTCATTCGATTGAAGATTTAATTCAGGCTCGTAGGCTTGTGCCCACGTTTCATCAATGGCAACAGTGCGCTGCAGAAATGCGTCTCCTTCGTTGCGGTATCTGCCCAGGTGGATGCCAGCCAGTGCATACCGGTGCCATTTCTGTACGTCGGTGAGTTGATGTGGAATTCAACGGGACGCAATTTTCCTCATGACATTTTGTCAGTATGTGCCACACCGGTTGATGACTGAGACCAACCACTATGGATAATTCCCGGACAGTCCATCCGATGGTATACGGAAAGGAGACCACTCACGATGCTAATCTTATCTTGAGGAATGGACAGCCGACCTGTGTGGTGCAAATCCGCACCCTCATTCCGAAGCTCACGAAACGCCTTGACCCATCGTGCAGCCGCCATATACGGTAATGCATTCTCGCTACTGACTTCACGTAATCCTCAATGACATTCTGCTGCATTCTAGCCACGGGCACCCTCGATGTTAATCCACGAACGCTGATCACCTTTTGAAAACATGCCTTAGAGCGATGAAATCGACACTCTTCACTTCAACGACACACAGCAACAACACTCCCAACGGGATGCCCGTTAAATGCTCACTACATATCGACAACAGCGCCACATGACCGCTCCCATATCGTATTTGCGCATGCCCGATTTCCTAGGAGTGTCTGGACTACGTTTCCACTACTGTATTTACGGTCCTCGTATGACTTGCCGGGTCTGTTACCTTTTACTATACTGAAATATTAGCGACGTGACAAGGACCTAGGTTCAGGCCCTTGAGAAACGGGCACACAAATTATTTGAACTGGAATGCTGAGGATAGTTGTTATAATCACACACATATGTTGTATGGCAACTATCCATGCCACCCGTACTACATCTACTGTAAGCAGTGGGCTGAGTGGCTCAGACGGTTGAAACGCTAGCCTTCTGACCCCAACTTGGCAGGTTCGATCCTGGCTCATTCCGGTGGTATTTGAAAGTGCTCAAGTACTTCAGCCTCCTGTCGGTAGTTTCACCGGCACGTAAAATAACACCTGCGGGAAAAATTCCGACATATCGGCGTAACTGCTGTTTTATCATATCTGGAGATGAAAGGCACTCTGTTACGAGCATGTTTAGTCACCATTCATGAAATCGTTACAGATGGAAACTGGAAATAAATGTTGTTGTTTCATTATAGAAGCTACAGCCGCATGTATAGTACTAGAGAAAGTAATGGCCGACCTGTTGTTGTCACAAAAGTTTTAAGTCCCACAGAGCGTGCTGCACGAGGCGTTATACCATCACGTGGAAGTTCGCGGGGTGAATCCACACTAACGCTACGGGCAATTTTGATATATGCACTGTAAAATTACACGGAGAACGTGAAATACGTGGCATCCAACGTCTCGGAGTTAATATTAGGACGGGCTGGGCACTTAAGAGAAGATTATGCCCATTTTCCGTAGGAGCGTTTGTCTTTCTCATAGAAGAACGCTAGTTCGAAAAACACGCCCCCCCCCCCCCACTGTAATAATTTTTGTATCGTTGCATGCGATGTGATTGTCGTCTTTTGGCCGTTGTATAGCAACGTAGAGAAGAAATGGATGAGTATTTGTGTCTCACAACTGGTGAACTGGTTTCAGGCCTTGCCTGGCCCATGGCATAGAGGAAAGTATCACAAAAGAACACCAATATACAGAGTGGTCTGAAACAACGTGAACCGAGTATATGAGCGTTAGAGCGGTGGTCATACTGATTACTGATAAGTTATTTGAAAAAAATACGTCGATACATCACGCTGTTGTCATTTTATGAGCTGCTGAAGTTAGCCAGGGTTTACGGTGCGGTGTTGCTAAATCTGCACGTGGCTTGGTCGGGCTTGAGAACATGCCGAGAAATGAGCATCTAACACTAACACACCGTGGGTTTCAGCCAATGCCACCGTAGCGTGTTTGCTGTGGGCCGAGCCTCTAAGCAGGGAGATCCTTGTTCAAGTTCCTCCCCTGGATAAGTTTATTTCTTCTATTCGCGCTCTCAAGTCGGTCATAAGCCACGTGCAGATTTAGAAACACTGCCTCGCAAAGACCATCTGAATTCGCCCGCAAAGCAATCTGATTGGCTAACTTCAGCAGCTGATAAAATTACAATGGCGTGAGATATCTAATCTTTTTCCTGTATGACCAAACTTCTAAAGCTCTGTATAGTAGATAAACCTGTCTTCCTTACACAACATTAAAAAGAAAGAAACGTAAAGCATAACAAACTGGCATGCGGACTTAATACTTTGTCCGCATGCCCTGGACCTCCCGAATTCTCTGGATTCTCCGTGGCATGGAGTCCACCAAATTGCAGGAAAAATCCTCGTCCAGGATGAGATCTTTCCAGGCTCTGAGAAGTTGGTCCTACAACTGGTCTGCATTCCCCGGTGGGTTGTCTGTATAGACGTCGAACCGCCTTCGTTTTAACATCGGCCATACGTTCCCTATGTCGTTCAGGTCCGATAACTTCGGAGGCCGAATGGTTATCCTGCTGAAAAAACTAATCCTTAGTGATAATGTGCTGGGACAAAAGGAAACAACGCCTTCTCCAATGAGCGGTTAACCGGCCCTGGGCGTGCACCAACACGCCAGCGCCATCGTGAGAGTTCCAGCCCCAGTATGACACGATAAAGCGTCCCGACATTTGATGCCGGTTCACATTGCGTAGGTCAGTCTTGCACCAGGCTAACGATACACTCTGACAGAGCCCTACCAGTCACTTGAGATGCTCGTCTCGTCAGAAAAGGTGAAGCTTCCTTAATCTACATTCTCCCAACTGATGACAAAGGCTTCACGGTCCCCGGCATGATCCTCTGCCATGATCCCTTCCCAACTGGCCTTCGACTACGAAAATTACGACACTTCAAGCGGTGTCGGGCTCCGGATCCCAAGATCGTGGGTTCAAATCCGGCATAGGTTGTCGGATTTTTGGATTGCGAAGAAGCGGTAAATTCAGTGTTTCATGTCGTACAAGGCCGGCATTTAAAATACCTCTGTTTAAACACTCAGATATAGATCACCCGAGTGAGATGCGGTTTGCACTGTCATCTGGTAGAGTAAAATGGACCGTTAAAATTGGCACGCATGCAGCCTAGATGGTAGCTGATTGGCTACCACCTGCGCGTCTGGGTGTGTGGTGATGTTGATGAGTAGAGATGGGAATTTGCCTATTTTATTCCTGCATTCAGAAACGTCGGCTTTTGAGATATAAATTCGTTTTAGGGTCTTTTTAGCTAGATTTTGTTGGTTTTATTATGCCTATAAATGCCTATTTCAGAGGTTTGTGCTTATTTGGAGTATACTTGTCTATTTAATGCCTTTTGACTGTATTTTAAAGAAGCCTGTTTTCTTCCAGTGCATTATATTGTACCTGGTGTGCTCGACAGAGTTATCTTCTCGATTCCCAATATCTGTTTACCCCACGAACAATAAAACGGAATTCTAGGAAGTCACCAGAAATACTGCTTGGGAAATTTCCATCAGTTGAAACAAGGAAGAATTTGACCTCGAAGCCTTCAACCCCTCCAACTTCCTAAGACTTATACGAGAACCAAACAACGTCGAACTATGTTGCACAACGTATATCCCCTACCTCCCTCTCGATCCGAACTGTTGTACGCGTACGCTTCATCTTTAGAACGTGTCGTCATTTATTGTGAAGAAGTGTGTCCGCGGCAATGCCCAAAGAAAAATCCTCGAAATCCTACTGGCTGAAGCAGTGGATCACAGGGGATCCCAATTTCACTACGGATGGAAGGGTAGTCTTCTGCCAAGCTTGCTGTAAGGAGGTAAATTCGTTTGTTCCTTTTATTATTATTATTATTATTATTATTATTATTAGTATTATTATTATTATTATTATTATTATTATTATTATTATTATTATTATTATTATTATTATTATTTTGATTGAGAACTACGATCGCATTTCAGTGTAGCATTTATAGGCCTATCAGTTTATGTATTGTGGCAACTTGTTTTGTTCCAATACTGTACTAATCGTATTCTTTCCATAATTTATATTGCTAAAATGTAAAAATACATTTAATTACTGTACGAAGAGTTAGAACGCCGGTGGTCACTTGTCACAGAGTGGATAAGAATTGAAAATCGCTATTTTGAACTGTGATTCATTTCCTATGAAAATAGAGATTTGCAACTGAAATGCAATTTTTAAAACTCCCTTTAAAAAAATCGTGAATAACTTTCACCAGACTTATGTGTAGGCTCTAGTGAACTCTAGTACGCTTCCGATAAGCCTTCGCGAAACGCAAGTTGCAGATCCAATGTGGCGCGGCTAGGACGATGTCACAGAGGCTAGGCATAATACATGGCACGGCTCGGACGATGTCACAGTGTATTTTACAAGGCTTCCAAAACTATCTTTACAAGACCAGGTCAGTGAAAAGATTGGTGAGTTCCGGTTAGTAGCCGATGTGCTGGGAAGCAAGCAAAGAGAGTCTGGGATATGTAAGCTCCCAGGTTAGGGCCAACAAGCCTCTAGCATCACCTAGAGTCTTGCTAAATTGTGACAAAATGTAAGGTTATGAGCGCATGCCACGACAATTTCAAATTGCGTGGTTTTCAAATTTTCTACGAGGGTGGCAGCCTTGTGGGCACACATGATGCAGAATCTGTTGCAGGCAACAGAAAACTGTCTTCATGACAGCTGACCCGGCTGACCAAAACCGGCGAATAGCAACAAAGAAAATGTTCACAAATCTGAGATTAATTGTTCCTCCGTTCTAATTCTTCTATATAAGTAAGAATACTGCTAGGGGCAGCTTAGTGGGTCCCTGGCAAGCACAAAGGAAATATCTCTCCTCTACGCTACTCGGGTATCGTTTCACGTCATTTTTTTTTCACCCGGTGGATTCGACACGATACTGCCAAATTATAACTGAAAAATCTTTGAGGACATATTTCCATGTAAATTACGATTTCCCTTGTTCTTACTTCAATGTTATGTACTTCTGGAAACATCATCTCTAATAGATTTTTCTTTTTTTATGAAACAAATGCATGATAAATTATATAATAAGCATTATTGCGAATTAGTCCAACTGTAGAAATTTAAGATACAGGAACATTGTAGTTTAAGTCAGTTTTATTATTTTCAGATCAAATGTAAAAAAAAAACACATATAGATCATAACCATATATATATATCGTAAATGTAGAAATACTGCGATGTATCTGACACTAGCACAGAAGGCTGTTTCAATGCAGCTTTAAAAACTAATCGACTGTAAACAGTGACCAACAACAATTTTCTTCATACATATGCACTGCTATGGTGGGAGCTAATATCGCCCTGCATAAACTGGAGCATCGAACATTCAAATAATTTTTAAGAAAATACACGAGCAAAGTAATGCCAGCGCTACAGAGGAATTACCTGCAGTCATTGCACTTATCGGTAAGTAAAAAGTCATTTTATAGCAGTAGCCAACGGCTGTAGCCGTATTGAAACACCGGATCCCGTGAGATCTCCGAAGTTAAGCAGCATTGGGCGTGGTCAGGAGTTGGATGAGTTGCCACGCGCTGTTGGTTGGGGGTAAGGGAATGGAGGAGCGGAAAGGAACTGGCCACCCTACCGCACGTAAACTCCGGCTCAGGAACACCTCTGTGGAGGTTCGGACCTGCCTTCGGGCAGAATAACCCTTACCTTATAGCAGTAAACACCAAGTTATATTCAACCTATGTCTCAGTCTTGTGTATGAATGAGAAGTGGGTACACTACTGTTCAAATTGTGAGGATTTTATTTCACTGCACTGACAGTTGCCCAGTGCCTGCAGGTCATTCAGGCCATGAATGAAGAGGATGCTGTCTACATAACAGAAGCTAAGAAAGCCTTGCCCTGCCCATCGGTTCCATCCGATTTGGCATTCCTGAAGGCAAACTTCAACAAGCTGCCGGGAGCAATCACCGACTTGGAGAAGAGTGGCATGCCCCTCGAGGAGTCATTTAGAATTGTGGAAGAAGTCAGGGGAAGTTTTAACCGAACCTCTGGGAAGGTAGCCGCTGTCAGCAAAAAGTTCGTTAGGGTCCTGCAGCGGAATCCAGAATGGAAAGCGATGGTAAAAGTAAACAGGGTCCTACGAGGTGTGATAGATCAAGTAATGGAACTAAAACCAGATGAAGTGGCTTCATAGAAGTTATGTCCGATGTGATGTTGAGAGATCTTTCTCTTGGTACAAAAACATTCTGCATGACAGGAGAACAAGATTGTTACCGGATAACAATGAAAACTTGCTTGTTGTAAATTCCTTTCATAGTAATAGAGTGTGTTATTGTCCGCTTTTGTAGTGTAGTGGTTAGTGTGATTAGCTGCTACCCCCGGAGGCCCGGGTTCGATTCCAGGCTCTACCACGAAATTTGAAAAAGTGGTACGAGGGCTGGAACGGGGTCCACTCAGCCTCGGGAGGTCAACAGAGTAGAGGTGGGTTCGATTCCCACCTCAGCCATCCTGGAAGTGGTTTTCCGTGGTTTCCTACTTCTCCTCCAGGCAAATGCCGAGATGGTACCTACCTAACTTAAGGCCACGGCCGCTTTCTTCCCTCTTCCATGTCTATCCTTTCCAATCTTCCCATCCTCCCGCAAGGGCCCTGTTCAGCATAGCAGGTGAGGATGCCTGGGCGAGGTACTGGTCATCCTCCCCAGTTGTATCCCCCGACCCAGAGTCTGAAGCTCCAGGACACTGCCCTTGAGGCGGTAGAGGTGGGATCCCTCGCTGAGTCCAAGAGAAAAACCGACCGTGGAGGGTAAGCATATAAAGAAGAAGAAGACGAAGAAGAAGAAGAAGAAGAAGAAGAAGAAGAAGAAGAAGGGTGTGTTATTAAATTAGAAGTAACTTTTCCATCCTATTTTGTTGCCTATTTTACACGTAAGCTCCTAATCACATGATGTCTATTTTGGCTATTTTAAGAGACTATATGCCTACCTATTTAGGCCTAACTGTTTTAGTGCGTATAATTCTCATCTCTAATAATGAGGCAGGGAGAGGGTGAAACTCGATGGTAGCACATAGCCTATTGCTGACGAATAACACCAAGGGATCTGCTGAAGGCTTAACGTCTCCATCTGACGGACGAATCGCCACCAACGCGTCATATATCCTCAGTCCACTACGGGGAGGTTTGGAATGAATCCAGGCCTTTAGCACGCAATCTAGAGGCTAAATATTGTGTAACACCACCTCTCCTACCCTCCTGGCCAACATACTGATGGTGAAAATCATTCCCACCAACGGGACTCGAACTGATTAACCATACAGATTCGACGCCTTACCGATCATGGCCCATGAGGCGGGCTTAATCCTAAGTAGTACGACCAAACAGCCTGCACAACATATAGTAAATATCGCCCATAGAAAGTTGATCGGCGCGAGTGTCTTCTTTATCTATCTCTCGAGGTATGCTCACACCTCCGAGAGAGGACGACCGGGCGAGTTGGCCGTGCGGTTAGGAGCGCGCAGCTGTGAGCTCGCATCCGGGAGATAGTGGGTTCGAACCGCACTGTTGGCAGCCCTGAGGATGGTTTTCCGTGGTTTCCCATTTTCACACCAGGCAAATGCTGGGGCTGTACCTTAATTAAGGCGACGGCCGCTTCCTTCCCATTCCTAGGCCTTTCCTGTCCCATTGTAGCCATAAGACCTATCTGTGTTGATGCGACGTAAAGCAACTAGCAAAAAACCGAGAGAGGACGTAGAAACACTTTCATTCTAAATTGTCTTTATGGTGTCCTAACCAGTCTTTTATTTGTGCCAAGCGAACTGATAGATAATAAGCTAACCTAGACCTACGACATTTTGTTGTTTCATATTACGAGTACGAATAGTTTTCGAGAAATTATTGCTATTTGTTTTACTTTGCACTAACTCGTATAGGTTTTTCGTGACGGTGGTATAGTACTCAAATTACTATTAAATATATGGGTTAGCCTGACTTTTTATCAGAAATCTTCATCGATTGTGGTTAGCTGTTCGTGGGGGTTCGGGAAGACGTCGTCCCCGTATACGTGGATCACGCGCTGCTTACAGCTCACGATCTGTTAAATTTGTTCGTTCTGTGACCAGAGATCCTTATGTATTACATTAGTCTCTTCGCTGTCCATGGGCTAACAATCATTTTGTGTGGCTATAGGCTTACCATGCACAGCCCTTGTAAGGCAGACCTGTCGAGGGAAGGGGGCGCCTGTCGTGTATGGAAAACTGGGTGTTTGTGTAGTGGAGGATAATATTATGTGGGGTGTATGACTTGCAGGAATGTTGGAAAATGAAAAACCACAGCCTGTTTCCAGTCATTCGATCGGCTCAGGGATGGAATGAATGAAGCCCCATCTAGCAGCGAGGATAGGAATTGTGTTGGCTGCCGAAGCCTCTCGCATTCCTCTGCGGCAATGGTTGATGACTGACAGATGAAACGAAATGGTACTGGAGAGTGTTGCTGGAATGAAAGATGACAGAAAAATCCGGAGTACCCGAAGAAAAACCTTTCGAATCTCCGCTTTGTCCAGCACAAATATCACATTGAGTGACCGGGATTTGAACCACAGAACTCAGTGGTGAGACGCCGGCGCGCTGCCGCCTGAGCCACGGAGGTTTAGGAATGTTGGACACAGCACAAATTTACAGTCCCCGAGCTAGGGTAATTATTCGTTTAAGATTAAAATCATTATACCGGTCGAGAATCGAACCTGGAGCCCAGTGAACCGAAGACCAAGGCACTGACCACGTAGCTATGGAGGTGGACTTGACAGTAAGTTAGTACATCTGTCCAGGTGCGAACGGGGCGGCCGTGTTTACTTTTGTGTTTCCGTTCCGCACGGTGTTCGTCTCAGCCAGCGATGCGTCACGGGAACAGCGCTTTCCACTCGCTACAGATAAGACTGTATAAGCGATAAAACCTTTACGTGACGTTTCTGCTGTAAGAGTCAGTTTAAAGAAATTAGTGACATTTTGCAGTTCATGTGTGATGTGATCAATTAAGAACTATGGCCTTGAAAACAGAATGCCTCAAATATTTAGTTTTAGGATTCAGCACTTTATTGCTCGTGAGTATTATTAAGTATAGTTACGTTTAATTCCTAGAAGTTACTTTTAAGATTACGATTTATTCCATTCAAAGTTTCTCAATATAGTATGTATAGGTATTTCATTGCTGGTCACTAACTCTATTCCGAACTTTGAATACGGTAGGTGATTTCTTTTTATTGAATACCATGCCAGTGCTATAAAGTTTAATCAACGAGTGAATTCGTACACACAATTGACTGTTTAAGGACACACGCCTTCAGTCGGCATAGGCGGGTAGCTTATCAATGGAGCATTTCCTACGATAGTATAAACATCACTTCCGTATTAACTGATTCATCACCATTGTCTGAAATGTGTTAATTTCTTGGAGGGCTGTCATTTCCCGTTCATGTCTAATAAATTATTATTTAAAATATTTTATTGTCGCTCAACGACTTTCAGTCAGGTCCTTAATATTTCTCATAGGTGGACCCACGGGATGTCTTGGCGCCCTCCAAAGAACCAATGAAACCCTCTTCTGTCGACTGTAAGAATTCCTTCACAATTTGTCTAAATTGAAACTAAATATTCTATTTATATCTTCTTCTAAATTACCACCTTAGTAGAGATAGAGAACCGGGCGAGTTGGCCGTGCGCGCAGAGGCGCGCGGCTGTGAGCTTGCATCCGGGAGATAGTAGGTTCGAATCCCACTATCGGCAGCCCTGAAGATGGTTTTCCGTGGTTTCCCATTTTCACACCAGGCAAATGCTGGGGCTGTACCTTAATTAAGGCCACGGCCGCTTCCTTCCAACTCCTAGGCCTTTCCTATCCCATCGTCGCCATAAGACCTATCTGTGTCGGTGCGACGTAAAGCCCCTAGCAAAAAAAAAAAAGAGGTAGAGAAGAATACAAGTATCAGGGTACTTTCGGAAGAACTCTGCTTTCCTCCCGCTGCTTTCCCCACTTCACGAAACTTAGTATTTTCGCTTCGCATCATAAAGCAATTGTCCGCCTCTGTGGAGTAGTGGTTAGTGTGATTAGCTGCCACCCCTGGAGGCCCGGGTTCGATTCCCGAATCTGCCACGAAATTTGAAAAAGTGGTACGAGTGCTGGAACGGAATCCACTCAGCCTCGGGAGGTCAACTGAATAGAGGTGAGTTCGATTCCCACCTCAGCCATCCTGGAAGTGGTTTTCCGTGGTTTCCCACTTCTCCTCCAGGCAAATGCCGGGATGGTACCTAACTTAAGGCCACGGCCGCTTTCTTCCCTCTTCCTTGTCTATCCGTTCCAATCTTCCCATCCCCCACCAAGGCCCCTGTTCAGCATAGCAGGTGAGGCCGCCTGGGCGAGGTACTGGTCATCCTTCCCAGTTGTATCCTCTGACACAATGTCATACTCTCCAGGACACTGCCCTTGAGGCGGTAGAGGTGGGATCCCTCGCTGAGTCTGAGGGAAAAACCAACCCTGGAGGGTAAGCAGATTAAGAAGAAGAAGAAGAAGAAGAAGAGGAAGCTTTGAAAGACGCCCCTTCCACGTCGTGGGTGTGAATTTATTAGCTGTTAACAATTAAGATGCCAGATACCATACCACCTAGACTACATTTACGAAATAATAAACATACGCCTCAACCCAGGATCGACCCCTCGACCTCCTGCTGGCTAACCCAGAACTCTATCCACTGCACCAACTGCACAGCACGGCTATTAGGTGCTGACAGATATAGTTACCCTACATGTGGTTACAGTGTTGCCAGACTGCCACTCTTCAACGTCCTTTTTCTGCCTGATATACTCGCTGGACGAACTTTTGTTAGAGACTTTTTTTATTACTGGCATGTGAGGAGTCGCGCTGCGACGCCCGAGTGCGCGAATTTCGGTTCATCCTGTATATCATATTAAAGAGGAACCCAAACGGTTTTGTTTTCAGTGTTTGATTTTACAGTGTCTCGATAGCGGTACCACGTATAACTCGGTATATGTCTACACCGTAATCAAAGTCTTGTCCCTTCCTACTGAAACAGATGATGATGATGATTCTTGTTGTTTAAAGGGGCCTAACATCTAGATCATCGGCCCCTGATGGTACGAAATTACACTGACTGACAGTGACAATGCAACACCAAGGAGGAGTGGTTCGAAAGGGATGAAAGTTGGGGAAAAAACAGAGACGGCACGGACGAATAATTGATGTTTATTTCAAACCGATATGCAGGTTACACAATGCGCACGGCATCGACTCAGTAGGATGTAGGACCACCGCGAGCGGCGATGCACGCAGAAACACGTCGAGGTACAGAGTCAATAAGAGTGCGGATGGTGTCCTGAGGGATGGTTCTCCATTCTCTGTCAACCATTTGCCACAGTTGGTCGTCCGTACGAGGCTGGGGCAAAGTTTGCAAACGGCGTCCAATGAGATCCCACACGTGTTCGATTGGTGAGAGATCCGGAGAGTACGCTGGCCACGGAAGCATCTGTACACCTCGTAGAGCCTGTTGGGAGATGCGAGCAGTGTGTGTGGGCGGGCATTATCCTGCTGAAACAGAGCATTGGGCAGCCCCTGAAGGTACGGGAGTGCCACCGGCCGCAGCACATGCTGCACGTAGCGGTGGGCATTTAACGTGCCTTGAATACGCACTAGAGGTGACGTGGAATCATACGCAATAGCGCCCCAAACCATGATGCCGCGTTGTCTAGCGGTAGGGCGCTCCACAGTTACTGCCGGATTTGACCTTTCTCCACGCCGACGCCACACTCGTCTGCGGTGACTATCACTGACAGAACAGAAGCGTGACTCATCGGAGAACACGACGTTCCGCCATTCCCTCATCCAAGTCGCTCTAGCCCGGCACCATGCCAGGCGTGCACGTCTATGCTGTGGAGTCAATGGTAGTCTTCTGAGCGGACGCCGGGAGTGCAGGCCTCCTTCAACCAATCGGCGGGAAATTGTTCTGGTCGATATTGGAACAGCCAGGGTGTCTTGCACATGCTGAAGAATGGCGGTTGACGTGGCGTGCGGGGCTGCCACCGCTTGGCGGCGGATGCGCCGATCCTCGCGTGCTGACGTCACTCGGGCTGCGCCTGGACCCCTCGCACGTGCCACATGTCCCTGCGCCAACCATCTTCGCCACAGGCGCTGCACCATGGACACATCCCTATGGGTATCGGCTGCGATTTGACGAAGCGACCAACCTGCCCTTCTCAGCCCGATCACCATACCCTTCGTAAAGTCGTCTGTCTGCTGGAAATGCCTCCGTTGACGGCGGCCTGGCATTCTTAGCTATACACGTGTCCTGTGGCACACGACAACACGTTCTACAATGACTGTCGGCTGAGAAATCACGGTACGAAGTGGGCCATTCGCCAACGCCGTGTCCCATTTATCGTTCACTACGTGCGCAGCACAGCGGCGCATTTCACATCATGAGCATACCTCAGTGACGTCAGTCTACCCTGCAATTGGCATAAAGTTCTGACCACTCCTTCTTGGTGTTGCATTTGCTCTGTCAGTCAGTGTAAATGACAAATTAAAAGTTCAAATTCATCCACTGACCAAAATAAAATAAAAATGTCACGAAGAATGAATGGATGGATATGAATTTAAAACAGTCGGTGGATCCTACCCAAAAACTATCACAAAAATAGTATTACTGACCAAAGGACCACTTCTAAAGTACAATCTTGAATCGAGGATGCGTGTTGTCTAAAGAGGTCCATAATACAGGTCAACGGCCACTCATGATGGTACTGATCGTTAATAAAGTAGAACCAAGGTATTTGTCATGTTGCGGTACTAATCAAAAGTAGCGTAGACTCAAGGTGTTCCACACTTGATGGTACTACTCACACGTATTGTACGTCGTACAGGTAAACCAGACCTATGGTGTTTCTCACATAATGTCGCCACACATAGGCAACGCAAACCGATGGTGTTCCTCATATAGTGGGTAATAATCACAGGCAACGCAGACCCACGGTGCCGCTCATATAGTGACACTAATCACAGACCCGTGGTGTTTCTTACAATGGTACTAATCACGGGTACTGGAAACCCACAGTGAACCACTCTCTGCTGCTACTAATCACAAAACTATTGTGTACCCAATATAGTGGTAGGCCTACTACCCGCAAGTAAAGGCAACCCATGGTGTTCCTCGCGTGATGGTACTAATTAAAAGTAGTTTCATGATAATAATACAATCATCCCTTGGTCGCCCCTTTTAGTCGCTTCTCACGACAGGCAGGGGATACCGTGGGTGTATTCTTCGTCTGCACCCACACCCACAGGGGTTAGACAGAGAGAGAAAAAGAAGAAAAATAAGGGATCCGTCACTTCGAAAAATGACGTAACGGACGAAGAAAGGCAAGGGCCACGAAGGGCGTGAAAGGAAAGCTCCCTAGGCCTCGAATGCTCTAATACCGTCGGGTTCGGAAAAGAAAAAGAGTTGACCAAGCGAAGTCGGAGAGGATAGATGAAAGTGAGGAGCCTGGGACTAGTAAGTGGAATCAATGCCAGGACTCAGGTATGGGCCCCGTGGTCGCCATCTCACGCTTCCAAGTTGAGAGCCCCTTGGGCCCATTTTAGTTGCCTCTTACGGCAGGCAGGGGATACCGTGGGCGTATTCCTCATCTGCGTCTCCCACCCACAGGGGGTCTACTGAAACAGGAAATTGCCGAAATCTTCTTGCATTTGTGGAAACAACCATTGTTCTATGAACTTTTTTTCGGACTTCTTATGAATGCCTCTCTCACACGGCCAACGGTCTCTTCACTCACTGCAGAACAGCCATTTCTTTCCTTAGGTCACACTGGGGTAGCCCGTGGGTGTTAGAATCCCCCGTCCCGTGGAATTTTTACTTAAATGAAATGAACAGAAACTGACAATAAACTCAATAAATATTCACAGAGACATAATTGTAAAATCAACAGATCTGCTGATCAATTTTCTAAGAAAGCCTCGAAAATTGTATTTTAGATTGTAAACTGAACATACCATTCGCTGTCAAACTGTCGACCTTGATCATATTGTTCTTGTTCTGTATTTTAATGTAAGATTTTGTCCTGTTTTGTAAATTTGGATGGCAGGCGTAAACAGCCATCCTGATTGGTGCTTCTTTACCGTATTTAGTCCTGAACTTCCGCTGCGCATTTATACCACTCTTATTTTTGGGGAATTCCATCCAACACACAGGAAGCGCGCTCCTCGCCAGATGTCGCCATCTTTACAAAATGCCAACTGCAGTGAATGTGGGAACTATGAGCATTACCTATAACATTCAAACAAAAGTTTTGAGTTCCTCTTTATTAAGATATGCATACGAAAGGTGTATCATTTGTAGTTTTTGTGTAATAAATGTGTTCCCAGATTTTACTGACTCCTTGTATTTGTGGCCCGAGGTGACAATCACCATTTAATGAAGTCCTCTATCTCCGCTTGTGTCTTTCTACACCACTGACACCACAGTTTTTAAAATTCGTCACTGTGAAGAAGTTGGCTTTTACACGGTATACTTGTGTACGACATTGGAAGTGATAGAGAGAAATTTATTACATTTAAAAATAAGTAAGGGCCGGCCCCGTGGTATAGGGGTAGCGTGCCTGCCTCTTACACGGAGGCCCCGGGTTCGATTCGCGGCCAGGTCAGGGATTTTTACCTGGATCTGAGGGCTGGTTCGAGGTCCACTCAGCCTACGTGATCAGAATTGAATCAATCAGTCAATACTGATCTGCATTTAGAGCAGTCGCCCAGATGGCAGATTCCCTATCTGTTGTTTTCCTAGCATTTTCTTAAATGACATTGGAAATTTATTGAACATCCCCCTTGGTAAGTTATTCCAATCTCTAACTCCCCTTCCTATACGCGAATATTTGCCCCAATTTGTCCGCTTATATTCCAACTTTATCTTCATATTGTGATCTTTCCTACTTTTAAAGACGCAACTCAAACTTATTCGTCTACTAATGTCATTCCACGCCATCTTTCCGCTGACAGCTCCGAACATACCACTTAGTCGAGCAGCTCGTCTTCTTTCTCCCAAGTCTTCCCAGCCCAAACTTTGCAACATTTTTGTAACGCTACTCTTTTGTCGGAAATCACCCAGAACAAATCGAGCCGCTTTTCTTTGGATTTTTCCAGTTCTTGAATCAAGTAATCCTAGTGAGGGTCCCATACACTGGAACCATACTCCAGTTGGGGTTTTACCAGAGACTTATATGCCCTTTCCTTTACATCCTTACTACAACCCCTAAACACCCTCATAACCATGTGCAGAGATCTGTATCCTTTATTCACAATATAATTTATGTGATTACCTAAATGAAGATGGTTCCCTATATTAACACCCAGATACATACAATGATCACTTGTTATTTGTGTGCGATGTGTCAGTGAAATGTATCAGGTGGGATATTTACAAACCAAAACTCTAAATTACGACGATTGATCGCTTGCAGAGGAATTACAGCGGGTAAAATAAGTATTCATACACTGCACGGCTTGTCACATATCTTTAATCAAAACACAAATACTTGATGCCTTAGTGCATGAATTATATTTCTTAATGAAGTGTGAAGAACCACCAATGGATAGAAATTATGCAGCCTTTACAACAACCATACTCTAGTTGGGGTTTTACCAGAGACTTATATGCCCTCTCCTTTACATCCTTGCTACAACCCCCAAACACCCTCATAACCATGTGCAGAGATCTGTATCCTTTATTTACAATCCCATTTATGTGATTACCCCAATGAATATTTTTCCTTATATTAACACCCACATACTTACAATGATCCCCAAAAGGAACTTTCACCCCATCAAGGCACTAATTAAAACTCAGAGGAATTTTCCTATTTGTGAAACTCACAACCTGACTTTTAACCCCGTTTATCATCATACCATTGTCTTACTGTCCATCTCACAACGTTATCGAGGCCATTTTGCAGTTGCTCACAATCTTGTGACTTATTTATTACTCTATAGAGAATAACATCATCCGCAAAAAGCCTTACCTCTGATTCCACTCCTTTAATAAAATTATTTACACTGACTGACAGAGCAAATGCAACACCAAGAAGGAGTGGTCAGAACTTTATGCCAATTGCAGGGTAGACTGACGTCACTGAGGTATGCTCATGATGTGAAATGCGCCGCTGTGCTGCGCACGTAGCGAACGATAAATGGGACACGGCGTTGGCGAATGGCCCACTTCGTACCATGATTTCTCAGCCGACAGTCATTGTAGAACGTGTTGTCGTGTGCCACAGGACACGTGTATAGCTAAGAATGCCAGGCCGCCGTCAACGGAGGCATTTCCAGCAGACAGACGACTTTACGAGGGGTATGGTGATCGGGCTGAGAAGGGCAGGTTGGTCGCTTCGTCAAATCGCAGCCGATACCCATAGGGATGTGTCCACGGTGCAGCGCCTGTGGCGAAGATGGTTGGCGCAGGGACATGTGGCACGTGCGAGGGGTCCAGGCGCAGCCCGAGTGACGTCAGCACGCGAGGATCGGCGCAGCCCCGCACGCCACGTCAACCGCCATTCTTCAGCATGTGCAAGACACCCTGGCTGTTCCAATATCGACCAGAACAATTTCCCGTCGATTGGTTGAAGGAGGCCTGCACTCCCGGCTTCCGCTCAGAAGACTACCATTGACTCCACAGCATAGACGTGCACGCCTGGCATGGTGCCGGGCTAGAGCGACTTGGATGAGGGAATGGCGGAACGTCGTGTTCTCCGATGAGTCACGCTTCTGTTCTGTCAGTGATAGTCACCGCAGACGAGTGTGGCTTCGGCGTGGAGAAAGGTCAAATCCGGCAGTAACTGTGGAGCCCCCTACCGCTAGACAACGCGGCATCATGGTTTGGGGCGCTATTGCGTATGATTCCACGTCACCTCTAGTGCGTATTCAAGGCACGTTAAATGCCCACCGCTACCTGCAGCATGTGCTGCGGCCGGAGGCACTCCCGTACCTTCAGGGGCTGCCCAATGCTCTGTTTCAGCAGGATAATGCCCGCCCACACACTGCTCGCATCTCCCAACAGGCTCTACGAGGTGTACAGATGCTTCCGTGGCCAGCGTACTCTCCGGATCTCTCACCAATCGAACACGTGTGGGATCTCATTGGACGCCGTTTGCAAACTTTGCCCCAGCCTCGTACGGACGACCAACTGTGGCAAATGGTTGACAGAGAATGGAGAACCATCTCTCAGGACACCATCCGCACTCTTATTGACTCTGTACCTCGACGTGTTTCTGCGTGCATCGCCGCTCGCGGTGGTCCTACATCCTACTGAGTCGATGCCGTGCGCATTGTGTAACCTGCATATCGGTTTGAAATAAACATCAATTATTCGTCCGTGCCGTCTCTGTTTTTTCCCCAACTTTCATCCCTTTCGAACCACTCCTTCTTGGTGTTGCATTTGCTCTGTCAGTCAGTGTATATATATAAGAAAACATAAGGGTCCAATAATACTGCCTTGAGGTATTCCCCTTTTAATTATTACAGGGTCAGATAAAGCTTCGTCTACTCTAATTCTCTGAGATCTATTTTCTAGAAATATAGCAACCCATTCAGTCACTCTTTTGACTAGACCAATTGCACTCATTTTTGCCAGTAGTCTCCCATGATCCACCCTATCAAATGCTTTAGACAGGTCAATCGCCATACAGTCCATTTGAGCTCCGGCATCCAAAATATCTGCTATATCTTGCTGGAATCCTAAGAGTTGAGCTTCAGTGGAATAACCTTTCCTAAAAACCGAACTGCCTTCTATCGAACCAGTTATTAATTTTGCAAACATGTCTAATGTAATCAGAAGGAATGCCTTCCCAAAGCTTACATACAACGCACGTCAAACTTACTGGCCTATAATTTTCAGCTTTATATCTATCGCCCCTTCCTTTATAAAAGTCCGACTCGTTGGCTGAACGGTCAGCGTACTGGCGTTCGGTTCAGAGTGTCCCGGGTTCGATTCCCAGCCGGGTCGGGGATTTTAACCTTAATTGGTTAATTCCAATGGCACGGGGGCTGGGTGTATGTGTTGTCTTCATCATCATTTCATCCTCATCACGACGCGCAGGTCGCCTACGGGAGTCAAATAGAAAGACCTGTACCTGGCGAGCCGAACCCGTCCTGGGATATCCCGGCACTAAAAGCCATACGACATTTCATTTTTTCCTTTATAAACAGGGGCTAATATAGCAACTCTCCATTCATTTGGTATAGCTCCTTCAAGCAAACAATAATCAAATAAGTACTTCAGATATGGTACTATATCCCATATCTTTAGTATATCCCCAGAAATCTTATCAATTCCAGCCGCTTTTCTGTTTTTCAATTTTTGTATCTTATTGTAAATATTATTACCATATGTAAATTTTAATACTTCTTTAGCATTAGTCACATCCTCTATCTGGACATTTTCCTTGTAACCAACAATCTTTACATACGGCTGACTGAATACTTCTGCCTTTTGAAGATCCTCACATACACAATCTCCTTGTTCATTAATTATTCCTGAAATATCCATCTTGGAACCTGTTTTTGCCTTAAAGTACCTATACTTACCCTTCCATTTTTTACTAAAATTTGTATGACTGCCAAATTATGTTTGCCATCATGTTATCCTTAGCTGCCTTCTTTGCTAGATTCAATTTCTCCTTACTTCCACAGCCATTTCTAACTCTATTTCTTTCCAATCTGCAGCTCCATCTTAGTCTCTTTATTTTTCTGTTATAATAAGGTGGGTCTTTATCATTCCTTACCACCTTTAAAGGTACAAACCTGTTTTCACATTCCTCAAAAATTTCTTTAAACCCATCCCAGAGTCTGTTTACATCCTTATTTACCGTTTTCCACCGATCATAATTACTTTTTTAAACTGCCTCATGCCTGCCGTATCAGCTATATGGTACTGCCTAATATTTCTACTTTTAAAACCTTCCTTTCTATCACATTTATTTTTAACTACGACAAAAACTAACACTATATATTACTTCGGTTTCTCTATAGAGCTCATCTGGTTTTATCAACACCACGTATAGGATATTTTTCCCTCAAGTTGGTTCCATCACTTCCTGAATAGCTGTCCTTCCCATATTAGCTTATTTGCCATTTGTTGGTCATGCTTTCTGTCGTTTGCATTTCCTTTCCAATTGACATTTGGTAAATTAAGATCTCCCGCTACAATCACATTCCTTTCCGTGTCGCTTCCCACATAGCTGATTATCTTATCAAATAATTTCTGATTCGGTGTCAGCGCTACCCATTCCCGGTCTGTACACTCCAAAAATATCAAGTTGCCTATTATCTTTAGAAATGAGCCTTACACCTAGAATTTCATGTTTCTCATCTTTAACTTTTTCGTAGCTTCATTCATCCCTCATAAGTGGATTTTCCGAAACAAATACGTGTTTCTTTACTTTGAAACATTCTAAATACAAATTTTTATGTCTGTAACATCTTCAGTTTTTGAGATATAAATATCCTCATCTAAAACTCAACTACTTTTCCATCCTCCACGCTCCCGTTAAGTTGATTACCCTCCCCCCCCCCCCCGCAATAACGTATGTGTGTTTCTTTACTTTTGAAGCAGATTCCGAATACCAAAATCCACGTTTTTAACCTTCACTTTTTGAGATATAAGTACCCCCATAAAAGGAATTAAATTTCTTTCACTTTCTTTCACCCTCCTCCTTAAGTGAAATTTCCGAAAACAAAAAAAAAATATTTGTTTCTGTATTTATAAAGGAGATTCCAAATATCAGTTATCACAACTGTAACATCTTCAGTTTTTGAGATATATATAACGTCATAAAAAGAATTCAAGTCCCTTCTCACCCCCAGCCCCAAAGTTGATTCCCTACGCCAAATATGAGCGTTTCTTTGTTTTTAAATGAGATTCCAAATACCAGTTTTCACGTCTGTAACCTTCAGTTTATGACATACAAGTATCCCCATAAAATGAATTCAATTTTTTCACTTTCTTTCACCCTTCCCCGTTAAGTGAAATTTCTAAAAAAAATACATGTTTCTTTATTATAAAGGAGCTTCCAAATACCAATTATCATGACTGTAACATCTTCAATTTTTGAGATATGTGTATCCTCATAAAAAGAATTCAACTTCCTTTTCACCCCCTCCCCCAAGTTGATATTCCCCCCAAAATGCATGTTTCTTTATATTTAAAGGAGATTCCAAATACCAGTCTTCACGTCTGTAACATCTTTAGTAGTTTTAGATATAAGTATCCTCATACAAATAATTAAACTAATTTTTCAACTTTTTCATCCTCTTGATTTTCAGAAAACAAACAAATCATGTTTCTTTATTTTTAAAAGAGATTCAAAATTACCAGTTTTCACGCCTGCAATATATTTTTTCGTTTTTGAGATTAGAATATCCGCATACAAAGAATTAAGCTAATTTTTCAATTCTTTCATCCCCCTTAAGTGGATTTTCCGAAAACAAAGAAATAAGTATTTCTTTATTTTCAATTTTCACGTCTGTAACATCTTCAGTTTTTAAGATATTACTACCCTAATAATAAATTCAACCCCCTTTGCAGTCGTTCTTACCCCCCCCCCCCACCTTAAGTGGTTTTTCCGGAAACAAAAAATACATGTTTCTTTCTTTTTAAAAGAGATTAAAAATACCAATTTTCACGTCTGTAACATGTTACGTTTATGAGATGTTCTGTAGATATTCCCATCTTAAAAAATCACCCCCGTTTTGAGTTCCCCGTAAGTGGATTTTCCGAAAATAATTTATCTATATTTCTTTACATTTACAGGAGGTTCCAAGTACCAATTTTTACGTCTCTAACTATTTACATTTCTGAGATATACTGTAAATATTGTCTTTTTAAAAATTCACCCCCTTTGTCACTCCTATTCACCTCCCATTAATGATTTTTTCGAAAACAAAAAATACGTATTTCTTTATTTTTAAGGGAGAATTCAAATATCAATTTTTATGTCTGTAACATCTTCAATTTTTGAGATATAAGTATCCTCACAAAATGTATTCAATCCCTTTTTACCTTTTTACATTCCCCCTAACGGAGTTTTCCGAAATAAAAAACGCGTTTCTTTATTTTTAAAGGGGATTCTAAATACAAATTTTTACATCTGTAAATTTTTAAGTTTTTGAGATATAAATAAGCTCATTTGAATAATTCACTTCCCTTTTCACCCCCTTAGCGATGGAAAATCCAAATATCCTACCTTAGTTAGCACCTGCACTCTAATACGGGGATTGGGGCAAAAGTCATGGCAACTATTTTTTTTCTTGTAGATATGTGAACGGATCAGAAACGTATATGTGTCGTGTGGAAGTTCTGCAGGCATAGTGTGTATGCAGAACAACAGATGGCTCTGTGATAACTGGTAGTAGCGCAGCGAGGGCTGTGAAATCAGTCAGTTGGTGGGTGTCGTGCGAGATGGAAGTAACCCGTGTTGAGCAGCACGCTTACATCAAAATAGCCGTTCTCCGAGGGAGAAATGCGATGGAATGTCACAGTGAATTAGTGGAAGCCCTTGGGAATAATGCCCTACCATACCGTACAGTAACGCGGTGGGTAGGAAAGTTTCAGCAAGGACGTGTGTCAACCAGTGATGAGCAACGTTCGGGACGACCTGTCAGTGTGCGGACCGACGTGGCACATGCCGTCATCGAGCAGCTCCTGGATGAAGACAGACGATGGACGCTACTGGAATTAGAGAGGGAAAGTGGGATCGAGAAACGCACCGTCTACAGGATATTGCGTAATGATCTGCAACTGCGCAAAATCGCACCGCGGTGGGTACCGCATGCACTGACGGAAGTTTAGGAGGAGACGTGTCATGTCATGTGACAAATGAAATGAAATGGCGTATGGCTTTTAGTGCCGGGAGTGTCCGAGGACATGTTCGGCTCGCCAGGTGCAGGTCTTTTGATTTGACACCCGTAGGTGACCTGCGCGTCGTGATGAGGATGAAATGATGATGAAGACAGCACATACACCCAGCCCCCGTGCCAGCGAAATTAACCAATGATGGTTCAAATTCCCAACCCTGCCGCGAATCGAACCCCGGGACCCTCTGAACCGAAGGCCAGTACGCTGACCATTCAGCCAACGAGTCGGACGTCATGTGACATATTTCCACTGACCGATCTTATACTTCTGTTCAGTTGACGGATGTACTTTACAACGACTTCAAATTGACACTGGTCGGGACACTAAAGTCCAATAGAAAAGAAATTCCAGAAGAACTGAACACCACCAATGGAAGAGAACTCTACTCATCTAAGTTCGCTTTCACTGATCTGTCAACTGGGAAGCATCCAGTTACTCTTGTTTTCTACATTACCAAAGACAAGCCGTAGAAAAATCTACTCGTGTTATCTACTCAACATAGGGATGCTGGGATAGAAAGAGACATACCGAAAAATAAGTCGCATATAAACCTGTATTACAACTCTACAAAAGGAGGCGTAGACACGATTGACCAAATGGCTAGGCCCTTCAGTACCAAACGAGAAACCAGGAGATGGCCACTTTCTGTATTTTATGCACTATTGTACATTGCAGCTCTAAATTCCTACATTTATTCGTGCAGTGTGTACCAACCTACAACAAGGGTAAAATCAACACCAGAAAAGTGTATCTTCAAAACTTAGGTATTGAGTTGGTGAAGCGTTGTGTTCAAGTACGTCCTCAAAATCTTTAAGGACTGTATTTCTTCGTGATTTGTGCTATGGAGGGTGTACTTCGAAAGAAATCAGAGAGAGAAAAAAACGAATCTACACGTGCGCCGGTGAAGAGAGCAAGATGTCATGTTCGCGCTTGGGATGCTCCAAACAAAAAAATCAAAGAAAAATATTACCACAACTAACATTGTATTGTACCATATCCTGTCCTAATTTCGGGCTAGCTCAGGGGTAGAAGCGTGCTGTGCATCCGAATGGGGTCAATAACAAATTAAAAGTATCTAACTTATTAATTACACTAAAATATATGGACAGGTAACACGTACGTAAATCTAGTGAATGTGAACTCAAGAAACGGGTAAAATGGATTGATTGTACTAAAAACATAAAAAGAAACCATACTAAACGAAAAATCAAATAAAACAACCGACCACTGGTTGTGTCAATTAAAGAAAATCACACGAATTTTTACATAAATTACAATTATCAAACCAATCGTTTACAAACGATGCGGGTAACGAACCCGAGATATTAAGAGAGTTCCATATGGAATGGAATATGAAAAAATGTACATATTGTGGTTGGGCGCTTTGTTAAGTTCTTTGCCCGAGAGCTCGATTTCCTAAACCGTTCATGATATGCGACAATAAAACCCGATCCACTAGTAATGGCCTAAATAACATACATATTCCGAACACTCAGACACAAACATATAAAATACTTGTTCAAGACTGCATCTTAATCACCCTTCCAAAATTGTCACAGATTCTACTACACGGGTCCGAACCCATGATCACAGATGAGGTCAGAACCTCTCTTCCCAAAAATGGTCATCGGACTATGTATTCCTATTATCGAACAAATGACAACCTTACAACAAAGGAATAACACACTGGACACAAAATGCAAAATCACAATATGAAAATAAACAAAACCTGGAAAATAAAACACACAAATTATATACACTAAAATTGATAGAGCTGTCGGGTCAAGAACCCAACATATCCGGGTACTGGACGTCGCATATCTCACGTAGATACAGCATAGTAGTAGCATGTAACACGGCAGGGAATTCAGCTGATGGGCGGCAGTAATAAACAACCAACTAGGCCTTTAAGGTTAGGCGATTCACAAACGTAACGGGACTATTTGTAAAACTGCACTACCCCTCTTCGACCAGCGCACAGCTGAGTCGAGGGTCACCAGCTACCTGGGGCAAGAATGAATGGCACATCCGGCCTTGACAACATTCTCAGTGCTACAAATAAGAACACAAATCTGGCCAGCAAACACGGCTGACAGCCTTACATAATTTCACATTTAACAGGCCAGTTCATTATCTCATCATCATCACGGCTCCAAATATAACATCACGGCTTTCACAACCTATCCCTTAGCATCTCAGCCCCAGTAAATATCTACAGGTAACTCCCTAGCCTCACATATAAATATACCTCGGTTCGACGACCGGTACATATCCGTGAATTTGCCTGCCACCACACTTAAAAGCCCTACTCTACTCTCGACGTCGAAAGGTCTCACCTTGCCCCTTCCCACAGCTGAAATTCAGGCATCATGCAACATAAGATCCCAGCCTATACTGGCTCTAGTCTAATCCGCTCTCCCGGTTCGACACTGGTGTCGTACTGAAACCATAATTCTACGATGAGAATTTTTTTTTTTCTCAATATTTATTTCAAATCAACAAGCTACTTTTATTTTTGAGGGCAGCCATGTTGCGCTCCTAAAGCCTCGATGTCGCGTGGGAACGATATCACCCGCGGCAAGCTCGTGAAATACCGTGACACCTCGGCGGACTTCGAGTGCCCGATAATCCTTTAAATTCACGGAATTCTGCGTGACGAGAGATTTTGGCAATACAGTAAATAAAGAAATAAATAATCTAAATTATTCTTAAACCCTACGTGAAGACAGAACCTCCAGGGTAAAACATAAATGCAGTTTAGCCTAAGTACAAGTCAGCGTCAGATCCGAGGACTAGCTCCACGTGCCAAGGTCAATGGATGAAGAAAACCCGCGAAACGCCCGGCCAGAAATAATTTATTTCACCTGTTGCGAGTGTGGTAAAATTATGAGATTAACATCTAAAATAATTACAAGTCTGTTCGGAATTCTGGGACAAGTCTCATAAAAATCGAGCTATTGGACGCGAAATTAGCAGATTACGCAATCAAGCTTAGTAGTGTGTGTAGCGTCCCTCATAAGACTATAAAAGGAACCCCCCACTGCATATTTTTCAGTGTCGATCTGGGTTTTGAAGCGACGGTAGCTTACGCCCGTCGTCAGCAGAAAATTGTACCAGATTGATCTACAAACAACTTAGTACATGTTCGTGGCTGAGATCCACATATTCGGTTAGAAAGGGAAGGTGAGAGAAAATTTCTGAACTTTTGCCGACAAACTGTGAAAGTATAGGCGTCTGTTAAAGTACACAGCCAAATTTTATTGTATCACCTCATGTGCGTTTGAAAGTGGTAAGAGAGTTGGGAAGCTAGTCAGAGTAGTTCTGATTTCGTTATCTGTTGAACACCTGTTATATATGTGGGTGACAGAGAGAGACAACTCTGAGAAGAAAGCAGACAGTCGCAGTTGACTGCAGAACAAGAGAGGTTCGTGGTACAATTCATAACGAGGAAAGTGCGTGATTTGTGTTGTAATTTAATATCGTGTGAATAATGCAGTGTTTGTAAGATTGATATGTTGGAGGAGATGATGTTATTTGTACCAATGTACGGCTAAAGGCACGAGGTCATCTGGCGACAATGTAGCCAGAATACTGAGGATGACTCCATTTTGCAGGTCTGTCTATATTTGTATTATGTTGTAGTTAGATTTTATTGTTCTGTCCCAACAAATTTTTCAAGATGATTGTCGGGTTGATATTTGTAATTATCAGGCGAAAAGTGTTATAATTTTGGTCAGCGTGTGAAAATTTTAGTTTGTAAATTACACGTCAACAAACTGTAAAATGCGACGTTTAAATCTGGTGTTAATGTTCTATGAGATATTGTCCAAAGTGAGGAAAATTACAAAAGCTATAATGATAAAATAGTCGTGGCGAATGTCTTAATTTCAAATGTCAGTTGAATTCAGAAATGTTGGTCAATAATAATAATAATAATAATAATAATAATAATAATAATAATAATAATACACTGACTGACAGAGCAAATGCAACACCAAGAAGGAGTGGTTCGAAAGGGATGAAAGTTGGGGAAAAAACAGAGACGGCACGGACGAATAATTGATGTTTATTTCAAACCGATACGCAGGTTACACAATGCGCACAGCATCGACTCAGTAGGATGTAGGACCACCGCGAGCGGCGATGCACGCAGAAATACGTCGAGGTACAGAGTCAATAAGAGTGCGGATGGTGTCTTGAGGGATGGTACTCCATTCTCTGTCAACCATTTGCCACAGTTGGTCGTCCGTACGAGGCTGGGGCAGAGTTTGCAAACGGCGTCCAATGAGATCCCACACGTGTTCGATTGGTGAGAGATCCGGAGAGTACGCTGGCCACGGAAGCATCTGTACACCTCGTAGAGCCTATTGGGAGATGCGAGCAGTGTGTGGGCGGGCATTATCCTGCTGAAACAGAGCATTGGGCAGCCCCTGAAGGTACGGGAGTGCCACCTTCCGCAGCACATGCTGCACGTAGCGGTGGGCATTTAACGTGCCTTGAATACGCACTAGAGGTGACGTGGAATCATACGCAATAGCGCCCCAAACCATGATGCCGCGTTGTCTAGCGGTAGGGCGCTCCACAGTTACTGCCGGATTTGACCTTTCTCCACGCCGACGCCACACTCGTCTGCGGTGACTATCACTGACAGAACAGAAGCGTGACTCATCGGAGAACACGACGTTCCGCCATTCCCTCATCCAAGTCGCTCTAGCCCGGCACCATGCCAGGCGTGCACGTCTATGCTGTGGAGTCAATGGTAGTCTTCTGAGCGCACGCCGGGAGTGCAGGCCTCCTTCAACCAATCGACGGGAAATTGTTCTGGTCGATATTGGAACAGCCAGGGTGTCTTGCACATGCTGAAGAATGGCGGTTGACGTGGCGTGCGGGGCTGCGCCGATCCTCGCGTGCTGACGTCACTCGGGCTGCGCCTGGACCCCTCGCACGTGCCACATGTCCCTGCGCCAACCATCTTCGCCACAGGCGCTGCACCGTGGACACATCCCTATGGGTATCGGCTGCGATTTGACGAAGCGACCAACCTGCCCTTCTCAGACCGATCACCATACCCTTCGTAAAGTCGTCTGTCTGCTGGAAATGCCTCCGTTGACGGCGGCCTGGCATTCTTAGCTATACACGTGTCCTGTGGCACACGACAACACGTTCTACAATGACTGTCGGCTGAGAAATCACGGTACGAAGTGGGCCATTCGCCAACGCCGTGTCCCATTTATCGTTCGCTACGTGCGCAGCACAGCGGCGCATTTCACATCATGAGCATACCTCAGTGACGTCAGTCTACCCTGCAATTGGCATAAAGTTCTGACCACTCCTTCTTGGTGTTGCATTTGCTCTGTCAGTCAGTGTAATAATAATAATAATAATAATAATAATAATAATAATAATAATAATAATAATAATAATAATGTCTACCGCGGGATAAAGAATTTTTTCTATGTTAAAAGTGCATTTAACCAGTGAGGTTTACAAGGATCGCAGGCATTTAGATAATCCCAGTGAAATTCGATAGATTTATATTTGTTCATGGGAAGTAAAATTTTGTGACATCGTGTATGTCGATGATACGGAAAATCGCGGTGTGTTCTTGGATTCTCGAGGTCCGGAAGTAGTAGTAACAGTAAAATAAAGAGGTGTAATTTATAATGGTTGTTGTTTTCACTAGAGGATTGAAAAATGAAAAGGGTCTTGGAAATATAAGAAAATGGATTGAGAGCGAAGAATTTATATATGTGGAGATGAGAGGGATAGTAATATTAAAGGGGAAAGGAAGCCTGGATTTTAAGTGATACCGCTGGGATAAGGCGGGGAGAATGAGTTTGAGACAAGCTATGTTTGCCGAGGCAGTATTTGGGAGACAGGCTGTATTGTGACAGGCTGTAGAGTATTCCGCTACCAATCCGAAATTTGAGACGACTACTGTGTGAGGCACCGTAGATTTCTAGTAAGATCCCAAGTGAAAACGATTCTAGTAAAGGTTAAAAATCTCGGTAGTAAAAGTCAGGTGACTAGTTACGTAAAGTCCGTATGAATATTAAGATAATGTGACCTCAAGGATAAAAGAGCATTTAGAATACATGGTTGGTGTTGTATTGAATTTCGTTTCACTGGATATGTCATTGATATAAATATTTGGAATTGACGGTAGGCGATTTGAGAGTTTTTAATGCGGTAGTGATGGTTATTATTTTGAATACATCCGCAATATGGTAGACGTGTGTTGGGAATAATCATTGCTTCCCTAAAAACTTCATTGCACAGGCTGAGATTGTGTTTGAGTTGGAGAATTGTTCGTCACGTATATTTATTTTCGAGTTCACGTATTGTAACGAGATGGAGACTAACTGCATTTTCCGACTTGCATTCGTTTAATAGTAAGAGACGTGGTTCCATGTGTATTGAAATGTCAGAGTTGGTTTGAAATTGTTAGTTCGCCGGATATGCTAGAGGACGCGTATTACGACCCATTTTTACGCCCGACCATAGATTTAGGACGTCACATGTTATCCTTGGAGTTACTGATGATGAGACATCCTAGTTCACGCCCGACGATAGAATTTGGAAGGTATCGTGTACATAGAGATTAATGTCAGGATGTACAGATTTTAACTGAGCCCGACGATAGGTCTGGGATTTCAGCTGTACATACTCAAGTCTCAGATTAGATGTTTCTTTTGTTTTTGCGAAGTGACCTGGGCGAATGTAGCATCTACAGTAAAATATGAAATATGAAGAGGGTTATTTCGATAATAATGAGGTCAACTAGTGCGTAGCTCCAACAGCTGGAAGGTGTTCCCTAAGATAACGGGGCCACTATCGGCGAATGAGGTTTGCCCAAATATTGGATATCGACCTGATGGAGATTAAATCTTTTTCTTGTAATTCTCCATGGGTGTTGAGTTTTAACGACTTCGATATGTTATTTTATTTTACGGACTTAATTGTTTTGTCGTTCTGACGTCCGTTTCGTTTTGATAGTGTGCATATTGACACTCATGTATTAGTGTGAGACTTGAGTTGCGAATGCGGTTTCGATTCGTCAGCCAGTAATATTATTTTATTTTCAATCTTTGTCGTACTTTCATTTTATTCGTAGTTGAATTCGATTAAGTAATCACTTTATAGGTAGTGTGTTGGGACAAACAGTAAGTAGATGGATCTGTAATGGTAGTCATTGTTTTTCAAAGGAAAGAATTCCTTAAAGTTGTAGTATTTTTCAATGTGGACTGGTAATTTTATTAAACGTAACATAACCATTTCTAACCTGAAAATCGGTTCAATAATAATACCTTTCAAGTGATTTACCACTTTTCAATTAACTTCAGTGTTTGGCATTTCTCCTAAATTCGTGATGAATAAGTGTTTCCTGCATTTCGCAGTTTTGTTCCTTTCGAACGACGTAACGTAAGATCCTCGCGGATCATGTTGTTGTTGGTTCCTTCCGAACAGCTGTTTGGGTGATGCACATTTAGCATCGGGATTACCTTATCACTTAACGGTGTCATGAATGACAAATACATGGTGGAATTTTATTTCAATTGTGAATGATGCTGTTAACTCGTAGTGAAAACCATGCTTTCCCATAATATTTCGCAACCTATCCAAAGCAACTGATAGTCAATTTGGTTCGATTAAGGGTCTATTCGGCGGGTGTTCCGTATCCGTAAAGGGTATTCGACTGGTGGATAACCTTAATTGAGAGGAAATCAGGCGTTCTACTTGTTGAAAGTCAGATTTTCCACGGATCGTGTGGATTAATTCTCAGTTCTCGTTTGGAGTAATAGGTGCCCGGTTTTCAGGTCTTTCCTTTTCCAGTTTTTTCAGTTTCGCTGTCCACTAATGTACTCATTTCTCCGAAGCAACTCTTCGATATTGGGAGAAATAAATCAACGCTATGCAATGTGACTGCGTTTGGAACATTCAATAAAAAATAATTTATAATTTTTTATTTCAAGGATTTATATTAAATAATAATGTTGTCGTGCCATTTCGATTTTAATAAAAGTTAGTAAGCACATATTTACTCCTCATTTCAAGTAGTTAGGCTCTCTTCTGAACCCCATCGTTTGGCTAAGATCGTGACCGAATTTATTCCCGCAACGACCCATGATTTAAGAGTTCTATATTGTTCTACTGTAGCAGCCGTGGCCGACCAACGATGAAATGGTAAGTTCAAGGGTTCAGTACAGTCTACTAGATTTTTCACGAAGAATCTACCCATGCAACTCTATCTTAACTCAACATTAATTGGAATAAAATACAAATAACAGTAACCCACACCTATATCTAGCCTATTCTTTCCTTATTTCCCATCTAAGTATTTACAATACACAGCTCGGGTACTTAGCATGCATGCAGCCCTAAACGTATTTAAATTTACTGAAATGAGCAATACAAATGCCACTCTGGCTTACATTTAAGAGTTAATTTACATATTTATAATGGCCTTTTCTAGTGAATCTAGGTATCACTTCACATGCTTAAAGCACAAAAGGAGTTAACTTGGCGGCAACCTTTCCATCAGTGGCGAATCACATGCCACTATGTCATGCGGGCTTAGCCCATGATTACGACACACAGCACAGGCATGAAGGTCCTCTTGTCGACTCCTGGGTAGTTCATGGCTGCTGTCTGCTTCATGTTGGGCTGCATCTGGAACTGTTGAATTAAATTAGAACCATTTACAGAGGTGTGAACATGATTAGACTCAAAGAAGAAGTTAAATTACCTTCGTCTTAGTTTTGGCCCTCACTTGTCTTTGTTAATGAAACTTTCAGTCAAACATTCGTCCGATTTACAAAACTTTTTTTTAAATACTGTAGTATTTCTATTTTTGAAATATTATATTGAGATTAAATATTTCTGTTTGGTCAGTTGCTAATCCTACAACATCGTTTTCCAAGATTTTGGATTGTAAATAGTACAAAGCACAGCGGATTAACAGCGTTCAAGTAAAGCAAAATATCACAGAACCACTTCATGTAATTCCATTTTATCTAATTATACTTACAAGAGAAGTTAAAAATCATCGACATTGGAATATAATATTGATAAACGAGTCTATTGACTGTGTTATCGTCACTGATGTAGGTAACTGAAAGAAAATATAACAGACAACTAACACATAGAAATTCTGCACTGCAGCACAAAAAGATTTTTATGGGCAGGGAAGCAATACGTAATGTGACAGTGGAAATAAGAAAGAAATAGTGTTGAGTCTAACAATTTTCACACCTCTGTACTTCTCCGCTTAGTGTGCTCGAATGCACGATCGCAACCTTAGTATTGGCTTGCAATTAACTGTAGCCGCCGCTTAGATATTAGTCCGATCTACGCGGCACTAAATTAAGGGAACTGACCCCGGTTGCTACCTGTCCTTGTCAGGGGTTATTTATTAACGAATCGCTCACGTCAATCTCACACTTCACATACGCGCCGTATGTTATTTATATATACGGACCATCATTAGCTCTTGTGAGCCAAATCACAACGATTTTAGTTTTAGTCTAACATTAACTTCCCAAAGTTATTGTCTCATCTGCTCGTGGTCATGACACATCACTATCGTCGTTCAAAATGCAATAGCGAACGCTTCCCTTGTCTACTCAGCTTTTACAGTTTCACAAGATCTCGAGCTCCAGGGGGAAGTACCGCCAAGCAGACCCTCTTACTATGTGAGAGCTCGCCTTACGCTAACGGCTGCTCACGTTAATACACTGAAGAAAATGGAAATTGCAACACCCAGAAGGAGTCGTGCTACATTGCTGAAACTGAACATGCAGGACGAGTGTTCGGTTGTGATTCGATGATTACACTTTCAGGTCCCTCTGACCGCAAGTTTGGAGAACCATCAATACAGGATGCAATACATTGATGAACTCGTCGAGGCATGGAGTCAATAAGGCCCTGTATCGCTTCCTGACGAATTGTGGCCCATGCTTGTTGCACTGTACGGGTCAGTTGTTCCAGAGTTGTGGGTGGCTGAGTACGGTTGGCCAGTTGTCGACCCAATCATGTCCCACACATGCTCAATAGGACTGAGGTCCGGGGATCTGGCAGGCCATTCTAAGGTTGTGATATGGAGAGCTTCTCTGGAGATGCGTGCAGTGTGAACCCGGGCATTGTCCTGCTGAAACATCCCATTAGCAATGTTCGCCATTATAGGGACAACCACTGGATTGAGTAGGTGCCCTATCAACGTACTGTCGAGCAGTCATCGTACCCTCAACAAGTATTAATTGTGATTTCACATTAAAGCCAACAGCTCCCAGACCATAATGCTTGGTGTTGGCCCTGTGTGCCTCTCGACAATAAGATCTGGGCGGCCCCTCTCCCCGGTACGTCGGCGCACACGATTTCGGCGATCACTGCGGGCAAGACAGAAGCGCGATTTATCACTAAAGACAACCCTATGCCATTCGTCGACCCTCGTCGATCTTTCTCGACACCAGGCCAGACTTACACGTCGCCGTTGTGGGGTCAATGGAACACCTTCTGCAGGGACACGGGATCGTAAGCCAGCTGCACGCAGGTGATTACCAACTGTTTGTTGTGTAACGTGGGGTGCCACAGCTGCTCGAATTTGCGCTGCTGTTGCATGGGGTTCCATCCGGGCCATCCGAATGTTGCGGCGATCCTCTCTCATAGTTGTCCGTCGCGCTGGGCCTGTGCCAGGTCTACGAGTGTGGGTACCTTCATTTGACACTGCTGCCATACACATTGTACCGTAGATGCCTGTCGGCCAACACGTGCAGCGACAGTCCCTAGCGATAATCCAGCCTCACACAGCCCAATTATCCGAGCCCTCTCAAACGGCGACAGTTGTTGATAGCGTGCTCTTCTCTGTCGTCGAGGCATGTTTGACGGGGAACATTTCACTGCACAGACTGCAAGTCAACTACACTACACCAGAATCCGTATACTGGAGTTGATTCCTCCGCGACCAATCACGTAGGGAGACCTGTAGCAATAATCTAATGGGTCTGAAACTTTGATCGTTTACATACCTACACGGTATCGTTCCATATCTTGAAAATCAACACAAACGACCTATGCCTTCGTGGTGTTGCAATTTCCATTTTATTAAGTGTACGTATATATATCTGCATGGCACAAGCAAATGGTTTTATCATCTCCTGTTACTCTATAATTATCATCTTAACTACGTGTGGTGTCAGATCGGTAGAATTCAGCTTAGTGGCGGATTAATTGATTAGAATTCAGGTTATTCCAGCCCTGGAAAAGAGAAGTTTGTCAAACTGTGACAAATGTTTGGTGCATCCCCTCGTTCAAATCTCACCCCCATCAAAGTTTGCTGTTCGCGTGGGGACGCGGCTATGGGGTCTTCATGATCGAAATCACGGGTTGCGGCTCAGGTCCAATTAGAGGAATTCGTTCCTACCTGAGCGCTGCGGGGTTCTCACAACCTATGGCACGGCCATCCAGTGTTCCTTCTTTCCCCATGACTATATTGAGCGCTTGAATACAATTATGCCACAGTGTTGCGAGTAAATAAATTGAAGCATATGTGATGTGTTTCAGTATGTGGAAACTGTGGAGGAAATCTCTGCAAAATTCACGCTGTAAGTCAAGTTCAGTGCCGTACAGGGTCATGTTCCACGGTTTTGGATGATGATATCTATTGGGACTCCAAAAGGTCTTGCAGAAAACTGAAGTGGTTTTCAAAATAAAAACTATAATGTTTATGTTATACCGCGTGGGTTTTTGTGTTATTACTGAGATTTGAAATAAGTGCAATAGTTTGCAATAGTTTAAATAACACTAATAATAATAAAATAACAATATCATCAATAATCAAGTGCTTATTTTGTGCAAAAATTCGGTGGGTAAATTTTGTTCTCTTCTCCCTTGGTGCTCCATGTGACCAGAAAAAATGTTGGCGCTTCTACGTTAAATGTGGAGTTCAATACAGAAACTAAAGTTGGGAAAGCACAATATGAGCAAGGTTACGCAATGACCTCCCTCTTGTAACCTAAATTAATTTAACTTGAGGCCGGATGCATTTCTTAGGGTTGCCAAATTTCCCGATTTTTGAGGGATTTCCCGATATTTAGATGATCTGTGTCATACATTTCCGTGAATCGACTAAAGACAAATATTTACCTAATTTTCCCCCTTTCGGATGACAAACATTATTTAATTTGCCACAAATTAATTGCGGCTTCTTCACTGGAATAACTGATTCTACATCACTTCCTGGACTGGGTACGAGTAATCGAATCGGTTTTCCCTGTGATGAATCACAAATGGTCAGCAAGCAGGAGTAAATGTACCACTCATATAAAGAAATCAGAATTGCAAGTATGTATAAATATCAAACTAGACTGCAAGGGTTTCTATAGGTAATGTTATAAAACTAATTTATGTGAACATTAATCAATCGCATTACTTCAACCACCATTCAGATCACTCACCCTGACGATATCCTAAAACTCGCTGTCAGTACATCAATAGAAATGTTTGTTCTGCTTGCTAGCTCCTGGGAGTGGTGCTCATGGTTCTGATGGCTATCATCTTAGCACACATCTTGGAGTATGGAGAATTCTTGGCTGACAATGTCATCGGTCCTCCGGTTCTGATGATCGTGATGGGTCTGGTATCCTGCTGTTTGTCCGCACTCATCTGGCAAGGAGCAACCAAGGAGAAGAAATGGTTGATAAATTTGGTAAGTAATAGTATAAAAAATACATGGTACATAGGCTACAATGCTACATATATGCATGATGATGTCATCCGTCCAGTCGAATCCGACCAACGGCGATTCTATGAATTAGCGCTCTCCAAGTTGTCATGTTCCACACTGCCCCCTTTAATTGTTCCAGGATGAGGGTTGTGTCTGTCCTCTGACGACCTGGTCTTCTTGTACCGCTGATCATTCCTAGCATGATTGTTTTTTCCAGTGCATCGGATTGTAACGTGGCCAAAGTAAGCTGGTCTCAGCTTCATAATCTTACCAACCAATGACATACGGGGCTTGATGCGCTCTAAAACTACCTTATTGGTGATATTTCAGTCCATGGTATTCATAAGATTCTTCGCCAACACCAGAGCTCAAAAGCGACGACCTTCCTTTTGTCTGCCTGTTTCAGCGTCCAGCTCTCACATCCATACATGAACAGTGGGAATATAATCGCATTGACTAATCTGTACTTGGTAGCCAAACTGATATCTCTGCTCTTCCAGATCGGGGACATAGTCATCATAGCGATACTTCTTCTTCTATATAGGATGTTATACGTTTTAGTCTTCAGTCTGCAACCCTGTGTAAATTTACCAAACGTCTCTGCAATTCTTTATTTCCAATTAGCTCTTTGGCCACGCTTAGTTCCACATTTCTTCAAATCATTAAAATCCGAGGCTAAGCTCATCGCTTTGGACTCCCTTTGCTTCTCCTACCCTGCATGACCTGGTCCATTATTCTCCTAGGTCACGTAGTCTCCTCCGTTCACCTCGCATGACCCCCAGCATTGAAGCAAGATCACAGAACAGCTTCATCCATGGGATTCATTCCTAACTTAGCCTTTATCTACTGATTGCGAGTACCAGCTCGTCATCGTTCCCACTTATTTGTACCAGCAATCATTTTCACTACTTTCATGTTTCTTACTTCTAACGTAGAGCAGAGTCGATTCAAGTTAATTTTATTTTGGTATACTAACGATTGCAGGAGTAACGACGTCATAAACACGCAAGAAAGGAAAGACTTTCTTATGAAAAGAAATTAACTTACTTCAAACATGGATATCCATATTAGAAAGATGTTTTTGATGTGGAGCATTTAGTTGAATGAAAGTGAAACATTGACAATTATTAACACTGAAACAAAGCGAACAGAAGGCTTACAGAATGATGCTGAAGGTCAAGTGGGTGGATCGGAATAAAAATGAAGACATATTTAATCGAATTATTCCGAGGAAAATGACTTGACGAAATTTGACCAGAAGGAGAGATGGATTTATTGGGCATATCTCGAGACATCCAGGACTTGTTCACTTACATAAAAAATAAGTTTGTGGTCTTACGTCCCTGTAGATATCGTGATCATAACCATAGACTTTTGAGGGTAGTGTAGTGGGGTAAGAACGGGAGGGGTAGACCAAGGCATAAACATGACGAACAGGTTAGAGTAGATGAAGCATGCAGTAATCATATACAAATAAAAAGCTAGTACCAGATAGGGTGGCTTGAAGAGCTGCATCAAACCATGCTATGGACTGATGACCCAAACAACATCAGCTCCCAGTGCCTTTTATACAACTCGTGCTCTACCCGTGTAAGAAGAGCTAATTTTATAAATACATCGGTAGACCTTGAGTCCTAAATAATTATGAAGGCTCCTAAAATTAGATATGTAGTTTTGGATGCCATCTCCTAGTTCAAAATTCTGTGAGTGGTGGAGCCTAAATGCGAAACAGAGCCAGCAGCAGATGTTAAATTAAATGTGTCATGGTTCTCTATGAGTAAAAATAAACTCTACTTCCAAAACTGCTTCCCTCCACTTTTTTTAAAAAAAGTGATGTAATGGTGGTTTCACTCTCTCAACAAACTCTTCTAACAAGACGGTTACCCATTTCATGGCTAAACGTGATCTTTTCCTGCGTAACTTTGCTTCAAAGATCATGTAATTTTCTAAAACTCGCTCATTCCACCATGTGTACTGCCCCAAAACTCTCTCTTTCCTTCTGTCTGTTAGGTCATCAGCCCAGAGGCTGGTTGGATCCTCAAATAGCACCACCAAAGGTTATGCAGTTATAAGGAAACCCCAAAAACCAATGGCAGCACCAAAATGAGGCATACTAGGCAAGATGAGGAGTGAGGTAGTTTGCCATTGCTTTCCTCACCGGGTCAGAAAGTACTACTGCAGCGCGACTGACCCTATGAGCAGCACCTTTCATAACACTCAGATGCATTAGTCATGACCTGAATATCATCATTACTCAGCACTACCCATACCCCAGCAACTTCCATATTGTCACAGCCATGGATGTTGACTGGGACTTCGGTGGAAGCTACACTTTACTCTGGCCTGTGCCAAGAGATGGATGCAAAAGTACTGTATCCATCAAGAAATGACAGCAGGCAACTCTCTTTCCTTACATGAATTATTTTCAGAACTCCTTCAATCCATAAACAAGACGACTATTATTTGTTGTTTGGGTTCCAAAACTGTCTTCGTTATTCTTTTAATTTTTTTTTTACAAAGTCAACTTAAGTTCATGTTTTCAACCATTACTAACACTGTATAAGCATTATTAATAGCATTGTAGCTTACATTAACTCATTGTCGACGTTCATTACAAGTACGGACACCGAACAAATAAGTACCGGAAGTGATTTGTATAAGAGTTATGTGAAAAGTATTCAGCATTCTTTTTATGTTATTCACGATACAATGGAAAGTGATGTATTGCTATCACCTCCTGGTAGAGGACGAAAGAGACTGAGTGATCTCTCCAAACGAAGGAAAAACCAGGGGAAATATAAGAGGTAAGGGTACCTATTATTTTTAATTCCGAGGGTGCGACTCCTAATGCTTTAAACAATTTCGTGTAAATTGAAAAGCTGGCATAAATAATACAAAATAATATCAATATTAATTACTTTTAATTTATTTGTTTTCAGATATAGGACTACTTCTCTCCCTAATCTTCCGAGATGTAAACACAAAAATAGTGTTTATGGTTGTGGTGATTTGACAATGCAGGATGTATGAACATTTCATGCAGCCTTTTATGCCAACTATTCAAAAATAGACCAAAATAAATTCATAGTGAAGCATACAACTTAAAGTATTCCTACAAGAAGGCGTTACGTCAAAGGCACTCAATCAGGAAATTCAGTTACTATAGGTTATTTTGTAAACTCAAGTAAAGGTATGACTTCAGTCTGTAGTACTGCCTTCCTGAAAATTTAAAGATTTCGAATACAGTACCTGAGTAGGAAATTTATATACACGGGAAGCATCCCTAAAGAAAATAGAAGTGGTGATAAACGCAGTAATGTTTTCAAGAGTCATAAGGAGTCTGTTATTACTTTTATTTCCAATCTAAAATGAGTTGATTCGCACGACGGTAGAGAAAGGTCTGCACGGCAATATCTTCCCAGTGGCAAAAGCATTAAAAAGCTGTGGAAAATTTATTGAACAGAAAACAAGGATCTGTTGGTTAAATATGAATTTTTTAGAAATATTTGCTTCAAATCTCCAGAAACGGATGCCTGCTCTGAGTGCATCAAACTTAATGACCTAATTGTCGCATGTAAAGTGCCTCATGAAAAAACTGAACTCATGACAAAGCTTAGGGTGCAAACGCTAAAAGAAAAGGCATTTCATAAACACCGTAAAAATCCTGAAGAAAAACCAGTTCAATAGTCATTTGATTGTCAGAAGAATATGCTTCTTCCTCGGGTTCCTGATTAATCTGCCTCTTTTTATAGAGAGTTACATTTATATAATTTCACCGTTTGAGAGGGGCGTTGGAAATCTCAATAAATTTGTGAAGCAGTAACGACTTAGTCTTGGACAGAAAATCAACGATCCAAGGGTTCAAACGTGATTTCATCAATGGTGTATGGTAAACTAATTTCATTAGATCTAGGGACAGCTGTCGTTATGAAACTGTATGCTGATGCATGCCCCGGACGAAACAAAAATGTAACCATGATTGGAATGCGTATGTATTGGCTGCGTTCCACAAAATAATACTCAAAGAAGTACACGTGATTTTTCCAATTGTTGGTCGTTATTTCCTTCCGCCAGACAGAGTGTTCGGAAGAATACAGAAAGTTGTTAGGAAAAGAGAAACCATTATAACACCATGTGAGTACAGAGATATCATTGGGCAAAGTGCCAATGTGAAGAAACTGGCAGATGATTTTGTCATTTATGACTGGAAGAGTACCGGTACTATACCGACAGTAATAAAACATCCTGGTCAGTGGAATTTCACATTTTCTGTCGCAAAAACGACTTATTCTCGAGAAAACTGTTTCTGCAAAAGTGTGATTTTGAAGGGGGAAGAAAATTACAAATCGGATCTAGGAGTATTCTAATCAGTCATAAAGAGAGGGAAAACACTCTCAAATCAATTTTCCTTGAAGAAAGAGAAGCTTTCATATGCGGATGCTCTACAGACGAAACACTTCAGGTCCGAGTGGAGAAATATGAATGATTTGTCATTCTATAAAGTTGCTTTGGAGGGAAATTCAGACTCAAATGAAGACCACGAGAAATTACATCATCCCACTGAAGATGACGATGACCTGAGAATTTGAAATGTTGTGTTCATTTTGATTTAATGTTCAAATATTGTCCACAGCAAACGAAAAAATTGTGTATGTTGTCACTAAAACCCACGTGCTTTGATTTTCAGAAAACTAGTGTAATATTTTACAGTTTTTATGCTAATTGTTCCGGGCTTACCCGTGGAGCAGAAAGAGGTTAAAGAAGGTGCCGGGGTGAATGAGTCTATCTACAATATCAAAGTTGAGTTAAAACTTTAAAAGGTTATATTTCTTTTCCGAAAACAAACTTAACAATATTTCACGGAATGAACAATGAAGCATCAGGTACAAAAGCAATCTTGAAACAAGATTAAGAAGGTCCAAGATTAGTGATTTTACAATTCTGGGCTTCATGCCCCTAGTTTTATGATTTTACAAATGGAAGTGGTATTATTTAATTAAGGGCAGAAATCCTTTAATTCAAGAGCACTTGCTCCCTAAATCACAAATGTCAAGCCTTCCAGAGACACCCTTCACAATTACAAACTTTGAAAATAGCAAACAGGCTCTCCATTTCTTACAGCCCGTTCAAGGCAATATTACCTCAAAAGTTACACTCTCAGAATTGCAAATAACGAGTTTTAATACAGTTGTATCTAGTACCCAACCTACAGGGCCTTTACGAAAAAGAACAGGTTAAAAAAAACGGCCCGAACACAAAATGAATGAAGGCGTACACTTGCACTCCTAGATAATGAAGAATAAAATCCTAACGGGGCTCTTGGCCCAGAGATACAGGGGCTAATCCCAAGCTACTGAGGTGACACGAATAAAGGTTCAATTAATGCATTACAAGGAAGAAAAACAGTTACAAAACGTAGTCACCTAAAATCAAGATGAAGGGGAGCTCGAGGGGGTACATCACTCTCTATCCCCGGTTAACAGTTGAAGATTTTATGAAATTATTACATTAGCCGGAAGGAAGTTACGTTTTAGAAAAGTAGGTTACATAACTAAAGATTCGGACCTTTCCCCTCGGATTAAGCTGCGAAGGTAGCTACAACATGAAAGATGTAATTTATGTGGCCATTACCTTATAGGTGTTCTGCTGCCGACGAAAAAGACCGCCCGCCTCCTGCTTAAACACACACTCAGATAGACGACGATCAGTTGACCAGGAAACATGAAAAGCCGCAGTTTATATACCCTCAGGGAAGGTTCGAGATCATTCAAGACTAATCAGGACACACCCTCTTAAATTTTATTGACTAACACAAAGTGAACAAGAAATACGGGATTGGTTGAAAATTAATTACAAAAATTCCTGATTGGCTAGATTCAAAACTGGCGGAAAGAAAAGGAAGTATTGCCAACCCAAAAATAAATGAACATAGATCAGTTATGGAAAACCTTGGAATACAAAACTTCTTCAAGTTATAAGTTCTTACACCTTGCACCAGGGTGCATGATCATAGTTTTTTGGTAGTATCATCTGTGGAAGAATGTCCAAACTTCTTGATGAATGGCAAACAAAACAACGAGAAATTCACTCAGTTTAGTAAACTTCACAACAAAACAGTTACTTAATTTTTCAGTGGTGACATCTTCTGATTAAAGTTCCAACTTGTTATGTTATTAGTTTCACTTTTGATTGATAGAGGAGTTCATTTAGGCGCTAATGTTGAATGCGAGGCGTTGAGGTGTACCTCCCGGTACACTAATGATAATAGTATTTTATGTTTATGATTTCTGCTTACATGGATGTACATACTTATAATATTACTATAATCTAAAAAAGTATAAAGTCATTTTCAAAATTATCTCATTCCAGTGTACAATTCCAAAACCTTCTACATCCGAACAAAAATCTTTAATAACTTCGCAAATATTAAGCCTTGCTTTTCACAACTATGACTATAATAAATGTATATTCACCCAGCTATAAAACTGAAAAAATTGGCAACTGCCATCATTAAAGAAAGGAGTTATTAGTTTTCCGCGATTTTTACAAAATCGTTCATTACGTATGTAGGCAGTTTTGGGAGTGGAGTCTTCACTTCTATTTAAGCTTGCGTCCCTTAAGACGGATATTATTATTATTATTATTATTATTATTATTATTATTATTATTATTATTATTATTATTATTTTATTACTAGAATGTGGCAACTTGCACCATATTTTCAAGTAAGGCACACAATTCCCACTACTGTTATTTTCTCCAACAGTGCACAGTAGATCTGCATTTCCTCTTTGATCTGCATATTGAGAGACTGCGTATATTCCGATTCAGTCTTCAAAGTCATCGCCTATAATGAGATGTAGTTCCAGTCCTACCTATGAAACATCTGTGTCCGAGCTCCAGACAGGGAATTGTGGAGTAACATTTCAGTGCAAATGGATGCCAGGACACGAAGATTGCAACGTGCTTTCTTTGGCAGTTAGATCCTATGAGGCTGTGAAAGATGACCCGATCGGAGAATTGCTCCACGTGTTGAACGTGATGAATCGCTGGTGCTTTGCTGTTGGTAACAGTGGTCAATTGAATATTCTTATACTCGTGGACGACCACAGAGTACAGATCCTCGTCATAATCGAAGCATTTTAAGAGCAAATGTTACAGACTACCCGGCCTCTGCAGAACTTACCAAAGCCATGTCGTATCAGGAATATCAACACGGACCATTGGGAACAATTTGTTCACGCATGTTTCTAGTAAGATTTCCAACCGCCGCGAGAGGATTATTTGGTGGTTTGTTGTGTTTAGTGATGCAAGTTCTTACTTCATGAAAGATACAGTCGTCTACGTGTACAACGTAGATCAGAGGAACGACATTTTTCAGAGTCTGATCGATAACGACGCACAGCCCCACCCTTATTACCATGGTGTGAAATGAAATAAGATACAACTCTCACTCACCTTTGATCATCATTATTGCAGGATCTCTCCCCATTAGAAGATGCATGGGGCATGAGGGGTAGTTGCCTGATACATTATTTTAGGCCTCCTAGAGATCTTCTAGGATTACGTAAAAAGATGCAAGTGACGTGGGACAATGTGTGTCAGGTTGATACTGACTGCCTCTATGCTGGTCTACATTCTGATGTGTATTGATGCCGAAGTTGCGTACACTGTATATTTGATGTGATGTCAAGTATTGTTGGCACACCTTGTAACGTTCCAGACGTTACAGTGTAATTATGTTAATTTTATTATGTGTAATTAATTCAGGAATTTAACGTCATGATATTTATTTTGGTATGTAATTGTATTATAATTCATGTTTAATCATTTGCTCACTATCATTTCATTACTTTGTAACTACGACTTATAAACGAGGGCTGAATATCTTCATATTCACTTAGATTCTTGCGACAGTCGGTTAAAATTAACTTGCAGTAGATTTCAGTTATCTTGCCACATCACCGAGGAGGAAGGAAGGACAAATTTAGACATCAAGTTCTGAGAAAAGCGAGCACGTGTTCACGCGTCCTAACGTAAGCTACCGTATTTCGACCAGAATTATTCGAACTGATCAACGCCTATATTTTCAAAGGAGCGTCATGTTGCCATGGATACTGAGTGAAAGGACGAATAGAAGAACAGTTGATATCATGGATATGGCCCGTCAACTCTAATTTCTGGAGTGGGGAGAGAAGTGTCATCTGATTGGACCACGTGGTAGCGGCCTGTAATTAGCGCGAGAGAAGGTTATAAAAGGACGTGTTGGAGCTCCTGGAGTCTCTCTACAACGTCTTATTCGCTTCTGCGAGTCTCTCTACATTATTCTACGATCTTCTACGAGGCTTCTACTTGATTTTCTACTTGATTCTGCGTCTCGATACTTAGAAATTCTGAATGAGGTGTGTATAGCCACTCTCATGAGGAAGTACGTACAGCACGGCTGCAAGACCGGTTTGAACCAGTCTAAGTCAATAGATAGTTTTAATCTAGATAGAAATGAAACTTCAGAGAACATTATCAGTAAAGTTGGAAGGATTCTTAATTGAGTATCCTCTCCATATAACCCAAGGTGGTTCTTCTAACTGTGACATAGGGCTTATCTCCAATCTATGGGATAAAGCATAATAGGGAGTGTTAGTTTTGAAGTCATCTTCCAATTAGTGGTGGGTGCAATTTGTAAGGCAGGAATGGTACTGAGCTGCAGATGAAGAGATATCAAAGACGACCGGTGATGTTCCAGCTACAAGGAGGGAAGCTTTCCAAGGACCAGCAGAACAAGACGACATGGTGAGCAAGCGAGTTAAAGATATTGCAAGTTTTCGCGAAGTAGAGTCATTCAATTTTTTATTAAATTCATTTTCTAATTTAAATTCAGTTCTCGTTAAACCGTCGTCATTCATATTAAATATAATAAATAGTATTTTTCTAGTTCACTTTCATTAATCTGCCTTAATTAGCCTTTTGATTTCTAATTCTCCTACTTAATGATTAGTGTACTATCACCTCACCCCTGTGATAAGAGTCTGTCCAAGCTTGATTATAAATTTTATCTTTAAGTCCTCAACTTAAAGATTGGCGCCCTTTGCTTGCTTGGTTGCATTTCTCATTTGATGATTGTTCTCCGAGCGGGGAAGGCACATAAATGCCGCTCCAACGTGTGGCGAGAAAATCATTAAGTACGGAGCAGTTAATAACAGTAACAATATCAGAATTCGTATTATGGGCAAAATTTGGATATCCACGTTTCATTAAGAGTGTTTGATTGTGGGAAGGGTCATGGCTGATCAAACGAAAGAGGAGAGGATGTTGCGCAGTGGACGGGCGATAAAAGGCAATAACGTATTGAGTTCAGAGGAAGAGTTGTGTAGTCTAGTAGAGGAAATTGAAGATAGAAGTGTAAGTAGTATGGAGAGTGAAGGCAAGCAGAAAGAAGTCAGTATGGAGTCAGATGATAGTAGGATGGGGGGCGAAGCGGAAGTAAACACTAACAATGAAAGTAATAATAATGATCAGTTAATGGGAATGATGCAGTTAATGTTAAGTAAGATAGAGGACACTAAATCTGAGCTTAAAAGTGAATTGGAACAAATTAAAACAGATGTAAAACAAACTAACACTAAAATTGAGAATATTAAATATGAACTTAAAGAACAGTTAGAGCAAACTAAAGCTGAATTAAGCAGGGAGATGAGGGAAAATAAGGAGGAAGCGAATCGGAGAATGGACGAACACAGTAGGCAGTTACGCGATCTGGTGTTAAAAAATGAACATTTTAATAAGCGATTAGAGGACCAGGAAAGTGAATATGTACGGCAAGGGAAAAAGGGAGAAGAAAAGTTTGCGGAACAGAGAAGTGAATTCCTGGAATTAATGGGGAAGGAAAACAACTCTACTAGGGAGGAAGTAATGAGGCAGGTCACTAGTATTGATAAGAGAGTTGACACTCAAAGAGGGGAAATACGGGTATTTAAAGACCACGTCCAACAAGAGATTGACACGGTAAAGCTTAGAATAGAAGATGAGACCCGGGCAAGTGAAGAAAGGTTTGCGATAGCTGAAGAGAATAAGATTGAAATTAGGACATTGAAAGAGAAGCAGGTTAATTTGGAGAGAGAAATTGATAGGAGAGACAGAGATGTAGAATGCCGGATGGAGAAAGCAGAAAATCAGTTAAAACAGGTGGCAAAGGATAAACAGGTTTTCACGGGAAGGCAATGTCTAGGAAATAGCTACATTAGGGAAATTGAACTACCTAAATTTAATGGGAAACAAACGAACCCGCTAGATTTCCTAAAGATGATAGAGAAACGGTTTGAAAAGCGTCTAGAGGAAGGGTCTATGGACTGGGAAGACGTTATGGAAAATATTGACCATGCTTTTGTAGGAGAAACTCGGTCTTGGTTCATGGTATATAGGCAGACGATGACGAACCTGAAAGAATTCAGAAATAAATTTAGAGAGAAATTCTGGAATGAAGCGATACAAGCTAGGGAGAGAGAAAGGGTGGTATTTGGGAGGTACAAACAGCATGAAGGAGTTACTATGACCGAGTACTTCCTGGCACATGTCATGATTTGTCAGAACTTAGATGGTATAACCGAAGGGTCTGATGTAGTAAGACTACTTTTGAGACATTTTCCGGACAGGGTGAGAGAAGCGGCCTGTATGCAAAAAGTTGGAACTATACAGGAGATGGAGAACCTACTAGGCAGTTTTGATGCGTTAGGTAACCTTAGAAGTAGAACGGAGAATATTCAGAACTTTAGTCATCACAACGGAATGAGACATAACGGTAGTACACAGAATCACGAAGCTCGCAATCAGTCCAGACCTCAGCAGAACAGCAGGAGAGGAGCATCTGAATATAGGACAGGAAATTCCCAACGGAGGCCAGAGCAATGTACTAATGAGTCCAACGTCAATACACAAAGGGAACCTTTAAACTAACGAGAGGCTGTAATGTTAGGTCAGAATTCCAGCCTAGTAAGAAGGTAGCGAAGTGTCTTGCCATGAAAGTGTTACCATATGACCTCGATGTTAGAGACGATTTGTTGTATGAACCCGAGCAGAATAATGGAGATTCAAGTAATAAAGTAGTCAATCCCGTTGTTAAATTGAAAGTCTGGGGGGCGTGGGTTAAAGTTTTGATTGATTCTGGTAGCCAAATATCATGTATTAGTTCTCAGTGGTATGAGTCATTAGTAAAACAGGGTATTCAGTTGGAGGAAATGCCTGTTAAGTCTACTTTCATCATTACGGCTGTTGGAAAGAGGTCTAAGTAAATTTGTAAACAAGTAGCTGTCCCGATCTGTATTAATAATTTTATTAGCGTTCAGATATGTTTGGTAATTCCGCATTTAATATTTGATCTTATCTTGGGATCTGACTGGTTAACGTTAAAAGTGGCTCAGTTAAATTACAATGATCTAGTGCTAAATTTGAGGTGGAATAATGAGGATATCAAGGTCAAGTTTGAGGAGGAAATTCAGAGGAAAACGGAAGTTAGTACAGTGTGGAGAATGAGAGAGGTTTCTAAAGTTAATGAAGAGGCTAGTGAGGGCCTGAAGTTGTGTCAGTTGTGGATTCATGAGGATAAAATATGTGGCTTGAAAGAAGCCGTAAGTAGAAATGAGTTGAATGAAGTCCAGGAGGACAAGTTATTTGAAGTGTTATGTGAACACGTGGAGATTTTCTCCGAGAAACCTGGTGTTACCCATCTGTATGAACATTCTTTTTCTGTGCTGGATAAGACTCCATTCAGCGGACCGCGGTATCCGATACCACACAAATATGCAAAAGCAGTAGAGGATCAAATTCAAGCTATGTTAGCAGACGATGTGATTGAGTTATCAAACAGTTAATATGTTAATCCCTTAATTGTTGTGCCTAAGTCTGATGGATCAATACGTTTGTGTATTGATGGCAGGGAGATGAACCGACGTATTGGTGCTGATCAGTTGAGATCACAAACCATTGAAGAGTTGATACAGAATTTTCAGGGTAAGAGTTGGTTTTCTACGTTAGATCTCAGGAGTAGTTTTTGGCAGATACCTTTAAGATCAGAAGATAGGCCTCTTACTGCTTTCAGCTATAAGCATAGTTTGTACCAATTTAGGCGTGTTCCTTTTGGGACCCGTACGAGTTCGGCAGCTCTTATTCGCGCACTAAGTATTGCCTTGGGAGATGATACTGGAGATTATGCTACTATTTATATCGATGATTTGGTTATAGGATCTAGTACCTTTGAAGAGCACTTGGACCACTTGGAGAGGGTTTTTTCTAAATTAGAGTATGCTGGTTTTACTCTGAAACTTGACAAATGTGTTTTCAGTAGACGAGAGGTGACTTTTTTGGGGCACCGTGTATCGGCAATGGGAGTGACGCCTGAGAGCACAAGAATTGAAAAAATATTGAATACTACGACACCTAGAAATATTAAGGAGCTCAGATCGTATATTGGTGTATGTAATTTTTTCAGACGATTTGTAGTGAGGATAAGGTAACGAAGAAATTTTTTCTTTTATATCAAGGCCCATATAAAGTACATAGAAAACTAGGACCCTGTGCTTACAAGTTAGCGGATGGCGAGAGCGTAATGAATGGTTCATACAACATTAGTAGTTTAAGGAGATACCTGTCGTGTGAGGTGGCTGAACCGGATTGTGAGATATAGGTCAGTAACTCGGGGAAGTTGCTACTTGTTATGTCAGACTACGAGCGGTATGTGTTTACGTCTCAATTGTGGTGGTATTTCCTAGTTGTGTTTGTAAACAAGGGAGATGTTTGTGTGACGGTAGATTTACGCTCGTTCATTAACGATAGATCATCTGTTTTCCGTATGTGAGGCCATGAAATTTTATATATTTGTTTTCTGAGATGTTACAGAAGGCTAATTAAAGCTGACGACGGCAAATAATTAATTTTCCCGTATGTGCATTTCTAACTTGCAATAATTTTACCGTGAGCTTAAATCACGTGTGTATTTGTGTGAAGTGTCTTACATCATGCTTCAAGATAAGGCTGAAACATTCGAAAGAGTGATAAAAGTGTAAATTGTTTGTATCATATGTTTTCCATTTTTTTAAATGTAAAAGATTGGAAGAGAACGTGTTACTGCTATCTGGCAAAGCATGTCGGAAAGAGGGAGAGTAAAAAGACAAATAGACACTCGGCAGAGTTTGTAATCTGAATTGTATATATTATGTTATATTCTCTAGGGTAATCTTGTTTTTTTTACAAAAGTGAAAAGTTGCTCATGATGGGCATAATTTAGCATCTAAACCTCAAGATGAACTGAAATAACAGACAGTCGCAATGGGAAGCAGTCTAAGCGAGATATGGAAAGAGTGAGATATAATTAATTGTATGAAAATACTGTCGCTCGTTATGGGCAGGTAATAGAGGTATTTCATGTCAATGTGGGAGTAAGTGTGTGAGTTCTCAACTCATGTGATATTTGTTAAGAACTCATGGGGGCGTATGTAACGTTCCAGACGTTACAGTGTAATTATGTTAATTTTATTATGTGTAATTAATTCAGGAATTTAACGTCATGATATTTATTTTGGTATGTAATTGTATTATAATTCATGTTTAATCATTTGCTCACTATCATTTCATTACTTTGTAACTACGACTTATAAACGAGGGCTGAATATCTTCATATTCACTTAGATTCTTGCGACAGTCGGTTAAAATTAACTTGCAGTAGATTTCAGTTATCTTGCCACATCACCGAGGAGGAAGGAAGGACAAATTTAGACATCAAGTTCTGAGAAAAGCGAGCACGTGTTCACGCGTCCTAACGTAAGCTACCGTATTTCGACCAGAATTATTCGAACTGATCAACGCCTATATTTTCAAAGGAGCGTCATGTTGCCATGGATACTGAGTGAAAGGACGAATAGAAGAACAGTTGATATCATGGATATGGCCCGTCAACTCTAATTTCTGGAGTGGGGAGAGAAGTGTCATCTGATTGGACCACGTGGTAGCGGCCTGTAATTAGCGCGAGAGAAGGTTATAAAAGGACGTGTTGGAGCTCCTGGAGTCTCTCTACAACGTCTTATTCGCTTCTGCGAGTCTCTCTACATTATTCTACGATCTTCTACGAGGCTTCTACTTGATTTTCTACTTGATTCTGCGTCTCGATACTTAGAAATTCTGAATGAGGTGTGTATAGCCACTCTCATGAGGAAGTACGTACAGCACGGCTGCAAGACCGGTTTGAACCAGTCTAAGTCAATAGATAGTTTTAATCTAGATAGAAATGAAACTTCAGAGAACATTATCAGTAAAGTTGGAAGGATTCTTAATTGAGTATCCTCTCCATATAACCCAAGGTGGTTCTTCTAACTGTGACATAGGGCTTATCTCCAATCTATGGGATAAAGCATAATAGGGAGTGTTAGTTTTGAAGTCATCTTCCAATTAGTGGTGGGTGCAATTTGTAAGGCAGGAATGGTACTGAGCTGCAGATGAAGAGATATCAAAGACGACCGGTGATGTTCCAGCTACAAGGAGGGAAGCTTTCCAAGGACCAGCAGAACAAGACGACATGGTGAGCAAGCGAGTTAAAGATATTGCAAGTTTTCGCGAAGTAGAGTCATTCAATTTTTTATTAAATTCATTTTCTAATTTAAATTCAGTTCTCGTTAAACCGTCGTCATTCATATTAAATATAATAAATAGTATTTTTCTAGTTCACTTTCATTAATCTGCCTTAATTAGCCTTTTGATTTCTAATTCTCCTACTTAATGATTAGTGTACTATCACCTCACCCCTGTGATAAGAGTCTGTCCAAGCTTGATTATAAATTTTATCTTTAAGTCCTCAACTTAAAGATTGGCGCCCTTTGCTTGCTTGGTTGCATTTCTCATTTGATGATTGTTCTCCGAGCGGGGAAGGCACAACCTTATCGCCCGGAACTTGCACATGTGCCTGAGATGTTTATCTCTTCATATAGTGTAATCCACCTATCTTACGTGCAGGTGTAATCCGAAATAACTTTAAACAAGTGTTGCAATTCTGATGGGGCATGATGGATAGCTGCCTGATACATTCTTTTAGACCACCCAGAAGTCTTCTGGATCAGTATTGCTAGTGCAATTTAAGCGGGTTCGTGGAGTTTATATTTGAAAGGGACTATTTTGATTCTAATAATTTGCGCAAAATATTCAAGCAAGTTGTTCTTGAATGCTAATCTCATGGTCCTTTGCCATATCTCCTGCATTTTCATGTAGAATACGAACCTCACGCAAGTGAATGTTTATTTCATAAATCCGACTTGCAATGGCTAGAATTTGAACGCTGCCACCGTAGTGAAAAGCCAGTGACGATATTTCAGCTATCATGCTGTGTAGAGAAGTGGTGGCTCGTGGCCTGAAATTAAGGCGAAACGCCGGAACACCGGAGCACCAGATAGAGCAGATATGCACTTTTCAGATTGGCATGATTTAATCGTGTTCTTTTAACTTGTATTTTGAACAAAAGGGATCAGGATTTAGGTTTTCTGGAAGGTGCAGTAGGTTACTATCCTCTACAGTCTGCAGCGTCCTCTTGTCCGTGTGAAAGGGAAAGGGAGCGCGGATTTGGAGGGAGAAAATACCGTCAGTTCCAGAAAGCCATTTACAGACAGACAGGGAAATGTCCCAAACTACACTGCCTACAGCTTGTTTGAACCTACCATGGATTATCTTACTGTACAATTAAAAAAACATTTTACGGAAACACACTGCTTATTCTGTCTTTACGGGTGGAGAATATTTTCAATGATATCGTCACGGAATGGTTGTTTCTCCATCAGATGGTGTAGGAGATCCTTATGAATGGAGATGCATAACGGTAATGTTAATCTTACTTGCCCCATTGAATTGCGAATATCGCTCATTATGCGGTTGAGTGCAGAAAAACTTCGCTCCATCGAAACACTTGTCAACACTAGAGAAAATACTGTAGCCCGTGCGTTTTTTGAAATATATCCTTGTTTTCCTTAATAAGTTTAGTGGTATAGGTCATTTGTCTAAAGAAGCTGTAATTCTGTTTTTAAGCGATTTATCTTCCATTTTGATAGGTTTTATTTTTGAAGGGTGAACAGTACATTCAAAGGAAAAGCTGCGGAATGTAGAAGAAAGTTTGAAGGATCTGCGACGGTACAAAACTGAAGTTGGTCAGTGTCTTGAAATCTAGTACTAATTTGTATCACAATCATATAAGTTTAAAGGATTTCAAAAAATAGGTATTTATATTTCTGGAATAGATCGTATTGACAGCTTAACGTATTTTCGCCCTGAGAGTTCCCTTTTTTGTTTAGTTGTTTCTAAAATTTGGTTGAACACTTCATCTATACTTCTTGTTTAATAAACTAGACAGTACCTTTTACTTCCTGCCTGCTGTCATTTCTTGATGGATACAGTACTTATGCATCCATCTCTTGGCACAGGCCAGAGCAAAGTGTAGCTTCCACCGAAGTCCCAGTCAACATCCATGGCTGTGACAATATGGAAGCTGCTGGGATACGGGTAGTGCTGAGTAATGACATTCAGAGCATGAGCATCTGAGTGTTATGAAAGGTGCTGCTCACAGGGTCAGTCGTACTGCAATAGTACTTTCTGACCCAGTGAGGAAAGCAATGGCAAACTACCTCACTCCTCATCTTGCCCAGTATGCTTCATTTTTGTGCTGCCATTGGGTTTTGGGGTTTCCTTATAACCGCATCACCTTTGGTGCTGCTATTTGAGGATCCAACCAGCCTCTGGGCTGTTGACCTGACAGACAGACAGACACCTTTTACTTGCCCCTCACAAAAATACACGTCCAGCGATTACTTTTGGAAAATATCAAATAAAGGACTTGTAAACTGAAAGATCTCATTAAATGCGATAACCAGAAATGCAAACTGAAAATCGCTCATAATATTGAGAAACTCATCTGAAAGTCAGAATGATGTAAGACCAGATTCAGAACTGTTAGCTATTGTGGTTAAGATTCAGTTTATGTTTCTCGTAGATATCGAAAAAGCTAGTTAGTAAGAACTTTGTTTTAATTTGCAGAAAAAGGAGATAAAACCATAAGAAAAATCTCTTCGTAGTTTTCTTCTTGACATGATGTTTCTTTTACTGGGCTGTCGGGTAGTTCTAAGATGCATAATTATTCCCATCTCAAAAGCAGATAACGATTAGACTTTCTCCTTTCGTTTCTCGGAATTACAGAGTGAAATATCTGCTGCATTCCACAGGGGATTTTATGGATACAGTTAACTTGAGACATCCACTGGAAATGGCCAGTTTACACCTGAAAAGTGCTTTGGAAGATTCATTGTGATTTATTATTTTACTGTGAAGTAACGTTATTACGAACTACTGATATTTAAAGTCGTTTTTGTGAACGAAAATTTCCCTTTCCAAACGTAGAAAACTGGGCAGAGAGTGCCGTGTTTTTAAAGAAAAATGGATTGATGACTATTTTTGTATTGAGTACAGTGGAAAAGTAGTCCGACTCATTGGCTGAATTGTCAGCGTTGGGGGTCCCGGATGCGACTCTCGACCGGGGATTTTAATCGCGTCTGATTCATTTTTCTGGCTCTCGTACTGGGTTTTTGTGTTTTCCTCAACACTTTCCTCGTCATATGCACACCACACATCACACTGCCAACTACCACGGAAACACCAATAGTGATTACATCCCTCCATATAGGTTTCGCGTCAGGAAGGGCATCCGGCCGTAAATCAGGGCCACATCCATATGAGCTCTACAGTTTGCACCCGCGACCCCATAGAGGTGGGAAAAACGGTAGTAGAAGAAGAAGAGAACAGTGGACAAGTAATGTGTCTGATATGCAAGGAAAATATTTGAGTTTTTAAAGAATGCAATATCAGGCGCCATTATGATTCTAAGCACAGATCTGTATATAATAAATACGATGGAGTATTACGGAGGGAAAAGATTTCAAATTTAATGGTCTCACCGTTCAAAAACAAATGTTCACGAAACATATCGAGGAAATTATAGCTGCAGTCGGCGCTAGTTATAGAGTTGCACATTTATTAACCACGAAAGGAAAACCATTTTCTGATGGGGAGTTTGTGAAGAACTGTATACTTTCTGTAATAGAAGAAATGTGTTCTGAAAAGAAACAACTGATGCATTCGGTCAGCTTATCGCGGAGCGCAATGACGAGAACAGAACACGGGGAAAATTTGTGCTCACAACTGCGCGAAAACTCGAAATCATTCGAGTGCTTTTCGTTGGCTTTGGATGAAATGAATGACGTCCGTGATACAGCACAACGTTTAATTTTCATTCGTGGCATTGACAAAGAGTGTGAAATAACAGAGGAGCTGGCATCATTAAGAAGCATCCACGGAACTACAACAAGCGAGGATTTGCTCCTCCAACTGAACAAAACATTGATGGGCCTCGGTTTAGGATGGGATGGATTGGCTGCCATAACAACAGATGGAGAAAGGAATATGAGTGGCACAAAAACTGGATTAATTGCAAGAATAAGAAACGAATTTACTAATAGAAATACTGATATGGCTCTTGAATTACACTGCATAATTCATCAACAAGTGCTATATGGAAAAGTATTATTAGGTTGGTGCATACGTTTGTAGCATTTTAACCAAGAGTTTATTAAACATATCAGATACACATAAGAGGGAAAAGTTGTAATCATCAGTAACATATTCTCCTTCACTATTTACAGCAGTCTGCCAAAGCTGGGGTAACTTTTCGATTCTGCGCCTATAGAAATCACGTGGTTATGAGTCGAAGAACTCGTCAAGTCATGTTCGGAGCGCATTTTCATCCGAAAAGGATGTTCCTTGAAGGTTGTTCGATGTAGAGCGGAAAAGGTGAAAATATGAGGGCGCAAAGTCAGGTGAATAAGGTGGGTTCGGAATGACTTCTCAACCCAATTCCTATAATAGTGTTTTTGTCAGGTTAGCAGAGTGTGGTCGGGTGTTATCGTGGAGCAGCATCACTTCATCCAGTCTTGCTGGTCGTCTTTTTCTTGGATTGCGTCTGCAAGACATCTCAGTTGTTGGCAATAAATGTCAGCAGAGATGGACTCAATCATCGGCAATTCCACTCATTTCTGACTGAAATTGATTGTGATTACGGCGATGTGATTAATAATAATAATAATAATAATAATAATAATAATAATAATAATGCAATTTGCTTTACGTCCCACTAAATACTTTTACGGTTCTCGGAGACACCGAGGTGCCGCAATTTAGCCACGAAGTAGTTGATTCGTGCCAGCAAATCTACCGACACGAGGCTGACGGATTTGAGCACATTCAAAAACGACCGGACTGAGCCAGGGGTCAGAAGGCCAGCGCCTCAACCGTCTGAGCCACTCAGCCCGGCATGTAATGAAGGTACGCTGACAGTCGTCGTGATATTTTGAAACCCTTCCTTCATCTTCGTGAAGAAATAAGTACATTTATGAACATGACGCGGAAAGAAGTGGCAGAATTTGGGGACGAAAACTGGATGTGGGATTTAAGAATACTCGCAGATTTAATGCAACATTTAAATATTTTGAATAAGGGATTACAAGGGAAAGGCGTGCCTTTAAATGAAGTGTATAGTTATGTTCCTTTCTTTCTTTCTTAATCTGTTTACCCTCCAGGGTTGTTTTTTTTCCCTCGGACTCAGCGAGGGATCCCACCTCTACCGCCTCAAGAGCAATGTCCTGGAGCGTGAGACTTTGGGTTGGGGATACAACAGGGGAGGAGGACCAGTACCTCACACAGCCGGCTTCACCTGCTATGCTGAACAGGGGCCTTGTGTGTGGGGGATGGGAATATCGGAAGGGATAGACAAGGAAGAGGGGAGGAAGTGGCCGTGGCCTTAAGTTAGGTACCATCCCGGCCTGGAGGAGAAATGGAAAACCACGGAAAACCACTTCCAGGATGGGTGAGGTGAGAATCGAACGCACCTCAACTCAGTTGACCCCACGAGGCAGAGTGGTCCCAGTTCCAGCCCGCGTACCACTTTTCAAATTTCGTGGCAGAGCCGGGAATCGAACCCGGGCCTCCGGGTGATTGTGGTGGAGTTTCAAGACCTTCGGGCAGTTGTACAACAGCCACTCCCTGACAAGTTACGATTTGTGCTTGAGGTCGATATCTTGGTAAAACTTGAAAGTACACTGTATACCAAGTTGTTCCGCAAATTGTCGCAAATTATTTTTGAGGATAGCCAAATACCCCCTTTTTTGTCAAAGTATCTTCAATGAAACTCAGTGCACCAACCCCGTTCGATGCTACACATCCCTACACGATTGCTCTTCCTCCACAATTTTTTTACCGTTGCTTGTAAATTGCTTGTTCTCAGTTCCTCGTGACGTTTCCGCCGCACCAGTTGCTTTCCATCGGACCCGAAGACGTTGAACTTTGACTCTTCAACAAATAACACAACCTCCCACCAAGCAGTGGGTTTGCTTACGTAGGTTTCTGCGAACTCGAGCCGCTTGTTTTTATTTACCGCACTAATGTATGGTTTCCTCCTAGCTCTTCTCCGCAAGAACTCATTCCTTCGCAGTGCTCTTCGCACGGTCTCAGTACCCACTTTCTTTCCACACTCCTCTAAAACAGCTGCTGCCAGTTTCGGAGCACTAATTTTCGGATTTCGTTTTCCATTCTGAAGCACAACCGCTCCTCTCGTTGTGTCAGCCATCTTGGTCTGCCTGTCTGGGGAATTGAATCAATTTTGTCTTCATTTTTGCATTGTCTTATTATATCTCCAATTGTTGTTCTGGTTATGTTAAGCATCTGCGATATCTTTCTATGCGATTTACCTCGAGCACGATAGAATAGCTGACGTTCTTCAAACGTGGTATTGTGTTGTCTTTTCCACCCCATTTGATACCATTCCGCAACACTGCAGCAAATTATTTCTGCACGACGTGTCTCGCGGCACCGCACTCCTGAACTGAACGTTTTGCAACGCTATCTGCCCTGTCTCTGTCAATGAACACAACGGCAATCCCGGCCTTTTCGGGTGACCGAATATATTTGAGGCGTGTCATTTCACCCATGTCCACTATGTCCTTTCTTTTACAGCATACTGTACATCAATGTTCCGTTATTCCAAATGTAGCTGCAGTCGCTTAAGTGCGGCCAGTATCCAGTATTCGGGAGATAGTAGGTTCGAACCCCACTATCGGCAGCCCTGAAAATGGTTTTCCGTGGTTTCCCATTTTCACACCAGGCAAATGCTGGGGCTGTACCTTAATTAAGGCCACGGCTGCTTCCTTCCCACTCCTAGCCCTTCCTTGTCCCATCGTCGCCATAAGACCTATCTGTGTCGGTGCGATGTAAAGCAACTAGCAAAAAACAAAGCAAATTTAGAGCCCTTGCCCGTGTATATGATCAGGGACCAAACATAACCTGTAGCTGACTCACACAGCATGAATGTTTTGATACCGAATCTGGCTCTCTTGAGAGGCAGATATTGGACCCATCCCAATCGTCCTTTCTACAGCAGCAAGCTTTCGTCAGTTGTCACATCCCTTTCCGGGGTACACACAGTTCCAAATTTAATAGATATGTGATTCAGGATAGGCCATATTTTGTTTAGTTTAGGTTGTGGATGATTTTCTGCAACATATGTACTATTGTCCGAAAAATGTAGGTACCTCTTCAAGTTAAGAAATCTTCGAAAAGGAAGAAGTTGACGAAATATGGGTGTAGCTAATATAGGTGCCTTGGACCAATACATTTGATATGTAGGTTTCTTTACAATGCTTTGCAATATTGTCAGCGCGATAAAAATATACATTTCATCAATTGTTGTGTCCTTCCATTCCAGAGCATTAGTCTGTCTTGCATATCTGTTAGTCTCGGTCACCAAAATATCTATAAAGTCATCGTCAATGAACTGACTAATATAGTGCGTAACATCCTCACAACACGGCTGGAAATGTATTTCAGGATTAGCCTTGAAAGGAAAACGTGGTGGGGCAGGTGGTAGTGTTCCGGAAATATCAATTTCACACCACTGTCTTGCACTTTCAATATCACAATCAGATGAACTAAAACTACCACTTTCTTCTTCTGAACTGTCCTCAAAAACTTCTTCAGAATTATCAGACTCACTAAACTCAAAGTCAAACTCTTATTCACTCTCCATTTTCACCTAACAGACAAAGTACACTTAGGTAGCAACAAATGCGGGAAAGCCGCGAAAACGAACTGCCTAAGTCACCGACATCCACTACGGTTGAGTCAGAGACATCTGTTGGCAAAAATAGGACCCTAAAGTAATAATTTCATAAACATCTGGCGGAAATTAATACAATACAAACTCCTTATGTGATGTATTTTCCACTTTTGTTCCAGTCCTGCTCTCTGCTTGGTCTGGTCATCATTGCGATGTTCGTAGCGGCTATCTGGGCTCTCATCCTACGGGCCAGTCTTATCTCCGAAGCTGAATCTCGTATGAACCAGTCACTCAGCCAGTTCGTTGGAAGTCTGTCACGGCATGAAGAGAAAGAAACTATAGCTGGAACGTGGGACACGATGCAAAGCAAGGTACAGCCACATCTTAAGAGTTGTGTGGGTTCCCGTCATTTGTAGCATTCCTATTATTTTATCAACGTTCACATACAAGCTATCAGGTGACAATGTAAGTAAAGTCAACTGATTCTAGGGATACTCTCCACGACTGTAATTTTTGCTTCCATATAGAGATTTGAAGCATCTTTGTCAACAACTCCATGTGAAAAATGTCTTTGAAATTCGTCTGATAACACGTGCGGTTGTCTTGGTGGACATATTTGTAAGTAATATGGGCTAAGATTGAAAAGAGAACTTACAGGTAATATACTATCCCGATATTTACCTTGAAAATCTGCTCTAAGATGACTGAGAATCACATAGAAACTTACTTTTCTTCTAAGTTGACCTCAAGAGATTGAGTGTATCTTCTTGTAGCCCTAGGTAGCTCTCAAGCTAGTAAGAAATACTTCGTGGCAGAAGCGGAAATCGAACCCGAGCCAACTGGGTGACAAGCTAATATCCCGACTCCTAGAACAAGCTGGCGGCTTTCACCTTTAGGCATCAGACCAATTCGAGCCAAATGTTAGGATCTGTAACTACGTGTTTACTCAGCTCGTTTCAAGCACTAATTGTATTCATCTAGCTTTCTTGCTGTCTAATGCTGGAAGTAGATTTCTATTTCCATATACAAGGGGGCAGCAGGTTCTACTATACCTGCCAAAACGTATAGTAGAACATTTCCTACCTCAAAAGTAATCAACATAACTGTTATAGTAGTGCGCATGCCCGTAAACACAAACAAAACCAGTTTGGCAAAAATGTTACGTAACATGTCGTGGCCAAGTACCACCAGCCTTTCGTTGATATCGAAACACAGATGCCCATTAACATAACAAAACCAGTTTGGAGAGAATGTTACGTAAAATGTGACCTAACACCACCAGCCTTCAGCTATTATCGTAGCACAGATGCCCGTAAACATAAACGAAATCAGTTTGGTAAGAATGCTGCTTTACATGGCTGTAATCGAAGCAAAGCTATCCATTCACAACAACAAGGCGTATTACATACTCTAATAACATCGTATCCTTTTGATCGCGAAAGCAACTTCCTAGGATACTAAGAGATTGATATATATTGGTTCGTCGCATCATTCTCGATTGCTACAAGATTTATATGTACTCATACCCCCGAACAACCTGTACATTAGGGGTTCTCTAATTCGCACTACCATCGTACAGGGCGAGTTCCATAGAAGTAGGGATTGTCATTTCAATTGTTATCAAGAAACGATGAATGTTTGCCAACTAGATATGTCTTTCTATTGTTTTAGCTTCAGTGCTGTGGGGTAGCCGGACCATCGGACTATCGTTCGAAAGGAGTGATTCCCTATTCCTGCTGCAACTCCGGTTCACCTCAAGAAGGAGACTGTCATCGCACGAACCAGCGAGGCTGTGTGAGACCACTAGCTGGTCTTATTAGTCGCATACTTCTAGATCTAGCGTGCGTTGCTTTTGGTGCTGCTGCCCTCCAGGTAAGCGGGTAGAGGTAGAGTTTGTCACTATCATAAACACTGTAGATATTGTGGAGACGAGTTATGTAACTATAGAGGAGGGGGCTTCTCATTAATGAAAACACTGTAGGTAAAGAGAAGGGGAGGTTACTACTATTGTAAACACTGTCGATATGGAGGGGTGAAAGTTCTCACTATTGAAATCACTGTAGAAGTAGAGGAGGGGAAGAAGTTCTCACTATTGTAATCACTGTAGGTACTGTATATAGGAGGGGAGGTTTCCACTGTTGTGATCACTGTAGATGAGGGAAGGAAACATGGTAGAATTGAAATAAAGAAACTTGTTATTCATTTTGATCGTCATGAGAATCCACAGCCTGTTTCCAGTCATTTGACCGGGTCGGGAATGGAATGAATGAAGCCCCCATCTAACGGCGAAGATAGGAAATGTGCCGGCTGCCGAAGCCTGTCGCAATCTTCTGGAGCAATGATAAGTGACTGACAGATGAAATGTTATTGGAGAGTGTTGCTGGAATGAGAGATGACAGGGAAAACCGAAGTACCCGGATAAAAATCTGTCCTGCCTCCGCTTTGTCCAGCACAAATCTCACATGGAGTGACCGGGATTTGAATCACGGTATCGAGCGGTGAGAGGCCGGGGCGCTACCGTCTGAACCACGGACGTTTCTTTTTCGTCATCTACGGTCTACATGATTTTCAGGGGGATTGTCTTGCTGTAGTTGTAAAGTCGTGCTAGTTTCACTCGGAAAGACATGGGTTCGGTTCTTCTTCAGAAATAATTTAGAAATAAGTCTTCCTTTTCTGGGAAGGCATATGATCCTCAGATTCACTCGACTTACTACAAAAACGAGTACCAGGTTAAACCCGGAGGTCAAGGCATTTCGGACATATTCTGAGACTGGTGGTCCTTGTGCTCAGGCAGCTAGGACTACCCAGTCTGTCGGTAGTTCCTAAAACATTAGAGTGGAAATATCTCAGTAAAGCGAACACCCTAGTTCACAGAAATTTAACGAGCACGCTCAAAATGTTACAGCAAGCCTGAGATTTATGGGAGTGACGGCGTCCCACATCCATTTGACTTCTTGGAAAAGACCTGGCGAACGAAATAGAATTCGATCCGGGTGCTATTAATACTAATGGGGCTTATGCATGATAGCGAGTAAAATAGGCTCAGTCAGTGAATAAAAATAATATTATTAATAATAACAATGCTTTACGTCCCACTAACTCGTTTTACAGTTTTCAGAGACGCTGAGGTGCCGAAACTTTGTCCCGCAGGAGTTCTTTTGCGTGCCAATAAATCTGCGGACACGATGCTGACGTATCTGAGCACCTTCAAATACCGCCGGACGGAGCCTGGATCGAACCTGCTAAGCTGGGCTCAGAACGCCAGCACTCTACCACCTGAACTACTCAGCCCGGCGAGCTGTGTCTGGATATGTTGGGAGTTAATGATATTCGGGTAAGGGTTCATAACGAGGAAGAGATAGGGGATTACAAGGTGTCCGTAACAGGTGTTAGAAGACGAAAGGCGGAGTCTGGAGTGAGAGTGTTCATTAGGAAAAAAAACCGTAGAACGCAACGTAGGTTACTTTCTCTTAGGCACGTAAATAAATTAATGATGCGGGTATATTTAGTGGTTGGATAAATTAGGACGAAATTTTATCAGTGTATTCACAATGTTATGAAGCAGATGAGGACGAAAGGGTCATACTTTATGAAGCACTGAGTGATGTCATAGTCGAGATCAAACAGGAAGCACGGGATAGTGCTAATGGGTGATTTCAATGGGAGGACTGGAAGTAGAACTGGAGTACTTGAGAAGGAAATAGGTAAATATGAGGAAGGTACAGAAACAAATTGGTACGGGAAGCGTTTACTGGACTTTTATGCTACTACACGTGATTAGTAGTTGCCAATTCATTCTTCCAGCACAAGGCTATTCATCGCCACACGTGGGAACAGATCCAGAGTAGGTGTTGCCATAACTGACTTACGGGGTTACCTAGCCGAGGCGGTAAAAGCCGACCCAGTTCACATGGAATGACGTGGAGTCGATTTCTCGTCGTGAAGCTGAAAATTTTAGAAACGAGATTTCAATTTATGGAGTGGCACATGACGCTGAGGTTCACTCAACCTGAACCAAAAATGAGTACCAGGATAATTTACTGGGGGCAAAGGCGGCCGGGCGTAGAGCTAACCACTCTACCCCACTTAGTACCGAGGTTACGTGTAGTGGAAACCTTTACCTTCCACCGCTCCAAGAGAGATTGATATACTTTGCTTTGCATAACTGACTTTGAAATCGGATAATCTGTTAGGGATGCACGGGTCTTCCGGAGATTTCTCGATGATACAGACCATAATCTCATCTGCAACGAACTAGGTATCACCAGCTCAAGGATAGAGAAAGTGAGGTCTGTAAGTAGACCAATAAGTGTACAAGAAATCTTCAGAATGAGAAACTTTTCTGGACTGTAGTAAAGAATCTTGGAAAGGGATAGAAAAGTGAAATTATTAGCCTGTTGGGCGAACCAACTGAACTCATCATAGATTATAGGGAACCACTGGACAGATGAAAGAAATATTTTGTAAACCTTCTCAATGTAAAAATAAATATTTCTGTTGAAGTCTCGAACAACGGAGTTCATGGGGAGGAGAATAATGATGGGTATGGATTTACGTTCGAGGAACTGGAAAGGATGGGGAATAAATGACAGTGTCATAAAGCAAAATTAATAGCTCAACTCGTCCGGCCGCGCAGTGTAGGGGGCAAGGCGTCCGCCTGTCACCCGGCGGCCCCGGCTTCGATTCCCGGCCGGGTCAGGTTTTTTAGTTGTAAATGATTAATATCCCTGGCGTGGGGACTGGGTGTTTGTATCGTCTCTAACGTTCTTTTCCTCACATTCAACACTTTCTACTTCCGCCATTTACAAAACACACGCAGGTTCCTCACATATGGTGCAAGTAGGGGCAAAAGATCTTTCTAGTTCGACGCCCCGAAAAAATAGCATTTTATAAAAATAAAAAATAATAGATGAACTCTGACTTGGAAATACAAAATATAGTAGAAAGGCAGAAATGAAATGACAACGTGGAGTATTAGGATTAGCACAGAATTTTAAGTATAAAAGCAGTAATTGCACCTATGAAGGATTGCAACAACTATCGATGTAGCCTATTTCGTTCAACTGTATACCAGGCAAGGTGTTCACATACATTTTCAGTCAGTCAATCAATCAATCAATCAATCATAATTGATTTGCATTTAACGCTGTTGCCCAGGAGGCAGATTCCCTGTTAATTGTATTTATAGCATTTTCTTAAATGGTTTCAAATAACTTGGAAATGTATCGAACATTTCCCTTGATACATTATTCCAGTCCCTAATCCCTCTTCCTATAAATACATATTTGTCCCAGTTTGTCTTCTTGAAATCCAATTTTATCTTCACATGGTCTTTCCTACATTTACAAGCTCCACTCAAACTCATTTGTCTACTAATGACATACCACGCCCTCTCTCCACTAACAGCTCGGAACATACCGCTTAGTCGATCAGCTCGTCTCCTTACTCCCAAGTCTTCCCAAACCAATGTTTGCAACATTTTCGTTACACTACTCTTTTGTCGAAATCACCCCGTACAAATCGTGCTGCTTTCTATTGGATCTTTTTCATATTATATTCATATTCTAATTGGAGTCTTTTTTTGCTAGTTGCTTTACGTCGCACCGACACGGATAGGTCTTATGGCGACGATGGGATAGGAAAGGCCTAGGAGTGGGGCGGAAACGGCCGTGGCCTTAATTACGGTACAGCCCCAGCATTTGCCTGGTGTGAAAATGGGAAACCACGGAAAACCATCTGCAGGTTTGCCGACAGTGGGGTTCGAACCCACTATCTCCCGGATGCAAGCTCACAGCTGCGCGACTCTAACCGCACGGCCAACTCACCCGGTAACTGGGGTCTTGCTTGTTGCTGATGCTTGTTGTTTAAAGGGGCCTAACATCGAGGTCATCGGCCCAATTGGGGACTTACCAGGTACTTATATACGTATACGCTCTCCCATTAACATATTTACTTCAACCCCTAAATACCCTCGTGTATATGAAGAGTCCGGCTCCTTGACTGAATGGTCAGCGTAGTGTTCTTCGTTTCAAAGGGCCCCGGGTTCGATTCCTGGCAGGGTCGGATTTTAACCTTAAATGCTTAATTCCATTGAGCCGCCCTCCGTCGTCAGAGGTTCTGTCTTACAAGGGCTGCACCAAGCTAGAAATAACCTCACGAAATTTTATTATCTATATGAAGAGATCTGTAGTGTGTGGAATGTGATAATAATTACTATTGTTCTTAGTTACTACGGCTCACATAAGATGCATAAAATTCTCTACCAGCACAGGGTTTGAACCTCTGAACACAAAACAGAGCGGTGCTTCTTAACCACCGCGACCACGGAGAAATCTGTTCTGGTGGTTCTTACTCCATAGCATTTCAATATACCGGGCAATTGGCCGCGTTGTTTGGGTCACATAGCTATCAGCATGTATTCTGGAGATGGTGGGTTCGAACCCAACTGTCGGCAGCCCTGAAGATGGTATTCCGTGGTTTCCCATTTTCACCCCAAGCAAATGCTGGGATATACCTTAATTAAGGCCACGGCCTCTTTCGTTCCACTCCTAGCCCTTTCCTATCCCATTTTCGCCATAATATCTATCTGTATCGATGCGACGTAAAGCCAACTGTAAGACGAAAAGCAAGTAAGAAGAAATGCAGCTACATTAATGCCCTATTGTAACGTACAAAACGCAGGTGTACTTCGTAATTCGTGTTGAATCGAGAGAGTTTAAGGTAAAGAATTAACGTGTTAAATGAATCGGCTTGGAAAGCATGGTCATGAAGTGTGAATGGAAGATATAGAAGAAAATAGAATCGGCCAAAGAGGGTAAGAGAAGTAAATATAGATTTAATGGATGATGATTAAACTGTGAATTTGATTACAAGGTATGAGGCATGGAAACAGAAGAGGCCACGCTACGAACAGAACTATGGTGGCACTTAGTTCGCTCACAGAGGCATGCAAACAATGCTGAAAGGTACTCCTCTCTATAATGATGATGATGATTGATGATGATGATGATGATGATGATGATGATGATAAATACATAACTATGTAGTCTTCATATATGTATGTATGTATGTATGTATGTATGTATGTATGTATGTATGTATGTATGTATGTATGTATGTATGTATGTATGTATGTATGTACGCGTGTATGTACTGTATGTATATACTTCAATTATCTATTCGCTTATTAATAATGTGTAGATCTGTCTTCGTGATTTAGAGGTTAAGTCCTCTCCACAATAGAACTTGGCAGTTACTCTGTCTGGAGATTCGAGATTCGAATCACAGCGCTGACAGAGGCTACGCTGGGTGTGTTTTCGAAAATTTCACCACGCAAACGCCACGTATTCCAAGCCCTCTTTCGTAATTTTCTGTCCAGCTAATTTATTTAATCTTATTACTACAAACCTCGCAGTAACACAAGTTATTATCTTGTGATCAATACTTTGCAATACATTCCAATAGCAGCGCAATTTTTCACCCTTATCCCAAAGACGTTTTCTTTGAAAGCAGCTGTAATCAGTAACTATTGTTTTCTTCTTCCTGACCTTTTCCCAGTTAATTACGGTCGGCATTTAATGTAATTTTTCCCAGTTTTACGACAGGTTGCCTTTCCTCACGCCAATCCTATGTGCAGGAATGTATTCACTATTGAGTGTTTCTGTGGTAGTTGGTAGTGTGCTTCTGTTGTTCGTAAATGAAGATAAATGTATTAAGATGAACCCAAACACCCAATCCCCGAGCCTCACTTGCTTAACTGTCCGACTCGTTGGCTGAATGGTCAGCGTACTGGCCTCCGGTTCAGAGGTCCCGGGTTCGATTCCAGGCTGGGTCAGGGATTTTAACCTTCATTGGTTAATTCCAGTGGCTCAGGGGCTGGGTGTTTGTGCTGTCCCCAACATCCCTGCAGCTCACACACCACACATAACACTATCTTCCACCACAACAACGCGCAGCTACATACAAATGGCAGATGCCGCCCACCTTCATCGGAGGGTCTGCCTTACAAGGGCTGCAGTCGGCTAGAAATAGCCACACGAAATTAAAACTTGGTTAACTATCATACGTAGTGAGAATTCCCAACCCGGCCGGTAATCCGCGGCCATCTGAACCGAATGCCAGTACTCTGACCATTCAGCCAAGGAGCCGGACGTAATCGACAACTCGGTACTCATCTTACGTCAGGATCGCTGTGAGCTGGTCGGTACCTGTTGTGTATCTCAAAATGAATTTCCAGTTACCAGGCGACTAGTGTCGTCATCAGCAACCTGAGTTTTAATAATTTCGTGTGGCTATTTGTAGCCGAGTGCAGCGCTTGTAAGGCAGACCCTCCGATGAGGGTGGGCGGCATCTGCCATTTGTATGTAACTGCGTGTTGTTGTGGTGGAAGATAGTGTTATGTGTGGTGTGTGAGTTGCAGGGATGTTGGGGACAGCACAAACACCCAGCCCCCGAGCCATTGGAATTAACCAATGAAGGTTAAAATCCCCGACCCGGCCAGGAATCGAACCCGGGACCCTCTGAACCAAAGGTCAGTACGTTGACCATTCAGCCAACGAGTCGGAGAGCAACCTGCGTAAGATTAGTCTAGTTCAATGGTAAACCTTCTGGGCTTGCGATATTTGAAGCAAACATTACGTCATATTTCATTCCTGAGGTCATTTCACCCGAAATCTGAGAAATAACTGAATGATGGGTCTCTGAGCCCGTTTAGAGCCATTTCAGGTTCAAATAAATGCATATTTCGGCTATTTTTATTGCTTTGGTCATATTTTGCTCTTTTAGTGATAATAAGCCAACGGCCGTAGCCGTGTTGAAACACCGGATCCCGTGAGATCTCCGAAGTTAAGCAACATTGGGCGTGGTCAGAAGTTGGATGGGTTGCCACGCGCTGTTGGTGGTGGGGGGGGGGTAAGGGAATGGAGGAGCGGAAAGGAACTGGCCACCCTACCGCACGTAAACTCCGGCTCAGGAACACCTCTGCAGAGGTTCGGACCTGCCTTCGGGCAGAACAACCCTTACCTTACCTTAGTGATAAGAAGGTCATATTTGATTCAATTTAAGAATTTTTGTTCAAATTGCAGCGCCGTTCTTAACAAAGTACATGTTCAAACAGGATTGCAAAATTCTGCAGTAGATGCATTTTTATTTCTTTTCCCGAAAGAGACAGGCAGCAGCTATACAAGACATGATTCCGAGAAAGATGCTGTACGAACGTACGTCGACAGATACGAAACGCATGCTAATACTTCATTTTTGTTATTATTTAGGAAAACAGAGTGAGAACTGCATCTTGGGGCTATGGTAGAGAACGAATGTATAAATTTTTAATTTACCTGCTGTTGCTCTGTCAGTTTGCATGATTAAATGTGTCTGCTCTACTGTCGCTAATCACTTTTTGACACCTTTAATGTCAGTAATACTCTAATACTTGCCATGTTTTACCCCTTTTTCAGGTCATATTTAGCTCATTTTAGGGGATATTTGCTTGCATATTTTGTACTTCTTTAGGTCATAAAATTCTGAGTGATTACTATAATAGCAGTAAGACATTGATCTTTGTTGTATTCCAGATTGTCGGTGTGTTCATGTCTTGCTGGCTGTCCAACTCCGTCACCAACGAACGTAGAAGACAGAAGGTCTAGCCACAGAATGGCTCTCTAATTTGTATGTTTTGTACTATTTAATTCTATATTTATATATAGCTTTTATACAAACATTTTAATACTGTGCATTGTTGATGAATAAAAACGATTTTTAGATTCGAACAGCGCATAGAACTATTAAATAGGGGGACAGTCGTGATTTCTTCTGAGGACGCCAAACAAAGATCTTCGGGAAGCGTCCGTCTTACGTATTATTATAATGTTATTTGTTTTATGTATTATCATCTACTTCCACAGTTTTCAGAGACGCCTAGGAGCCGGGAAATTGTCCCACAGACGTTCTTTCTCTACTGAATGTGGCACCTCGTTGCTGCAGCTTCGTCTGACGTCACGTTTGGCTCATTGCTTTACTATCTACTATATTCGAGTGTGTTCGATCATACTACCACCCCTCGTTTCTCTTAAACCTCAATGAATATAAATTGGACCATCTTACCTCCATTCTTCAGTTCGTGTTCTGCATCGGTTGTTCGAGCTCGCGGTAGTGTTCTTTTTAATTGAGAAGCTAGTTCTACCTAATTCCCTTAACGAGGTAAGGGACTGAGAGATCAGCTTTTAAATTCACAACACCTCCACGGGGCAGTATGAAATTTAAGGCTTAACCTTCCCCCATCATGGCACTGCTGCCTGAAGGGCCTTGGCCTACAAAGCAACCGCTGCTCAACCCGAAGACCTGCAGATTACGAGGTGTCGTGTGGTCAGCACGACGAATCCTCTCGGCCGTTATTCTTGGCTTTCTGACCGGGGCCGCTATCTCACCGTCAGATAGCTCCTCAATTCTAATCACGTAAGCTGAGTGTACCTCAAACCAGCACTCAGATCCAGGTAAAAATCCCAGACCTGGCCGGGAATCGAACCGGGGACCCCCGGGTAAGAGGCAGCCACCCCACCCCTACACCACGGGGCGGGCAAGGCTTGCCCCTCCTAATTTGTAAACTTTATTTCTAGACCAGCTATCTCGGGAGAGGTAAGACATAAGCTTAGTTAGCGGACTTTTGGTTATGCAATATGGTAAAATATATTGTCACTCGCCGGTCTGGTGAGCAAATTTTTCCAAAATATTTCCACAAATGGCAACTATCTCTGTGTTCTGTTTGTATGAGCACCTTCTTAAAACTGTATGTGAACCACATTACTGGTTCTCGAATGTGGCTTATTATTAGTGAAAGGATTTTACGGTACAACACCCTTCTAAAAAATATAGCTATCTTCGTATAGATAGGTCAATGTATGTATTTGGGGACATGAAATGCAGCTAAATAAACACAATTTGTTGTACCTTTTTTGTGAGATTACTACACTTTGTCATTTTTCCCTTCTATTTGACGCTTCAGTCTCCCCCCCCACACACACACACACACACACTTTTATCTACCTTTTTATTTTATTTTTCTCTCTTTTTGAACAAATTTTTAAAATGTTGTTTAATCAGAAGTCAAATGTAGTCAATAAATCTATATATATAAAATAGCTTGTCCTGACTGACTGACTGACTGACTGACTGACTGACTGACTGACTGACTGACTGACTGACTGACTGACTGACTGACTGACTGACTGACTGACTGACTGACTGATTCATCATCGCCGAGCCAAAACTACTGGACATAATGAAATGAAATTTTGGAGATACATTCATATTGAAATGTAGGTGCTCGCTAAGAGAGGATTTTTGGATATTCCATCGCTAAGGGGGTGAAAAGGGGGGTGAAATTTCAAAATGAGTGTATCTATATCTGAGAACTTTAAAAGTTTGCAAATGTAAAAATTGGTATATAGAATCTTCTTTAAAAATAAGGGAACATGTATTTTTTTGTTTTCAGAAAATCCCAATGGGACGGGGGAAAAAGGGTGAAAAAGTGGTTCAATACCTTTAATGAGGATACCGGTACTTATATCTCAGACCTGAAAATTGGTACTTTTGATCTATTTTAAAAATAAAGAAACACGTATATTTTTGTTTTTGGAAAATCCAATTAATGGGAGGGTGAAAAGGGGGTATTTTTAAAATGAGTGTATCTATATCTCAAAACTTTGAAAGTTTACAGATGTAAAAATTGGTATTTACAATCTTCATTAAAAATTAAGAAACACGTATTCTTTGTTTTCGGAAAATCCCAATAGGAGGGGTGGAAAGGGTTGAAAAAGGAGTTGAATGCATTTAATGAGGACACTTATATCTCAGAAACTGAAGATATTATAGACCTGAAAATTGGTGTTTTGGATCTCCGTTAAAAATTAAGAAACACGTATTTTTTTGTTTTTGGAAAATCCAGTTAACTGGGGGGGGGGTGAAAAGGGTTTTTTTAAAATTGATTGTGTCTATATCACAAAACTTTTAAAGTTTATAAATGTAAAAATTGGTATTTAGAATCTCCTTTAAAAATAAAGAAACACGTATATTTTTGTTTTCAGAAAATGACAATAGGAAGGGTGGAAAAGGGTGAAAATGTGTTGAATGCCTTTAATGAGGCTAATTATATTTCAGAGCCTGAAGACATTACAGACCTGAAAATTGGTATTTGGGATCTACTTTAAAAATAAGGAGAAGGTATTGTTTCGTTTTTAGAAAATCCAAAAAAAATGGGGGTGAAAAGGGGGGTGAATTTTTAAAATGAGTATATCTACATGTTAAAATTTTAAAAGTATACGGATGTAAAAATTGGTATTTTGAAATTCCTTTAAAATAAAGAAACATGTATTTTTTGTTTTCGGAAAATCCCAATAGGAGGGGTGAAAAAGGGGTTGAATGCCTTTAATGAGGATACTTAAATCTCAGAAACTGAAGATATTACAGAACTGAAAATTTGTATTTGGGACCTCCTTTAAAAATAAAGAAACATACTTTTTTGCTTTTGGAAAGTCCAAATAGTGGGGGGGGGTTGTGAAAAAGGGGGGATTTTTAAAATGAGTGTATCTATATCTCAAAACTTTAAAAGTTTGCACATGTAAAAATTGATATTTAGAATCTCCTTTAAAAATAAAGGACCACGTATTTTTAACTTTTTTTGGAAAATCCAATTAATGGCAGTTAAACAGGATTGACATACTGGGGTGAATTTTTTGAAAGACTATATCTAGAGAATATCTGAGAAGCGTAGAATGTTACAGACGTAAAAAGTGGTTTTTGTAATCTTCTGTAAATGTAAAGAAACATAGGTGATTTGTTCTTGGAAACTCCTCTTAAGGGGAACTAAAAAGGGGGTGAAATTTTAAATTGAGAATGTATACAGTATATCTCAAGAAACTTAACATGTTACAGACGTGAAAAATGTTTTTTTTAATCTCTATTAAAAGTAAAGAAACGTGTATTTTTAGTTTTCGGAAATACCACTTGGGTGGAGGGGGGGGGTGTTAAAAGTGACTGAAAATGGTGTTGATTTCTTTTAATTAGGCTACTATTATCTCAAAAATGAAGATGTTACAGACGTGAAATTTGATATTTGGAATCTGTTTTAAAAGTAAAGAAACACGTATTCTCGGAAAATCCAATGGATGGGGGGGGGGGGGAGGTGAAGGAAATGAAACATTAATTGACTTAATTGTATGAGAATACTTACATCTAATAAAAACTAAAGTTGTTAGGGCCTACAGACGTGGAAATTGGTATTTGGATCTCCTTTAAAAACAAAGAAAAGCCCGTTTGGAGGGGGGTATATCTTGGGGGCGGGATTGAAAAGGATTTGAATTCCTTTCATGAGGACACATAAATCAAAAACTGAAGAAGTCACAGCCGTGATAATTGGTATTTAGAAGATCCTTTACTATTAAAGAAACAAGTATTTTTTGCCGAAAATTCACTTGGGAGGGGGGCGGTGTGAAAGTGAAAAAAAGTGAATTATTTTAATCTCAAAACTGAAGGTAATAGACGTGAACAATGGTGTTTAGAATCTCCTTTAAACATAAAGAAACACGCCTTCTTTTAGTTTTTCGGGAGGGGGGTAAATAAACTTAACGGCGGTGGGGTGTAAAAGGAGGTGAGACAATTGATTTTACTGTTCATAATGTATTTATAAGGAGCCTCCGTTGCTCAGGCGGCAGCGCACCGGCCTCTTACAGCTGGGTTCCGTGGTTCAAATTCCGGTCTCTCCATGTGACATTCGTGCTGGACAAAACGGAGGCGGGACATGTTTTTCTCCGGATACTCCGGTTTTCCCTGTCATCATTCATTCCAGTAACACTGTCCAATATAATTTCATTTCATTTGTCATCCATTAATCATTGCCCCAGCGGAGTGCGACAGGTTTCGGCTGCCGGCACAATTCTTATTGTCGCCGCTAGATGGGGCTTTATTCATTCCATTCCTGACCCTGTCGAATGACTGGAAATAGGCTGTGGATTTTCGATGTACTTATTCTGATCATAAACCGATCATTTTTAACCTTTCCTGGGTTCGTTTTCACGAGCCATCTTTTTCTTCGGAGAACGTTCTTAGATTACAGTAGATTCTCCTGTCATATAAATAAAAATTTAAACAAATTTGAAATAAACGATAGGAATGAGATTGACCGTCGAATTTTTCACCTCTATAATAAGTTCAATAATGCACGGAAGTACGTCATTCGTATGGCCAGAAATCCCGCACACTTGCCTACGCGCGACAATGGCGCTGGTCACATTCTCAACAATGACAACGTCAGCAGATAGTAGGTTCGAACCCCACTGTCGGCAGCCCTGAAAATGGTTTTCCGTGGTTTCCCATTTTCACACCAGGCAAATGCTGGGGCTGTACCTTAATTAAGGCCACGGCCGCTTCCTTCCCACGCCTAGGCTTTTCCTGTCCCATCGTCGCCATAAGACCTATCTGTGTCGGTGCGACGTAAAACAACTAGCAAAAAAAAAATAAGATACAGTCCCAGCATTTGCCTGGTGTGAAAATGGTTTTCTGTAGTTTCCCATTTTCACACCAGGCAAATGCTGGGACTGCACCTTAATTAAGGCCACGGCCGCTTCCTACCCACTCCTAGTCCTTTCCTGTCCCATCTTCCCCATAAGACCTATCTGTGTCGGTGAGACGTGAAGCAATAGTAAAAAGAACTTTTTCAGCTCTTTGTCATGCATAAAATACTCCTTGCGACAGAGTTCTCATCGGATTCACCTGAATTTTTCAGAGAATGTTTGAATATGTACAGTGATTAAATGTAGCTCTGCGTTGAATATTACCTTCGCATTTTTACTCCTGAAATAACACGAAACTAACCTTTTGTCTACTGAATGAATAACGAAAACCGGAAACTGAAAAAATGATATCTCCAATAGTTTATACCTGACTGAAAAACCCGGAGTTGTTCTTAAAAATATGAATATTTTTGACAAGCCTGCCAAATTCTTGTCCAAAAATGAAAACTGTGCCGCAAAGAGCATTTTCCATGCAGCATATAAATATAAAAATTATTTGTCAATTACTTTGCAACCAATTAACTAATCAGCTCAAAATTTTGTGTGGGGCTATATCTTATTAATGTGTACTCGTGTATTAAATTTGGTTTTGATAAGTTCTAAATTGTAGAAGTTCAAACTTTCACTCATCACTTCCCTAGCTTACAAACATTAACAAATTCGGTGAAATCGGGCGCCAAGTACTTCTCGAAAAAATATCATGTATTCAAACATGCTTAATTTGCAGCGAGGTGCTGTCCTGTTCGATTCGCGCGAAGTATGAAACATGAGCTAGCTGTTGACCTTCACCTATTTCTGACGGCTAGGTATTCGCGGTTGGCGGATGCAGAGTTCGCCTCCGCCCACAAGTGGCTACGGCTGGTCCGTGGTCCGACAGCTCTGCACTCCGCCCGGCCAACCGAGCAGAGGAGGGGTGGTCACGGCTTTACCGTGGCTCTACTCCTCTGCATTCGGGAGACGGATAGGGACTGGTCCCCACCGTCGGCTGTCCTGAGAATCGTTTTCCGTGATTCCCCATTCTCCTGCACTAAGGCAAAAGTTCTTAGTATAGACCACGGCCGCCCACCCTCTCACTTTCTCCGGTACAAATATCCTGGCCTGAGAGACGGCGTCGCCGTCTATAAGCACCGGCTCCCCCTTCAGGGGAGGAATGAAAACATTTAGTAGTAGTAGCATTAGGTAATCGCTCTGCTGTACCCATAAGTACACTATGATAAATTGTGTGACTTAACGTCTTTCGTATTGCCGTACATTAACAGGTAAACGAAAAATGGGCATGTGTCGCCTTCTAAGGGAGAAAACCGGGCGAGTCGGCCGTGCGGTTAGACGCGCGCGGCTGTGAGCTTGCATCCGGGAGACAGTGGGTTCGAATCCCAATGTCGGCAGCCCTGAAGATGGTTTACCGTGGTTTCCCATTTTCACACCAGGCAAATGCTGGGGCTGAACCTTAATTAAGGCCACGGCCGCTTCCTTCCCATTCCTAGGCCTTCTCTCTCCCATCATCTCCATTCCAAGTCGGGCTTTTGCTTTGCTTTTGCTTTGCTTTTGCTTTGCTTTTGCTAGTTGCTTTACGTCGCACCGACGCAGACAGGTCTTATGGCGACGATGGGATAGGAAAGGGTTAGGAGTGAGAAGGAAGCGGCCGTGGCCTTTATAAAGGTACAGCCCCGGCATTTGCCTGGTGTGAAAATAGGAAACCACGGAAAACCATCTTCAGGGCTGCCGACAGTGGGGTTCGATCCCACTATCTCCCGAATACTGGATACTGGCCGCACTTAAGCTACTGCAGCTATCGAGCTCGGTAAATCGGGCTTTAAAGGCACATAGCAAAACACAGAATAAATCAATTGAGTCTGTAACTACCATAATTCAGGAGATGATAATAGTAGAGTTAGATTTTTATGGCTTCATTGACATTCAGGTGGATGAGACCTTAGTTATCTCAAATAGATCTCAAGTCAGTGTTATATTCTAGTTCTGCTCAAAACAGGGTCCCACAGAAATATTCATGGTCTGTTATGATGTTTTGATTGATAAGACTGGATCAGGCTTATCAGAATTTATTGTCGATATTCAGCGAAAGTGAGGAGTAATTGATATAGTCGTATGTCAAACATATGGCGGGTGCTCTACAATAGCAGGGCAGCGTAGGGGTGTTCAGCATTACGTTAAAAAAAATTGCCGAAGGGAAATATTTCTACACTGTTATGCCCACAAGTTAAACCTTGTTCTTCTCCATTGCTCCGAAACGATAAAATCAGTCAGACTCTTCATTCATAATCTGACAGCGTTTAATTAATTTTTAGTAGATCCTCGAAGAGCTCATCTTCTGGAATCCAAAGGATTCAGACTTCCACAGGTAATTCATGTATTTTCTCTGGCTCTGTATAGACACTTTTATTTATACAGACTATTTCCTTACTCTACTGCAACATAAAACCATATCTGATGTAATTCTGTGCAATACTGCAATTAGAAAAACCACTGGTATCCTCAAGACCGAGCTCGATAGCTGCAGTCGCTTAAGTGCGACCAGTATCCAGTATTCGGGAGATAGTAGGTTCGAACCCCACTGTCGGCAGCCCTGAAAATGGTTTTCCGTGATTTCCCATTTTCACACCAGGCAAATGCTGGGGCTGTACCTTAATTAACGCCACGGCCGCTTAATTCCCACTCCTAGCCCTTCCCTGTTCCATCGTCGCCATAAGACCTATCTGTGTCGGTGCGACGTAAAGCAACTAGCAAGAAAAAAAAGGTATCCTCAAGGACATGCGATCAGAAAAAAAGGTATCCTCTTGTGTTGAGACACGACTTAAAATAAATAGTGAGATAAATGTAGATGACAGGACATTCCAAACGCTCATCATTTGTACATATGAAGCTCTTGACACCTGAATTATGCACATGAAAATACGTTTTGACGATTTTGAAGGCATACAGTTCGTTCGTTAAGTTGTTGGATCCAACTCACTTCATAGTTTACAAAGACAACTTCCCTGCTATTAAACTAAACAATCTTATGAACATATACCCCTTTTTCAACAGATCAAGATCGGAAAATGAATTGATAAAAATGTATTCCTATACAGAAAAACATCTGTCTCCTCAAAAACGTTAACATTATATTGTCGTCAGTGACCTCGAAGTGTCAAAATTTATTCGCTAATGCTAACATTCCCTGTGACCGCGTCTTACTCTGAAAGGAGTATGATTGCTCGGAATAGAATAGGATAAACATGCGGTGTACCGGGCGAGTTGGCCGTGCGCGTAGAGGCGCGCGGCTGTGAGCTTGCATCCGGGAGATAGTAGGTTCGAATCCCACTATCGGCAGCCCTGAAAATGGTTTTCCGTGGTTTCCCATTTTCACACCAGGCAAATGCTGGGGCTGTACCTTAATTAAGGCCACGGCCGCTTCCTTCCAACTCCTAAGCCTTTCCTATCCCATCGTCGCCATAAGACCTATCTGTGTCGGTGCGACGTAAAGCCCCTAGCAAAAAAAACAAAAAAAAACATGCGGTATACTTGCGTAATACAATGAACAATGAAAGACTCGGCAATCATAGTACCATTTGTATCGAGAAAATGCTTGTGAATGAATTGACGAGTGATCAGTTATTGAAGGACCGTGTGATTGACCATTTTGCAACCAAGACAACTCGACGTTTTTAACTACTCCACAAGAAACTTTAAGGTAAGATATCCTGCCTACCCATTCATTAACAAACAGCTTCGCCACTCTATGTAACAATTCGGTATTGTTGCAATGCATTTTGATCCGTTTCATTAATGTAAGTTGGTGACACAGTTACTTTTACCTACCAGAACGTAAGCACAAAATATCAAAATTGCTAATTTTTCTGGTGTTAAATTTGTGTGTTTATGAATAACGTTTCTTAAATTGTTTTTGTGCGTAATCAGCAGCGGACATCCCTTCCAAACTTATATGTGTTTATAAAGTACCCGTGAATTTGAAGGTAAGGCATTTCGCAAATTTCAATTTCGCGATAACTGAAATTGTGACCAAGTGTTTGTGCGGTCGCGCATGTTGGCAATAGCTATCTGGTTACTTATTCCTATGTGAGGGAAGCACGAGTTACGTTAATAATAATGTTATTTGCTTTACCTCCCACTAACTACTTTTACGGTTTTTTGAAGACGCCGAGGTGCCAGAATTTTGTCCCGCAGGAGTACTTTTACGTGCCAGTAAATCTACCGACTAACGTATTTGAGCACCTTCAAATAACGCCGGACTGAGCCAGGATTGAACCTGCCAAGTTGGGGACAAGTTACTTTCATTTGAAGATTTTGGAACACGTACTTTTGGTGAGAAGGCCATAAATATGTTTTCTTCATATATTTTTTTGTCTAAGAGGTTCTTAATTTTCTTTAAACTGGAATTTTAAGAAAAATTCACATGGATTAAAGAAAATGTTTACATTAGTTTCTCAATTTATAAATTCGTTTCAGTTGATACTTCATTAAAAGAACGGTCTTGTACAACACCACAGTAAAATAACGTGATTTAACGTTATTTGTAGCGTAGATAAATATGCACTGTGTGTAACTTCAGCTTTGAAAGATTTGTTAACAAATTTTGAATTTTCTGGCACCACCAATAGAATAGTCACCATCCACCAATGAACTGCGTAGAACAAAGTATGGACTTCACTATTGGGGAATGTATGTTATACTTGTCCTTCATAATCAGTTTTATAATCATTTCAAGAATAGCTGATGTTTTAATTAGCTTTACACCGATTTCCATCCTGTGAAACGGATTTTTTCAGCTCATGAAACTTGGTGTATATCTAGAGAGTGAGTCTTGACAATTTGGTCTTAGTGAGCTTGGATTCTACACTGGGAAGATGCTTCATCTCGGGCTCGTGCCCGTTAGCTCTGATCTTCGCTAACAATATTCAACAAGGAGACAACACATTTTTTCGAGATTCACAGATAATTATATGAATAGTCTTCTTTACTTTCTAGGATCCTGCACGAAATTCTCACAAACTATTTACACGTTTCAAAGTGAATGAGAATAAGCAGTCGGCATACCTTCTATGTTCGGGAAACTTGGCAAAGCCTCGTCGTATATTGCGTTAACCTCTAACATGAACGACAGGACAGCATCGCTTAGCTTTGCACTAGTGACGAGAGCGACCTTCGGTGTCCATAAACAGGTATTCGACCAACCAAGAGTTATTTACCTTACAAAGGTGAGGTTTTATGTGTGAGCTGAGATTTTTACGGCCGAGAGATCAAGACAGATTTTCGAAACGAATAAGTGAAGTCACTTTCACCCTTCTAACGTACAATATTTATTTTATTTGATACTACACTGCTCAAAGAAATAAATTTGGTCACGCTTGTATATGTTTTTACCTACATGATACGTGTACATATTGAAACATAAGTAGGCACGCAGTGAAAACAAACCTTCTGTGCAACAATTAAAAATTGAAATGAAGAGCGTTATTTGGGCTCAGTACACGGTGTCATTGCACAACGTGTCATAAACGAGGTGGTCCCTGGTCACACACAAAAGTAGCTACGTGGTAATTAAATGTCCTAAGAAGTACTGCCACCCATCAGGAGGATAACATGTTCCACGTTCCCACATTTCGAAAAGGGTGTCTTCAAGGGCGTTAGTGGGGTGGTGAATTTCTGGCTTGGGTGCGTTGCTCCCGTTGGTCGTAGACTTGACCGATTGGCTTCAAGTCGGGACTTCTGGATGTCCACTCCATTCCTCTCATGTGATGTTCTTGCATCAATACCACGTTTTCTCCAAGTTGTCCCAAGTGAGGGGTCACATGTGCCACTTTATATCTTATCAATGTACCGTCCAGCAATTAAGGATCCATAGCGAATGATCAGGAAATCGGTGTTCATGTCAAGACATATGTCTGCCCACACCATAACAGATCCACCTCCAGAAGCAACGGTAGATTGTACAGCTGTCGGATGAAATAGCTCTCCACGTCTTCTCCAGATTCATAGACGACCATTTCAACGATATAACGCGAAACTGGTTCCATCCGAAAACAGCACGGGACGCCAGTGTCTTAACTGCCAGTGCAGATGATCTCCAACAAAATGCAGCCTCCTGCCACGATGTCGTCCATCTTGTGCAGGCACTTGGGCGGATCAGCGGGATATTACATCGAGCTCTCGAAGCTTGTTTCTGTCAGATTGGTCACTAACTTGTACTACAGAAGTCTGCTGTACGTCGACCTGCAGTGTTTGTGGTGGAACGTGGTGGTTTTGGAGAGCTTGTAGACGCACAAAGCAAACTTTCTTTGCGGTGGTTTTCCTTTGGTGGTCCGTACCAAGGCGTCTGGCAACAGTTTTAGGTTCCTGGAAACGATTCTACAGATACCAAATAGTATTATGAGCAACCCCAAGCATTCTGAAAATGTACCCCTGCGAGTAGCCTCCTTGCAGCAGTATTATAAGTACACGAGTGGCTTCATTCGACGACAACTGCTTTCCCCATTATCTACCTCTGTCCGCCATCAGCCACTAAACACTACACTTCACACAGACCAACCTTCACCGGGCGAGTTGGCCGTGCGCGTAGAGGCGCGCGGCTGTGAGCTTGCATCCGGGAGATCGTGGGTTCGAGCCCCACTGTCGGTAGCCCTGAAGATGGTTTTCCGTGGTTTCCCATTTTCACACTAGGCAAATGCTGGGGCTGTACCTTAATTAAGGCCACGGCCGCTTCCTTCCAACTCCTAGGCCTTTCCCATCCCATCGTCGCCACAAGACCTATCTGTGTCGGTGTGACGTAAAACAACTAGCAAAAAAAAAAAAAAAAAAAAAAAAAGACCAACCTTCGCATAAACTTTGAATTGAGGCACTCGTACGTAATCAACTGGCATTGGCATCTCCATTTAGCCAAGGAACTGAATTCTATGCAAAATACCGAAGGCTGCTAAAATATGCAGTAGGAAAGAGTCAAACTTCCTCACTGAAGGGTAAAACAGAAAATCAGAAAACATTACAAATTAATAGCAAAAGCAGATAAATTTAATACCCCTGTGGTAATGGATGCCACCTCCAGAAGCCCGGGTTCGATTTCCGGCTCTGGCACGAAATTTGAAAAGTGGCACTGAACCCATCATCCACAGTCATCAAAAGGAACGCCTAAACTTACTAGCCACTGCAGCCACGAGATACGTTGTTGGGAAAGGAGCATCCATTTTCGCATCCTTACTTGAGGAGCACCCTGTGTCTTCTTTATTTTTCGTATCCACGCGACAAGAGCTTTGAGGTTGGACAGAAATCTCTTTGGGCAGGAAATGAACCCAGATTTATACGAACCTAGGGTAGAATTTCGGATGAGTTCGAGTATACCCGTGGCTAATCCAGATGTAAATTAAAACTTGGATTGGTGCAGTGGAATGCCCAGTATATTGAAAGGAATTATCATATTATCAGTCCTTTTCTGGCCAAATATGGAAAGATTATGTGAGGCTATGGGAAGATTCGAAGCCACACGCGTATGTCGTCATAGTGGGAGAAAATTATTTATCCGACCCACGCTTCAGCATTTTTGACCTTTTAGAGGCAAATTAAAATTATGAAATTAGAAAATCCATAATCCTTGAATATTTCTCTTCATTATGGATACTAATAACAGAAATGAGACCCACGGAACGAAAACGTTGGCAAATGTTATGTCATATTGAAACAGAAATGAACCCAGTTTGGAGCTTCAAACTATGGGGTCGGAGATACAACTGGGGAGGATGACCAGTACCTCTCCCAGGCGGCCTCACCTGCTATGCTGAACAGGGGCCTTGTGGGGGGATGGGAAGTTTGGAAGGGACAGACAAGGAAGAGGGAAGGAAGCGGCCGGGGCCTTAAGTTAGGTACCATCCCGGCATTTGCCTGGAGGAGAAGTGGGAAACCACGGAAAACCACTTCCAGAATGGCTGAGGAGGGAATCGAACCCCCCTCTACTCAGTTGACCGCCCGAGGCTGAGTGGACCCCCAGCCCTCGTACCACTTTTCAAATTTCGTGGCAGAGCCGGGAATCAAACCCGGGCCTCTGGGGGTGGCAGCTAATCACGCTAACCACTACACCATAGAGGCGGACTTTGACTCTATCGTAATAATATATATATATATATATATTAGTAAGTTCTAATATACAAGTTTGAATTATAAGTACAATATAAAGTGAGAGGAGAATTTGTGATATGTTGTCCATGTGCAGTGAAATGATGGGGTAAGCGTCAAAAGCACAGGCGAACTGCCTCGCTTGATTTCGTCCACCGTTCAACGAACAAGGTTAGTAACACGAATTGTGTTATTTAAGTGTATTCTGCGTCGTTACGTTTCATAAAGAAATGGTCGAAGTTTCAGGTCGATATCTTGGTGTTTATTCGTGTGGGTTCTTTTTTGCTAAATAATTGAGCATTTTGTGAGACAAGATGGTGCTTGTGTGGTTATTGGCTACAGTTCATGGTTTTGTTGAGATATAGTGGGCAAAATAAAATATAAACAAATTTCGAGTGTTGGAAAAAAATCTTGTCAATATCAGTTAAACTTTTCATCACATCAAAATTGCAGTAGGGATTAGCGTCGTGCCATATTTTCTATGGGACAGTTAGAAGTTCGAGGAACTTGAAATATGCCATGATGTTAAATGTAATATATAAAGTTAATGTAGGTCATGTAAGGCCTTTCGAGAAGCTATCTGAGGTCGATTAGTGTTAAAGCTAATGGAATCGAATGTACAGAGCGCGAATCGCTGGAATATACAGTATATGAGAAAATAGGTAGAGTGGAATTTATGTTGATTATTCAGGCAGCTTCGATAAGAATGCCCCTGATATGATTTTGTAGTCCGGGAAGTAATGCCCCTTGGAAAAATGTAGTGGGATGCCAGAGGCAGTATTTATGTTACCTGTGGCTCGTATTCCGAGCGAAAATATTTTATGGCTCGAGAGAATATTGTAACTAACACTAGGCGATCTCAGATATTTAGATGTCACGAAATTTATTGGGATAATGAGGTCCGCCTCTGTGGTGTAGTGGTTAGTGTGATTAGCTGCCACGCCCGGAGGAACGGGTTCGATTCCCGGCTCTGCCACGAAATTTGAAAAGTAGTACGAGGGCTGGAACGGGGTCCACTCAGCCTCGGGAGGTCAACTGAGTAGAGGTGGGTTCGATTTCCACCTCAGCCATCCTGGAAGTGGTTTTCCGTGGTTTCCCACTTCTCCTCCAGGTAAATGCCGGGATGGTACCTAACTTAAGGCCACGGCCGCTTCCTTCCCTCTTCCTTGCCTATCCTTTCCAATATTCCCATCCCCCACCAAGGTCCCTGTTCAGCATAGCAGGTGAGGCCGCCTGGGCGAGGTACTGGTCATTCTCCCCAGTTGTATCCCCCGACCCAATGTCTCACGCTCCAGGACACTGCCCTGGCGGTAGAGGTGGGATCCCTCGCTGAGTTCGAGGGAAAAGCCAACCCTGGAGGGTAAGCAGATTAAGATTTTTTTTTTAAAAAAGAATAACTATCATCAAGTGGACGAGAGAAATACGGCTTGTTTCAAGGGGATTCCAATTGTATTATATGTCACCGGAGACAGGCCAGCAAGAACAAGTGTTCAGTTTTTTTTTTTACCCGCTTTACGTCTCACCGACACAGATAGGTCTTATGGGGACGATGGGAGAGAGAAGGCCTAGGAATGGGAAGGAAGCGGCCGTGCCCTTAATTAAGGTACAGCCCCAGCATCTGCCTGGTGTGAAAATGGGAAACCACGGAAAACCATCTTCAGGGCTGCCGACAGTGGGGTTCAAACCCACTATCTCCAGGATGCGAGCTCACAGCTGCGCGCTCCTAACCGCATGGCCAACTCGCCTGGTGAAAAAAATACAACTTGGATTTGCTGGAAAGTTCATGTTCTATTAATACAACGATCCTAGTCATAAGTACCGTATTGTTTAGATGTATCTGGCCGGACTGAGTGGCTCAGACGTTTGAGGCGCTGACCTTCTGACATCAACTTGGCAGGTTCGATCCTGGCTCGGTTCGGTGGTATCTGAAAGTGCTCAAATTCGTCAGGCCTCGTGTTCGTAGATTTCCTGGCACGTTAAAGAACTACTGTGGGGCTAAATTCCGGCACTTTGGCGTCTCCGAAAACCGTAAGAGTAGTTAATGGGACATAAAGCCAACAACATTAATTATTATTTGTCTCATTTGCTCTACAATTGCTTTAAAGTGCTCCATCCTCCACCACAAAGTCTAGATATTATGAACACGGTCGAACACCTATGGACTGAACTTAACGACAAGGTTCAATCTAGACCTACAAATTGAAAAGTAGTACTAAAAAGGTGACTTCTCGAAGAATGGAAAACAAATTCCTCAAAAAATAAATTAGTGCACAGCATGCCACGACGCTTGAAGGAGGTTATAAATCAATTGATAATATCGAAGCATTAAAGTGAAATTTGATAAGCCTTGTGTCCGAATAATTTTGTTGTCAGGAAATCTTTCTTTCTTAATCCGTTTACCCACCAGGCTTGGTTTTTCCCTCGGACTCAGCGAGGGATCCCACCTCCACCGCCTTAAGGGCAGTGTCCTGGAGCTTGGGACATTGGTTAGGGGGATACAACTGAGGAGGAGGACCGGCACCTCACCCAGGTGGTCTCATCTGCTCTGCTCATTAGGGGGCTGGTGTGGAGGATGGGAAGATTGGAAGGGATAGACAAGGAAGAGGGAAGGAAGCTGCCGTGCCTGGAGGAGAAGTGGGAAACCACGGAAAACCACTTCGAGGATGGCTGAGGTGGAAATTAACCCCTCTCTACTCAGTCGAACTCCCGAGGCTGAGTGGACGACGTTTGTCAGGAAATTATTGCTATTTGTTTTCAGATCTCGATTCTTACAGGAAATATTAAGTAACGTCTTTCTTTCTTTCTTTCTTTCTTTCTTAATCCGCTTACCCTCCAGGATTGGCTTTTCCCTCGGATTCAGCGAGGGATCCCACTTCTACCGCCTCATGGGCAGTGTCTGGAGCGTGAGACTTTGGGTCGGGGGATACAACTGGGAAAGACGACCAGTACCTCGCCAGGCGGCCTCACCTGTTATGCTGAACAGGGGCCTTGAGGGGGATGGGAAGATTGGAAGGGATGGACAAGGAAGAGGGAAGGAAGCGGCCGTGGCCTTAAGTTAGGTACCATCCCGGCATTTGCCTGGAGGACAAGTGGGAAACCACGGAAAACCACTTTCAGAATGACCGAGGAGGGAAATGAACACCCCTCTACTCAGTTGACCTCCTGAGGCTGAGTGGACCCCGTTTAAGCCCTCGTACCACTTTTCAAATTTCGTGGCAGAGCCGGGAATCGAACCCGGGCCTCCGGGGGTGGCAACTAATCACACTAACCACTACACCACAGAGGCGGACTTAGTTATTTCTTTTTACGTAATGGCTCTTAGTCTAAAGAAGCACAAACTGTTCATGACATATACTAAATGTTTATTTTATTTTAAAGCTCTATACGGATATATGGGCCGGCCTCGCGGCGTGAGTGTTGCATGCCCGCCTCCTACTCGGAGGCTGCGGGTTCGATTCCCGGCCAGGTCACGTATTTTTACCCGAATTTGAGGGCTGATTCGAGGTCCACTCAGCCTACGTGATTACAATTGAGGAGCCATTTAACGGTGAAATAGCGGCCCCGGTTTAGGAAGCCAGAATAACGTCCGTGAGGACCCGTCGTGTTAACCACACGACACCTCATAATTTGCAGGCCCTCAAGATGAGCAGCGGTCGCTTGGTAGGCCCAGGCCCTTCGGGGCTGTTGCGTCATGGGGTTTGGTTTCTGGATACTGATATACCGTATGAGAATGTCAGTATTAAATACCAAGTGTCCGAATAGTTTTCTAATGCCTTAGATGAAGTTTTAAGATTTTTTTTTTTTTTTGCTTTACGTCGCACCGACACAGATAGGTTTTATGGCGACGATGGGATAGGAAAGGCCTAGGAAGTGGAAGGAAGTGGCCGTGGCCTTAATTAAGGTACAGCCCCGGCATTTGCCTGGTGTGAAAATGGGAAACCACGGAAAACCATCTTCAGGGCTGCCTACAGTGGGGCTCGAACCCACTATCTCCCGATTACTGGATACTGGCCGCACTTAAGCGACTGCAGCTATCGAGCTCGGTGTTTTGAGTATTAAGACGAAGACAAACATTCAGTCCCCCAGTCAGAGGAAATAACTGTACGCAGTTAAATATCCCCTACTCTGGCGTGCCAGTGCGAAAGCAATGTCTCTGCTGTACCAAACACGAGGAAGTACTTTGTTGTCATGAGTCACCTCGACGCGTGACGCTGTATAAAACCAGCTGACGGCGTACTAATATACACAGCTGGCTGGTATTATCAGGGCTACATCTTTACAACGTTACTCACAGTTCGTAAGTCGCATGAAAACAAGTACATATGGTGTCAAGGTGAAGAGAAGACAAATAAAAACTGATGTGTTTGTGAAAAAGACTTAGCACATCCAAACGAGATCAAAATAGCATAACGTTTATTGAAGAGCATTGGCCTACCAAGATAACTGCCACCCAGCCAGATATCTTGTAATATGGGAGGCACATGTTCAGCCTGTCAACTGACTTAAGATTATTATTATTATTATTATTATTATTATTATTATTATTATTATTAGTTTGACTTCCCTGACAAAGTGCGCTGGCTCTCACATCGATAGTTCACCGATCGAGTTGGCCGTGCAGTAAGGGTAGCTCAGCTGTGGGATTGCATTCGGGGGATTGTGGGTTCGAACCCCACTATCGACAGCCCTGAAGATGGTTTTGCGTGGTTTCCCATTTTCTCACCAGTCAAATGCTGAGGATGTACTTGTAAGTAAGGCCACGGCTACTCCTTTCCCACCCCTAGCCCTTTCTTACCTCATCGTCGCGGTAAGACCTACCTGGGTCGGTGCGACGTAAACCAAATTGCAATATACAGTATATATCGATAGTTCGCCGGTTCACCTCATCCAGGAATGAAATACTTGGACGAGTCTGGAATCAAACATGGGATTCTGGATGGAAAAGACAGCAAGAAATAAGGGAAGAAAGATAATTGAATTGAATTTGTTGATAACTTACATGCCACTGAGGCTGAAAAACTCTGTGTGTAGCGTCTTCGTGTAATAATATGCAGGTTATGAGCACACTAACTAAATTTTTATAATATTAAAATACTAAATTAAACATTAAACTTTAAAATGACTTAGAATACAGATACCAAATCCAGTAAAATTAACACATACATTTTATAAGTAAGAAAATAAAACATTAAGCGTATTTTTATTTATATTACAATATTCTTAAGAATCTAAAGCTGGAGATGTGAGAAAACAATTTTCTAAGAGAGAGAAGGCGTGGTGGGGCTGCACCCAAACACAGGGATGGCTACCAAACACAAAATAATTATCAAATGAGTAAAATGATATTGTTTGTTATAGTAAAGCCATTCCTTTACAGTTTCAACTAAGTTAATTTCTAACTGCTAGTTTCATCAGTGCCCGCCTCTGTGGTGTAGGGGCTAATGCGATTAGCTGCCACCCCCGGAGGCCCGGCTCTGCCGCAAATTTTAGAAAGTGGTATGAGGGCTGGAACGTGGACCACTCAGCCTTGGGAGGTCAACTGAGCAGAAGGGGGGTTCGATTCCCACCTCACCCATCCTCGAAATGGTTTCCCGTGGTTCCTCCTATTCTCCTCCAGCAGATGGATGGTACCTAACTTAAGGCCACGGCCGCTTACTTCCCTCTTCCTTGTTTATCCCTTCCAATCTTCCCATGCTCCACGAGGTCCCTGTTCAGCATAGCGCGTGAGGCCTCCTGGACAAGGTACTGTTCCTGCTCACCAGTTGTATCCCCCGAACCAAAGTGTCATGCTCCCTGACACTGCCCTTGAGGCGGTAGAGGTGGAATCCCTCGCTGAGTCGAGGGAAAAACCAACCCTGAAGGGTAAACGGATTAAGAAGGAAAGAAAGCAAGAAAAAAAAAAGAAAGTAAGTTCTATCAGTCTGTCGAAACTAATTCATGACCGAGCTCGATAACTGCAGTCGCTTAAGTGCGGCCAGTATCCAGTAATAGGGAGATAGTAGGTTCGAACCCCACTGTCGGCAGCTCTGAAAATGGTTTTCCGTGGTTTCCCATTTTCACACCAGGCTGTACCTTATTTAAGGCCACGGCCGCTTCCTTCCCACTCCTAACCCTTTCCTGTCCCATCGTCGTCATAAGACCTATCTGTGTCGGTGCGACGTAAAGCAACTAGCAAAAGAAACTAATCCTGACTGACTGATTCATCATCGCCGAGCTTAAACTACTGGACATAAAGAGATGAAATTTTGGGGATATATTCATATTATGACGTAGGTGCTCGCTAAGAGAGGATTTTTGGATATTCCTTCGCTAAGGGGGTGAAAACGGGGGTGAAATTTTAAAATGAGTTGCTCTATATCTCAAAACTTTAAAAGTTTACAGATGTAAAAATTGGTATTTAGAATCTTCTTTAAAAATAAGGAGACACGTATTTTTTTGTTTTCAGAAAATCCCAATAGGAGGGGTGAAAAAGGGTGAAAATGGGGAAAAATGGGTAGAATGCCTTTAATCAGGATACCGGTACCTATATCTCAGAAACTGAAGATATTACAGACCTGAAAATTGGTACTTTTGACCTCTTTTAAAAATAAAGAAACACGTATTTTTTTGTTTTTGGAAAATCCAATTAATGGGGGGGTGAAAAGGGGGTGAATTTTTAAAATGAGTGAATCTATATCTCCAAACCTTTAAAGTTTGCAGATGTAAAAATTGGTATTTAGAACCTTCATTAAAAATAAAGGAACACGTATTTTTTTGTTTTCGGAAAATCGCAATAGGAGGAGTGAAAAGGGGCTAAAAAGTGGTTGAATGCCTTTAATGAGGCTACTTATATATCAGAAACTGAAGATATTACAGACCTGAAAATTGGTGTTTGGGATCTCCGTTAAAAATAAAGAAACACGTATTTTTTTGTTTCTGGAAAATCCAACTTAGGGGGGGGGGTGAAAAGGGAGTAATATTTTAAAATTAGTGTATCTATCTCAAAATGTTTAAAGGTTATATATGTGAAAATTGGTATTTAGAATCTCCTTTAAAAATAAATAAACACACGTATTTTTTCGTTTTTGGAAAATCCAAATATTGGGGGGTAAAAAGGGGGAGGGTAAATTTTTTAAAATGAGTGTGTATACATCTTAAAACTTTAAAATTTAGAGATGTAAAAATTGGTAGTTAGAATGTCCTCTAAAATTAAAGGAAAATGTATTTTTTGTTTCCTGTAAATCCCAATAGGAGGGGTGTAAAAGGGTGAAAAATGGGTTGAATGCCTTTAATGAGGATACATATATCTCAGAAACGAAAGATATTACAGAACTGAAAATTTGTATATGGGATCTCCTTTAAAAATAAAGAAACATGTATTTTTTAGTTTTGGAAAATCCAATTAATGGCGGTTAAACAGGAGTGACAAATTGGGTGAATTTTTGAAAGACTATATCTACAGAATATCTTGGAAACGTTAAATGTTACAGACGTAAAAAGTAGGTGTTTGTAATCTCCTGTAAATCTAAAGAAACATAGGTGATTTGTGATTTGTGTTTGGAAACTCCACTTAAGGGGAACTCAAAAGGGGTGAAATTTTAAAATGAGAATTTTTACAGTTTATCTCAAAAACTTAACATGTTACAGAAGTGAAAAATGGTTTTTTATCTCTATAAAACACAAAGAAACGTGCATTTTTAGCTTTCGGAAATACCACTTGGGTGGAGGGGGGGGGGTAAAAGTGACTGAAAATGGTGTTGAATTCTTTTAATTAGGCTACTGATATCTCAAAAATGAAGATGTTACAGACGTGAAATTTGATATTTGCAATCTGCTTTAAAAATAAAGAAACACGTATTCTCGGAAAATCCAATGAAGGGGGGGGGGTGAAAGAATTCAAAAAATTAATTGAATTAATTGAATGAGAATACATACATCTAATAAAAACTAAAGTTGTTACAGACGTGAAAATTCGTATTTGGATCTCCTTTAAAAACAAAGAAAAACGCGTTTTGGGGGGAAACCATCTTGGAGGGCGGGAGTGTAAAGGAGTTGAATTCCTTTCATGAGGACACATAAATCAGAAACTGAAGAAGTTAGAGTCGTGAAAATTGGTATTTAGAAGATCCTTTACTATTAAAGAAACAAGTATTTTTTGCGGGAAAATTCACTTAGGGGGGGGGGGGGGAGTAGTGTGAAATGAAGTTAAAAAAGTAAATTATTTTTATGGGGATGCTTATATCTCAAAACTGAAGGTAATAGACGTGAACATTGGTGTTTGAAATCTTCTTTAAACATAAGAAACAAGCCTTCTTTTAATTTTTTTGGGGCGGGGGGGTGCCGGTAAATAAACTTAACGGCGGTGGGGTGTAGAAGGAGGTGAGACCAATTGATTTTACTGTTCTTAATGTACTTATAAGGATCCTCGGCAGCGCGCCGGCCTCTCACAGCTGGGTTCCGTGGTTCAAATCCCATTCACTCCATGTGACATTCGTGCTGGACAAAACGGAGGCGGGACAGGTTTTTCTCCGGATACTCCGGTTTTCCTGTCATCATCCATTCCAGCAACACATAATAATAATAATAATAATAATAATAATAATAATAATAATGTTCCGGACCGTCGTCAAATGTGCGGACCGCGCTGGAAACGGCTCCTGGACGGGTAATGACTAAGAATGCAGTCCGGCCGCGGGTTCAGTGCCTTCTAGGCACCCAATATGACACCACGCCGGATCTGCTGAAGGATTTTATCCATATTAAAAATGATTATAGGAAAAGATGGCAAAGATTTACGGACCCATCTGACCGGGAGGAATACCTGAGCCTAGCCCGGGAAGTACGAAATCGATTGCTGGAAAAGAAGATTGAAAAATGGGAGGAAACATGCCGTAATCTAATAGAAAACGAGTCAGATCGGGAATTTTGGTGGGTTCTCGCAGAAAACGAGTCAGACCGCGAATTTCGGCGGATTATATATCTAAAACAATAAGCATTCAATTATAAATTTCAGTATAATACCGTAGCGAAGCACGGGTATCTTGCTAGTTCATGAATAAATAAAACATAGACAATACCTGAAAAAGAAAACATACAATATTAATCATTTCATTAGTTACTTAACAAGTAATTTAGGAATTTAAAGAACGAATACAAATATTCAAAAGTGTTTGATTAGATAGAAACGGAGTATGTCCTTTCAAGAACGAAACTTGCCATTCTACTTTAATTTTCTTTTTCAAGTATAATCTGTCATTACGTATTTTTACGGATTTTCTAAATTGTATTTATTCATAAATTAGTTCCGCCAGACTGAAGCGCCTTTCCAGTTATAAGATATAATATTTTATAATCGAAAATACTTCCTTCAGGAATTGCCGACTTGTTTTTACGTTGTTGCATTATCTGAAGAAAACAGCAAATGTGTTAACAGGCATCCTTATAATGTGCACTGAGGAACAAGTAGGTAATACGACCAGTATCTTGGTGTGAAGAGTACAATAGTACCGAGGTAGGTAATATGACCAGTATCTACATGTGAAGAGTACAACAGTACCGAGGTAGGTAATACGACCAGTATCTTGGTGTGAAGAGTACAATAGTACCGAGGTAGGTAATATGACCAGTATCTACATGTGAAGAGTACAATAGTACCGAGGTAGGTAATACGACCAGTATCTACATGTGAAGAGTACAATAGTACCGAGGTAGGTAATACGACCAGTATCTACATGTGAAGAGTACAATAGCACCGAGGTAGGTAATACGACCAGTATCTACATGTGAAGAGTACAATAGTACCGAGGTAGGTAATACGACCAGTATCTACATGTGAAGAGTACAATAGTACCGAGGTAGGTAATATGACCAGTATCTACATGTGAAGAGTACAATAGTACCGAGGTAGGTAATACGACCAGTATCTACATGTGAAGAGTACAATAGTACCGAGGTAGGTAATACGACCAGTATCTACATGTGAAGAGTACAATAGTACCGAGGTAGGTAATACGACCAGTATCTACATGTGAAGAGTACAATAGTACCGAGGTAGGTAATACGACCAGTATCTTGGTGTGAAGAGTACAATAGTACCGAGGTAGGTAATATGACCAGTATCTACATGTGAAGAGTACAACAGTACCGAGGTAGGTAATACGACCAGTATCTTGGTGTGAAGAGTACAATAGTACCGAGGTAGGTAATATGACCAGTATCTACATGTGAAGAGTACAATAGTACCGAGGTAGGTAATACGACCAGTATCTACATGTGAAGAGTACAATAGTACCGAGGTAGGTAATACGACCAGTATCTACATGTGAAGAGTACAATAGCACCGAGGTAGGTAATACGACCAGTATCTACATGTGAAGAGTACAATAGTACCGAGGTAGGTAATACGACCAGTATCTACATGTGAAGAGTACAATAGTACCGAGGTAGGTAATATGACCAGTATCTACATGTGAAGAGTACAATAGTACCGAGGTAGGTAATACGACCAGTATCTACATGTGAAGAGTACAATAGTACCGAGGTAGGTAATATGACCAGTATCTACATGTGAAGAGTACAATAGTACCGAGGTAGGTAATACGACCAGTATCTACATGTGAAGAGTACAATAGTACCGAGGTAGGTAATATGACCAGTATCTACATGTGAAGAGTACAATAGTACCGAGGTAGGTAATACGACCAGTATCTACATGTGAAGAGTACAATAGTACCGAGGTAGGTAATACGACCAGTATCTACATGTGAAGAGTACAATAGTACCGAGGTAGGTAATACGGCCAGTATCTACATGTGAAGAGTACAATAGTACCGAGGTAGGTAATACGACCAGTATCTAGGTGTGAAGAGTACAATAGTACCGAGGTAGGTAATACGACCAGTATCTAGGTGTGAAGAGTACAATAGTACCGAGGTAGGTAATACGACCAGTATCTAGGTGTGAAGAGTACAATAGTACCGAGGTAGGTAATACAACCAGTATCTAGGTGTGAAGAGTACAATAGTACCGAGGTAGGTAATACGACCAGTATCTAGGTGTGAAGAGTACAATAGTACCGAGGTAGGTAATACGGCCAGTATCTACATGTGAAGAGTACAATAGTACCGAGGTAGGTAATACGACCAGTATCTAGGTGTGAAGAGTACAATAGTACCGAGGTAGGTAATACGACCAGTATCTAGGTGTGAAGAGTACAATAGTACTGAGTAAGGTAAACCTTTCTTTGTTTTTCTTTACTTGGGGCGGGGGATACAACTTTGAGGGAGGGCCAGTAACTCGCCCAGGTGGCCTCACATTCTATGCTGAACAGGGGCGTGTGGGGGGAATGGGAATGTTGGAAGGGACAGACAAGGAAGAGGGAAGAAAGCGGCCGTGTCCTGTGAAAATAGGAAACCGCGGAAAATCATCTTCAGGGCTGCGGACTGTGGTGTTCGCACCCACTATTTTCCGAATGCAAGCTCACTACTGCGCGCCCCTATCAGTACGGCTAACTCGCTCTGTTAAACAGAAATGGTAATACGACTAGTATCTAACACATAATTACTCTTTACTGTAGTGTGCGGTTGAGCATGTCGCTGTTCGATACGCTTTAGAAAAGGCTATTGTGAACACATCGCCGAGTAGACTTCGGCTTCACAGCGGTTAGTTTTATAGCCCTAGAGCTCTGCATCCGAGAGGTGGAGGGGATCGTCCCCGTCGCCGGCTGTTGTAAGAATGGTTTTCCGTTGTTTTCCATTCTGCTGCATTAAGGCGAATGCCGGAACAGTTCCTATTTTAGGCTACGGTTCACACCCACCTCACCTTCTCCGCAAATCACATCACCGAATCAAATCTCCCTGGTCTGATAGACGGCGATACCCTTCAACCCACCCCGCTCGTCAAGAGAATTCTTCAACGATCATCTGAAGTGGGAATGGTCGAAAATCGCTGCCGAAACCGTATCAAACCCTGTAAGGTCCATGTCACAAATGTTTCAAGCAAATATAGATGCCCAGGGAATGAATACGCAGTACTGATTGTCAAACTGTATGTATTTGAGGACAGCGTTTCAACATGTATGAATATTAATTTTGCGGACAGAAAATTATGTTAATTTTATTTTGTTGTATAGGCTGCATAATTTCTATCCATCGGTGGTTCTTCACACTTCATTAAGAAATATGTTTCATGTACTAAGGCATCAAGTATTTGTGTTTTGATTAAAGATATGTGACAAGCCGCACTTGCAGTGTATGAATACTTATTTTACCCGCTGTAATTCCTCTGCAAGCGATCGATCGTCGTAATTTAGAGTTTTGGTTTGTAAATATCCCACCTGATCCATTTCACTGACACATCGCACACAAATAACAAGTGATCATTGTAAGTATCTGGGTGTTAATATAAGGAAAGATCTTCATTTGTGTAATCACATAGATGATATTGTGAATAAAGGATACAGATCTCTGCACATGGTTATGAGGGTGTTTACGGGTTGTAGTAAGGATGTAAAAGAGAGGGCATATAAGTCTCTGGTAAGACCCCAACTAGAGTATGGTTCCAGTGTATGGGACCCTCACCAGCATTACTGATTCAAGAACTGGAAAAAATCCAAAGAAAAGCAGTTCGATTTGTTCTGAGTGATTTTCGACAAAAGAGTAGCGTTACAAAAATGTTGCAAAGTGTGGGATGGGAAGACTTGGGAGAAAGGAGACGAGCTGCTCGACTAAGTGGTATGTTCGGAGCTGTCAGCGGATAGATGCCGTGGAATGACATTAGTAGACGAATACGTTTGAGTGGTGTCTTTAAAAGTAGGAAAGATCACAATATGAAGATAAAGTTGGAATTCAAGAGGACAAATTGTTAAATATTCGTTTATAGGAAGAGCAGGTAGGGATTGGAATAACTTACCAAGGGAGATGTTCAATAAATTTCCAATTTCTTTACAATACTTTAAGAAAAGGCTAGGAAAACAACAGATAGAGAATCTGCCACCTGGGCGACTGCCCTAAATGCCGATCGGGATTGATTGATTGATTGATTGATTGATTGATTGATTGATTGATTGATTGATTGATTGATTGATTGATTGATTGATTGATTGATTGATAGTAGTATTATACTATGTCATAATCCCCGAACAAGTTTTGATTTGTTGGCAATCCATACAATTTGGTTAGTTTCAAACAGAAAATCATATTTTCTAATCAAATTCCAGTCGTATATTGGAGTATAAAATCCCGGACACTACAATGGCTTGTAGAGTGACCTGGTTATGAACCAAAACGAACTCACATTACAGAACACATTCGTGCTGCACGTGTTTACGTACCTACATCATAGATGGTGCTACTAGTTCCTCGGAGTCGATTCCGGAATCGGGTACCCGATTCCCCAGGCATACGGAATCGACTCTTCGTGATTCCACTCGCAACCCATCACTAATGTCAACTATTGGCACTTTACAGACCACTAACTGTTACAGCAGATTAACTGAGACAAAGCATCCAAACTGTATGGACTTACACACCTCATACACCTCCAACGTCTCTCAGCCCCTTGAAGCGGGAGTTGCTGCCGTCCATGATGGCCCCACGACCTAGTGATTTTTGTAAGCTTCCCCTGTCGCACTGAAATTTTAGTGTAATCATTTAACTATTACCCTGTAAGGTGTTTATTTAGAGAGTACGGTTTTTCCATCCTTATCTTTGGTAGTGTATGACAGTTTAATATCCAACAGTGTAGAATTTTGGAACACTACTTCCTTCATATGCTCATTTAATTTTACATCTCTCATTACGTATCTCGTACATTGAGTGTTAATTTAACTTTAAAATTAAATGTGGCAAAAATAAGATATTTCATATAAACCCGTTCGCTATACAAAAAGGATAGAATTTCTAAAACCACTGCAATGCAACAGCCCTTCCGTCGGTCTTGTGGATTCGTTTTACAAAAATAGTTCTTGTCTTTATTGCTATATATAGGTATAATTTCGTGTATCTATTGCTTGCATGGCGCAGCCCTTGTAAGGCACACTCTACGACTAGGGTCTGCCGTGTATGGAAACTGCACAAACAGCCATTCTCCGAGCCAAGGAACTAACTCATTTAAGATCACAATCCTTTGAACTGGATGAAGATTGAATCCAGGGCCCGAGGACCGAACGCCAACACGCTGACCATTCAGCTAGTTGCTTTACGTCGCACCGACACATATAGGTGTTATGGCGACGATGGGACAGGAAAGACCTAGGAATGGGAAGGAAGCGGCCGTGGCCTTAATTGAGGTACAGCCCCAGCATTCGCCTGGTGTGAAAATGGGAAACCACCATCTTCAGGACTGCCGACAGTGGGATTCGAACCCACTATCTCCCAGATGCCAGCTCAAAGCCGCGGGCCCCTAACCGCACGGCCAACTCGCCCGGCGCACAGCTTTGTTTGTGTGAAGTCTGGTGACCTGCGTCTGTACTGATGTTTGATTGTAGTTAATCGTGACTTAAGATTGGAAAGGATGAGTCTGTCGCCTAAATGCCAAATACTCTATCCCACCATTCGTCTGGAAGGTCAGCATGAAAGCACGGAAGAAACAATCCTATGGTTGTATAGTATGGAATTTTAAACCCTTTCTCACATCTGATGGAAGAAGTGAACGAAATAAGAACTGATAAAACTCCACAAGAGCCTCCGTGGCTCAGACGGTAGCGCGCCGTCTCTCACCGCTGGGTTCCGTGGTTCAAATCCCGGTCACTCCATGTGAGATTTGTTCTGGACGAAGCGGAAGCGGGAGAGGTTTTTCTCCAGGCACTCCGGTTTTCCCTGTTATCTTTCGCTCTATCAACACTTTCCAGTATCATTTCATTTCATTTCATTTCATTTCATCTGTCAGTCCTTAATCGTTGCCCCAGAAGAGTGCGACAGGCTTCGGCAGCCGCTAGATGGCGGCTTCATTCATTCCATTCCTGACCCGGTCGAATGACGGGAAACAGGCTGTGGATTTTCATTTTTCAGTACTGCACAAGTTTCAGTTCGGATTAGGGTAGCTGAGTGATTCTTGAGATGATATCTTTTTGTGAAACAAATTATTTCATTAGATAAGAGAAGATTGAAGAAAAGCGGGATGCTCTTCTGCGATTAGCAGATTAGCCTGTTTAGTACCGTACATAATGGATTAAGACTTCCATCTTACGCTATAATATCTCACTACTCAATAGAATTTCATTAATCTTGGCCACCACGTTCTCTGAAACATGAGGTGATAACATGGTTACGTGACATGGAGATAAGCGATACCTAAAGCTGATTTGTTTGCTGGTGATAAGACCTTGCTTATTGAGTTCGCCCCAACTCATATACCATTTAAAGGCCGTTTTATGCTGAAAAGTAGCATATTAGCATGCATTACATTGTTTGTTCTATATTTTATTATAGGATCTATTGAAATCTTTGATCACCATGATCGTACACTGTTGTGTGTATCAGTCTACTAAAAGTGTTTGTAATTGCCGAATATTGGGCGTGTCAGTTTGATAGTTGCCCCGAAAAGTAGAATCAATTACTCCCCCTGCATTTTTTTTGTGACTGAGCGTTGACTATCTCGGGAGTTTATCATATTAAGAAGATGGTTTTCCGTGGTTTCCCATTTTCACACCAGGCAAATGCCGGGGCTGCATCTTAATGAGGGCCACGGCAGCTTCCTTCCAATTCCTAGGCCTTTCCTATCCCATCGTCGCCATAAGACATATCTGTGTCGGTGTGACGTAAAGCAAATAGCAATGTACTATGCTGGTGAAAAGAGGAAAGGGGTGTACATTTTTAGGACAGGTACTGGGGAGTTTTCTATGTTAAGGATCTGAACACCAACACGGCGAAATGAAGATTTTTGAGTTCTTCAAATTTCAGGAGGTAAAGTTGCTTGTAATAAGTCATAAGTAATAAGTGTGTCATAGCGCAAGGGAAATATAAATCTGAAGCAGGAATTCATAGTCATTTGTATCTTTCTAATATGTTCATTTGTCGCATCAATGAATACAGCATTATAGTAATAGCATATAGGAAGATCTACTGTTTTATAAGCTTGACTTTCATATTCAGTGGTAATGTATTTTGATGGTATTTCAGAGAATGGAGTGAGGCATATATTCTGTTACAGATACGAGTGAAATGTTCATCCCAATGTAGATTCTCATTTATATTGACACCTAGATTATTTACCGAACTTTCATAAGGAATTTCGGTACCAGATAGAGTGAGTGGAGGGATGTTTAAAGTCTTCGTCATGTTTATTAATTTCGATTATCCAACTATGGTGGCTTTTGTCTTGGAGAGACTTATTAATATAGAGTTTTCACTAGCTTATGATGATATATTCTGCTAGTCAGCATTCATTCTGTCAGCTGCTATGCGAATATCTTGTTATTTGCGATCGTATATATAAAGCTCATTAGCATATAAATGGTAATTGCAATATTTCAGTTTAGATGCTATGCCATGTGTGTACAAGAAAAAGCAATGGTCCAAGTACGGATCCTTGTGGTTCCCCGTAGATAAGTCTTATTCTTCATAACCACTCGTTGTCTGCGGTTAGTGAGGTAAGAGTTCAGTCTGATTGATATGAAGGAATTTTAATGTTGCCATCAATATGACTATATTAAGGCCCAGCTCGGCCACGGCATTTGCCTGGTGTGATAATGGGAAACCACGGAAAACCATATTCAGGGCTGCTGATAATGGGGTTCGAACGCACTATCTCCCGAATGCAAGCTTACAACTACACGTCTCGAACTCTGCAGCCAACTCGCTATGTCAATACTAAAGCGATGTTAGTAAGGAAGAAACCTAAGAGGACTGACCATGAGATCGGAAATACAGAGCCAAAACAGGTACATTATTCTGAGTATTGAACCCAAGATTTTGCTACTGGTTTAACGTAATACTAACACATCGAAAGTCTCCGGTGACGGAAGGATGCGAAATGACTAGGATTGGGAAGGTAGCGGCCGTGGCCTTGGTTTAAATAAGGTGAGAACACGGGAAAAACCGGAAAATCATCTTCAGTGTTGCCAGTGGTGAGATTCGAACCCACCCTCTTCCGAAAGTAAGTTCACAGCTACACACCCATAACCACGCGGCCAAACTCGTTCGGTAAATTCATTCTCCCAGGATGACACTATACAAAGTGAAATCGAACCAAGCTAATGTAGGAACTCGTATTCGCGATCAACGATATGTTTACACCAATGTGCTAAAAAAAGTAAACACGTGTCTTCCTCCCGAGGTGGTGCAGCTCTTTTCAGGAACACCCCCAGTGGAAGTGAGCTGCATGTACCATTTTAACCACATATCGGCCCTCCTGTCATTCTTAAATTTCTGGTAGTACCGGGAATCGAACTCGGATCCCCGATGACGGCAGCTAATAGTGCTAACCGTTACGCTACGGAGGCGGACACCACTCTGTTGTACGCGGGTGAAAGCAGGGTGATTTGATATATTATCCATACGTTGGAAGTATCATATATGAAAGCAGTGAGAATGATGGCTGACACTAACAAAATGGGGACAACGCCATTAGGACACTCACAAGTAGAGAGATGAGGGCTATGTTAGGAGTGAATTTGATGGATGAAGGTATGGGTATAAAGCTGCGGTGGTGGGATCACCTGAGGCGAATGGAAGAGTAGAGGTTACCTAAGGATGTCAGATGGTGGTGGTGGTGGTGATTATTATTTTAAGAGGAAGTACAGCTTGTCAACCATCCTCCTTTAACACTGATCAGTGAGGAAAATATTGAAGGGGTCCGACACATCAAAGAATGAAGGCATCGGCGAAAGAAAGAAGACAATGTCGATGTAGGGCATGGTAATACTAAACGATACTAAAGAGCCAGTTGTAATCAGGAGATTGTGGAGGCGTTTAGTTAATCGACGGAGGCTTGCAGACTGAACGCTGAAAGGCATACCAGTCTCTAACAGATAGACCTATATGACGTACTAATGTATGTAGCCTATGTATGTTTCTGACTTAAGAGGAGAGAGAAATACTATCTGCGCACTTTTTAGCGATAGATTTACACCCTAGTGCTGAATCGGTCGACTTCGGTTATCTTCGAGATTCATATTGGCAACCTTTGAAACACAAACTAAGAATCGCTTATGATCGCTGTGCGACATCTGGCGTACACTTTAAGCACTCGTACTGTTGTCGTTTACACAGGAAAGCCAAACTATAGAATTCAAGCTAGGAACACTTTTCGCATCGAGAAATGTTAGCCTATATAGTATTATATATTGTGTGTTCGACACAGTTGTTGGCGTAAGATAATAAAGGTTTAGAAAATTCATATCGATTCAATTCAGATTTCATTTCCATTCAGTTGGCAGTATTACCGGAACCGGCAGTGCTCGCTCCTTACTCCTCAACCCAGTACAAAAATCTATCACTAAAAAGTGCGCGTACAGTATAAACACTAACTTTCTAAGTGTGGTACAAGAAATAAGTATATATATTCTTTGAATATTCATCCATTAGGATTTTGGTTGTATAAAACGGATGCTTGTTCAGCATCATCATCATCATCATCTGTTTACCCTCCAGGTTCGGCTTTTCCCTCGGACTCAGCGAGGGATCCCACCTCTACCGCCTCAAGGGCAGTGTCCTGGAGCTTCAGACTCTTGGTCGGGGGTTACAACTGGGGAGAATGACCAGTACCTCGCCCAGGCGGCCTCACCTGCTATGCTGAACAGGGGCCTTGTGGAGGGATGGGAAGATTTGGAAGGGATAGACTAGGAAGAGGGAAGGAAGCGGCCGGGGCCTTAAGTTAGGTACCATCCCGGCATTCGCCTGGAGGAGAAGTGGGAAACCACGGAAAACCACTTCGAGGATGGCTGAGGTGGGAATCGAACCCACCTCTACTCAGTTGACCTCCCGAGGCTGAGTTGACCCCGTTCCAGCCCTCGTACCACTTTTCAAATTTTCGTGGCAGAGCCGGGAATCGAACCCGGACCTCCGGGGGTGGCAGCTAATCACGCTAACCACTACACCACAGAGGCGGACTGGATGCTTGTTAACTGTTTTATTTTTAAATATACAAGTTATCATTATAGAAGATAAATGAGTTTACTTTATCCTATAAGCTAGTGGTATAAATACGAGTTCAGTTCAACACACATCTCGGTTATCTCCTTATCATGCTTTGTGATAAATGATTTACTGCAGTCCGTCGTCTTCATTAAAATCTGCTATTGAAGTACTGAGTACGTTATGGTCCGCAAGTCTGTGGGAACACGTGCTTTCTTTCCTCCTCGGAGAGGAAATGCGTTTGATTATAATTCTTAATGTTCCTTACACATTCATACAGTCCAAACCATGGTTTCGAACATTGCATGCGAAATATTAACTTCTAGTCCATTAGAGGAACGCCAGCAGCCAAATTTTTACAACAATTGATAACTCTTAATTCTATTGTTTAAGCCGCTCGCGGGCTTCTGTGTCTGATCGAGGAGTTCATTATCCCATTAAAAATTGATTATATTTTCCACTGGTAGAAATATCAATATTTATGACAATTTGAATCCTGAAAGGATACATAATTTGCACTATCCACCAAAGACATTTTGAGAATTTATTGTTCATATTTTTGGTATGCCCATAGTCCTTTTAAAAATTAATGTGTCACTGCTAATTTTGAACCACTCATGAATCCATGCTGTATACAAAACAAATTATGTTCAAGATATTTATCTGTTCTACGACACTCAATATCTCACAAGCAGTCCTGTATCCGTCGTTGAGGGTTAGATTTATAATTGCAGCAGTGATGCCATCAAATGGCAGCAGAAGAGACAAAGCACACCTCCGCTAACAACAGCAGTCTGCCAGTGAAATATTGGGAGTTTAGAACATTGCAGGTATTTGACACCCCAAAACAGGCAACATTAAATAAAAGAACACATTTAAATCAATAAGAGTAATAATCAAATGACGAGACAACAGTTATAACCATCGCAAGTTTCGGAAACACACGTTGCTAGATATAAAACAAACAGGATTACGAACATGACAACTAGTGAAGGATGTCGGAAATAGGGCTGGGATCCCTAAGAGGATGGAGTATTACTTGACGTTGTAGGGAAAGAAACGTGAACGCGGTTACCCTTCAGTCCACATTTACTGAAAAATTAAAAGAAGGCTTAACATAAAAACAGAACAACAGCGAATTAAAACAAAGGTAACATGGGCAATAAAGGTGTAACAAAGAATAATGTAAATGAACCACGAGGTTCGTATTCATGACTTTTCAGAAAACACAAATTTAACATTACAGGAATCTGTGCTGCCACACATCAATCACTAAAAACATTTTTACCTTTCTTTTCTTTAAAGGCGTATTTAACCAGAAAACACAAAACTCTTCACACAAGTGCATGATGAAACGTAACCGGCACTATCGTAATTACAGACGGTAATATTTTAAGGTTATATTAAAGAAAATGAAATCAACTATACAACTTGATTTACAAGGAAAATGAAAACAACGAGAATTTAAAACTTAATGCAGAGGCCTTTGGAGTTGCCGCCTTTCCTAAAACGCTTCAGTGAAAGACGCATAGCTCCAACTCGCGTGCATTAAATCAGAACTGATTTACGGGAGGCAATCCCGGAGGAAAATTAGTTTTACATGTAAACAACCAAATATGTTAATTAAATGAAAAGGGGATGCCTCCAAAATCAAAAGGATATGCCTAGCTGTAGAGCAAATGTATTGCCAAGAAAGGTAGCGAATGCCAAGGTCTATATCACCAACTACGCAGCGTATGAGGGTGCAGCCAAATTGTGAACAGATGTTGGGTTCTGACTGTGAGAGGGAGGTCGAGAATCCCCCGCGGCATGGCCTCACCAAGCGGAAAATATTTGAAGAAGCTTTTGAGATTGTGATCAAACCTACGATGCGATCAGAATGAAAATCGATCAGTAAAAGGAAGAATATTCAAACTTTAATGTGATACCTCAACCAATGTCGAGAACCCCTTATTAGCTGACCCACGTTTGGCAAGGGGGCGCGGTTCGCCCCTTCTCCTGCGCCCGGCCGGTTCATCTATAAAACGAAAGAGCTTTGAGGCCGATTAACCAGTCTTTGTTCAGTCTATGTCCAGTCTTTATGCAGTCTTTATTCAATCGTCAGTCTTTATTCAGTGTCCAATATTCATGCAGTCTTTATTTAGTGTGCAGTTGTGAATCAGTGATCAGTCGTGATTCGTTGTGAACTCAAACATACTCTCACTGATTTCTTCATAATGTGTGGTGTAAATACAATTTGCCTCTAGTGAATTTGTAAGCACAGTAGTAATATTGATCTGTGCAGATTACGTGTCGAGACGTCAGGGAGCTGTGTATTTATTTACCCTTGTGAAGTTTAATGCTATGTGTGAAACCACATCAAGTGAGTGAAGTGAACGCAGTTCGCCTCTGTTATAGTATGCACGAAATGTAACTAAACGATAGGTCAGACAAAGAGAGGAAAGTGTTATAGGAGAATTTATAACTTCGTGATAGCAAATTCAGGAAGCGAATTGGGTGAAAGAATGAGCAGCTTATTTACGATGTTAACAGTACGGGCAGCGTCTGCTAGATACCTTAAAATGCAGTGAGTGTTCTGTCTTACAATTAGCCAGTGCCGTAAATTAGGCGAACGTAATATCATTAACACGTTAAGTGTTCAGCTAATTATACATTCTGTATCCAGTGACTGTGACCAGGTGAACGTGTGTTGCTTCGGGACCTAGATTGCTGTTAATAATCGAGATAAGCAAATGAGAGGGGATCGGTAACGGGCTACAGGACAATACCGCTACTGGGCTAGTGTACTCGAGTCTATGAGTAGTTCTAGTCGCAACGAGTTACAATGTGTGACATAAAATTAACGAATTTATAACCAATCAATTTCCTCATTTGGATATTTGAACCAGCAAGATCGTAGGATCCGGAAGGAGTCTTCGAGCAGTTTGCCTTGTGTTCATTCCAACGCAGCAGAGAACTTCTAGATTTTCCGACGCGGGTTGAAGATGCAGCCAACATGAACGTGATCCAGAAGCAGATGAACCTAGGACTCCACACCATTGAAGCCATCACGATGACAGCCTAAAACCCCATGGTTGTACCCGCCTGATGACAGCTGATCGCAATGCTGAAGAGATGAGTACATTTCCAAATTTTGGCATGAAAAAGTCGTATTACACTATAGCTGTAAATAATGAATTTATGCATGTAAATAATTCATAATTCAGATAACTGTTACGCTGTTTCAAAGGGATGGTAGTTATTTCTTTTGTTTATTATATTCTTATAGGGGCATTTTCTTCATGGTTTGGGTAGCCATTTATTTCATTTATGATCAGGAAAATGCAGTGCTTGATGTATAGCACTAATTACGTGTAAAGTGCTGCAACGTAAAGGGGTTAATGTTCAGTAGGATGTTTTCCAGCCATCATCAATTTATAAGTCAATATGAGTCGTAAAATGTTCTTGCACTTACAATTTCACTACAACGTTGCACTTCACACATAATGTAGGAAAACCCTACAACCTGTAAATTTAAGATTGCTGATCAAGATGATGGAGATAGGTGTTATTTAGATCGCGAGTGCTATAGTGAATTTTAGACCCGAAGGTTAGAGTCTTCTCTATAAAGACGCATGTGTTTGAGATATCGGGGAGGAGAGCGGAGCTTACCTCGCAGGTTATTGTCCTGAATGCTGAGATTGTAGACGAAAATGTAACTCTCCCCAAATGATTGTGTGTTAAGTGCGATGTGGAATGCCGCACGAGGATAATGGTATTGAGGCTAGGTAAGGGCCAGAATATGACATTGATGCTGATAGCATCCGGAGAATTAAAGAAGAGAAGTACTCTTCCGCGGGAATAATAATAATAAAAATAGAAACGGAACTGCTCCGTTGTGTCTGGGAAATGAAAAGTGAGAGCGACCACAGCGGGCGCGCCTGACAGATTTATGGCTTTGTTGACGAGTGGAACAGCCTGAGCGAAATCTGCCTTACCGCTACTTGGAACATGTATGCGAGCTGTTCACTCTGCCTCTTACGGTGTAACACTCACATGCAAAAATTCAGAGATTACCATCGTCGAGTAGACTCGAGATTTCATTAGATGAGAGAACTCCTCCCATTTTCTGTTTGTATTTAATTAGTCCGATGTAGGGATTTTCAGGGAATGCACCCCAGAGGATCGTGGGTTCAATCCCATGTGGCAGTGATGGCTATGATCACTGTTAGTGACCGTAGATGGGCCATACCATTCATTAGCTTTCTTGTAAATATAAAGTGTATTATTCCCTGTCTTTTCTTTTCAGAGAGTGTTGATATTTGTGTCGTCTATTGTGTTTCATATTGGTTCGCTAAATGTGTTGCCCCACAGGAAGCAACGTTGTTTTGAAATATGTATTGTCAAATATTGCTTATTAATATCCTGGTGAAACAAGCGTTTTGTATAATTCAATACGAAATAACATATTCAAATAGAAGGTAATGTTGTGATACGACTTTCACATGTCTAGGAAGTGCGCTCAAGAAAGCTTTGTTGTACACCTCAATCACAATGATATTAGGACATCATAAATATTAATTTGTAATATGTAAAATCATGATGTAAGAATAATGAACCGTAGCGAGATATGCCTTCATTTAGTGGTATTTGATTAGTTTATCACAGTGTGTTACATAATATCTATCTGCGAGTGTTAATTAGTCCGAAAGGGGACGCCCTTTCGACATTATGAAATTATGAAGTGAAAAATGCGGAATCAGGTATAGACTGACAGACATTACTGTAATTTGCTCATCTTAAGTCAGACATATATTTCCTTTTTATGTGTACATTTCATGGCATATCTTTCGCATAGAATTTAACATGTGTTTCTCAGTTTATTAAATTTGTGTTGTACAGTATGGAAACCATTCTTCTCCTTTAGTAGTGATGTCGCATTCCTCTCATAATTAAACTCCCCTACTTTATAGATATTTAGTTTATTGCCCACTTTTCCGGAAAGACCGTTGACCCATATGCTCCCGAGCTTAACCGTGCACACTACTTAAGTAGGGGTGATGGGACTTCGGGTTATTCCCGAAGGTCTCATCTAAAATAATCCATTCAGCCATCGCATTTGAGAATTATAATAAATCATTATGCACTGGAACCCTGGACAGGTGCACTACGTAAATAATAATAACAATAACAGACGTAAACAACTTCATAGCCACACATCACAAGTCATAATAACAATAACACCTACTAACAGAGCTCGATATTTTCACAATTTACCCATGGGTTTAGAGAATTGCTTCCATGTTATACTAGTCCATTGCACTTACATCAAGAGTCTTGTGGACTTCTCTTCAGTTTCATTTACTTCTCTCTTCGTCCGACTCGTTGGCTGAACGGTCAGCGTACTGGCCTTCGGTTCAGAGGGTCCCGGGTTCGATTCCCGACCGGGTCGGGGATTTTAACCTTAATTGGTTGATTCCAATGGCACGGGGGCTGGGTGTGTGTGCTGTCTTCATCATCATTTCATCCTCATCACGACGCGCAGGTCACCTACGGGTGTCAAATAGAAAGACCTGCACCTGGCGAGCCGAACCCGTCCTGGGATATCCCGGCACTAAAAGCCATACGACTTCTCTCTTCGTTTTCTTTATTAAAAAAATGCCTGATCTGGAATGCACAACAATAGAAAACAACGATTTTAATAAGATGACATGACAAGATGAGTTTCAGAGAACATGCTTGCCACTGGAATAATATTCTCAACCAGCCGCATCGTGCGCAGTTACTGACCTGGATTAGGGCATTCAGCATCTGTCAACTGATATTTTAACTGTAAAATATATCGAACATTTTACAAAATGTATAAGAGTGCCAGTAATGAAATAATCTACACATCTTTATTACGCTTAAAACCATACGAAGACCCTTCAATACCTCGTTTCTTAAATTTTCCACTTCTTAAGCGGGGTATCGAACCCGCGTCCACCCGGGTGAACCAACCACGCCTTTACCACCTTGACCAGGCAAATAGGCTATTTTTTTGCTATTGGCTTTACGTCGCACTGACACAGATAGGTCTTATGGCGACGATGGGACAGGAAAGGGCTAGGAATGGGAAGGAAGCGGCCATGGCCTTAATTAAGGTACAGTCCCAGCATTTTCCTGGTGTGAAAATGGGAAACCGTGGAAAACCATCCTCAGGGCTGCCGACAGTGGGCTTCGAACTCACTATCTCCCGAATACTCTATAAACAGGCTGTATTATAGCAAGGATTATTGACATTGGTACTGACTGCTTCACAAAGAAGAAAGAGGAGGAAAAAACGAAAGGGAAGGAACAAGGTTAAAGTGTGTAAACTAAGTGATCCAGATACAGGGATTCAGTATCAAGATTCTATCCCAAGAAGAGCAGAGATTCGACAAATTTAGTAACAGAAGATCTGGAGGAAGCCTAGGTGAATTTTTGGACCATTCTGGTAAGGGTGGCGAAGGAAAGCTATGGAACGTCAAGATTTGCACAAAGGAAGAAACAATAGTATGGTGGAATGACTCCACGGAAACTGAGGTTAAAAATAAGAAGGCACTATGTAAGAAATACCTGGGAACAGGGATGTGTGAGGACTCTGGAGCATATAAGGGTGAGAGGATTGCCGCAGTTTAAGTTGCCGTACACTTTTGAACTGTCCTGTACATTGCTACAGGAGTTTCGAAGGTCTATTGTCATCACTGATTGATCAGGCAAGACTCAGGATACACTCACACTTTTACGTAAGTGAGATAACATCCGCTTCAGAGAATCGGACACACCTATACACACAATGATAAAATGATATATGAGGTACATGTAATCAATTTTGAAAAGTAAACTTTTCTGATAAGGTATCAGCACATAAGGCTTCGTGTGTATGATCGGCCAGTAACTACAGTATACGCGTCTTTTCTAGGGAACGACCTGTACTATTTATAGTCACTTTTCGAATTGGAGGTGATGTCATGTCGGGGACGTAAAAAGGATCATAACTGCTGGTTTAATGAGGCAGACGAACACTAAGAACACATTAAAATAACATGTTATTTCATGCAAAAGTCATATCCAAAGTAGGCCTAAATACTTGGGATGCCGCGCTGGGTAGCTCAGGCGGAAGAGCGCTGGAAATTGGCGGGTTCGATCCCGGCTCAGTGCGGTGCTCAAATACGTCAGCCTCGTGTTGGTAGATTTACTAGCACGTTAAAAATCTCCTCACCGAGCTCGATAGCTGCAGTCGCTTAAGTGCGGCCAGTATCCAGTACCCGGGAGATAGTGGATTTATTTATTTATTTATTTATTTATTTATTTATTTATTTATTTATTTATTTATTTATTTATTTATTTATTTATTTATTTATTACTTTCTGTACATGGCAGCCTCAGACTATGAAGCCTGCTATTATGCCAATAAACCTGCATAAACATAATATATTGAGCATTATAACTACTTACAATTAAAAGTAAATTTAGTATAATTTAAAGTTAACGTAAAACGTAATTTAACTCAAATTTATATTTAAAGTAAAGCAAATGGCAAAAAAGTAGCCGGGAGAGAATTCCAAGAACGTATGCTCCCCTGTATAAATGAGTTGTTATACGTACTAGCGTAGTGGTTGGGGATGGACAGCAGGGATCGTATTGATGTAATGAACCGAGCACACGTTGACAAATTTTTGTTACGTGCTCTGACCCACTCAAATACTTATCAAAAATTATTCCAATGTTCTTAACGGAGTCTTTCGATGTTACAGGTGTTACATTGATCTTGATAACCTTCTAATTTGGCATGCGCTTTTTTAGATCCTATTATGATTGTTCCAGGGTTACCCGTGGAGCAGAAGGAGGTTAAAGAAGGTGCTGGGGTGAATGGGTCTATCTACAATATCAAAAATTGAGTTAAAACTTTAAAAGGTTATATTTATTTTCCAAAAACAAACTTAACAATATTTTTCACTGAGTGAACATGACAATATATCAGGTACAAGATAACAAGACTAGGAAAATCCAAGATTCAGAACTTTAACAATTTTGGGCTTCAAGCCCATATTTTACAGTGTCAGAGATACCGGGTTCAGTATACAGAACTTCAATTAAAATAAGAAATCCTTTAGTTACGGGCAGAAATCCCCCAATTCAAGAGCACTTGCTCCCTCAATGACAAATATCAAACCTTCCAAACGCACCCTTCACAATTACAAACAACGAAAAGAGCAAACATGCTCTCCATTTCTTACAGCCTGCTCAAGGCATTATTACCTCAAAAGTTACACTCTCAGAATTACAAATAGCAAGGTTTAATACAGGGGTATCTAGTACCCAAATTACAGGGCCTTTACGAAAAAGGACAGGTTAAAAAAAAACCGCCCGAACACAAAATGAAAAGAGGCGTACGCTTGCACTCCTAGATAATGAAGAATAAAATCCTAACAGGGCTCTTGGCCCAGAGATGCAGGGGATAATCCCAAGCTACTGAGGTGACACGAATAAAGGTTCAATTAACGCATTACGGAAAGGAAGAAAAATAGTTAAAAAACGTAGTCACCTGAAACCAAGATGAAGGGGAGCTCGAGAGGGTACATCACTCTCTATCCCCGGTTTACATTTAAAGATGTTATGAAATCTTTACATTAGCCGGAAGAAAGTTACATTTTAGAAAAGTAGGTTACATAACTAAAGATTCGGACCTTCCCCTCGAGTTAAGCTGCGGAGGTAGCTACAACAAGAAAGATGTAATTTATGTGGCCATTACCTTATAGATGTTCTGTTGCCGACGAAAGAGGCCGCCTGCCTCCTGCGTAGACACACACACACTCAGATAGACGACGATCAATTGGCCAATAAACGTGAAAAGCAGCAGTTTATAAACCCTCAGGGAAGGTTCGAGATCATTCAAGACTAAACCAGCCATACCCTCTCAATTTAATTGGTTAATCTCAAAGTTACACTCCGAATCGAACAAGAAGCCTGCGATAGGTTGAAAATTAACCGCAGAAATTTTTGATTGGCCAGATTCAAAACTGGCGGAAAGAAAAACGGAGGGTTGCCAACCCAAAAATAAATGAACATAGATCAGTTATGGAAAACCTAAGAATACTCAACTTCTTTAAGCCCGGCTGAGTGGCTCAGACGGTTAAGGCGCTGGCCTTTTGACCCCAACTTGGCAGGTTCGATCCTGGCTCAGTCTGGTGGTATTTGAAGGTGCTCAAATACGTCAGCCTCGTGTCGGTAGATTTACTGGCGCGTAAAAGAACTCCTGCGGGACCAAATTCTGGTACCTCGGCGTCTCCAAAAACCATAAAAGAGTAGTTAGTGGGACGTAAAACAAATAACATTATTATTATTATTATTATTATTATTATTATTATTATTATTATTACACTTCTTTAAGTTATAAGTTCTTACACCTTGCACCAGGGATGCACCCTGGTAATGTCATCTGTGGAAAAATGCCCGAACGTCTTGATGTATATCAAAACAAAACAAGTTTAGGAAACTGCACAATAACAAAATTACTTAATATTTCAGTGGAGACAACTTCTGATTAATGTTCCAACTTGTTGTGTTATTAGTTTCACTTTTGATTGATAGAGAAGTTCCTTTAGATGTTAATTTTGAATGCGCGGCGTTGATGTGTACCTCCCGGTACAGCCCTCCCCCCTCCCCCAAATATCCTTCCTTGGGGTGACGCAGAAGAATTTTAAGAAAACATTTCCAGTTGAAGAAAACTTCTAAGTTTTTTCGGAAGTTGATTTGTAGAATAAATTATTAAATGCAGATTTAGATTGTCCTTGTTGTTGTAGCGGTTGAATACATTTTGATAGATTTGACGGCAAGACCTGGCGCCGCTGCCGATACCCAGTTGAGGTCGCCTGGACCCCTCAAGTACTCTCCCGCTACTATGAGAGGGGTAGACGTGGTGATGGTCGCCACAGATAAGTATATGTACAGTCCCCAGATAAGTTGGCGGTAGGGTCACCGCACTTCAGCCTTTGCCGGGAGATGGACTCCGGCGCGCCGTTCACAAGGATTATTCACGGGAGTGGAGTGGGCCCTTACCCCACTTCTGTTTTTCTCACCAGGTGTTACAGTACGGCGGCGAATGTCTGAGGGGGCACTGAAACAGTAAGATCTAGGCGACAGAGAAGTGTTGTTGCTAGAGTTAGGAGAGTACGATTTTTTATTTGAGAGGCAGAGGTGCGGGCGGCGTGGAAAGTGCTTGTTTGTTAATAGTGCGTGGATGCAGGAGACGGGGGCTTGGTAATGGCCACCAGGGATTGACAGCACGCAAAACAGGGGGGAAGATCGTACATACAGATCATATACCAAATTTAATAACATAATTGGGGCAGAAGGCCTCGAATAATAAAAGAATATAACCTTCAAACTCCTGCTAAATTTAATGGCTAACGAATATAAGAAAACCAATTATACAGGTTTCACCTGGAAGAGATGGACTCTAAAGATCCTCTCTGTGGCTGGATTACTTACTAATAAGGTAACTGGTGTCATAAAATCTAAAATGACGCACGGCCCATGGAATCTGGGGACAAGCTTGCCCGCAGGAACAAAATTCCTAACCATGACTTGATCTCCAACTTTTAAATTGGTGGGCCTACGTCCACGATCATATCTTTCCCTAACCTTTTCATGAGAAACCTTCAGGTTGTGCTTAGCCTTCTTCCATAGATCCCTAATATTATCGGGATCTATTGTCTGTGGTAAAACCTCATTAAGTGACCAAATGTGTCCGAGTCGTTGGCTGAACGGTCAGCGTACTGGCCTTTGGTTCAGAGGGTCCCGGGTTCGATTCCCGGCCGGGTCGGGGATTTTAACCATAATTGGTTTATTCCAATGGCACGGGGGCTGGGTGTGTGTGTTGTCTTCCTCATCATTTCATCCTCATCACGACGCGCAGGTCGCCTACGGGAGTCAAATAGAAAGACCTGCACCTGGCGAGCCGAACCCGTCCTGGGATATCCCGGCAATAAAAACCATACGACATTTCATTTCAGTGACCAAAGGTTAGAGAGCGGCGTGTTAGGAACAAATTTAAACATAAGAGAAGCTGGTGTGAACTTATGGGACTCATGACCGCCGTATTTAAAGAAAAGGCCAACCGATGCAGGGACGTATCCCACCTGGAATGATCTTCATGATGAAATGCGATGAGAGCTGATCTAAGATTACGATTGGCCCGCTCAGCTAGAGATGGTTGAGGATAATACGCCGATGTAGTTACATGTGATATAGACAGATCAAAACAGAATTTGCGGGATAAGTTGGATGTGAATGCCTTAGCAATATCAGAAACTATATATTGGCAGGGGCCAAAAGAAGCAAATATAGTTTTTAAACAAGAAATGGTGGACTGAGCGGTTGCCAGATTAGTCGCAAATAACCAAGAAAATCTCGTGAAACCATCTACACACACAAGAATCTATTTGTTGGCGTTACCCTTTGATTGGGGGAAGGGTCCGACGTAGTCTATTTATAGGCACTCCATGGGGCGCGACGCTTGATGAGAAGATAATAGACCAAGCTTAGTGGACAAGGTTCGCTTACTAAGCAAGCAAGATTTACAAGCTTTTACCAGTTCACGAATTTCGCTGTCCATACCTTCCCAAATGAACATCTCTAGGATCTTTTCCCGAGTTTTGAAAATGCATAAATGCCCCCCTAATGGGGTATCATGATAGTACTTGGAGATCATAGGCACAAGAACAGCTGGAACTACTATTTTCATCTTTTGATCATGCCTCGACGGGCAACACAAAACCCAGTTCTTCAACGCTTAAGGGACGACATGTTACCCAGAAGAAAGGGTTTAAATAATAGGGGCCAGCACAGGATCTTCACGTTGATATTTTTCAATATCCCTAAAAAACATGGGGGCATCAGTTAGAATAGCATGTGCGTGGGAAGAGAAGAACTATTTTCCTGTTCGGTGGTCTGCACATCATGAGAAAACATGCGGCTTAGTCCACCCGCAACAACATTTTCAGATCCTCTAATATGTCTCACATCAAACTGGAAAGCAAAAATCCTGATGGACCAACGGGCTATACGTCCAGTACGACGCGGCCTAGCTAATACCCAACTTAAGGCTTGTTTGTCAGTTTCCAGGTCGAACTTGCCATGTTCCAAATAGAGTCGGAACTTCTCTAGCGCAAATACATCCAAACCCTCAAGTTCATAGATGGAATATTTGGCCTCTTGGGCCGATAATGTCCTAGACCCATAGTAAATGGGTTGCCTTCCGAGTTCAGTTTCCTGAAGAAGCACAGCAGCCACCGCCGATGACGAGGCGTCGGTTTGAACGATGAATTTCTTCGAAAAATCAGGCAGAGCAAGGACAGGGGCGCTGCAGAGTGCTAATTACAGGTCTTGAAAAGCGGCTTGTTGAGAAGGCCCCCATTCAAATTTGACGTCTTTCCTACGGAGTAAGTTCAAGGGCGCCGCTCTGTTAGCGGAGTTTGGAATAAATTTTCTGAAGAAATTCACCATGCCGATGAACCTGGCAATACCTTTGATATCCTTAGGGGTTTCGAAATTACGAATGGCCTGTGTTCTAGAATGATCAATAGAAACCCCATCGGGTGACACAATATGCCCTAGGAATGACATGGAAGGTTTAGCAAAGGCGACCTTAGATAACTTCACAGTCAACCCGGCCTTACGAAGGCGATTGAGTACTTCCTTTAGATGATCTAGATGTTCCTCGAAGGTCTCAGAAAACACATCATCAAGATAGTGATACAAGTATTCAAACTTGATGTCGGAAAAGACCCTATCTAGCTGTCTAGTGGGAACGGCTGCCCCCGTGGGGTGCTCGAAAGGCACGCGGTTGTATTCATACAAGTTCCAATCCGTGGCAAAAGCTGTTAGATGTTTCGATTCTTCAGCTAGAGGGATCTGATTGTACGCCTGATTGAGATCAAGGATGGTGAAGAACTTAGCTTTCCGAAACCATGCAAAACAAGAGTGAAGGTCAGGAAGAGGCACAGATTGTAACACGACCTTCCGATTTAAAGCCCTATAGTCAATCACAAGCCTGAAGCCACCTTGGGGTTTCGGCACCAGAAAAATGGGCGATGAATAAGCCGACTTGGAGGGTCGAATAATACCGTCCTTTAACATCTGATCGATGATCTCTTTAAGAGCCTTCATTTTAGGTGGAGACAGCCTATAGGGTGGAAACCTAACTGGGATCGAGTCCGTAACCTCAATCTTGTATTCAATAAAGTCAGTAACACCAAGAGTATCGGAAAATACATCCGGAAGCGACTGACACAACTTACGAATTCTTTCAGCCTGCTCCTCAGGTAGATGTCTAACAACATCTCATCCTGGGTAGGCGAAACAGATGAACATGACACAGAATTACATTTTAGCAAAGGAATTTTACAATTATTAGCAAATTTGAAGGTGCACGTCTTGCTCTGAATATCGAGCACCAGACCGGTAAAAGACATGAAATCCGCTCCTATTATTATGGGGCAAGACAAGTGTTTGGCCACAAACAATTTTATTTTCCAGGTCAATTTGGAAATACGAATTTTGGCAAAGATGAAACCTAAAATTTCTAATGGAGAGGAATTAGCCGAAACGCATTGGACCGAAGACAGACAATAATCAGAAAATTTACAAACAGTCTTTAATTTGGAATACCACTCAGCCGAAATTAGAGAACAAACACTCCCAGAATCTAATAGAGCCGTGACCGGTTCACTATTCAACTCAACTTTAAGAAAAGGTACAGGTGCGGGGGTCTCCGCCGCAATTCTGAGGCATTCTTTAGGGCATTCAAATGCTGGATTAGAAGAACTTCTACCCGTACCTGAGCTTTCGGTGGGTTTAACGGGGGATGAGCCTTGGGAAGATGAACTTGCCGACTCAGCCGATGACACTAGTCACTTTATATTATTGGAGTTCGCGGAATTTGCACCAGAAGTTGAGCAGGAGGGGTTGCTATTGGCATTAGGGCAATTTTTGACGATATGAGTAAACGAGCCACATTTGAAACATCCTTGTGATGACCCCGCTCCATTCTTTGTCCCACTCGATTTTATCACTGGGCACTTGTTACGGAGATGTTCCGTAGACCCGCAAGCATAGCATTTGCGGGTGGTGATGGTTCGGCGAGGAGGAGGCCGAAGACTACTAGAAGATGGACGGGGTTCCTTAACGACTCGTAAGGTGTCGGCATACCTAACTCCTTCGGCTGAGACCGCCATACCCTCTAATTCTGAAAAGTTTTGAGGACGCGACGCGAAACACAAATACGACCTATAGGGCGGGGAAATACCTTCAATAATCGTCTGCACAATTTGATCTTCGGGGAAATGAAGAGCGAATACCCTGGTGTAGAACTTAATATCTTGGATGAAGTCAGCAAGGTTTTCATCCAGTCGCTGCACTCTGAAATAGTACTTTTGGATTAATGAAGACATGGCTCGAGCCGGAATGAAGTTAGCCAACAAATGGGCGTGGAAATCTTCTATGGAAGATTGTTCAGCTATTGCTTTGACTATTTTATCCGAGAGGCTACCTATGGAATAAGGGTAAATAATTTGAAGAATTTGAGAGTGAGAGAGGGAAAACACTAGTGCGTGATACTGAAATTCAACTAGGAATCTTAGAAATGAAATAATATCATTGGTGGAGTTTACTGAAAATTTAGAAATTCCCCTAAGCAACATAGCCAATGGATGAGGCAAACTACTAAACCCAGGCGACATAATAGGTAACGGCCTAGAAGGTTGAGAAGTCTCTAGCACCGCATTATTCAAAAAGAAAGGTGGAATTTGTTTTGAATGACCCGACTCAGTTTCCAATGGGGCTGATGTTTGTTGAGCTGCCACAGATTTCCTACTTTCTAAACCTTTGGAAGAATCCTCTTCGGCGGGCAAATTGACTAAAGGGGTTGATCGGATTTGGGAGCAGCTGCCCCAGTCAACTATTGATTGACTCTATTAGACATTTTTGAAAGGTGCTCAACAAGATTACTAGCCTCCTTAGCATGATCTTCTTTTAATTTGAAAGACAATAGGTCCCTAACCCTGTGGTAAAAATGGAACAGTCTAGCCTGTACTCTCTTAAGCTGATTAGGAGATGTTACTTCAAAAAACTTACTACCGAAGTTAGTTCAGTGTTATTGTCAGTGATAGTGGATAGAGCCTCATCAATTTCTTTTTCCCCCAAATTTGGGATGCAAATAGGTAATTCTAATGACTCTTTAAGCTTGGTGGTATCTGCCGCAACCGTACCTCCAGATTGAAAATTCCTAATAAGTAATTCATAAATCAATTCCTCCTTTCGCAAGTACCCGGGATGAAGGACTTCACGAGGGCCAGACATGATGATAGAAAAATTTACAAATTTAGAAAAAAAAATCCAGCGACTGAGAAAATTCTTAGAGTTCGATGCGGATTCTATGTTTAGCCGACAAAAAAGGCTTAATTTAGATCCATTCAACCACGCTCTGCTACCACTTGTTCCGGGGTTACCCGTGGAGCAGAAGGAGGTTAAAGAAGGTGCTGGGGTGAATGGGTCTATCTACAATATCAAAAATTGAGTTAAAACCTTAAAAGGTTACATTTATTTTCCAAAAACAAATTTAACAATATTTTTCACTGAGTGAACATGACAATATATCAGGTACAAAGCAATCTTGAAACAAGACTAGGAAATTCCAAGATTCAGATCTTTAACAATTTTGGGATTCAAGCCCGTATTTTACAATGCCAGAGATACCGGATTCAGTTTACAGAACTTCAATTAAAATAAGAAATCTTTTAGTTAAGGGCAGAAATCCCCTAATTCAAGAGCACTTGCTCCCTCAATTACAAATGTCAAGCCTTCCAGAGGCACCCTTCACAATTACAAACGTTGAAAAGAGCAAACAAGCTCTCCATTTCTTACAGCCTGCTCAAGGCAATATTACCTCAAAAGTTACACTCTCAGAATTACAAATAACAAGGTTTAATACAGGGGTATCTAGTACCCAATCTACAGGGCCTTTACGAAAAAGAACAGGTTAAAAAAGGCCCGAACACAAAATGAATGGAGACGTACACTTGCACTCCTAGATAATGAAGAATAAAATCCTAACGGGGCACTTGGCCCAGAGATACAGGGGCTAATCCCAAGCTACTGAGGTGACACGAATAAAGGTTCAATTAACGCATTACGGAAAGGAAGAAAAACAGTTACAAAACGTAGTCACCTCAAACCAAGATGGAGGGGAGCTCGAGGGGTACATCACTCTCTATCCTCGGTTTACAGTTAAAGATTTTATGAAATCTTTACATTAGCCGGAAGAAAGTTACATTTTAGAAAAGTAGGTTACATAACTAAAGATTCGGACCTTTCCGCTCGGGTTAAGCTGCGGAGGTAGCTACAACAAGAAAGATGTAATTTATGTGGTCATTACCTTATAGATGTTCTGCTGTCGACGAAAGAGGCCGCTTGCCTCCTGCTTACACACACACACTCAGAGAGACGACGATCAGTTGGCCAATAAACGTGAAAAGCCGCAGTTTATAAACCCTCAGGGAAGGTTCGAGATCATTCAAGAATAAACTAGCCACACCCTCTCAATTTAATTGGTTAATCTCAAAGTTACACTCCGAATCGAACAAGAAGCCTGCAATAGGTTGAAAATTAATTACAGAATTTTTTGATTGGCCAGATTCAAAACTGGTGGAAAGAAAAAAGGAGGGTTGCCAACCCAAAAATAAATGAACATAGATCAGTTATGGAAAACCTAGGAATACTAAACTTCTTTAAGTTATAAGTTCTTACACCTTACACCAGGGTGCATGATCATAGTTTTTTGGTAATGTCATCTGTGGAAAAATGTCCAAAATTTCTTGATGTTTATCAAAACAAAACAAGGAGTTTAGGAAACTGCACAATAAAAAAATTACTTAACATTTCAGTGGAGACATCTTCTGATTAATGTTCCAACTTGTTGTGTTATTAGTTTCACTTGTGATTGATAGAGGAGTTCCTTTAGGCGCTAATTTTGAATGCGCGGCGTTGAGGTGTACCTCCCGGTACAAGGATGGCTCGCGATTTTAATGGGTTTACCTTCAGGCAGTGGCTACTAGTCCATTCGTTAATGTTACATAGGTCTTCGTTTAATTTCATGGTAGTTTCTTGTATGTCATTCGGCTTGGTATAACGTTTGCGTATAAGTGATATTTACAGTTCGTCAGATGTTCTGATGGGCCATTCATGTATAGGGAGAATGGAAGGGGTGATAAAATCCCATCCTGTGCTACCCCCTCTCAGTGTTTCGCCATCTAGACACATTAACTCCCACTGACACACATTGTTTACGACCAACCACTGAGATAAGGACGTGCCCAGCAATATACATTATTAAAAAATGTCATCATTTATAATTTGGCTAGTAAAATGTCTTTGTCTACGCAGTCAAGGGCCTTTGTAAAGTTGAGAAGAATTAGAATTGTTATTTGTCCGTTATCCATTGCTAGCTGAATGGCGTTAGTTATTTTTACTAATGCTGTATTGGTACTGTAATTTGTTCTAAACGCTGATTGATATCTGTCGAGTAAGTTATGTTGTAAAAGATAGTCTGTCATTTGTTTGTGTAATACTCTCTCCAGTACTTTCCCCAGTACAGGGAGGATACTAACAGGGCGGTAATCGTCAAGGGTTGTGGGGGTACTATTTGTCGGCATTTTTTCCAGTTATCAGGAAAGATTTCCGTCATAAGTGAGGTGTTAATAATGTGCGTTATTGTAGGAAGAATGATGTCTAGAATTTTTCTTAAAAGGGACAGGTTTATTCCGTCATGTCAAGTAGACCCTGATTTTATGTCATTGAGGGCGCTCTTTACATCACCTGGAGTCATACTTTCCGCCATACTTTCCGTTTGAAGATATTCTGTCAATAGTGGCTCTCTTGGTATTTCCGTTCGTCTGGACGGTTCTTGAGCTAAAGTAATCATTCAGATCGTCCAAATATATATTACAATTACTATCCTTTGTCTTTGTTTTATTTAGACCCATATCGCGGAGAGTTTTCCATACAACAGCAGAGTTATGTGAATTTAAAATTTCGTACCCGTAGCGCGTTGTTTTGACATTTCTTTTACATTTCACAAAACTGTTCTGTGCTGCATGTTTCACACAATAATTATAGGCTGCGTCTCTGTCTTTCATTTGACCTCGAATTTCTTGATTGAGCCAAGGGTTAGAAGGTCGTTTTACTAGAGCAGTACGTAATGGGGCATGTCTGTCGTATAAAGTTAAAAGAAGTTCGTTAAAATGAGATACCTTGTCGTCAATGTCCTTTATATACTGAATTATGTGCCATGATATGTTCAGAGCGTCCTCAATGAGGGCTTCTTCGTTCAAATGTTTGAAATCTTATCTTATATTATCTTATCTTAGGCTTGTATTTTAAACACTTCACAGAGTATGCAGCGTAAATTATATCATGGCGGGAAAGGCCTGGCACAGGCATCTGTCCATGGGACAATATACGGTCATTATTGTTTACAGTGATCAGGTCGAGGAGTGTGTGCGAGATTGCCACATGGTGTGTGGATTGTAAGGGCAGAATTGTCATATTAATGGATTCAAACATGCATATTGTTCGCCTCTCCTCAGTAGTTTCATTTGTCAGGTCATTGTTATAAACTCTCCCATTAAAATCACATGTTCATACCTGGAAAAAATGAAATGGCTTATGGCTTTTAGTGCCGGGAGTGTCCGAGGACATGTTTGGCTCGCCATGTGCAGGTCTTTTGAATTGACTCCCGTAGGCGACCTGCGCGTCGTGATGAGGATGAAATGATGATGAAGACGACACATACACCCAGTCCTCGTGCCAGCGAAATTAACCAATGGTGGTTAAAATTCCCGACCCTGCCGGGAATCGAACCCGGGACCCCTGTGACCAAAGGCCAGCACGCTAACAATTTAGCCATGGAGCCGGACTCATACCTGGATATCAAATCCTGTAGCGCTTCCTCTAGATTCGTGTTGTTCCCAGTCTTTAGTGGGCGATACACTACATCGAGTAAACACTTTACGAAATTCAATTTTTACGAACAAGAACTCCGGTCTGTGAGAGTATTCACTTGGTGATTTAAATATTACCTTACATTGCAAATCATCACATATGAATCTTCCGACTCCGCCTCCGGGCTTTCCCTACCTCTCGTTCCTGTGTATCCACTCATTTTAACCAGTGCTGAAGGGACAGAAATCATTATAGCATACAGATTACAGGTTGAAAATATTTCGGAGAATTCTGAGAAATGTGGGACAATGCCCTGTGAATTAGCATGTACTATTTGTAGGGAAGTAAGGTAGGGCGCAAGAATGTCTTTGAGACGGTTAGCGGTATTCTACGAGGGGGCTGGCACGTTGGGATAAACTATCTAATAATATTACCTAATAATATTAGAACTCATAAAAATAATTATTAGTTAACGAAATTCTGTTTCATAAATATTTACACATGACTAATAAAATATCTTCACTAATAATATTAGTTCATTAGTCATTTGATACAAATGGAGGTTAGAATCGGTCTGTTGCATTTGTTCTTGGTTTGGGTTTGTTCCTAGCAGTAAGCTAATGCTTGACTACACCCGACTATTAATCCACATGTTCGAGAGGCTCACTTGATATTTTCGTTGTTGTGACTTTGATACATATGAAAATGGATCAAAGAAGTGGAAATAATGCGAGAAAAGAAAGTGTCTTTGTGCAAAGTGATTGAGTTAAAGCGTCAACTATTCGCAGCCTTTTGCACGCTATAACCCTCCTTGTTCCTTTTTTTACTTTTTTTATTTCATGTGCTCTTAAAAATCTCTGTTGAGATGGACTAGCAAAATCTTTGTTTACTACCCCCTGTTGGTGGGGGCGGTATAATAACATTCACGGTATCCCCTGCCTGTCGTAAGAGGCGACTAAAAGGTTTCCTAGGGCTCTCAACTTGGGAGCGTGTGTTGGCGAACACGGGGCACTGAGATGAGTCCTGCCATTGCTTCAACTCACTAGTGCCAGGCTCCTCACTTTCATCTACCTTTCTGACCTCCTTTGTTCAACTCTTGTTCTTTTCCGACCCTGACAGTATTAGGTTGCGAGGCTGGGAGAGTCTTTCATTTTCACGCCCTTCGTGGTCCTTCTCTTTCTTTGGCCAATACCTTCATTTTTAAAAATGTCGGATCCTTTCCATTTTTCTATCTTATTAGTGTTATTATAGATGATGGTTGCCTAGTTGTAGCCTACTTCCTCTTTAAACAATAATCATCACCACCACCATCATCTTGGTTTACTGGTGATGTAAGCCGAGATTTTAAAGGATACCTGGAGTGTCCGAGCAGAACTGCACTAGAGAAACACAATGATACTGTGTATCACTACCAGCCGGTGGAGTGCAATGCGAAGCTGCTATTTTAAGGTTATGCTTCATTCCTTGAAGTGGAACGTTCTATTACCAATCTTATTACGCAAATACTCAAAAGTTCTGTAATCTAACCTAAATCTCCCACTGTATTCATATGTTTCTTACATGCCAGTACAGGCTGTTTTTGACGTGACATTTACTGAACGGTGAATACTTACAATTGTTCCTTACCACTATTTGAATCAGAGTCGACCATTTCAGTGATCTTCACGATATTATGCCAAAATATTTGGTTTCACTAATAATATGAATTATGAGTCAAAATACACTCATGGAAATAATCCTAATAATATGAGTAACTTTTATTAGTCATGTTGTCTATGAAACAATTTACTAATATTATTAGGAATATCTACTAATAATTATGACTCATAAACTAATTACTAATATTATTAGCTAATATCTCTATGAAACATAATACTAATATTATTAGTTAATATTATTGGTTTATTACTAACAATATTAGTGAAATACGTTTTATGAAACAGGGCCCTGCCTGGGACAGTAGTGAAAGGAGACTGAAATTAGAGACATTTGTTTCCTGGTTGCTTAATACTCCCAACTTGAAAGTTGAATTATGACAACTCATAGTAATAATTACCTACTCCAACTATAAGATTAGTACCTAAATCAAAACTACAAGTATGTTTAAAATTATAAAATTAAATTAAGTGAACTAAAATGACTATGGTTTCCCATTTTCACACCAGGCAAATGAGGGGACTGTACCTTAATTAAGGCCACGACTGCTTCCTTTCCAGTCCTAGCCGTTTCCTGTCCCATCGTCGCCATAAGACTTGTCGTGTCGGTGCGACGCAAAGCAACTTATTAAAAAAAAAAATTCTTGCGAGACAAAATTCCGGAATCGCCGCTTCTCCGAAAATCGTAAAAGTAGTTAGTGAAACATGTAACTATTATTATTATTATTATTATTATTATTATTATTATTATTATTATTATTATTATTATTACAGTACATACCCGTGGCACACATCTCATAACGAGCCTTGGCTTGTTAAGATGCCTGCTGCCCAGCCAAATAGTCTGCAAATACTGGGGTGCCATGTGGTCTCTATGACGACATCGTAAGCCATATTGCTTCCCTTTTGTGACCGGAAACTCTACCTTTCATATCAAACAGCTCTTCAACTGGTCTAACAATGTTGAGTCAACCTCGTTCCAGCCCTCAGTCCAGGATTAATATCCTTCGATTGGCCATGAACCGTCGATTCATGAGGATGCTGAAGGCCATGGAGTACCCCTCCCCGGCTCTCGGGAATCTAACAGCAATGATAAACCAGCGTCAATGCAGTCTCCCTCTACTGTATGGTACTTGTAAGAATATTGGAATGAATGAATGGATCTTCTTCTTTTGCCGCTATTTCCACGTATATGGGTTCGCGGGTGCGAACTGTGTCGCATATGTGGATTTGGCCCTGTTTTACGGCCAGATGCCGGATGCCGGAGGAAAGTGTTGAGAAAAAAACAAACACCCCTTCCCTGAGGCAGAAGAACTAATCAGATGCGATTAAAATCCCCGACCCGGACGGGAATCGAACACGGGATACTTTGAACTGAAGGTTTCAAATGTTGACGATTCAGCCAATGAATTGGACACTCTTTGATGTTCCTAATCCCCCAAAGTCTTTCTCGTGTGTCAGGAAGGCTCAGAAAGAAGAGAGCTGCCTTCAGTGCTTGTGGGCCTATATAAAAATTGTTTGCAAATTATTGTAATGGTAATTCATTGTAATAATCATTGTAATAATTTTATTAATTTCGCAAATTCATACATATTATTTAAACTTTAATCACAGTTTTCTTGATAACAGCCATGTAAAATTTGCATAACCTATTCAATAATTATTATTATGTAAAATATATATCACGCTATTATAATAATAATAAACTCGTGTCCTCATCCCGAGGTGGTGCAGCTATTTTTCAGACACATCCCCAATGGAGGTGAGCTGCATGTACCGTTTCAACCACGTACCAGCCCTATTACCATTATTAAATTTCTGGCAGTACCAGGAATTGAACCCCGCTCCCGACAACAGCAGCTAATAGGCTAGCACTAACCGTTACTCTACGTAGGCGGACACACTGTTGTAATGTATCGCAGTATTCTAACATTTGCATGTTTTCCTGTTACTAGGAATGTAGCCTAAATTGCTGGCTATAATATTTATTGCAATAATTAGTGAAAGGATTTTTGCTATTTGCTTTACGTCGCACCGACACAGATAGGTCTTATGGCGAAGATGGGACAGGAAAGGCCTAGGAGTGGGAAGGAAGCGGCCGTAGCCTTAATTAAGGTACAGCCCCAGCATTTGCTTGGTGTGAAAATAGGAAACCACCGAGCTCGATAGCTGCAGTCGTGCGGCCAGTATCCAGTATTCGGGAGATAGTGGGTTCGAACCCCACTGTCGACAGCCCTGAAGATGGTTTTCCGTGGTTTCCCATTTTCACACCAGTCAAATGCTGGGGTTGTACCTTAATTAAGGCTACGGCCACTTTCTTCCCACTCCTAGCCCCTTCCTGTCTCATCGTCGCCATAAGACCTATCTGTGTCGGTGCGACGTAAAGCAAATATCAAAAAAACCTTCTATTTCATGCTTCAGTACCTCCCCCACACCCACACTTTTTTTTTGCTAGGGGCTTTACGTCGCACCGACACAGATAGGTCTTATGGCGACGATGGGATAGGAATGGCCTAGGAGTTAGAAGGAAGCGGCCGTGGCCTTAATTAAGGTACAGCCCCAGCATTTGCCTGGTGTGAAAATGGGAAACCACGGAAAAACATTTTCAGGGCTGCCGATAGTGGGATTCGAACCTACTATCTCCCGGATGCAAGCTCACAGCCGCGCGCCTCTACGCGCACGGCCGACTCGCTCGGTACCCACACTTTTATCTGTGTTTTTATATTTTCTCTTCTTGAACAGATGTTTAAAGGAGAAGCTGTATGCACTTTCAGGAGAATTTACACTGACTGACAGAGCAAATGCAACACCAAGAAGGAGTGGTTCGAAAGGGATGAAAGTTGGGGAAAAAACAGAGACGGCACGGAAGAATAATTGATGTTTATTTCAAACCGATATGCAGGTTACACAATGCGCACGGCATCGACTCAGTAGGATGTAGGACCTCCGCGAGCGGCGATGCACGCAGAAACACGTCGAGGTACAGAGTCAATAAGAGTGCGGATGGTGTCCTGAGGGATGGTTCTCCATTCTCTGTCAACCATTTGCCACAGTTGGTCGTCCGTACGAGGCTGGGGCAGAGTTTGCAAACGGCGTCCAATGAGATCCCACACGTGTTCGATTGGTGAGAGATCCGGAGAGTACGCTGGCCACGGAAGCATCTGTACACCTCGTAGAGCCTGTTGGGAGATGCGAGCAGTGTGTGGGCGGGCATTATCCTGCTGAAACAGAGCATTGGGCAGCCCCTGAAGGTACGGGAGTGCCACCGGCCGCAGCACATGCTGCACGTAGCGGTGGGCATTTAACGTGCCTTGAATACGCACTAGAGGTGACGTGGAATCATACGCAATAGCGCCCCAAACCATGATGCCGCGTTGTCTAGCGGTAGGGCGCTCCACAGTTACTGCCGGATTTGACCTTTCTCCACGCCAACGCCACACTCGTCTGCGGTGACTATCACTGACAGAACAGAAGCGTGACTCATCGGAGAACACGACGTTCCGCCATTCCCTCATCCAAGTCGCTCTAGCCCGGCACCATGCCAGGCGTGCACGTCTATGCTGTGGAGTCAATGGTAGTCTTCTGAGCAGACGCCGGGAGTGCAGGCCTCCTTCAACCAATCGACGGGAACTTGTTCTGGTCGATATTGGAACAGCCAGGGTGTCTTGCACATGCTGAAGAATGGCGGTTGACGTGGCGTGCGGGGCTGCCACCGCTTGGCGGCGGATGCGCCGATCCTCGCGTGCTGACGTCACTCGGGCTGCGCCTGGACCCCTCGCACGTGCCACATGTCCCTGCGCCAACCATCTTCGCCACAGGCGCTGCACCGTGGACACATCCCTATGGCTATCGGCTGCGATTTGACGAAGCGACCAACCTGCCCTTCTCAGCCCGATCACCATACCCCTCATAAAGTCGTCTGTCTGCTGGAAATGCCTCCGTTGACGGCGGCCTGGCATTCTTAGTTATACACATGTCCTGTGGCACACGACAACACGTTCTACAATGATTGTCGGCTGAGAAATCACGGTACGAAGTGGGCCATTCGCCAACGCCGTGTCCCATTTATCGTTCGCTACGTGCGCAGCACAGCGGCGCATTTCACATCATGAGCATACCTCAGTGACGTCAGTCTACCCTGCAATTGGCATAAAGTTCTGACCACTCCTTCTTGGTGTTGCATTTGCTCTGTCAGTCAGTGTAAGATGGAATTTACCTAAGCTGATGGTATCATTCTTCGATGTGCCGTCTGCGAAGTAAATATTGCAATCGATGACAAGAAACAGAATAAACCAGTACATCAAACATAACACTGAACTTAACAAGTCAAAACCTAAGCAAACAACACTGATACACGCCTTCGCTTCAGAATCTGAAAAGCTGTTGTCATTGCATGAGTTCAATGCGGATGTTGCCATGGCATTAGCCAGGAATTCCACTCCACAAATCCTGCATTCAAATCATTCACTGAGAAGGACACACAAAGGTCAATACCAGATGACGGCACTCTGAGAAAAAATATTACATACAGCCAATTTATGAGAAAGTCTTCAAGAAAATAAAAGAGGCGTTTAACAAACATGAAGTGGGATTCATTTTAGACGAAACTACTGATGAGCTGCAAAGATAAGTTTTGAATGTGTTGACATTTTCATTATCTGGTGAAAGGGTGAAAACTGTGCTATTTAAAATATACTAACTCGAGAAGACAAATACCTGCACAATAATGCAATCATTCAATGACATTCAATGGCTCATGTATGAACCTGTGGCCAGAGGGCATACAATGCGAATAAGTCAGGGTTGTGGTGATTGATCAAGTACCCTACATGCTTTCGGCTTTCCAACAACTGAAGGGCATGTACCCCAACCTCAGCCATGTGACCAGTAGCGGCGCTAAGAAGCTTGGGCCCCGCGCAATAATTGAAAATGGGTCCCTTCGTTTCCTGATAACCCGATAAGGAATGTTACATGTATATTTCGTATTACAAGGCTGTATATTATTACAATGAATAGATACGACGATAATAATAATATATTACACAATTTATTTTTCATATCCGAATGAATTAAAATAATAACTTATATGGTACGAACACACACGCATACACACACACACACACAAGAAATGCATATTCCAATTATAGTAAGCAAAAGACGCTGACCATCACAATATTAAGAAATAATCTCGTCGCTAGGACCAAACAATTTACAACTCAACCGTCCATCGTAGGCCTACTTAGCTACACTGACTGCCGAGAGTTATAAACAGGCTCGAAACTTCAGTTTTTAGAGTTTAGATAAGGAGGAAGTCTTTGCTATCGCATCTTCGCTGGCTACTGGGTTCTCAGAACTGGGAAATTACAGTACTTCAAAAGCTGTGTTGATTGTCGTGAGTGGTAGCAAGGGATGGTTATTATTGGAACAGGCTGGGAAAACCATATTCTTTCGGAAATAAGTACCGTACTCCTATTGACGAAAGAAGCTCTGCACTACGACGGCCTAAGTTAGGAACAACCCTCTGTAATAAAAACAATACTGTGCTGTGTGCTGTAGCTTTATCAATATGTAACATCACTCTTCAGCTACTGAAGTAAGAAACAGTCATGAGCCCCTCACACGCCATGGGCCCCCCGCTCCGCGGGGTCTGTGGGGTCTTTATCGCCAACACTGTATGTGACATGTATTGAACATGGACTACACCACGGTTACTAGACTAGACGGTAGGGGTCATCAGTTGGGTGCGCAGTAGCAAGCCACGCCTCCTGACGTCACGCGTTCCCCATGTTCGCTAAACGAAGCAGAACACCATTAGTCTAGTGATGGTGTTTACCTTCTCAACAGTGTAAGAGTTTAATTTTTCTGTGCTGTGCTGTGCCATGGTGTGTTGTGCTGCCGCTGGTTGCTCTAACCACGATAGACATCAGAAGGACTTAGACATTAAATTGCATCGTTTTCCAAAGAACAGTGAAACTTTAAAATTTGACGTGATTTACGGCCCGACATTAAAATTTGCCACTGAGTAGTAATGATTTAGCGAGTCAGCTCTGTAAAGATCGTGAAATAAGGGCACAAAAGCGAAATCATCGTAAGGAGATATGGCAAATTTTACAATCGCAGGCGCCAATTGAAGCAGAAAATGTTAATAATGCAATCTTGAGAAAGGAATTAGATAACAAAAGTAAACATCAGTCCGCCTCTGTGGTGTAGTGGTTAGTGTGATTAGCTGCCCACCCCCGGAGGCCCGGGTTCGATTCCCGGCTCTGCCACGCAATTTGAAAAGTGGTACGAGGAATGGAACGGGGTCCACTCAGCCTCCGTACGTCAAATGAGTAGAGGTGTGTTCTATTCCCACCTGAGTCATCCTGGAAGTGGTGTTCCGTGGTTTCCCGCTTCTCCTCCAGGCAAATGCCGGGATGGTACCTAACTTAAGGCCACGGCCAATTCCTTCCCTCTTCCTTGTCTATCCCTTTCAATCTTCCCATCCCCCCCACAAAGCCCCTGTTCAGCATAGCAGGTGAGGCCGCCTGGGCGAGGTACTGTTCATTCTCCCCAGTTGTATCCCCCGACTCAATGTCTTACGTTCCAGGACACTGCCCTTGAGGTGGTAGAAGTGGGATCCCCCGCTGAGTTCGAGGGAAAAACCAACCCTGGAGGGTAAACAGATTAAGAAGAAGAAAATGGAAAATGAATTTAGTGCCTTCCATGGAAACTACATTAAGAAATGTCCAGGAGATTTTAGGTTTCTAAAGGAAAAAGAAAAGAAAAACATCCTGATCTTGAAGATTTCGTTGTTTTATGTTTCGTTAGAACCAGAACGTGCATAAGGATGAAAACCATAAACAAACATAGGAACATGAATTCTTGCAAGAGGTGTAAACGAACTCCTAATGAAAAAAGAAGTGTGAAAAAATTAAGAGTTCCTTGATAGACTGATTTTGAAGTAATGTAAAACAACCAAGTAAAAATCTGGTGTAAATATTTTCACTGCCATAATAATAATAATTAGGAGTATTCATTAGGTGTTTTTAAATATTGAACATTTGATCGCATTTTCTGACTGAGGGTTTTCTCCGCACCACATTTCTATATGGCCTAAGCCTGTGGAAACTTCTTTCCCCACCAAAAAGTTGTGCCCCCTAATATGGTGGAAGAGGTTGACGTTTCTTCAGGGGATTTTTACCAACATTCCACCGGCCAATACACATTTATAAATAATAACTTATACATAAATATAATATTAGATGTTTTAATCCTACTTAACACCAACAATCCACCAAAACAACGATAAAAAGCATCCCGCGCGATTGGTCATGTTTCTTTAATTTTTGTAACTAGTTTTAGAAATAAAACTACGTATAAAATCGTTCTAAAATCACTGGATGGATAGAAAATACGAAAACCGAACCGTAAATACTTTATTTGCGTGGCGAAAGATAATTTATTAGTGAGAAAGCTACTGGAATAGTTCGTGTTAAGCACAGTATTATTATATTACTTGTAGTGTTCTGAAAAATACTGAAATAAATTACAATATAATTACCTACACATTAACAACTGGCAATTATATTTGACAAAACTGAAAATATTTAGCAAGTGGTTAAATAAAAACAAGCAAATCATTAATAGAAACGCACAATTACAATGGGTCGTGTTCACTGCAAGCCCGGCAGTGGGGATCAGATGACGTCACCAGCCAAAGCGAGCCTGCGCGTGACCCCTACCGTCTAGTCTAGTAACCGTGGACTACACTGTGTTTGTGCAAGTATCAGGGAGAATTACAGTACGATAAATGTCTTCATTGCTGCTCTAAAGAAGATTCTCATAAAGGCTCCCGGTCGTCTTCTGTACCAGGATGTGACTGGGGTCCATCTTCCACAGTTTCCATTCACCATAAGGTAAAAACTTCGATGTAATCGAGTGCTTCATATGTGCACTAGGCTAAACGGACGCAGCAGCCATCAAGCAGGCTCAAAAATACTCAACAGCAAAGACCTAGTGTTGGAACGTTTTGCAGTGCACGACTACAAGTATTTGCCTGGTGTGATTCAGAGTATGGAAGAAGAAGGAGGAACAGTGGAAGAAGTTCATGAGTGTTAGGCACAACCTTGATGGATTTTCTAAAGACAAATTCGAATTAAATTTGAAGAACAATCCAGATGTGTAAACCTTTGCAATTTGTCTGAACTCCCTTTACGAGTGCTTACAACACTGGCTTCTGTAGCTGATGAGTGGAGTTTCCCTATATACAGGGTGGTCGGAAACAACGTGAACCGGATATATGAGCGTTATAGGGTTGGTCATACTGATAAATAATTAAAAAAAGATAATTGAATATCTCTCAGCGTTGTTATTTTATGAGCTGCTGAAGGTAGCCAATCAGATCGCTTTACGGGTGACTTCAGATAGCTTTGCGAGGCGGTGTTGCTAAATCTGCACGTGGCTTATGACCGGCTTGAAAGCACCAATAGAAAAAATAAACTTCTCCAGGGGAGGAACTTGAACAAGAACCTCCCTGCTGATAAGCTCGGCACGCTACGGTGGCACTGGCCGAAACCCACGGTGTGTTAGTGTTTGATGCTCATTTCTCGGCATGTTCTCAAATCGGTCATAAGCCATGTGCAGATTTCGCAACATCGCCTCGTAAAGCCCATTTGAATTCGCCCGCGAAGCGATCTGATTGCTTAAATGAAGCAGCTCATAAAAAGACAACGGCGCGATATATTGACGTATTGTTTTTAAATTACTTATCAGTATAGCCAAGGCTCTAACGCCAATATACTCGTTCACGTTGTTTCTGAGCAACCTGTAGAAGGATATACTGAACTTAAAGCGCCAGCGACTTACTGTTAATAATATTGAAATATTATGTGTAATTGAAGGTAACAAGTTTATTCATTATTAGAACCCAGTAAATGGGATAAAAAAAGTAAATGCAACTGGTTAAAACCTTAATAAAGTGATTTCATAAACAACTTTTTTGCACTTTTTGTATGTATTCTGGAACCTTTTTACCCCCTTTTATGACAATACTTTCCACTTTGAAATCCTTTCCCTAGTTATCATGTTTGAGCTTGCATCCGGGAGATAGTGGGTTCGAATCCCACTGTCGGCAGCCCTGAAGATGGTTTTCCGTAGTTTCTTTTCACACCAGGCAAATGCTGGGGCTGTACCTTAATTAAGGCCACGGCCGCTTCCTTCCAACACCTAGGCCTTTCCTATCCCATCGTCGCTATGAGACCTATCTGTGTCGGTGCGACGTAAAGCCACTAGCAAAAAAAAGAAGTTATCATCTTTCAGTTATTCACCTAATCTTTCACATTTGTTTATGTTTTTCATGCCAATTTTATGTCAGTTATCTAATTAATTATCTGATTAATGGTATGTTTTATTTCTCCCTAAGGAGTGATGTTTAAATTAACCAAGCGCTCAATTAATTTTAATGTTCATCACGTGTTGACCGAGGAGTACTCACCGTCGCTGAACGATACCTCTCCTGGGGACATGGAAGCTCCCTTATGATTCTTTCCTTCGCATTCTTCGAGTGATAGTTCTTCACGTTTTTCTAACCAATGGAGGCTGATGGCCACGTGATTTTACACCTTATAAAACCATCGTAACTCGTTACTTTGATGTAGGGGAGTACGCGAACCTTTTCTTGAGCCCTAGTTCCCATTCAGAACTATGGAGGTCAGGGCTCAAGAAAAGGTTCGCGTACTATATTTAGTCCGGGTCCATGGATGAATGGTTAACATGGTCCTCGGGGCTTCGGACTGAGGGATTTTATTTCTATGCGGTTAATTCCCTTGGCTCGGGGACTGGGTTTTTGTGCTCTCCTCAACATTCTTACAACTCACACACCATACTCAGCACTATCATCCACCACACTCAAACGCAGTTTTCTACGCACGGCAGACGCCGGCAACCCTCCTAGTAAGATCCACCTTGCAAGGGCTGCACCGAGCTAGCCACACGAAATTATCATATATGACTAAGGGGCAGAATTTTGTGACATGTCAATTTGTTCTAAGAGTTTTATTTTGACTTCCAACTATGTAAAAACATATGTATGAGTCTTCTGAAAGAAATTGCGGGGTATTTATTTTGCCTTACAAGTCATATTTTTAGTCATATTCCATAGAATTGTGTATTACCGGTACATGAGTTTCTGAGGCAAACATTCAAATATTTCTGCTGCAACAGGTAGGTGGTGTCTTTCTGCGGAAGGAAAATTTCTCAGCTTTAGTCTAATTTTAGCAGGTAGCAGTAAAAGCATGGTCAAAGGAGGCTTGTTGGAATTTCCTAATGAGCTCAGCCTTGACAGTGAAAGACAGTATTTTGAATTTTTGTTTCCTGGAAAAGTACGGGCAACTGAACTAACCTCCCCTCTACCCTTCAATTGACCGTCATTTCAGATCTCAACTTCAGTCTTTCGTGCGACTTCAACGTGCCTGAAGAGAAATGTTCAGAGAATGCGAAAAATTAGGCAATTCGTTCAAGAATTTGGGGAATGGATTTTAGTAATGATTGTGTTATTTAATACTTTTACATCTGTTTAATTCAGGTAATGGTTCAAAAGCGTTTTAATGCCCAACAACACTGTGTTACCGGTAGGCATCAAAGATGTTTAACACGATCTTTCGCAGCGGAGAACAGGCAGCGTCAGCTTTTCGATGTAGCTTCTTTCAATACGGCCTTCTTAGATTACACTTCAGAATTTGGTACAGATCTCTGCATGATGATGGTTACTTTCAATATTCATATTTAAAAAGCAAATATAAGTTAAATAGTGCCAGCTTCAGATTCCTCTTCCTGGGCGAGTTGACTGTGCGATTAGGGGCGCGCAGCTGTGAGCGTGCACGCGGGAGATAGTGTGTTCGAACCCCACCGTCGGCAGCCCTGGAGATGATTTTCCGTGGTTTCCCATTTTCACACCAGGCAAATGCCGGGGTTGTACGTTAATTAAGGCCATGGTCGCTTCCTTCCGTCTTCTAGCCCTTTCCTATCCCATCGTCGCCATAAGACCTATCTCAGTCGGTGCGACGTAAAGCAAATTGTAAAAAAAAAAAAAAAAAAAAAAAAAAAAACAATCTTCTTAGAGAAGTACATCAGTCACCCAAATCTTAATGAATCAGAACTTAGAAAAAATTATATATCCTATTATTATAGAGATGTGTTAAAGAAGATCTACGGTTCTCAGCAATAAGATGCGCGTTTCCGATGTAAATGAGAAATACGAAGCTAATATTATTTGTGTTCTGGGTATTTCTGTGGTCGAGACAGGGACAGAAACGTGATGAGTAAATGGCTGAACAATGAATAAAAGTATTGCTAACAAAATTATAGAAAAATGTTACTTCTTTCTTTTCCTATGAATTGATGTTTTCAACAACGGCAATAACCGTATAACAAAGGAAGGATTCCCCTTAAGAGTTCAGAAGCTCGACAATTTACAAGAGGAGCTCGTAAGCTCAAAGAACTTACAATATATAGCTCGTCAGCTCAGAGAATTTACAATACGTAGCTCGTAAGCTCAGAGAATTTACAATATATAGCTCGTCAGCTCAGAGAATTTACAATACGTAGCTCGTAAGTTCCGAGATTTTACAACATCTGGGGTTGAAAACCCCATCTTGAAAGAAGCAGTCAAAGAATTATGACCAGTAGATCTCGAAAATTTACATTACAGTAGGTGAGGATAAGCTAGCTATTACATATCCGGGAAAAGTACACTTCAGAGAAAGAAGCCGTAGCTTCTAGTACAAATTTACACAACACGTGTCTCGAACCCTGGAGCTCAACTTACAAATAGTTTTACAAAGCGACCATCATTGGGCCAGTAGGATAGAATAATCACAGTTGTCTGATACCACAGACACCTGAAGCAACAAATACATACTGATGTAATAAGATACTAAGTTAATACATTCGAAAAATCCTTAAGTAATCCGAGGCATAAGGCCCACACTACACAGCCAGGAAAAGAGAGAAAAAGAAGAAAAAGGAAGGTTATACTTGAAAGGCCGAGGAAGAAAATTACAATGGAGTCTGAAACACCAAGCACTCCCATGTTTAAGTTCAACAGTAAACACGTAAGTGGACATAAGGCCCGATGACACAGACTCTAAGCCATACTATAAGACGACTAACGGAAGAAAATCATAAAGGCCGAAAAGAGAATAATAAATTTAGAAAATTTTATAAATCTTAGTCGCCCAAAAAGAGAAATTAGAAGAAAGGAAACGAGGGTAAAAACTCGTGAATCCTCATGTTTTAACAAATTCCATTTAGAAGAGAAATATTAAAGTCCGAAAACTGGCTAGAGAAAACTGCATTTAATTTAAGTTGAAAGAGAAAACCCTACATTAAAATGAAATAAAAGCCGGACGACCTAACAGTTACATGCTAAAGGGGAATGCTGGAATCTTCCCTATCTTCACACTTAGCAAAGTTCACATAGTTAAAGTACTGCCGTATGGCGGTTTATTGTCGCCGTTTCATGCCAGCCCACGCTCCATCTCCCGAAGGAGATCTCCTCACCCACGCAGAACACTCAATAATACACTGCTGCAAGATACTTGTTTCAAAAACCACACTGGCAGATAGTTCTAGGTCAAATTATGTAATGCCAATTTCGATAGGCTGATGTGATGTTGATATCAAGCCATTTCTTTGGTGGATCAATTGAATCACAGTGATGGTAACTCCAAAAAGCCAAATACACAATTGCGGACCTAGATGCAATACCGTAACAGCTTTAGTAGATTTAAGTTGATTTGAGAAACAGGACGGCAAAGTTTTAAATTTGTATAACTAAAATATAAATACAAATAAGAGGTAATATGATATTTAACAATCTAACGTTTGTACTCAAATATCTTGACTGGATTCAAGGATAAAATGAGTTAAATTTTCTTAGTTTCCGCTGTTATTGCAGGGAACTCCGAAATAATATATAAACGCAGGTTCTGAGTAATTACATCAGTTGAATATGGACCAACTATGATTGGAAAATAGATTTGGATGATCCATTGAATTAATTAACATGATTTTCATTCATTTTAATCATTAATTTCACTCACGCATTGTCACATTCGGAATCACTTTCTGAACTTCCTGATGCACGGCTCACACACAAGACCTTTTTATACCACTCAACATTTTCAGGTTTTAAGTACTTAGCTTTGGGAGAGCATTCTCCCTTTTCGTATAAGACATGTTTGCGAAATTAATAACTGGTTTGATGGAAGGCAGTTTGGGTTTAGGAAATGTTATTCCACTGAAGCTCAACTTGCAGGATTCCAGCAATATATAGCAGATATCCTAGATTCAGGAGGTCAATCGGACTGTATCGCGATTGACCTATCTAAGGCATTTGATAGGGTAGATCGTGGGAGACTACTGGCAAAAATGAGTGCAATTTGACTTGACAAAAGAGTGACTGAATGGGTGGCTCTGTTTTTAGAAAATAGAACTCAGACAATTTGAGTAGGCGAAGCTTTATCTGTCCCTGTAATAATTAAGAGGGGAATTCCCCAAGGCAGTATTATTGGACCTTTAGTTTCTTTATATATATCAATGACATGTGTAAAGAAGTGGAATCAGAGATAAGCCTTTTTGCAGATGATGTTATTCTATACAGAGTATTAAATAAGTTACAAGATTGTGAGCAACTGCAAAATGACCTCGATAATGTTGTGAGATGGACAGCAGGCAATGGTATGATGATAAACGGGGTTAAAAGTCAGGTTGTGAGTTTCACAAATAGGAAAAGTCCTCTCACTATTAATTACTGCGTCGATGGGTGAAAGTTCCCTCTGGGGATCATTGTAAGCACCTAGATCTTAATATAAGGAAATATCTTCATTGGGGTAATCACATAAATATGATTATAAATAAAGGGAACAGATCTCTGCACATGGTTATGGGGGTATTTAGGGGTTGTAGTAAGGATGGAAAGGAGAGGGCATATAAGTCTCTGGTAAGACCCCAACTAGAGTATGGTTCCGTCCGACTCGTCGGCTGAATGGTCAGCGTACTGGCCTTCGGTTCAGAGGGTCCCGGGTTCGATTCCCGGCCGAGTCGGGGATTTTAACCTTCACTGGTTAATTCCAGTGACCCGGGGGCTGGGCGTTTGTGCTGTGCCCAACATCCCTGTAACTTACACACTATCCTCCACCACAATAACACGCAGTTACCTACATATGGCAGATGCCGCCCAACCTTATCGGAGGGTCTGCCTTACAAGGGCTGCACTCGGCTAGAAATAGCCACACGAAATTATTATATTATTAGAGTATGATTCCAGTGTGTGAGACCCTCACCAGGATTACTTGATTCAAGAACTGGAAAAAATCCAAAGAAAAGCAGCTCGATTTGTTCTGGGCGATTTCCGACAAAAGAGCAGCGTTACAAGGAGTTTGGGCTGGGAAGACTTGGGAGAAAGGAGACGAGCTGCTCGACTAAGTGGTATGTTCCGAGCTGTCAGTGGAGATATGGCGTGGGAAAACATCGGTAGACGAATAAGTTTGAGTGGCGTATTTAAAAGTAGGAAAGATCACAATATGAAGATAAAGTTGGAATTAAAGAGGACAAATTGGGGCAAATATTCGTTTATAGGAAGGGGAGTTACGGATCGGAATAACTTACCAAGGGAGATGTTCAATAAATTTCCAGTTTCTTTGCAATCATTTAAGAAAAGGCTAGGAAAACAACAGATAGGGAATCTGCCACCTGGGCGACTGCCTTAAATGCAGATCAGGATTGATTGATTGATTGATTGATTGATTGATTTATAGTGTATCACCCCTCTTTTGTGCTTTCACACCTGGCTTATGTATATTACGTAATTGTAAATCATTGTAAGACAGAACGTTAACCTTTTTATTTATGAACACAAATGGCTGAAAGTTGGAAAAATATGGCTGAGACCCAGATACAATGGCATTCTTGTAATGAAGCCTCACGTATTTCTGGATTGAAATTGTATACCCTTTTGCAGTAGGTACTCTTAGAAACACGTTTTATAATATTTCTCTTCCAGTTATCGGTATTTTATCTTCCTTTCCTTCCCTCTACACCTAGTTGTAAAACTTTCATCTATCTCCTGTTCATCACATCCGACTCATTACAATGTGAAAAACTAGATTGAATGTGTCCCGTGCATAATCTCACTAGCACGCGACATTTTCCCTACGCTGTTGATGCAGGATCGCTCTCGTCCCTTGTAACAACAGCGTAGCTCACGCCATTCATTTCTGTCATCTCCTTACCTCTAGAAGCTGTGTACAGTTGTAAGACATAGCTTGTTGGATAACAGAGTGTTCAAGGATTTTGAATATATGATGTTTATGCAAAAAGATCGTAAGTAGACTAACGCTATTCAGGTCCTCAACTGAACATTGATTAAGTTACCCAGATTTGAAATACAAACATTCTCGTCCGTAATTAGAGTTTCTGAACACCTGGTAGCACTAGAAAATTGATGCTAGAGACCTCTATACTAGACTTAACTATAGTTGGCGTCTGACAGGTAAGGTTGGAGGGAGGAGCACTGCACGTGCCATTTCACGATGTTGCCACATTCCAACATTCCTTTCTACATGCTCTTACCCCTCGCTTCCGGCTCACTTGTTTCCTCCTTCATTCTGACCGCTGTGATCTGTTGTAGACTACCTGGCCAGGCGGTGTCGTCCCACTTGCGATCACTCTTATACAAACAATCAGGTTCTTATCAGTGACACTGACAGGTTTGGCAACTCCCAGCAAGACGAGCTGCCCTGAAGTTTTATCTCCATGGCAACCGCAGTCGCCCCACCCTCGTTTCCATGGCAACCACACAGCCACTCCCTTTATCCCGCCTCGGCAGGCAGTAAACGGACCTCCCTCTAAGAAATGTCACACACCAACTCTTATTATTAGCAGTATAGTCCGAAAAGATAAAACGCCTGCAATATATGATAGTTCAGACAGTTGAGAATAGATAACAGCACAGTCGGCAATACCGCGACAGTTTAAACTAACGGGGAGGCCTAACTCATGGTCCAATCGGTGGAATGAAAGAGGTCCGGCCTGGTAAAGTGTTTCTTCTACCATGTGAAGTTCTCGAGAAAGTAAATCATTCCGCCATTACAGTGCTGTTTGATGATGCTATGAAGCTACTTTGGCCAGATGATGTAAAGAGAGAAACATTCTACTGTTTATAACCGATATCGCCCCGTACATTACCATGGCGGTGAAAGGACTTCTACTAATTATTGCTTTACCCCAAAATGGTCCATGTTAAGTGTCTCGCGTGTGTTTTGCATAGAATGCAAGAAGAGATTCGAAGCAACTACCCCGACGTTGACAAGCTAAATTTTAAGGGAAATAAGATGTTCCCGAAAGCTCCGATTCTAGTACAGAAGTTAAAAGAAACAGCCCCTGCACTACCTCTTCCTCCTCAATCTATCCTTGCGCACTGGCTTTTTTTTTTTTTTTTTTTTTTTTTGCTATTTGCTATTTGCTTTACGTCACACCGACACAGATAGGTCTTATGGCGACGATGGGATAGGAAAGGCCTAGGAATTGGAAGGAAGCGGCCTTGGCCTTAATTAAGGTACAGCCCCGGCATTTGCCTGGTGTGAAAATGGGAAACCACGGAAAACCATCTTCAGGGCTGCCGACAGTGGGGCTCGAACCCACGATCTCCCGATTACTGGATACTGGCCGCACTTAAGCGACTGCTGCTATCGAGCTCGGTCTTGCGCACTGAAGGACGCAGCTTGATGCTACTAAATATTGTTGCAGAAATTATTATTCCTTTGGGAGGGTAATTTAAGAGTTTTTATATTTCTGATTTGTCATGTATTAATTGTGCAAGATTTGATTTCTTCTGAGAGCTTGGACAGAAACTTAGCAAACGTAACATCAAACTTCGGCGGAATATCAAGACCAATCACTTGTCTTGAAACTGCACGGCTTTCGCTTTCTGATTCACTGGAAACAAACTGAGGACGATCTAAAGCGAGCAAAGGGTGAAGTGGCCGATACAATTAGTGCAAAATTGGAAAGGGTCTAGTGTAGGTTATTATAAGATAAGTGACATTCTTTGTGGACACGAAACAAAACTTGAGGATTTTGAACCACGATAAATTTTCTCCGGGTGAAATAACTTTATTCAAGTTTGCTCACTTAACATCATGTGATGTCGAGCGGAGTTTCTCCAGGTATAAAATCACCCAGTCTAAGAACCAAAGAGGCTTCCTGTTTGCCAACTTGAAAAGACAGGGGAACTAATGCCACGTACGAATATTGTATTCTTATTTTTATTTGCTCATTAGACAGTAGCCAAGTACTTCGTGACTGATTGTTTTCTTTTCAGGGCACATAACCTGCTATAGCTGAAGGCGAAGTGGAACAAAGAACTGTCTGATAGATAATAGAAATAATATGTGATTATTATATACCGAGCGGAGTGGCCGGGCGTGTTAACGCGCTAGGAGCCGAGCACTGCATTCGGGAGGCGAGTAGATTCGAACCCCACCGTCGACTGTCCTGAGAATGGTTTTCATTTTCACTTCCAGGAAAATACCGGGACAGTTCATATTCATAGGCCACAGTCGATTCCTTCTACCTCCTTACCCAGTTTCATTCACCATCATTCATTTCATCTCCATTTGCTTTTTTTCTTTTCTTTTTTTGCTAGTTGCTTTACGTCGCACCGACACAGATAGGTCTTATGGCAACGATGGGACAGGAAAGGCCTAGGAATTGAAAGGAAGCGGCCGTGGCCTTAATTAAGGTACAGCCACAGCATTTGCCTGGTGTGAAAATGGGAAACCACGGAAATCCATCTTCAGGGCTGCCGACAGTGGGGTTCGAACCCACTATCTCCCGGATGCGAGCTCACAGCTGCGCGCTCCTAATCGCACAGCCAACTCGCCCGGTATTTGCTCTTCTACTGATGTTGGCGTCAGGAAGGGCACCTCACCTCATCCTCGACCCCGTATCAAGAAACATACAGTAATGATGATGATATGTTATACTGTATGTGAATTCATTAAAGTGTAGGATCACATTTTTATATATAAATGAATTAATATTGTTACGAATAAAAAAACTCCATCCGTTTCATTACGGTACTCTAATTTATTTCAGGATGGCCTAATAAATGCACACACACACACACACACATATTTAAAGACAAGCATTTCTAATATGTTATGAATGGCCACACTAATTACCAGTCTATTTACAATTCTCTCTACCTTATGGCGCAGCAAGGATCCAGCCCGTTCCTTTACCTGGGACGCTAATCCGTACTTTCACTTTCCCAAAGTCCAGCCACCTCCTACAGCCGCTGGGCGTAGAGAGCTGGATTTGAACACAGTACCACTGGCTGTATAACACACGACGACTGTTCGTTGGTTCGGCTCCACAGATGTTCTTCACACAGTCCCATGCAATGAACGACCAAACAGCTCAAGAGTATTCAACAGCAGGACGATACTCACAACAGCGAACATTAACACAGGTCCATTTATCCTCAATCAGTCATCAATCACTCACTACTGACCTGCATTTAGGGCAGTCGCCCAGGTGGAAGATTCCCTATCTGTTCTTTTCCTAGCCTTTTCTTAAATGATCGCAAAGAAATTGGAAATTTCGCACTCACGATAGCGCGTTTCCTCGCTAGCTCACGGCGATTCTCAGTCCACAGAATTACACGAACACACAGTACAGCCTACCGTTCTGTCGCCTCCAGTTACACACTCACTGGTCTCCCTGACACCACAACAACAGCACCTCGTTCAGACCTGGGTGGGACACTGGCAACAGCCAACACCTCAGCCCAGCCACCGAACCCCAACTCATTGAGTGTCACACTGACTCCCCCACGGATTCCGATTCTGAATCCGGGTCCAACTCTGACTGAATGTCCGTGGCATTGATTTGATCCAGAAATTTCACGATCTCACTACAGGCAAAATATTCCCGTTGAATCTCCAAGGAACTCAAAGGTAAGTCGGCCGCCGAGAACATTACACGGAAATGCCAGCCGCACCCCATTGGCCAGCTGGGAGATTCCAGGTCGTCTGAGTCACCAGCCCCTTCCTGGAAGTACCGAAAGAAGCTACCACGGGGCTGCCACGTAATAACATGTAAGGACATACACTGACTGACAGAGCAAATGCAACACCAAGAAGGAGTGGTCAGAACTTTATGCCAATTGCAGGGTAGACTGACGTCACTGAGGTATGCTCATGATGTGAAATGCGCCGCTGTGCTGCGCACGTAGCGAACGATAAATGGGACACGGCGTTGGCGAATGGCCCACTTCGTACCGTGATTTCTCAGCCGACAGTCATTGTAGAACGTGTTGTCGTGTGCCACAGGACACGTGTATAGCTAAGAATGCCAGGCCGCCGTCAACGGAGGCATTTCCAGCAGACAGACGACTTTACGAGGGGTATGGTGATCGGGCTGAGAAGGGCAGGTTGGTCGCTTCGTCAAATCGCAGCCGATACCCATAGGGATGTGTCCACGGTGCAGCGCCTGTGGCGAAGATGGTTGGCGCAGGGACATGTGGCACGTGCGAGGGGTCCAGGCGCAGCCCGAGTGACGTCAGCACACGAGGATCGGCGCATCCGCCGCCAAGCGGTGGCAGCCCCGCACGCCACGTCAACCGCCATTCTTCAGCATGTGCAAGACACCCTGGCTGTTCCAATATCGACCAGAACAATTTCCCGTCGATTGGTTGAAGGAGGCCTGAGGCCTGCACTCCCGGCGTCCACTCAGAAGACTACCATTGACTCCACAGCATAGACGTGCACGCCTGGCTAGAGCGACTTGGATGAGGGAATGGCGGAACGTCGTGTTCTCCGATGAGTCACGCTTCTGTTCTGTCAGTGATAGTCACCGCAGACGAGTGTGGCGTCGGCGTGGAGAAAGGTCAAATCCGGCAGTAACTGTGGAGCGCCCTACCGCTAGACAACGCGGCATCATGGTTTGGGGCGCTATTGCGTATGATTCCACGTCACCTCTAGTGCGTATTCAAGGCACGTTAAATGCCCACCGCTACGTGCAGCATGTGCTGCGGCCGGTGGCACTCCCGTACCTTCAGGGGCTGCCCAATGCTCTGTTTCAGCAGGATAATGCCCGCCCACACACTGCTCGCATCTCCCAACAGGCTCTACGAGGTGTACAGATGCTTCCGTGGCCAGCGTACTCTCCGGATCTCTCACCAATCGAACACGTGTGGGATCTCATTGGACGCCGTTTGCAAACTCTGCCTCAGCCTCGTACGGACGACCAACTGTGGCAAATGGTTGACAGAGAATGGAGAACCATCCCTCAGGACACCATCCGCACTCTTATTGACTCTGTACCTCGACGTGTTTCTGCGTGCATCGCCGCTCGCGGTGGTCCTACATCCTAATGAGTCGATGCCGTGCGCATTGTGTAACCTGCATATCGGTTTGAAATAAACATCAATTATTCGTCCGTGCCGTCTCTGTTTTTTCCCCAACTTTCATCCCTTTCGAACCACTCCTTCTTGGTGTTGCATTTGCTCTGTCAGTCAGTGTATTAAATGATATTTGAATGCATTTTAGGTCATTTGCTTGCATATATTATACACATTTATGTCATTAAAGTCCGCCCCTATACATGACATTTCTACACGTCAACGATTCTTGCCGTTGATAAACTTAAACATTGAATTCCTGGATCTCTCCATTACCATGGCTCTTAAAGTAAAAGTTTTAAATGGTAGTTCCTACAGCATTTAGGGACATTTCGACATTTGTACATTTATTCATTGTACGATAAACGTATGTAGAACATAGAAGATTACAAATTATCCTTTATGAACTTAGTTAGGTGCATTTTTTTTCAATACAACTAATATTAACGGAGTTATTTTACAATTCTTGTTTAGACTCCTCCCGCCAAAATGGTTACACCACTAAATACTAATAAAATACAATATAGCCAAGTGCGCAATGCGTCTCTTACTCAATTTAATGTACAGAATTTCGAGAAATTCAGTCACGCCATTTTCCCTTGATATCTTAACAAATAAAACACACAAACTAACAAACATTGCCTTGACCTCATTTTCGACATTCGCATAGCCTATCTAATTCGAATTATAAATGAAGTAGCCTATGAGGCGAAACTTTAAAGTGTACAGGCAAAATTATATTTGTATTTATATTCAGGAATCAGGACGTAGGGAAAATGCCGTCCAGTAATCAGTAGCGGAATAATAATAATAATAATAATAATAATAATAATAATGAAAATTCACAGCCTGCTTCCAGTCATTCGACCGGGAAAAAATGGAATGAACGGCGAGGATAGGAATTGTGCCGACTACCGAAGCCTGTCGCACTCCTCCGTGGCAATGATTAATGACTGGCAGTTGAAGTGAAATGATATTGGGGGAGTGTTGCTGGAATGAAACATGACAGGGAAAACCGGGTACCCGGAGAAAAAACTGTCCCGCCTCCGCTTTGTCCAGCACAAATTTCATATAGAGTGACCAGGATCTGAACCACGAAACCCAGCGGTGAGAGGCCGGCGCGCTGCCTGAGCCACCGAGGCTAATAATAATAATAATAATAATAATAATAATAATAATAATAATAATAATAATAATAATAATTGCCCCAGTAGCAGCCGCTGGCGTGAAGCTAATTAAGTGCCACTTCACTCATTCATTAATGTTTTATTATTATTCTTTTTCTGCAACTTTGTCTCACACATGTGGGGTCGCGGGTGTAAAGTGCGTCGCACATGTGGATTTGGCCCTGTTTTACGTCTGGATGCCCTTCCTGACGCTACCCTATGGAGGGATGTAATCACTATTCCGTGTTTCTGTGGCGGTTGGTAGTGTGGTGTGTGGGAAGTGTTGGTACAAACACAAAAACCAGTCCCCGAGCCAGAAGAATTAATCAGACGCAATTAAAATCCCCTACCCGGCCGGGAATCGAACCCGGGACCCTCCGAACCGAAGGGTGTACAAGAGTTCATTAATGTATTGTTAGAACTTCCTGCTTGCCTTTGGCTTGCTGGCTGAAGCTCCTTCCAAAGCAACTGTATGTTTACGGTTGGTTGCCATGACAACGAAGTATAGTTTATACTTGGCTAAAGCGAGATCCAGGCCGAAGTGCACCTCTATTTCCAGATCCTTCTAGGAGCCTCCTTTAGCCGTCTGGTTCATTGAGACAACCAAGTGGGAAGTGACAGTACATTTTAAGCTATCTATTGCCCCATCCCCGGGGTAAATATCTCATTCAACCCTCAGTACTTTCAGTCCGTGATCGTCTTTCGAGTAAAGCGGTTAGTTTTATACTGTATTTACGAGTACATGTTAACATGATCTATTGTCTTATTTATTTATTTATTTATTTATTTATTTATTTATTTATTTATTTATTTATTTATTTATTTATTTATTTATTCATTCATTCCTGAGTTACATTTGTGGCGAAGTTAGAGCTCACGGCATTCTCTTACGCTTAACCACTTTAAATAATAAAATGCACAAACGTAAACATAAAAGTAAATGTAAGATACAGTAATTTATACAAAAAATAAATAATGCTACGGACAGGTACGCTAAGACTAGGTTACATTAGTAGACATTAGTAGACGAATAGGTTTGAGTGGTGTCTTTAAAAGTAGGAAAGATCACAATATGAAGATAAAGCTGAAATTCAAGAGGACATATTGGGGCAAATATTAGTTTATAGGAAGGGGAGTTAGGGATTGGAATAACTTACCAAGGAAGATGTTCAATACATTTCCAATTTCTTTGAAATCATTCAAGAAAAGGCTAGTAAAACAACAGATAGGGAATCTGCCACTTGGGCGACTGCCCTAAATGCAGATCAGTATTGATTGATTGATTGATTGATTGATTGATTGATTGATTGATTGATTGATTGATTGATTGATTGATTGATTGATTGATTGATTGATTGATTCATTGATTCATTGATTCATTGATTGATTGACTTATCACAAGGGTAGTTAGAGTGATACTAATAATAAGAATATAAACAGGAAATATAATAATAATAATAATAATAATAATAACTGAAGTGCATAATTGATTAAAGAAACCCCATTCAACAACATACACACGATGAATCTCACAACTCAGTTATATTTTCCCAGAAAAATCGTTCGGCAGACAGATTTGAATTTATGAGAGGAAGTAAAGTGCCGAAAGTCCATTGGGAGTGTATTCCAGAGCCTCGATGCAGTAACTAAAAACAATGACGGTACAGGGAAGTTCAAAGAAAGAACAATTTTATGTTTAATTGGTGTATTTTTTTACTGACAATTTAACATTATATGACAACGTGCATGAGGAATTAACACGCAATGTATTACAGCCACGATTTTCACGGTGGACTTGAGTTCCAAGCATTATGGAATACTTCAGGTTGGTCTTTATTCATGCGAATTCAGTGAGGGGGGAAAGGGAGGTTGCAGAATTCCCGCTTCCAAAAGAACTTCACCCCTAATTCAGCCTGTAAGCCTCTGTTGATCCCCTTAATTACGGCTTTTTATTATTAGACGCTAATTTCCCTGCACCCTGCAGAAAACATACCCCAAGCAATACATTGGCGAGGTATCTTTTCTCAAAATATTCTTTGTGATTGCGGGAGACAGACAGAATATGAAGAACATTTTGTCAAAATACGAAAATATGAAAAAATCTAAGTATAAAATACATTGTTTAACTAGGGCCCGTCAACATTGCTCCGGATGCACTCCGGATTTCGTTATAAGGAAGTACTGTATATATGAGTCAAATTCATAAAGAGTGGTAAAATCTGTATATTCATAGCTTCAATATCATTGTTGTCCAACCAGTTTTACCGTGATAAGAGGATCCATTGATTCATCAAGAAGATAAAGATGTCAGAGAGATGGTAAGGCGATGAAAAGTGTAATTGCAGGGAGAATTGTTCAAATTACTTCGATCGTTTGTCCTTCAAGTAAGTAATGATGTGTTAATTCATTGAATAATAAACTTCCTATAATATAGGCTACTAGAATAGTAATTATCAATAAAATAAAAAGTGTATGGTCATGAAAAAAATTAATTGTTCTATTAAAGGGGAGGCACTATTTTGTAGATTTAAATTCGATCAGGTTGTCATGTTCTAATAAAAGGATAAACTTTATATTCTATTACCATTAGCACCTGTCCAAAATTCCTGTTTTCTTAGAGAATACATTCCTGGTAATGACCCTGTACTTAATTCCTTTGTTTCAATTATTGTAGCCCTAAACTCTTTAATGCTAAAAATATCACTGCCCCTAAGCCGACCAGAGCAGGCTAATATCATTATTTATAACATTAGCCTAAATAGATTAAGTTTTGTCAACAATCTATTTAATAATGCGATACCAATAAATGACAATTTTATAGTTTATCATCACGAAACCTTTACTCACGAAGCCCTGGAGACGAAATAAATCACTGGTTACTCTAGATGGACTTAATCCTAGTTACAATACGCTACAAGTGGCTTTTCCATTTTAGTTCTTTTCCTTTTTGCGCCGCAGGGAAGGAGTACAATCGGCGTTTCTAGACTGCTGTGTGAAAGAGCAGCATGGGATTTCAGGTGTGTTTCCTGAAAAATAGTCGTGGTACAATTTCTGCAGAGCCAGGTTAATTGCTGTTGGAAATATTAACGGAGGTAGGGAAGAAGCGTGCAAAATTTGAAAAAGGATATGATTCTTATCGTCTAAGAACAAACAAAAATTGTAATCTTACAATATAAGAAGTAATAAGAAGATTTTCATGAAACAAAAAAAATCGTGCGAAATGAATTGTACACACTACAAATCGTAAACATCCTTCTTCCCATAACGTTAGCATCCTTGGCATAGAATATAAAATTTCATATTTTATATCTCTAGTGATGGTTAACGAATCAAGGAACTCTTGGATAACCCATCTGATCCTCCTCCCTGACCACCTACACTGAGGAGAGTCGTTGGCTACGAGCCCAAACGAAAATTGGAACACTGGGGAATACGTCATTCCTGTCGTAAGCCCCTATGCATTAGTCAGTCCGGGTAAATTTGAAAGCAACTTCCTAACATTTCATATTGTTGAGTAATAGCTGAGTTAAGCGAACAGCACACAATCAAATCTTCCGCATGTGTTTGTAAGTGACGAATAATAGGTATTTCTATGAATTAAACAATTGAGTGATATATCCCGTATTTACGCACGCCCTACGTCGTTATTCCAGCTGTTCATGGTATCATAGATGTAAAACTAACCAATCCCAGCTCTTGAGTTTTCGGAAATGACGCACTAATAATTCCGTTGTCGAGTTGCATACAACAGGTGACGTCGGCCAAGATAAGATAGTGTGGCAAGACTAGCAAGTGGACAGAGTTGAGTTAGTCTTTTCGGCAACAGCGTTGTTCACGTCAATCTAGCACCATGGGTTGTGGAATGTCATTTGTGAAATATCTTCTCTTCATCTTTAACCTGGTATTTGCGGTAAGTTTCTTTATTTCATTGATACCGTACGTGAACTAATAAATTGTGATTTACTCATGCAGCAGTCTCACAGATAACGCTTATTATAGAACTCTCTCACCGTTCAGAGATACCAGAGTAATTACAGAAGGTTTATCGAGCTGTGTCTTATAGTTGCTGGAAATAAGTCGCATGTCTCGTAATCGTCTTGGATTCCTCAGTGAATCAGTGGTAGAGTGTCTATAGGTCTCCGGATCCCAAGATCGTTGGTTCAGACCCGACAGCGGTACACCGTGCCGTACGATGTCGGCATGTAAACAATCTTTAATGACACATTTGGTGTTCGCCCGATAAAATCATTTAAAACCCAGCCATGGATCACCCGACAGTGATGTATTCCTCTGCCATCTTGTGGACTAAAATGAAACTTCGAAACTGACAAGCAGTCAGCTTACAACGATGTCAAATCACATGTAACTCAGACAACACGTTTATTATTATTATTATTATTATTATTATTATTATTATTATTATTATTTCTCTTGATCAGGGAAGTATACTAAATAAGGAAACTGGATTTACTTTATGACACATTCGATGTAGTATGCCTATTTGTGTCTTTACTTTGATTAAATGTTTCTAAAGCAAGCAAAAAGGTGTGTAGTTTTACATAATTGTTGATATTACGATCACGGTCATGGAACCTCCAGTTTTTTCTGGAATCCGAATCGCAGGGACGTGATGAATACAGGAGAAATTTCCAGGCTTGTAGACCACGGTTCAATTGGGACGTGAATTACATTTCAAAAATCCTGGCCGGGACCTACAAAATCATCGATTGATAATAATGGTCTCGTATTTTCTTCTTCTTCTGATGATGATGATAGTAATAATAATAATTATTATTATTTTATTGGTGTTACTTCCCACCAGTTAATTTAACAATTTTCAGAGATGCGGATATGCCGGAATGTTTTCCAGCAGGAACTATTTTACGTACCAGTAAATCTGCCGACATGAGGCTGGCGTATTTGTGGACTTTCAATCACCACCAGACAGAGCAAGGATCAAACCCGTCAACTTGGGCTCAGAAGTCCAGTGTTTCGGTTGTCAGCCTGGCGTTTTACTTATATCAATAACGTTACTTTCTTGTTCGGCTTTTTATCTTTGTTCTGAATCTCTTTATCTCAGTACTATCGCATTCCTATTCTGCCAAGCAACCTTTTAACTTTCATTAGCCAGTAATCATCAACAGAATGTTTCATTTGGTGTTTGTATGCTAAATTCAATATTTCCCTGCCGTTTCCCCTTCCTAATCTTAACCAATATTTTATTACCGGTACCTTTCTAGTTACATCTGCTTGTATAGCCATACACTACGCTTATACCTTCGCATAGCATTCTAACTCCTCTATTAGCTGCACAATCAGGTAAACCCATTATTATTTTGCAGAATTTATTACTTATTACATCTAGTTCTTTTCTATCTACTTCAGCGTCCTAAACAATGTTGTTGACTTTTATAAGCGCATTTAAAATGTTTTTTCTGCAGCTTATATTGAGCATTTGGCATCCTCCTCTCCAATAGAGCGGCTATCCGTTTCATTCTATCTCGTCTTATTCCACATCCTACTAGATGTTAGTATAATTCCTAAGTATTCTATTTTATTGACTACTTCTAATCCCTTGCCTGTTACGAACCACCTTTCTTTTTTCTTTAATTTACTTTCCCTCATATACCATTGCCTTTGTTTTCATTGTGTTAATTATCAAATTCCATTTTCTGCACCAAGCGAGTTGGCCGTGCGGTTAGGGACGCGCAGCTGTGAGCTTCCAATCGAGAGACAGATGATTCGTACCTCGATGTCGGCAGTCCGGAATATGATTTTCTGTGGTTTTCCATTTTCAAACCAGGCAAATGCTGGGGTCGTACCTTAATTAAGGCCACGGTCGCTTCCTTCCCACTCCTATTCCTTTCCTATCCCATCGTCGCCATACGACCTATCTGTGTCGGTACTACGTAAAGCAGATTGTAAAAAAAAAAAATCTGCAATATTCAGCAGATTTCGTAATACTGCTTTGGATACCAACTGATGCTAGAGAGACCAGAAGGATGCCGTCTGCGAAAACCAGGTCAGGAATGCTTTTATTGTTCAGACACGGGCTTGTCCTATCCTCCTTCCCTTCATTATTCAAACCGTCGTTAGTAAAAATTATGAACGATATTGGTGTTAATTTACATCCCTGCTTTAGTCCAATATTTGAATACATATCTCATACCGTTAAGTCTGATTTTACTTTAATCTTACATATCATCTCTGTATACAGTTTTTCTTTGCAATTAAACATTTTATGTCGCACCCATATTCTGGCCAACTTCGCAGTGACAGCCTGTCTGCTGACCGAATCAAAAGCTTTCTGCTGGTCTGTAGGTTTAATATATAATTTACCACTTTTCTCTTTATGTATTTATCCATTTGTTTTAATGACAAATACATTATATGTGATTCTCATTCCTTTCTTAAATCCTGATTGATACACCGAGAGTATAGTGCAATCCTCCGCCCACTTTATGATTCTTTTTTAATACGTATTTAATTATAATAATTGTATCTCTCTGTCCTGCCAATTTTTTCTATTTTAACTCATTAAATCTTTGTAGTCTTTCCTTTTCTACATCCTTAACCCTTCAGATCCCTCATTTGTGTACGCTTTTGGTGCCCTTATCACTTCAGTTTCCTTTGTTTTACAGTCATCATTACACCACAAGTCTTGATTATTATCCGTTCTCCTTCTTAGAACCATTTATTGGCAGCTATTACTATTGAACTTCCTACCATTCGTATTGCTTCATCGATGCTGAAAATGAAAACCTACAACCTGTTTTCCAGTCTTTGACCGGGTCAGGGATGTGATGAATGAATCGTATATATAGGCTGTTATTACGATGGGCTCGCCACTCTCAAAGTGATTTATATTAATTAGTGATAGGTGCTATGAAACGAGAATGGAGAGTGTTGCTGGAATGAAAGATGACAGGGAAAACCGGAGTACCCGGAGAAAAACCTGCCCCGCCTCCGCTTTGTCCAGCACAAATCTCACATGGAGTGACCGGGATTTGAACCACGGTATCCAGCGGTGAGAGGCCGACGCGCTGCCGTCTGAGCCACTGTGGCTTCATCGATGCTATTTATCTTTATTAATACCTATCTTTAAATTTGCAAACGTTTTCCCTCTGAATTAACCTCAAAATTAATCTCTGTGTTCCTCTTTTCATCTATACCTTAGCAACTGTTTCTGTTCATTCGTAACCTGTCGCTTTTCCTTTGGCTGTCCTTCACTTCTCTGTAAGCGAATAATAACTGGGTAACGATGAGAAGCTGCCCAGTTCTTTACCTGTATGGATTTAATATAAGTACTGTAGTGCCCCTCTAGATGCAAAAGCCAGATCTATAGTACTCTCTCCTAAATGGATTATATAACTTAAATTCCCTGTTTCATCCTCCAACCACCCACCATTCAGTATGTATAATTCCTCTACTGCACTTCTTTATAATAGCTTCTCTCCATTCTTGTTCTTTTTTTATTTACTTCTGCTTCCTCCTATTAATATTTCTTCTATTTATCTATCGTACACCGAATATTTTCCCCACCCATGCACTAAAATCTCCCCTTGTAATTATTTCCACTTCTTCATTCTTAATTTAATCTGGTTTAAGTCCACAACAAGGTCATCAAATTTTATTTTCTTCTCGAAAGGACACGCAGTTGGGTGGTTGTATCAGAAACCTATGAAAAATTCTCTCTCTCTCTCCCTCTTTTCTTAAATTATTTTCACCCAGATTACTTTACCGATGTCTGATTCCACTCGCACTGCCTGATTACACAGTTCATTCTTTATAAACACCTATATTTCTCCCGAGTAGCACCCTTTACGAACTCTTCTCTGTTTCGTTTTACTACAGATATTATAACCCAGTATTTGTAATTCACATCTTACCGGTAGCCATGTTTAAATCATTCCTGTAATCACATTTCCCCGCATTAATTTCCTGACCTCATGATTTCACTAATTGTATGATAGACCCACTTGGGGAGCTAATTATTTCATCCTCCATACCCCTGTCTTCATCTGTATTCTTCAACCTCTTTTCAGCCCAAATGCCCTTCATATCTAAGCCTTCAGCAGACCCCTTGGTTTTATTCATCAGGAGTAGTCTATGTGACGGCACCGGGTTTCTCCATCTCCCTACCTAATTATCATCATGATTCCACATTCACACGCACAGGTCGCCTATGGGCATCAAATAGAAAGAACTGCACCAGGCGAGCCGAACAAGTCCTTAGAACTCGCGGCAATAAAAGCCATACGATATATAATAACACAAGGAGATGTGTTTGGGGCGAGGAAAATGCACTGGTAAATCTGTTTACGTTCTTCAGAAAACCACGGTACTAGCTTGTGCTAGATGAGGGAAATATCCTCAACAGCTCTTGAAAATCACACAAGGTAAACACTCCAAAGGTAAATAGAGATAAGAGTTATCGGATGACACATACGATAAACACATTCCATTGCTGAAGACATATTTGCAGTATAGCAACTACTTTATTTTCGCTTCTCCAAGAATAATAACAATGGCGTATGGCCTCCGGGGAGGCCTGGTGCGAGTCTTTTTCTTGTAGGCGACCTGCATGTCTGTGAAGATGAGGGCCCTACCTAGGATGCTGAATACGCCACACACACCCAGCCCCCGAGCCATTGGAATTAACCAATTAAGGTTACAATCCCCGACCCGGCCGGGAATCGAACGCGGGTCCCTCTGAACCGAAGGCCAGTACGCTGACCATTTAGCCAACGAGTCGGACTCTCCAAGAATAATATTAGCCGCTGGTTGGGGTGGGAGGTACAGGTCCAGCAAATCGAACTGGCCTCTGCGGACCGCGGTACCGGAGGGTTAATGCAGACACAGTGGTGCAAAGAAAGAAGTTGACTAAGCTAACTACAGAATCTATTAAGATAATTTTAATTCTTCAGTACAATTTAGAAGATATGTCTTGTCAACAGTTTTATCAATATGCGAAAGGAATGCCGAAGTTATTCAGTCAAGTAAGATCATGTGATAAATAATAAAATTACGATTGGGCAGAGTAAAACAAGAACTGGTTGTACACTGTCTTCAACTGTATTTTTAGATATATTTAGAACATGATTCATTAACTTGTCTGCAATTTAAGTTATGTTTAAGGCTGCAGCCTTATTCTGTATATTAGTATGTACGATACCCGCCTTTTTCATGCTAAAAGGTAACAGTTACCGTGCCGTTATGTTTATTTATTGGATTTTTAAAAGGTGTCCTCTTCTTCATGTCCCCCAATGCGGCAACCATTCAATAAGAGAATGTTTCAAGTCAGTAGCGTAGCCAGGTTTTTAGTTGCTAGTTGTTACTAGTTGCTTTACGTCGCACCGACACAGATAGGTCTTATGGCGACGATGGGACAGGGAAGGGCTGGGAGTGGGAAGGAAGCGGCCGTGGCCTTAATTAAGTTACAGCCCCAGCACTTGCCTGGTGTGAAAATGGGAAACCACGGAAAACCATTTTCAGGGCTGCCGACAGTGGGGTTCGAACCTACTATCTCCCGAATACTGGTAGCAAGGATCGGCCGATGGGTGGGAGATTATAGTTACAAAATGCTGATAGAACACAATGAAGGTGCAGGCATGACTTTTCATTACAAGGACACTAATACTAGTGAGTTATGTTGATATTCAGATTGCAGTAAAGGACAAAATCTTACGTTAATATACAGGACAAGAACAATACGATCAAGTTCAACAGTTTTACAGTGAATTGTATGTTCAGTTTACAATCCAAAAAACATTTTTCGAGGATTCTTTGAAAATAGATTCAAGAGATCTGTTAGTTTTAAAATTAAGTCCCTGAATGTTTGTATAATTTATTGTTTATTGTCAGTTTCTGTTTATTTTCCTTTTGTAAAAATTCCATTGGGGAGGGGTCTAATCCCCAGTAAATACCAGCCCCCTGGTTACGCCCCTGTTTCAAGTTCAGGACATCATATCATTCGTAACCCAAACGTAATGCATTCAATTCTTACACTACTTAGTGACCTAATAATTTCGATGCATTTTCCAGCCAGTTTTGAAAATGCAAGAACGGCCCCTTTCGCTAATTCAAGGCCTCTTCAATTACAAATAGACGTGATAAAACACGTACCACAATTGCTCCTCAGACAACCCATACTCAGAAAGAACACGAAGCAGATGACCACGAATTCGCAGTTCCTAAAAATTAAAACAGAAACGTCACGTTCTTGTAGTTCGGATTCTACGTAATAATTAGGCCCCGTGGCTTTTTATCACATAATAATAATAATAATAATAATAATAATAATAATAATAATAATAATACACTGGCAGAAAAAATCCAAACACCAAGAAGGGGTTGTGTTAGATTAACGAACGTTGCCAGTCGTGTTTATATATCTGAAAGATGACGTTGAATCACATTTCCCGCAAATCCCATTAGTATAGCGCTAGGCCAGTATCAACAGCTCACTGAGGTTGAACGGGGCCGTATAAATAGGGCTACATGAAGGCGAAGTTTCCTTCCGCGCTATTGCAGAACGACTTGGCAGGGATGTCTCCACTGTGCATGCGTGCTGGCAGCAGTGGTCACGAGAAGGTACGCTCGCAAGAAGACCGGGCTCCGGACGTCCCCGTGGCACCAGCGAGAAGGAGGACCGCCGTATTCGGCGTATGGCTGTGGCGCAGCAGACTGCGTCCGCGGCGTGCATTCCACTTACCCCAAACCGCCGCTGTCTGCGACTTCAGTGGTGTGAAGCGAGAGCTCATTGGAGGATGGAGCGGAGGTCCGTTGTATTTTCCGTTGAAAGCCGGTTCTGCCTTCGTGCCAGTAATGTCCATGTGTTGGTTAGAAGGAGGCCAGGTGAGCGTCTGCATTCCATCTGTCCACGGCGTCGACACACTGGGCCTACAGCTGGAGTTCTGGTCTGGGGGAGCAATTTCCTATGACAGCAGGAGCGCTCTCGTGGTTACCCACGTACCCTGACTGCAAATGTGTACGTCCGTCTGGTGATTCGACCTGTTGTGCTGCCATTGATGAACAGCGTTCCCGGGGGAGTTTTCCAACAGGATAATGTACGCCCCCATACCACTGTTGTACCTCAACGTGCTCTACAGAGTGTCGACATGTTGCTTTGGCCTGCTCGATGTCCCGATCTGTCCCCAATCGAGCACGTATGGGATATCATTGGACGACAACTCCAGCGTCATCCACAACCAGCAATAACCGTCCCTGTATTGACCGACCAAGTGTAACAGGCATGGAACTCCATCCCACAAGCTGACATCCGGCACCTGTACGACACAATGCACGGACGTTTGTATGCCTGCATTCAATAGTCAGGCGATTACAACAGTTATTAATGGACCAGCATGGAACACTTGCGATGGCTTTCCTCGCGCGGATATTAATCTGTAGTCTTGTACCTTTAATCAATTAAGTATGTTACCCCGACAAATATATTGCCAACATTTCCGTATTCTACATTCCTTATTTCATGGTGTTTGAATATTTTTCCGCCAGTGTAATAATAATAATAATAATAATAATAATAATAATAATAATAATAATAATAATAATAATAATAATAATAATAATAATAATATATTTCACAATCGGCTTTACATCGCACCGATACAGATAGGTCTTATGGTGACGATGGGATAGGAAAGGGCCAGTAGTTGGAAGGAAGTGGACGTGGCCTTAATTAAGGTACCACCCCAGCATTTACCTGGTGTGCAAATGGGAAACCACGGAAAACTATCTTCAGGGCTACTGACAGTGGGTTTCGAACCCACTATCTCCCAAATGCAAGCTCACATATGAACGCCCCTAATCGCACGGTCAACTCGCTTGGTATATAATAATAATAATAATAATAATAATAATAATAATAATAATAATAATAATAATAATAATTCGCGTTACTATTGCAGCTGTTGCAGCATTTGTAAGTAGGGTGGCCAAGGCCAGTTATTTTTATGAAACTGAGTATTGGTCTGGTGGAAGTTAACGCAGTGTGTCGCGTGTTGAGGACAGCACAAACACCCAGTCACCGAGCCAAGGGAATCAATCGTTCAACAACCGGCTAGAAATCGAACCCGAGGCTCGAAGGCCAAGTCAGCCACGGAGCTAGGCATCATAAGTTAACTAGCCAAGCTAGTTTGCTTGCCTAAAACTAGAATAAAGAAGCAGAAGGGTAGAAACAGCTGTCTGTGTGGAAATGGCACATTGCACCATACAGGTAGATGACAACATGGTCGTTTCCGGCACCACGTGAGTCACTTAACTTGGCCGGATGAATAGTCACTATAATAGGAAGAAGATTTCCCTAAGATTTTCCGTTGATTCACGAATGGCCATGTGAAGAAACAGCCCTAGAGAGACCGTTTGAAGATCATTTTACATGAGCTAATCCCGTCATCGCACGTAACTAATGAAGTCTACTACTACTACAGAACAGGATATTTATTATTATTATTATTAATAATAATAATAATAATAATAATAATAATAATAATAATAATAATAATAAGCCTCCGTGGCTCAGGCAGCAGCGCGCCGGCCTCTCACCGCTGGGTTCCGTGTTTCAAATCCCGGTCAGTCCATGTAAGATTTGTGCTGGACAAAGCGGAGGCGGGACAGGTTTTTCTCCGGGTACTCCAGTTTTCCTTGTCATATTTCATTCCAGCAACACTCTCCAATATCATTTCATTTCATCTGTCATTCATTAACCATTTCCCCGGAGGAGTGCGACAGTCTTCGGCACAATTCCTATCCTCGCCGCTAGATGGGGGTTTTATTTATTACATTCCTGACCCGGTCAAATGACTGGAAACAGGTCATTTCATTTTCAATAATACACTGACTGACAGAGCAAATGCAACACCAAGAAGGAGTGGTCAGAACTTTATGCCAATTGCAGGGTAGACTGACGTCACTGAGGTATGCTCATGATGTGAAATGCGCCGCTGTGCTGCGCACGTAGCGAACGATAAATGGGACACGGCGTTGGCGAATGGCCCACTTCGTACCGTGATTTCTCAGTCGACAGTCATTGTAGAACGTGTTGTCGTGTGCCACAGGACACGTGTATAGCTAAGAATGCCAGGCCGCCGTCAACGGAGGCATTTCCAGCAGACAGACGACTTTACGAGGGGTATGGTGATCGGGCTGAGAAGGGCAGGTTGGTCGCTTCGTCAAATCGCAGCCGATACCCATAGGGATGTGTCCACGGTGCAGCGCCTGTGGCGAAGATGGTTGGCGCAGGGACATGTGGCACGTGCGAGGGGTCCAGGCGCAGCCCGAGTGACGTCAGCACGCGAGGATCGGCGCATCCGCCGCCAAGCGGTGGCAGCCCCGCACGCCACGTCAACCGCCATTCTTCAGCATGTGCAAGACACACTGGCTGTTCCAATATCGACCAGAACAAATTCCCGTCGATTGGTTGAAGGAGGCCTGCACTCCCGGCGTCCGCTCAGAAGACTACCATTGACTCCACAGCATAGACGTGCACACCTGGCATGGTGCCGGGCTAGAGCGACTTGGATGAGGGAATGGCGGAACGTCGTGTTCTCCGATGAGTCACGCGTCTGTTCTGTCAGTGATAGTCATCGCAGACGCGTGTGGCGTCGGCGTGGAGAAAGGTCAAATCCGGCCGTAACTGTGGAGCGCCCTACCGCTAGACAACGCGGCATCATGGTTTGGGGCGCTATTGCGTATGATTCCACGTCACCTCTAGTGCGTATTCAAGGCACGTTAAATGCCCACCGCTACGTGCAGCATGTGCTGCGGCCGGTGGCACTCCCGTACCTTCAGGGGCTGCCCAATGCTCTGTTTCAGCAGGATAATGCCCGCCCACACACTGCTCGCATCTCCCAACAGGCTCTACGAGGTGTACAGATGCTTCCGTGGCCAGCGTACTCTCCGGATCTCTCACCAATCGAACACGTGTGGGATCTCATTGGACGCCGTTTGCAAACTCTGCCCCAGCCTCGTACGGACGACCAACTGTGGCAAATGGTTGACAGAGAATGGAGAACCATCCCTCAGGACACCATCCGCACTCTTATTGACTCTGTACCTCGACGTGTTTCTGCGTGCATCGCCGCTCGCGGTGGTCCTACATCCTACTGAGTCGATGCCGTGCGCATTGTGTAACCTGCATATCGGTTTGAAATAAACATCAATTATTCGTCCGTGCCGTCTCTGTTTTTTCCCCAACTTTCATCCCTTTCGAACCACTCCTCCTTGGTGTTGCATTTGCTCTGTCAGTCAGTGTAATAATAATAATAATAATAATAATAGTAGTAATAATAATAGTATAATAATATGGTCTTCTGTCCCACTAACTAGGCCCACTTGTACGGTTTCAGAGATGCCGAAGTGTTCAAATTTTCTCCCATGAGAGTTCTTTTATGTTCTGGTAAATTACTGACACAAGACTGGCGCATTTGAGCACCTTCAAATACCACCGGACTGAGGCGGGGTCAAACCTACCAGTCTGGGCTACTGTCTGAGCTGCTCAATCAATGACATGATATTTAAGCATTTCCATCTAGTGTCTGAATATATTAGACGTCAGCAAATTACTTTCCTTCAGGAAAGTGCTCCTTCTTAATGGTAATTTGTTTCTGATATTGTGTGTGTTTCCGTTATCGAAGGTTGCTTCTCAAAAAGCACAAAATCTCCTTTCAACATGTCACATGAAATTTGTTACAGCCCAATCATTTTATGCTTGTTTGTTACAATTTTCAATCATCTGCGCCATTTCTTGTTTCTCATGTATCATTCTTGACCGTCTGTCTTCCATGAATTAATTCAGGTCGTCCACATATTCTTGTTTCATGATTCAGTATGGCCGTTCAATCCATTATTTCATTTTGCCCTTCATCTTATTCTTCCTCCACCTTTCCTACACATGGCGGGGTCGTGGGTGCGAACTATGTAGCAAATATGGACTTGACTCTGTTTTTGGGTCGGATGCCATTTCTAAAGACATCCTTACCCTCTAATGTTTCTTACACTTCTTGCAGTAACATATCCAGGAATTTTTTTCCAGGAGAAGCGGGGTTAAAAGTGTTCTGAATTTAACATACAAACACTTAGATAGATTATAGCTTGTATTACCACCTCCTAATTCAACAATTCTCATGTAATTGGTACATTAAAAGTGCAGTAAATTATCTGTCAGCGTATTGTCATTCCCTTAATACTTCGTTACACAGAGTCTGGATATGCCCCCCTTCCCCGTCATTAATTTCTTAGCCTTTAGTCTCAATCATCTGATTCTCTTCTGGGAAATCTTTGTAGTACAAAGGAGCAAGCTAGCTTGTAGTTTCACGTGACTGGGACACGGAACCTTCAGTCTTACGTAGAATCCGAACCACGAACCTACGAGAAACCAGTGAGCATATCTTTCAGCTCTCATGCTGTTTGCAGCTCATAACCCAGTTACATTCTATCTAAGATATTAATATATCGAGCGGGACCGATGCACTGTGCAGAGGAGCTCTGCACCGCTGTTTGCACGCGTGAGAGTTTGGGCGTTTGAGAGGCCCTGCGCTAATCGATAGGCTCAAGAGATACTGGCAGGACGTCAAAGCCGGCAAACGAAGAATATCTACTAGACACTGAAAATGAGATTGGTTGTTAACACGCAGTCCATAGAGGATTAATTCGCGTGTTTAATAATAATAATAATAATAATAATAATAATAATAATAATAATAATAATAATAATAATAAAGGCGTATGGCCTCTGGAGAAGCCTAGTGCAGGTCTTTTGAAATGACGTCCTATAGGACATCTGCGCGTCTGTGAGGATGGTGCCCTGCCTAAGATGAATATTATTACGAATATAAAACTCCATCTGTTTCGTTACTCTAATTTATTTCAGGATGGCCTAATAAATGCACACGCACATATATTTAAACACAAACAATTCTAACCAGTTACACTAATTACTAGTCTATATACAAATCTCTCTTCTGTGCACACACCTGGGAGTCCAGGCCGGTTGTTACCTGGGAACGGCTATAATCCTTACTTTCACTTTCCCAAAGTCCAGTCACCTCCTACAGCCGCTGTGCGTGGACACCTGGATTTGAACACTGGCTATACAACACATGACGACTGTTCGTTGGTTCGACTCCACTTATGGTCCAGTTCTTCACACAGTCCCATGCAGTGAACAACTACATAAACAGCCCAACAGTATTCCACAGCAAGACGATACTCACAACAGCGAACATTAACACAGGTCCAATTATCCTGGCACTTCACGATAGTGGGTTTTCTCGCTGGCTCACGGCGATCCTCAGTCCAAAAATTCACACGAACACGTTCTGTCACCTGCACCTACACACTGCTCTCTCTCTGACACCACAACCAAAGCTCGCTCGCAGGGGCCTTGTATTTATACCTCGATGTTGGGCCACTAGAACATTCAGGCTTCGGCTGGAGATCAAACCTTCGTGTCGTATCTTCCAGAAAGCGCATGGAGAAACTAGATGAAAGGAACAATAGAGGATGGGCCGTGGCATGTCCTCGGGCGGGCTGGGAGGTTCCCCGAGCTGGCTTGGTCATCCCCTTTCAGGTAATACCGAAGGGGCTGCGACAAGGCTGACGGTCGCTTGAGCACGTAACAATACTAACGCTGAAGACGGCACAAACACCCAGCCCCGAACTAGAAGACTAACCAATGGAAGTTAAAATCCCCAACCTGGCCGGAAATGGAACCCGCAACTCCTTCGATCAAAGGTCAGCATGCTAAACCATTTAGCCATGGAGCCGGACAAAACTCATGTCCTCCCCCCGATATGGTGCAGCTCTTTTCAGACGTACCCCAATGGAGGTGAGCAGCTTGTGCCATTTTAACCTCGTACCAGCCCTCCTACCATTCTTCATTCTCTGGCAGTACCGGGAATCGAAAGCGGGGCCTCCGATGACGACACCTAATAGCGCCAACAGGCACGCTAGGAATACGGACAATGCATAGTTGAACTTACCATTAAAGCAATAATCACAACCATCACCAAATAAACCCTATATTTTTAGGTATGAAATATGAAAACTGCTCAGACACTTTAGAGCAGTACCTTTTACAAATCAACGAGTTAAGTGGAAAGATAAAGTAACTATGGCATAGTGGGCAGCGCCGCGCGAGACAAAGAATTCCGTCATTTGTTTAAAAATGGAGAAAATATTTTTTTCACTATAATTATTATAAAAGATAGTTACAAGTTCAACTAATTTTAGAAAAATTTTATAGTAACTTGATACCATGATAATATTTCTGTATGTTTATTAAAAGTGATTATTTAAATTTAATTTTTGTACTTGTGAAATAAGGGCCACTTCACAATTTTTTACTCATTTATATTAAACTTTTCACTTCATTCTTCAAGTCCGTGTGTCAGGAATTAATTTTTCAAATAATGTGGGGATGAAGACAATTAATTTTCGCTTTTTTTTTATTTCGTAGATACGAAATGTTGTCTTTGGACATAATGTTGTAAGCAATAATTTGTTCGTACCAGTTTTCAGATTTAAGTGGTCTATAAATATATTCCCTAATATGTACTTTTCCAAAATGATAAACATCATTCTTTCCGCTCGTAGAGAAGAAACTTCGGTAAGAAAAGATTATTTTATAAATCGTGTACATAAATATTGTTATGCAGCAAACGTAACTATTTCCTAACGTCTACTTACATAATATGTATATTGTTGCATACAATCAATTTAAGATCATTTCATCCCCATAGTCCAATAAACTACAGCAATAACGTCTATTATGCCAATTTATATAGTTTAAAATACGTTTCCATAAACCTTGCAGATGTGTTGTAATGTTAGAATAACTGACTCGGGAATCAGATCAAACTACAGCTAATTAATATTTAACAATAAACTGGCAGTTACAGCGATACTGTGTTGAGACGCGCAATGTCCGAGTACGGTTTTAGACTAACTTCGCTCCATTTCTTCATTTATGTACTGAAAATATGGCCTTTTACGTGGAAATAACGAAAGTAACTAAAATGTATATGGCTAGGAAATAGATGCCCCTCACCTCTTAGGCTATTCCTCCAATTTCTGTACCACATTTGTTGGGTTTCCCTCAGGCTAGAGGTTCCCTTTTGCTAGTATTTATTCATGCTTCTGAGTTAGGGTGGTCTCTTGTTAATCTACTGAGGCAGGCAACGGTTTTACTCACTTTTTCTAATGAACATTCATGATGAACTTTCTTAGTGACCATCATGATCTGTTTAAAAATAATTATTTTTTATTCATAAACATGAATGGACCACAGCTACTGGGTACGAAGTCTTGTAGGTCTCTGACAAATTTGAGATTAAAAGCTGAATACTGTGTTAACAAAAGCGAGTCGGCTATTTGAATTCATTGCTATAAAGTGTAGACAATTCTCTTAAGACAGTAAAGCCTCCCAGGACGAAATGGTCAGGCCGGCCATACACGTTGCGGCGTACCGGAGAGGTTTACCTGTACAGTTGACCTGCGCAGGTAAACCGGAGCGTGGGTGGCAGCTACGTTCGATGAACCTGCACAGGTGGCCAGACCTGTACAGGCGAGCCAGGAAGAATCGAAAAACAATTCCGTTACCTGCGCAGTTGAACATAACTGCACGTCTGTGTGATTCACCCAAGACCTGCACAGGTTTCAGCTCAATTGAAGCAGGACAAGCGCAGGAAGAGGGTCTTGCGTTCTGTTCATTTGTTTTTACAAAACCATTCGGTTTGTTTTGTTTTGTAATTTATTTTTGGTTACCGGTGATTTTTTGTTTTGTTTTGATAGCATACTATACGAAACATGTCAAACCGTAAGCGAACTGAAGTTTTAGAGAAGTTTATCGAGTTGTACAAATCTGAACCTTGTCTGTGGCGTGTAAAGAGCAAGGAGTATCATAATCGTGCACTGAGAGATGCCGCTTATACTAAATTATTGACAAAGTTGAAGGAATCCGAGAGGTCAACTGATGGGCAAACCGTACCGTGTATGAGGTCGTCGCCCCTGTTCAGATCAACTGTACAGGTAAACCTCTCCGGTACGCCGCAACGCGTATGGCCGGCTTCACCGTGCTGGCGTCGAGCAGGGAATATTAACCACGTTTGGTTAATTCTCGGAGGCTGGGTGTTTGTAATTCTCCTGTTACACGTCTTCGACTACACACAAAACATCTCACTACTAACTACGACAGAATCACGCAATGGTAAATACATCCCCCTACATCGGGTTGACGTCAGGAAGGGCATCCGCGGTATCCGTTAAACAGGGATTAAGCTACATTAGTCCTGATCCCAGATATCTGGGAAAAATACCATAAAAGTAGAAGCATCTCGTAAGTATAGCTGAAACATGATCCACATGGATGGACTGATAACACGTTACAAAAACAGAAGACAAAAAATCAAGTTTCTAGGATTTTAACTATTGAAATATATACGTATTTCAACATTTATAATATTAAGACAATATACGTTTTCAGTTTTCTCCAGGGTGCGGCCTTGATCTCCTTGTCTCATATTTTCTTCTACTGCGGTTAACTCTTCGGATTCCCGGATATTTTATTTCTTAGTAATTTTTGACGAGATATGCAGTCGTACTGCCTGAAAACACGTGATGTCTTGTAGAGGCGAGCTCCTCTGTGCGCAAAAGAAAGTGTTCGGGCAGACCGTATAGTCGGTAAAATATCCACTACAGGTGGCACTGCTGCTGCAGTCGCATACAAGTTTCAACAAAGGCTGGAGTGTTTGGCACTGTCACCATTGGAGCTTCCCGAAAAATTGAAGTATATACTTCTCTGAAGGAAAATGTCAGTCTCCTGTGCACTTTATGGCTGCAAGGGCAAATTGCGTATCATTTCACGGATATGTTTCCTTGAAATTCATATTTGTGCGTATAAACTAAGCTCACTGGACAAAAAAATACTCACCCCTGGAGAAATTATTACACGCATCATTTCATACCGTGCAACTCCGCCTCTGGACTTGATAACCGCCTGGATTCGGTTAGGAAGTGAGTCCACAAGGTTGTGCAGGTAGGTCGCATCCAGGTTAAGTCACTCGCTGAGGATTTGATCGCGTAATTCCACCAAAATGCAGATATGCTGATGTCGGCGTTTCATCCGCTGTTCCGACATGCCAATGGGGTTCAAGTCCGGTGATTTTGCAGGCCAATTGAGATGTAGTAGGGTAGGGGAGTGTTCATAAAACCAGTCACATATGCGTCCAGCCCGATGAACGTTGCTGTTGTCATTTTGAAAAATCGGGGTATCAATAGCATAATCATCATACAGATATTGACTGAAAGGCAATACCTAAACATCGAGAATAAATAAATATTCTGGTTCATATTAGTGGTCACCTCAGTGAGCGGGCCCAATCCGTGATACGAAAAACACTCCCAAAACATCACAGAACCACCTCTGGCTTGAATCTGACCTTGCACACATCCAGGATGGCATGCTTCATTTGGGCTTCGGTGCACTCGACGACGTGCATCATTGGAATACAGGCAAAAACTTGATTCGTCAGACCACATTACGTTCCGCCAGTCAAACACTGTCCACGTTCGATGAATTCTAGCCCACTGAAGGCGCGCAGCTTCAGGCTATACGCCAATGGCCTCTTGCGAGGTGACAGACTCCAAATGTTCATTGCATGCAGTTCCCGTCGCTAGTGATGGGTGGCGACTGGAATCGCGAAAAGTCGATTCAATCGATTCCGAGGAAATAGTACCACCATGTATGATACAGATACGCAAACACGTCCAGCACGAATGTGTTCTGTAATGTGAGATCGTTTTGGTTTGTTACTAAGTCAATTTACAAGCCATGCCTGTTCTCATTATAGTGTCCTGGAGTCATATACTCCAATGCGACTGTGATTTGATCAGAAAATATGATTCTCTGTTTCAAACTAATCAAATTGTATGGATTGTCAACAAATCAAAACGTGTACGGGGATTATGACATAATACACTGCTGGAAAAAATTAGTACACCCTCTTAGAGTTTTCCAGTTGACTCAAAATTTAGGCTATTGTTGAAACAGTGCATATGGAGTACATGAAATGATTACATTTACAGATCAATAGCTCAAGTGGTACTGAGGTACCAGGTGTCGATCCATGCTGAAACACCCATATTAGTACGTGGTGTATCCTCCACGGGCGGCAATGCAGGCTCTGATTCTGACATCCGTTAGATCATACAGATGGCGAATACTGTCTTGGGATACACTATTCCACGCCTGTTCGACCTGTTCACGTAGTTCTGCAAGAGTTGTGGGTTGACGAGTCGCACGTGTCAGTTGTGTTCGATGAGAGACAAGTCAGGAGATCGTGTTGGCCAGGGAAGTTGCTACACGTCTTGCAGAGCATGTTGAGTTTCACGTGCAGTGTGTGGACGAGCATTATCCTGTTGGAACAACACATCGCTTTCCTGTTGCAAGAATAGCAAAAGAATGGGTCTTACAACATTCTGCTCGTACCGAGCGCTGGTCAGTGTTCCCTCCACAAACACCAAAGGTGAACGAGAGTTGTAGCTTATCGCACACCAGACCATAAGATCTGGGGTGGGGCCAGTGTGTCTTGGACGAATGCACTCTACGAGACAGCGCTCGCCAGGTCTACGTTGTACGCGCAAACGGCCATCACTTGCGTACGGACAGAATCCGCTTTCATCGCTGAAGACCACGACCCGCCATTCCATCTTCTAAGTGATCCTCTGACGGCACCAGTCGAGCCGTGCACGTCAATTATGTGGCGTGAGAAGTGTGCGTGCCCGTAGTTCCACTGTTTGTAACCGGTTGCCAGCAGTTCGTCTTGACACTTCTGGGCTCACAAACCTTCTTATCTGTGCTGTGGTAGCTGTACGATCTGCCACTGCTGCCCTTACAATACGACGATCTTGGCGGACGTCTGTGCTGAGTGGACGTCCAGAACCTCATCTACGGGTGTGAGAATGTTCACGTGACCACTGCAAAAAGTATCGTTGCACAACTGACGCAGCACGTCCAGCATGTGTGGCAATTCTCCGAAAGGACCATTCCGCCACTCGGAAGGCCACAATTTAACCCCTGTCAAGCTCGCTCAGTTGGCTGTAGGAAGCACGAGTGCGTCCCCGTGGCATGGCGCCTTTTCGCTTCACACGTTTACATCACACTACGCCTTATGGCTGTAAACATTGCCTATTAAAGGGTACATCCAGATGGCGCTCTGGAAGATATGTACTACGCTATCAGTTGGTGGACGACGTTAAAACCATTATCAGTACATCTACTATCCTCCAGGTGGCATCTGCTGTCGTCGGATCAAAATCGATGTCGTCTTTCCAAGCGTACTAATTTTTTTTTCAGCCAGTGTATAATTCTACTATTTCAACAAAATACAATTGAACTAAAGGGACAACCGTAACTAATGTTAAGCAGTGATGAAAACAAAAATAGTAATTCTAACAGTTTCTCAAATATTTAGCACTAGCATGAAATGTTCTTCTTCTTCTTTTCTACCACTTTTTTCACACCTGTGCGGTCGCGGGTGTGAACTGTGTCGCACATGTGGATTTGGCCCTGTTTTACGACCGGATGCCCTCCTGACGCCAACCCTGTATGGAGGGATGTAATCACTATTGCATGTTACTTTGGTGGTTGGTAGTGTAGTGTGTTGTCTGAATATGAAGAGGAAAGTGTTGGGGTAAACTCAAACACCCAGTCCCCGGGCCAAAAGAACTAATCAGAGGCGATTAAAGTCCCCCACCCGGCCGGGAATTGAACCTGGGACCCTCTGAACCGAAGGATTCAACGCTGACCATTCAGCCAATTGGTCGGACAGTAGTACGAAATGTTCATTGCAAATTAAATGTAAAGGAAGACTGTTATGCTACGAAACAAGTTGTGTACTTATTCAAAATGTGACTTAATTCTACAGGCTATACGTTTATACTAGCGATATTTGAAAACTACATTAGAAAAATACAGTATACGCATAAATAACAATGTCGATTGCTACACCCAGCGTCGAAATGTGTAATGTAACTTCCAAACTGAAAATAAAAACCTACAGCCTGTTTTCCAGTCAATGACCAGGTCAGGGATGAAATGAATGAAGCCCCCATCTTAAGGCGAGGATAGGAATTGTGCCGGCTGCCGAAGCCTGTCGCACTCCTCTGGGGCAATGATTAATGATTGACAAAGGAAATTAAATGAAATGAAATGATACTGGAGAGTGTTGCTGGAATGAAAGATGACAGGGAAAACCGGAGTACCCGGAGAAAAACCTGTCCCGCCTCCTCTTTGTCCAGTACAAATCTCACATGGACTGACCGGGATTTGAACCATGGAACCCAGCCACGGAGGCTCTGATTTCTAGACCAGGCATCTTCAATCGAGAGCAAAATGCCTTCGGAGCTAGTTTGCTCCCCGCTCTTGAGGAACGAGAACCAGAGTCCTGCAGCCAGGCCCACCGCGCAGCACTTCAGGCCCACGGGCTCCGGCACCCTAGCCCGTGTAGTGCCGTTCTCTTCTGACGCGGCCGCGTACTGGCCCACAGCACTGGTCTCATACAGCCCACACAACCGCACTTGGCGGGCTCAGTAGAATAACCTCGAGTACTTCTCCACAATAACATGTGCGCCGTGCACAACGAAATGTTCACGTCACACTACTATTCGGATCACTCACTCTCCGAATTCCCGTACGCTAATAATTTTTTTTTGCTAGTTGTTGTACGTCGCACCGACACAGATAGGTCTTACGGCGACGATGGGACAGGAAAGGGCTAGGAGTGGGAAGGAAGCGGCCGTGGCCTTAATTAAAGTACAGCCCTAGCATTTGCCTGGTGTGCAAATGGGGAAACCACGGAAAAACACTTTCAGGGCTGCCGACAGTGGGATTCGAACCTACTATCTCCCGAATACTGGATGCTGGCCGCACTTAAGCGACTGCAGCTATCAAGCTCGGTAATAACATATTTCAAAATAGGCTAATCGGCTTTTGAAATTAAACGGTAGACATTTCTCGTGCACTGCAACAATAACAATTGAAAACAAACAGAAACTTTATTATAAACTAATATTCGTCTGCATTTGACATCAAGTTAACTGAAAATGAATCTAAATAACACGAAGCATATTCATAGTACATCATTCGCGTTTACCTTAAAATAAAATACAAACTGAAATGACGTGCAATATGCCAACAACAAAAACAAACCTGAAGATAGCTTTTACTTAGTGTGCGTAGTTTATTGGTCATTGCTAATGGCGGTGGAATGGAATTACTGTGAATGAAAAGAAGAGCATCAGCATTGTCTGGTTGTAGAAGAGACCGTCGTGCGTTGAGAATGAAGCCCTCTGAACTGAAATTTCTCTCTGAAGCTGAACTTGATGCTTGCATACCGGTACATGATACATTCTTAGCGATCTGGTGAAATTTTGGATAGTTTTGTCCATTTGTTCTCCAAAAGGACGATATATCTATCTTCTTCCATTCCACAATTTTGCTTTAAATATCCTTCCAGCTCATCTGTTGAAACAGGAGCATCATGCATGTCAGTTCACGAAGAAAACTTCATTACTTTGGCAGGTTGTGGCATAGTCGTGGAGTCTGATGACACGGAAACATTAGGATGCTCGTCATTCAAGCACACCGTGTTCATCGTAAGTTTTTATCTAATCATAAAAAAAGACAAAATCATTCGACTCCTTTAATCTACACTAATATAATAAAGACAGAGTGCGAATTTTGTTAGTTTGTGTATATCTGGAGGGTAATCTCAGAAAAGACTGGACCGATTCTAAAAATCTATTTACTAATGTAAATATACATTATGCCTAACGGACATGGGCTGCATTTTATTTTCAAAACAATTCAAGGTGGGGGCGACAGGGGAGATATAAAAATAATAGGCTAATATAGGCGAAATATCGAATTTTTCGTACAAGGACGAGACAAAGCTCATTTTAAGCCCCTTGACGCAAAAAACAAAACTGGTTAAGCCATAACCATGTTTTAAGGCTCTAAAACCAACCGTTATGGAGATATTGGCACCACACTACCCCTGCTCTCGGAATCGAATAAAGAAATGAGCTGCCGTAACCATGGCAACGTCAGCTCCAGGATTCTACTGCAGCGAGATTATGCGTGTACGTTTGGGCATAGCTGCCAACCAAAATTTGTACACATAATCCCTGAGCATATATACAATATATCTAAAAAACTTAACAAGTTACAGACGTGAAGTGATATTTATTATCTCGTTTAAAAATAAAGAGACATGTATTATTTTGTTTTCCGAAAAATCACTTAAGGTTGTGGGGGAGGGGGGGGGAAGTAAAACGGACTGAAATATGGGTTAGCGTGAATTTTTAAGATGAGCATATCTACAGTCCATCTCAAACACTTAACATGTTACAGATGTGAACATTGATATTTTTAATATTTTAAGAATAAAAAACAGGTATTATTTTGTTTTGGGAAAATTTACTTAACGTGGGGGGTAAAGGGACTGAAAAGGGGGTTGAATTATTTTTTATTAGGGTACTGATATCTCAAAAACTGAAGTTGTTACACACGTAAAAATTGGTATTTAGAGTCTCCTTTAAAAAGAAAGGAATACGTATTCTTTTGGTTTCGGAAAATCCACTTAAGGGGGGTAAAAGGACTGAAATATTAGTTGAATTATTTGTAGGAGGATACTTACATCTAAAAAGCCTAAAGATCTTGCAGACGTGAAAATGGGTATGTGAAATCATCTTTAAAAATAAATAAAAACACTCATTTTGCGGGTAAAATCAGCTTCGGTGGGGAGGGGGAATTGAATTAGGTGTTGAATTTTTTTCATGAGGATAGGAATATCTCAAAAATTGAAGATGTTACAGTCGTGAAAATTGGTATTTGGCAGCTCCTTCATCAATAAAGACATATTTTTTGTTTTCAGAAAACCACTTAAGGGACTGAAAATAATTGAAAAAGCAGGTGATTTTTTTTAAATGAGTACCGGAATATCTACAGTGTATGTCAGAAACTTTACATGTTACAGACATGGGACTTGATACAGTACTTGGAATGTCCTTTAAAAATAAAGAAGCTTGTCTTTTTTTGTTTTTGGAAAATCCACTTAGGTGGAGGTGGAGGAAGGGCTGATAAAGGGGTTGAATTCTTTTTATGCGGATACTTATATCTCAAAACCTGAAGATGTTACAGATGTGGAAATGTATTTGGAATCTCCTTTAAAAATAATTCTTTTTTTACTTAATAGAAGACGTTCTCACGTGTACAGTTCTATGTCGTATGGTCATCTTAGCCTCAAAAGGCAATACCACAAACGTGGTTTACAAAGAGTTTCTGGGGTAAATGAAAGTCAATTTTTCAATGAGGTTTTATACTTTAGGGATTTTCAGATAATGTCTTAGTACAGTACGGAAGAATGATGACTTTTATCAAATTACGAAATCCACGCGAGAAGTCGGGGGTAACTGCTAGTGTGTACATAAAGTTCACCGCAGATGGTATAGCACACAAAATTAAAGTCTTTCCCATCACCGTCAACTGCCGGCTTGAATACCAACCAAATACAACTTTTAAGTTTAGGATCCGGTTCAGAAGTTTTGTACTGTGTGGTTTTTAGTTCGTTTGTTTCTTCTTTTTTTACTTCTTGTTTTTTTGCCACGGTTTCTTTTCTTTTGGAACTACAGTCCACATTTGTTTCCAATAACAGGATAGACGGAGAAGTCAAACTGAAAACCACAGCAAACTTGATCATCTCCACTCGACCGTAATGCAACGCACTCCGCTGACACTCAGTACACTGTACACATTGCAGCAGTCAGCCCATAGAACTACCACAGCGCTGTCCTTGGCTTACCGCGTACGAATGACAGCGCTGCCCAGACCGGCCCGTGAGATGACGTCACGGGCTTCGTATGTTCGAGCCTTTCAAAGCCCATTGCAGTATACTGCTGAAGTAGCTCATGGGCTGGGCCGCTCTGCAGGACTCTGATCCATCTACTCTCTAAAATCAGATAAAATTAAAAGTAAAAAAAATGTTTTATTTGTTTACTGTAGTCCAAAGTAGGTCTACATATAAACTGTAATCAGTATTTGTTTAAGAATCAGCCACCACTGCTGCACTCATTATCCATTTATGACTCCATGTATCGCTTCGTTCTGAACTATGTGGTGTCTGCTGACTTTGTGGATTATTTATTGAGTGGTTACGGGTTTATCCATACTTATACCGTAGAGTAGACTGTAGCGCATAACACTTCCTACACTGTGTCGTGTACAGGTATTCAGATTTCCTACTGCTATCGGGTTAAAAAGCATCAGTAAAATAATAGCGGCTGGATCGATCACAAAACTAGAGACTGAAGAATGGAGCCCAGTTTTGGCTTTCCAGCATTAAGTTGTGCACATGAGAGGAGAAGAAAATTAAGCCCTGCTCTGTGTGCGAAGTGAAAAACTACTACTACTACTACTACTACTACTACTACTACTACTACTACTACTACTACTACTACTACTGACATCATAGCTGAGTGACATCAACACTGGCTTCTCACCAAGGCAGATGTCGTTCGAATCCCAGTCAATGGACATAGATTTAAAGAAATGAAAAGTCATGTTCGGATTCCACGTAAAACTAGAAGTCAGTGGCTATAATCATGTTAACAGTCATGTAAAACTACAAGCTAGTGTTTTGTCCCCACTTTTCTTATGTAATTTTAATTGGCTTATGAAACATGAATGGAATTTTGCATAAAAAACGATGAAATAAATGTAGACTTATTGTTAATTATTTATAACTTACAGTCTGCTAATGGAATGCTGATGGACATTATATCATAAAGCTTTGAAAATACCTGTGTAGACCCTTGGTATTGCAGCAGATGCTTCATTTAGGGGCAAAGGACATAGTAAACAACAACCCAGCGCGTCTCGTGGGTCAGTAAAATAAGAACAGCTGGATCGATCACAAAACTAGAGATTGAAGAATGGAGCCCAGTTTTGTCTTTCCAGCATTAAGTTGTGCACATGAGAGGAGAGAAAATTAAGATCTGCTCTGTTTGCGAAGAACTGACCGCACACGCAGGAGAGAGAGATAACATTTTGGCTGATAACCTGTTAGGAATGGTATTATGGCTACCCTGTGAGGTGTCCGCAGCTGCTTGGTGCTATGAGTGAATAGGGAGCAGCTGTGCCCCCATAAATTAGCAGTGGAAGTTTACCTGAATTGTCTGTTCACACACTGGCCATGCCATACCTGATGTTGACTGAATCCTGTTTCACCACCAAATCAGTCCTAAATTTATGGCAGAGCTAGAGAGTGAACCTGGTCAACAGAAAGCAAAGCTACTATACTTACCCATTGGTCACAAGGACAGAAATTTGTAGAATGATGCTTCGAACCCACTTTTCTTGGTCATTCAGCACCATGGTGGCCAGGTGAGTTAGTACGGTAGCTTCCAGTTCAGTCGGTTCGGGTTTGATTATTAGCCGAATTTAAAACAGAAAGACACTGTATTACTCAGTAACAAGATACAGGAACCACTTGTCCTCTATATCAAAATACTCGGCCAAAATCCCTGAACAGTCTCTGAAGTTTGTCGGTAGTGTTCACCTACATTTTGTATAGCTTTGCAAGGTGCTACAATTTCAACTTGGTTAGGGTCATGCAGCTGTGAACTTGCATTTGGGAGATAGTGGGTTCAAACCCCACTGCCGGCAGCCCTGAAGATTGTTTTCATTAGTTTCCCATTTTCACACCAGGTAAATGCTGGGGCTGTACATTAATCAAGGCCAGTCGCTTCCTTCACCCTCCTAGCCTCCTCTTATCCCATCGTCACCATAAGACCTGTCTGTGTCCTTGCAACATAAAGCAAATTGTACAATTTCAACTGATATTAATACACAAAGAGAACTAGCTCATAATGTTTATAAAGTAACTAAAGTGAGCATTCTAAAGATAACCATACATGCATCATTCTAGACTGTTATGCCCTTTCAGCATTCAGTCTGAGAGCCTCTATGAATTAACTAAACACCTCCACAGTTCTCTGTGTTCTCATTTAATTCCATACCTATTATCTTTTCATTCAAAACCGAGTCTAATCACTGCCGCCTTTGTCTCTCTCTGCTTCTCTTACCCTCCACAACCAAGTCCATTATTCTCATACGAAGGCTGTCCTCCTCCATTCGCCTCACATGACCCCACCGCCAAAGCTGGTTTATGCATACAGTTTCATCCATCAATTTCCATTGTAACTTAGCCTTTATCTCCTCATCCCGAGTACCATTATTCCCCATCTGTTTTTACCAGCGATCATTCTTGCTACTTTCATGCCTGTTACTTCCAATGTAAGTATATATAATTGTGAATATAATAGTATGAACTAATGGTGTGTTATTCTTCTGTTTCAGTTATCAGGTCTGGCACTCCTTGTTCTTGGAATTCTTGTACTAACTGAGACAGAAGTATACCAAGAATTCTTAGCAGGAAAATTTCATGCCCCACCGATCTTACTCATTGTTATTGGATGCATAGTATTTGTAGTAGCATTCTTAGGCTGCTGTGGAGCCATTCGGGAGAGCCACTGTATGGTGATCACGGTAAGTCTTAACATCCTAAATCAACTTCACGAGCAGGTTGTTGTACTACGTCACTATGTTAGCCTGAAGGGAATCTGGACATGCAACTTGCATGTTTTAAGCCAGTTTTGCAGATTCATATCTAAGAAACTATTTGTTCCAATTCCAAGACTGCCAAACTTTATTAACTTTTTAACATCAATTAGGGCAAAGAAACATGCATATTATGAATGATCTATTTTCCTTATTTCATCAACAGGGATGTAAATAGTAACAAATCACATTTATAGATTCAAATTTCTGTCCACAATTTTACATGCAGTTTTCAGTGGAGGATGAGACATAACCCTTGTTGTGTACGTGAAAAACACTGGTACCTAAAACAAAAGACCTAAGAACATAGTATCCAAAAACTATTTTACCCTCTTAAAATGGGCTCTCAAAAAGTAAATATCCCCCCCCACAAAAAAAAAATATATATCCAGGTGGTATGTCTCCTACTGATATTTTAGCAGGAAATATATGTTTTGAAATTCTCCTTGTAGTTTCTAGGCAATTAAAGTAGTACCCTAAGATTCTTCTTCTTCTTCTTCTTTGTTTTATTTTATTTCCCATGCTTGGTGGGGTTGCAGGTGCGAACTGTGTCACACATGGGCCAGAATAATTAATCATATGCGATTAAAATCCCCGACACAGCTAGGAATCGAACCCGGGACGCTCTGAACCGAAAGCCTCAACGCTGATCATTCAGCCAAGGAGTCCGACAGTTCCAAGTTTGATTGCTATAGCTTTTATGGTTCCTAAGAAAAGTCTACCTAATTTTTTTTTTTTTTTAATGTCACTTTCAGAAATGTAACTATAATGATGTTATTCGTTTTATATCCCACTAATTATATTTATGCTTTTTGGAGATGCCGAGGTGCCAGAATTTTTTCCCATAGGGAGGCTGGTGTATTTGAGCACCTTCAAATACCACTGGACTGAGCCAACTTGAGCTAAGGAGGCAGTGGTACCGATATATTAAAAAAGTCTTGTAAAACACACTTTTGTTGAGGGAAGCTTATTCTATTCAAAGAAGTGAAACACCCAAAAATGAACATTTGATTACTTTTCATGTCCATGTGGCCTTAAGGCAAGCAAATTTCAAGAAATAGCTCTGTGTACATATAGTGTCTGGAGTTATTTGGGGACTAATAACATGAATAGGAACACATAGAAGGAAAAATCCAATCACAAGTCATGCATAAAACAACAGGAACATCAAATGGAACACATAATAGGAAAAATATGATATGTCAATGGGAGAAGATGCTTTGGGTTCCTTTTCTCCTATTATGTTTCTCCTCGGTTCCTAGTATTTTACCACCTGTATTTATCCTTTTATTTTTTCCCCTTTTCCTGTGTTTATCTTTCTTCTTATCCTCCAGTGAGTGAAGATCTTCAATGAGTGTTTAAACCCACTCTCCTGATGAAGCAGAAATGAGCTTGTCGGGGACCAAGAAGAAACTGGGATTGATGAGGAGAGAGGACGGCAGTATAAGAAACGGAGATTACCGAGCGAGTTGGCCATACAGTTAGGGTCGCGCAGCTGTGAACTCGAATTTGGGAGATAGTAGGTTTGAACCCCACTGTCGGCGGCCCTGAAGATAGTTTTCTGTATTCTCCCATTTTTCACACGAGGCAAATGCTGGGTTTGTATCTCAGTTAAGGCCACTGGCGCTTCCTTCCCACTCCTAGCCCTTTCCTATTCCGTCATCGCCATAAGACCTATCTGTGTCGGTGCAACATACTGTAAATCAAACTGTAAAAGAAAAAAGTAGAGATTATCCTTGTCCTTTTGTGTTTTCTTTCCATTTCTTCCTCTTCCTACGCTGACCTGTCGTGTTTTCCTTATTACGTGTTTCTTTTTATGATCCTCTTACTAGATATTACTTTATTTGCATTTGTTTATTCCTTTCCAACCCTTACAATGACATGCCAGTGTGAGTAAAGGAAATGAGGGAAAGAGGAGACAAGACAAACATGAAAACACAAAAGGACAAGAACAATTTCCACATTGTTCTGTGTGATTAGTTTCATTTTTCCACAATTGATGGATTATGACTCACAACTACAGATTTTTCTGATGTCCCACCTAATCAATACTATATATGTTATAAATTTTATTTATTTATATCTAAATTTCAGTACTAGTTTCAATCCATGGATCATTCTCAGTTGCTTACACTAACAATTAAAATAGTACATCACAATCATTAGAGACCGCTTTCTTTGAGTTTGTCGTATATTACAGTCTTAAAATCTAACAACTGCCCATGTTTCATTTCACTAGCATATCACATTTAGCCACAATGACAGCTTCAATAGAGGACCAGAAGCATTGATATGCATTAATCACATAATCCTTATTGAAATCAGACATTGGTCAGGTAATGACGGCTTTTAGGTGATCTGTTGTATCATGGCAATATTGACTAGCCTCCTATTCAACAATGCCCCACACTTAATAATCTAGGGAATTTAGGTCTTCTAAGTTAGGTAACCATAAGTTTGGTGTGATGTGGTTGTGCAGATTGACTGCCGTCCTATCTTGTGTCATCCCACCTTTGTGAAAAGAAGTGGGATGGTATGGCTTGCCCTTTGCTTCTCACTACTCCTAGAACTAACACAGCTGTTCAGAACTCTGTGTGCATAACATGGGGGGATATCAGAAGGATCTGCACATAACAACATGCCATTTCTCCCATTCATTTTATGATCCTGGTAGAATTTATTCTTCATTGTAAAAATATTAGAGCTGGCCAACTCATTCAGTAGTGGTTTGCTTGCAGCTGCCATTGTTCTTACACGGGTACTGACGGGAACTGCCCTTTCTTCCACCATATGACATATCCAATGTCCTCGAGCACCACAGTGTGGATTGTGCTGTCGGACATCTGGAGATCTCTGACAATGTTCTTCATAGACGTTCTGGTACTCATTGATAATATTCTGCACCTGCTGCATGAACTGTGGTGCCCTCATACTGTCTGAATGCTGTGAATGCTTTTTGTACTTGGCTACATGCCACACATCACCGCCAGAGGCTTCTAACTCCTCCTAAACTTTGTTTACTGATGACCTGGCAAATTCCATAAAAAACATACAATTTTGACATTCCAGTGCTTACTATCAAAGGGTAAGATGGGTCCACCTATTCAATACCATTAGTGTGATGTGGTGGACCCTTCCTACCCTTTGATAGTGATCAATTGTCAATACGGACCATAATGAAATTCATAATTTATGATCCCAGTGCTTTGTGTATGTCAGGACAATTGCAGAATGTCTCTACAATTTGCTAACGTGTCTCCAGCACAAGGAATGCAACAGACTTTGCACACGCCCCTACAGTCAGTTATTCACCCCCATGTATCTCAAGGCCAAGAATAATTGGAAATGAGAAGGGATTGGAAACAACAGTTATTTCTGTCTTAGTACGGAATTATTCCCAAGTAGTTCCGTGGAAGAAAAATGCCAAAACAGAAATCACCACAAAGTGTATTTTTAAACCAGCTAGTGAATGAATTTGTAAAATACCTGTTTACAACAGAAGGGCATGCTTTATTTTCTAAATTGTGCAGGTTTTACAAAGGAAAAGATTAAATGTATCCTCCTATTCAATACATAACTTAATTCCATCATTAGATGGAGTAATAAAATTCAAACATATTTTGACTCGTTTGAGCCATCTTCAGTGAAATAAGGGGGATTAAAGTAATTTACATAACACAAGCTAAAAATGTGCTAAAAATATAATGAAGGAACAAATGAAAAACAAAAGAGACTTGATGGAAATTTAAAAAATACAATATACAATATTTACATCATTAGATGGAGCAATAAATAACTCGTTGAGACAAATTCAGTGAAGAAAAGTTAATATGAAATGTAATTGAATCTGAAAAGTGTGTTAAAACTAAGAAGAAAAGAAATGAAAACAAATGATACAGATGGAAATGAACAACAAGTGCTTATAGTGAGGTTGCGGACCTCTTAGTCTAAAAATTTTACAGTTTGATAACAATTCAAACAGGGCAAAATCACTGTGTTGAAAATTCAGGCTGACAGTCTGTCTTTGAAGAGTCACCATCACCATGAATGGCTAGGAGGGGAGTGAAAAAGCTTGAGAAACCAAGTTTGAGAGGAGACACCGTGCCAGGTGAAATGTATGTGAAAGAAGATGAAAAAATGCCAATTAATTAAAAATTTTACAATAGCAGCTTTCTCAATTACTTCTCAATTTAGCGGTCCCATTCTCGATGATTGTTTCCAAACTCATTTTCAATCCACACACTGTCAACAATAACAATAATAACATCAATAATAGATATTTGAACTCCGGAGTTTGCAAATTAGAATGCCAATCCTGTAATCCAGCTATGTAGGTCAAACAGGCCACAATTTTGTCATAAGATACGCTGAACATTGCAATGCTCTCAAATATAATAGTTTTTCAGCTATGAATGAACATCATAAAGCATCCAGCCACGAATACACATCAATAGATAAAGATCTTAAGATCTTGCATTATGAGCAAAAAGGCACCTTGCTCAACATTCTCGAGAGCATCCACATCGATTTAGATCAGTTTATGAACCCCCCTCACAATTTAAATGAAATCAACAAAAAAAAAAAAAAAAAAAGAACATTCTACTTGAAGCATTCGTTCCATACATTTGTCAGAACTTCTATAATAAAAACAAACCTTGCCTCCAACTCACCACCACTTCCCCCTCCCCACCCCCACCAACCCTGCACCCCCCTTCCCTCTACACTCCTCCCATCCTTGCAAACACAGCTGAGCCAACAATAGACATGATCGTACGAACGGGACCATTAACTTTGAGAAGGCCAGGCCGTTCTGAGAGGACAACCACCTTTTAAGTACCGTAAGTTTAAAGTTTCTTCACACCCATTTTACACCTTTTACTTATCAGCCCAAATTTCTCACACAACCTCATTTTTCGCATTACAGATTGGAACTTCATTGACGGTTTCCACTATGGTCACATACAGTTTACCATACAGCTGTTATCTTCTCTAACACAGCTTCTCGATTTTGTCACTACCCTCTTGACCATTTAAAATAAGGCAAATACACCTAGCCAACTTTTGAAACAATCATGAAGGACGGGACCACTAAATTGAGAAGAAATTGAGAAAGCTGCTATTCTAAAATTTTAAATTCATCGGCGTTTTTCCATCACTTGTCACATACATTTCACCTGGCACGTTGTCTCCTCTCAAACTTGGTTTCTCAAGCTTTTTCGCTCCCCTCCTAGCCATTCGTGGTGATGGTGACTACAAAGACAGACTGTCAGCTTGAATTTTCAACACAGTGATTTGTCCTGTTTGAATTATTATCAAACTGGAAAATTTTTAGACTAAGAGGTCCATAGCCTCACTATAAGCACTTATTGTTTGTTTCCTTCTGTGTCATTTGTTTTCATTTCTTTTCTTCTTAGTTTTTAGATTTTTTAGATTCAATTATGTTTTATATTAACGTTTTTTCACTGAATTTGTCTCAATGAGTTATTTATTGCTCCATCTAATGATGGAAATATTGTATATTGTATTGTTTTTATTTCCATCATGTCTCTTTTGTTTTTCATTTGTTCCATCATTATGTTTTTAGCACATTTTTAGCTTGTATTATGTAATTACTTTAACCCCCCTTATTTCACTGAAGATGGCTCAAATGAGTCAAAACATGTTTGAATTTTATTACTCCATCTGATGATGGAATTATGTTTTGTATTGAATAGGAGGATACATTTAATTTTGTTCTTTGTAAAGAGTAAACCGTCAATATGGAATGATTATAATATCTTGTAATAATAAATTGTGCAGGGTTAAAGTGAGTATGAAAAGAAAGCTTGTGGTACAATATCACATTAACCCTAAAGCCTATAAATGTTACATTGCCGGGCCTGTGGTGAATTTTGTTCACCATTCATTTTTCTTAGTCTTAGCAACTGGTTAACAAGTACCGGTACTAACTCTTACACGACTGATATTGTTAATCCTCATGTGCTTTATAATCCTTAGATATAATAATTACAACATAAATTGCAAGTGACAGTACATACATATAATAAAAAAGGTAAAAATGTTCATGGGTTGAAGACAGAAAGTAAAATTGAAACAGATGAATACTTAAAACATAAGAACTTCAAATTAAACACTTCTAACAATCTTCATTAATCATTATCATTATTCTCACACCTTACACATCTAATGCATCTTTTAGAGTGTGCTTTACACACAAAGTTATGACACTGATAACACATCATTGTGGTGACTTGATTTTGTTTCCACTCACAGTGAATGCATCGGCCTCTCTTCGATGGCACTTTTATTTCTTCTGATGTTTCTTCCTGATGGTATGGTGATAACACTGCTGAGATATCTGGAGGCAGTGTTCCTATCTTAACTCATTCAACCAATCACTTATTCATGAGTTGAAACGAAAGATTCTTCAATCCTAGAGGTAACCCTTGAAAAGTTATTGGTGCACCACATTGTTTCGTATTTCCCAAAGAAAAAATCCTTCTCTAGTTCATCGTGTTCGTAGCTATCAACTACGCCTACATCACCTTCTTGTTCACTCTCACTGTCATGATCAATGTCTGAATAATTTACCACTTCATCTTCACCATCAGAAAAATCACAAACTTCAGCTTTCTCAGATCCTTCCTCCTCATCAGATAATTCCTGTAACAGCATTTGTACGTCTTCAACCTTCACAAACTTCGCTCTACAATACAAATAGGTAGTTACTTTTGTTTCCTATATTGTCTATATTTTAAAACAATAAAACTCCTAGAACGTCCAAGGTAGAATTTTACTTACATTTCCGGGCGCGTGGTGAAGAAAGTTCACCAAATGACAGCAAATGCGAGTCAAGGTCGATTAGCGTGACACGTACAACTTCCTGAACAGATACCGCTACACTGAGAGTATCGACAAGATTTCGCCAGAAGGTACTAGCAGCGCGATGGCTATAGCACTTAGGAACTAAAAACTACAGATGAAATACGCAAGTTGGTGAACGAAATTCACCAGCGCGCCCGGTTTAGGGTTAAACAAAAAAAACCATCTGAAAGTTGTAATGAATTTGAAAACCAACAAGTGCTCCCAGGTTTTTCAGCGCCAAAATGCTGCCACATCCAGCAAATCATTATGTCCATATTTGTATACACTTCCAAGTAAATTAGGAGACAATTCTTTCTGTAAAAACAAGAGCTGTGCAGTGAATATAACTGGGACTTATTACTTGTAAAACCATTGTTGTACAATCACCATAATTCTGTTTGAGCAAATATTTTAAAGTCTTTTTTACTTATTTTATAGCATTTTTCCATAAATGATCATTTTCAGTGATTTTTTAGGTCATCAACATCTGCCCCCTAGTTTTGCATGATAGTCTCTTGAAACAATTATGAATGTTGATTTTATTCAGTGATTTTGAATCTTAAATTGATCTCCAAGAAGTGAATGGTAGTGACCTGGGCCGAATTTTTAATTCGGCCATGCTTGGGCCTGTACCTTCATTAAGGCATATTGGAGTTCATGTGAGATGTTCTTCAAGAGTTGTCAGAACTCAGCATTGAACTAAAAGCACATGATATGACTCTTCATAAGACTCAAAATATTATCCAGGTAGATTCTTCTGTTTGAAAATAGGAAATTACATAGTGGGTTTTACTATCATGATGCTTGAAATGCAGCTGAGAATTTGACATTCAAGAGAGTTACCAAAGGGAGTTACTTCAAGAAGATTTACATCATTTGGAAATGTACTGTATTCAAAATGGTTTGAAACTTAATCATGAGAAATGTAAAATAATATCGTTTTTTTAAAAACAAGAAAAAAATATCATTTCAGAACAAATTTAGTAATAACAACATTCTAACTCCTGTTTCACAAGTTAATGACCTTGGTGTTTTATTCAGTTATTAACCTATCGTTTAATGAACATCTTGAAAATATTCGTAAGAAAGCGTTTCAAAGATTGGGTTGCATTACTACACTGACTGACAGAGCAAATGCAACACCAAGAAGGAGTGGTCAGAACTTTATGCCAATTGCAGGGTAGACTGACGTCACTGAGGTATGCTCATGATGTGAAATGCGCCGCTGTGCTGCGCACGTAGCGAACGATAAATGGGACATGGCGTTGGCGAATGGCCCACTTCGTACCGTGATTTCTCAGCCGACAGTCATTGTAGAACGTGTTGTCGTGTGCCACAGGACACGTGTATAGCTAAGAATGCCAGGCCGCCGTCAACGGAGGCATTTCCAGCAGACAGACGACTTTACGAGGGGTATGGTGATCGGGCTTAGAAGGGCAGGTTGGTCGCTTCGTCAAATCGCAGCCGATACCCATAGGGATGTGTCCACGGTGCAGCGCCTGTGGCGAAGATGGTTGGCGCAGGGACATGTGGCACGTGCGAGGGGTCCAGGCGCAGCCCGAGTGACGTCAGCACGCGAGGATCGGCGCATCCGCCGCCAAGCGGTGGCAGCCCCGCACGCCACGTCAACCGCCATTCTTCAGCATGTGCAAGACACCCTGGCTATTCCAATATCGACCAGAACAATTTCCCGTCGATTGGTTGAAGGAGGCCTGCACTCCCGGCGTGCGCTCAGAAGACTACCATTGACTCCACAGCATAGACGTGCACGCCTGGCATGGTGCCGGGCTAGAGCGACTTGGATGAGGGAATGGCGGAACATCGTGTTCTCCGATGAGTCACGCTTCTGTTCTGTCAGTGATAGTCACCGCAGACGAGTGTGGCGTCGGCGTGGAGAAAGGTCAAATCCGGCAGTAATTGTGGAGCACCCTACCGCTAGACAACGCGGCATCATGGTTTGGGGCGCTATTGTGTATGATTCCACGTCACCTCTAGTGCGTATTCAAGGCACGTTAAATGCCCACCGCTACGTGCAGCATGTGCTGCGGCTGGTGGCACTCCCGTACCTTCAGGGGCTGCCCAATGCTCTGTTTCAGCAGGATAATGCCCGCCCACACACTGCTCGCATCTCCCAACAGGCTCTACGAGGTGTACAGATGCTTCCGTGGCCAGCGTACTCTCCGGATCTCTCACCAATCGAACACGTGTGGGATCTCATTGGACGCCGTTTGCAAACTCTGCCCCAGCCTCGTACGGACGACCAATTGTGGCAAATGGTTGACAGAGAATGGAGAACCATCCCTCAGGACACCATCCGCACTCTTATTGACTCTGTACCTCGACGTGTTTCTGCGTGCATCGCCGCTCGCGGTGGTCCTACATCCTACTGAGTCGATGCCGTGCGCATTGTGTAACCTGCATATCGGTTTGAAATAAACATCAATTATTCGTCCGTGCCGTCTCTGTTTTTTCCCCAACTTTCATCCCTTTCGAACCACTCCTTCTTGGTGTTGCATTTGCTCTGTCAGTCAGTGTAGATATTCTAGAGAATTTTCAAACTTAGCTACCTATCGATTTCTGTATGTGTCTATGGTACGCCCTTTACTAGAATACTGTACACCTGTTTGGAACCCTTCTCATCAGACCTCTGTCCATAGATTAGATTCAGTACAACATAAATTTCTTCGTCTATATTCATTTAGAGCAGGATTCTCATATGCTAATGTTGATTATACATCCCTACAACAGTCCTTAAATCTGCATAGCCTGTCACAACGCCGTGAATTATTGGATACACTTTTCATTTTTAAATTGCTTCATTCCTTGGTGAATTGTCCACAACTCCTTGCAAAAATTAACGTACATGTACCAGACAGACGCACAAGGTTCAAGAATACATTGTCTACAAATTGGCATAGAACTAACTACGCATTCAATGGGCCAATTGAACGAATGTCAAGATCTCTAAACAAAGTGGATATTGATATATTTAACTGCTGATTGTAAAAATTTAGAAATCACTTATATAATCTCCAGAATTGACTATTACTTTCCTGTGCTTACTTGTAATATAACCTGTGTATATATCTGTACATATTTTTCTACTTATACTCCATTGAACTTTCTTTTTAGTGTGTTTTGTTTTGTTTATTCTTCTCTACTGTTATGTAAAGTCGTATTACCGTTAATAAAGTATTATTATTATTAAGAGAAGAGAGAAAAAAGTCAACCTGCCAATGCAGAAAGCTCTCTTAAACCTGAAATGTTCTGACAGCTTAAGACAACAGATGGAAAAATCATCTGTTAATAAAAGAAGACGCACAAATACCAGAATGGACATAAGTACTGTATCCTGAATATTGGCCAGATAATGTTGAGAAGAATGTCACTTTTGGTGAACTTGAAGAACAGAATTTGTGTAGGTGATTCAGGTTTCAAGACAGGCAAGTTCTAAGAGGTTATCGTGAATTCCTTGTCAAGAAGAAAATGTGAGCATCACTACTACCACTTGTAAACACCATCAACAGCATTCCCATTTCTAGCTCTGAGTGTGAACATGGTTTATCGCAAATGAAATTAAGGGCTTCTCTACACCTGACAAGTGTGAATTCATTGATGTTTATCAAGCTGGTAGTTCTCCTCTATGAGATTTTTGAACTCTACCATATGTCAACTGCTGGTACCTGAAAGGAGAATATCTTGCAACAGACACAAAGAGCAAGGAATGTTCATATGAAGATGGCAGCACCAGCATTATGGGTGCAATTTTTTTTTTTTTTTTTTTTTTTTTTTTTTTTTTTTTTTTTTTTTTTTTACAATTGACTTTACGTCGCACTGACACAGATAGGTCGGGGTGCAATTTGGAAGTTACTGTAAAGGGAATGGTACTAACATCATGTCTTCATTTTTACTAACTATTAGTTACCTATGTTGAAGTCTGAAAGTTAATGTAAGGATTAGGTTAAGTTTTGTTTTGCCTTATAGATTGGATTGGACATTATGGTAAGTACACTGTGTGTTTTAAATTCATTTTTAACTAACCTCCCCAGTCCTGATGTCTCCTGTAGGAGACACTAACAATGTATTTTTGAAATTAGCAGTAGACCATGAAAGAATTATTATAATAGTTTGGTATCACTGCATGATATTAACAACAGTTACAGTTAAAATTGAAATAATTGATAAAGAGATTCAACCTATTCAATACAAAAGAATAAGAAATGTAGTGAATTACATTCTTATTTAATAATAAGTAGAAGTGGTATCGGTTTCGACCCTAGTCCAGGTCATCATCAGCCGATTAAAACATGAAAAACAATGCATAGGAAAAGGAGATAAAAGATCAAGAACACTCCGGTTCAGTAGAAGAGGCGATATAAAAATGAACGGGGGTAGACATTGTAAAATTCAGAAGAAGTAAAATGCAAGTCACTTATAAGAAAACAGTGCGTAATTTTCTGAGCGGCAGTATGGCACATGCAGTGTTAGGCAAAGTCTTAGAATGTTTATGAATAGCGGAGAACGGTTAAATGAGCTAGTTTTTAAACACTGTCAGGCACAAAGTCATATCATAATCGAACACATACGAAGATCCATAATCGTGCAGGAGTTGAAGATGAGTAGATCTATTGAAGTAACTTGCCAGCTCCCGGTGATCAGCGTGATATATTTAACATCAGGCACTGTGGTTTCAAACGCCAAAGTAAAATGGAGAATAGCTTGATGATCCAGTAATTTTCTTTGGTTGCGGGAAAGTAAGTATATAGATAAATATAATATAATATAATATAATATAATATAATATAATATAATATAATATAATATAATATAATATAATTCAATATAATTGAATAAGTAATTGTGCTCCTATAGAATTCTAAGAACAGTTGACGTGAAAAAAACAATTGTGAAGAGAAAAAAATATAGTAAAAAGCGCAATACCGGAGACAAATGGAAACGTATGTGCACAGTGTGCAATTTTTTAAAACATAAAAAGTTCAGGTTATGATTGAAGTAGTTGAAATCGGTGCAAAGCAGGAGTTGAGTATGAATGAGAAGAACCGAAATGAAGGTGGAATTGAATAGATTTTTTTTTAAAGAAAAGATAGAATAAATTAATAGAGGGAGAGGAATAGTGGAATAAGAGAAGAATAAAAGAAATTTTCCATGCCTTACAAAGTTTCTACCCACATTTTCTACCTCCAATAACCCACCCTCCTAACCCACCCTAAACTACCCCTCCTTCACCTCCCTATCTTATCCTTCCTCAACACCATTTAACTTCAATTTCTTTTATTCTTCTCTTATTCCACTATTCCTCTTCCTCTATTAATTTATTCTATCTTTTCTTTTAAAAAAAATCAATTCAATTCCACCTTCATTTTGGTTCTTCTCATTCATACTCAACTCCTGCCTTGCACCGATTTCGACTACTTCAATCATAACCTGAATTTTTTACGTTTTAAAAAATTGCACACTGTGCATATACGTTTTCATTTGTCTCCGGTATTGCGCTTTTTACTATATTTTTTTCTCTTCACAATTGTTTTCTTCATGTCAACTGTTCTTAGAATTCTATAGGAGCACAATTACTTATTCAATTATATTGAATTATATTATATTATATTATATTTATCTATATACTTACTTTCCCGCAACCAAAGAAAATTACTGGATCATCAAGCTATTCTCCATTTTACTTTGGCGTTTGAAACCACAGTGCCTGATGTTAAATATATCACGCTGATCACCAGGAGCTGGCAAGTTACTTCAATAGATCTACTCATCTTCCAACTCCTGCACGATTATGGATCTTCGTATGTATTCGATTATGATATGACTTTGTGCCTGACAGTGTTTAAAAACTAGCTCATTTAACCGTTCTCCGCTATTCATAAACATTATAAGACTTTGCCTAACACTGCGTGTGCCATACTGCCGCTCAGAAAATTACGCACTGTTTTCTTTTAAGTGACTTACATTTTACTTCTTCTGAATTTTACAGTGTCTACCCCCGTTCATTTTTATATCGCCTCTTCTACTGATCCGGAGTGTACTTGATCTTTTATCTCCTTTTCCTATGCATTGTTTTTCATGTTTTAATCGGCTGATGATGACCTGGACTAGGGTCAAAACCGGTACCACTTCTACTTATTATTAAAAAAGAATGTAATTCACTACATTTCTCATTCTTTTGAATAGGTTGAATCTCTTTATCAATTATTTCAATTTTAACTGTAATATTCTTCAATACGGAACAATGAAATTTTTAACTTTAAATTAACAACAGTTGTCGGTATTTTCTGAGAGTGAGTTGGACATCCTGGAGGTACTGACAAAGTGATGCCAATTGTTTGAAAATGGAAGTTTCTAGGAGGAAGGATGGAGCAGAAGTTGGTGCTGGTATGTAATTAACTAATTATTTTGTTGGCAGTTTCTGTTGATAAGATCCGATTTCCACCAATTATTTAACCTAAGATACTGATAGTTATAAACACCATATTACTTTTGTGATAGTCTTATCCTCTAGGTTAGAAACATTCACTTTTTTCTAGTGTATCCTGTAGACATTAGGCCATAAGCTAGTACGGTTTGACTTTCATGAATGTAAGTTGTGTGTTCGATCATTGGTCCTCGCCAATAACATACATAGAAGAATACGTCATTATAGGCAACAATAATTCCTTCAACAGCAATAATAGTAATTGTACCAGTAGGTACACCTCAACCCCGTGCATTTAAATGAAGCGCCTTGATGAATGCTATCTATCACATAAAAATTGAAACAACTAGTTACATTTTACTCCTTCTGAATTTTACAGTGTCTACCCCCGTTCATTTTTATATCGCCTCTTCTACTGATCCGGAGTGTACTTGATCTTGGACTTTTCTCCATAGATGTCTCTATTAAAGAACTGATGTCAGGCACTCTGGTGCAAATTGGAACAACTAGAAATTTAAATAAATTTTGTGTTTATAGGTTTTCTTATTTTATTTTTGATACTTCAAGGTTTGCAACACTTCTTACTCATCCCACCAGCTTTGGAGTCTGGCCAGTCAGAAATTTTGTGTATTTAATTTTCAGCCAGTCAAACGCTTCTTGTACCTATTTTATCTTCCAATAAAGTGAGAGGGTGTGTCTGGTTTTAGTCTTGAACCTTCCTCTTGGGTATAAAAGCTGATGCCTTTTTGAGCTAACTTGTCTTATTGATCATCATACTATTGAGTGTGTGTGCTGAGAGAGGAGGCGGGGGCCTCACCCCTCGGCAGGCAGAACATCAGCTAAGGTAATGGCCACCATTTTTCTACCTTTGTAGTTATCTCTGCAAGCTGATTCGAGGGGAAGGCTACTATCTTTAAATATGTAACAGTCATTTTCCGAATATGTAAACTTTCTTCCTTCTCATGTAAAAGTTCAAGTAAGTCAAAAGTACTTAACTGAAAACAGGGGATAGAGAGTGCATTGCCCTCCCCTTCAATTCATCTTGAGGTGACTACGATTTTGTAACTGCTTTTCACTTGTAAATTGTAAATTAACTTGTCCATCTAGTCACCTCAGTAGTTTAGGATTAGCCTCTGCATCATCGGGCCACAAGCCCAAGTAGGGTTTTAACCTTTGGTTTCAAGGAGCGCAAGTGTTCGCCTCCATATATTTTGATTTTTGGGCCAGTAATTGAACCTATTATTTTCCACGAAGGCCCGGTAGAATGGGTACTTGATACCCCTGTGTAAACTTAAAAGACAATTGATATGATTTTGTAAAATGTAGGTTATGCCTAGAGAGGTCTGAGAGTGAAGGTTTTATTGAGCAAGATTTCTAACCACAAGTGTAAAAGTTAAAGGCTGTAAGAGTTTGGGAGCACAGTCTCCGTGGTAGAATTTGTAGAGCATATAAGGCTCTTTCTTGTAATGTAAACTGGGTGCCTTTGGAAGGCCGTAACATGTATTATTTTGGAACAAAAGTGCCCTTGATTATCAATATCCTGTAAAAGAAAATTGGGAGGTATTTCTCCTTGAATGTGTTAAAAATGAGCCTAAGTTCTCTTGTTAAATTGTCAATTTAAAGAGCGACAAGCTCAGGTTCCTAATGTCTATGTTTTCGATGTTACCTACTTTGTACCTGTAATTTGTAACCCTGTTTTCTCAAAGCGAATTGATTGTTCAAATTTTTACTTCTGAAAAGAAGTCAAAAGAAATATAACCTTTATTTTCAAAGTTTTAAATGAGTCTTCTGACTGTCAAAGATAGACCCATTCAAGCCTGCACCTTCTTTTACCTCTGCGTTCCACAGAACACCCCGGACCAAGTGGTAGCAAAGCGTGGTTGTGGTCGCAAACATTTTCATGATCTATGAAGGCACTGAAGTATATCTTTCTTTGCCAAACTCTTCTCCATGGCCCATTTCTTGCCCAGGTTAAATTGAAATAATAAATATGGTAGTTCAATCTATTCAATACAAGTAAATAAGAGATGTAGAAATTACATTCTTATTTAATTAAAAGTGAAAATGGTACCGGTTTCGACCCCAGTCTGGGTCATCATCAGCCGATTATAACTCGAAAAACAATGCATATGTAAGAAAGAAGTTAACGGTCAAGTCCGCACAATATCAGTTGAAGAGGCGATATAAAAATGACGGGGGTAGGCACTGTTAAATTCAGACGAAGTGGAATGTAAGTCACTTATAAGAAGTAATGCGTAATCTTCCGAGCATCAGCACGGCACACGCAATGTTTGGCACTGTCTAACAATGTTCACGAAAAGCAAAGAACAATTAAATGAGCCAGACTGCATACACCATCAGGCACAAAGTCACAATACAATCCAAATATGAAGATCTAAAGTCATGAAGAAGCCGAAGACGAGCAGCTCAACCGAAGTAACTTGCAAACTCCAGAAGATCGGCGCGGTGTTTACAACGTCAAGTGCTGTAGTTTCATACGCTGACGGAGATTGAAGGATAGATTAATGATCAAGTATTTGCTTAGTTCACAAAAATGTGCCTATATATATACTTATAATAAGACTAGCAAGATACCCGTGCTTCGCTACGGTATTATACTGAAATTTATAATTGAATGCTTATTGTTTTAGATATATAATCCGCCGAAATTCGCGATCTGACTCGTTTTCTATTATTTTACGGCACGTTTCCTCCCATTTTTCAATCTTCCTTTCCAGCAATCGATTTCGTACTTCCCGGGCTAGGCTCAGTTATTCCTCCCGGTCAGTTGGGTCCGTAAATCTTTGCCATCTTTTCCTATAATCATTTTTAACATGGATAAAATCCTTCAGGAGATCCGGCGTGGTGCCATATTGGGTGCCTTGGCGGCACTGAACCCGCGGCCGGACTGCATTCTTAGTCATTACCCGTCCAGGAGCCGTTTCCAGCGCGGTCCGCACATTTGACGACGGTCCGGAACATTATTATTATTATTATTATTATTATTATTATTATTATTATTATTATTATTATTATTATTATGTGTTGCTGGAATGGCTGATGACAGGGAAAACCGGAGTATCCGGAGAAAAACCTGTCCCGCCTCCGTTTTGTCCAGCATGAATGTCACATGGAGTGACCAGGATTTGAACCACGGAACCCAGCTGTGTGAGGCCGGCGTGCTGCCGTCTGAGCAACGGAGGATCCTTATAAGTACATTAATAACAGTAAAATCAATTGGTCTAACCTTCTTCTACACCCCACCGCCGTTACGTTTATTTACCGCCAACCCCCCCCCCAAAAAAAAATTAAAAGAAGGGTTGTATCTTTATGTTTAAGGGAGATTCCAAACACCAATGTTCACGTCTATTACCTTCAGTTTTGAGATATAAGTATCCCCATAAAAATAATTTACTTTTTCCACTTCATTTACACTACTACCCCCCCCCCCCCCAAGTGAATTTTCCCGCAAAAAAATACTTGTTTCTTTAATAGTACAGGATCCTCTAAATACCAATTATCACGACTCTAACTTCTTCAGTTTTTGATTTGTGTCCTCATGAAAGGAATTCAACTCTTTACACTCCCGCCCTCCAAGATGGTTTCTCCCCCAAAATGCGTTTTTTTTTTTTGTTTTTGTTTTTAAAGGAGATCCAAATACGAATTTTCACGTCTGTAACAACTTTAGTTTTTATTATATGTATGTATTCTCATACAATGAAGTCAATTAATTTTTCAATTCTTTCACCCCCCCCCCCCCCCCCACTTCATTGCATTTTCCGAGAATACGTTTCTTTACTTTTAAAGCAGATTGCAAATATCAAATTTCACGTCTGTAACATCTTCATTTTTGAGATATCAGTAGCCTAATTAAAATAATTCAACACCATTTTCAGTCACTTTTACCCCCCCCCCCCCCGCCCAAGTGGTATTTCCGAAAACTAAAAATACACGTTTCTTTATGTTTAATAGAGATTAAAAAATACCATTTTTCACTTCTGTAACATGTTAAGTTTTTTTAAGATATACTGTAAAAATTCTCATTTTAAAATTTCACCCCTTTTGAGTTCCCCTTATGTGGAGTTTCCAGAAACAAATCACCTATGTTTCTTTACATTTACAGGAGATTCCAAACACCCACTTTTTACGTCTGTAACATTTTACGTTTCCAAGATATTCTGTATATATAGTCTTTCAAAAAATTCACCCCAATTTGTCACTCCTGTTTAACCGCCATTAATTGGATTTTCCAAAAACTAAAAAATACGTGTTTCTTTATTTTTAAAGATGAATCCATATACAAACTTTCAGTTCTGTAATATCTTTCGTTTCTGAGATATATGTATGCTCATTAAAGGCATTCAACCCATTTTCACCATTTACCCCTCCTGTTGGGATTTACAGGAAACAAAAAAATACGTGTTCCTTTATTTTTAGAGGAGATTCTAAATACCAATTTTTACATCTGTAAATTTTAAAGTTTTAAGATGTAGACACACTCATTTTAAAAATTTCACCCCCCTTTTCACCCCCCAATATTTGGATTTTCCAAAAACGAAAAAATACGTGTTTCTTTACTTTTAAAGTAGATCCCAAATACCAATTTTCAGGTCTGTAATAACTTCAGGTTCTGAAATATAAGTAGCCTCATTAAAGGCATTCAACCTATTATTCACCCTTTTACACCCTTCCTCTATGGATTTTCCGAAAACAAAATAATACGTGTTCCTTTATTTTTAAAGGAGATTCTAAATACCAATTTTTACATCTATAAACTTTAAAAGTTTTGAGATATAGATACACTCATTTTAAAAAATCACCCCTTTTCACCCCCCTTAATGGGATTTTCCAAAAACAAAAAATACGCGTTTCTTTATTTTTAAAGGAGATCCCAAACAGCAATTTTCAGGTCTGTAATATCTTCAGGTTCTGAAATATAAGTAGACGCATGAAAGGCATTCGACCCCTTTTTCAACCTTTTCCACCCTTCCTATTAGGATTTTCCGAAAACAAAATATAAGTGTTTCCTTATTTTTAAAGAAAATTCTAAATACCAATTTTCACATCTATAACCTTTAACAGATTTGAGATATAGATACACACATTTTAAAATATTATCCCCTTTTCACCCCCCCTTAATTGGATTTTCCAGAAACAAAAAAATAGGTGTTTCTTTATTTTTAAAGGAGATCCCAAACACCAATTTTCAGGTCTGTAATATCTTCAGTTTCTGAGATATAAGTAGCCTCATTAAAGGCATTCAACCCCTTTTTCACCCCTTTTCACTCCCCCTATTGCGATTTTCCGAAAACAAAAAAATACGTATTTCTTTATTTTTAATGAAGATTCTAAATATCAATTTTTACATCTGCACACTTTAAAAGTTTGGAGATATAGATTCACTCATTTTAAAAATTCACCCCCTTTTCACCCTCCGATTAATTGGATTTTCCAAAAACAAAAATATACGTGTTTCTTTATTTTTTAAAGAGATCAAATGTACCAATTTTCAGGTCTGTAATATCTTCAGTTTCTGAGATATAAGTACCGGTATCCTGATTAAAGGCATTCAACCCATTTTTCCCCATTTTCACCCTTTTTCACCCCTTCTGTTGGGATTTTCTGAAAACAAAAAAAATACGCGTTTCATTATTTTTAAAGAAGATTCTAAATGCCAATTTTTACATCTGTACACTTTTAAAGTTTTGAGATATAGGTACACTCATTTTAAAATTTCACCCCCCTTTTCACCCCCTTAACGGCGGAATATCCAAAAATCCTCTCTTAGCGAGCACCTACATCTTAATATGAATGTATCCACAAAATTTCATTCCTTTATGTCCAGTAGTTTTGGCTCGGCGATGATGAATCAGTCAGTCAGTCAGTCAGGACAAGTTATTTTATATATATAGATTCAATGTATTTGAATACCTAATTAAGATCTTGAAGGTTTTTAGAACAGTTGACGTGAAAAAACAATAGTGAATAGAAAAAATGGTAAAAAGCGCAATACTGGAAACAAATGAAAACGTGTATGCACAGTGCGCTATTTCTTGAATATAAAAAAATTCAGGTCGTGATTGAAGTAGTCAAAGTTGGCGGACGCAAGGCATGAGTTTAAACCTGAAAGAGAGGGCCCAAAATGAAGGTGGCAATGCAGTTTTTATTTTAAATTATGGGTGAAAAGAAAAATAGGATAAATTAATAAAGAAAGAAGATTAGTGGATAAGAAAAGATTAAAAGGGTTTAAAGTTGAGAGGTGGTGACAAAGGATAAGATAGGGATGAAGGAGGGGTAGTTTAGGGTGGGTTAGGAGGGTGGGTTACTGGAGGTATAAAATGTGGGTAGGAACTTTGTAAGGCATGGAAAACTGAATTCAGGTTTTGAAATTTAGAATTTTTGAGAAGAAGAATTAGGAAGTCAAATAGGATGTTGGGTTTTTCAGAAATGTCGTTTAAGTTGAAATTGGGGTTGAAGTATAGGTCAAGGTGAATAAAACAATTTTCAGTAGTGTTTAAGAGGGGGCCTTTGTTAATGATTTTATGTGTTGTCCTATGGCGGAGAATCTGTTGTATTTAATGGCGTTGATACGTTCAGAGTATCTGATGTTGAAGTTGCGGCCAGTTTGACCGACGTACGAGGAGCTGCAGTTCTTACATTTGAATCTGTGTACTCTAGATTTTGAAAAAGCATTAGATTTATTTAGTGATTTAGAGTTGTGTAATATATCAAAATTTCTGTTATTGGTTCTAAAGGAAATTTTCGTGTTATGTTTTTTAAGAACATTAGTTATTTTATAAGCTTCTTGAGTGAAAGTGAAAGTGGAAAATGCAGTGGGTTTGGTTTTGTCTTTAGATAAAGTAGTTTTAGGACAGTGTTTGAATTTGTTGATGATACGGTTTATGAAGGAGATGTTATAGCCATTGAATTTAGCGATGTTACGGATGGTGTTTAATTCATTATTTAAGTCCTTTTTAGACATAGGAGTGTTGAAGACGTAGTTTGATGGAAGTCTGCTGGCTCTTCCGTACCCGGTTCAGATGCTGACCCGTCACTTGCACCAGCCAACACAACAGTAATAATGGGCATAACTGAAGTTACAGAGGCAACAATAATTCCAATATTATTAGTACTGTTATGTTTGATACATTATTCCTTTCTTTACATTCTGAATATGAACAGCAAATTATGCGATAATTTGCCAATTAACTATACTTAATCCCCGTATTATATTTTAATGGTTATATTAAAATTGCTTTATTATATTATTAATAGTATTATTGAAATTGCAAACAAACAGCTGTCAATGACTGACACAGTCTTACTTTACTTTGTAGACAACCTATACTTCAGTGAGTTTGTGATGGAAAACCTGAATGGAGATGTATCTGAGTGTGATCTATTTTCTGATGATGAGGATATAATAGATCCAGCTTATATTCCTCAGGATGATGGCTTATCACCCTCTACTGACGAAAGTGAAGATGATCTAGATCCTTCTGAAACATCTATCCTTTCTATAACTCCGACTACCACACATAGTTCACTACTGAAGGATTCATTTGAGATATGTCCTGAGTCATCAAATTCTCGTCCTTCTTCACCCCTCAGAACCTCACAAATGAAACTAACATTTCCACAAGAATCACCTCCTCCTGCAGGCTCTATTTCCAGCTACAGATACTAATATATCTAGAAGAACTTACTGGAAGAATGTGGCATCAGGTGCATTCCATTTTTCAACTCCAGCTCCTCGTTTTGAAGACAACACTGTTATCGGCATAAAATTACAGCCACAGGACTACTTCCATAAATACTTTCCAGAAAATCTCATAAAAACACTAACACAACAGACAAACCAGAGAAATCTAAGAGACACCGGCAGGAACTTAGGTCTGACAGAAACAGAAACAACAACTTTCTTAGGAATTACAATAGTTATGTCCTATCTGAAGTATCCCAGAATCAGGATGTACTGGGCCCGGAAAGCTAAAGTTCCTGAAATCGCTGATAACATGTCGAGGGATAGATACTTCTTGATTAGGAAAAATTTAAAATTAAGGGATGATTTACTGGTTTCTGATGATGAACGGGATGAAGGTAATTTTGGAAAGTGAGACATCTTCTGAAATACATTGAAGTGGCATGTTTGCTGAATGAAAGATCTTCTAATGTTCCATCAATGAACAGATGATTCCCTTCTACGGCCATGCACTTGCAAGACAGTATGGGGAAGGGAAGCCAAACCCATGTGGTCTCAAATGTTTTGTAGCAACTGCCCCGGATGGTCTACCACTGGTTGTTTATGCAGGACATGGACTCCAAATCACTAATGATAATAATCCTGACATTAGTAATTTAGATTGTGGTGGAAGAGTAGTTGTGAAACTGGCTAAACATATGCCTCCATGTTTTACTTTGTATATGGATCGATATTTTACATCAGTTCAGTTACTAGATGTTCTCCATTGCAAGGCTCAGTGTTAAGCAACAGGGATACTAACAAAGTCTCAGATCCCTTCAAACATCAGTTTCAAGTCTGATGCAGAGTTGAAAAGACTTGGTTGAGGTTCTGTAGATGAGAAAGTGAGAAATGATGGCCAAATTTGTATTTTAAAATGGTTTGATAACAAGCCGGTTATATTAGCATCCTCCATTGAAGGAAGGGATCCGCAATATGTTTACCCTTGGTGGTCCAAGAAGGATAAAGAATATATTCTAGTAAATCATCCTCTTGCTGTGAAAAATTATAATGCTTTCATGGGAGGAGTCGACCTCTTGGACAGGATAATTTAATTAGTTATTACAGATTTTTTTCAAGAACTAGAAAATGGACCATCAGAATGATTTTGCATTTTATTGATTTTGTGATAGCAGCAAGTTTTTTTTTCAAAATGGCGCCCGGTAATGACGACGTAGTGTTTTATTCTCCGAGTAAATTAACCGTAAAATGTGACGAAAAGTGCGGAAAATGTCGAAAATTAGTGAAAAATGGAATGTTGTGTGATTCATGTGATCGATGGTGGCATTATAAGTGCGGAAATTGCCCTAGAGACGTAAAAACTAATGAAAATGTTGACTGGATTTGTGAGCAGTGTGTTCGGAATGTTGTTGTTGGGGACGGCGTTGACGAAGCACCGAAAACAGTCGATGAGGAATATAAAAGTGCATTAGAAATTATAAACATTCTAAAAAAGGACAATGAGACTCTTAAAGTTGAAAATCAAGAATTAAAAGAAAGACTGCGATCGCTAGAATTTGGGACTGACCATTCTTCGAGTGATATACAAGTAACAAACTCAAGCACGTGGTGTCAAGTAGTTCGTGGATGGTCGGCTAAGAAGAAATCTACAACTGAATTTCCGGAAATAAACATTAGAAATAGGTTTTCTGCCCTAAATAATTTAATCCTGGAAGAAAGTGATCGCGCGTGAAACCAAATCATCGCGATCCGTTGCCGTGCCGAGTTTAAAATTTAGGCCTAGAATTCAGATTCAAGACCCAGTTAGGCCTAAATCAGCGAAGGTAGCTGTGTTTGGTGATAGCCAAGGAAGGGGAATTGCGGGAGTGATTAACGACGAGAATATAGCAGCAACCGGAGAAATATATCCAGGAGCTTCTATCAGCAGTGTTGTGGAAAACGTAGAAGCAGCAACTAGGAACTTCGGGAGCGGCGATGCAGTGCTTATCATCGGTGGGACGAACGACGTAGCTCGCGACGACGCCAAGAATGTAAGATCACAACTTAAACATACACTAGGGAAGCTGACCCACACTAACGTTTTTGTAGTGAACGTGCCCCACAGGCATGATTTGAGTAGAGACTCGTGTGTGAACATTGAAGTGGACAAGGTCAATACAGATATTGTTAAAATTTGTAAACATTTTCGGAATACTCAGGTTATTGAATGCAGCAGTTTTGAGAGATACTGTTATACAAAACATGGCCTCCATCTAAACAATTCAGGTAAACGAAAGATAGCAAATATTGTTCTAGATTTTATTAATCTTAAGATATGTAGGCCTACTGTAAAACAGGCAACTCCCTTGAGTTATAATACTGACCAGGAAAACTAGTAGAAAGAGCCAGCTGTACTTCAAGCTGGCTCAGTCAACTAGAAAAAGAAACTCAGGATAGTAAGGAATTTCAAGTTACCCAATTGCAACAGTCAAGTTTTAGGGAGGAAGGGGATCTGAGATTGCTCTTGGTAAACTGTCAAAGTGTAGTAAATAAACAATTAAAATTCGGTACATTGATGGAATCTTATGAGACTGATGTGGTGATAGGAGTGGAATCATGGTTGAAAGAAGGGGTGGGTAATAGAGAAGTATTTCCAGAAGGGTACACAGTCTATCGTAGAGACCGAGGAGATAAAAATGGAGGGGGGGGTGTTTATTCTGGTGAAGGAAACTTACTGTTCACATGAATGGTTTACCGATGAAAGGGATGAAATATTAGGGATAAAATTAGTTTGTGATAATATGAAGGAGGTGGGAATTATAGGAACATACAGGCCTGGAAGAGAGGAAAGAGACATGGAAATCTTTGAAAAAATAATAGATTATACTCATAAAAACAATAATAATGATATGGTAATAATTGGGGGAGATCTAAATTTGCCTGAAGTTGAATGGAAAGGAGCTGCAAGTGAAGCCCATGAACAGAAACTGGCGAATAAGTTAATTTGGGAGGGAGGATTTACACAAGTAGTACAAGAACCGACTCGTCTCAATAACTTACTAGATGTATTCTTGGTTAAACCATGGGAAATTGTTGATAAAACTGAGGTAATTGAAGGAATAGGAGACCATAAGGCTGTAATAATGGATGTAGGACTCGTACCAAAAAGGCTTAGTAAGAGGGTTACACAAAACAAGAAATTGTACAGAAAAACTAAAGTTGATGAATTTGGGACTTACCTTAAATCACAATTCAGTTGTTGGATAAGTGAAGGGAGTAACGTGGATACACTTTGGGCTAAATTTAAAGGAATTATTTGGGAAGGAGAGAAGAGATTTGTACCTGTTAAGAAGGGTAAAATGACCTCAGACCCTGTTTATTATACAAGGGAAATAAGAAAATTAAAAAGAAAATGTAGAATAGTAAACAGGAAAATCAAAGAGGGTAGGGAGAGTAGAGAAACTAGAAAACAGCTAATGAGGGAACTGAATAGAGTGAAAAAGGAAGCAAAAGAGAATTATATGAATGGCATACTTCAAGAGGGTAATGACCACAAAGGGAAATGGAAAAAGCTGTATTCATATATCAGGAATCAAAAAGGAAAAGGAGTCCAAATTCCTACAATGGTGGGAGAAGGGGGTGAACACTATTTAACAGATACTGAGAAAGCAAACCTATTTAGTAGGGAATTTAGAGATTCAGTAGATGATTGTCAAGAGTTGGAAACCGAAACAGAAGATAGAGAGGGAGAGAGACGGAAGGAAACAAGAAGCTTCTCATTCACAAACGAAGATATTTTCAGAGAAATCCAACTGCTTCAGCAAGGAAAAGCTGCAGGAAGTGATAAAATTACTGGGGAGGTATTAAAGACAATGGGGTGGTACATAGTGCCTTATTTAAAATTTCTCTTTGACTATGTCATAAATAATAGTGTAATACCAAAGGAATGGAAGGAATCTATAATAATACCAATTTATAAAGGAAAGGGTGATAAAAGGAAACCAGAGAACTACAGACCAATCAGCCTGACCAGTATAGTTTGTAAAATTCTGGAGAGTTTAATATCGAAGTACATCAGAGGGATATGTGATGATAAAAATTGGTTCATGAGGAGCCAGTATGGATTTAGAAAGAAATTTTCTTGTGAGGCACAACTGGTGGGATTTCAGCAGGACATATCAGATCAGTTGGATTCAGGAGGTCAGTTAGTTTGCATAGCCATAGATCTTTCCAAAGCCTTTGATAGAGTGGAACATGGAATATTATTAAAGAAATTGGAGGGAATAGGATTGGACGTAAGGGTTACATGTTGGATAAAAGCATTTCTAAATTCAAGGGTTCAGAAAGTCAAAGTAGGAAATAATGTATCTCAGGAAGAGAAAGTTTGGAAGGGAATTGCACAGGGTAGTATAATCGGTCCGTTACTTTTCTTAATATACGCAAATGATTTAGGGAACAATATAACATCAAAAATAAGATTGTATGCAGATGACATAATTGTTTATAGAGAAATAAACAACATTGAGGATTGTTCAGAATTACAAAGGGACCTTGAAAGTATCCAACAATGGGTTGAAGAAAATAATATGAAGGTTAATGGAGGCAAATCAACTGTTACAACTTTTACAAACAGGAGCTTTAAAACTGAATTTGAATATACTTTGGATGAGGTAGTTATCCCAAAAGATGGCAAGTGGAAATACTTAGGTGTGAGATTTGAAAGTAATTTGCACTGGAAGGGTCATTGATGACATTGTTGGGAAAGCATACAGATCATTACATGTCATAATGAGGCTACTTAAAGGATGCAACAAAGAATTAAAAGAAAAAAGTTACTTGAGTATGGTTCGTCCATTATTGGAATATGCAAACAGTGTTTGGGATCCTCACCAAGAATACCTAACAAAAGAAATAGATAGTGTGCAGAGGAAAGCAGCAAGATTTGTAACAGGGGATTTCAGGAGAAAGAGTAGTGTATCAGAAATGTTAAAGGAACTTGGGTGGGAAACTTTAAGTAAGAGAAGGGAGAAAACTAGACTTACAGGATTATATAGAGCCTATACAGGAGAAGAAGCATGGGGAGATATCTGTGAGAGGCTTCAGTTGGAAAATAATTATATCGGCAGGACTGACCACAAATATAAAATTAGAAGGAATTTTAGCAGAAGCGATTGGGGTAAATTTTCATTCATTGGGAAGGGTGTGAAGGAGTGGAACAGTTTACCAGGGGTAGTGTTTGATCCTTTTCCAAAATCTGTACAGATATTCAAGAAGAGAATAAACAGCAACAGAGAAAATAAATGAAGTGTTAGAGGGCATTCGACCGGTGCAGGTTATTGTAAATAAAAAAATGTGTGTGAATAAATGAATTCCATCCCCTGGTCTAAGGAGTTTGGACAGCCAAAGTAGGGGACTGCCTGTAGGGGTGAAGTACAGTGGGGACTTCAAGGGCCCTGGGACCGCTACGGTAGCTGTAAAGGCCCTTCAGGAACTCTGAAAATTGGTGGAAAAAGGGGCTCTGGTTAAGACGCAGCAGGTCATTATGCTACTTAGGATCCAGAACGGGTAAAAAAAATTAGTAAATAAATAAATGCAATGTAAATATTAATGTTATACCGGTTTTATAGTATCATTTGAAGCAATTCCACATACTGTATATCAGTTGACTATATTTGTAAGTAGTACAGGAGATATTATAATTAGAATTTTGTAAACAATATAAATTTATTAAGGATGAGCTGTGTGTTTAATAGAAAACATTGTTAGCGTAAATTGTATAATATTGTATTATAGGAAAAATTTTCTTCTCTTGTTAATTTAATATTTAGTGCTTGACAATAATGTATTTTAGTGTACCATTTGCCACCGAGGTAGACACCTCATTTGCAAATAAAGAGATTTTGAGAATATTGAAGACACCAACTTGCCTTGAACACTCCAAAGAAAGATGTACTTGACTACTTAGGTTTTGGAATGGAATTGGCAGATTATTTAATATGTAAATCAGCTGATGAACAGGATACCTCAGAATATGAGCCCAGTGAACCTTCTCCCAAGAAAATGAGGTACAATGCAAGGACACCTTCTCGTCACCTGAGGACGAAGAACGTCTTGCATCTTCCAGAGATCCCTACACTATCATCCAAAATTAGATGCAGAATGCCAGGTGGTAAAGCCAACTCTGCAAGAATAAAATATTCAACTTGTACAGTCTATCTCTGTATGCAAGAAGAAAGACAGTGCTTCAAGCTGTTTCACGAATTGTAAATGTAAGGCGCATTAATTTAGTCACCAAGTGTGTGTGTAATGACAGGTTGTAAAGTGTTAAGAAAATGGACTTCAATACATCAAGTCTCTATTAGTAACACAAAAATATAGACAGACTTTAAATTTTAAGAAAAGTGTTTATTAGATTATTTTCTCCCTCAATTTCCTTGTAAATAAAGCTCACTGAATGTCAATAATAATAAAGATATAATTATGTAAGAACATCAGATTTTAAGTGATTAAGACCTAATGTCTCCTGTAGGATACAGTAAAGTTTCAAATGAAGATTTGGTCAAAGATTATTTTTATCAGTTTCCTAGTGTTATGAACATTATTTAGCACCAGAATAAGTATAAAAAACAAAAAAATAAAATTCAAACCTACCCTCATGACACCGTAGAAACTCTAGCCTGCGACTCCAGTATTCTATGTTTGGGGTGGGTCGAATGAGTACCGATTAACTTCTTTCCAGAAAAGAAAAAAGCACTGCCTTATGCACTCTGTATATATGAAACAACAAATCAGAATCTCAAATTACAAGATAATTTTTTTGGCAGTAGGTTACCCTTCCTCCCCAGGACACCTCACATTTTAAGATATGTACATGTAAACCATACATGTCCAACCATATTACTGTAAAACTTACTGAAAAATCAATCAATTTTTTGTTACAGTTTGCCATCTTTCTCCTCACGATCTTCATCTTTGAAATAGTAGTTGGAGCATTAGCTTTTGTATATAGCAATGATACACAGGATGTTCTTGATGACAGTCTGAACAAAATAATGGAAGATTATAAAGCTGGTAATCAGGAGGCCAACAAGACAATGAACACTATTCAAGATGCGGTAAGTGATTGCATATTTTAAATTTGTAAATTATTGCTGTATCATTATGCCTGCCAATTAAAACCTGATCTAGCTGTATAAAATGAGATCTACATAAAGTTTACAGAAGTCCCCTAAAATCTGTAGCCATTGAAAGGATATTAAACACATTATTATTATAACACAAACTTCGAACCATGGTGACCTTGGGCAGATCCTGTTGACAATGCCACTCTACTCACACCTCAATAAAACAAGAAAACTGTGGCACAACAGTCTATTAGGGCCTTGGCCTGACAAGACTATTGCTGCCCAGTCAGATGGCTTGCAGATACTGGCATGCCTCGGTCGGTCGGATCAGACATGTCAAGGAGAGACTATAATTGAAAAGAATGGTACCAGCAATAAACCATAAACACTTATTCAGATTTTTTTGAAAATATAAAAATAATCATATCTTGAGGTATGATGCTGGGCCCCGTAGGGTATGAGCAGTACGACCAACCGCCAGTCAGCTGTTTGTCTTCCTACACATTACTCAAATATGGCTAATCATGAGCATGACTTGCCCACAGATCGGTCGGTCGGTCGCATTACTCATACTCCATGGGGCCCAGCATCATACCTCAACATATGATTATTTTTATATTTTCAAAAAATTCTGAATAAGTGTTTATGGTTTATTGCTCGTACAATTCTTTTCAATTATAATCTCTCCTTGACATGTCTGATCTTTGATAGCTTTTGAGCTTCACTTAGTTTGGGACCAGGATGAACCTCCATAGATTTTTGAGTGTACAAAGAATTGCAGAGATTTATCAGCCTCCTCAAATGAAATAATGTTCTGCCCCAGACAAAACTGTCAGTTCCTCTAGAATGTGTGTGTGATATGGCATTAAAATGCAAAATAAATAATTTCTTTATTTTCTGTAGACTATCATATGCATTTCTTTTAACACTGTCTCTTGTAGAATCTCAACTAGCGAGAGCTTAGAAATTTCTGAGAAGAAAACCTTTGACATGAGTCAATAAGACTTTTCCTATTTTCTATATTCCTTGCACACAAGAAGAAGCAACAAATTTTTGATTCACTTTTGAATTTTGGCAACTGTTGACAAATAGAATATTACTTATCCATACAAATCTTAAAGTGATTCACCCCAGAAACATCTTTCATTTTGACATTAACAGAAAGTTCTAATAGCAATTTGAACAATGCCATAAGAGAAGATTCGGAAAAATGTTTGAACAACACTGGCAATAAGAGACTATGGGCCGAATGCAGAAACAATGCCTAGTTTTAAGCCATAGACAGTGTCTGCCTAAACAACATCTAAATTAAACACAATCTTCCATTGCATAATGAATGTTCAGCCCATGTTTAACAAGACATCGTTCAAAGTTTCAATATTGGTTTGAAAATGGAGATAGAAGTATCTTTCAGGCAACGCTTTGGTTGTCGCAACCAATGAAATTCGTCGGTGTGCATGCCGAAAGCCAGTTAGCTGTTTGTCTTCCTACGCATTACTCAAATATGGCTAAGCATGAGCATGACTTGCCCACAGATAAGTGTGTCGCTTTCGGTGGAAATGACATCTCATAATATTATTGACACTTAAGTGACGCGCCACCGTACGGCGAAGTGTGGCTTTGATTATAACATTGTTACAGTGAGTGTAATCTACTCATAAATATGGCAGCTTCTACGAAGGGAAGATGAAGCAATAGTAATGTGTAACCGAGTGTGTTGTAGCTTGCATTCTGGAGATTCTAGGTTCGAAACACATCACCGGCAGCCCTGAAGATTGTTTTCTGTCGTTTCCCTATTTTTACACCAGGCAAATACTAGGGCTGTTATTATGGTCTTGGCTCTTCTTCCCTGGTCCTCCTCTTTAAACAATCACCACCATCACCACCACTTGCCTTTTCCTATCTGATAGTTGCCAAAAACTTATACAATTTCATATATATATAAACCACATACAATCTACTTTTTAGTTTTCACTATTATGTATGTGTGTTTACTTGGCAGTAAATGTAAGTGAATCCCTCCCAGTTGATGTATGTGATAGCCCTCTGATGATCGGGACACGTAATTCTGATATGTATGTAGTCGAAGTGACCTATAGTTCCATGGAAATTACCCCATGTATATAATAAAATATATCGGCTGCCAAAAATTGTATTCAAGTTGACAGTTACTGGACTGTCCCTTTGCAATCTCAAGAAACAAGTCTCTTGAAATGCGAAACCTTAATTTAAGATCTATCTCCCCGAACATGTCAAATAAATTGCTGCGATTTAGCAGCGGGCGACCCACAGAGAGGCCGTCGGACTAACCTTTCCTCCCGGAATCGTCTCAACATGATAATACAAATTACATGTTTCATGGCACGTAACCTCTGATTGTGATTCACTCCTCACATTTGAGGTTAAACAGTGCTCTCAGCAGTGTTTAAACATGACTGGTTGAACATCGGTTTTAGACAGTGTCTGTATGTATGTTTACTCATCAGCCCGAAGGCTGGTTGTATCCTCAACAGTTCCGCCATGAGCTGTCATAGATGGCCTAGGCATCACTGAAGAGGCATACTCGGGAAATGAGGAGTGAGGTAGTTTCCCGTTGCTTTCCTCACCAAGCCAGAAGTTGCTATTACATATCAGTCTGCCAAGCCCACTGAAATGCATGCACCAACCGACCCTATGAGCAACAGTTTCACACCATTCATAGCAGGGACTGTCTGCGTAAGGAATGGCATTACTAGCATCGCTCATACCTCAGTCACTTTCATTTTGTCAAAGCCAAGGATAAGACAGAGACAGATCAATGAAAGTAACAAAATTGCTCTAGCCCATACCAGAAGACTTAGTGCAGTGTAAACACTAGGTCCCGCCAGCAAAGGCATAGACAGTGTCTAAGTGATAAATAATGTCTCTGCAAAGCAGCAGCCATACTTAGGCATTGTTCAACCGTAGACATCGTCTAAACACCGTGTCTGCAATCGGCCCTATTTCTCCAGCATTGACCCATTGGCATATTATTATTTCACATGAAAAAGTGCCTGGAACCTGTTTATTTATTGGCTACATTTTACACTACGAATGCTAGAGATATAAAGCATGTTGCAATCAACTACTGTGATAACATCTTGTGCTACACTTTAGCTTCCTGCCTTTAACTTGAGTGTTTTAATGTACAATACGAAAGATGTCCTAAATAACATGCTATTCACCACAATTGCTCAACGTGTTACTAGGTACCTCTAAAACCTTTCTCAACATCCATTTAAAAAAAGAAATTACCAAGTTCCTTTTTGTTTCTTGTAATCTTTACAAGAATATTGCTTACCTGTATCAATTTCATGAACTTTTTTTTGCTATTTGCTTTACATCGCACCAACACAGATAGGTCTTATGGCAACGATGGGACAGGAAAGGCCTAAGAATAGGAAGGAATTGGTCATGGCCTTCCTTAAGGTACAGCCCCAGCATTTGCTGGTGTGAAAATGGGAAGCCAAGAAAAACCATCTTCAGGGCTGCCGACAGTGGGGTTCAAACCCACTATCTCCCGGATGCGAGCTCACGGTAGCGTGCCCCTAACCGCATAAGGCAACACACCTGGTAATTTCATTAACAAGGTGAATGATCATTAGAAGCAATATATTCATTAGATAAATGGCTCTCAGATCTAATGTGGCCTGTAAGCAAACAAGTGCTACCACTGCCTGTATTATTAATCTAGAATATAACAATGAAATGAAATCATTATATGCAGAAATACATTTCTTAATTGAATACATGATGACAATAGTATTCATCATTGCACGGCAACAGGTTAAAGCCGTTAGATTTTCTTTTTGATAATTTTCATCACACATATTCCTGAAATGGATTCTCCACAGTTTTTACACATGGTTGTGAATACTCCTTTTGTAGTGACAAACTTTACTTGTTACAAATGTTCTTGCAAGGGTAAGTGAATCCTGTTCCAGCTCTCGGTCCAGAATTAAAATCTCTGGACTGCTTCGAAAGTCCTTTTCTAGCTCTGTCTTAAACATTCACAACTTTAATTTAGAGGTCACATTCTGTGTGTTCAAATATCCTTTCACTGAGGCTTAGTGGACCCATTTAACACTCATATTCCCCATGAAATATACCTTGTTAATTGACTTATCCTAGAAGCTTCTCTTCCACTACTAACTACAAGTTCATTTCTGTTTGCACTGGTTACACTATGACTTATCCATTCAGAAAAATTCAGAAATAATTTTTGATTACCTCAATGAGTTCCTGCTATTTCACTTTCATTGCTGATTGTTTAAGTCTCAGACTTAATGTTTCCAAGCAGAACAGCATCTACTATTCTTGTATATTCTTGTATTGATTTCATTTCCTGAGAATTTCCTTCAAACTACTACTACTACTTCTACTACTACTACTACTACTACTACTGCTGCTGCTGCTGCTGCTGCTGCTGCTGCTGTTTTTCTCAGTAGGATTGTGTTTTCTATGACATATTAACTACGGAAATATTCATGTACTGATGTGCAAAACATATTGAAATATGACTGAAAAACTTGGAAATATAATCCAGGAGAAATTGAATATAGTCCAAAAATTGCTTAAAAAACTTTATTCAGACAGCAGACCAGCAGCAAACTGGCCACATTCCTAACATTCTTCTTTCCATTGAGTAAAGAAGGATTCAGCTTCACAGCTCTACATTGGGAGGTGGAGGGGCTGGTTCTTACTATCAGTTGTCCTGAGAATGGTTTCCAATGTTTTTCCATTCACCTGCACTAAGGCGAATATTGGAACAGTTCCTATTATAGAGCATGGCCGCACCCACCAACACAAATATCTCTGGCCTGAGAAATGGCTTTCCCAACTCAGATGCCCGCTGTACACCATCAGGGTATGGAATGAATTTTTTTTTAGTAGTAGTAGTTTTTTCCTTTCGATGTTGACAACTCCCTCCTCAGGGAATCCTTTACCTTCCAACTTCATTTAACCATGTAAAATACAATCATGTTCATAAAAAAACAGAACACCTTGAAAGACTAGACATAGAAAGGTCATATTCACAGGACATGTTCATTAGTATGCTCTTCAGAAATGATTAGCATTTCAGTCACCTAGGTTCAGCATGTGTCCTGTTGCCTAGTAGACACTGGGTCCTCTATGGGCACTGATAACTTGTTCCATGCATGATGGTATTGCAGCGTATAAGGCGCGAATGGAGTCCTGGGGTATAGCCATCCATGCTGCGTACACCTGGTTCCACAGTTCGTCTTTGGTGGTTGGCATTGGGTCACAGTACCGCACCAGTCTGACATCCTGTGACAACAAGATGGCACGTGTTCGTGCAGCAACATGTGGTCGCGCATTGCCCTGCTGAAATATGGCACCTGGGGTGTCGTGCAATGGGTTGGAGGATGTCATTCACGTAAGTCAAACTAGTCACAGAGCCCTGGACATGCACCAACTGTGATTTGTGGTTGTACCCAATAGCACCCCACACCATAATGCCTTGAGTTGGCGCTGTATGTCTTGTGCGAATGCGGCCATCATTTTCAAACAAACAGAACCTGGATTCATCCTAAAACATTACCTGCTGCCATTCCTGTCCCTAGTGATGTAGTTCCATACACCATTGCAGTCTAGCATGTTTATGCACATTAGTCAAATGTAGGCGGAGAAGTGAACAACACGCCGGTAATCCAGACCATGATAAACGGCAACGGACTGTCACTCTTGATAGTGTGTGATGTGTTACACTGTTCCACTGTTACTACAGAGCCAAGGAGGATGCAGGTCTGTCCTGCAAAGCCATTCGGATGAGGCGTCGATCTTCTTGGGGGTGGTCTGGGTGGTGACCCATCTCGTCATGTTCTACGGCCTTCTGTGAACCATTCTTTACACACCTGTTGCACTGCCAACACACTTCGTCCCACACGAGCAGCAATTTCCCAGATGGATGCATCACATGGTCTCATGCCAATAATGCAACCTCTTTCAAACTCACTCATTTGACAGTGTGGTTCTTGCATATGCCTGAGAGGCATCCTGCACGTCTGCTCAAGTTACACTGATCCATTACCTTCAGTTTATAGTGACAAGAGCCGCAGGCACATTTTACCAGTTGATGGTGGTGCGCCGAGATATTGATGTGGACCTTGAACCTGAGGGCAGACATGGTTTAAATGCTAATTGTTTCTTCAGAACATAGTAATTCGCATGTCCTGTGAATATGAACTTCCTATCTCTAGTCTTTCAAGGTGTTCTGGTTTTTATGAACATGAGTGTATTTCTAAGAAAAGGGAATCTAAAATAACCAAACACAAATAAAATCACTTGGCATTACAGGCACAAAACATTTGACTAATACTTAAGAGAATGGTGAAAACAATATTACAATATGCACAAAAATATGCTTTTATATTCGGTAACTCTTAATTTGTTTGATACTCAGAGAAGGCAAATTCCATCTGGCAGGTCTGACATGGAAGGAAAGGTTACAAGAGGAAGACATAACTTCCTGTTTTCAGGGAATGAAAAACATAAGCATGCATGCTAGCTTGTAGCTTTGCGTAAATAATATTATGATCATAGACTCGAGGCCCCCAGTTTAACACAAAATCCAAACCACAGCAAAGTGACTCTTAATTTCAGAAATCCCATGTGCTTTCTGCGGTCGCCTTGGTGAGAAGCCAGTGGTAATGTCTCCTGGCCACCATGCCCCAGTTAAAAAATTAATAATCTTAATATACTTGGTAGAAATATGTGAAAATAAAGAAACCATCAATCGGGCCATGTAGCTGTTAGCTCGCACTCAGGAGATGGTGGCTTTGAACCCACAATGCCAGCAGCCCTGAAGGGATTTTTCTTGATTTTTTCAGGCAAGAAGCTGGGGCCACAGTTGCTTTCCTCCCAGTCCTAGCCCTGTCTTATCCCATGGTCACCATAAGATCTGTGAGTTGGTGCAACAAAACCAATAAGACAAAAACAAAATCCTAATTTATTTTGTTACTTAGATCTGCAGAAACAAGGGAAAAGTGTGATGTTCAGCTAACAGCTTTCTCCTCAATTTATTAATACTTCCACTATGTACCTTAAAAACTTGCACAGGAGTTATAAATTTTACTTCAATAAATCAAGTGTGCCTCTTGTTCTCATCAACATCTTCTCTTCTCTTTCAGCTCAAGTGCTGTGGATACAAAGGTCCAGATGACTACCCTGGAATGCTTCCTAAAACATGCTGTGTAATAAGTGAACACGAATGTCCAAATCATCTTGGTAGCAAAGTACATTACACAATTGGATGCAGTGAAGCTCTGAAGCAGTTTGTCAAAGATTCTGGAATTGTACTTGGTGGAGTAGCTATTGGCTTTGCATTTATTGAGGTACAAATTGTTTGGTAACAACACCTAAAAACCATTGTCTATATTATCTCAGTTCATTTTTATTTTGTCTTATGGGACCAAACAATGGGATTATCAGCTCAGAACATATTTTGAGAATTTCTTGCCTTCAGAGTACTGTGTACTAGAAATTCTTTGTTAATATTAACATGAACCGCTTATTTGCAACAACAACAAAAGTGAAACAGAACAAAACCCAGTTAGGAAGTCTTAGAAAATAAAAAATAATATTTGCAATACCAAAGTAAATTAAAAATTGAGTGTTTTCATTCCTTTGAATTATGATTTCTCTAATTTTATTTTTATAAAACTTTGTACGTAAGTGTAAAATTATATCTCCTTACTAGCATTTACCCGCGGCTTGGTTCGCATAGATTTCATAATTTGATAAAAGTAATCATTCCTTGGCACTGTACTAAGACATTATCTGAAAATCCCTAAAGTATAAAAACTCACCAAAAAACAGAGTTTCATTTACCCCAGAAACTTTTGGTAAATCACGTTTGAGGTATTGCCTTTTGGGGCTAAGATGACCATGCAACACAGAAATGTACATGTGAGAAACATTTTTGTCTCAAGTCGAAAAATTACACGTTTCTTTATTTTTAAAGGAGATTCCAAATACCAATTTCCATGTCTGTATCATTTTAATTTTTTGAGATATAAGCATCCTCATAAAAAATAATTAAACTCATTTGTCAACTTCCCATCACCCCTGTTAAGTCCCTTTTCTGAAAACACAAAAGTACCTGTTCCTGTATTTTTGAAGGACTTTCCAACTACCAAGTTTCTTGTCTCTAACATGTTAAGTTCTTGACATATACTCTAGATCAGTGGTTCCCAACCTTTGCCAGCTGACGCCCCTCTTTTCAGATACGGGTGGTCGTCACGCCCCCCCCCCCCAATCGCTTCTATAACCTCTCCGATAAACTGACGTGGAGGATATAGACCTAACCTATTGACACTACATAATGAATTATTCCATTATTCAATTATTTATGAAAAAATAATATGAAGTACTCGCTTTATATCCATGACATACTAACTTCGTTTAGCACAATACAAAGAACACACTTTTACAATAAATCCTTACATTAGTCAACAAATGTCAGTGAGAAGGTTTACACTGTTTTCTCTTGGTAAGATTCGGTATGTTTAGTTTGATGTTTGACAGAGCACAGCGGTGATCACTTGCAACATCAAGCCAACAGCGCTGCTTTGTTTTTATGACACTCAGCATTGAAAATCCTGACTCACATAAATATGTAGTTGAAAATGGGACAATGACACGCAATGCTACTTTGGCTATTTCAGGATACACTGCAAGACAGTTTACCCAAAAGTCGCCCAGTCCTAATATTTTGTAATCATCTTTTAGCTTCGAATCACACTTCAAATCTATGGCTTCTTCTTGAAGTTGTGCTGGCAGTGCTTCAATGCCAATGGCAAATGGATTTCTTGTTAACATCCAGGACTATTCATCTGACAAGATATCAGGAAAGTAGAAATTGAATTCTTGTTCCAGGGAATCCAAATGAGAATGAATTTTCATGTTAAGTTTATTACGATCACGTTCATTTTCGGGCAAAATTTCATTAAGGCAGTGAAAGGATGAGAAGTTGTTCAACTGAAGCAGACGTTTCCATAACTGTATTTTTCCAGGAAAGCTCTGATGGCATCATATGCAAGCATACTATTGTAGTTTTTGCCTTGGAGCTTTAAGTTCAAACTGTTCAAAGCTTCAAATAATTGCAAAGATATGCCAATGAGACGATAAAATTGGCATCAGTAAACACTTCGTACAGATCTTTTTTACCTTCACCTTAATTCAAACAGTTGAGCCAACATGTTCCCTTTTGGTAGCCAGCGAACCTCTGTGTGGAAAAGGAGAGTTTTATGATCGGCTTGAACGTCAACACAAAGGGCTTCAAACAACCTTGTCTGTAATGAACTTGTCTTCACAGAGTTCACAATTCTTATAGCAACTTTTAGAGTGTTATTAGAATCTTCGGGCAAAGTTTTGGCCGCCAAAGCCTGTCTGTGAATTATACAGTGGGTTCCCATGATGTTTGGATTTTTATCTTTGGTCAGTTTGAGAAACCCAGAACATGACCCAATCATAGCAGGTGCACCATCCATACATACACCTACTACATTTTCCCAGGAAAGTCCATGTTCTTGGAAAAAACTATTGATGGCAGAAAACACATCACAAGCTTTCGAAGTTGTTTTCAAACATTGGGAAAATAACATTTCTTCTCTTAAAATTCCACTGTCAACAAATCAACAATATACAATCAGTTGACAACAATGGGCCATATCGGTTGTTTCATCATACTGAATTGAAAACACTGGAGATGCTTTCAGCTTCTCCAAAATTTGACTTTTAATGTCTTCTGACAGTTCTTGAAGTCTGCACTTCTCTGTGTTATCAGAAAGAGAAATTTTAAACAATTTCTGCCAACTCCCTTCACCCAAAACTATATTTGGGACTAATAACATGCATGACTTTACTAATGTTTCCCCAATTGTGTGTGCTTTCTCGTCTTTGGCAATCAGAAGAGCTAGTTCATATGATGCTTCCACTGCTTTCTCATTTTCTTGGTTAAAAGTACCCAATGAATCTAATTTCATATGTTTTAGTGAGTTGAGTTTAGTTACAAAAAATTATGTGGGTTTGTCTTTTAAGCCCGAATGATTCATGTTTAAATGTCTCTCCAAGCACTCAGGCCTCATCGCATCGTTACTCAGAACACAGTGGCAGATTACGCATTGAGGCTGTTGTATTCCGTTCTGTTCAACGACTGTGAAGCCATATTTAATGTAGTCATCATTGTACAGTCTCTTCTTGGACATCGTTATCAATTTTTTTTAAAAGTCACAATATTAAATAACACAATTCACACAGTTGCACTGTTACAGCGAAGCATACACAACACTCACAATAAACAACTTGACAGATGCGTCCACTGCGAAAGTATACGAGGCACAGAATCAACAGTCGAAGGGCCTGGCCACTGATGGTCTATCGGCGATGTGTTGACATGGCCATTACTGCTCCATCTCTGATGGGACAGCTGTTCTATGTAGCTCTCGCCAATTTGACTGCAAGGGAAGAATAAGAATGTGTAGGGGTGGGAACAGAGCATTCAAGGACAAGCTACCCACAAAATGAGTCTATATGCCGCAGGGTGAGAGGGAAGGAGGAACTTCCACTTCATTTATTGCTTCTGAAACTCCGATATTCTTTGTTCTTCAGAGTTAATGTCGACTCCTGACTGTAGTAACTTATTGTCAGTTAAGATCTTTGGTGAGAAAATGTCACTGTTTCATTAATTGCTGTGTTTAAACACTAATTAGTTGTAGCCCAAAATACCAGTAGCCTACATAGAATTTCACACTAGCCGTGAAAGCCTAACGTGTTATATTAAATAAATTTATTATAATTTAGCCTACTATTATTGCCTTATTCCCTGCTATTCTCACTACTAGGTCAATTTGATATAATACCGACATTTATACGAGTACCTCCTTCATGTAATATATTTTGTTTATGAGAAAAACTTTGTACAGTATGTAACAATAATACTGGAAAATGAAAGCAACTACTACATCGTTGATGAGTTGAAACATGTCGCGTATGGTCATAGTTTATTTTCACGCAAGTAGGTCCACAAAGTGTGCAATTAAACATGCGTTGAGTGGTCTTGTTCCTGCACCTGCTCTCAGGCTTCATTTTGCTCCTCACAACACATCAAATTCCTTATTTCACCTCCAACCTCGTGGCTCTGCAGAGGTTTGTGCCGACAGTTGGCAATTACCAGTGCTTTTGAACGACTGACTTGGTGCGACAATCACTTGGAGAGATTCGAAAAATGTTTATTACACAAAATTGTAATATTCGAGTTAAAAAAATTAATTCGGAAATCACTTCACGCCCCCCTGATAAAGCCCCACAGCCCCCAGGTTGGGAACCCCTGCTCTAGATATACCGGTAATAATTTAAAAAAACACTCGCTTTTTCAATTCATTTCAGCCCCTTAATGAATTCAAATTCTTCTTCACTTCTTACCATCCCTCTCCCCTCTTCAGTGGACTTTCCGAAAACAAAAAAAGGAAATTCAGAACACCAACTATCACATCCATGACAGCTTCCATTTTTAAGATATAAGTATCCTCATGCACGGAAGTCAACTCCTTCTGTACTTATTTTCAATCCCCCCTTAAGTCAATTTTACAAAAACAAAAAAGAACAGTGTTTCTTTATTTTTAAAGGAGATACCAAATATCCATTTTCACATCTGTAACATCGTTAGTTTTGAGATATAAGTATCCTCATACAAAGAAATCCACTAATGTTTCAATTCATTCACGCCCTCGCCAGTAAATGTTTTTTCTGAAGACAAAAGAATAGGTATTTCTTTACTTTGAAAGAGGATTCCAAATACCAGTTATCACGTCTGTAACATCTTTAGTTTTTGAGATATAAGTATCCTGATAAAATACAATTCATTTTTCACACCAACCCCCACCCGTTAACTTCATTCCCCAACAGAAATATACACGTTTCTTGATTTTTAAAATAAAGGAGATTCCAAATACCAATTTTCACGTCTGTAACCTTCAGTTTTTAAGATATAAGTTTCTCCATAAAAAGAATTCAACGTTTTTCACTTCCTTTCTCATTCCCCCCCCTTAAGTGAATTTGCCGAAAACAAAAAAATATTTGTTTCTTTATTTATAAAGGATCATCCAAATACCATTTATCACGACTCTAACATTTTCAGTTTTGAGATATATTTATCCTCATAAAAAGAATTCAACTCAATATCTTTAGATTTTTAGATGTAAGTACCCTCAGATGAATAATTGAACTAATTTTTCAATTCTTTCACCCCCTTAAGTGGATTTTCCAAAAACAAAAGAATCAGTTTTTATTTATTTTTAAAGAAGATTCCAAATACCAATTTTCACTTCTGCAACATCTTTAGTTTTTGAGATATAAGCATCCTCATACAAAGAACTCAACTCATTTTTCAATTCCTTCGCGCCCCTTAAGTGCATTTTCCGAGAAAACGTATTTCTTCATTTTTGAAGAAGACTCCAAATACCTACCAATTTTCACGTCTGTAACATCTTCAGTTTTTGAGATATCACTATCCTAATTGAAAATTCACCTCCTTTTCAGTTCTTTTTACCCCATGTGGTTTCGTACAAAAACAAAAAATACATGTTTCTTTATTTTTAAAATATTAAAAAATCCAATCTTCACATCTTTAACATGTTAAGTTTTTGAGATTTTCTGTAGATATGCCCATTTTAAAAATTAACCCCCTTTTTCAGCTTTCCTTAAGTGGATTTTCCTAAACCAAATTATCTATGTTTCTTTACTTTTACAGGAGATTCCAAGTACCAGTATTCAACTCTGTAACATGTTAAGTGTCTGAGATATATCGTAGGCCTAGATATATATATTTCTTAATTCCACCCCGTTTGTCAATCCCGTTCACCTTCTATTCATTGGATTTTTAAAAACAAAAAAATATGTTTCTTTATTTTTAAAGGAGATTCCAAATACCAATTTTCATGTCTGTAACATCTTCAGTTTTTTGAGATATGAGTATCCTCATAAAAGATATTCAACCAATTTTCCCCCTTTTTTCACCCCCCTTAATGGGATTTACCAGAAACCAAAAAACATGTGTTTCTTTATTTTTAAAACAGACTCCAAATACCAATTTTTACATCTGTAAACTTTTAAGTTTCTGAGATATAGATATCATTATTTAAAATTTTCACTCCACTTTCCATCCTCTTAATGAAGGAATACCCGAAAATCCTTCCTTAGTGAGCACCTACACACTAATATAAATGTATCTTCAAAATTTCATTTCTTTATGTCCAGTAGTTTTGGCTCGGTGAGGGTCGGTCGGTCGGTCAGAACATGTTATTTTATATATATGGGAAAAAATGAAGAACAGAATGTAGTTTAAGCTACAGATGCAGGCTGTGAAGAAGAAGGGCTACTAGCCAGGGCTCAACAACATTGAAACATCTTTTGGCTCTCAAAATGGTGTATTTTACCTATTGAAACAAATTATTAGCAACAGGGCACAGATGCTGCAAATTTAGCATGATATTTACATTTTAAGCTGACATGTTCATGGTGTTATAGAAGCGAATACAGTACAGTCTGTGAGATATCAAGGGACAACATTTAGAGTTCAGTCTAGCGGTGACCTGGACTCACTAAGCCTGTCATAACAGCGTGTGCATTAGTTTGTGAAGTTTTTGGTGTTATTTATGCATTTGGAGTAAGTTAAAATAAGTAAATAATAGTATGTGTAATTCACTTATATCTCCTCTCATCATGAGCAGAAAGACATGTGCTGTGTTTGGCTGTAATAATTATGAAGTGCAGAAGAATTTACAATTTCCCTTCCATTTCCCTCGTGACAAGGAAATGTAAGTAAGGGTTTACATATATATTCTTCCAGTGACAAAGAGATTTTTACACTACTTTCTAAACTTCTGAGCTGTATGACCCATATTTTAAATGGCTTAAAATATAATAAGCTTATTTTATTGTATAGTGCAGCAGTTAACCTTCAATACCGATGTGTTGTTGTAGATGTGAACTGTGGGTTTTGAAATGTCAGAGAAGTGACTTGCATAAGATATATAAGAAAGAAGGACATTACTCTTGAATAGGATTATAAGATTTTTTCAGATAATTTCCAGGCCCAACTTCACAAATCCCCGAGTATACAGCGAAGGGTATGTTATATTCCTACTCTAATTGTACATAAATATTCCTCAAAACATAGCTGTCGACAGCTTTTTTATTTTTTTTTTTATTTGCTTTACGTAGCTTCAACACAGATAGGTCTTATGGCGACGATGGGACAGAAAGGGCCTAGGAGTGGAAGAAAGCGGCCGTGGCCTTGATTAAGGTACAGCCCCAGCATTTGCCTGGTGTAAAAATGGGAAACCACGAAAACCATCTTCAGAGCTGCCGACAGTGGGGCTCGAACCCTTTATCTCCCAAATACTGGATACTGGCCGCACTTAAGCGACTGCAGCTATCGAGCTCGGTAACAGCATTTTTATGCTTTTCTTTCTTTTATCCCTCTTCTCAGATTAAAGCCGTGATCTGTACCAACACAGAATCTCCCCCAAAAATAAAACATCAAATGCTACCACCCCTTCCAAGAGAAAAAGGCAGGAATGTGCCAATCTGTTTATTGACAAGTGCCTTAATATGAAGATACAATTATTTTTAAATGAGGGAATAGACAAATCTAACCATAAACATTCAGGCAGGAATGCTAAAGAAAAAAAAAAGTAATGCATGAATGACAGATTAAGCCCTTACACAGCAGTGTATTTCATATCTTGAATATTTGTGTAATTTCAGTCTTTAAATAATAAGCTGCTAAGTATATAATTCTTCCTTCATTTATTCAGAATTGGTTCAGCAACTTTGAAGTTAATATCTTAATAACACTTTCTTTCTAGACGTAATTTATTTATCCATTTCCATACATGATTTTTCATTGGTATTTTAAATCGACTCTAGTTTCCAGGTCATGTCACTATGAGCACCACTTCAAAAATGTCTCCCATTTTAACAAGGTTAAGTCTGTAAGTGTCCTGTATGGTCTATACAGTATTTGATAGAAGTTATAGTCCAATGATAGCTAATATCATAGAATTCGACTAAACAAATGTAACGATACCTCTCATGCATCATGAATTCGTGAGCTACCGGTATACTAATTTTACTGTGTCATGACAATCTTGACTTAACACAAAATGGTGGACAACCCACCACTCATCATTAGATCACCTATTATTGAACCTAATTTCAAATCGGTTGCAACTAATACACCAGAAACCAATATTATATTGCACTTTATTTTCTGGGTTTTCTGTGAAATACTCCCAGACCCAAATTCAGTACGACGTTTCTCAACTTACGATATAGTGCTAGGAATAAGGATCAGGATTAACAAGTTTCCATAGTTATGAGCATATTATGTTTTACAGAATTTCAAGTATATGAAAATTTGTTCTGAGATGCTCTCTCTTCAGCTGAGCTTTTCCTTTCATTCAAGTATGTACGGATTAACCTAACATCATGTCCGACTTGTTGGCTGAATGGTCAGCATACTGGTCTTCGGTTCAGAGGGTCCTGGGTTTGATTCCTGGCTGGGTCAGGGATTTTAAGCTTCATTGGTTAATTAAATGGCTCGAGAGCTGGATATTTATGCTATCCCCAACATCCCTGCAACTCGTGCACTACACATAACACCATCCTCCACCACAATAATCCGTAGTTACCTACACATGGCAGATGCTGCCCACCCTCATCGGAGGGCCTGTCTTACAAGGGCTGCAGTAAAGTAAACCTACAACCTGGTTTACAGTCAGTGACCGGGTCAGGGATGGAATGAATTAAGCCCCACTGTTGCGGCGAGGATAGGAATTGTGCCGGCTGCCGAAGCCTGTCGCACTCCTCTGAGGCAATGATTAATGACTGACAGATGAAATGAAATGATAGTGGAGAGTGCTGCTGGAATGACAGATGACAGGGAAAACCGAAGTACCCGGAGAAAAACCTGTCCCGCCTCTGCTTTGTCCAGCACAAATCTCACATGGAGTGACCGGGATTTGAACCACGGAACCCAGCGGTGAGAGGCCAACACGCTGCCACCTGAGCCATGTAGGCTCTACGAGGGCTACACTCGACTAGAAATAGCCACATGAAATTGTTATTATTATTACCTAACACCATGGATTGTCGTGAGAAAGATGCCATGGAGGATTCTTCTTCTAGTGCAGGGTGAGCTTCTATAACATCAAATCCCATGGCGCTACAGCCCTGATGGGCCATGGCCTATCAACAACCAGTGCGCAGCCCAATGGCCTGCTAATTATCAGAGTGATGAATACTCTTCGCTGTTCTCGGCTTCCTAGACTAGGGCCGCTATCTCACCGTCAGATAGCTTCCCAATTGTTCTCACATCGGCTGTGTGAACCTCAAACTAGCTTGCATATCCAGGTAAAAATCTCTGACCTGGCCAGGAATCGAACACAAGGCCTATGGGTATGGGGTAGTCTCACTACCCCTAGGCTGCAGGGCTGGCCATTGAGCATAATCTTGAAAAATGTCAAAAATCTCCACACAGCTAGTTGTAGCAACTTTTGTTCTTTCATTTTGTGTGTTGAATGATGCATATTAACAATTTTTGATACTTTTCTGGTGTTTCAAAATTGAGACCTTTATTTCATGCGTTTGTTTCCATAAATGACATCTGTGAGAAATGATAAGTTACAGATTCTTGCCTAAATCCTTAATTGAATTAGTGGAGGTGTGTTAGCAGAACTTGGGCCTGTGGTAGAAAGAAGGTCCCAGGAAAACTTTCTTCAGACCACACAGTGCCAGAACCCTCCAACAGAGGAGGAGGTAAGGCCATATGGTAATGTGTTGTGTGCTATGAAAACAACAAGAGAAATGTGTCTTCATACTTTTATTGATAGAATTGCATCTGTTTCACATAAGTAACAACAGATATGTCTATTGTAGATAACAATGTGTGAAGAATTTATATTATAGGATAATCATATTGATTTCTCCCCATCACAAGTTACTAAGGAGTGATTATATAATTTTAATTATTGAGCATTATTTATATTGCCAAGAGAAAGAAAACTAATCTAGATTTGTCCATAATTAAGATAGGTATAACCTTTTGTGAGCCACTAGCTGAATGGACATTAGTTTCAAGCAAAATGTTGCCAGTAATCCTTTGTGTACCACTATCTCTAATTTTTTTTTGTACCGAGCGAGTTGGCCATGCGGCTAGGGCTGCACAGCTGTGAGCTTACATTCAGGAGATAGTGGGTTCGAACCCCACTGTCAGCAGCCCTGAAGATGGTTTTCTGTGGTTTCCCACTTTCATACCAGGAAAATGCTGGGGCTGTACCTTAATTAAGGCCATAGCCATTTCCTTCCCACTCCTAGCCCTTTCCTATCCCATCGGTGTCATGAAACCAATCTGTCTCAGTATAGCATAAAGCAACCTGAAAAAAAAAAAAAAAAATTTGGTTGCTGCGCAGTCCACTATGCTTGCTTGTATGAAGCAATGGCTTTGGTGTGTACCTGTATGTCACTTCTACCTGCAATCAGGCAAACGGACATATGCACCTTCCCCTGAGCGACAGTGTCATTGCTGATGCACAGCTGCCAATTCTAATCCAACTTACTGCACCATTTTCTTTTAAGACTGTGCATCAGGAGATACAAGCACTGTGGTTTGAGGCATAGACACTGCACATTTTAATGGTGAATTCAAAACACCATGTTCGGTTGTGTAAAGAGCACCACCACTGGTCCATTGACATATGATCTGGAGAGGTGAATCGTGCTATACCATGTGGCAGTCAGATAGGAGTGTTTTCTGTGGTGTGTGATACATCAAGCCTGTAAAGTACCTACAGTGAAATTTGGTGGAGGTTGAGTGACAGTGCAGTGGGTGTTTTTCATGGATGGGACCTGGTCCTCTCATAATACTGCAAGGTACATTAAAGGTAGAAGGATATAACAAAATTTTGACCAGCTGCATGTTTTCCATGGTTGAAGACCAGTTCAGAGATGATCACTGTGTTTTAGCATGATAATGCTCCCTGCCATAAAGTGGATTCTGTTTGTGACTGGTTTGTGGGCAATAGGGTTCCAGAAATGGACTGGTCAGCACAGAGCCAAAACCTCAATCCTATCGAACACCTCTAAGATGCACTGGAATGGCTACTTCACTTCAGATCATGTAGACCCATATCTCTAACTGCCCTGCAGGAAGAATGACTGATAGTCCCCCTGGAGACATTCTGACACCTGTTAGACAGCATCTCCCACAGATTTCAAGCTGTAATAGAGGCCAAGGGTTGGAGGACAGGTGGCTAGAATGTGCATACAGCGTGATTCAGCCGCCTCTTCCAACAATGTAGTTTTATGCAACCCACCATATTCATTCTGAAATTATCTGCCCTGCCAGTATGGTCAGCAAACACAAACAGATATCTTGCTATTTACCGCCTCACCATGATAGGACGCCATAATGTTATACTCGTCTTAAACACTGGAAGACATGAGCGTGCCCTCTAGATCATATGAACCTGACATGCAGGCAAAACACAAAATTGATATTGTGACCACAGTAAACCTAATACTTGCTATAAGCTTCCCAGTGTGCCATACGGAACCGTAGTGTAGTTGGTAAAGGCATGGTGGAGCAGGCTTGCATGTCAGGTGTGAGGTTCGAGTCCAGGGCGAAGATAACAAATTTTTTAAAAACTTGTTTAATACATACCACACGCAATGTAAGTTCAATACCCACTTTCATGCAAACTGTGTATGAATGAATGAGTTTGTGGCCCCCAAGAAGGGCTGATTAGTTAGCAGGCCGGACATATACAGACCGGAAATAATAGGAACACAACTGCCCTAACAAGGTTTTATTGCAGCAAATGCTCGATGCTTTGGTTTAAGCACATTTGGGCCTGGTGTCCAACAGATTGTCTTGCACACTGAAGCATTCCAGGTGTAATTGCTCGGCAGACGTCCGTGATGAATTGCCGGAGGTGGTCGGGGTTTTCCGGCGCTTGAGTGTAAATGACGTTCTTCAAATGTCCCCACAAGAAAAAGTCTAACGGAGTTCAATCCGGTGATCTGGTGGGCCAAGAAACAGGGCCTCCTCGTCCTATCCATTTCCCTGGCAATTTCTTGTTCAGATGGTTACAAACGGGCAAAGTCAAATGTGGTGGAGCTCCATCCTGTTGCAACTACATCATCAAATGATCATGCAAGGGCACATTCTCCAGCAGCAGTGGACGTTCCTGACGCAGAAAGTGCAAGTAGCGTGGGCCTGTCCAATGGCCCTCAAAGAAATAAGGTCCAATCAGATGATCCCCCCCGAGATTCCACACCAAACATTCACTTCCCATCGTACTTGATGGGCCGCCTGTTGCACCCAGTGAGGATTGTCTGGACTCCAATAGTGCATGTTGTGGCAATTGACATTCCCATTATTGTGGAAGTGCGATTTGTCCAAGAACAAGATATGTCCAGCCTGCCTAATAGCAAACCGACAGAACTCCATTCGAGCTTCGAAATCCCGCTCATGGAACTCTTGGTGTAGCTCAAGATGGTATGGGTGAAATTTATGTTCATGCAGTATTCGCCAGATGGACGGCTGGCTGGTGTTCACCTGTCTGCAAACGCCCTTGTACTGATGTGTGGATTATTATGAGCTACCTCCAGAATGGCCTCTTCTGTTTCACCTGACGTAACGGGCCTATAGCGGACTGGTGGCTGGTTGGAAATCATGCCTGTTGTCCTTACGCGCCTTTCAACACTGCGGAATGTCGTAGCAGCCAAGAGTCACCTGTCGGGATACTGTTCCTGGTACAGACGCAGTGCCTCGCAGGCATTTTATCTTGCTTCCCCATAAATGAGGAGCGTGTCAACGTATTCCTCTGTGGAAAACATACCAAATAACAGCAGAGATTACAATACATTTAGGCCCTAACCAGCAGAGTATGCGCAGGGCACAAGATGAATAACAGTGTCATTCTACTGTTTGAATGTGGCAAATATGGGCCTGTGTTTATGTATTCAAACATTATACCAATGCAAAAATATCTGAATGATGCAGGATTCAAACCACCGCTGGCACATTCCGTTGATTGTTAGATGAATGCCTAACCACATCTGCTACACTACTGGAAACGTGCTGGTAGTACAACAAGAGCAGAGTACATACGTCATCCGGTTTGTTGTTTAAGACATTAATTACTACACTGTTACCTAGTTTTATGCATTGATTCCCTCTTTGTTACACCCAGTCACGAAGCACGGCACATTAACATAGTTAAATGGTAAAAGGACGTTGCTACATGATTTCAAGGCATCATGTTTTGCAAATGGATGATATACATTTTGCTAGGGTTCAGAATCATGTGCAAAATGTGCTCACTGAACATTAGTACCATACAGTACACCTGCAGGGGAATAGCACTCCTACAACCATGTGCATGTTAGTTGGGCTGCAGCAAAAAATATTTGAAGGGGTTGCTGAATCACACTATACGTAGAGTCATGTATAACAGTTCTCTGGTCAAAGCCTGACTCTCTAAACTTGATGCACGTAGTTTGAAAATGACAAATCTCCATAGCGACTAGAAAACAAAACTACTTCAAAGTTCTTTACAAAGTCTTATATCTTCTCCCTCTTCAAGTTCTTCATATGCATATCATTACTTTTGTAAATCCACAGTAATTACAGAACATCCAAATTCATTTACTATTACCGGGTGAGCTGGCCATGCACTTAGGGGCGCACAGCTGTGAGCTTGCATCCAGGAGATAGTGGGTTCGAACCTCACTGTTGGCAGCCCTGAAGATGGTTTTCCATTTTCACACCAGGCAAATGCTGGGGCTGTACCTTAATTAAGGCCACGACCACTTCCTTCCCACTCCTGGCCCTTTCCTATCCCATCATCACCATAAGATCTATCTGTGTTGGTGCAATATAAAGCAGATTGTAAAAAAAAAATTACTGTTGTATTATACCTGTCTTGAAAACTAAAGATAATGGATCATTTACTGAAAGGAATAAAGTGACAGGGAGGAATTCAGCTGCACAAAAATGTAGTGAACACCTTAGCCATTGCCAATGATTTGATCCTAATGGTGAGGTTGTGCTGAATGCCTACATTCCAACATCTTGGAGCTTGAAGAGAGAAGTTGATTTTTGTTGTTGTGTTTTTAACAAGGGTCCATCGGCATTGCTCCTGATGCACTGCAGCCTATAGGCTTATTGTACTGATGAAGCAGCAGGTATGACATGAAAACTGGCTTCCCCAAGACTCCAAGCGATGTCAGTTAGGGAGAAACATAAGAGGACTGAATGTAATGAAGGAAATGCAAAAGTGGAACAGGTGGATTATTTGAAGTACTTAGAACGGTTATTTCCCCAGGATGGAAGTTCAGTAAATCAAATCAAATCAAATCAAGCTGTGACAGAAGTTAATGAAGTGAGCTTACATTTGGGAACAATGGTATTCTGTAAGAAAGACACAAGTTCTCAGACAAAATTATCTTTTTATCGATCTGTTTTCAGACCAACTTTACTGTATGGGAGTATCTGCCATTTTGCTCCAAATGTCTTTAGGTTGGCTGTATGGCATTGTGTGCTCACCAGCCACTAGATGGCACAATAGTCTACATCTGTGGTAGGTTTCAGCGTTATGAGATCAGTACAGCTTGTGCTGTTGTGACATAAATTTGTCCGTGCCGCTCTCTGCACCAAGGAAGTACCATGACTAATGTTAGGGATTGGAATAACTTACCAAGGGAGATGTTCAATAAATTTCCAATTTTTTTGCAATCATTCAAGAAAAGGCTAGCAAAACAACAGATAGGGAATCTGCCACCTGAGCGACTGCCCTAAGTGCAGATCAGGATTGACAGATTGATCGATTGATTGAAAGCTGGGTGGACTCAGGATACCTTATTCTTAAGTTAGAGCTAATAGACATGAAGGTAGTGAGAATGATTGCAGCTAAAAGTAGATGGGAAGAATGGCTGCAGGAGGGTACTCAGAATGAGGAAATAAAGGCTGAGTTACAAATGAATTTGATGGCTGAAGCTCTTGATACAAACCAGTTTTGGTGGTGGGGTCATATGAGACAGATGGAGGATAGATGACGAAGGAGAATAATTAACTCAATCATGGAGGGTAAGAGAAGCAGGGGGAGACTAATATGATGATAGGATTCGGTTTCTAAAGATTAAAAGATAAGAGTTGTGTAAGTAAATCAGGCAACGGAGCTAGTAGCAAATATGTAAGCAAGTCAATAAATATCTGCAATTTCCTCTAATTGTCTTTAGGTTGGCTCTATGGCATTAAGTGCTCACTAGCCACAAGATGGCGCCGTTGTCTACGTCTGTGGTAGGTTTCAGCATTATCAGATCAGTACAGCTTGCGCTGTTGCAACGTAAAGATAGCCGTGCCACTCTCTGTTTGCATCAACGAAGAACTATAGCTAATGTGCATATGGTTTGCCACGTCATCAAGAGATTCCTGTTATTCAGGATCATATCATGCACTTGTTCAATATTGGCATCAGTTACGACTGTAGATGAATGCCCGGATCTTTCCTCATCCTTCAGGCTCATACAACCTCTTTTGAACTGTTCAATCCACTGATATAAACACTTCGTTGTGGCAAAACATTGTCCCCGTATTGTACTGAAAGAATTCTAGGAATTTCCACTCCTGATACACCATCAGACAACGAAAACAGATTAAGGAATGATGTTCTTCCTTGGTGCAAACAGAGAGTGGCGCGGCCATCTTTACATCGCAATGGCGCAGGCTGTACTGACTGATCTGATAACGGTGAAACCTACCACAGACATAGACAATGGTGCCATCTAGCAGCTGGTGAGCACACAATGCCACAGAGCCAACCTAAAGATAATTAGAGCAAAATTGCATATACTTATTGACTTGCCCTCGTAGAAAATAGTGGAGGTGTATAGTTAACTTTCGAAGGCTTATATAATTAATATGTATGTATGTACGTATGTATGTATCTCAGTTCTTTTCTAAGAAAACACACTGATGAGCAATTGAATCAGAGATACTCGCTAGTAGCGTGTAGTGTCACCTTTCACGCTGATGATGGCTGTGACGTGGGGGGCATGGACTCCACAAGATATCGAAGGCATTGGGGAGTCATTCTGATCCAAAACCACTGCTCACCCTCTCATAATGCACGGAGATTGGTTGGAGTAGAGTCCAGGGCACACAGATCCCTCTTGATAGCATTTCAGAGGTACAAAACAGGACTGAGGTCGGGTGACCTTCAGGACTAGGCAAGCATCCTCAATGTCTGTGAAGTATTCACTGAACCAATTGGCCACTGTTATGGATACGGGAAAAGGTTTCCTGCAGGGTGGTCGAGGCAAACAAATGGGTGGACATGATCTGACAGCAAGTTCCTAACATTCACTAGTGAGGGACGTTGGCAGATATAGCAGGGGTCCCATTTCATCCCACATGAACAGTCCTCATACGAGGATACCACCACTACGGTTGAACTGTAACTTCTGGCAAGAAAGATCCATTGTCTCACAAGCTGGGTGAAGCAGTCATAGCCTGTCGTCGTCGTGAACCAACTGACATCTCGAGTCATCGGTCCAGGCAACCTTTTTCCACAATTCAGAAATCCCAAAGCGGAGATCCTTTGGCCATGTCACTCATTGTGCCATTTGAGATGTGGTGAGCAGAGTCCCCTTGCGGAACAGTGGCTTCTGTATCCAATTGCGAGGAGATAGTTCTCGATGGTATGACTGCTCACACTTCATTTCTATCCAGCACTGAATTGACGAGAGATCTGTTGCATTCTAGGTCTGTCTGTCTCCTCTTACTACCGGAGCTAGTCAATGGTGACCTTTGTAATATCATGGTGTACACCACGGCAGTTGACCCTGGTGGTGGTTGGTTTTCCCCAAATCCATGCGCTCAAGGACAGCCCAATATTTGCGCAACTTTGGAGATGGAATAGCCCATAAATCTTACACCTACATTCTGGCCACAATTAAATATGCAGAGATCTCGTGTCATGCACATCATCTGAACATCTGGCACTCAAATGGCCAATATGAGGTCCGACAACATTGCAGTCACTGAGTCGACCACAGCACAATTTTCCAGAAAGCAGCCATCCCTAATTCAATTGCTTATTGGTGTAATTCTGAGACTAAAATGTAATTTAGCATAGTTCAATGCACTATTTTCTTTATTTGCACTTCTTTATTATTGACTGGAAAACATGAATTTTCCTGTATTCAACATGACACACTCTTTCTTCTGTTTCAGCTTGTTGGAATTGTCTTTGCATTATGTTTGGCCAATACCATAAAGAACAACTCGAGGAGAAGAGCTGTTTGAAATGGACTGGAATAAGAAGAAAATAAGACTTCTGTGTATATAGGAACGCTATATACTTAGCAACTACACTTTTACAAAAGAACAGTACTATAGAAAAATATTAATTCACAAACAACATAATAAAAGAAAACCTTGTATATCTGTAATTGTGACCAAATACATAACAGATAGAAGAAATAACTAAAGTAAAGTCATTTAGTTATTGATAAATAAGACAACACTTTGTGAAAGAAAAAGTGATATGTCTTTCATAATACCTTTTATGATGAAAGACAAATTGCCAAGCAATAACAGCTCATTTGATATCAATTAAAGAACATGACCGTCACTAATAATTACTACGGTATGTGGTTGAATTACATTTCTTAAATTGAACCACACCACTTTAACATCACACCAGCAAAAACAGATATCACAACATTAATAACAATAACATTGCCTTTCTCAGTTTGTCGTAAGGATCTTTAAATACAACAGATTTACATTTTAAAAAGATTATGATCATTTAGTATGGTACGCTCGTATCTAGAAATAATTTCATACTTGACGGTCTAGTGTTTAAAATGATTATGAAATGTTTTTGCTTGGCAACAAGGATGACAACATATGTACTCTTCTTTCCTTGACCTAATATACAAATTCTGTACAATACAAAATACACATTCTCTTTTCCTCCACTGTCGACTGTTTCAAATTGCACTTAGGCCTAAGCTACACCAGTGACATGTATTATTGTGGGCAATATATCTCCACCTGCATACTTATCCTACATCAAATAATTTAAATAACTATCTAATGGCAAAATTACAAATACCACCAAACTTCTCACTCTTATGTACAAGTAAGTTAACTACCAGAAGTATGATGATTGATTAATTCTAAATTATTTACAGGCCACCCTGTTGAAAAGTACATCTTGAATATGTCTTACTAGCAAAAGAAATATACTTTGGTTACATTTCCAGAAATTCTAGTTAATATGGAAATATTAAAATGATTCCCTATGGCCAAGACTATATGAATGACCACAACCAACAGTCATCCAGCTTTGAAAAACTGCTGGTCAGTCACCACACATTTTCAAGAGAGTTAAAAAATATACCAGCTAGCAAGTATATCAACATATGACACACCTGCTAACAAGGACTAACCTCAATATATTTTGCTTTTGTGCTTACTGTTTATGCTTTGGATTTTATAAAATAAAAGTCTTTAAAAGACTAGCAGTAAATACTTATTAATAAATAATTTCATTTCTTTTTATGGATGTATTCTATATATAAACCAGAATATTTCCACTTATTAAAAACAGCAAAGAGGTGTAATTAATCATCAAGGTTCAATGCATGTTTAACAATGAAACAGATATGGTACCATATAGTGGCGACTTCCCTCTCTGAATACAATACAGCAAACCTCCACAGACCTTGTCAATGGTAGTCAAACCAAGGTCCTCAGAAGCTGATTCTTCCAGGTCAAGTAATAGGACAGGAAAAGATGAACAGGATTTAGAAACAATATACAGTTGAAACTGGTTTATATGTAACCTAGTTGTTCATGGTTCTGAAATAAGTATAGGTCCTTACAAGTCCTGATGAAACAACATTGTATCACAATACAATATTTTTCTGAGTTATTCATGACTGATTTTAATATAATCCTCATTATTTATGCCCAACTTACCTTACATCTCAAAGATGAGCTGTGCATACTGACATTCCATTTTTGCATGAAAGAGAAACACTGAGAGGTGACTTTTTATTATGACAGACCTACATAATATGGGAATAAAAGTTCATTCATTTTCATGTCAGTACAAATGATTGATCAATGTGTGTACAACAGGCATGAGCCCATGAGCGATAGAAAACAGAATGTAGCTTTTTAGAAGAAAAGTGAGATGTATTTGAGAAGTGGAGGAAAACCCATAAAAAATATAGAGCAGATTGTGATTGGTCTTGTTTTATTGTGCATATATTTTTCAAAATATGGTCATTTTTCATACATACCTGTACTTTCTGAACTTAGTACTGTTTAAAAAATTGGTGAAAACAAATTAAGATTTAAAAAATTATTTTAATTGTACTTTCACTACCCTGATGCTGTAATGGATCTTTCTTGTTTTAATTCTGATACTGTTTTTACTAGAAAATTTATTTAAACACAAACTTAATTATACATAGTTCTGAGTTATTAGTTCAAATTGTTCCCCTTAAATTATGTATAAACCAGTTTCTACTGTATACAAGTGGTGATTCAGTGGTTCTGGTTACCCAGATTTTTGGGCTGCCCCTGGATCTGGCTAATACTGAACTAAAACTAATCTCATTTTCCAATGTCCACAACACTTAACAATTCCTCAATTTACATATATTTTTTTTAAATGACATGGAATTCAAATGGATAGCTAATAAATGGTGTAAATTTCTTATTTAACACCCTAGTTTTAGTTCCTTGTTTTATACATTTGTATTGTCTATATATAACTGTATTATTTTCAAAAATAAAATATTTGATATACAAATCAGTTTTAATACATACATCTACATACAAAAAAAAGTATAGGAATCTCATAATAGGTTTGGCTTCACAGAGAGCCAGTCAATGGCATGAGCCAAATCATTTTTCCACAACATACTCACTATATCCCCATCTCTCACACATTCTTACAGTCTGACAATTAGGCCCAAGTTTTCTATTCATAAAGCAGAGTGTACTAGTGATACTAGATGAAAATCATTTTTCAGTTAGAAACAGAATAAACAAAATTTTACAGTGACAGATAGAGAGGGAGAGAAATACTTATAGACTGCCATAATTCCCTCAAAAGTGATTTGAGATATAAACTTCTTAGAGATATAAAAGAATAATTATAATGACAGATTCAATGTAATAGACAAGAAAAATGTTCCACCGATCAATACATTTATTGTGAATGAATTATTGCACTAGTACCGGTTTCGGCCTATCTTGGCCATCATCAGCTAGCACACAAATTTACAGTCATTAGACAAAATTACAAAGATGTTACGTAAGAGCATCTGGATGTCTAATGAAAAATGGAAGTAAAATATATTGCAGTATGTTGCGTTAAAATATCTCTGATTAAAAGTGGTGATGGTTAGAATAAACTAAAATCTATTGATTGAGCATGGACATGAGTACATAAACACATTAAAATATATATGCCACATCATAAGACACTAAAAAATATAGCACATTAAACACATTAAAACATGGTATATTTTAAAAACGTCTATTAAAATTTGAGTTCATGTTGCGTTGCATTCATTCTTCAATCCTCTTGTAGTTCTTGTGTTGATTAAGTTGTATTAGGTGAATATTGAGAATGTTCTATGGCTGATATACTTTGTATTGGTATGTTATAAGAACTCTTGTCATTAAAATTTGAAAATTGAGTACTGTGCAATTCAACTGTTGATGTAGTCTCCAAACATATCGGTACACAACCTCCACAGCAACAACAATAACAACTATATAATGTGCAGAGACGAGAGAAGTGTCACTACCAACTGCTCTAAAATTAAACCCTATCTTGCTGTATATATAAATCTTACCTGACTACATCAACAGTTGAATTGCACAGTACTCAATTTTCAAATTTTAATGACAAGAGTTCTTATAACATACCAATACAAAGTATATCAGCCATAGAACATTCTCAATATTCACCTAATACAACTTAATCAACACAAGAACTACAAGAGGATTGAAGAATGAATGCAACGCAACATGAACTCAAATTTTAATAGACGTTTTTAAAATATACCATGTTTTAATGTGTTTAATGTGCTATATTTTTTAGTGTCTTATGATGTGGCATATATATTTTAATGTGTTTATGTACTCATGTCCATGCTCAATCAATAGATTTTAGTTTATTCTAACCATCACCACTTTTAATCAGAGATATTTTAACGCAACATACTGCAATATATTTTACTTCCATTTTTCATTAGATATCCAGATGCTCTTACGTAACATCTTTGTAATTTTGTCTAATGACTGTAAATTTGTGTGCTAGCTGATGATGGCCAAGATAGGCCGAAACCGGTACTAGTGCAATAATTCATTCACAATAAATGTATTGATCGGTGGAACATTTTTCTTGTCTATTACATTGAATCCAATCAATACAGAATATGAAACTTATAAATAATAATATAATGACAGATTTCAAACCAAAAACAAGAAACTTTAATACCATAAAATGGGATGCAATTAGCAGTAACTGGAGTTGAACTGGCTCGGTCAAGATGATATCAGATGTGTTTACGAGTTTGTGATCTTTAAAAATGGAGAAACATCAGTGGCATTAGGAGATGTAATGAAAATTTAGGAAGGGTAAGATGAGAAAATGTTGACTGGGAAAACAATGGAGCAAAACACATACATTGTAGATACAGCAAGTAGATTTCATACAGATGTTCAATACAGAGCTAAGAATGATGCAATACGCCAAAGAATTACATCTAGAACCTTGCCCTTTCCAGGAAATTGCTCTGATTATCAAGATGAACAAAACCATCCTGCTACTGTGGTAAAATTGGTTATAGAGTTCTGTCTACAGCCTGGTGGAAGCTGGTGGAATATTGAATTTGGCAAACACACTGACTCAAATTATATCTATTTCATGTAAACCTCTAATTGGTTTAACCAGCTTCCTTTGCAAAGATATTCAGTGTGACAGCTGATAGGTGGATACTACAATCAAAGTTTATGAACGTACGGTTTTGGATTCCCTGAAGGAAAGCTGATAAGGAAAAAAAAACCCTTGTTAATTAATTTTAAAATATAAAACAGCAGAGAATATATTAGATCGTCAAGAAAGTTCCAATCATTTTTGAGAATAATATATATAACTGCTTTTTAATGTAACTATGCTATTTTGTAGCGACGGGCAGTTTGAGACGGGGTCTCGACACTAGTCCAAGCAACTGTTTCTTGCGAGAAATGTCGAGAATTCATTTTTCCTTTACCTGTTACCTATGACAAGATGAAGAGCATTAAATCATATAATTTATCATACAGTATTTATGGGCACTGACGAACAAATGCTTAGTTATCAGAAGAAGGTGAAAGAAAACTACATGTCAACAGCTCACGTGTCATTGAAGAAATACTTGACCGATTTTCAAGATAATCACAGTGTTGAATTTGTAATAACTAAGTTTAAGCCTAGGTGTAGAAATTAAGGTAGTTATATTAAAAAGCATTTTTTTTTTCTTTTCAATTTGCTTTATGTTGCACTGACACAGATAGGCCTTATGGCGATGATGGGATAGGAAAGGGCTAGAAATTGGAAGGAAACAGCTGTGGCTTTAATTAAGATACAGCCCCAGCATTTTCTTGGTGTGAAAATGGGAAACCATGGAAAAACATCTTCAGGGCTGCTGACAGTGGGATTCAAACCCACCATCTCCCGGATGCAAGCTCACAGCAGCACGCTCCTAACTGCATGGCCAGCTCGCCCGGTGAGCAAAATTATTACCATTATCTCATTAGATATTGACAACCTGGAAAAGTACTGCAGGTTTAACTATGAGTCACTTAATATCACAAACAAAAGTGAAAACAGAATGTCAATATCTTAAACAGTTGAAGAGATTTTTGAGGTGGTCATCCTAGTTGAATAATCCTGTATTATTTGTTAATAACTGTAGACAGGATGTATAACTACCTAGATACCTCACAACTGTTGTCAACAGAGTAGCTTCTTGTGATGCAGAACAGGCCGGATGTGTTCTTTGTGATGATTCCCCTCCCTGATAGTGTGTGTTTTTAAGTACTGGATCATTTCAGAAGTATTTCTGCTGATGTATTTTAGTTCTTTCAAATAAACAACACATGCAGCTTTGTTTGGCGTTGTCAAGGGGAGGCTAGGAAACAGAGAAATGTGGCAATTCAAGAGCAATTTGCAGGAATCTGTAACAATAAATCTATAGCAGGCCATGTACAAAGGAAAGGGTGATGAAGTAGATCATTACAGGCCAGTCAGGAATTAAAATATTCTGCGTCACAGCAAAACATTCTTATTATTAGAGGTATACTGTAATTCACTCCTCCCAGCAATATCTTTATACTATAATTTTATTATACCAATGCGTGTACTCACAGTCAACCCATAGTTACTTCCACAGTACATTTACAGGTGTCTTCTAGATTTTAACGAATACTGACATACCTTAAAATGAAGAACAACAAAAAAGAGGCTGGGTCAACAAAAAGTACAAAGATGTGTTTGGAGAAATTCCTGCACAGAACCAACAGCTCTCTGTAACACATTACATTTTACCTCTGAAAACATTGTTGAATATATTGTGTATAATATTTAATTATACTTCAGAAGTATAATAATTCTAATATTCCTTCACCTAGTAATGGTCTTGAGAGACACCAGAGTATAAGAATTTTGCCTGATTAAGTAAAGCCATCTCTGTACAGATCCTGAAGGTTCATGGACAAGTGGAAGGTAAAAGCTTCCACTACCAGAAACCTCAGCACTAAGTGGATACAGTGGTTAGCTCCATGCCTGGCTGCCTTTGCCCCCAGGAATTAACCTGGTACTCATTTTTTGTGTCAGCTGAGTGAAACTCAGGGCCATGTGCCTCTGCAAAAGTGGAATCTCATTTCTAAATTTTTTGATTTCCTGACTGGGAATCTAATCCACATTCTTCCAGGTGAACCAGCATGCCTTTACCTCCTCGGCTAGGAAGGCCCTAATGGTAAACAAAATCTAATACAGAAATAAGGATAGGGAGCAGAGTGGCCACACGCATAAACGTGCTTCAACTATGGAGCCAAGCTTTGTATTAGGGAGACACATGGGTTCGAAACCAGCCTGTTGTCCTGACAATGGTTTTCTGTGGCTTCCCATTTTCACTTCCGGGCAAGTACCGCAACAGTTCCTATTCATAGGCCATAGCTGATCCCTTCCAAGTCCTTACCCAATTTCACTCCCTATCTCCATGAGCTACTCAACTGAGGTTGGCATTAGGAAGGACCACTGGCCACAAAAACGTGCCATATAAACTCATCTTTCCTCATCGCTGACCCTGTATCAAGAAATGGGACTAATGGGTATACAGACAAACACTGAATTGAGGATAAGAATATTTAGTAGTATAAACATGACAGGTCTCAGATTGGGAAGAGAGAATCACAGAACGAAGAGACCAGGATAAACAGGAAAGTAGAAAACGACAAGGACAAACAGCACATCTTCGTACATTGCCACCTTCACATACAGGAGCTCTCTCTCATCACCAACAGCTGCCTCAGTGGATCACTAGTGGTGTGTAAGACTAGTGATCCCATGGGTTCAATCCTCGCTGAGGTAGCCAATTTTTGAAGGTGTGCATTTTGTATTTGTTTTTACAATTTTCTCCACATCGCACTGACACAAATAGGTCTTATGGTGACAATGGGATAGGAAAGGACTAGGAGTGGGAGGAATGCAGCCATGGCCTCAATTAAGGTGTGAAAATGGGAAACCATGGGAAACCATCTTCAGGACTACCAACAGTAGGGTTCAAACTCGCTATCTCCCGAATGCAAGCTCATAAATCGATATAGAATCTACAATTCTGGAGAAAATCATCAAGTGGTACAGATTCTGCAGCAGCTTTTTGTGGTTTCGTGTTTTGTAGGTGGCAGTTAAATCAACAAGAGCAAGGCCAGTAATCTTTCCTTCTTCAAAACTGTCTTATATAAGTGGTCTACATTTAGTAACTGGTCACAGCAGGCTTTCCCTGATCTGAAGCCGACTTTGTCAGGAATAATATTTTCATCAATGATAGCAGAGATTCTATTCAGAATCCTTCTTTCCAAGAGAAAGATATGGCACAACAGCAATATAGGCAGGAAATTCTTTATATTATTGGGCTGCTTCCCTGCTTTCAACTAACTGACAATCCAGGCTCGTCTGCACAATTTAGGAAATTACAATGTGGTAACAGATGTGTTGAAAAGAGATGGTAACCATTCAAGAGCTTTAGAATCAAAGTTCCTTAACTGCTCACCTCTGATGTCAACAAGACCAGCAGCCTGTTATGTTTCAAGTTGGACATGACTTTCTTTAATTCTTCAAGACTGAATGGGCTTTGGAGAAAATGTACTTCTTTTGTCTTATCACTGATAATTCTTTCCTCAATATTCTTCTTCTTCTTGGTTATTCCACTGAGTAGGAGCTGTGATGTCACTTGGTTTGCAAGAACAGGGCCTAAGTTTCATGCAGCACTTGTGGAATCACTGCTAAGAATATTCAACATATGCCATGCTCGCCTACTGTTGTTTCATATGGAGGTTTTCCAGCGGTAATATTCATTTTTCTTTACAGGACTCTCAGACCACATGCATCAGTGTTTCTCTAGCAGCAATTGCCACATCAGAAAATGGGTCACTTTTGTAAAGCTGGTAGAATTTGTCCAGTAACAGTTTATATTAACACTCATGCCTGGAATGTACCGAGTTCTACATCCTCCTTTTTTTTTTTTTTTTTTTTTTTTTTTTTTTTTTTTTTTTTTTTTTTTTTTTTGTACCTTCGTTAATGTTTCAACAAAGTAATTGTAGAACTCTGGTTTAGGTGGAATGTTATCTATAGCATTATCCAGCTCACATTCCAAAGTTTCCCATTTTGCTTTCCCTGAAGTAGAGTAGTTGTTTAAATGACAGTTGTAGAGTCTTGATAAACAGTTTGGTAAAGCATATAATAAGATGGTGTTGAGTTATTGTGATTGGCTGGTCCACCTCTTTCCTATATACAGCAGCTATACCCCTAGAGGTGAAAATGTTATCAGAGTTATATACATTTTTCCATCGGCCACTGTTAAAAGAAGTTATTTAGATCATGGATTAAAGTGAGATCCTTTGTACCTGCCCATTCCCCTAAGGCCCCCCCATTCTCATCAATAACAGCTGGTGCCATGACTGTTAAAATCACTCATCACTACTTTGTTTTGATGAGCCTCAAAGTTTAAAGAAGAGAGAAAACTGAAGTTTTTATCAGGTGGTTTGCATACTGATGTAACAGATGAATTGGACACACCTGTATAAAATATCTCTGTCATTTGCTCTTTAAGAGCAGCAAAAGGAACATCCACACTAGGGTTAATAAACAATGCACTTCCCCAGCATTTGTATGGTCTTTCAAGAATCAGTCTCATCCCACCCAATTTGGTTGAGAACTGGTTGGACCACAATGAGTCTCTTGCAATAACAAAGTGTCACAATTAGACTTCCTGCACAGATCAATTAGGACGGTTTCTTTCTGGCATGACATTTCCTCAGTGTTGACCAAAATCATCATCATCATCATCATCATCATCAATGTTCCACTCCAGTCGCCCGGGTGTGGTCCTTTCTGTCCTTCCACTTTTCCTGCTCCATTACTTCTGCCACATCCAATCCAGCTTCTCAATGTCCTTCCCAAGTCTGTTCCATCCACCTTCTTCTCTGCTTTCTAACTGGTCTCTTTCCCTTTACTTCTCTTTCCAATTTCCTTCTTGCTACCCATTCCTTTTCCATTCTTTTCACATGTCCGAACCATCTCAGTCTTGCTTTCTGTATGATCCTGGCAAAAAGTTATACCCCTGGTACCCTTTCTCACAGCATATGCAAAGTCCCCACTACTTGCTGTGGCGCTATGCAAATACGTTAGCCGCGACGAGCGACATTTTGTGTGTATTTCCGCTAATAATTAACGAAAATAAAGTAAAGAATTAGCTCATAAGAAAACAGGGCTTGTACAAAGTGCTTTTATAAAAAAATACTCCTATATTCCAAGTTTCAGATGGCTAGAATGGAATAAATTTTTCTCCACAAAGTGGGGGAGGGCAACTGCCCCCCCTCGCCCCCCTTTGTCGCCGCTACTGCTCTCGGAACCCTTATTGTCAGTACCTAATAAGGAATCTTAGAAAGGGAGGGAAAAAGGAAATGAACAGTGTTTTAGGTAAACTGGTGAACTCATAATAGATTCCCAAATCACTGGACATGGAAGAAATATTTTGAAATCTTCTCAACGTAAAAGGAAATCTTCCTGGTGATGTTGCAAACAACCAAGCTCATGGGGAGGAGGACAATGATGTTAATGGAGGAAGTAGAAAAGATGGTAAATAAAATCCGTTGCCATACAGCAGCACGAATAGATGTAATTAGACCTGAATTGGTGAAACACAGTGGGAAGGCAGGGATGAAATAGCTTCAGAGAGTAATAAGTTTAGCATGGAATGTTAGTAAGATACCCTCCGATTGGACAAAAGCAGTAATTGAACCTATCTGTAAACAAGGGAACAGAAAGGATTGCAACAACTACTGAGGTTATTTCATTGATCAGTATGCCAGGAAAGGTGTTCACTGACACCTTGGAAGGGAGGGTACAATAGTGGTTGAGAGTAAATTGGACGAAAACCAGTGTGGTTTCAGATGACAGAGGGCCATTTGGATCAGGTTTTCAGCATGCGCCAGGTAATTAAAAAATGCTATGAGAGGAATAGACAGTTATGTTTGTGATTCGTAGATTTAGAGAAGGCATATGACAGAGTACTGAGGGAAAAGAAAGTGATGGAACCAACAAGAGGGAAGAATATCCTGGACATGGTGCTGGTAAAATCAGATCAGCTCTATAGAGAAACCGAAGTAACAGATGGTATTAGTGATCATGAAGCTGTTTTTGTCGTAGTTAAAAATAAATGCAATAGAAAGGAAGGTCTTAAAAGTAGGACTATTAGGCAGTACCATATAGATGATAAAGCTGGCATGAGGGAGTTTTTAAAATGTAATTATGATCGGTGGAAAATGGTAAATAAAAATGTAAACAGATTCTGGGATGGGTTTAAAACAGTTGTTGAGGAATGTGAAAACAGGTTTGTACCTTTAAAGGTGGTAAATAATCGAGCTCGATAGCTGCAGTCGCTTAAGTGCGGCCAGTATCCAGTATTCGGGAGATAGTAGGTTCGAACCCAACTGTCGGCAGCCCTGAAAATGGTTTTCCGTGGTTTCCCATTTTCACACCAGGCAAATGCTGGGGCTGTACCTTAATTAAGGCCACGGCTGCTTCCTTCCCACTTCTAGCCCTTTCCTGTCCCATCGTCGCCATAAGACCTATCTGTGTCGGTGCAACATAAAACAACTAGCAAAAAAAAAAAAAAAAGATAACATGATGGCAAGCATAATTGGCAGTTATACAAATTTTATTGAAAAATGGAAGTGTATGTATAGGTACTTTAAGGCAGAAACTGGTTGCAAAAAGGACATTCCAGGAATCATTAATGAACAAGGGGAGTGTGTATGTGAGGATCTTCAAAAGGCAGAAGTATTCAGTCAGCAGTATGTAAAGATTGTTGGTTACAAGGATAATGTCTAGATAGAGGGAGGACTAATGCTAAAGAAGTATTAAAATTTACATATGATAACAATAAGATATAAAAGTTGAAAAATTGAAAAGCAGCTGGAAGTGATAAGATTTCTGGGGATATACTAAAGACAACAGGTTGGGATATAGTACCATATCTGAAGTACCTATTTGATTGTTTGCATGAAGGAGCTATACCAAATGAATGGAGAGTCGTCATAGTAGCCCCTGTGTATAAAGAAAAAGGGTGGTAGACATAAAGCTGAAAATTACAGGCCAGTAAGTTTGACATGCATTGCACATAAGCATTGGGGAATCATTCTTTCTGATTATATTAGACATGTTTGCAAAATTAACAACTGGTTCGATAGAAGGCAGTACGGGTTTAGGAAAGGTTATTCCACTGAAGCTCAACTTGTAGGATTCCAGCAAGCTACAGCCGATATCTTGGATTCAGGAGGTCAAATGGACTGTATCGCGACTGACCTGCCTAAAGCATTTCATAGGGTGGATCCTGGGAGACTACTGACAACAATAAGTGCAATTGGACTTGACAAAAGAGTGACCGAATGGGTTCCTATATTTCTAGAAAATAGATCTCAGAGAATTTTTTTTTTTTGTTAGGGGCTATACGTTGCACTGACACAGATAGATCTTATGGCGATGATGGGATAGGAAAGGGCCAGGAGTTGGAAGGAAGCGGCCGTGGCCTTAATTAAGGTACAGCCCCAGCATTTGCCTGGTGTGAAAATGAGAAACCATGGGAAAGCCATCTTCAGGGCTGCCAACAGTGGGATTCATACCCACTATCTCCTGGATGCAAGCTCACAGCCGCGCGCCTCGACCCGCATGGCCAACTCGCCCAGTGATCTCAGAGAATTAGAGTAGGCGAAGCTTTATCCGACGCTGTAATAATTAAGAGGGGAATTCCTCAAGGCAGTATTAAGGGACCTTTACGTTTTCTTATACATATAAATGATATGAGTAAAGAAGTGGAATCAGAGATAAGGCTTTTTGCAGATGATGTTATTCTGTATAGAGTAATGAATAAGTTACAAGATTGTGAGCAACTGCAAAATGACCTCGATAATGTTGTGAGATGGACAGCAGGCAATGGTATGATGATAAAAGGGGTTAACAGTCAGGTTGTGAGTTTCACAAATAGGAAAGTCGTCTCAGTTTTAATTACTGCATTGATGGGGTGAAAGTTCCGTATGGGGATCAATGTAAGTACCTACATGTTAATATAAGGAAACATCGTCATCGGGGTAATCACACAAAAATGGGATTGTAAGTATAGGGTACAGATCTCTGCACATAGTTATGAGAGTGTTTAATGGTTGTAGTAAAGATGTAAAGGAGAGGGCATGTAAGTCTCTGCTTAAGACCCCAACTTGAGTATGGTTCCCCAGCAAGATTACTTGATTCAAGAACTGGAAAAATCCAAAGAAAAGCAGCTCAATTTTTTCTGGGTGATGTCTGACAAAAGAGTAGCGTTACAAAAATGTTGCAAAATTTGGGCTGGGAAGACTTGAGAGAAAGAAGACGAGCTGCTCGTCTAAGTGGTATGTTACATGTGATAAGTATCATTTTTGATCCATATTGATATTTGATTGAAATAATAACAATAAGTTAATTTATTAAGTGGTACGTTCCGAGCTGTCAGTGGAGAGGTGGCGTGGAATGACATTAGTAGACGAATAAGTTTGAATGGTGTCTTTATAAGTAGGAAAGATCACAATATGAAGATAAGTTGGAATTCAAGAGGACAAATTGGGGCAAATATTCGTTTATAGGAAGGGGAGTGAGGGATTGGAATAACTTACCAAGGGAGATGTTCAATAAATATCCAATTTCTTTGAAATCATTTAAGAAAAGGCTAGGAAAACAACAGGTAGGGAATATGCCACCTGGACGACTATCCTATATGCAGATCAGCATTGATTGATTGATTGATTGATTGATTGATTTTCACCATACTGAGGGACTATGGGATCAAGGGTAGATAATTAAAAGCAATCAAATATGTTTATGTTAACAATTGGACTGCAGTGAGAATTGATGGTAGAATGAGTTCTTTGTTAAAGGTATTTACAAAGATTAGACAAGGCTGTAATCTTTCACCTTTGCTGTTCATGGTTTATATGGATCATCTACTGAAAGGTAGATGAGGAGATAAAATCTAAGTTATGAACGAACCATGTATGAAGCTGTATGCATAAACCGGCTTCAGTTGTGGGTTCATGTGAGATGAATGGAGGAGGATAAAGGGTTCTGTTATAGAGGGTAAGAGAGGGAGACCAAGATGACTATAGTTAGACTAAGTTTCTAAAAATATAAAGGTAAGAGGTATAGAACTAAATGGAGCCACAGGAGTAGTTACATACAGAGTATTGTGGCAGCAGTCAGTAAATTCACAGAGGCTTGCAGACTGAATACTGAAAGGCATACCATTCTATAATGAAGATGTATATATGATCAAAAATGCAGGTGCTATCATCCACTGTGATCTAGTTGCCTTCTATATCCCCATGAGACAACAGTCAATGGCCTATCATTGTGAAACAAAGAATTCATACTTCACTAAAACAACCAGCTGTACATTTGGAAAGATTTGAGAAAGTCTATCTGATTCAAGAAGTGCAATTCAAAAAACTAAAGTTGGAAGAGGGAATCTCCAAAATTCCAGACTGGCCATGAAGAGAGTGAATTGTAGACTTTCGTCTGGGGGTCCAACATGACTGGCTAGGGAAACAGTTTGGTATTCTTCCCTAGCCATACTGCAAACTTTCAACCATCAGGAGACTATGGACAGATGCCTGGAAACCTGTGCTGCTCTAACGCACAAGCATGAATGAATGAATGAATGAATCAATCAATCAATCAATCAATCCATGAATAAGATTATTGGTGTTATGTCCCACTAACTGCTTTTCTGTCCCGGTAAATCTACTGGCATATTTGAGCACCTTCAAATACCATTGGACAGAACCACATGAACGAACAAGATGGCTACTAAGAAGCCAACAAGAGCATTTGTTGTTATACCTGCTAAATGGAATTTAAAAAATATATAAGGGCTTAATATTGAGATTATCTATCCTTGAAAATTATCTAATGAACATACAAATGTACGGGAAACGACCATGCTATGTAATGGCCACTGGTCAAAAGCAGAAAAATTATTAAGTGGAATGAAATGTAACTAATAACTTGCCAATTTACAGATGATAATTTCTGGGTGCAGCTTCAACCTGCCTCACTACCTCCCTTCATTTGCACGAAACTTTTTTTCTTACAAAACATGCTTCAGTAGTTAAATCTTAGCTTTGAGAAGCCAAGTCTTCTAGAGATTAAATGGCATTCAAACAAGTCAGTTTCAGCTATGCTAAGACAGGCAAAGGCTGGGACTGGAAAGATAGTGGATATGGCCTTAGCTAAGGTACAATCCTGGCACTTGTTTGGTGTATAAGAGGACAAGACTCAGAAACCCACACAAAACTTTGTTCTATGGACATGTGTTTCATAGAAATTTTTGTAAACAGTTTTGAGAACAATGTCAGTGCACTCAAAATATACTTGTACTGTACGTGGTTTACTGAGTGATCTGCTGCCTTCCAATAGCTGAAAACAAAAATTAAGTTAATGGATAATAATGTTGCATGCTTTACTATGTATCCCAACTGCTAATGGTCTTAATGGACACCAAGACATTGGTATTTTCGTACAGGAGTTCTTTAACGTGGTAAAAGCCAATGACATAACATTGTTGCATCTCAACACACTCAAATGCCACCAACCTCTGGGCTATGACTAACCAAATGCACCACTGATATCAGTCAAATAACAACATACTAAATACTACTAAATCAGTAAAACTTTGAGAGCTGTGATGCAATGAAAACTAACATGAGAGTTCTCATTTCCATGAGAAAAATGTCACAATATGGGGCACATATATAAAAAACGAATACTTCTCATCATTTTTTTTTTTTGCTAGAGGCTTTACGTTGCACCGACACAGATAGGTCTTATGGCGACGATGGGATAGGAAAGGCCTAGGAGTTGGAAGGAAGCGGCCGTGGCCTTAATTAAGGTACAGCCCCAGCATTTGCCTGGTGTGAAAATGGGAAACCACGGAAAACCATCTTCAGGGCTGCCGATAGTGGGATTCAAACCTACTATCTCCCGGATGCAAGCTCACAGCCGCGCGCCTCTACGCACACGGCCAACTCGCCCGGTCTTCTCATCATTCTGTAGCAATCAGTATACTTTCAGAATGATATTCTTGCTATTTTCAGCAATGCAACACAGATGGGTTGCAGGCATACATGTTTATACAGTAACTTGCCCGGATGAACAAGGACTGATTTATTCAATTTTCTTGCTGATAACAAAACATTTTATCAAGCATGTAAAAATGAAGCCATAATTTGATAACAGAATGAGCTAGAAACATGAAATTTTTCTGAACACATTGGGAAACTTATGACGCACTCCCTGCCGTGGCCGATTGCATTGAATACCGTAATACACCATCGGACGAGTAGAATACTGACAGCTGCCATGACTGAAAGGTTGCAAGGTTTGATCACTACTATAAAAGGCATTTTTTACATAAGCAACAAGTCTGAGGAGAGCACCATGGGGCTATGAACCACAAAGTCCTAGCACACACATGTACATAACTTAAGAGAGTTCTAATACTACTATCAGCTTCACATGAAGAAAACTGCATTGAAGCCTATGTCTATGTTTAGTACAGCAGGAACATGAGGCTGCCGCTCTTCAAGTTCCGTCCTGTCAGGTTTACCTTCACCAGTGAAAGGTTCTAACAAGGGTTAAGATTTTTATGGGTGCACCTCTTCTTTGTAGAGGCAAACTAATGTTCCCTGAAGGAAATTTAATATGTTGTCTCAAATTGAGAATGGACATTATTTTCCAGTACCTTTCTCTCCTTTTCTGTGACCTTTATCCTTTTTCAGGCTATTCTGCCCTTATCAACTTTTCTCCCACTTTTCTAATCTTTTCTGCTGCTTTTCTATATTTTGCCACAGTGCATGTTATAATTTAATTAACTTTTCAACACCCAAGAAATATTTCCTTTAAGTTATCATTTATCATAATTTCTCCTCAGCTTGCAGTGAATATGGGAGTAGTGACCTGTCTGCCTTCAGTAGATACGGGCCTGAAAACTGAAGAGTACAGCATACCTGCAACAATGGGAAATAATATGACTCTTATGATCAGTGTATTTATAGAATTTGCAAAGTTAACAATGGTCCAATGACAATGGAGTTTTAGTCAATATAAAATTTAAATCTAACTGTGGCAATAATAGAGAATAATGCTGAACATTGAACTGCTATTAAAAGATTTTCCCCAGTTAGTTTACATTGACAAGTTCAGTCAAAAATTAGCCCTGCCAAAGGTGTCCAAATCTCTATATTTCATCCCGTCTCAGGAATTTAAGCAAGATTTCATCTAACTGATGGAAGTGTTCTACGATTCACTTTTTGTGACACAGGAATTAAGTCTGATGAGAAACACCAGCGAGACCACATCCAACAACACATTTATAGCTCAAAGCATCAAAAGAACAAGACTTTTCAAGTAAGTCCCAACAGCCTCTATCACTAAATACCTTGGAGCAGTGTTCTACAAAGATCCAAAATGTAAGGACTTTAACAATGATTTGTGTGCAGCTTTAACACAGGCAGCAGTCCCACTCAATAAGGTGAAACACCCGGGCTTAAAAATATTTCTTAAAAAATATACACGGATATCAATGCCCGATGAGAGTACTTTTAAGAAAAACTATCTTGAGCCTAATTTGTGAAGAAACCATACAAACTGTTTGATTACGATGTGGGAACCATGCTGGATCAAACTGGATCAAACGGCCGACTCGATGGATCGATATATCTCATATGATATTAATTTCATTTCTCCATATTCATGGGTCTACAAATTCACAAATATAAGGATGTTATGTTATCACCTTATCAATACTATATACATACAAAAAAAGTGCATTTATATTTCAAGTCCCACTACAGTATTAGTTTCAGCCCTTATAGGTCATCTTGAGCTGAATATAGTTATAATCCTAAGTTCTAAAATAGCACAGTTCACTGTTGTCTGATACTCTACTGAAAATGAAAATGAAAACCTACAACATGTTTTCCAGTCATTGACCGGGTCAGGGATGTGATGAATGAAACATATATAGGCTGTTATTACAAAGGGGTCGCCACTCCCAAGGTGATTTATTAATGAGTGATAAATGCTATGAAATGATAATGGAGAGTGTTGCTGGAATGAAAGATGACAGGGAAAACCGGAGTACCCGGAGAAAAACCTGTCCCGCCTCCGCTATGTCCAGCACAAATCTCACATTGAGTGACCGGGATTTGAACCACGGTATCCAGCGGTTAGAGGCTGATGCGCTGCCGTCTGAGCCACAGAGGCTCCCTGATACTCTACTATTGTCTTTAAACACCTTTCGTAATTTAATATCGCTGTTCAATATCACTGCTATTGTTTTCAAATATTTTTTCATAGTAAATCAGCATTGTTTAAAAGACTTGCCATGCACCAGTTATTAAAATAATGTAAAATATAAGTACGGAATGTTATCTTAAATTAATGCATAAGATAATGTTGTATTTGCCAACCTACGTGCTAGGTGTTCTTGCAGTACTATGTACTTCCGAGAGCGAACATCCTTAGATCTTAAGGTGGTGGTTTATGGCTCATAGAAGTGCGAGTTGGAGAATGTCATGCTGTACCTACTGTATTGGACTTAAGAGTTACAGTTGAAAGCGTGGATATCTGAAAAGATTGTTAATCAACACCACAAACATGTTTTCCAGCCTCTTTCACCCACAGCCCCTCCCACTTTCTCCACCTCCCTCCCCCACCCCTCCTGCACACCAAGCAATAGCTCGCCACAGGCGAGAAATGGCATGCAGTGTATCTCTAGCAAGGCCGCTGGAAGTAAGGCACAAGGACTCAAGGGAGTAAGTTTTAAAATTAACAATCGCAATCTTTTATATCACATTTGACATAGCATTCTCCATTACCATTCTTTCCTTTTTCAGATAACGTATTTGTATCTTACATGTAAAGTCTCTTAAACAATGCTATTTTACTACAAAAAATATTTTAAGACAATACCAGTGATACTGAACAGTGATATCAAACTACGAAAGGGGTTTTGATGCTTCTTGTTTAAAACGGCCTAACATGTAAGGTGTTTTGAGACGGTAGTAGTAGTCAACAGTGAACTGTACTATTTTAGAACTTAGGATTATAACTATATTCAGCTAAAGATGGCCTGTACAGGCCGATACTAGTACTGTAATGTGACAAAATATAAATGCATATTTTTTGTACGTATATAGTATCGATAAGGTGGTAACGTCCCATCATTATATTTGTGAATTGGATCGATATATTTTGAGCGTTTTTGTTTTTCCCCTAGCAGGTTCATGCTATCAAAAATGTATGAGTTGCAGAAAGCCAATAGCAGTACAGTAATGCTGTCATTCATGGACTTTAGTCAAAAGTTGTTGCCCAGTGGCACAGAGTTCAAAAAATTCCTTCTGGAGGTTACAGACCAGGCTTTGTACTTGCTTTCAGCTGATAACCAATTGAATCCTTTGTTCCCCTAGTTAAATCATGTAACCTGCTTGGCCCATGCCCTTCACAGAGTTCGTAAATCCATTAGGAATGAATAAGGCATTGCGATTCAGGTCATATCTGGCCTAACGAAAGTTCTGCTGAAAGACCCAAGTTGTACTGGTCACTACAAATAAACCACAGGTCTTCCAAAATTCTGTCATTACTTGTTGGGGAACATAAGATTCAGTGTCCTGCTTACTTGTGTAAGAATTTTGACAAAGTTAATGAGTCTGTGCCTTTTTCTTATTTTTCTTTTTGCAACTTGCTTTATGATGCACTGACACAGGTAGGTCTTATATCAATGATGGGATAATAATAATAATAATAATAATGTATTTATGTCTAACTACTTTTTGACAGTTTTTAGAGATTCTGAGGAGCTGGAATTTTGTCGCACGGGAGTTCTTTTACGTGCCAGTAAATCTACCAACAAGAGGCCGACTTATTTGTGCACCTTCATGTACCACCGGACTCAGTCAGGACCGAACTTGTCAAGTTGGGGTCAGAAGGTAGAGCCTCAACTGTCTGAGCCACTCAGCCCAACGGTGGAGGGCTAGGAATGACAAGGAAGCAGCTATGGCCTTAAGGTACAGCCCCAGCATTTGACTGGTTTTAAAATTAGGAAACCACGGAAAACCATCTTCAGGGCTGCCGACTGTGGGATTCAAACCCACTACCTCCCGAATGCAAGCTCATAGCACGCCACTAATCACACTGCCAATTCGCTAGGTCTGCGCATTCTCTGGTTCCAACAGATGCAGATGCATTTTCCAAAGCACAGCAACTTCTGTTACCAGAGAAAATACATGATTTGCAGACAGAATTATTTTGTGTAAACAATGGAATATTTTCACTTCCATGAAGGAACACGTAGACGGTTTTGCAACATAAAAGCTTGATGCTATTCTTCAGAAGAATCCAGATGTTATGAAATTTGCCATGTCTGCAGAGGTGGCATTCCGAGTGAATATGAAGTTTGCCTCACTGCTTTCACTGGATGTGGAAAGAAAGTTTAGCACAGAAACAAACTAACTGTTAACAGCATAGAGATACTTATTTTTTGAGGTACATTAGCTTCATATTTTTTCCTTCCTTTTATGAATGATTTATCCAACCTACAGAGATGTACAGCTTCGAGTGAGAAATTTCACTTTTTTGCCACCTTTTTGTCTTTTTCATACAAAAATTGCCTCTAAAAATCCTAACCTGGTTATAACATTTTAAGCTCTGAATTTACCCCGGCAAAGCAACCTTATGTCTAAGTAATATTTCAAAAATATATTTTGCAGAATAAAAGGTGTTGAGGTTAAACTGAACAGCACAATGGTGCACTGTGTATAAACTAGATGAGGTGAGAATAATATAAATAATCTATTCACAAATAACTTTGTACTAGAAGAAATAAACTTTTAGAAATCCTGAAAACCTGGCTAGTTATCTATTTGGTCAATATTAGGATAAATTTCATATATTACCTATATATGCTGAGGCAAATGAGAAAGATTTTCTGAGGTTAATAAAATTAATCTCTCATTTAGCTGAAGACCAAATTATCTACACATTCCAAGCAACTTCCAGTCTTCTCTAGATAGTTTAAGGTACAATGGGCAAAATGATTAGGTATCAGCCATTTATTCTTTGCAAAAATATTAACAGCCTAGGTTAAATTAATATCTGAACTAGGGGTAGGAATTCTTCTTGTTTGAGAGTCCTGCCAAAATCTCTAGAATCTCATAGCCCCTGCAAGTCGAAGTGAACAGTATTGGGCTCTCTGCATGTGTGTGTGTGTGTGTGTGTGTGTGTGTGTGTGTGCAAATCACAATGTGCTGTAAACATTTCTCCCTCAATGCACATGACTAGCTGTTTTAATCTGTCATGGTCATATGCACATCATCTTTAATTCCTTTGAATAATGCTTGCTCATCCTTTTGCATTTAACTGTAAATTATAACTACTTATTTGCAAAAAGAAAAAAGGAATTGGGAAGACCAGAACATGGTTTATGCTACAAACTCAGTCTGTAAAGTAGAAGAGCTACTAGCCGGTGCTTGGCTGTCTTCAAACATCTCGTGGTCCTTGAAGTGGCGAATCAAACCAGATGTATTTTTTTGCTTTCAAAACCAATGCACGAGGAAAAAACATTACATTGCTCTATTTTCTGGGACCTCTGTGGAATACTCTCAGGCCCACAACTTTCTCTAGGTAGCAATAAATGTGTGCTAAAAATATTACACTCAATAAATTATGAGCAGATGGGTGAAGATATTTCCCACACACTACTGAGGCACAAAATAAATTATATTTTGCTATCTACCCTATGGGTTGACTGGGGTAAATCAGACCTCCTACCACTTTCCTTCTTGCTTGCCATTCACTCATTTGCTGTGAAGGGAAGACCAAACTGCTGGCTGACAGAGATGTCACAGAGTTTTATCAAACTCGGTGCACTATATGATTTAAGAAAGAGGTTTATTTTTCTCACGAGGCCCACGTCTGCTCAGCAAGACGTGCGCTCGTTTCCCATCCTTAGTCTGTTCTAATGTTTGCAATAATTATTTTGCGGATAGATTTGGGAAGCAGTCTTGGAACTATGAAGGCACTTCAAACGTTTGTATGGAGAAACTTTATTTTACAGGCATATAAGAATACACAGGAGCAGGGTAGTACCAATATGCATTACTACTGAACAGAATGACCATTCTTGTCTAAGCACTTGTTCCAACAGTACACCAAGGCATCGATGCCAGCTTGGAAGAAATCCGCATCCAATCCCTGAGGCCACGTCACATCCAGATGCTGAATGGTCGTATTGTATTTGAATCACTTAAAACCGAGGTGCTTCTTCGACAGTCCAAAGAGATGGAAATTGCTGGGTGTCAGGTCGAGGTTATAGGGAGGATGATCTAGGTGGTTGATTTCCTCACCAGGGAGTGACAGTGAAGGCTGCATTTACTGAGACATACTGGAGCGTATGCAGGTAGTAGTTCAATGAAAATGACTACCTCCCCTTAAGGCAACATTCTGGAGATAAAGATATTTTTACCTAATACATGGATTTTCATGAAACTTCGTGGGAATGTTACCTACATAAAAGTAGAGATTTTATGAACATTTATTTCATATACAATTAATAGTTTTTCCAAAATATTTTTCTCTTTTGAAATTTGTAATTCCATTTTTTTCATGAAATGTAATTAACATGTTAAATGTAAATTCATTATTAGGTAGATAATAGTTCTTTTAAAAGCACTACATATCAATTTTTCTGTACATAATTTATATAAGGAGATATATCGTACTAAAGTATTACCTAAAGGATTACCTGATTCAGGAACTGGAAAAAATCCAAAGAAAAGAAGCTCGATTTGTTCTGGGTGATTCCCGACAAAAGAGTAGCGTTACAAAAATGTTGCAAAGTTTGGGCTGGGAAGAATTGAGAGAAAGAAGAAGAGCTGCTCGACTAAGTGGTGTGTTCCGAGCTGTCAGTGGAGAGATTGTGTGGAATGACATTAGTAGACAAATAAGTTTGAGTGGCGTTTATAAAAGAAGGAAAGAACACAATATGAAGATAAAGTTGGAATTCAAGAGGACAAACTGGGGCAAATATTCATTTATAGGAAGGGGAGTTAGGGATTGGAATAACTTACCAAGGGAGATGTTCAATAAATTTCCAATTTCTTTGAAATCATTTAGGAAAAGGCTAAGAAAACAACAGATAGGGAATCTGACACCTCGGCGAGTGCCCTAAATGCAGATCAGTATTGATTGATGTTGATATTGATAATTTTTACGTTCTAAAATATTGGACTTAATATCTACTACTTGAAAAAATTCTGCAATTAAAAATTCCATATGCATATGCATGTTACATTTGGCAGAATATTACAGGAGAAAAATGGGATTTAAATGTAAAGTTATAGTTGGCAAACAAAGCATCATTACAGTGATAAATTGTTTGAATTCAGGAGAATAGCTTCGAGACATGAAAAAAGAAACAATCCTTTCAATTTCGGTCATAAGAAAATTTTCACTAAAATGACCAAAATATTGATTTTTATCTCCAGAGTGTCGCTTTGTTGCCAGACCACACACAGCTAAAAGCATGTGTGAATTGATATGGTATTGGACCATCCTCCCTACTGCCCCAACATGGCATTCAGTGATTTCAGTCTCTTCGAACTGTTGAAGCACTGGGCTGGTAAGTGATTTAAGGATGATACAGCCATTCAGCGTGCTGTCATGTCACAACTTCTGGGACTGGACATAGATTTCTTCCATGCTGGCATTTATGCCTTGGTGTACCACTGGAACAAGAGCTTAGACAAGAAAGGCAACTGTGTTGAGTAGTAATGCATATCAATTTGCCTCTAAAATAAAGTTTCTCTGTGGGAGCTCTCATTACCTTTCTGAAGCTACCTTGTAGAATACATATATACCAGCTTCTCTAAAATACGAACCTTACAAATAAGCAACTTCATAGCATGAAAGACTTCTGAGGTTGTTGACCATGTCGTCTCAAGCACCCTCATTTGAAATAACTGGTATTTGAATGTAGAAATACACTAGGAGTGGTCTTTTAGATTAGAAAAAAAGAGATTTGTGAGAAAATCTCAGCATCTGCACAGCATAATCAATTTAAAAATAGTTGTACACCAGAAGTACGAGACATCACTCAATAAACTACACCTTTGGAAATATACCTGAACAACAATGGAAAGGACATTTAAACAAAACAAAAGTTAATGTTAACAGGATAGTAATTATCAGGGAACGAATTTATATGTAAATGTACATTTTTACGGAAGTCAATAATTGTCCATATTTTATACTCTCTTTAAGTATCACGATATGTAACTTTGCATTTTCCCCAATTTTATGGTTTAGAATGAATTTTTTTACATGTTTGACACAAAAATTCATAAAATCACACAATATATAAAAATTGATAAGATATATTCCATACAGATATTTTAGAGTCATCTCCCAGATGATCACGTTACATTGTTTCACAGAGTGTGAATTTGGTCTCAAACGGCATGGCTAAGCAATTCAAAATTCTGTCTGCCCAACACCTTGTAGAGTAGAGGAGTAGTAAATCTGTGACCTGTTGCATGGGAAGGGACCCACAGTTCGCAATAGAAATTCTACAGCAGAGCTTAACCAAGTGTAAAAATATCATTTCTATGTTTTGACTTTTTATGCTTCCTACGAGTCTTCTTAAACTGTTACAGAATTTGATTCTTTGCCTCTAGATACTGTGACGAGTACTTTTTTAAATGAATGTCACCAGCTGGAAAAGGGACTCAATCATTAATGGGATTTTATCACTATCGACTCTAGGTCCCATTTCAAATTACATCATTACATTTTTGCTAAAATGATGACATTCTACCACTGGATTTACTGGTTTACCTGTTTTCATAGGTTTTAACCTATTTATAGTGTTAGACATGATAATATAACTTTTGGGCTTTTCCCATGTCAAAAAAAACAATGTGAAGTTCTTTTAAGTTTCACAGAGAACTTTATTCCGAGTCTTAAGAAGAAAATCAGACCATGTCATGAAGAACTGAACATTTGTTGTGACCACAAGCCAAAGTACTGTAACTGAACAAAATTCTTCACCTGATACAGCGGATGATGACATGATAGCTGCTACGCTTCAGCAATGTAACAAGAGAAGATGATGATGCAGAAGTCTTCAGGAGGAGGAAAACAAAGAAAAGTGCAGAGGAAGATCCTTTACCCTCAAATACTAGTGCTCCAGTCAAGCATAGCAGGCAGCATGGAATTTAAGACGGTATTTGTGCCAAGTGCGAGTGCTTAGCTCCTATACATGTTCATTCTAATAAACAATATTTCTAAAATTTTAAATGAAAAATAAAATAAAAATTTGACACTTAATTTAATATAAGATGTAATGGCAATGCCATTTTATGTTCTGCTCATGTTTATCCTAAAAAAATAATGCTGATAAAACAAGATCAAATAAGTAATATCACATAGATCAGTATTTTTTTTTACATTTCCTTTTAATGTGTAATTGGTAATAATAAAACCTTCTTTCTTAAATACGTGATTTTTTTTTTTTACAAGAAGTAATAAGGTAAATGAAAACTTCAATAGAGTTTTTCTCGAAAATGTTTTCTGAAGGGACTAAGTCTATCTCAACTGAAGCTGTACAAAACAGTTGAGAACAATATGGATATCCACGACAAATCTACTTAAGAGTATCTCTTCTTAAGTATTACACCTAGAAGCATGAACTTTTCTTTAAATGCCAATTTTAGAAGCACAAAAGTTTCAAAAATGAAAAAAACCTACTTTAAGACCCTTTCTGTGCAACAGGTCACATTTGTTTCACATTCAGTACAGCTATAGGATACCTCTTTTGTTCCTTCTGTTAAGAAAAGAAATGTTGTGTTAAAACATTTCTGCAATTGCTGTAGACTTCCAAGACAGACCATGGTGTTGTAATTTTGTCCCATAGGAGTTCTCTAATGTGCCAGAAGCCAATAACAGAGTTGTTACACTTAAAAACCCTTGAGTGCCTCAGATCTCAGCCAGGATTGAACCTATTATGTAGGGAACAGCAGGCCAATGACTAACCAACTGGTCCACTGAGTTTGGTCTATTGATGACAAAGTGAAAGAAAGAATTGAAGGTCATCCTATCTTGGGTTCCCATTGACATGACTGCAGATGAAGTAAAGCTCACAGGAATAACTTCTAGTGATCTATGAAGTAGCAGATAGGTACAAGAATAAAACTATAGTAAAAACTGATTAGGATTGTAATGGAAATCCTGTTTAAAAAAAATGAAAATACGCTTCTATTTGTTAGTGATATCACTTCGTACATTCTAAAAGCAGAACCCCTACTAGCTTACTTTTGAATGAGTGAAATGCAACATTAATAGACATTATTAGATACTTTCTGAAAAGCAGAAAAATGTTAAATCATTAGATATCATCACTATTATTTAATCTGTCTCACCACCTCAGGAGAGAACTGGATACAGGAACTGAAGGGGAAGCCACTTCATACATGCTAACAGCAGTAGTCTCAACTAGCTTTTCGTAAGAAGTATTCCCAAATGCTGTTGCCCCTAAAGCTATTCTAATGAGATGGAAAATATGGTTGGATGCAGTGGAGAGACTGGACTATGCAGAATGTTCTGGATGCAAATGATTTACAAAATGCTATCTCAACTGAAGCTGTACAAAACTGTTGAGAACAATATGGACATCCATGATGAATCTACATAAGAGTACCTCCAAACCAGAGTAATTCTTCAAAATAAACAACTTTCTTCATGTCAGCCTTCAGAAAATGTGAGCAACATTACTAAGGAACTTCAATGTAATGTACGGTACATCAAGTTGTAGAGGTGGGTTATAGTGGAAGTGGAATGTAGAGGAAACTGACCTAAGTCAGACCCTGGTCCCTAAGTCGGACCACCCTAGTTATTTTACATAGATAGTGCTGCAGCTTGGTGGCATAATGCACAACTTACATTTCAGACAGTAAATGAAGTGTTCTAGGATTTGCAGTACTGGCTTGCCTCGTGTTTCCAGTGTATTCTGTCATTGCGTGTTTACATGTTAGTGAATGTTTTTGCACATAATAGCGACCTTTTTTTTTCTATTTGTTTTAAGTCGCACCGACACAGATAGGTCTTATGGCGACTATGGGATAGGAAAGGCTTAGGAAGTGGAAGGAAGCGGCCGTGACCTTAATTAAGGTACAGCCCCGGCATTTGCCTGGTGTGAAAATGGGAAACCATGGAAAACCATCTTCAGGGCTGCCGACAGTGGGGCTCGAACCCACTATCTCCCGGTTACTGGATACTGGCCGCACTTAAACGACTGCAGCTATCGAGCTCGGAAATAGTGACTTTTGCTTACTTCGAAGAGGGTAAGTAAAAATTTGCTTATAGTTCTGTCTTTAGGAAGAGCTATTCTACTGTACACAGTGATGATCATGATGATGGGCTATCAGTCACTGACTAGTATGACTGTCTTCTTTAAAACTCATTTTTGTGGGTTCTTAGATGGCCGCAGAGGACAATTTTGGTGCCGCAGGCTGTACCGCATTGTTAACATATACTTAGTCCAGTGGGGGCTGGCTCTGTAATGCTGTTTTATAGTGGTAGTAGTAGTTAGTTGAAATATATATTATACTTCCTTTTTGGAGGCATTTAATTATCACTAACAAGGTAGCCTCTGTAGGACCCCCAAGGCTGTTCTAAGTCAGGCCCCTGTAAGTAAACAAGAAAACCTTTCCATTATATTATAGCAATCTGAAATATTTTTTCAGATGGCCCAATAAAATGGCTGCCCCCGTGGGAGAACTTGGAATGTCCAGAATATGGAGGGAGTGATTGAGGCAATTAGGAGTAAGACAATAGACTGGAAGAAGGCAACTAAGGAATATGGGGTACATAAAACACTGAGGCTTGCAAAGAAGTAGGGTGACCCAAAGCAAGCAGTGCACACAAAAATAGTAAGGTCTACATTTTCGGATCCAAACTTGAGAAAGAGTTAATAGGGCACCGTCATTAAATTGATAAGGGGTGATTTGAGAAGGATGGCACTAAGTTTGATCTTGCAAAATAATCTAAAAAATGTCAGACTTGTTGGCTGAATGGTCAGCATACTGGCCTTCGGTTCAGAGGGTCCCGGGTTCGATTCCCGGCTGGGTCAGGGATTTTAACCTTCATTGGTTTAATTCCAATGGCCTGGGGGGTGGTTGTTTGTGCTGTTCCCAACATCCCTGCAACTCGCACACCACACATAACACTATCCTCCACCACAATAACACGCAGTTACCTACACATGGCAGATGCCGCCCACCCTCACTGGAGGGTCTGCCTTATAAGGGCTGCACTCGGCTAGAAATAGCCACTCAAAATAATAATAATTATTGTTATTATTACTATATCTAAAAAATAATTTTGGTCATAAAGTTGCTGGGCATACATGGTTGAAGCTGTTGATGAAACAGGGCCTTTAATAGTTCAGAGCAAGGTTTCTCAAGTTATCGCACTGTGAGGGAAAATGCAGATTGGAAGTACTACATCAGCCAAGAGAGGTTCGTTGATGACAGTGATAGTTTCCATCAGTGCAGCAGGAATCTTCACCCCCCCCCCCCCCCTCTAGCGATATTTCTTCGCACAAATATGAATGCAGCTCTAGAATGAGGCAAGTCTCCTGGAATGATTGTGACTGTACATCCATCTGGGTGGGTTCAGTCCCACATATACACTAAGTGGTTTGAGAGTGTCATCCACCGGACAAAACCATCCAAGGAGGAACCTGTGATGCTCATAGTCTACGGCCATTACAACCACACCCACAATATTGACGCAATGCATATCGCAAGAGAGAATCACTTCACAGGTCTTTTTTTTTTTGCTGTTTGCTTTACATCGCACAGACACAAAGGTCTTATGGCGACGATGGGACAGGAAAGGGCTAGGACTGGGAAAGAAGTGGCTGTGGCCTTACTTAAGGTACAGCCCCAGCATTTGCCTGGTGTGAAAATGGGAAACCACAGAAAACCATCTTCAGGGCTGCCGACAGTGGGGTTCGAACCCAGTATCTCCCGAATACTAGATACTGGCCGCACTTAAGCGACTGCAGCTATCGAGCTCGGTGACGTCACAGTTTCTCTGCCACCTCATCCGTCCCATAAGATGCAGCCCTTGAACCATGCTTTTATGGGTCCCCTTAATGTAGTGCTGGGCAGTCTGAAATGGGGTCTCGAGATTTCTCGGGACTAGTGCAGTCACCATTTCTCGCGAGAAATTTTGAGAGACCTTGAGAGCGTTGTCCCCGCATTGTTCAGCGAGCAGCGTGTCATTGGCGTACAGGTAGGATGAGGTGAATGTCGTTTGTGCCGATTATGTGAATAGCCAACCACAGGCCTTCTCCATTCCGTGAATACAAATCAAGAGCGACTAGGGCGTTCATTTCTTTTATTTCTACCAAAGTAAATTCTGATGCAGTATAATGAAACTATAAAGGATATGCATTCTGGCATTGTATGCAGCGGTAAGTAAGTACACGAATGAGTAGGCTAAGTACAGAAACTGACGACTACTGTAGGTTCACGTAGCTGGATACTAGAGGCGTGCATTATTCAAACTCGAGACGGGGCAAGATGCACCTTGCTGCATATGTAACCACCATTATGCATGAGTGGAATGTGTAATCTAAAATGACAGGTTTGTTCCAATTCTTTTGAAAGATATGTGTACATCGTTATCGGACCCCACATTCAATATATGACCACTGCTTTTGAGTTTACCAATATTTTGGTGTTGAAGGCAATAATGCCTTACAATGTTATAGAGTATTCGAGTCATAATTAGGTATTTCAGTATATGACAGTGCAATGTGTAATTGTGTGTAATCGTACGCGACAATTTCAAGACGATGTCCGAAACGCAATCAAGTCATGGATATAGGTTATTTTGAGGAGATGCCACATCACAGCCTGCTGTGTTGTTTATTCAAAAGAAGGCAAATATGTCAGCCCGGCATCACAAGAAGGTGCCCTGTTGACAACAACTGTGAGGTATCCAGGTGTACGTCCTATCTACAGTTATTCGCAAGTTCTGCAGGGTTATTGAGCCAAGATGTCCACCTCAAATAACTCTGAAACCGTTTAAGATACTGACATTCTGTTTTCACTTTTTTTAATGGTATTAAGGGGCTCACAGTTTAACAAAATTTATCGTCTCTCACGTTTCCATATGAGAATATTATTTGATTAAATAACTGCTAATAATATACTATCAAGCTTACACTCGTAGTTACTGGGACGTCGCACAGATCACAGCACAGGAGAATCGGTCTCCAGATTCTCGCAAGAGTCTCGAGATCTGTGATGTCAGTCTCAAGAGTCTCGAGCGAGAGCATTGCCCACCACTACCTTAAAGCTTACTACAGTGAAGAGATTATAATTTGGTTCAGACAGAACGAGAGACCTGTTTCCTCTTACGATGTAATGAAGCTCAGGAAAGCTTACGTAAAGTGTCAGACAGTAGAGATTGTAATGAATGGTTTTTGTTGTGCAGATCTATATCCTGTCAACAGGAACATTTTCCAAGACTAATCTCATTGCAGCCTCACAATAGATTGAGTAAATACTATAATCTTTTAGATATCTGCACTCCGACTTTGATCACTCTTCAGCAAGTACAACACCTAGTGATACCTTGGGCTTCACCATCATCAATGCTAGAATAGCCTGGTCATTCAACAATCTCGAATAAGTCCAACAGATATTAGCCCCCTACCAATCATTCAGAAAATAATTTCAGCAAGGGGTTGAAAGTCAACTTCATCTGCTGTGTTAACTCCTTTGCCTTACAAACAGGATCTAGCGCAGCCTTTGGAGAGGTCCAAGAAAATAATGTCAGCCAACCAAAGAACGAAGACGTTGCAGCGGAGAGGATGGGGCTCCTGTGGGAAGGGGAAGACAAGGAAGAGGACATGGGAGGGCAAAGAATACCTACATTTCAACAGAGAACTACAAGATGAAGTAGTTCAGACAGTGGAAACATTTCATTATATAGTAGACACTGACATTGATCTGGACAAGGAGGACCTTCAAATGAGGATGACTCAGATTGAATGTTTTGTGGTGGAAAGCTTCTATCAAACTGTAGTGAAGAACTTTGGATCCAGTGTGCGATTTGCAGTCTATGAGCACTGAAGAGTGTGCAGGAAATGACTGGGAAGTCCATGTTTGTGATTTCTGCCATTAGTACACAAGTACCCAGGACTTATGCCAAATGTATGATCTACCATTTACATTTATTTTCGACAAAATGTAGTAAGAGGGTAGAATAAATTAAGTGCATGCTTTCACTTACTTTAATAACATTTTTCTGTGATTTTACAGGCAATTCATAAAGGGGCCCGACTTTGGCAACATTTTCTTCATCAGTTATTTTTGACAAATTTGAAGAAATGTCTCAAATAGAAAACATTCAGTTCTAACTTAAATTAAACCATAAAAATCATCAGAAAAGCTAGCAATAAACAAATTTTGTTCATATGCAAATTAAAATTAGCTTGAAATACGGAGATACAAGTAAGAAAAGAAATAGGGGTCCGACTGGAGTCACTTTCCTCTCCTGTTTGGAGCTCACGTGTTTGCTAGCAGAGGGTTAAGCGGAGGGCTGGAGGAATGCCCTTCCCTCCACACACATTAGCTGCCATTACCACAGCAACCTCATTACTACTGGGGAGCGCAAAATATCTGCCTGCTCTTCAGGCACGGTCCGAGCGGCTTTTTTAGTGTCAATTAGCAAGTAGTACGGAGGTCATGGTAATGGCAGCTCTTATTAAGTTGATATTAACAAATCTTGTAGTCCCCTCCTGCACAGAGCTTTCTTTGAGCGTGCATAGATTTTTATGACTGTGGATACATTTTCTGCCTCCATTATATCCATACTTCAGAAGAAGTAGAAAATATTAAGGAACACTATTCAACGTAATCAGGAAGCTACAGAAGGTAAGAAACATCATCAGTTAAGTCATCCTGTCTGATTTTTAAACAACAACAACAACAACAACAGCCTCGGCTACTTTCTGCAAACCTTTGCACCATTTGCACGAACATCCTTGATAATTGTACCTTAACTGGAAACATCAATGACTTAGTTCCAGTTTTCAAGTTAGTGTTTTCTATGCTCTTAATGTCATGACAATTTTTTACAAAGACAGATTCCGTTATGTTTCAGTCAGACTGACAGACGCTGCGTTTCTGGTGGTCACATTCCTCTGCGTAGCAGTTAAGTGAGCTCCAAACAGTATGACTGGTCATTATCAAAAACTTTTTGAGCTCTTCCATAAATGAGAAAAGCATTACATGATTATATATTATCACCATTACTGTATTATTTGTAGGTTCAGAAAATCATTTCTAAATAAATTAGCAATTTTAAACTTACTGTATTTTTAAATAAATAAAAGTTATGATTGATATATTAAATAGGGTAATGGCACTATGTATCAAACGCCCTTTAAATGTCGAACACTTCACACATCTTGTTGCAAAATAAGGATATCGATAAGTTTACCCAACATCCAAGATTTCTATATTCACCCCTCCAAACTTAAGCTTTATGTCAACTGATAGGTCGAAGTCATTACAGTGTTGGTGAGCATGGGAAAGTCTCAGAACTTTGAGAGAAGGATTTTGATGAGATCATTGTATTGTTACTAAGGTGCAGTGACCCTGCGATTATAGATTTTTGCCGGTAAAATACTGTCTCCAGAAGGTATCCTTTAAATAATAGGTTGTATTAACATACATAAATATTTATTAACTTCTTGTATTGTGAGTTTTCACCTATCTTCATATTTATCTCTAAAATAAAATACTGTTCGATATTTGACTCCCATTTTATAATATCAAAAGGACGTTCGATAAATGAGATTCAATTAATGCAAAAACAACCCTTAATATCGAATGCCACTGAAAATTAATGGGTTGTTTATGATTTTAATTTGTAGTAATGTTTTCTTCGGCACTGAGGTCCGGATTTCTGTGGTTGTGACTGCTGAGGCATCCATCTGCAACTTCAGAGGGCCTGAATTTGAACCTCATCGGGTATAGTTAGATTTCTTTTATGATATCCTGTGTCTGTCTGATGCCATACATTGTGCTATTCACTTTATTTAACAATCCTGTCACTTTCCCAGGGTTCCTGTCGTCGACAAATAAAGTGGCGTCAAAGAGAGGAGGTATGCGGGGGCGGTTAGCATGCACTCTTTGGAAAAGAAATATGTTTTTATTACATTTTAGCCATTTAAAACTAGAAAGCAGAAAATTATTACTTTTGTAGTTCAAAATTAAGACGCCCAACAGGGGAATTGTCCCAAAAGCCAAAATTAAACCTGTTGAAAAAATAAAATGGTGTCAGTATTCATTATCTGCCTTGACTGAAGCCGTTTAACAGATTAAGTCTGGTTTGATGTCGCAAAGGCAGGCACCTGAAACGTACCAGGTCCCTCTAACAATGTTAAATGACAAACTATCTGGACGTTAAAGATTCAGACTGCCCTTGGCCAGAAGCCATTTGAGTCCACGAGAAGAAGAGGGCATTAGTGAATGGGTAATAGACACGGCTAAGAGAGGATTTCTGTTGAAGAAAAATAATTTACTCGACACTGTTCAGCAAATTGTGCAGTCACCAGCAAACAGTACACAGTAAGTATGAAAGACCCGGTAAAACCTGGCTCAAATGTTTTATGGGACGGCATCCTTCTCTGTCTCAGAAGGAGGCTGAAACCATTACCAAGGGCAAGGCTGCTGTCTCAAAAGAGAGAATACATGGTTGGTTTTCTGGACTGTTGTGCTATATGGAATCTGAGGATGTAAGATTAATTTTGGAAGACCCAAGCAGGATCTTCAATGCAGACGAGACAGATTTTCTCTTCCATAAGGTTTCAGGAAAGTACCTTGAGTCAGAGGGGAACAGCTTCAAATTATGGCAGCCTATAAATAGAAAGAAGGCATAACAGTGCTCAGAAATTTCTGTGCTGATGGGCATTGTGCCCCAACAATCATCATCTACAGCAACATATGACTTCAACTTATCAAAGATAGTGTACCCGAGCCTTGGATCTACGAAAAAACTGAAAATGGCTGGATGAAGGCTTCAAAACATTTCTGAACTACCTTCAACACTTTAGGACATGGCTAGAGGTAGAGAAAATTACACTTCCTGTTATTCTATTTCTTGATGGACACAGGAGTCCCTTATCCCATCAAGTCGGTGAATACTGTCATGACCATGAAATAATATTGTACTGACTTTTTCCTAATGCCAGCCATCTTTTGCAACCAGCAAATGTGGGGGTATTTGCACCTCTAAAGAGAGCATGGGAGAATGCTATTCATGACTAGAAAATATGAACTCTCAGTGCATCACCAAGGTAAATTTTGCACCCATATTAAAGAAAGTTTGGGATGGTGCTGTTAGGCCAGATATTGTGAGAAGCGCCTTTCGTAAGTGTGGTCTCTACCCACTAGATCCCAATGCTGTGGACTACACAAAAATGTGTTGCAGAAATTTGAAAACCCCAGTGGGAAGGCAATAGCAAGAACATGATGAATGCAGCCATTCGTCTCTTTCCACTTCCAATCAGAAGTTAAAGTTTGTGCTTGATGACCTGGAAGAATTCTTGCCTCCTCATATTCTCGATAAGTTCAATGACAAACTAAGATGTGATAGAGAAAAACAGAGCAATGGTGAACCAGATTTGTATGCTTATTGGAAAAGTGTTACAACTCGGTACAATGCAACATGTGAAACCATATCAGCTAATCAGAATGAAACAATGACAGACAGTTCATCAAAATATGATGGTGATCAGGGAAGACATGATTTCACGTGGAATGATGAACGTTTAGAGGTGTATGTACCTTCTCCCAAGAAGGATCTTCCTGGTGCCGTCATTTTGAAGAGTGGAGTAAAAGTTCACAAGCCAAAATTATTCAACGAGCATGAAACTGCTTCGGAACTTGCTTGCTCACCCACCTCACATAGTAGCGAGGATTCTTTCAGAGATTTTCTCAAAGTTCTTTAAGTTCCAGAAAAACCTGATCAGTTTAGATTAAGGAAAACATGCGATATCCTGAAAGGAGTACCAGGAAGAAGTTAAGAGAAAGAAAAGAAACAAGGAAGACTAAAGACATGTTCCACTCTCTGTGGAAGGATAGAAATAAACTGATTTTGTGTTTCTCAGGATATTTTAATAAGTATTAATATTGCCTCCTGTACTTTTGTGATTTATATTTAAGAATCATTCTGTTTTGCTCATGTTATTACTAATCATATAATATCTAGAGTAAAGTGATTTATAATAAACATTTCTGTTCGGTATTTAAAACCTTGCCATTTGATATATAAAAATCATGTTCGATAAATGAGATCTCTCTGATTGATATATAACACAGACTGTTTGATATGTGAAGGAATACAACTGTTGCATTTAAGGGCACCTTGAGCCTACAAATTATACATTTAAAAAGTCTGAACAAGCTAGTTGCAACTAGGGGATGTTCCGTTAAGGTTTTGTATTTACTTCAGAGGCCTGTTCTTTACTGGAAAAAAATATTGATCAATAATTTATAGAGATAACCTTAAGTGTTCGATATATAGTGTCACAACCCTATAATGTAGTAGTTATGGTGTATTTGTTTCAGAATTCATACTATAACATGAAACTAAAAATTTTAAATATCTATTTAACTCTGTATTTTGATGAAGGGCCTTTCCATTTTGCATCATTAGTTTAATTTTCATGAAATATAGTGATGAACAAGGTGCACTAAAATGATAAGAGTAAAATGTTCTTGATCTGGATGAACAGGAAAGAATGATGATTGAGAGTGTTTTGATCACAGTAACTACATATATATTTACAAATTTAACACTTTTCAAGTACATATAAATCCGCTCCATAGTGAAAACCTTCCTTAAGAGGCATTACAAACAAAACTGCACGAGTATGCTTTTGGATCTTTTAGTCGCAACTTTTCAGGTTTGTGTAACTGGAATTAAAAAAATTCATCTGAACAAATACGTAGTGTTTGAAATTACACAAACAATACAGATAAAGGAATATCTGATAACAAGCAGCAGCTTTTTCCATTCCGTACCGAGCGTGGTCAGATAGCAACTCTGAACATCAGAAGAAAATTATTTTATTCACCGATATTTTTCCATTATACGAGGTCAAAACTCATTTTGTTTAATTTACATCAGTCTCAAGTCATCGTGAGTATCCAGGCTTATAGGAGAACTAGAGTCACTAGCTAAACAGGAATCACTAATAGAAATTTGTTCTCCAGTCTTCTCATCACTGTCATCGCTGCTTGGAGTAGTGGAACCAACACAAACTTGGGCAGGAGGTTGAACATTACGAGAACCAAGAGTGTCGCAAGATGATGCTCCACTCACAGATGTTGTAGACATTTCTTCCAGGAAATCAAAGCTTGCAACAGCTTCCCGCTCTTTTTCTCCGTACCTAACGAAGAAGTCATCCCTTCCAATTATCGATGGTCGAGGATTGGCAGCTGAATAGCGAAGCACACCCAGCTGCTCTCTGGTTGCTGATGCTGAAAAATATGACAGGTTTCATTATTGTTTAATGTCGAATAACAACTTGAGTAACACCAGAAACTAAAACATAGCGATTCATTAATATCTGGTCAGAAGTAAACTAATTACATGGCAAACTTGACAGGTCATTACACCACATGCACAGCATAATATTGGAGTTCTATGGAGCCAAATTGGAAAGGCTGGGTTACAAAAATTCCACACCCAAACCTTTGCCCACAGGCAACAACTATAGAAGGTCAGCGGACATCAAAATTTTACTTATTGCTTTTGAAGTGAGCTTCTCATGTGCATTGAATACTATGTAATAGAATTCACACAGGCAACAAGAGTGAATGCCTTGCTAATAATACTCATAACTGGATGTGTATTTAAATAACACTACTGAGGAACACTTATTTTGGATTGTTTCTTGGTTCTAAACTCTCACTTCCTACTTACTTCACTCCATTCTCCCCCTCCCCAGCAGAATCAATAAATTTAAGTTAATTTATTTTACATGTGACTAGAATTCATTCTTGTATATAACACTCCACTTCCTAGAAACAACTGGCAACTATCCTGAGAGAAGAGTTGTCAACAGGGGTTATAACTGGATGAATAAAGTCAAGCAGCAGGAAGCTCAAATGGTGAAAAATCTGGTAATGGGGATGGATGACCATTTTTAGTGTATATTTTTCCTTAAAGATTTCTTTGAGGAAAATGTGCCTAATGCTTGTAAAAATTAGAGTAAAATGCAAAGGAAAGTAAATTCTGGGAAATATACCCTAACATTCTTTGCACAGAAATTAAATGAGTAAACACGGAATGCAAGATGTCGAATTAAGATTTTGGTTTTTTTTTGCCAGTGGTTTAATGTCACACTTACACATCAAAAGTTTTCTGTGATGTAAGGATAGGCTAGGTACCGGTTGTGGCCTTAAAGTATAGCCCCAGCATTTGCCTGGTGTGAAAATGTGAAGACACGGAAAAGAATCTTCAGAGCTTCCGGCGGAGGGATTGGAACCCACCATCTCCCAAATCCAAGCCTACAGCTGTGTGACCTTAATGGTGCATAACTCAGTAGGTGATACTGGATTACTGAAGAATGGATATGGAATCTAAAGTAAGTCTAACCTTCAGAGGGTTTTGTATGACAAAGCAAAAGCAAAGTCCACAAAGGTCCCAGGAGCAGTGGCATGTAAAGTTTTCCATTATCAATTACTTCAATAATAAGGGCCTGTACTACGACAGCCAGAGAAGTGTAGTTTACATTTACGCAGCAGAATGAATATTTATTCGGAAGTTGGATTGAAAACACTTATGACTTCCGTGTATATGCAATCTGGAGAAATATTCTTTAGTTGAGCTAGGCAAAAGATGGAGTGGCAGTTGAAGCACTTATCTGGGACTCTGCTGCAAAAATCTATGTACATCATGATAAATCTGCACGAGGTTACACAAAAATAAATGATGTTATCTACGCGGATATTTACAAAATACATCATGCTTTATGTCTAGCTATCACAGAGCTTGTAATGACTTTCCAAGCCAGCAAGTTGTTCCCACTAACTGTACGACTTGCACACAAGAGGTGTAATTATTACTATTATTATTATTATTATTATTATTATTATTATTATTATTATTATTATTAAAGTATGAAGGCTTTCACGGCCGGTGTCAATATAATAAAATTCTTCCGGGCTGTTATGCCGTGGTCCACTCCTCTCGCTTCTCCCAGACGTTTCGACTACTGCTGCGGTAGTCATCTTCTGTGGCGTCGTGTAGATACGCTCTCCTGTATCCTGCTGGCGACTGCAAAAGTTGTTTGGGAAGCAGCTGTATTTATATGTAAGTGTGTGGCCTCCAATTGGTTCGCGCTGTACAAACCGACATCTGATTGACTATCTGAAAGCACGACCTCCGATTGGGTCGCGCCGAGCAGCTTGACGTTTGGTTGGCTATCTAAGCACGCGACCTCTGATTGGTTCGCGCCGGGCATGGATTCTGACTGGGTCGTTCCGAGAAGTCTGTCGTCTGAATGGATCTCGGAGTGCACGACCTCCGATTGGGTCGTGCCGAGCAATGGAACCTCTGGTTGGTTGACTGTAATGTCCCTGATCTTAGTAAACTTCGGCCATACGTTATATAAAGGGGTGTACCAGGCCTTGCTGAGTTTCATTCCTTCCTCCTTTCTATTAAAGTTATCCTGATGTTTATGTATTTCGATTGCTTCCCTGTAGAGATGGGCGTGAAAGTGGGATGTTGTGGCCAGTATGTCAGTATCCTTGTAACGGATCCCATGATTTCCGTCAAGCAGTGCATGCTCCGCTACTGCTGATTTGTCGTATTGCCCCAAGCGACAATTCCTTTTGTGCTCCGTCAGGCGAGTATTGACACTTCTGCCAGTCGTGCCAATATAAACAGCTCCACAGCTGCACGGTATCCTAGAGACCCCAGTAGATGTTAAAGGGTCACGTGGATCTTTGGCAGAACGTAACATGTTTCGTAGCTGTTGGGTTTGTAATATGGGGACATGGAGAGGAGGCACTTGACGGTTTTCTTACACATCTGAACAGTATTCATCCTCGTATACAATTCACTGTGGAGAAGGAAAAGGATGGAGAATTAGCTTTCCTGGACATGCTGGTGAAGAGGAAGAATGATGGATCCCTAGGGCATCAAGTATACCGAAAACCAACACACACAGACCGATATTTAAACAAAAATTCGAATCACTATCCTGGGCAGAAGCGCGCCATGATGACTTTGGTGGATCGCGCCCTTTGTGTCTGTGAACCAGAGTACATCGAGAAGGAACTACGGCATCTTGATCTAGCCTTACAAACCAATGGCTACACGGTACAAGAGGTCAGGAGAGCACTCCACCCCAGAAGACAGCCAGCGAATAGTAAGCGAGAAGAACCCAGGAAGAAAGGTATCGCTTATTTGCCGTATATACGGGACGTCACGGATCGTATTGGAAGGCCCCTTGAACGTCACGAAGTTAAAACCATTTTTCAGCCGACCCAACAGCTACGAAACATGTTACGTTCTGCCAAAGATCCACGTGACCCTTTAACATCTACTGGGGTCTCTAGGATACCGTGCAGCTGTGGAGCTGTTTATATTGGCACGACTGGCAGAAGTGTCAATACTCGCCTGACGGAGCACAAAAGGAATTGTCGCTTGGGGCAATACGACAAATAAGCAGTTGCGGAGCATGCACTGCTTGACGGAAATCATGAGATCTGTTACGAGGATACTGACATACTGGCCACAACATCCCACTTTCACGCCCGTCTCTACAGGGAAGCAATCTAAATACATAAACATCAGGATAACTTTAATAGAAAAGAGGAAAGAATGAAACTCAGCAAGGCCTGGTACACCCCTTTATATAACGTACAGCCGAAGTTTACTAAGATCAGGGACATTACAGTCAACCAACCAGAGGTTCCATTGCTCGGCACGACCCAATCGGAGGTCGTGCACTCCGAGATCCATTCAGACGACAGACTTCTCGGAGCGACCCAGTCAGAATCCATGCCCGGCGCGAACCAATCAGAGGTCGCGTGCTTAGATAGCCAACCAAACGTCAAGCTGCTCGGCGCGACCCAATCGGAGGTCGTGCTTTCAGATAGTCAATCAGATGTCGGTTTGTACAGCGCGAACCAATTGGAGGCCACACACTTACATATAAATACAGCTGCTTCCCAAACAACTTTTGCAGTCGCCAGCGGGATACAGGAGAGCGTATCTACACGACGCCACAGAAGATGACTACCGCAGCAGTAGTCTAAACGTCTGGGAGAAGCGAGAGGAGTGGACCACGGCATAACAGCCCGGAAGAATTTTATTATATTATTATTATTATTATTATTATTATTATTATTATTATTATTATTATTATTATTATTTGTTTTACGTCCCACTAACTACTTTCACGGTTTTTTGAGACGCCGAGGTGTCAGAATTTAGTCCCACAGGAATTATTTTATGTGCCAGTAAATCTACCAACGCAAGGTTAACATAATTGAGCACCTTCAAATACCACCGGACTGAGCCAGGATCGGACCTACCAAGTTGGGGTCAGAAGGCCAGCGTCTCAACCGTTTGAGCCAATCAGCCCGGCACACAAGGGGTGGATTAATAAGCTTGCTTGGCAGCCATGGTCATTGCGTCATCCCTTGATGCTGCCACACCGTGATATACAGTACTGGTTTGAGTCCACTGGGCTTGAATAGTTTTTTTACAATTTAAATGTTACTCGGCAGGGTACTAGAGGTGGTGGTATACAATTCTTAATCACTTGAGTGTGCACCAAAAGCCTGGGTTCAATTCTGTCACGGGTGAACAATGTAGTGGAAGTGGAAAATATTTATTGAAGACTTTATTTGTAAAGTGCGGTAATATGTTTTATTTGTAACGACCTAAACTGTACAGTATAATATTTGTAACATATGTGTTTGTAAATAGGGGATTTCAGTTCTGTACTTGCTGGAAGTATCTAGAAAATTGTTACATGAATTTTTGAACAGGGTGTGTTGCCTTTTGTTGGTTATGTGTTCTAGAAGGCATTTTCTAACTATTCTGGAAATGGAAGATTCGTGAAACTTATTTAAAGTTCGCGACTGAATCTAGGTGGCGATAGGCAGACTCACATTTTACGTCATGTGCGACGCCTCGCTACCAGGGATGGGCCACCTTCGGGTAAGCACTGTTGAATTCCGTTCCGGCTAAAATTTCTGTAATGTTCGGTTGCTATTTCGTATAGGAGGCTGCCCTAGCCTAACCTAGATTCACCAAATTAATTATTAGTAACATTGGTTGGATTATACTTCAGATTAGATTTCAATGTTCCAAAGATAGAGTTTTATTCTTTAGTAGTTCATGACCTAATGAGACAGACGTATACCAGTGTGTCAGGAAGGCTAGAACTGTGCTAGGATACGTGGTGACACATTGGTCTCACGCGGCCTATAAAGCTGAAAGGTAGTGTCAGTGGCCGCACGAGACCAATGTGTCACCACAATTTAAACACAGTGTTATGACTACAATTTTGGCCCAAGATGACTAAAAGATACATTTCTGTAATAAGATGCACTATTTTTACTCTCTAGTAAAACAAAGAAAAAATGGCCTGGATGGATATTTTTTTTTTTTTTTTTTTTTTTTTTTTTTTTTTTTTTTTTTTTTTTTTTACAGCATATGTGGCACTTAAGGTGTTAAAGAATCAGGAGTGTAGAAGAGTGTGGAATGAGAATAGAGAAGGGTAAAACCATAGTGATGAAGGAAGGAAGGAAGGAAGGAAGGAAGAGAAAATTAAATCTAAAACCAATAAAAGTTGTGAAGTGTCTCAAATTATTGGGAAGTATAATCACAGAAGATGCAATAAATGAGTAGACTGGAAAGATAGTACAAGCAAATGGCCTTTATTAGGGTGAGAGGGAGATTCTGTGGAACCACGAAGTTCTGTGTTCAACCTATTTGTACTATACTGACATATGCAGCAGGTACATGGACAAAAATAAAATTGGGAAAGATAAGAGTTCAGGCAGCTGAGATGAAATTCCTTAGAGGTATCACAGGGAAGACAAGAAATAATCAGAAATGAAATCAGGTGGTGGTCTGGAGTTTCAAAACTACAGGACAGGATAGGAAAAAGCAAGCTGAAATGGTATAGACACCATGCATATGGGAGAAGATCAAATTCCAAAGTAAGTAAAGTGGAAAGATGGAAGAAATACAGGAAGCAGGCAAAGGGCAGTGGAGAGACAGACCAGAGTCATTCACAGTGGTCCACCTGATGGGCTATGGCTGCACTGCACCGCACTGGGCCTCAAGCATTCCCGGACAAAACCAGCCCATGATGTCACCACATGGCCTGGGCTGTGTTCCATCGTCTGTGAATGGATGTCTGCTAGGAACTATGATTTAGTGCTGGTGCAAGCAGTGCTGTGCAGTACAGTGAGGTGTGGTGGAAAGTGTCCCATCTGACTGAATACATCTGTGTGTGAACCTCTCGCATATTTAGGAGTGAGCGAATGGACTTTTAACGAGATTCGAATCTGCGACCTCCAGGGTATAAAGCCTGTGGTATAATTAGTAACAGGTATATGAACACATGTAAATATGAAGAGAAATTACAGGGGAGTCTGAATAATAATAATAATAATAATAATAATAATAATAATAATAATAATAATGTGAATGATAGAAAGAATATTTCAAAGAAAGAATCAAAACATTCTATGTTGCCTTGAAACTTGTAAGCCAGAGTGGTGACTCAATATTACAAATGATACTTGTGCAAGTGAACTATGTATTTATTGTGGATGTCACGTGTAAGGGACATACGGAAAGCTTCTAAAATGTTTGAGAACGTTGTGTGTAATTGCAACATGACAGGGAGGTCCCATGCTAAGGAACCAATCAAAGAACAGTGAGACTATGACGTGTACGAGTGACTAATGATGGTGATGCGTTGTTCAGTGGAGTGTTCTCAAAGGAACTGGAGAAGGTATATAAACTGATATCTTGTAAACTGTTGTAACCAAGGTTGAAATTTACAAAACACAACTTTTATTGCTTCACTTTATGATATTTACACAAATAACTGAAATTTATTTTGAAGCAAAAAGGAATATTGAATCTTGAGAAAAGTCTGTCTTTATACAATATGTACAGGTTTACAGTCTTTATATACACTTCTATCTTGAAAAGATAGTCTTTGTGAATTGACACGATGATAGTCGAGAACTATCTGGCACACTAACATAAATGTCTTTGAGAGTCCTTGTTTGTTGAAGTGCCTGAATTCCTAAAAAGCAAGTTCAATTGATTGAAGAAATTCCACCTAGCGAAACTAAGGGAGCTTGCGTAAATTAGGGAATGAAAATGGCTTGTAAAAGAATTACGGTACATAGGCAGCGGAAACAGGTAAGGGAACGGTGACCAGAGGTGAAACCTCGTACTGCCAGAAATTCAGTCCACCTGGTCGAAGCACATTTTCAAGAGGAGTAGCCTCCGTGCTCGACGTAGGGTGTATTCTGGAGCTGGACACCGGGGCGAGTGGGCGATTGAGCAGGCAGGGAGCTCCTATTTATAGTACACTCGATGGTCAGGCACGCGCACTGAGGGCTGCGCGTCGAAGCTAGCAGAATGATACACAGGCGCGCGTGCAGCTGGCTTGCGGAGCGAGACGGGAGCGCCGGACATACGACATAAACAACAGGGCTTTCTGACTCAGCTTTTGACTTCTGTTTTTTTTTTTTTTTTTTTTTTTTTCAGTGTGTAGGCCGAAGGCCCTGCCGGAGTGGAAACTGAAGACGGCCAGGGAGAACTGTTAATGGTGCTGGTAACTTTGAGTAGAGCTGTAAGTGTGTAGCTAAAGTGTTAGCAACTTAGAGGAACAATAGGCTCTTGAACTGAGTGTGATTAATTAGTGAACGATCACAGGGTTTTCCACACCAGTAGTCAATTTGGTGTCTGAATCTAATCAATATAAACCAGCAATTATTCTTATTTGGGGAAGTTTCGCCTCGCCGCCAATGTAACTGGTTCCATCGATGCTAGCAAAGAAGAAATAATAAAAGAAGAAAGAAGACCTCCACTGTTCGGAGATCGGCTCCATCCTATAGTTAAGTATTCAACCAGTGAACACACATATTCTTGTATAATATGAAGACTTGAAAGACTTACAGAAAGATCTGAAGTTTGAAAAGAGATTTGAGATTTAAATGGTGTCAGAGTAGGCTACATGGTGTCAGAAGTGTATATGACTGTATATGTAATTGTATATATTTATGTATAATCAAGGGTCTTAGGATATACGTGAGAATTTATCTTTGCCAATCTGATTATACGTTCCCAACTCCCCAGCCTGCCCTATCCTTAGGATACGACATCTGAGTGCGTTTAAACTCTTATGCGAGCTGTGCTGCGACTTACCGTCAGGCTTTTCCAGTTTATTTTTCCATTGAAAATGTGTGGTTCAAAATGGAAAGAAAGTATGTCCAGGAAAAGAGAAGTAACAAAAACAAATCCCCTGGTTAATACAAGGCAGCAGAGTCCTAGCTGGTCGATGTTTCAGCCTGTGGTCGATGATGATTCATAAAAATTAATATTTGCTGTAGAGTATGCAAAAAACTTTCTTCTTTCTACTGGTTTAACGTCCCACTAACACATTAAAGCTTTTTGGTGGAGGAAGAATGAGAAGGGCTAGGATTGGGAAGGTAGTGGCCATGGCCTTAAACTACAGTTCCAGCATTTGCCTGGTGTGAACATGGGAAACCATGGAAAACCACCTTCAGGGCTGCCAACTTTAGGATTCAAACTCGCCATCTCCTGAATGTAAGCTCACAGCTGTGTAACCCTAACTGAACAGACAGCTTGCTCGATACAAACTTTTTACACATGCTATGGGATTCAATTTTCACTTGCCACTAATCTGCATTTAGGGCTGTCTCTCAGATTACAGATTGGGTCATATGGAAAATTTGGGGGTGAAGGATTTCTGGATCTTCGACAAACGTTGATAAATACTGGAGCTTCCTATCGAAAAGCATCTGTCAAATATATCATCCCTCACCCAGAAATCTTATCCAGACACATGCCGAAAAGTGTCAAAAGTCTCAGGGATGAAATTATGCCAGAGGCACTCTACTACATGATGAGAGGTGAATGCTCAATGACTGTATGTGGATTTGTACTGCCAAAAGGAACCATTACTTAATATTAACAGTTTCCAACCTCGTTGACTGGGACCTCAAATTATTCATCCTGTTCAAAACCCAATTTCTGGGCAAACCTAAAGAGGCAAAAACATTAAAAGAGAACTGCTGAGATGATTTGTCTCTCTTGGCATCAACCACACACTTTGAAACAAGTGCCTTTCACAACCAATCAAGGTGCCAAAATTACTGCCTTACTGTGTGACTATGAGATCAAACCGTGTCTGACGTATGCTCAGTACAGAACTATGAAATGCATTTAATATGAAGTTCATGTGTATTCCAGTAAGAAATCACATCTTTCACTACATAATTTTGTTTCAAGTACCTTCCCAAGTTCTGGTTCGGAGATAAATTTTAATTCAGCGGGCTTCATCCTGGACGCAGTGATCTCTTTTAAACCTTGACAACGTCAATGCTTTCTTTTTTCCACAGTAATTCCGCTACAAGTAGTCAATGACAAACAAAGGATGTATATTGACTGGAACCCTTCTTTTTCTAGAGCACGGTACATTTTCTTCATTTGTTTCGTTTATAAGCCCGCACCGTGGTATAGAGGTAGCATGCCTGCCTCTTACCCAGAGGCCCTGGGTTTGATTCTCGGCCAGGTCAGGGATTTTTACCTGGACCTGAGGGCTGGTTCGAGGTCCACTCAGCTTACATGATTAGAATTGAGGAGCTTATCTGATGGTGAGATAGCAGCCCAGGTCTAGAAAACTAAGACTAACAGCCAAAAGGATTCGTCGTGCTGACCACACGACACCTCGTACTCTGCAGGCCTTCAGGCTATGATCAGGTTATGATCAGAGTGCAGGAACGAGGTTTAATTTAAATCCCAGGTCACCATATTTTGATGATGATGATGATGATGATGATGATGATGCTTGTTGTTTGAAGGGGCCTAACATCGGCCCCACCATATTTTGAAATATGTCACCAAGAATCAATCAATCAATCAATCAATACTGCTCTGCATGTAGGGCAGTCGCCCTTTTGGCAGATTCCCTATCTGCTGTTTTCCTGTTTTGCAAAGAAATTGGAAATTTATTGAACATCTCCTTTGGTAAGTTATTCCAATCCCTAACTCCCCTTCGTGTAAAAGAATATTTGCCCCAATTTGTCCTCTTTTAATTCCAACTTTCTTTCCTAGTTTTCCTTGCTTTTTATTGCAATTGGCTTCACGTCGCACCGACACAGATAGGTCTTATGGAGACGATGGGAAAAGAAAGGCCTAGGATTTGGGAAGGAAGTGGCCATGGCCTTTATTAAGGTACAGCCCCGGCATCTGCCTGGTGTGAAAATGGGGAAACCACGGAAAACCATCTTCAGGGCTGCCGACAGTGGGGTTTGAACCCACCATCTCCCGGATGCAAGCCCACAGCCGCGCACTCCTAACCGCATGGCCAACTCACCCAGTTTTCCTACTTTTAAAGACACCACTCAAACTTATTCGTCTACTGATATCATTCCATGCCATCTCTCCACTAACAGCTCCGAACATACCGAGTCGAGCAGCTCGTCTCCTTTCTCCCAAGTCTTCCCAATCCAAACTTTGCAACATTTTTGTAACACTACTCTTTTGTCGGAAATCACTCAGAAAAAATTGAGCTACTTTTCTTTGGATTTTTTTCCAGTTCTTCAATCAAGTAATCCTGGTGAGGGTCCCATACACTGGAACCATACTCTAGTTGGGATCTTACCAGAGACTTATATGCCCTCTCCTTTACATTCTTACTACAACTCAAATACCCTCATAACCATGTGCAGAGACCTGTACCCTTTATTTACAATCATATTTATGTGATTACCCCAATGAAGATCTTTCCTTTATTAAGACCTAGGTACTTACAATGATCCCCAAAGGGAACTTTCACTCCATCAACGTAGTAATTTAAACAGAGGACTTCTATTTGTGAAACTCAAAACCTGACTTAACCCTGTTTATCATCATACCATTGCCTACTGTCCATCTCACAACATTATCAAGGTCATTTTGCAGAAACATAAGGGTCCAACAATACTGCCTTAAGGAATTCTCCTCTTAATTATTACAGGAACAGAAAGCTTCACATACTCTAATTCTCTGAGTTCTATTTTCTAGAAACATAGCCACCCATTCAGTCGCTCTTTTTTCTAGTCCAATTGCAATCATTTTTGCGACTAGTCTCCCATGATCTACCCTATCAAATGCCTTAGATAGGTCAATCGCGATACAGTCCAATTGACCTCCTGAATCCAGGATATCTGCTATATCTTGTTGGAATCCTAAGAGTTGAGCTTCAGTGGAATAACCTTTCCTAAACCCAAACTGTCTTCTATCAAACCAGTTACAGTATTAATTTTGCAAACATGTCTAATATAATCAGAAAGAAAGCTTTCCCAAAGCTTACATGCAAATGGATGTCAAACTGACTGGCCTGTCATTTTCAGCTTTATGTCTTTATACACAGGGGCTACTATGACAACTCTCCATTCATTTGGTATAGCTCCTTCATGCAAACAATAATCAAATAATTACTTCAGATATGGTACTATATTCCAACCCATTGTCTTTAGAAAATGCACCAGTGAATATAAGGTGATGTGCACATTCAGCGATCTGCATGAAAGTGCTTTGGTACAGCATGTGGGGTAAAGCCGGAACAGTCAAACTTATGTCAGCCCGCCATGTGCAATCAAGTGCTATGGGCTGGGAAGCGGCCACACTAGGAGTGCGAAGTCAGTGGGCGAGCTGGGCTGGGAGTGTTGTGTGGCGGGCCATTCTACAAGACTCTGAGGTAGTCAACAATTGACCCAGGAGAGCTCTGGAAATGGAAACTGAATAAGAAGAAACTAAAGGAAAACATTGATTAAAGGAACAATATAAAAATTACTACTGAGCAAGCTGGCTCCCAAACACTTGCGCTCACTACGCACATTACATAGGCATTCTCGAACAGAAATCCCTTTTCTCTTTCTTTCATTTGAAATATACCGATACATCCTATTACAAGTTTCCAACAGATCACAATTTATGCGAAAATGGAATGTCAACCAGTATCCAATTAGAAGAAGATTTTAACTCATTTTATTTGTTTCACCAATGTTTGAATTTTTTTTAAATGCAAATTATGTACTTGTTTTAATACAGAAATGTACAATATTCATTAAGAGTGTGTTAACAGAGCATCAAGACCACACCAGTAACACTTCACAATTCAACTTTTAGATATAATTTTAGAACTTAGTAACTCCAATTTGATGCAACTTTTATTACAAATTGTATCATTTAAACTTAAAAATAAGTCATGTTGAAACTTAGAAATAAGTATTGTTTTAACATTGTACATTATTTTACCAGCAGCTGAAGATGGCCTAGAATAGAGGCTGAAACCAGTACTGAAAAATGTATTAAATACATGAAAATAAATAAAAAGGTATTGATTATGTCAGAATCCAGCTTTATAATTGTGACTGTTGGAACTATCAAAACAGGGCTAGTGAAGCTAAGAAAGTAAGACATATACGAAGAACATCAGAAGAATATTACCACCAACTTTCTATCAGTTCTGACTGCACGAGTAAATGATATAGATGTCAATTCCCATAAGGAATGTCCAATAACAGACCATTTATATTGGTATTATAAATTTACTCATTCGGGACAAATATTTCAGATTCCTTATGGGAATCAACATCTATATCACCTGATGGCCAAGCAGGCATCAATTTTTAGTAACGAGACAAAGTCTCTCATAGTGCATTGGCACTGCCGGCGGCTCCAAGTAGCCTACGCAGTGGTCTCCACAGTATGCACTAGCCATGCGTCTTGGTAGGTGTGCTGGGTACCAACTGATGAGCCCAACCTAGCACACGGGGGCGAAATGCTGGCAACCAGGAATGAATTAGCTGGAAAATTTATAATGTCCAATAACGGACCATTTACATTGGTATTATGCACGAGTAAACACATGTTATCTGGTGTATCAGTTATTCAGCCAAGTTTAATGTGTATTTCAACTACCGTAAATGTATGGCTAAGAAGCTGAGGAAACATCTGTGGACAAAATATATTAACTCACCTTTCTTCTGTCTACGGAATCTGTGAAGTCTATGTAGATGTTGATAATCAGCAGGTTCATCACCACTCTCGCTGTTTGTAGGGCTGCTACTTGCACTGCTGTTGCCAGAACTTCCGCTCGAGGCTAGCATAACATCGAGAAGATTCGCTCGAGCCTGTAAAAAAATTTATGTAGGGATGTATAGATCTGGAAAGGGTGACATTTATGTGGAATTATTCAATAAGATAATCAGTTACGTGGAGAACACGGAAATGAAAACAAATTCAGCGGGTGATTTCAAGTTACCAAATGTTAACTGGGAAGGTAAAGCTAAGGACAGGAAGCATGAAAAACAAATGGCAGGTAAGTTAACCCTGGAAGCGCAGCTGAATCATGAAGTGACAGAACCAACTGGATGGAAGAATATTCTAAGACATGGTGCTGACAAAACCAGATGAGCTCTATAGAGAAACTGAAGTGATAGATGATATAGTGAACTCAAACTATATGGTTGATAAGAGAGGCATAAAGTAATTCCTAGAAAGTAATAATGATCGTAAATGAAAATGTAAACAGTCTATGCAATAGGTTTGAAGGGGGTAAGGAATGGCAAAAACCCACTATATTAAAATAGACAAAGAGTTTAAACAGGTGCAGGTTAGAAAGAACTAAACTTAGGAATAGTCATGGAATGTCATGGAAGTAAGGAGAAATCGGAGGAACTTGCTAGGAAATTGAATTTAACAACAACAAAAAAAAAAAAGTCAGCTTAGGGTAATATGATGGCAAACAATTGCCAGACATGAGTTTTAGGGGAAAATTGAAGGGCACGTATAAATACGGCAAAATAGAAACAGGTTTCAAGACGTACATTCTGTGAATTATTAATGAACAACGGGAGAGTATACGTGAGGATTTACAGAAGGCAGAAGTATTTTGTCAGCAGTATGTTAAGATGGTTTGAAATAAGGATAATGTTCAGGTAGAGGAGGCAACTAATACTAGCCAAGTTCCAAAATTTACCTATCATAAAAGTATTTATAAAAATAATACGAAGGTTAAAAGCTAGAAAAGCAGCTGGAATTGATAAGATTTCTACAGATACACTAAAAGCAATGGGTTGGGATATTTTACCATATTATTGTATATTTTACTAGCAAGATACCCGTGCTTCGCAACGGTATTATACTGAAATTTATAATTGAATGCTTAACGTTTTATATATCATCCGCCGATATTCGCGATCTGACTCATTTTCTGAGAGATTATGGCGAAGTTCCTCCCATTTTTCAATCTTTTTCCCAGCAATCGATTTAGTTTCCCGGGCTAGGTCCAGCTATTCCACCCGGTCAGTTGGGACCCTAAATCTTAGCCATGTTTTCCTATAAGCATTTTTAATGTGGATCAAATCCTTGAGGAGATCTGGCATGGTGTCCTCTTGGGTGCCTTGGCGGTACTGAACCGGCGGCCGGACTGCAATCATAGTCATTACCCGTCCAGGACCCGTTTCCAGCATGGTCCGCACGTTTTGACGACGGCCCAGAACATTATTATTATTATTATTATTATTATTATTATTATTATTATTATTATTATTATTATTATTATTGATGTTCTGGACCCCACAGCAAGATGCAAGACCTCTACTTGGCGGTAAATTACATCTGCTGCTATTGTCATTGATGAGAGTATGACCAGCACCATTGTCGCCCGTAGGCAAGTGCGCAGGACTTCTGGCGATAGGAATGACATACTTGAGTGTATTATTGACCTTATTATAGAAGTGAACAATTGCACGGTCAATCTTATACCTATCGTTTATTTCAAATGTGTTTAAATTTTTATTTATATGCCAGAAGAATCTACTGTAATCTAAGAAGGTTCTCCAAAGGAAAATATGGCTCTTGAAAACGAACCCAGGAAAGATTAAAAATGATGGGTTTATGATCAGAATAAGTACACTGAAAATCCACAGGCTGTTTCCATTCATTCAACTGGGTCAGGAATGGAATGAATAAGCCCCCAGCTAGCGGTCTGGATAGGAATTGTGCTGGCTGCCGAAGCCTGTCGCACTCCTCTGGGGCAATGATTAATGAATGACAAATGAAATGAAATTATATTGGAGAGTGTTGCTGGAATGAATGATGACGGGAAAACCGGAGTACCGGGAGAAATACCTGTCCCGCCTCCGCTTTGTCCAGCACAAATCTCACATGGAGTGACTGGGATTTGAACCACGAAACCCAGCGGTGAGTGGCCAGCGCGCTGCCGCCTGAGAGATGGAGGCTCCTTATAAGTACATTAGGAACAGTAAAATCAATTGGTCTCACCTCCTTTTTCACCCCACCGCGGTTAAGTTTATTTACCCCCCCCCCAAATTAAAAGAAGGCGTGTTTCTTTATGTTTAAAGGAGATTCCAAATACCAATGTTCCCGTGTGTTACCTTCGGTTTTGAGATATAAGTATTCCCATAAAAATAATTCATTTTTTTTCACTTACTTTCACACTCCCCCCTCCTCTAAGTGAATTTTCCGGCAAAAAATATTTGTTTCTTTAATAGTAAAAAATCTTCTAAATACCGATTATCTTCAGTTTCTGAGATGTGTGTCCTCATGAAAGGAATTCAACTCCTTTCCACACCCGCCCCAAAAGATGATCCTCCTCCCCCCCTCCCCAAACGCGTCGTTTTATTTTTAAAGAAGATCTAAATACCAATTTCCACATCTGTAACAACTTCAATTTTTATTATATGTAAGTATCCTCATAAAATTAATTCAGTTAATTTTTCAATTTTTCACCCCTCCCCCCCCCACCCCGACCCTTTATTGGATTTTCCGAGAATACCTGTTTCTTTGCTTTAACAGGAGATTCCGAATACCAGTTTTTAGAGCTGAAACATTTTACGTTTCTGAGATATACTGTTGATATAGTCTTTCTAAAAATTCACCCCAATTTGTCACTCCTGTTTAGCCCCCATTACTTAGATTTTCCAAAAACTACAAAAAAAATGTTTCTGTATTTTTTAAGGAGATTCCATATACTAACTGTCTGGTCTGTAATATTTTCTAAAAACAAAGAAAATACATGTTTCTTTATTTATAAAGGAGATCCCAAATACCGATCTTCAGGTCTGTAACATCTTCAGTTTCTGAGATATAAAGATCCATATTAAAGGCATTCAACCATTTTTCACCCCTTTTCACCCCTCCTATTGGGATTTTCCGAAAACAAAGAAATACGCGTTTCTTCATCTTGTAATTAGATTATAAGTACCAATTTTTACATCTGTAAAGTTTGATAGTTATGAGATATAGATACACTCATTTTAAAAATTCACCCCCCTTTCAACCCTCCACTATTTGGATTTTCCAAAAACAAAAAGTACATGTTTCTTTACTTTTAAAGGAGATCTCAAATACCTTTTTTCAGGTCTGTAATATCTTCAGTTTCTGAGATATAAGTATCTTCATTAAAGGCATTCAATCCACTTTTCACTCCTTTTCACCCGTCCTATTGGGATATTCCGAAAACAAAAAAATACGTGTTTCTTTATGTTGAAAGGAGATTCTAAATACCAATTTCTACGTCTGTAAACTTTTACAGTTTCGAGATATAGATACACTCATTTTAAAAATTCACCCCCCCCCCTTTTCACCCCCCATTATTTGGATTTTCCAAAAACAAAAAATTTATGTTCCTTTATTTTTATAGGAGGTTCCAAATTTAAATATTCATGACTAACATCTTCACTTTCTGAGATTTAAGTATCCTCATTAAAAGGCATTCAACCCCTGTTTCACCCCTCCTATTGGGATTTACCGAAAAAAATACATGTTTCTTTATTTTTAAAGGAGATTCTAAATACCACTTTTTACATCAGTAAACTTTTAAAATTTAAGATGTAGATACACTCATTTTAAAAATTCACCCACCTTTTCACCCCCCACTATTTGAATTTTCCAAAAACGAAAAAATACTTGTTTCTTTATTTTTAAAGTAGATCCCAAATCCCAATTTTCAGGTCTGTAATATCTTCAGGTTCTGAAATATATGTAGCCTCATTAAAGGCATCCAACACATTTTCACCCTTTTCCACCCTTCCTATTGGGATTTTCCGAAAACAAAAAAATAAGTGTTTATTTTTAAAGGAGATTCAAAATACCAATTTTTACATCTATAAACTTTCAAAGTTTTGAGATATAGATACACTCATTTTAAAAATTCACCCCCTTTTCACCCCCCATTAATTGGATTTTCCAAAAACAAAAATTACGTGTTTCCTTATTTTAAAGGACATTCCAAACACCAATTTTCAGGTCTGTAATATCTTAAGTTTCTGAGATATGAGTATCCTAATTTAAGGCATTCAACCATTTCTTCACCCCTTTTCACCCCTCCTATTGGGATTTTCCAAAAACAAAAAAGTACGTGTTTCTTTATTTTTAATGAAGATTCTAAATACCAATTTTTACATCTGTAAACTTCCAAATTTTTTAGATATAGATACGCTCATTTTAAAAATTCACCCCCCCTTTTCACCCTCCCATTAATTGGATTTTCCAAAAACAAAAAATATGTGTTTCTTAATTTTTTAAATAGATCAAACGTACCAATTTTCTGGTCTGTAATATATTCAGTTTCTGAGATATAAGTACCGGTATCCTGATTAAAGGCACTCAACCCTTTTTCACCCTTCCTATTGGGATTTTATGAAAACAAAAAAAATACGTGTTTCCTTATTTTAAAGAAGATTCTAAATACCAATTTTTATATCTGTAAACTTTTAAAGTTTTGAGATATACACTCATTTTAAAATTTAACCCCCCTTTTCACCCCCTTAGCGACGTAATATCCAAAAATCCTCTCTTAGCGAGCACCTACATCTTAATATGAATGTATCCCCAAAATTTCATTTCTTTATGCCCAGTAGTTTTGACTCGGCGATGATGAATCAGTCAGTCAGGACAAGTTATTTTATATATATAGATTACCTTTTGCATGAAGGCGCTATAACAAATGAATGGCCAGCTGCTGTAGAAGATTCCATTTTCAAAGGAAACGGCAATAAACAAAAAGTGGATAATTACAGGCCAGTTAGCTTGACGGGTGAATCTTCGGTATCGACTTCTTGCTATGTGCACTAGCAAGCTCTTGTAGATATTCAAAGGTGATTACAAAGTCTATTAGTAATACCTAGGAATTGGGATTTTTGTGACATTTCTATCTTGGCTTGTTTTTCCATGCCTAGGTTAGTTTAAGCACATTTCCAACATTTGGGAACATGATGAAACAGTTTTTATTGGTCTCATAAATGCAATATTTGACCATATTTTAGCATTAGGTAATATTTTGGCCACATTGAATAAGAGCACTCTTAGTCATACTTATGTGGTACATAATATTTAAGCTGATAATGTTCTAAACAATTTCATAGTACTTGTACAGATGATCGTAAGGTTTGCTGACCAATCTTCTGTTGGTAGCAAAATTTGTCCTGTCAAAGCTTCCTCCTTCCCAATACCCAACGTTATGTTTCCTTGTTTTGCGGAGTGGTGGAAAGGAATTGTAACCACATACTATCAAAGCCCCTGTATAGTATCCTTTCTTTCTCTGCTAATGATTAGTTCAGTGTAGTTTAAAGATGCGTAAAGTAAAGGGTTCTGATAGTGTGAGGTTGCAAGGTTTCGTTATAGATTTCAGTGAAAATTATAGCTGAGAAACGTTTTACACTTTACCAACTCTGCAATACTGCTAAACACGAAAATCTGTGTAAAGGAAAGAAGACTGCAACTGCTGTTTGAGAAATCGCACAGCAGTTCATCTCCATCAGCCAATGCATCTCAGTTTTCTAAGAATCTTTGTGAAATGATCGTTTGATCAAACATTCCCATCAAGTTAGAGGGACTGTTAGCAGATGAGAAGAATGAAAGGATGAGGAATGAGGCTGCAAGCATGAACCTCCTGTTCTACTTCCTATTAAACCAAGACCGACAGACTTATCTGCTACATGAAAACAGTGACTCACTTGCCGAGTTCAATGTCTCACCAGATCAGACATGTGAACACTTGGATGAATTACGGATGAATCTGTCCGATTTTTTTCGCTACGGTGATTCATATTTTGCTGTGCTACAACTAGTAAGTGTAAAACAAAAGTATCTATACTGCATTTCCCAACAACCCATCCTTCTCTTAGAACTCATTTTCCTGTTTGTTGACATGTTGATTGAATTACTTCCAGTTGACCTATAAATTTGTTAACTGGTAGTAATACAAGTCAATTTTATCTATTTATAATTTAAATGTAATGTCTAAAGGAGCAAGTTGTGTAAATAATGTTGAGATGTATTTCATATTAATAGCCAGTTTCTCTTTACTTTAATGCAGCTGATGATGCATGTTCCCATAAATTAGAGCATTGCTTCCTGTGATTTCTGTTTGTGACTTCTATACTGCTAGAATATAGCAGACAAAGCCTCCAGTTTGTTGTACACCCATTGTTTGCTTTTATTTACTACACTGTAGTTAAGTCATTTTCACTGTAATCTGAGGGTCTTTAAAATGCCGGATCTGTGAACTAGTTACCACTTAGATTATCACACCCTTGTTAATACCTATAAGTGAGAATCTTTTTGGATAGAAAATAAACTATATTTGATATTTCATGATTGTTGTTATAGAAAGATATTAGGACAACCTTTCTTGCAGTCATCATGAAGTAAACTATTGAGATATCTTAACACTTGAAATTATAAGCAAAGTTTTCTCATGGCCTGTACGGAGAATCAGAAAGAGGTCACTTAGACTGTCTTGGCTTGTAGTACAGTGAATTATATTTCAATTTTATATTCTGCATTTAGCTCCTACAAAAACACGTGGTTGAAAGAAGAGTTTGCTCCAAGTCTTCCAGCTAGTTACTTCAGTAAATCAAGAAAATGGTGCCTCTTTACTTAGGAGAAAGGAGACTGGAAGAAAGAAAATACCCAATATAGAAAACTGCTGGGTAAGAGAAAATACCGAGGTGGAACTCGAGAGAATGAAGTAGGAACGCCAATCTCTCGCACTGAAAGAAATCTTTGAAAACTTGAACACGTAACGGAAACTTTCGATATCTTGTAAGAGAATATCCTAGATTTTACGCTCAGCCCTCACAAACCAAGGGGTCTTGTAGGGCTTCTTATTTTTACTGGATGCCACATATTACCTTCAGAAAGAGTGTAGTGGTCTAAAGGTATGATGATAAATGGGGATAAAAGTCAGGTTGTGAGTTTCACAAATAGGAAAAGTCCTCTCAGTTTTAATTACTACGCTGCCGGAATAGACAGGTCCATCTAGTATGAACTGAACAAGTAAGTCATTTTACAGTTAAGAGGTGTTAGTTTAATACATTTTATCACAACGCGTGCTCTAAATTTTTAATTCAATATTACTTTTCTACTTCATTACAGATATTCTTAAGATCCCTCCCAAAGACCAAGCAACACATCAACGGGAACAATATTCATACAAGACTGTATCAAGTGTCTAGGATGTTCCTTCTCAGTTAAGCAGCAGCCTAAAACTAAGAAACAGCTTAATATTGTACTCTTGTCAATTCCTTGACGTTATATGAGACCCAAAGTCAAGACGCTAACAGTTTCATTCACAACAACGTTCTTGACCAGTCTACCTATAACAATCGGTTTTTTAAATCTCCACTTGTGCATGACAACACATTTAAATATTAGTTACCTCAAGAACATGAAAATGAAAATTGTGGGTCAAATAAGCCCCAGTATTAATATCATCCTTTCTCAAGACAGATGATAAAAAAGAAGATCCATTTTATTTTATTTTTGAACATTTTAAGTTAACCAGAATAGAACTGCCAAGTTAAAACACATTTAATTTAAATTTATATTTTCAATCTTGACCAACCTACAATCAACAATCAGTTCAAATGTCCACTTATTGTTGACGACACATCCTGTCAACAGACACGGTACGTCAAGAACATGATATGATATAGGGGTGACACAAACCCCAGTATGTAATCCTCTTTACCAAAAAGAAGGTCCATTTTAGTTTTGGACATTTTTCAAATTAGATAGATTAATAATAATAATAATAATGTTATTTGCTTTACGTCCCACTAACTACTTTTACAGTCTTCGGAGACGCCGAGGTGCCGGAATTTAGTCCCGCAGGAGTTCTTTTACGTGCCAGTAAATCTACCGACACGAGGCTGTCGTATTTGAGCACCTTCAAATACCACCGGACAGAGCCAGGATCGAACCTGCCAAGTTGGGGTTAGAAGGCCAGCGCCTTAACCGTCTGAGCCACTCAGCCCGGCATTAGATAGATTAGGACCAAAAAACTTAACTGTATTAACTTATGTTACCCATCTTAAGAGTTCATTAATGTTTGTATATATTGTATATATTGGTATGTTTATATTGGTTATAAAGGTCCCAAACCTTGACCTAAAGTTTGTATACAGGCTGAAGATGCCAAAAATAATGGGTGAAACATGTACCTGACCTAAATAAGTCTACATAAAATCATGTAGATAATAACCACATTAAAAGTGGAAAGTATTGAATAGGTGTTTGTTTTTATTAAATTATCCTTGATATCTATGCCTAAGTGGTATGTTCCGAGCTGTCAGTGGAGAGATGGTGTGGGAGGACATCAGTAGACGAGTAAGTTTGGATGGTGTCTTTAAAAGTAGGAAAGATCACAATATGAAGATAAAGTTGGAATTCAAGAGGACAAATTGGGGCAAATATTCGTTTATAGGAAGGGGAGTTAGGGATTGGAATAACATACCTAGGGAGATGTTCAATAAATCTCCAATTTCTTTGCAATCATTTAAGAAAAGGCTAGGAAAACAACAGATAGGAAATCTGCCACCTGGGCAACTGCCCTAAATGCAGATCAGTAGTGATTGATTGATTGATTGATTGATTGATTGATTGAAGATGAAGACAGGTGTAGAAATTGTCAAGGAAGCAATGCCAAGATATAAATATCTGAAGTTGTTGAGACTAAATCATTTCTTCAGTAAACATATTGTCAATAAAATCAAGAGTGACAAGGGCTTCAAGATACAGCCTCTGATCGAGATGATGAATGCCAATTTTCAACTTTTTGGAGTGTTTGAACAATGTCGAGTGGTGGATGAAATGATAGTGAAATATAATGGGTATAATAACCTGAAACAGTTTATCAAAGGCAAGCCTATTAGATTCGGGTAGGAGTTATGGGGCTGATTCAATTTCAATCTGCATCATGGAAAGAATCAAACCGAGGGTGAAAGATTATGTTACTAGGATCCCATGTTCGGATCACGATGGACTGTGTGGACAATCCTAGGAGTCGCATAGTGTTCTTTGACAACTTTTTCACTAACAGAGACCTCCTGACTCATCTCTGATAGCTAAGATATAGAGCAAAATATACTGTATGGAAGAATGAAACAGGTAACTGTCCTTTGAAATTGAGTAAGAAGAAAAACCTAGAACCTATTGCCAAATTGCAATGTTACCCTCTGCATAAAATATATACAATGTTATGGTGTGTACCACAAGAAGTTACAGATGATGTACAAGACCACTGTTATGCAAGATAATGAAGCTTTGAGACTCGATATCTTTAACGCCCAGCGTCGTCATATGAGGACGGACATTATCTGCTTATCTATGACACTTATCCTAAATGTATCCTAATAGGTGATGTATCTGAGCACTTTTAAACATTTTTCAGTAAAACTCTCTTCAGAAAAAAAAGAAAAAAAATTTGGGCATTAACGGGTTAAGGTGATAACGTTGCGTTATGGAAATCACATTTCACAGAAGACTATAATAAGGTGGTTAACTAACGCGGCGTCAGAAGCTCTTTACTTTAACGAATCAAGAAGGCAGTATGTAGCATTATTTTGCTCTTCTGAACGGTGCCAGGCAAAATGTTATTCATCTGTCACCTTTGACCTGGACTCTTGTTTGTGTGGAATAAGAAGTCTCACTTAATATTTAACACACTTTAATTTACTATACTGTATGCTCAGCAGAGGAGAGACAAATGTGGTTGCAGCGACAAGGCCTCACCTTTAGGATATGAATCAATGAATGAATGACCTGTCACAGGCTACAGTAAATAAGACTATGCACCAAAGAAAAGACACTGTGAAAGATGACTGGAAGAAACTTGTTTGGGGCAGTAAATTTACTTCTCTGGAGAAAGATTGTCAATTTACTTCATAAATATGGGGCTATTACAGAATGTAAAAAGACAAATGGTGTATCCCTAAAGGGAAAAGAAAAGCAGTGGAATGAGTTAGCAAATGAATTCAATAGCCACTTGAATGTGACCACGCTATCAGTAAAACAAAATATCCGTACAGCCTACAAAGTAGCAAGAAAAGGATTCTTTGAAAGACAAGTTGGAGCAGTAGAAGACTGGATGTGGTACATTTTTCCCCAGCATCAACAAAGAGCTTTGAAGATTATTGCAATGGCCTCAACTACCATGTTCAGGTATTTTAATTTGACACCGTCTGGCTGCCTGCTCATCAATTCTGATGTTCTGTTTTACTCTAGGCCTAATAGATAGCAGAGTAAACCAAACCTCACTTGGGTGCGCGAGGTTGAGCTTTAATGAATTTTGTCGTGTGATCACCAAATGTGTCACTAGGGACCTTTTACATGCCAACATCATACAACATGGAGTGTCTAACAGACTTTTTTCTGCCCTTCAAAAATTAGACTACCTCTGCCAGATTTGAATCTGCTATCTTCTGATCCAGAGGCTGATACACTACCAATGATCCACAGTTGAGCCTCTTCGTAATGACGAGTGTGATGCAGAATACCACTGTAAGCCCCATAATTAATAATAATAATGCTATTTGCTTTACGTCCCACTAACTACTTTTACGGTCTTCGGAGACGCCGATGTGCCGGAATTTAGTCCCGTAGGAGTTCTTTTACGTGCCAGTAAATCTACCGACACGGGGCTGTCGTATTTGAGCACCTTCAAATACCAACGGACTGAGCCAGGATCGAACCTGCCAAGTTGGGGTTAGAAGGCCAGCGCCTTAACCGTCTGAGCCACTCAGCCCGGCAAGCCCCATAATTTCTTTAGCATGAGATAAGAGTTTATGTCATTACATTACATGAAATGATGCTTTGATTTTAAAGCATCTTGCTATTGTGCAATCTCTCTTCTGTATTACCATTCAGACATTTTTAAGCTGAATATTATAACCTTAACAGATCATTAATGTTATTTGTTTTACATCCCACTAACCATATTTTAATGGTTTTCAGAAACACCCAGTGGCTGCAATTTTGTCCCCAATTTTTTTACATTCCAATATCGAGCACCTTCAAATACTACTGGTCTAAGCCAGGAACAAACTTGCCACCTTGGGCTCAAAAATCAGTACTCTACTGTCTGAGCTACTCAGCTCGGCAGATAAGATCATTAATAATCAGCACAATCGTATTAGAAATTATGCGTACTATGTTATAGATTGTGTAGGCTACATGTGCTTATCATCTCTCTTCCTTTGAATTTATATTTCAATTCAAACATTTCTTGCCTAGTAATAAATTAATGGAATATAACTTTATGTATCTCTATTTTACAATTTACAACATTGGTATCTCCCACAATGATCTAAAGTGACAATTGCTGTATTAGAGATAGAGGTGAATTTCTCTTCTATTTCTCTAAGTACTTTTCTCACCACAGAATTTGATAATCTATATATTTTTTTTTAAACCTTTATTCTGAGAGGTGAAGTACCGTACATCATTATTTCTATGTAAAACTTATTTTCTCTCGGCATTGTGTAAGTATTAGATAATAGAAATGTAACTACTGAGCACAAAACACAAAATGTCTTCCCGCCATTATTATTTTAACATGATGGTAAACAACTTAACAGGACAAAATCGTTAAAGTAGTTTAACGTGATGTTCAATAGTTATCAGAACTTGATGAAACTGGGCCTGTTTCTAAATTTGTAAAATCATATTACCCAGAGAGAAAAAGGCATGGTTACACGGCCTCACCTTATAAACCACTAAATATGTCTAGACTTTCATAATTCTCAGATACCTGCCCAGAACAGACTATACAGCTCTCACCATAAGTTGTGTTTTGCAATAGTGAAACTGAAAGCACTTCAGGATGTGCGACATCTGTATCACTCTGCATTGGATAGAGCTGTTGTGCTTAAGTGTGCCTTGAACTTCATACTATATTCCCTATGCACAGACAATAATATTATATACAGTATACCAAATTATTTTTTTAAAATTTTGGTTACCTCATCCTTCACTACAATAGTACGAGACCCGAATTCTATCTTACTGCTGTACATTTTACAATAACATTGCTGATTACAACTATTTCTTTGTACACATTGCTGCTAGTTGTTTGCTGAAATTAGTTGCTCAATACATCCAACAGACTTTGAGACAAAGATGCAAGTGAATGGATACAAGCATGTAAACGTACCTGAGGCTAATGGGGAAATATGTGAAAAATTATTATTATATTCCAAACAGTACTCTAACCAGCAGTGGTTGTTCACAAAAGCTAAATATTAATCACAAAGGTTTGACATTAAACGTTTCAAGCACAGGTAATCAAGAGCATATGTTACAATACTGCAATTTAAAAGTATTGAGTTTAAAGGTTACCTTAGGATCTGTGAAGTCAATATCACGTTCCACATGAACCCATCCTGTTGGGCAGCAACATGCCAGATCCAGTCTCGAAGCTCCAACGGCAGCCACTTCACCACTGCTAATTTCAGGAACTGTACTAAGAGAGACCAGGGGTGTGGTTCCGTCATCTCCCTTGCGGATCATGCGATTCAGTTCCTCGATCACATCTTTCGAAGTAGCCCTTTCGTGGAAACTGGCAGCTCGAGCATGTGGTGGACCATCCATAATTATGACGCTAGCACTGGAGTCGTCAAGGCATTCCTGCAGAGAAATAGACGATTCTGCAATGTTTTGAGCCTGTCGAGCAGGACAGACCACAGTATCTGGCGAGGAAACTGTTGATGTAAATGATTCAGTCATTTCACGACAAAAGCTGCTCTCTAAAGAAGCTGGCTGTTCATCGTCTTCTTCAACTACAGTCACTAACACGTCTACACTTCTTCCCTGTTGGGCAGTCAGCTCCTGGTACGAAACACTTCTACTATGCACTATACAACTACTATGTGGGACCTGTATTAAGTGTGCAAGAGCCAAGTTCTCATCACTATTATTATTCTTTATATCACACTCCCCATCATTTACATTAACACACCGAGTATCATTGCACGAGTTTGTTGGACAGTTCCACAGTACCTTGGATGAAATTTCATCTGACCTGGAAACCATGGTTGCACTAATACCTTCTTCATTTCCAGCACAAACCTGTTCAGTAAATGGTCTTTCAATTTTCAAATTGAAGGTATTTAAATCAATACAATGATCTTGTTTAAATTCCTGTGATTTACTATTCTGTACATTGAGCAGGACCTCGGTACATTTTTCCCTCTTATTTGAAGAATTCTGAATGTCATTCTCGTCCACAGAAAGGTGCGCGTGATCCCTAGTGCTCACCTCTATTATTGTATGGATCTGCTCTTCGCAGCAGTCACCAATCTTGACAAGATCCTCAACACTTTCTTCAACTACTCTTTCACTACAATCATCACTGGGCAATTTATGAATTAGTTTTTGATGACTTTCAACTGAATCTTGCAAATCTGTATTCTGAAAAGTAATACTGGTCAGTTTTAATTCTCTGTCTTCACACAGGTGGACTGTTGACGTAGATTTATCTTTGGCAGTTTCTGTATTTGGTTCAGCTATATATCCCTCTGCATTGGAGATACATTCTTCATTTGGTTGCACTTCGAAACAAGTCCTCGAACTACTATCACAATTACTTACATTAGTCCCTCTGTGCTGCCCCTCACATAGCATAATGGACTGATTCTTAGCTAGATCATCCTTTTCCCTAGATGCACAATATTGTTGCTGCTCAGCAATGAAGTTCAACACACTCTGCAATGTTTCTTCTCGATCCTGTGATTGCATTACAGGTGTGGTGGACATCAGTTCTGACCCTGGTTTTCGAGTAAGGGAACCCCCAACTTCAGACATACCTGCTCCTCCAATAAGACTACGGGATGATGTTGAAGCTAAACTTTTTGTACTTTCAAATTTCACAAGACGATAGAAGTCTCGAGTAAAATCCGTTCCAACAGCTGGAGACTCCGCGCTTACGGCATCATCACTGCAACCACTCATTGCAGCCGAGGACCGTTTGGAAGAGTTTTCATAACCTCCATCTACACATCCGTTATAAGCACAGTCATACGAGTGACAACACTCCTCTGAATTTGTGCCTGTGCTGGACCAGCTTCCACCAGGTGAAGCCAAACTGTAACTAGCACCAACTCCAACATTACTGCCGTAAGGCCAACCAGTTCTCTGGTTGGCAACATTAGCACCACTATGGTCACCACTTTCCCCATCGAGGAGGATCGCTGAAAGTTCACTTGGCCTATCTAAGAGATAACTAGCATTATTCCAAAGACATTCATTAGAATCTTCTTCCAGCTCAAGAGCATTATTCTCCTGAATACTTGGAAGCAATCCACATATTTGTTGACTGGGAGTTAAAGTATCCACCACAGGTCCAGGTCGCCTCCACAACAGAGACCACGAGTCAGCTGAGGAGACAACTGCAGACTGTGCAGAACCAGAGGAAGTAACATCTTCAGAAGACAATGACATACTCCAGTCTTCAAGCTCTGCCTGATCATATTCCAACTCCATCAAGTCGCGATGTTGTTGCTGAAGAGCACTACGAGTATCGTCTAGGCGTAACCAGTGCTGAACATAATCTGCATCCCACCAACAGCCTTCGACTACCAAATCCCCCCCACTACACCAACTTCCAGTATTGCTATGTGCATCGTCGTCGTCATCTACTACCTCCTGACGTTCATTCAGAGCACTCGTCAGAAGACTTGTTGTCGCTCTTGTTCTACGTAAAGGATGAGCCTGACTGTGTGCTGCATCTCCTGATCCAGATGCTAATACATCCAACAGAAGAACAGATGGTGAAGACGAAGCTGTGGATGAGAATGAGAATGATGAATGCTGTCTTTGGCAATTTGTAACACCTGCACATGGAGAAGATGCAGCAGCAGTAAGTTTAAGACACAAATGAGAATCTGAAAAGCTTCTCATAATATGTTGGTATGGGAGGAGGTCGCGAGAAGGAGGAAAACTATGACGAGGATTAGAGCTAGATAATCCTAAAGTGAGTCCTAAAGGTATATAGAGAACATCAGGATCGCATGCATCTTCCATCATGAGCAGCCTGTTTTGAGGACTAACTCCACCACAGTCTACCACAATTGCTGAAGCGGATCCCACAGGTACAACAGCTGTATCACTTTCTTCTGTGGCCTCCTTCACATCCTCTAAACCTCTTCTCAAGGGTTCTGATGTCACCATGGAGCTTGCTGCCTCTCCAGAATGCACTGCTTCCCCTTGGACATCGCTAGACATGGTCGAGTAGCCTTCATCTCTATTTCCACTTTCAGGACTCTCACTCCCTTCGTCTTCACCACCAGCAGAATTCTTCCCATTGTGAACTAAACAGAGAAAGGAAAATTATTATTCAGAAGGTTTTATATTTTGCTATTTCAGTGTAGGAGGTCAATATATTACACGGAACAAATTATTAAATTAAACTAGATAATTTTACAGCATACTTTTAAAATATACATGAACTTCAACAATAAGACTAAGAAAATAAAAGTAAATTCACATCCTCATTCTGAGGTGGTGCAACTCTTCCTTTATATCATCATACAGGGGAGATCAGCTCATATGTGTACAGAGTAAATGTCAGAGGACTCATACTGCACCTGAAATTCGTGAGGAAGTAAACAGTATGCTAGCAGCTCCAATCTCTGTCTCAACAGTTCAATGCTGTCTTCGTGAACAAGGTTAAAAGGGGTGCATAGTGGCCGAAAAACCTTTATTACACAAATAAAATAAGGTAAAAAGATTGCCGTGGGAACAGCAACATAAAAACTGGAACGTGTAGCAGTAGTCCAAGGAGTTTTTCACGGACGAATAACGAAGTATTTGGAAGCCATTGTCGAATATTAGTTTGTTGACTTCATGGGGAACGTATGAAGAGTCAGTGAGTGATGCCAACGGTGAAGTACAGTGAAGGGTCGATCATGGTGTGGAGATGTTTTGCGGGTGATAATTAATGGAACGTTAAAGAAGGAAGGGTATCACTTGATAATGATCAACAATGCACTTCCATCTTGCAACAGACTTAGTGGTCATGGGTTTGTTCTGCAGCAGGACAATGATCCCAAACATGCTTCTAAATTGTGCAGAGGGTATGTCAATAGAAAAGAGAAATGTGGGGAGCTGAAAAATATGATCTAGCTAAGTCAGTCACCTGACATAAATCCCATTGAAGCCTTATGGGATGAACTTGACAGGGAGGTCAGAAATCAGAGGTGATCTAATGATGAAGATCTATGGAATAATTTACATAGTATCTGCTAAAACACTACAAAATCTTATATCCAGGCTAAAATCTAAAGTGTATTGTCCAGTATTCGGGAGATAGTAGGTTTGAACCCCACTGTCGGCAGCCCTGAAGATGGTTTTCCGTGGTTTCCCATTTTCACACCAGGCAAATGCTGGGGCTGTACCTTAATTAAGGCCACGGCCACTTCCTTCCCACTCCTAGCCCTTCATTGTCCCTTCGTCGCCATAAGACCTATCTGTGTCGGTGCGACGTAAACCAACTAGCAAAAAAAAAAAACTTATATTGTATTTTACTTAATGATAGAGAGAGAAAATATTTATTTTGTTGGTCTATTTAGTTTTACAATGTGTTTGTACACTGAAATTAAGTATACTGTTTTTTTCATAGGTGATCAAAAACTTTGACTGGTAGTGTACCTGTAAAAAACAAAAAATATTACTAGACAAAGAAAAACAATAGGAACTTTTAATATTAATAGTATGTCTTTTGCAGGTATGATATAGGGCTGCAACCATTATATTCAGTGCTCAACAGACTGTAGATCTAAAAGTTACATTAACAGAGTGAACAATGGAAAGCATGGATTCATTTTTTAACAAAAAAATTCTGCAGGTAATAATAGAACTGTCATGGCAATGGACCCTGATTTAATGGACATAATTCGACAAATAAAGACCGATAATGAAAACATTTTTTTTAATACTGTAATTATTGAAAAGTAATGAACCAGAACACTATTTTAGAGGTTCTGGAGCCTCGTGACATTTGTGAAACTTTAAAGCAGGCTGGTGGTAACTGTAGTGAGAATGACATCGAACAGACATCAACAAAGGTAACTCAGGCTACCAAATTCTAAACCAGGAGGAGAATGCTTCAGATGTTCTATGGGGAGCACAGAAAGCTGATGATAACAAAAAAGTATGAGTGTGCAGTTTCAGCTGGTCCACAACTGTCAGGTTAGAGAACACATGGGCGACATTATCTCGTTCCCAGATGCCTCTTCAGATCCAATGGTAACTAATTATTAAAAATATTTTCAGCACTTAACTATCAAGAAACAGGATAGCCTTCAAATATAAAGCAACTGAAACTTTATGCTTCTTCGAAGGTGAATCCACTGTACCAGCTAGAATGTTGATAACAGAAGGTCAGTATAATATATCAGTAACCAAGTAAAAATAGTTGTGATGACTGAAACAAGAAATTTTAAATAACTTTAATTCATGATTTGAAGATAGATCAGTAAATGGGACTTTGTTAGGCAGAATTAGAGATGTATGACACTAATAATCTAATTAGTAGAACAATATAACAAGTTACTAAGCTGAGGGATAGCCTAATAAAAAAAAGCTATATATAAGCTGTCTTGCCAATCTAAGGATAACGTTCCAATATGGTTGTTAATAAGTTATTTCTCGAAGATTTCAGTTCCCCTGTTGCTGTCCTTTCCAGTATTTGCCTTTCATTTTACTGTTCGTTAGGTGTTTTCCTTCTACATTCAAGGTGGTAGGATTGAACTGTAGCACAGTTGGTTTGCATTTAAGAGTGCTTGAAAATGTAGGAAACCCACCTCAGTAATTCCAATTTCCAACAAAAGAGTAGCGTTACGAAAATGTTGCAAAATTTGGGCTCGGAAGACTTGGGAGAAAGGAGACGAACTGCTGAGTGGTATGTGGATATAATAAATTTTACTCATTCGGGACAAATATTTACGGTTCCCAATGGGAATCAACTTCTATATCATAAGTGGTATGTTCCGAGCGGTCAGTGGAGAGATGACTTGGACAGACATTAGTAGGCGAATAAGTTTGAGTGGTGTCTTTAAAAGTAGGAAAGACCACAATATGAAGATTAAGTTGGAATTCAAAAGAACAAATTGAGTCAAATATTGATTTATAGGAAAGTAAGTTAATTCGTATAACTTACCAAAGGAGATGTTCAATAAATTTCCAATTTCTTTGCAATAATTTAAGAAAAGGCTGGGAAAACTACAGATAGGGAATCTGCCACCTGGGTGACTGCCCTAAATGCAGATCAGTAGTGACTGATTGAACTTACTGGCATGTTCAAGAACCCCTTTCAGGGTGAAATTCTGGTACTCTTATACCTGTTTAAAGTCTACAGCCATTTAAGAGACATTTAAGACATATTGGAATCTCTGGACACTGAATTAGGGCTGCATTTCTTTCCGTAATATGAATACCCAGCATTGTGATGTTCCGTATGTTATCCCAGCATTCAGAGCAAACCTGCATCTCAACAATGAAGTAAAATCAAATTGCATCAATTCTGTTTGGCTCCTCCCTAATAGGCTGCCCATAGTCATCCTAATGAACAAGGTCTTCAACTTCTACAACCTCTCTTCAGGGTCCATAATTTTAAAAATTCACTGGTGAGGAATCCAGCGACATAATTGTCACTGAAGGAAATGGCAAAGATTCCCCATTCTGGACCCTTTCCTCCAAAAATTGGCAAGCAGAAGTTGAAGTGTGTCATGAGACCTAATCTTTACGAAGAGAACTCTGGGCAAGAACATCACTTTGGTAGTTAACGTAAGTAATGTCAACTGTTACTCAACATAGTTACTGTATCACTGTAGTTTTAGCCTGCTCTGATCAAAACTTAAGAAGACAAAGAAGGTCTGTGCACTTCAGATTTTAAAATTGTCATCCACTCTTGGACAGGAGGAAAAAAGCCCGGTATTTATTCCACTTCTTCAGAAAGATGTGTATTCTTCAGCTAATATGACAACTACTACTACTGTACCAAACGAGTGGCTACGCAGTTTGGGTTACATGGATGTCAGTTTGCATTCAAGTGAACAACAGGTTTGAACTGCACTGTCGGCAGCCCACAAGATTATTTTCTGTGGTTTCCCATTTTCACATGAGTACCTTAATTAAGGTCACAGACGCTTCCTTTCCAGTCCAGTCATGTTTCTATCTCATCGTCGCCGTATGACCTGTCGGAGGAACATAAAACAAAAATAAAAAGAAGTACCAAAAATGATTTTACATTCCACCAGGTAATTTTGCATTTTCTGGAGATTTCCAGAGGCCAGAATTTTGTCCCACAGAAATTCTTTTATGTGCCAGTAAATATACTGATATGAGAAATGAGACTGCCATAGTTAAGCACCTTCAAATACCATTGGACTGAGTCTGGACTGAACCTGACATCTTGGGCTCCAGAAGGCTAATTACCGTACAAGTCACTCAGGCTGGTGCACTTAATATAACAAATTTCCAATGTTAGTGGTATTCATGCTTCTTACTACAATTCAGTGGTGTGAGAATGTAGTAGCTTTCGTAATGGATTTCTCAATTTTCATCTTGCAAGGACACCCTCGTATGTTTGGGTCCCTGATTTCATTGATACTTCATATATTAATATGAGATATTAGGTATAAATGAATTGAGATAATAAAACATACCTTTAACATTTACAAGAAAATAAAATTGGTGAAGTAAATGGTATAAGGCAATTTTATTCTTATTATACTCCCACAGCCAGCTCATCTGTAGTAGTCTAGCAGTACTGTTCTTGCCTATGGATCTGGAATTTTGCTGCACTAGGGTTACGTCCCAGTTGTGCAGACATTTGTGCTTACAATTCCTTCATTTCCTTGTACAATAAACATTCATTTACGGAAACTAAACGTTAATAAAGAATTTTTAAAAAAAATTATCGAAGACCATAGTTTGACCCAGCCACCCTAGGATCCTCAAGAAGTAGTGCTAAGCTTACACTAGCACGCACTTGCCACAAGCACTATGAATCAATAAAAATATGTACAGTAACCATGTGTGTTTTTTATTTTATTTTTTAATGTGAGCTGCCATTCTTCTCAAGAATAGTTGGGAGGTACAATGTATTAATTTCAAACAGTGATGTACAGAGTCTTCTACTGATTGTTCTTATACTACACAAAGTTTTTAAAGAATCCTTGATCTGAATGCCTGAGGATCTCCTTGTTGGATGATAATGGTGTTTAGAGACTTCATGAATACTTTGATCCTGTTTGCAATGGCTTTTAGCATGGTTGGATTAGGGCTTGATACTGCTCTATCCATTGCTGGGGGCTAAGCATGCAGTTAGTCTACCCCTTTCACTTATTCAGGTTTTCCCAGTCTTATTTATAACTGGACATCCATCTCTTGGAGACACCAAAATTATAATAATTATTTTCTTAATAGCACTGCAACTACCATAATCAGATAGAGCAGTAATCAACTCCTTTCAAAATGATAAAAGCTTGCATGGTATTCTGAGGGTGAAATATGTCCAGTGTAACATAGCAGGAAGTGTTAGTCTAAATCTCTAACCAGTAGTGCCATAAAACCACTCCTGTCTCATCAAACCACATTAATAGACTACAGGAACTATCCTTCAAATTCAATACAGACCTCCATGCCAGGAGACAATCATCATCATCATCATCATCGGCTTTTCACAAAGATGATCACAGGTTGGATCCTACCCAATACATGTTGGGTGTTTGAAATGAAGTCACATCCCTGAAGCTCAGTTTCCACGCAATTTGAAGGTTCTATGATTAATGAACTCAAGACTGACCTGTCACATACCAGATGTCTCACCTATGAGACATCAGGCACCTTTTCTCTGCTCTTTCAGAAGATATTTTAAATTTCATTTTTGTAATGTGCAGGTAGAGTTTGCCCAAATAAAAACTGTACATTAATTAAGGCTTGCAATGCCCAGTATAAACAGGAAACATAGTCTCCGTTCTGGCTGCAAACTACATGTTGTTTAAAGTATAATTTTGTGCCCCGAATTGAGCAGCATTCAGTTCAAGGATATTTACTGATGGTGACAGTACACAAGAGAAATATTATTTCCAGTAAAGGCTGAGCAAGTCTGGTGTAGGACTGTTGAGATAGCACAGTGTGCCACAAGACAGTGCGACCATGGAAGTTCACCGAAGAGAATGGTACCGAGGAAGTGTACCGATAAGAAGTATGACAGTGGAGGAAGGCACGTTGGTATGGATCGCTTAGCGAGTCTGTTGTAGTTTGCAGTTTTCAACTGCATTCAACACTGGTTCTGGGGAAACCACATAGCCACAGTACTGATACAGCCCAGTACAGAATTGCTGTCATGAAGTTTGCAAAGAAGGGTTTGATGCTTCAGTTTCCATATCTGTAACACAATACCTACCGTATTTGATTTTGGACAACCAATATGGGACAGGAAAGTATGAAAAAATTCAAGCAGAAAATGGAGCAAGACCTTTAAATGAACTCCTTTATGGTATTCAATGAGTGGTTAAACAATTTTACAGTAAGTTTAAATAAAAACTTAACCACAGCCAAACAGGCTTTCATTGGCTATTTTACCCTCCCCTCATCAAAGAGCAGTACTGTTAAACTCTGAATGCACTTACGGACAATACATAACAGAGGACGTATTACGGGGCATATTGCAATTTCTTGGATGTTATTTTCATTGCAAAAAAATTATTTTAAATGGTGGCAAATTCAACCTGGCAAATGGACTTCAACAGTTTTATGATTTTATGGACTTGAGTTGGCTACCCACTTGAAAAACGCAATAACATTGCAGTTTCCCAACCAGTTTCGGCCCCACTATCATAAAGATTGACTTATTTTTAACACTATTATTGAATACAATTGAAAGTTTACTGTTAATTTTTGGTCAAGTGAATTTTTGCAATTTCTTCATTGTGAAGTTGATATTTACATGAACTATTGTCATTTTAGAGTTACTGTTGTGTGTTTAATTCAAAGTTCTATACTAGACTTAACTAAAGTTGACGTTTGACATTAAGGTTGGAGGGAGGAGCATTGCACGTGCCATTTCATGATGTTGCCACATTCCAGCACTCCTTTCTACCCATCGTTTTGGGCTCACTTGTTCCCTCCTTCATTTGACTGCTGTGATATGAACTAGTCATTCTTCACATTCTTGTTTCCCACTGTAATGGGAGTGATCACAAATGGGACAAATTTTGCTGTGACTGTGACTGACTGACATTGTCTCATGTTGCGTTATTTTTAACAGGGACCGGCCTGATAAGCTCAGACAGTAGAGCGCTGACCTTCTTATCTTAGCAGGTTCGATCCTGGCTCAGTCCGGTGGTATTTGAAAGTGCTACAGAACGTAAAATCAATAACATTATTATTCTTTAACAGGGGTGGTACCTATAGCCTGACAAATCCTTCAACATGCCCTTTGCCCTACATTTTGTCTCTGTACACCTTATTGGCAAAAGTACAGGATGTAAAACAAATAAGAAAAAGTGAGTTCAAGGGGAAAAGAGTGCGTGGGGAGGACGGGGAGTCATAAATCATGTGTACTCTTTTCCACACCAGCCAGCGGTACAGTACCGCATTTCATCGTACTCTAAATATAAATTAAAATACAACGATTGTACATGCATAAATAGTATTTAAAATACAATCAGAAAATATCGGCCACAAAACAGAAATAGAATGCCACTCACACTGAACTGCTTGCGACAATATCTAACTCGCAAGTGAAGTGAGAGGTTTGGCAACTCCCAGCAAGACGAGCTGCAACCCAATAAGTGTTTTTAATAAGTTTATTGTCCAACTAACAACCACCCTCAATGCACTCTCCCCCCCCATCTTCCACCTATACAACATCTACCAACACCTGTTTTTAATGTTTTATTGTAAATCATGATATCGATTTTATGCTATTTTTACCTAAGCTACATGCAAAACAGCTGATGATGATTGCTAAGCAATCGAAACGTTCTGTGATTATTAATGTTTTTATAAACAGCCCAAGGCTAAATAAAAAAGAGAAAGTGTCGATTAGGTGGAACCTTTTTTCATTTATTGATTGAAGTATACATTCAACACAAATATTAGTAATTTTCAATGATTTTTTTTAATGTTGCTCTCTCCCATCCCTCACAGTATTTTTCTCCAGATAGTAAGACATATGTGTAGCAAGTTTGGTCGAAATTGCAGGTTTGCCTATAGACGCCTGTCATTTTTAATCATTTAGCTCCGCTGATATCTTTACGTAAAGATGTTACTCCTTAACTCTGTGAAACCCGCTAAGCACAGAATGTATTGCGGGCTAGGACAATCCTTCACCAGCAATTTTATTGGGGTTGTCACTTAGTGATTTAATCTTTGGATTACTCAAAGTTGACTGAAATTGCAGACCTATCAGTGCCTGATACACCGGCGGGAAATTCCAGAGAGCATTCCGGTCCATTGTAATGGAAGGACAGACTGGACAAAGCTGTTTCAATGAACTGTTTTTAATATATACGTATTACTAAATGCATAACTAAAATTATTTAGACATATTTTCTAACCCCTTGTGGAAGGATGTATTCACTTGTGCATGCTCCTGTCGTGGTTAATAGTGCGATGAGTTGAGTGTATATAACACCACCACCACCACCACCACCACTCATATTCACCATCCAGAGACATGAGTAGAGCCCTGCATGGATGTGGATATCTGCGGACATTCGCAAAGTTAGTGTCTTGGCGGATGAAAACTGTATAGCTGTGCAGTTAATTTCTAAATAATGAAGTTTACTGATTTTCACTCAGATATGCTCTTATTTTTTGCTTGTGGTTAGGCGACCCTTGACAATGCTATGGGAGAATGGCGATATATAAAGAGCCTTGACACCATAAAGCAGTAAATCTGACCTAAGCCTAACAGGCTCCTGCTCGCAGTTAATGGAAAGAAGGAACAAAGGTCAATGCGTCGGTAGTTGTCGCAAGAGAAAATCCCTAGTAAGCCTGTGACTGTACCAGGTCTATTATGTTAACAGACTGATCTGTTTCAAAACCTTGGGTGTAATGTGCTGTAGTTAAATATTTACAATATCCGCAGATAGCCATTCCCGGATGCTGATAACCACTCGCGGATGCGGACGAAGGAAGTGCGGATGAGGATAATATTTTGTATATCCTTGCAGGGCTCTAGACACGAGACTTGACTTTCATATTCACATTGGTTTTTGAGGGGAAGGCAATAAGACTGATCACCAATAATAAAACCCTTTTAATTATCCCCAGTCTGAAACAATTTTTGCCATAGTGTGCAAATACAGCTCACGATGACTTTTTTTTATATGAACAGTACAGAACTGCTCTAATTAAGTAATTTTCATAATTTATTATAGGTACTGCAACGGTTCAAATCTCGTTACAAGATGATATCTGTATTATTATTATTATTATTATTATTATTCAATCCAATTCTGCAAGGATTATCGCTTGATTGATTGTTTTTAATTTACTATGTATATTGAAACTGGAATGCCCTGTGAGCATTCGCGTTCATATATTTCTTGAGGAGAACGCGCTAACACCCGACTGTATGGATTCAAAATGAGCGCCGAGCACGCAGGCATCATGGGCGACAGCATGCACGCGAGCGCTGCTACGGAGTGCCGGCCAAGGCCAAGTGACGTCACACCAAAAGTTCTATTCGATTCGATGACATTTCATCACGAATGGAGGGGCAGATCATGATTTGAAGAAAGTCACCTTGTAGACCTGGACAATAAATGCTACTGCTCAAAATTTCATTAAAATCGGTGGAAGGATGGCCGAGATATGAATTTTTAAAGGTCATATTTCCAGTCTGGCCATCCAACCTTGAGCAATATAAGGGGGTCGCCAGCCTCGAGGAGGAGTGTGCGAGTGAGTACTTCGTCGTGAACCAACCGTCTCGTTGTTTGGACCAGCTGATGTGATACAGTTCGATACTCTGTCCGGCTAAGAACCGGTGGTTAAAAGTACGTGATACGAGTGCTGAAAGCCTTCTCAGTGGACTAACTTCACGTGTAAGCGGAAAGCTTAGTCACTTATAATATCAGTCTGTTGAGCCGAGTAACATTATTTCGTTTTGTGAATTTTTGTATTGAAGAGACTGTACAGTAATCACTAGACATTTTGAAACTGTGCTTAAAGGACTTAGGGCATACAGACTGTGCTTTAGTTGTTTCCTTCCAAGAGAGTGTGTTAGGTTATTTCGTGAAATTGTACCCTAGTGAAAGTAGAATTCTTTTTATGGACAGTGCCAACCTTTCTTTTAAAGACTGTGTCGATTCACTCCGTGAGAAAAACAGTGTCAACATTTCTTGTCGTAAGACTGTGCCAACCTTCATGTTCAAAAGACTGTTAATTCACTTCGCAGAACCGTGCTAACATTTTCTTTCATAAAACTGTGCCGATATTTCCTTTCAAAGGCTGTGCTGATTCGCTTTGTGAAATACAGTACCTTTATTTCTTTTCAAGGGACTATGAAAGACTGTGTCTACATTTACTGCCGAGAAGTTGTATTAAGTTATGTGTAATACCGTGCCTCAAGAGAAAATTTATATGAGAAACTACGTGATGTTTTGTTAAGACTGTGTCGTAATAGAACTTGGTTCTTTTTCACGAGACCGTGTCATAAACTGTTTCTTTTCTGTCTTTGCAGAAACTTTAATTTATTTCTACCTGTGTGTGTGCTAGAACATTGCATGAGCATCTCCGTACTCATTACAAACAGTATAAAGACTGTGTCCGTAGAACTTAAGTTATTTTCTTTTCACACTGTGATTAAGTGAAGTGGTAAACAGTTGTATCTCGGAAAGTTCCAGATTATTTTCATTGCCTTTCACTTCGAATTCGACAGCGACTATTGCACGAACAATAATAATTATTTTCACAGAACTGTGATTTGAATTCATCTCTCTTTCCAAAAGTAATGTGCGTCCAACACCATTCACAGTGGAACTTGTTCGGCTAGTAAACAGTCTCTCGCCACAATTTGCAGTGCAGTGCGGTAGAGAAGTGTCGTATCAGATTCTATTGACATTTTGTGCGAAAGTTCTACATTTCTCTACTCCCTTCATGGGACTTAGTGGAATACAAAGCTAAACAACTATTCCACGATGCACTATCATCACACGATCGCCCAGGTTCGAGTCTCCTTCAACATCTGACAACCACCGTGGGATGACGCCTACTCCACATCTTTGAGGACATTCAAACCATTAGTCTGTAAAAGGTGATATCATTTCTATGCATTTTTTTTTTAATAAACTGCAAGTTCCACTTTAAATATGAACTCATTTCACTACCCTTCTCTCGTACTCTCTAAAGCATGAACCATACACGCCTTGGCATTAATCCATGCTCTCCACAAAGCTGAAGTATGGGCGTTCCTCTTTCAATATATGTGTGTGTGTGTGAATATTAGTATTTAACCATGTAAAGTAAGACTTGCTACATAATATCATATATGGATATGCTTTGTAATAAGTTTTAACATTGCAAAGCACATGTTGCAATACTGCTAGCGTAACTGCCGAGTCATCGCTCTGTCATCGTGTGCATTTGGCAATGAACTCATTTTTTTGGAGAAACCTAGGGTGCCCCAGGCAATTTCACCATTGTATGTAACATTTGGAGCCAGGTGGGAGTATATCATTGTTATTTTTGGAGATTGCATAGGTGTGTCAACTAAAGGCTATATAAGCTGGACCAGTGTCTTAAAGCATCAGTCAAAGGGATGGAGAGGCCTCAGTCGGTCAGTTAGTTGGAGTCATTGGGAGAGTGAAGCCACAGTTGGTCGGCCAGTCATATGGACGGAGAGACTTGCCATGAAGTCGTATGGATGGAGAGACTTGCCATGAAGTGTTGTACTGAGATGATAGTCAGCCATCTGGATGGAGAAGCAGCAGTAACATGGATACTTAGTAGTCAGTGAAACAAAAAGGATACATCACCAAATTAGGCTTGATACACCTACAGCTAAACACCAACTCAAAGGAATATGTCGTAATTACACTCAAAGTGTTGAAGGTACAGTCAAGTGAACCAGTGAGGGATAAATTTCTTGTATAATTTTTTAAATGTCCGGTCAAGAGGAATTCATTTTAATGCCTAGTTCCTTTCAGTTCTAATGTCATACTTTCATATTCTCATCTGTTTTATCGCAGCCTGTCTTACTATTTTTATCGAAATAATTTCAAGAATATATTTTGTTCTCTCAAATTAATTTATTGTTTTATTTCAATGGTAGAATTGGATAACCTCAAATTTAATGGGGAAACAAAACGACAATCTCCTTTTCCCAGAACCATTATGGTATGTTGTCAGGAGTAAGCTTATTACCCCACACCCTAGAGATATTCAAGAATCTCATTCTCTTATTGCTGCATCGAGTTGTAGCTGGCGCCCATCAAATAACGTATGTGTAAGTAATCAGGTAAGAACTAAGTGAGAGTACAAGGTCCGACGATTATGTATTTTATTTAATGAATATTAATTTTCATATTTTTAATTTATTTCAGATTTATATGTTTTTATAAATAAGTGAGTCAGGAACATCTCAGTACAAACAATCCTTTGGATTTCCACAAGGTGGACAATGTTTGTAACAGGGAAAAGATCAGCAGGAAGCCAGAATGTGAAATGGGAAGATGTATAAAGAAACAAACTCTACTCTGACAGAAAGAAATAGGGAGCACTTCTACACCACATCCAGAAAACTGGAGCTGGAAAATGATGACAGCGTCTATTATGAATGTGTAATCTATGTGAAACACTCGATTAACCACAAGTCACGACTGACTGCTCACTTATATAGACTACAGCGAGGAGACTTCATACCTGTTGGTGCATGTGTGTGCACCCTTTACACACATGACCAGCAGTGGACCAGCAGGTGGCCTTTAAGTACTGGCAAGCTCTTTGGCCTATAAGAATGCTACATTTTTCTCTAATAATTTAAAAATATACAGCAATAAATGTTTATGCTTTTAAGGACACTCTGCAAATCTACAGACCAAGAGCTTTCGTCAAAATGCTTTACAATGTTGATCGGTTCAACTGTTCTCTCAAACATGCGTTAAAAATTAATCGATCACTACTGATCTGCACTTAGGGCAGTCGCCCAGGTGGCAGATTCCCTATCTGTTTTTTTCCTAGAGTTTTCTTATATGATTTTAAAAAAATTGGAAATTTATTGAACACCTCCCTTGGTAAGTTATTCCAATCCCTAACTTCCCTTCTTATAAATGAATATTTACCCCAATCTGTCCTCTTGAATTTCAACTTTATCTTCACATTGTGATTTTTCCTACTCTTAAGGACACCACTCAAACTTACTCGTCTACTAATGTTGTTCCACACCATTTCTCTACCAACAGCTCGGAACAAGCCTTATCTCAGATTCCACTTCCTTACTCATATCATATATCTATATATATATATAAAATAACTTGTCCTGACTGACTGACTGACTGACTGATTCATCATCGCCGAGCCAAAACTACTGGATATAAAGAAATGAAATTTTGGGGATATATTCATATTAAGATGTAGGTGCTCGCTAAGAGGATTTTTGGATATTCCGTCGCTAAGGGGGTGAAAAGGGGGGTAAAATTTTACAATGAGTGTATCTATATCTCAAAACTTTAAAAGTTTACAGATGTGAAAATTGGTATTTAGAATCTCCTTTAAAATTAAAGAAACACGTATTTTTTTTTGTTTTCGTAAAGTCCCAATAGGAGGGGTGAAAAGGAGTGAAAAATGGGTTGAATCCCTTTAAAGAGATTACTTATATCTCAGAAAGTGAAGATATTACAGACCTGAAAATTGGTGTTTTGGATCTCCTTTAAAAATAACAAACACGTATTTTTTGTTTTTGGAAAATTCAATTAATGGGAGGGGGGGGGGGTGAAAAGGGGAAGTTTTTAAAATGAGTGTATCTATATCTCAAAACTTTAAAAGTTTATAGATGTGAAAATTGGTATTTAGAATCTCCTTTAAAAATAAACAATCACGTATTTTTTGTTTTCGGAAAATTCCAATAGGAAGGGTAGAAAAGGGTGAAAAAGAGGTCGAATGCCTTTAATGACGCTACTTGTATTTCAGAACCTGATTATATTATAGACCTGAAAATTGGTATTTGGGATCTATTTTCAAAATAAAGAAACAGGTATGTTTTCATTTTTGGAAAATCCAAATAATTGGGGGTTGAAAAAGGGGGGTGAATTTTTAAAATGAGTGTCTACATCTTAAAACTTTAAAAGTTTACAGATGTAAAAATTGGTGTTTAGAATCTTCTTTAAAAATAAAGGATCACGTATTTTTTTTTGTTTTTCTGTAAATCCCAATGGGAGGGGTGTAAAAGGGTGAATAATGGGTTGAATACTTTTAATGAGGATACATATATCTCAGATACTGAAGATATTACAGAACTGAAAATTTGTGTATGGAATCTCCCTTAAAAATAAAGAAACATGTATTTTTTGCTTTTGGAAAATCCAATTAATGGCGGTTGAACAGAAGTGACAAATTGGGGTGAATTTTTTGAAAGACTATATCTACAGAATATCTGAGAAATATAAAATGTTAGTCATAAAAAAGTGGGTATATGGAATCTCCTATAAATGTAAAGAAACATAGGTGATTTGTTTTTGGAAACTCCACTTAAGGGGACCTAAAAAGGGTGAAATTTTAAAATCAGAATTTCTACAGTATATCTCAAAAAACTTTACATGTTACAGAAGTGAAAAATGATATTTTTATCTCTATTAAAAATAAAGAAACCTGTATTTTTAGTTTTCGGAAATACCAATTGGGTGGGGCTGGGGGGGGGGGTAAAACCGACTGAAAATGGTGTTGAATTCTTACAGACGTGAAATCTGATATTTGGAATCTGCTTTAAAAGTAAAGAAACGAAAATCCAATGAAGGGGGGGGGGGGGGGGGAGAATGAAAGAATTGAAAATTTAATTGACTTAATTGTATGAGAGTAGGTACATCTAATAAAAACTAAAGTTGTTGCAGACGTGAAAATTGGTTTTTTGATCTCCTTTAAAAAAGGAAAAACGTGTTTTGGGGGTGGGAAACCATCTCTGGGGGCTGGAGTGAAAAGGAGTTGAATTCCTTTCATGAGGACACATAAATCAAAAACTGAAGAAGTTAGAGTCGTGATAATTGCTATATAGAGGATCCTTTACTATTAAAGAAACAAGTGTTTTTTGCTGGAAAATTCACTTTGGGGGGGGGGGGGGGAGTGTGAAAGGAAGTGAAAAAATGAATTATTTTCATGGGGATATTTATTATTCAAAACTGAAGGTAATAGACGTGAACATTGGTGTTTGGAATCTCCTTTAAACATAAAGATACACTCCTTTTTTGGGGGGGGGGGGGGTAAAACTTAACGGCGGTGGGGTGTAAAAGGAGGCGAGACCAATTGATTTTACTGTTCATAATGTACTTATAAGGAGCCTCCATTGCTAAGGCGGCAGCGTGCCGGCCTCTCACAGCTGGGTTCCGTTGTTCAAACCCCGGTCACTCCATGTGACATTCGTGCTGGACAAAACGGAGGCAGGACAGGTTTTTCTCCGGATGCTCCTGTTTTCCCTGTCATTCATTCCAGCAACAGTGTCCAATATTTCATTTCAATTGTCATTCATCGATCATTGCCCCAGAGGAGCTTCGGCAGCCGGCACAATTCCTATTGTCGCTGTCATTCCATTCCTGACCCTATCGAATGACTGGAAACAGGCTGTCGATTTTCGATGTACTTATTCTGATCATAAACCGATCATTTTTAATCTTTCCTGGGTTCGTTTTCAACAGCCATCTTTTCCTTCGGAGAACGTTCTTAGATTACAGTAGATTCTCCTGGCATAAAAATAAAAATTTAAACACATTTGAAATAAACGATAGGAATGAGATTGACCGTCAAATTGTTCACCTCTATAATAAGGTCAATAATATACGGAGGTATGTCATTCGTATCGCCAGAAATCCCGCACACTTGCCTACGCGCGACAATGGTGCTGGTCACATTGTCAACAATGACAATGGCAGCAGAAGTAATTTACCGCCAAGTAGCGGTCTTGCATCTTGCTGTGCGGTCCAGAACATCTAATAATAATAATAATAATAATAATAATAATAATAATGTTCTGGACCGTCGTCAAATGTGCGGTCCGCGCTGGAAAAGGGTCCTGGACGGGTAATGACTAAGAATGCAGTCCGGCCGCAGGTTTAGTACCGCCAAGGCACCCAAGACGACACCACGCCGGATCTCCTGAAGGATTTGATCCATATTAAAAATGCTTATAGGAAAAGATGGCAAAGATTTAGGGACCCAACTGACCGGGTGGAATACCTAGACCTAGCTCGGGAAATACGAAATCGATTGCTGGAAAGAAAGATTGAAAAATGGGAGGAAACTTGCCGTAATCTATTAGAAAACGAGTCAGATCGCGAATTTTGACGGATTCTCGCAGTAAACGAGTCAGATCGCCAATTTCGGCGGATTATATATGTAAAACAATAAGCATTCAATTATATATTTCAGTATAATACCGTAGCGAAGCACGGGTATCTTGCTAGTCTATATATATGAAAGAACTTGTCCTGACTGACTGAGTGACTGACTGACTGACTGACTCATCATCGCCGAGCCAAAACTACTGGACATAAAGAAATGAAATTTTGGGAATACATTCATATTAAGATGTAGATGCTCGCTAAGAGAGGATTTTTTGATATTCCGTCGCTAAGGGGGTGAAATTTGAAAATGAGTGTGTCTATATCTCAAAACTGTAAATGTTTACAGATGTAAAAATTGGTATTTAGAATCTTCTTTAAAAATAAGGAAACACATTTTTGTTTTCAGAAAATCCCAATAGGAGGGGTGAAAAAGGGTGAAAAAGTGTGAAAAAGGGGTTGAATGCCTTTAATCAGGATACCGGTACTTATATCTCAGAAACTGAAGATATTACAGACCTGAAAATTGGTATTTGGGATCTCCCTTAAAAATAAAGGAACACTTATTGTTTTGTTTTTGGAAAATATAATTAATGGGGGTTAAACAGAGTGACAAATTGGGCCGAATTTTTAGGAAGACTATATCTACAGTATCTCAAAAACGTAAAATGTTACAGACGAAAAATTTTGTATTTGGAATCTCCTGTAAAAGTAAAGAAACATAGGTGATTTGTTACTGGAAACTCCACTTAAGGGGAACTAAAAAGGGGGTGAAATTTGAAAATGAGCATTTCTACAGTTTATCTCAACAAGTTAACATGTTACCGAAATGAAAAATAGTATTTTTTATCTCTATTGAAAATAAAGAAACATGTATGTTTTGTTTTCTGAAAAACCACTTGGGTGGAGGGGTAAAAGTGATTGAAAATGGGGTTGGATTCTTTTAATTAGTATACCGATATCTCAAAAGCTGAAGATGTTACAAGACGTGAAATTTGGTCTTTGGAATTTCCTTTAAAAATAAAGGAATACGTATGTTTTGTTTTCAGAAATCCACCTAAAGGGAGAAGGGAAATTGAAAAATTAGTTTAATTATTTGTATGAGGATACTATTATCTCAAAAACTAAAGAATTTGCAGACGTGAAAATTGGTATTTGGAATCTACTTTAAAATTAAACGAACACGTATTCTCGGAAAATCCAATGAAGGGGGCGGGGGAGGTGAAAAATGGAAAAATTAATTGAATTAATTGTATGAGGATACTTGCATCTAATAAAAACTGAAGTTGTTACAGACGTAAAAATTGATATTTGGATCTCCTTTAAAAACAACGAAAAAAGCGTTTTGGGGGGAAATCATTTAGGGGGACGGAGGTGAAAAGGAGTTGAATTCCTTTTGTGTGGAACAATATTTCAAAAACTGAAGATGTTAGAGTCTAGATAATTGGTATTTAGTACATCCTTTACTGTTAAAGAGACAAGTATTTTTAACAGGAATATCACTTAGGGGGGCGGGGGGGGGGGGAGTGTGAAAGGAAGTAAAAAAAAAGTGAATTCTTTTTCTGGAGACACTTATATCTCAAAACTGAAGGTCACAGGCGTGAATATTGGTATTTTGAATCTCCTTTAAAAATAAAGAAACACGCCTTCTTTTTTTGTCTCTTTAATAGTAAAGGATCTACTAAATACCAATTATCACGACTCTAACATCTTCAGTTCTTGAGATATGTGTCCACACAAAAGGAATTCAACTTAACGGCAGTGGGGTGAAAAAGGAGTCGAGACCAATTGATTTTACTGTTCACAATATACTTATTCTGATCATAAACTAATCAGTTTTAATCTTTCCTGGGTTCATTTTCAAGAACCATCTTTTCCTTTGGAGTACAAAGTTAGATTACAGTAGATTCTCCTGGCATATAAATAAAAATGTAAACACATTTGAAATAAACGATATGAATGATACTGACCGTACAATTGTTCACCTCAATAATAAGGTCAATAATTCACGGAAGTATATCATTCGTGTCGCCAGAAATCTCGTGCACTTGCCTACGCGCGACGATGGTGCTGGTCACATTGTCAGCAATGACAATGGCAGAGGATGTAATTTACCGCCAAGTAGCGGTCTCGCATCTTGCTGAGGGTTCCAGACCATCAATAATAATAATAACTCTTCCTTTTTAGTGTTGTCTAGCACTGTGTTTTATCCGTCCATTATGTGTGTGAACAAACCAACCCTTTCTTCTGAACAGTGTTCCTGCCCAGAACGAATTCTAGCTTGGCGCATTTTAGGTTGTACAATCTGACAATAATAATAATAATAATAATAATAACAATAATAATAATAATAATAACAATAATATAATATTATATAACAATAATATATTATTATTATTATTATTATCATTATTATTATTATTATTATTATTATTACCAATGAAATAATAACAATAAGTACAGTGCAGGGTGTGATATATGTGCCATCACACGTTACGTATTCTTGGCTGCTCCTGCTATATGGAAAGTGTTGACTGAAGCCTATGCTTCGATGGTGTGTGGTGTGGGTCTTTGATGTGTTACAGGAAAATTATAAATGTCTGATTGTAATTATGACAAAGTGGCTGACTCCAGACACCCTGGCAAACTCAAGCCTGGTTGACTGGACTTAAATATAATGAAAGCACGTTTGGTACAACGATTTACTTCAATATGGATTGTACAAAGTCGATGATGGTTCCTTTTTAGTGTTGTTAGCACTGTGTTTTATCCGTCCATTAGGTGTGTGAACAAACCAACCCTTTCTTCTGAACAGTGTTCCTGCCCAGAATGGATTCTAGCTTGGCGCATTTTAGGTTGTACAATCAGACAAGTACGGAGAAAGCCTGCCTGATTTGGGTTTAAATTTCCTGATGGATTTCACGTGATGCTGTGTAGACCACATCCTTAATTGTCTTCCAGAAGTGAAAGTCTAGGAGAGTTTGATTGGGTGACCTAGCTGGCCACGCAGTGTCCACACCTCTATGCTGCCTATTGTTTTATTAGCCAAGAGATCTTTCTTTACTTGGCACGTAGTTAAAGTGCAATGGCAGGGTACACCATCATGTTGCATCCACTTCAATACTGTCAAGCAGAACGGGTAGATCAATCTGAAGGAAGTCCTTATATTTCCCCATTCAGCCTGCCTTCAAAAAAAGTGGGGACGACAACATTCTTTCCAATAACACCACGCCAGCAATTCATAGCCTATTAGTGTTGATTGGTTGACTGTCTCTCATGCAGCCAGTGGGGGTTGGAGACCCAGTACTGACAGTACTTAAGATTAGACACTCCTGGGCAGTAAAACAGACTCGTCCATAAATGAATCTTGTGTTCTTTGTTTTTTGTTTGTTCGGTTTTTTAAGCTGATTGGCTGGTTCAATCTCCATTTGCTAAAGACTAGTCGATTAGCCTGGTCCCCTTCTGAAAGCTCCTTGTCCACGTGCCTGTGGTACAGTCACACTTTCGGATTACTTGACGTATGACATGTTTATGTCTATACTGACCACCTGAGTACTGCTGTGTGGGTCTGTTCCCACCATTTTCAGTACAATGGCCCTATTTGGATTTTGGAAAGGCCTATTTCACTGGTGTTTCATTGTATGAAAATCGCCAGTCCTTCAAGCCTGTTTTTCTACAGCCCAATATGTGTTTGCACAAAGATTCTCATTCTGGGTACCTTTCAGTGTACAATCAAGCTGCCTCCCTTCCAGCCCATTGCATATGGCTAGAACATATCATTATCATCTGCAGTTTCCAGCTGTTGGCCAGGTCTACTTGGCTAGGACATATAAAAACTACAAAATCTTGACAGAAAGATCCATGAAAATAACAGCAATTAAACAGTCCACTATGGTGTAACTAGCTACCATATGAAACACTGATAACTCTCCCATAATTAGAAGCATGTCTTGCTTCCAACTGTATACAGTACATTTTGTAGCCTGAATCATGGTACAAGAGAGAAGACCGTACATGGTACTGTGTTTATGAAGAGCGAGGCTTGTTCCAAACTGTCGATGTTCTCTAGCATCCATCCTACTACTAATGTCATACTCACCAGACTTCCACGGTCTCACTGCAGCAATACTAACCATTCCTCCTGTTGTAGCGTCACATTCCTTGAACAGAATATCACACTACACTAATTTGTGGCTGCTCCATCGATTAGGCACATAAAATTACACAACATTTTGTTTGCAGTGAGAAAGAAAACTAAATTTTCTGTTGATGCTGGATGTCGCATAATGTACCAGATGAGCAGTCTTTGTCTGGACCAACTATTTACCCATTACAGAAACAAAATTGGAAACATTTTTCAAAACTGCAGAGGAACGGTGCCTAACAACTTAGGTGAATCACTCTATAGTAATGTTACATGTTCTCAGACCATCATGACACTTAAATCACAATATTCCAACCACAAGAGAAAATTGAAGCATTGATACAAAGTGTTCATGCATCATGCAGCTATGCTTTGTTACTGCCTAGATTTCAGTAAAGCAGTCCTTTCCCCATGATGTTGCAGAAAGCACTATGGAGCAAGATAATGATCACTGAAAAGATTTTCAGTATGTTCAATCATACAGATGCAGAAAACATTATAGAAAGGAAAAGTCTCTATCCCAGCTTGACAATGTTTCAACAAGTTATATTGCTATGATGATTTGCAGTAGTCACAGGCTACTCCTGTATGTACATTACAAACACCTACCATTAATTGACCTTGTTCGTCTATGTTGACACTTGTTGAAGTTGGCTGCTAATGACAATGAAGCCATTTCTGCGACGCTGTCATGAACTTGGAGGTTTAGAGACCGAGGCCGCTGTAGAGGAAGCCAGAACACTGGTTCCAAGCCACTCAGTGCAGTAACAAGAGTTCCTGAGGCCTGAGACGAAGTGCCAGTCTCTCCCAGTATCCGATGTTGGTTAAATCTACCTCTGAGCAATGCATACTGCTCATCGCTGGGTGTAACTAAATCACTGCTGCTTGGTGTTGACACTGAAGTGGCAGATGTTAGAGGTGTGTCCGGTGCATCATTAGCAGGGGTGTGTACGTCGGGTATCATAAGATTCTGAAAATAAAAATTCAAGATATAAGATTTGTCAAATCCACATATTCAAGCTACTCTTTAGATCTTAATATTTCTGAAACCTGAAGTACCTGAATCTCAATACATCCTGGTGCCATATTAACAGAGGACAAAGGGAGTTTAAAGAAAAAATCCCTTAATATTTAATGCTATTTCTGTTAGTTACAACAGTTATGAATAAACACATGATAGATGGATAGGAGATTCAACAGGAGGAAATGGATCTACTATGAAGATTCATGTGGTGGTTTCTGAATGATGAAACCTCCCAATGTCTCATTCAATGAAAGAGAAAAATGCACGTATAGTGCATCATTTCCTACATTAATTATGCTCATTTTGATGCAGACTTTTACATCCTGGCGAGTTTAATCAGTCAACTTGGAACATTACAAATGCATGTAAGTGGGGTTACTTTGCTTTTGTTCGCAGCATTTGAAATGCAAAATCATTGGAAAATAATAATTTAGTACTAAATATTAAGTGTAATTTTTATTTGCACACAAACCTGGAAAGTATACGGAACTAAATTTAAATAAACACAACTGAAACTGGTTTATAAATAATTAGTTTTAACTACAAATACTACTACAGCACACAAGTAATACTACAACCAGTTATTTGTTGAAAATAAGTCCTCAAATATGAAATAGATTTCTACATTGTTTGGGATATATCCCAATGACGTCATCCTCACAAAGTGCTATGGTGCCTTCATCAGTTTCATCCTATCGGACCAACAGCATTGCAAACTATTGTCCTACCCTGTAGTTACCATTGCAATAAATTGCATTGGAGACTGGGCATGGTAATCCTACCCCATTTCTCCAAACAGGCTTTCCAAAAGACTAGAAAGAGTGTGCATGGATGGCAAAGTTTCAGATAATACAACTTACAAGCTTTTCAGTCTGTCAAACACAAATATTAACACTTGAATAATAATAATAATAATAATAATAATAATAATAATAATAATAATAATAATAATAATAATAATAATAATAATAATAATAATAATTAATTTGTACACATATTTTATAATGTTATATAGACTGTCAACAAACTGAAAAGCTTATGAGTTATATTAGCTGGAGTCTTCACTGGAAAATAATGGCTTCATTCTTAACACTATAAGAAAAGTTTCAGATGTCTCTTCAAGAGTCTGAATGCACAAAAGTCTATAAAACTGACATAAGGCCTTGCCATCAGTATGTACTATTGTGTGCACCAGTACACTGTATTATTGAAACCATTGTCCTGACACAGTTTCAGTATTTGGTCAAACTAGAAATGTACATGGAAAAGAGTCGCAACATAACTTTACCAATAACAGTCAATTTTTTGTCCCATTTTAGAGCTACATGCATGATAACTCTGGCACCAGCTAGAAGAGGCAAAAGACTTATAACAGCTTCACCATCACTCCAGCTCATAGATGGCAGTGGCATTCCAAAGTCGTTCAGATATGTGTCAAACTCTTAAGATTCAGGCCAAAGTGATCGCTTGCAGGTAATAAAAGTTAACAAGAAAAGGAATATGTTCAGTTCAATCACAATTTCAAAAATCATATGTATAAAGAAGAATTGCAGGAAAGTCTGTTGAACATACCAGAGTGTTTTGACTTCTTACACTACCTATGGGTCTTCTTAAATTTATGCAGTAGTTTGAGTCTTCAAAGCTCAAAGTCATAAAAACTTTGTAGAATTGGTAAGAAAATTAGTGAAAGCTGTAATTGAGTTTTTTCAAAATATAGTTTTTCAATAGCAACAGTCAATAATTAATATCTTATTAAGAATTGCACCCAGAAGCATTTTTTTTTTTTTTTTTCATATTTCAGGATCTTTTGCCAATTTTAGAACAACAAAAAGCTCAAAAATGAACTCGGTCTTTAGGTCCCCTTCTGCACAATGGGTCACGTATAAATCATTATGTTTCTTCTTGCATTAATTTCTGCATGCAAGAGACCAGAGGCCTCACACAAATAGAGGCTCAGTTTTATGCGCCCTTCAATATGATGAAGAAGGTGGAGAAGAGGAGGGAAGAAGGCTAGAAGAAGGTAGAAAATGTAATAGAAACAAACTGGGAAGGGTTACCACGAGATAAAGGTCATAGATAGCAAAAGTAAAAGATGAACTTTAAAACTGAACACCACCCAATATAAGGTTGAAGAGAAAACAGATGCAGTTGACCACAAATTTAACATTATTTGCCAGGACCTCAGAGAGAAGTTGCCCAGCTATGCAATAAAGTACGAGATGGGATCTATGCGGAGGGACCATCGTGTGCAGCACCGAGTTACATGAAGGTTACGCCACCAACGTTCGATGGAAAAGTGCCGTGCAGTATGTACCTGCTGCAATTTGAGGCGGTGTATTCTTCTAACTGTTGGAGTGAAGGAGACTAAGCTACAGGCCTCGTTGTGGCTCAGAGTGGACGCCCTCACAATGCTGATAGGTGTTCCCAGAAGGTGCTCCGAGCAAATACACCATGCTACTAGCCCACATGGACGCACGTTACAGAGAACACCACCTCTAACAGGCCTACCAGATGCAGTTTTGAACAAGAACTCATACGAGTACGGAGACACTCCGAGAGTTTGAGACAGATGTTGCCCATCTCATCCACCTGGCATACCCATCAGTGGTGGAAGTATTCATTGAACAACTGGGTAGGTAAATCTTCATAGATGGATTACATGGTAGAGATACTCAACAGACCCTTTGCCTCGCCCGCCGTAAGACCCTACTAGATACACTCTGCCAAGCGTTGGATTTCGAGGCCGCAGAGCGAGCATCAAGACAACAAACTAGGGTGAGTCGCCTGGAAGTGGATGAAACTTCATGGCCACAGGACAGTCAGTCTCTGACTTTCTCCCTTGAAGCTATAGGTAGGTTCTAAGGAGCAAAGCAGAAACCAGCAAACTATGAAACGGAACAATACTGGAGCCAGCAGATCCCTCAGAGACCTGCCACCTGCTAGAATTGTGATAAGAAGGGCCACATACACCAGAATTGAGAAGACAGTCTAAGACAGAAGCCTCCATCCAATGTCACGACAGCCATGAAACACACCGGTCAAAGAAACAACTATCAGCCAACCTTAGGGTCAAAAGTTGGCTCAGGATAGTAAGTTGTCAAGGTCAAGAAGCCCAAGCAACAAGATAGCAATCAGATGATAGGAGCCTGATGGTAGACAGTCATCAACAGGATAGCACTGAGCATGCTTATTGACACTACAACAAGCATCGTCAAGTCAACTGTTACACAGTGGTGGAGAATTTTGCCCCTGCAAGTGAACCTCAGCCTGGCTACTAACACAGGAGAGACTATGCTTGTCCATGGCGAGACAGTGATGGAATTCTCCATAAGGTAGAGGACAGTGAAGATCAGGTTCTTGTGGCAGGCATCACAGACGAGATAATTAATCATCGGACTAGACTTTTTGAATGATCATAAAATCATCCTGGACACGAAATCCAACATGCTACTGTAGGACAATGAATGAATTGCCATGCAATCGGAGTGGGGAGGCACTGCTTTACACCAGGTTAAGCTGCGAGAGGACCAGAGCATCTCAGCTAGGAGAGATGTAGATGTGGCAGGACACTGATGGAGCTGAATGGTAGTGTGACTACCATTGTGGAGCCTGAATATCAGAACATTCAAACAAAGGGATTACTGATCACCAAAACCTTTATCAACACCTCTCACCAACCTTATATTCGACTTTCCAACTTGAATGATTACTACATCGTCACCCACCAAGGCGCAACACTCAGTTTACAAACCTGTTAAACAGATTGCCCACTGCAAAGCCAACAAGACTGATCAACCACTGAAAGCAGACATAGGAGTGAGAGCAGGGTGGAACATGCCAGAGGCCCTGAGAGAGGTACATGAGGGATCCAATGATGACCTAGAATGTGGGCACAGAGAAAAGCTGGAAAACCTACTGCTGTAGTATCTGGTAGTCTTCTCCATGGACAGCAACGACTTCAGCCGGATGAAACTGTTTACAACATTGGATTTATGTGCCAATCAAGGCTCCGTTCTGACAAGTTTCGCTCACGAAGCAACACGAAATAGAGCAGATGATTGAAGAAATGAAGGAACAAAGCAAGAGAACCTCGAAAACCCCTGGAGCTCCCTGGTAGTACTGGTGAAGAAGAACAGCTCTACTCGGTTCTGTATCAATTAGAGGAAAGTGAATGAAGTTTCAAAGAAAAAACAGCTACCTTCTACTCTAGACTGACAATGCTCTGGGTCAAAGTGGTTGTCTATGCTGGATGTGACAAGTGGCTACTGGCAAGTGTAGATTCATTCTGAAGAGAGAGAGAAGACTTCTTTTTCAGATGGACATGGTCTCAGGCAGTTCAAGGTAATGCCATTCGGGCTGTGTAATGCCCCGGCAACTTTCAAGAGGGTGATGGAGACTGTTGAGAGGACTACACTGGAAGACTTGCCTGATGTATCTGGAAGATGTCATTATTCCGAGAAGCACTTTCAACAAGCACCTGAAAAAATTCAAGTAGATTTTTGGAAAATTGAGAGCAGCCCAGCTAAAGTTGAGCACAAAGAAATGCCAGCTCTTCAGCAAGGAAGTAAAGTATCTCGGCCATACTGTCTCAGAGGAAGGAGTCCGGAACCATCCAGAGAAAACCACGACGAGGGAGAGGCCAGTACCTAAGAACAAGTACCAGCTTCGAAAGTTTCTTGGGCCTCTGTACCTACTACAGTCAATTCATCAGGGAATTCGCCAACATCACCATGCCATTGCATTGCCTTATGGAGAACGACCAACGGTTCATCTGGATGGGAGAATGCCTAAAAGCATGCATGGTGTACAGCACTGGCATTGGTATATACCACAGCAGGAATAAAATTTGTGCTCGACGCAGATGCCAGCAACTTTTGGGATTGGGGGCATCCTGTCTCAGATCGTGGACAGTGAAGAGAGGGTAGTGGCTTACTTCCGTAAGGTCCTCTCTAAATAAGAAAGAAATGACGGTTACCCAGAAAGAGCTGCTGGCCACTGCAAAGACATCAAGCATTTCTGTAAGTATCTGTACGGTGAAGAATGCTTCATCGGGACTGATCACGCATCACTCGGGTGGCTTCCTACATTTCAAGAACCCAGAAGGACTGTTCGCATGATGGCTGGAGAGACTGCAGCAGTACAACTATGTGTTCGAACAACCGAAGAGTCACCTACATTTTAACACCAATGCTCTGTTCTGAAGGCCTCAGCCATAAGACAGGAAGTTCTGCTCCAAGAGTGAAGGCAAACACTAAGTTCCCTGCCAAATGCCCACCATGTAATTCGAGGGAAACTGGAGTTGCAACTCCTGGACTAATGCGCAGAGGGATGGCTAAGACATTTGGACTGCTGGCCATGTGGAAGAATGCCTGTGTTCCAAGGTCTGGATAGATAAAAGTAAGAAACCTCAGCCCTAAAATCAAGTGGTACTGCTCACAGTAGGATTGGCTAGGGACCAGGGATGGGTTGCTGAAGTCTCTCTGGAAGCAGGGGATTGTACCATGAAGTATGGTGGAGGAAGTCCTGAGGTGGTGGAGCTTCGGGAGGGCACCTCGGAATCAAGAAAACTCTGGAGAAAGTTCGAGAGAGGTTCTACCGGGCGGGACGCTTGGCAGACGTGGAAGACTTCTGCACTAAATGCAACAAGTATGCTGCCAGGAAGGAACCAAGCAAGAGACATAAAGGTCGAATGAAAACTTACGAGGGTGCACCACTCGAGAGAATGGCAATTGATAAGGCCGGACCATTCCCTACCAGTGACACAGGGAATTGCTATATATTTGTCGTCACTGTCTACTCCATAAAGTGTCCGGAAGCGTATGTGCTTCTAAGCCAGTAGGCAACTACAGTAGCAGAAACCCTTCTGAACTAGTTCTTCAGATGCATTCTCATCAAGGACAGAACTTGAGTGTCTGCGGTCCTCCAATGCCTGTGCCATTTGGTGGGTATAATATCCGGAAAACCAGGACCACGCCTCTACATCCCCAATCAGACAGAATGGTGGAATGATTCAATAGGACCACCGAGAATCACCTGCAAATAGTAGTAGCAAGCATCAGAGGGATTGGGGATCATCTTCCCCTTTTCCTCTTTGTGTACCGGTCTGCAGTGCACTAGGCCACTGGATGAACATCAGCAAGGATGCTGTTGGTAAGAACTGCTGCTCCTGGTGGATTTAGCATTTGGCTAACTTGAGGACCATCCTGCCCCTACCAACCAGTACTGCCACAATCTAGCAAAGAAACTACAGTATGTACATGTTGCTGCTCAGAAGAGATTGAGAATAACTAGCAACTGAATGAATGAATGTACAATACAACCAAAGAGCGGACGCTACCGGATATCCTGAAAATGACGTAGTATGGCTGTATAACCCCATAAGGAAGAGAGGCTAGTCTTCCAAGGTCCAGCCAGCTTGGGAAGGCACTTGACTTTTAGGAAGAGAATAAATAACATCTACCACATACAACAGAGCCCAAGAAACAAGAATGTCCTTCATCTGGACCTACTGGTGTCTTACTGGGGAACAGTTGAAGAAGGTAACCGATTGTTACAATCAGATCTCAAAGAGGGGAGGGGAGGGAATTTTATGGGCTCAAGCGACCGTCACCACAGTCGCAGCCCCTTTGGTATTTTTTGAAAGGGATGACTAAGCGAGCTCTGGGATTTCCCAGCCAGCCTGAGGACATTCTGCGGCCCTCCTCTACCGTTCCTTTCATCTGGCTTCAATGTGAGCTTACTGGACGGTGCAGCAGGAATGTTCCAGGTCTAGCAGAGTCCTGAATATTCTGGTAACACATCATCGAGGCTGAAGTAGTAGTTTTTTTTTTTTTTTTGCGCTAGGGGCTTTACGTCGCACCGACACTGATAGGTCTTATGGCGACGATGGGATAGGAAAGGCCTAGGAGTTGGAAGGAAGTGGCCGTGGCCTTAATTAAGGTACAGCCCCAGCATTTGCCTGGTGTGAAAATGGAAAACCACGGAAAACCATCTTCAGGGCTGCCGATAGTGGGATTCGAACCTACTATCTCCCGGATGCAAGCTCACAGCCGCGCGCCTCTACGCGCACGGCCAACTCGCCCGGTAGTAGTAGTTTTGTCCAAGTGTAGAGTGAGTAGCTGGACTTGGATGGCTGTAGTAGTGTTGGCTGCCATCAGTGTCCACCGGAGTCTGCGCATCGTTGCGTATGGAACGGAAGACTGTGTGTGTAATTCCATGGACTGAGAACAGTCGTAGAGTCAGCAATTGGAGTCTGTGTGTGAAACCAGAACTGGAGCAGTGTTAACTGCTACTGTTGTGAGGTGTACTGACCTGCTATTGAACACTGTTCAGCTGTTGCTGTTTAGCTGTTCACCGAGTTTGATTCTTTTTTAAGTTGCTTAATGTCACACCAACACAGATAGGAAAGGGCTAGGAGTGCGAAGGAAGCAGCCATGGCCTTAATTAACGTACAGCCCCAGCATTTGCCTGGTGTGAAAATGGGATACCATGCAAAACCATCTTCAGGGCTGCCGACAGTTGGGTTTGAACCCACTATCTCCTGAATACAAGCTCACAGCTGCACACCCCTACCCACACAGCAAACTCGCTCGGTTGTGTGACTGTGTGAATTACTGGATTGCCTATGTAGTTGAAAAAACGAACAGCTATAGTGTGTCATGTTGCCATTAGCCCTGTGTTCAAAAGCAGCTGACAGCATGCAACAGCTGTGTGGGGTGAGTGGACTTTGAGGTGAAGTGAAAGTAAGGCAAGCCTGTCAATGAGGATTACAGTCTCTCAGATAATACCAACAAGCTGGACTCCCTGGTGTGTGAAGTGGACAAATACTTTTAAATAGGCAGCAATTACTGATTGTGGTCATTCATAGTTGAATAGAATTGTGTGAGTGTGTCATCCTGAAATAAATTATTAGAGTAATAAAACAGTATTTAATTCCCAACAATACAGAAGTGGTTCCAATCAACCAAATTCACAATATCATCCATGAAATATACTAGCCTAGAAAACTAGAATCCACATGTGTGCTCTTAGGGACTGAAGAGGCTAACCAAGCAATCAGAACCAGACGAAAGCGAGCACGATCTAAAACTGCAGAGTGATACGTCACACAAATTTATCTCTGCAATATCCCTTTGAAGCAAAGGATCTATTCTGCACATTTAGTCGTGGACATGTTCACCCCATTTCTTAAACTTTTAAGGTCAGAAATTCAGACGTACACGAGAAACTGATATTCAAGTCTATCAAATCGGCTTTGTGACAAGCAGCTTATCCATCAAAAGCAGGCAAAAGAAGGCAAGGCAAAGGCTTCCACATCTATAACCTCAGCACTAATAGGGATAGAATGGTAAACTCTTTGCCCAACAGCCTTCAACCCCAGCAATTAACCTGGAACTCATCTGTGTAGGTTGAGTAAACTCAAAGAGCTATCTGGCATTCTTAAGGTGTTTGTAACACTGTAGAAATTTAACTAGACTGGTCTGTGCACTAAAGAGCATTTACTCTGTAGAGTAGAGACAGATTACGGCCACGGCAGCGCCAAATAAATTGCTTAACTGCCTGTGTATACTAGAGTAGTGACCCTCAGACAGAGCTCTAACTGATGCCAACTGAAATTCAAGGTAGACATGTCAGACCGAAAAAGATGCATCAATGCAGCTATTGTCAAACTCAATTTGTTTAAAAAGAAACTCCTCTTATACATTTTTGTATGTTCAATCAATCACTACAGATCTGCATTTAGGGCAGTTGCCCAGGTGGCAGATTCCCCATCTGATGTTTCCCTAGCCTTTTCTTAAATGATTGCAAAAAACCGGAAATTTATTGAACATTTCCCTTGGTAAGTTATACCAATTCTTAACTTACTTTCCTATAAATGAATATTTGACTCAATTTGTCCTCTTGAATTCCAACTTTATCTTGATATTGTGATCTTTCCTACATTTAAAGACACCACTCAAACTTATTCATTTACTAATGTCATTCCACGCAATCTCTCCAATGACAGCTCCGAACGTACCACTTAGTCGAGCAGCTTGTCTCCTTTCTTTCAAGTCTTCCCAGCCCAAACTTTGTAACATTTTTGTAACACTACTCTTTTGTCGGGAATCACCCAGAACAAACAGAGCTGCTTTTATTTGGATTTTTCCAGTTCTTGAAGCAAGTAATCCTGGTGAGGGTCCATACACTGGAACCATACTCTAGTTGGGGTCTTACCAGAGACTCACATGCCCTCTCCTTTACATCTTTACTACAATCCCTAAATACACTCATAACCATGTGCAGAGATCTGTACACTTTATTTACAATCCCATTTATGTGATTACCAATGAAGATCTTTCCTTATATTAACACCTTACAATGGTCCCCATGAGGAACTTTCACACCATTAAAGCAGTAATTAAAACTGAGAGGACTTCTATTTGTGAAACTCACAACCTGACTTTTAACCCCGTTTATCATCATACCACTGCCTACTGTCAATCTCACACCATTATGAAGGTCATTTTGCAGTTGCTCACAATCTTGTAACTTATTTATTACTCTGTACAGAATAACATCATCCACAAAAAACCTTATCTCTGATTCCACTTTACTCATAATATATATATATAAATATATATAAGAGTTTTGTCTGTACATTGATCAGAATTTGAAAAGAATGGTATTTCTGTATCGGTCATGTCCACAGTAACAAGGAAATGCAATTTTTACTTTTCCGTAATGTCTGTCTGTCTGTCTGTCTGTACACGCATCATTAGAAAACGGCTGAAGAGAATTTAATAAAAATCGATATTCAAAGTCGGAGAATAAGTCGCTACAATCTAGGCCATAAATAATTTTATTCACGCTGATTGAAATGGTAGTTTAGGGGAAGGCCTAAAATTTAATTCTCAAATATTTTTATGATTAGTGGTCCTATCTTAATGAAAATCGGTATACAAAGTCGTGAAGTAAGTCGCTACAATCTAGGCTATAAATAATCGCATTCACGCTGAAAGAAATGGTAGTTTAGGGGAAGGTCTTAATTTAAATTCTCAAATTTTTATGTTATTAATGGTCCTATTTTAATTAAAACTGGTATGCAAATTCAGAAAATAAGTCGCTACAGTCTAGGTCATAAAGAATTTTATTCACGCTGAATGGTAGTTTCGGGGAAGACCTAAACTTCAATTCTCAAATATTTGTGTTATTACTGGCCCTATTGACAACTACTTCATGACTAAAGTTATATAGTATTACATTTCCGATCATTTATGTCTTATACATTTTTACCGTACCGGCTATGATAACACAGATATTCATGAATTTGTTTTTTTGTGGCAAAGTCCATATCAGCGCCAAGTCACGAGAAAATGGGTAAACAGAATTTAATGAAAATCGTTATGTAAAGTCGGGAAAAAGGAACTACATTTCGTAAGATGCCCTAATATCACAGAGTCGAAAGAAAGCTATGTGAAGGCCTACAATACCGAAAGCTCATAACATTGAACAACAATAACATTATATTGACCATTGTTTGTTGTGATGTGCTTTGTGTCTTCTGTTGCCAGACATGTCCGATAGACGGGATTACTGCTGTATACCGAGTATTGTTTTTAATTTGCTTAAGTCGCACCGACACGCACAGGTATTATGGCGATGATGGGATAGGCCTTTCCTATCCCATCGTCGCCATAAGACCTATCCGAGTCGGCGCGACGTAAAGCAAAATAGCAAAAAAAGGGATAGGAAAGGGCTAGGAGTTGAAAGGAAGCGGCCCTGGCCTTAATTACGATGCCCCAGTATTTACCTGGTGTGAAAATGGGAGACCACGGAAAACCATCTTCAGGGCTGTCGGCAGTGGTTTTCGAACCCACAACCTCCCGAATGCAAACTCACAGCTGCACGCCCCTAACCGCACGGCCAACTTGCCCGGTCGTACCGAGTAGGCCTATAACAGCCTGCCTGAATATTAGCGGGAAGTAGCAGAGGAGTTAGATAACTTTCTTCTTTAGCATGCCATTCCTCTGGTTCATAAATTTCCTGATACTACTGGTACGTAACAAACTGGTTCATCATAGCATTCAAACTATTCAATCCCTATCCTGAGGCATTGATTGGGATGAGCAGTGTGCATATTTAACGGAACAATGGCAGAGGAGTGTTCACAGCTGTCTGTGGCCTGGTCATTCCAGCACTGGAACTTTGGACTGTTAGGTCGACACCGTAATACTGTTCGTTCAATGTGAGAAAATGTGCGGTTTTCCATTTGAGCGATTACTTTATATTGCTTTTAATCCCTACATTCCTACTGATGTTTTTGTAGTGGCCTAAGTTAACTGTAGTTAGGAAAACCACAAAGACAGTTTTTCTGAGAATCCCGTAGCGGAGCACGGGTACATCAGCTAGTTAATATATATAAGAAAACACAAAGGTCCATTGAGGAATTCCCCCCTCAATTATTACAGGGTCAGGTAAAGCTTCGCCTACTCTCATTCTGAGTACTGTTTTCTAGAAATATATCCACCCATTCAGTCACTCTTTTGTCTAGTCCAATTGCACTCATTTTTGCCAGTAGTCTCCCATGATCCACCCTGCCTTTAGACATGTTGATGTGCACTGCAACAGTCTCATACCTGTCTGCTAGAGATAGCTCTGGAAAACAATCGTCTGAATATATCGAATTTGAAACCTTTACCAGGTGCATCTGATTTGACACCATTCATTAAAATTGTTTATGATGCTTTTGCATTGAAAACATAATATAATGAAGCCATGACTTTACAAGACTCCACCTCAGTGCTCGTTTTGAGATGATGTCTACTCCATTCCCAGTCTTGTGTAGTTTCATCTTTCTCATTTCCAAATTAATTTAACAATGAAGATTAAGAAATTTTCTAGTAAATTTATCCAGACTAACTTCCAAAGATTCTGCAACAGTCTTAACTGATTTATGTTTTAACTTCTGGTCCCTGTACTCTTAGTAAAGAATTCCATACTTCTGGACGTGACAGTGTTCACTGAAGAGATAAGTCATTTCTTTTCCTCACACATTCCTTTCTTCTTTCAGCCTTATTGTCCTTTCTACCTTTCACCTACATGAACTTTAAATAATCAGATGTATCTCTAGTAATTCTAAAAGTGATCTGAAAGCTTGCCATCTTACATTCTCCCAAAATTATAAAATGAAACAGATTTTGCTCCTGTTTTCCTTTTTTAATATTAAGATGAGCCCTATTACCTATATGTTCATCAATGGTAATAGTAACAATAGTCACAACAATGTCGTCCCTCTGAAAATCATCTTGGTACTGTGCTCTTGGAATGGTTAGATGGCGGTCGAACGAACTTCCAACAACAGTGAGAATGGTCCATTGTAGCAACTGCTGAACCAAGCCTGAGTTTGCAAAGAACTGGCAGTACATTTTAAGTCGGTCAAACTAGCAATCAGAGAGCCAAAGTAAAGAAAGAACTTTCCATAGGACTAGAACTGCTCAGGGTAGATTTTTAAAGTGCAAAAATATAAAACTGTTCCCTTGAAAACAGAAATATAAGATGGGCAATCTTTCACAGGTTGCACACAGAGAATGCTGACTGGACTTTAGATGGGTGTGGGAACATACAAAAATGAGATACAATTGTAAATGATGACCTGATCTGTAAAAGTATCCAAGTACAAGATCCAGGAATAGAATAAATCTTCTACACTGGATGATCTTCCTACAGCAAGTGACTGTCTTCAAAGTTGACAACTGCTAGTTTGCCAAATTTAAGATATATTACCTAAAACACCCAAAAAATAAGAAAATTAATCAAATACAAAAAAATATATTCAGGTTATGTTCAAAGGTCTGAGGAGAGATGCATCAATTTCAAGAAACCCCAGCTGGACCTAAAGCTCACATTACCATATCGGATGTTGAGAGATGTGGTCCTCCAAGGCGGGCATCCAACTGCTGCCACGACTGTTGCAAGCGCTGAGATGGAAGGACAATGTTCTCTGCATCCAATTCGGCCAGGCGACTTTCTAGCATACCAATGCGCTCTAATAGCCACTGCACATGTAGGCAGAAGAGGAAAAGGTGAGGTCACATCTAGCACACTAAATACAGTACTAGCAAATAAGCATTCAGACAAGCAGGAACAGCTTTCAGCGCTAAGACATGCAATAGCCACATTCAAACATTTTTGAACAAACTTTCTTGGAGTTCTCACTGCAATAAAATAATCATTTAAATAACGCACATGTAAAAACTGTACTATGTGAACTTTACAGCAAACCCTCGTTTATGCAACCTGCAGCTTCTACCACAATTATAAGCAAGGAATACTGAGTTTTAAACAGGCAAATTCATACCCTTGGCTCACTCAAGGAATTATATTTTATAATTGCTCTCCATTTCTGTAAACATCTGGAAGGAATATTGTTGGATAATCACAGTATAAGAAACAAAGATTAAATTTGGACTTTTAAATCTCTTTCTCACTTTTAATAATTACTTAGGGTTCAGATTTTTAGTGAAAAAGAAAAATCCTTATTTTTTAAGTGCTAAAAATACATAACAAAAGACCTTAAAAATTGATAACATTCATGCTCTTTTAAAACATCTTCCACTGCTTTAGATTTTACAAGATGATGGGGTGATGGAATTTTGTCCCGCAGGAGCTCCTGAACTTGCAGGAAGCCAATAGCATGAATATGTTGCTTTTAAACACTTAAATGCCACTGGCCTCAACTGGACTGAACACACTATATTGGAAAAAGGAGGACAGTGACTAACCAACTGCAGCACTGAGGTCAACTATGTCATTTGAATTCTGGCTAGCTAACTGCTGAAGATTCACAAAAAAGGACTGTGTTGATGGAGATTGTCCTTGTCCTTTTGCAGTTTCATGTTTGTGCTTTCCTACCCCTGTTGCTAATCCTTCTCATACCAACCTGTCATTGTGTTTGTCCTGTTATATGACCCTTTTCATGTTTCTCTTTCTCTGTATGAATTAAGATATACATAGGGCAGGAGGAAAGTTTTAAAATGTGAGTGAACACTTTAGACTTTTTCAAAATAATTTCCACCACACTCAATACACTTCTCCATACGTCGAAACCAGTCACTGAACCAACTCTGCCACTTTTCTTCACTTACATTTTCACACTCTTGATCCCATGCTGCCAGAACCTCCTTGGTGGATGGAAAACGCCGCCCTTTCAGCTTCATCTTCACTTCTGGGAAGAGTGCGAAGTCACATGGGGCAAGATCAGGACTGTATGGAGGGTGATCAAGCACAGTCAACCCTGATCTGGCAAGAAAATCAATTGTTACATTAGCACGATGTGCTGGAGCATTGTCATGATGCAAGAGCCAAGTGCTGAGCCGTGACCTTCAACGGAGCTGCTTGAGAGCCTGGATGACCTGAGGCAGACAATGTCTCACTGTACCACTTTACAGTAACTGTCCTTCGAGTTCCTAGCACAACCCGAGTCTGCCCCATTTAGTGAAGAATACTGCAATCATCCTTTTCTTCACTGACCTTGACTTTCGCACAGTCACAGGAGTACCCTCATTTTCAAACAGCCACACCTTGTCCTGGGATTTTGTTAGGACATTGTAATAATAAAGCCAAATTTCGTCACCTGTAACGATGCTATTGACGTTACGCGAAGTCCCATTTTCAAACGGTTTTAGCACATTTTGGCACTATTTCACTCGATGTGCCCTTTGTTCCTCTGAAAGTGAATGGGGCACCCAAAGGAAACAAACTTTTCTAACATGGAGATGGTCATGTAGAACTGAATGAGTAGCTGGTGCAGGGATGTGGAGGGTCTCTTCTACCTGCTGATATGTCAACCGCCTCTCTTGCTGTAACATTTCCCTCACAGCTTCAATGTTTTCCTCAGTCACTGATTCAAACGGTCGCCCAGAACGAGGATCATCTTCAACCCCAAAATTTCCCCTGTGAAACTCTTTGTACACATGTAAAATTGTTGTCCAATGTGGACAGTCTTTCCCCAGCACAGGAGTCATTACCTCCAGGCACTGGTCAACAATTAATCCACGAGCAAAATTGTAGGGGATAATTTGGCGATATTCACCTTCACTGACATTTTAACTTGCTTTCAATCCCACTGCTTGGTAACAATTGGTGTGAAGATCGCGCCTTGCTGTCTCCTAGACTGGTTTTCACCCCTCTTTTCATCCCTCACCATAACAACAGGGGTGTCCAGCCAACCATTTTTGCATATTGCAAAACTTTCCTAGTGCCCTTTGTATTTATAGGAAACATACGGAAAGCAGTGACTTACCGTGTAAGCATGTGTGGATAGAATACATACAAAGGAACACACAAGTTCAAAATTTTCAGCTGCAGCAGTTGGCAGTGAAGGGCAGAATAAGAATCAATCACTACTGATCAGCATTTAGGGCAGTAGCCCAGGTGGCAGATTCCCTATTTGTTGTTTTCCTAGCATTTTCTTGAACAATTTCAAAGAAATTGGAAATTTATTGAACATCTCCCTTGGGAAGTTGTTCGAATCCCTTACTCCCCTTCCAATTTGTCCTCTGGAATTCCAAATTTATCTTCATACTGCGATCTTTCCTACTTTTAAAGACACCACTCAAACTTATTTGTCTACTAATGTCATTCCACGCCATCTCTCCAATGACAGCTCAGAACATACCACTTAGTCGAGCAGCACGTCTCCTGTCTCCCAAGTCTTCCCAACCCAAACATGTAACATTTTTGTAACACTACTCTTTTGTCGGAAATCACCCAGAACAAATCGAGCTGCTTTTATTTGGATTTTTTCCAGTTCTTGAATCGAGTAATCCTGGTGAAGGTCCCATACACTGGAACCATATTCTAGTTGGGGTCTTACGAGAGACAAATATGCTCTCTCCTTTACATCCTTACTACAACCTCTAAATACCCTCATAACTATGTGCAGAGATCTGTACCCTTTATTTACAATCCCATTTATGTGATCACCCCAATGAAAATCTTTCCTCATATTAACACCTAGGTACTTGCAATGATCCCAAAAAAGGAACTTTCTTCCCATTAACGCAGTAATTAAAACAGAGAGGACTTTTCTTATATGTGAAACTCTCAACCTGACTTTCAATCCCATTTATCATCATACCATTGCTACTGTCCATCTCACAACATTATCGAGGTCATTTCACAGTTGCTCACAATCTTGTAACTTATTTATTACTCTGTACAGAATAACATATCTGCAAAAGGCCTTATTTCTGATTCCACTACTTTACACTTATCATCTACATATATAAAATAACTTGTCCTGACTGGCTGACTGACTGACTGACTGACTGACTGACTGACTGACTGTGACTCATCATCGCCGAGCCAAAACTACTGGACATAAAGAAATGAAATTTAGGGGATACATTCATATTAACATGTAGGTGCTCGCCAAGGGAGGATTTTTGGATACTCCGTTGCTAAGGGGGTGAAAAGGGGGTTGAATATTTAAAATGAGGATGTCTATATCTCAAAATCTGAAAAGTTTATAGATGTAAAAATTGGTATTTGGAATCTCCTTTGAAAATAAAGAAACACGTATTTTTGTGTTTTGGGATAATCCAATAAATAGGGGGTGAACAGGAGTGACAAAGGAGGTGAATTTTTCAAAAGACTATCTCCAAATTATCTAAGACAGGTAACATATTACAGATTTGAAAACTGGTATTTGGAATTTCCTGTAAAAGTAAAGAAACAAATATTTTTTCAGAAAATCCACTTAAGGGGAACTGAAAAAGAGGGTGAATTTCTAAGATTAGCGTATCTACAGTATATCTAAAAAACTTAACATGTTGCAGACGTAAAAATTGGTATTTGGAATCTCCTTTAAAAATAAGAATACACGTATTCTTTGGTTTTCGGAAAAGACCCTTAACGGGGGGTGGGGTGGGGGGGGATGAAAGGATTGAAAAATGAGTTGAATTATTTGTATGAGAATGTATATATACAAACCAAAAAATCTAAAAATGTTAAAAATGTGAAAACAGGTATTCGGAATCTGCTTTAAAAATAAGCAAACACGCATTTGGTGGGGGTGGAATCAACTTGGTAGTGGGGGGATGAAAACGGAGATGAATTCCTTTTACGAGACACATATATCAAAAACTGAAGATATTACAGAAGTGATAATTGGTATTTGGAAGCTCTTTTAAAGAAAAAAGTACTGTTTCTTTTTTTGAAAATTCACTTCAGTGGGGAGTGTGAAAGGAAGTAAAAAAATTGAATACCTTTACTGGGGAAACATATCTTAAAACTGAAGGCTACAGACGTGAAATAGGCATTTTGAATCTACTTTAAAAATAAACACACATTTTTTGGGTGGGGGAAACCATCTTAACGGGCGGGGTGGATTTATAAAGGAGTTGAATTATTTTCATGAGGATACTTTTATCTCAAAAACTAAAGATGTTACAGACGTGAAAATTAGTATTTGTATTCTCCTTTAAAAATAAAAAACAGGGATTTGGGGGTGGAAATCAACTTGGGGGCGGAGGACGGTGAAAAAGGAGTTTAATTCCTTTTAATGAGATACATATATATCAAAACTGAAGATGATACAGTTGTGATAAGTTTAATTGGCATTTGGAAACTCCTTTATAAACAAGAGAAACAAGTTTTTGGTTTTTGGAAAATTCACTTAAGGAGGGAGGGTGAAAGGAGGTGAAAATATTTAATTCTTTTTATGGATAAACTTATATCTCAAAAACTTAAGGTTGGACACATGAAAATATTTCTTGAAATCACCTTAAAAATAAAGTAACAGTCATTTCTCGAGGGGGAATAAACTTAACGGGCTGGGATGAAAAATGAGCTGAATTCCTTTTATGAGGATACTTGTATCTCAAAACTGAGATGTTAGAGGTATGAACATTTATATTTGGAATCTTCTTTCAAAGTTAAGAAACATGTGTTCTTTTGTCTATGGACAATCCTCTTAAGGGGGTGAATGATTTGAAAAATTAATTGAATTCTTTGTGCGAGGATACTTATATCTCAAAAATTTAAAATGTTGTCCAGCTCAATGGCTAAATGGTTAGCGTGCTGGCCTTTGGTCACAGGGGTCCCGGGTTTGATTCCCAGCAGTCGGAAATTTTAACCATCAATTGGTTAATTTCCCTGACATGGGGGCTAGGTGTATGTGTTTTCTTCATCATCATTTCGTCCTTATCACGACATGCAGGTCGCCCATGGGCTTCAAATCAAAAGACCTGCACCTGGCGAGCCGAACCCGTCCTAGGATCTCCCGGCACTAAAAGCCATACGCCATTTCATTTTACATTATATGTCAAAAACTTAACATGCTAGAGACAAGAAACTTGGTATTTGGGAAGTCCTTTAAAAATACAGGAACCTATACCTTTTTGTTTTTGGAGAGGGCACTTAACAGGGGGTGAAAAGTAGTGAAAAATAGTTGAATTATTTTTTATGAGGATACTCATAACTTAAAGACTGAAAATTTTACAGGCATGAAAATTGATATTTGGAATCTCCTTTAAAAATAAGAAACATGTACTTTTTGTTTTCGAAAAATACACTTAGATGGGGGTTGGGGAAGGACTGATCAAGGGGTTGAATTCTTTTTCTGGGGATACTTATTCATATCTCAAAAACTGAATACGTTACAGATGTGGGAATAGGTATTTGGAATCTCCTTTAAAAATATATAGACATGTATTTATTTTTTGACTTTAGAGAAGACCGTTTCTCACATGTACAGTTCTATGTCGCATGGCCGTCTTAGCCCCAAAAGGTAATACCACAAACATGGTTTATAAAGAATTTTTGGGGTAAATGAAATGCCGAGGAACGATTACTCTGATCAAATTACAAAATCCACGCGAGCGAAGCCGCAGGTAATTGCTAGCTGATATATATATGAAAACAAAGGTCTAATAATACTGCCTTGAGGAATTCCTCTCTTAATTACTACAGGGTCTACTCTAATTCTCTGAGATCTGTTTTCTACAAATATAGCCACCCATTCAGTCACTATTTTGTCTAGTCTAGTTGCACTCATTTTTGCCTGTAGTTTCCCCATGATCTACCCTATCAAATGCCTTAGATAGATCATGATACAGTCCATTTGACCTTCTGAATCCAGGATATCTGCTATATCTCACTGGAATCCTACAAGTTGAGCTTCAGTGGAATAACCTCTCCTAAACTCGAATTGCCTTCTATCGAACCAGTTATTAATTTTGCAAACTTGTCTAATATAATTGAAAAAAAAAAAATGCTTTCCCAAAGCTTACAAACAATGCAAATCAAACTGATTGGCCCATAATTTTCAGCTTTATGTCTATCGCCCTTTCTTTATAATCTGGAGCTACTATAGTAACTCTCCATCCATTTGGTATAGCTCCTTCATGCAAATAACAATCTAGTAAGTACTTCAAATATGGTACTATATCCTAACCCATTGTCTTTGGTATATCCCCAGAAATCTTATCAATTCCAGCTGCTCTTCTAGTTTTCAACTTTTGTATCTTATTGTAAATGTCATCATAGGTAAATTTTAATACTTCTTTAGTACTAGCTACTTCCTCTATCTGGACATTATCCTTGTAACCAACAATCTTTACATACTGCTGACTGAATACTTCTGGCTTTTGAAGATCCTCGCATGCACACTCCCCTTGTTCATTAATGATTTCTGGAATGACCTTTTCAGAACACGTTTTTGCCTTAAATTACCTATACCTACCCTTCCAATTTTTCACTAAAATTTGTATGGCTGCCAAATTTGCTTGCCATCATGTTATTCTGCTGACTTCATTGCAAGATTCAATTTCCTAGTAAGTTCCTTCAATTTCCCCTTACTTCCACAGCCATTTCTAACTATTTCTTTCAAACCTGCACCTCCTTCTTAGTCCGTTTACTTCTCTGTTATAATATAGTAGGTCTTTACCATTCCTTACCACCTTTAAAGGTACGTTATTACATTCATCAACAATTGCTTTAAACCCATCCCACAGTCTGTTTACATTTTTATTTACAGTTTTCCACTAATCATAGTTACTTTTTTAAACTCCCTTATGCCTGTTGTATCAGCCATATCGTACTGCCTAATAGAACTGTGAAATGATATGCAAATAATGTCACAAATTGCCCATTCGTATTCTTTGCCTGTACAGGGAAGGAGTAATTTGAAAACTCTGTGATATGAATTAACACTACATTTATTATTGAAATGTATTCAATGTACATCCGAGAATTGGTGATGTTTACCTAGATCTTATATCCATTTTGGATTAAAAAAATGACCTGGATTCCACATAGCATTTCTACTTTTCCTTAGTGTTTCTATGTCAGACTCCGTAGCATAATGGTTTGCACTATTAGGTACCATACTTGGGAGGCCCGAGTTTAATTCCCAGTACTGCGAAGAGATTTGAGAACGGCAGAAGGGCTGGTATGTTTTTGAAATGGTACGTGCAGATCACCTCCACTGCTAGTTGCTTTACGTCGCACCGACACTGATAGGTCTTATGGCGACGATGGGACAGGAAAGGGCTAGGAGTGGGAAGGAAGCGGCCGTGGCATTAATTAAGGTACAGCCCCAGCATTTGCCTGGTGTGAAAATGGGAAACCGCGGAAAACCATCTTCAGGGCTGCCGACAGTGGGGTTCGAACCTACTGTCTCCTGAATACTGGATACTGGCTGCACTTAAGCAACTGAAGCTATCAAGCTCGGTCACCTCCACTGAGGGTGTGCCTGAAGAGTTGCACCACCTCAGGACGATGACAAGAGTTTATTTTACTGTTTTAAGTTTTCTTTAGCATTTCTGATGAGTGCTATACTTGTAATACCCGACTCATAAATACTCAACGAGATTAAGATTGGTGAACATGTAAGTCTACAAATTGTAATCATCTCCCAGCCATGCTCATGGAGCCACACTATGACACCAGCTCTATTGTAAGGATTACCGTGCTGGAAATAGTGGTTTCCCCTCTTGAATTCCTCAAACCCGAACAAGTCTTCCATCAGTCAGTCATAGGAGACTCAATCTATGCCAGCAGAACAGTCCTTGAACAAATTCACTGTTTCTATCACACTGCACTCTTACTAAATGATGGTCCATGTAGGTCCATTGGTTCAAGTTTTTGCCACATCTGAAGCCTCCGATCACCATAGAATATAAATGGGTTCATCAGACCATATGACCATCTTCTACTAATGAACAGTCCAGCAGTGACCGTTGTTGGTTAACTGCAGACAATATTCCTTGTTTGCAGCAGTTGATACGGGAACTCCTACAGGAAGTTTCCTGGCATGACCTATCAGAGCTAACCTTACATAAAACAGTGGTGTGCAACAACATGCAATTCAGGATGCTGATACAATAGTTTGTCTCTCATGAAGTCTTCCATTACCCTGAACAATTCTGGAGAGTCACCTCTGGTTCCCTTGTCTACCCTCATATTATGACAAGAGAATTTTCTGCTGAACGCCCAGTACCGATTCATGTATTTACAATGCACTCGAGACATTGACAGTCTCAAGAAGAGTTCATAAGCAGAACAGAAGGCAGTTGTAACTATCATATGGGCATCATAACCATCATGCCCAATTCAAACACTTCAATATTCACTCCCCCCCCCCCAACATTAAGTTACAATACTTAATTTAAGAAAAAAATAACAGCTATGCCTTGAAGTTAAAATATAATTTGCAGATGTGATATCAAGGATTATCCCCCCCAGTTGTTAATAGCTAATGATATTAATGCTACTGATTTGCCCTTCATGGTGATGAATCAATTTGTGAAAAGACAGTACATGCCGTTCAGTAAAAAAAAAAAAGAAAAAAAGACAGGATGACTTGAATGGAATGAAAATCTAACTGTTCATTTTCTGGCAACAGAATGAAACTCTCAAAAAGTTTTAAGCCTTAACTTGTCTGAGCGAGGACAGAAGAGCAAGAAGTATGAATTTAAGAATGGAAGTCATCAAAATAAAGCAACAAGCAGAACAATGCAAACATAATTTATGAGCTCTCAGCCCCATTTAGAATGTCCTACGAGACAAGAGCAAACCAAAACAATTGCTGTATGGGTATGGAGCCTCTGGGGTAGTGGAAGGTAAAGATTTCCACAAAGCGGGCCCAGGAGTTTACCTGGCATTTGTTTCTCCCGTAGGCTGGATAAATTCCAAGTACTTGTACCTCTCTATGAGAGCATGCCTTATTTCTAAATTTCTCAACAACCTAGCAGGGAATGTAACCCGCATCATTTAGGGTGAACCAAGTTTGTCTTATTTCTTCGGCTAGGCAGCTACTCTACTACAAGGCAGAACTTTTTGAATTTCAAAACAGGTATTGAACAACACAAGGAGAATGCTCTCTCTAGTTTAAGTTCAACATTAGGAGACATGAATAATAATAATAATAATAATAATAATAATAATAATAATAATAATAATAATAATATTTTAAAGAGCTTGATTATCACTGTGTTGAATGAAATGCTGGGATCTCTATACCATCTCTTTCAGAATAGACACTCACGAGATCACCTGATTATTTTATTGTGAACAGAAGATGCTTATAATTTTATCAGCTACCATGCTGTACATTGTGTATTAACGTGAATTTTCATTATACAGTTACTTATCTCAGTGTGAAAAGAACCCTGTTAGTATTTACCTTCTGAGCACAAAGGGCCCGAACGACTTGTGCTGCCACATTGTCCAAGCATTTCTCATATTCTCGTCGTTGCATTTCCGTGTTCATGAGGAGGCTACGGTTATGAGCCTCGAGAACTTTCAGTTGTTCTTGGAGAACTGCACAAGCCCCACTAGCTTCCTAAAAAAAAATAGAATATTAAATTAATACTTGTCAAAAATGTAATTAAAAAATTGTCAGCTTGCACTGAACAATCATGCATTATAGCACAATATTTACTAGTAACAAACCATTAGGATAAACAATCATGGAAAATTTATCAAAAAGCCCAGAGCATTTACCAAAACCTGAATTTTTTTTCTCCAAAGGGAAGAAAAAATGAAATGTAAAAGGTAATACGTAATGTTAAGTATCAAAATATGTAGAAAGGAGACATGCATATCAAACAGTTCAATTTTCAAGTTAATTCCTTTTCTTTGCAGGATGATGACAGTTATTTCTAATGTTCATGACTATCATGGGCATTTACTAGTACATGAACCACAAGTGGTTCTTGACCTATCCACCAACTACAAGAGATGGCACTGTAGGAGGTCAGTGTTTATTCGTCTGAATTCAGTGAAATACTGTAACTGCAAATATAAAAGAAATTTAACTAAAAGTAAAATCTTATAATTTAATATTTGTTTACTGCATAATCATAATCAGTATCTGTCTAAGAATCAGCAATCTCTAATGCACTCAATCCTCATGTGCGCCTCTATTTACTGGTTTGTTTAAAACTAAATTGAGTTTGCTGGCTAAGCAGGCTGCTTATCAAGTGGTTTGGAGTTTGTCGATTCATGCATTAAAGTAGCAGTACTAAGAGCCAGCAGCAAAGATAAGTGAAGTACTAATAGGCAATATCAAAGTAAGTTTCGGAAACCAAACTGAAGAATCTGAGAAAGTAATCAGCCAGAGGGAAAATATAAAAAAAGCTAACAGGAAAAGGAAAAGAAAAAAAGAAAAAAATATCTCCCTCTCTCTCTCTCTCTCTCTCTCTCTCTCTCTCAGAATCTTCATATCTTCATACACAGCTATCTTCAAATAGATGGGTTCTCTTTTCATCAATCCCAGTTTCCTTCTCAGCCCCCAACGAGCTAGTTTGTGCTTCTCAGCTTCATCAGAAGGGCAGGTTTCTATGCTCGTTCAGGAGCCATTTTGACAAATCCCCAGTCTTGATGTGTCGTGTAGGATGAGAAAGCCAGATAAAGACAAGAAAAGGGAAGAGACAAATGATGAAGATGAATACAGGTGGTAAAAGAACATGAGACAAACAAAAAGGAGGAAAAGATCTCAATGGGTCTTACTTCAAAGTTAGAAAATCTGTAAGGGGATTCTTGGACAATATTAACTACCGTACTGTCCAATCTTCTGCATGAAACAGAGTATTGTTACACTAAAGAGAGAGAGAGAGAGTGAGGGGGGGGGGGGCTGAAGGGGGAGGGAGGAGGTAGGCGTCTGTCCACAATTACAGGAATGGAAAGTTTTCCAGATGACAAAACTGAAAGGAAAAGTATGACCAGTTACATGATCCATAATAAACAGTTTTGAGGTCCACCATATTAAAATGGAAAGATAATGTACAAAGATATAGCACCACAAAAGAAACAGGAATGAAAGACTGCAAAGACAAGAAAGTGTACATTCTGATGTTGAATAAGTTAGGGCAGCATACAGACTTAAAAAATCTATCGAAAATGGCTTCAAATGAAAAGTGCCACACATTGGGAACGTTGTCAAATGTTCGTCCCTTCACCAAATGGAAAGATTCAACAAACATAGAATAACAAAAATTGTATTTTTCTTATAGTACATACGTTGCCCTTTTTACTTAACTAACAATACATTGCCTCCCAGATCTTAAGAGTTTGCAAAGTCTCAAAGAATAAACAAACACATCTCTCTCTGTGTTCCCAACATCACTCCCACCAAGTTAACTGATATAGAACAGTTAACTTATCCTAGTCCTGGGAACAGAATCAACCCTGGTCACACCTCACCAAAAACACACAAACAGACAAGTTCAAGTTAAACCAAATATATTTTCTGATACTAAAACAATCCTTGCATTTAGTGCCCTATTCTCCTACATCACTCACACTACCTCACGACACATCAGTCTTCTTTCACACTCTGCTCAATCATACTTTCACTGTCTGAAATAGAAGGTTTAATCTCTGATGTAGCTTCACTATCTTCAGCTTCTAGGAGGAGGTTGCAAATTTTAACTGGGCACAGAAGTTCTTCAGAAACAGTCTTCTCCATCCGCAAAAACACAGCTGCAGCATAGGCATCTTTGCTGGCTTTACAAAATGTATGCATACTCAATTCAGCTGGTTCACTGTTAGAACGCAGCTATTGTGGGATCTTCAAATCTTTCAAACATGCAACAGCAACTGCCCATTTTACAAATCTGCTGGCAATACCTTGATCCACCTCTTCATCCCACCAAATTTTTAACCTCTATAAGTCCCTTAAGATAAGTTTTGGTTCTAGGGTCACAGGCAATGAAATGCAATTGGATCGAACAACTTATAGGCTGTGGAAAAAATAATCCTTTGGTAATTTTCTCCACAAAATTCTGCAAAAACAGTCTAGGCTTATGGCCAGAGTGTCAGGTTTTCTGTTCCAGACTAAACCAAGAACATTAGCGAAAAAAACTAAGTTCAACTGAATCTGTGAAACCCCATCCACGTAATTCAAACTTGCCATCAGCTATGATAAGAGGTGGCTTCTTTAATGAATGTTTTAAGTTTGATCCTCATCATTAAGGCCAATGACTACATTATTAACATTTTTTTAATTTGTTTTACATCGCACCGACACAGATAGGTCTTATGGCGACGATGGGATAGGAATGGAAAGGAAGCAGCTGTGGCCTCAATTAAGGTAGAGCCCCAGCATTTGCCTGGTGTGAAAATGAGAAACCACGGAAAACCATCTTCAAGGCTGCCGACAGTGGCGTTCAAACCCACTATCTCCCGGATGCAAGCTCACAGCTGTGCGGCCCTAATCGCATGGCCAACTTTCCCAGTATTATTAATATAAAAGCAATAAAAAAGATCTTCAATTGTGGGCACTGAATATGCAGAAACAGTGATGACATTCACATAGAACCCTTGAGAGATGAAGTCTGACTATTAAGTTTAACAGATGACTACAAACACCACCAAACACAACTCTCCTGTGTTGATGAAAAATGATGTTCCCTAAATCATGATGATGATTGTTGTTTAAAGGGGTCTAACAGCTAGGTCATCGGCCCCTAATGGTACGAGGGGCAACAAAATGACACTATAATTAAAACTTCAAAACATATCCACTGACTAGAATCTAAGATGTATGATGATTAAAAAATGACCATGAATCCAAAACAATCAGTGGATCCAACTCACAATACCTTATTTTCTGAGATGATGTTTGTTGTCCAAATGGGTCCAAAATCCAGGTCACTGACCTCTCATAATAGTACTATCACTGGTAAAGCAGAACCATGGTGTTCCTCCTATAGTGGTACTAATCACAGGTAACTTACACCCATGGTATGTCACACACAATAGCACCACTCACAGATAATACAAAACCAAGGAGTTTCTCACAAGCAACACAGACCCATGGTGTTCGTCACATAGTGGTACTAAACTAATAATAATAATAATGTTATTTGCTTTACGTCCCACTAACTACTTTTACGGTTTTCGGAGACGCTGAGGTGCCGGAATTTAGTCCCGCAGGAGTTCTTTTACGTGCCAGTAAATCTACCGACACGGGGCTGTCGTATTTGAGCACCTTCAAATACCACCGGACTGAGCCAGGATCGAACCTGCCAAGTTGGGGTTAGAAGGCCAGCGCCTTAACCGTCTGAGCCACTCAGCCCGGCGGTACTAAACTAGTTCAATGCACAATCCCATAGTGTTCCTCACATAGTGATACTAATCACAGGCAATGTAGATCCATGGTGTTGCACATATAGTGGTACTACTCCTAGGTAAATTCGTACGCATTCTGAATACAGAGGAAACAACACATTCCAACGGAGCGTATGGCACATGCTCACACATGAACACTATAATCATAGGTAGTGCCCAGACGAGTGATGCTCCTCATAGAATTGTACTACCCCTAGGTAACGTAGACCCATGTTGGTCCTCGCATGGTGGTACTAATCCCAAGTAATGTCAACCCACGGTTTTCCTCACGTAATTGTACTAATCACAAGTAGTCTCATAGTTCTAATTCCATCATCCCCTAGTTGCCCCTTTTAGTTGCCTCTTACAACAGGCAGGGAATAGCGTGGGTGTATTATATGTCTGCATCCCCCACCCACAGGGTTCCCCAAATCATCCTTCCATAAAAAATTGTAGGAAGTTCCTATGATTTACATGTATACTAACCTGCAAGAAAGCTCACCTGATGTGAACTACAATTCCTACTTGGTTCAGACAGAATCTTAAAAGAAGTGATATCCGTTCTATCAATGGTGTCCCTTTCTCCAAGCACATATTCAATGATGGACTACTCTTCTCACGAGCTGATGCATCAAATACAGGTCTAATTTTTGTAGTACTACTTTCTTTCACTGAATGTCTGAGGAAGATAATGACACCTAGCATTAACAATCTGATCACCTACATAGTAATAAAAATGTATCCACAGAATTTCATTTCTTTATGTCCAGTAGTTTTGGCTTGGTGATGACGAATCAGTTAGCCAGTCAGTCAGCCAGCCAGTCAGGGCACGTGGTAAGAATCAGACAGCCTTTTCTGGGACATTTCAATTCAGCCTACGTGTGTAATATTGGGTAAAACCATGGACATAAATATTCAGATAAACAGTCACGTGTATATAATTCACACAGAACGGAAAACTTGGCAGGCTGGGTTTATCGAAGCACCTGCTTATGAAAACGTGAATGATGGAACGGAAGAGATTCTGTTTTGAGTGAAGTAGTTATGATGTATAGCGAGGACGTAGGAAGTGTAAGTCTGGAGAGGACTGATTATTTGGATTCAGAGGACACGTTGAACCATATCATAACATGCTTCAATTTATTTATTATAACACTGTGGCATAATTTTATATGTGTGTTCAATATAGTCGCGGGGAATGAAGGAAGGAACCCTGGATGGCCGTGCCATAGGCGGTGAGAACCCCGTAGCGCTCCGGTAAGACCTAATTCCTCTAGTGGACTTGAGCCGTAAGCCGTGATTTCAATCATGTAGACCCCAATAGCAGCGTGCCCAAACGCACAGCAAACTCTGGAGGGGGTGAGAGTTAAACGATGGGATGTACCGAACGTTTGTCACAGGTTGACATACTTATCTTTTCCAGGGCTGAAATCACCTGAACTTTAATCACTTAATCCGCCACTAAGCTAAATTCCACAGATCTGACACTACAAGTAATTATTATAATTGCAGAGGAACAGGAGCTGATAAAATGAATTACTTCTGTTAAACGGAGAGATATGCGTAATAGCGGGAGCAACCGTTAACATCTAGCCAGCTCTTACAAAGAAAAAGGGTCTGTTTGCTGCTGGTTTCCCTTGGATCTGGCGACCTTGAAAGACTATAAAATCTGCGCTGTGAAGGGAAGGGCTCTCCTGCCTTTGAACACCAAGTGTGACGTGTCGTGATTCGCAAGCCGACAAGACAATTTATTAGTGAAGTTTTGTTAAACCTGAAATAGAGTCTCTGTGATTTAACTCACAAGAGCTAATGACGATATGCATTTATACATAATATCTAACGCGTACGCGAACTGTGTAATTAACATGTGCGAGTCGTTTAAAATATAACCGTTGACAAGGACAGATTGCAACAGGGCCAGTTCCCTTAATTTAGTGCCGCGTGGATCGAACTCATATCTATACGGAGGCTACCGTCAAATAATAGCCAGTACTAAGGTTGTAATCATGCACTCGAGCACGCTAAGCAGAGAAGTAGATGGCTCTAACTTAACAGTTCCAGATACAACCGACATCAAGGAGACAGCAAGCATGAAGTAGCCAGGAGTCGACAAGAGGACCCTTATCCCTCTGCTGTGTACTGTAGTCATGGACTAAGCACGCATGACATAGCGGTAATGTGATTCATCGCTGATGGAGAGGTTGCTGCAAAGTTAAGTCCTTGTTTTCTATACGCATGTGAAGTAATATCTAGATGCACTGCTTGTACTTGTTGTTTTAAGGGGCCTAACATCGAAGGTCATCGGCCCTCTAGATGCACTAGTTTAGGACAGGTTTAAATATAAGCTAAAGTGGCATTTGTTTTGCTCATTTTAGTAAAGTTAAATACGTTTAGGGCTGCTTGCAAATCACCGAGGTATGTATTGTATATATTTAGATGGAAATAAGGGTGAGAATAGGCTAGATATAGGTGTGTGTTATAGTTATTTGTAATTTATTCCAGTTTGTGTTGAATTTAGATAGAGTTGTATGGGCAGATTCTTCATAAAAACCTAATGGGCTGCATGCCATCAGCGTCGTAATGTCAAAGAGGATTAGACTAGAGACAGTATATGTTAGGATATTTTATTGCATGATGCATGAATTCCAGCTGAGAGAAGATGCAACGGGAGATCTTTCAACGTCGATAGTAGAATAGGGTCTTTAAGTGTGGTGGCAGGCAGATTCATGAATATACCGGGCGTCGAACTGAGGAGTATTTATATATGAAGCTAGAGAATTGCCTACGGATATTTACGGGGCTGAGATGACAAGAGATAGGCAATGAAAGCCATGATGTTATATTTGGAGCTATGGTATGGATGAGTTAATGACCTAGCCTACTTTATACGAGATTATGTTAGGCTGTGAGCGACATTTTGCTAGTCACAGTTGCGTGCTATTCTGAAGCACCGAGACGGTGGGTGAGGCCCAACATGTATTGTTCATGCCAGGTAGAAGCCCTTTTCGATTCAGCTGTAGGCTGAGCGCAGAGAGAAGTAAAAGTGGTTACAAATGACCCCGTTTGTCCTTGTGAACTGCCTGACCACAGCACAGTTATTTTGATGCTAACGTTGCCAACAAGCTGATTTCTCTGGCGTGTCATATGCTATTGCCACGCTGTAGCAAAGTGAGAGATATGCGATGTTCCGTGCCCGGTTATGTTGGGTTTATTTTGCAGGCGTGGTTAATTTTCTGTGTGATTTGTACTGTTGTATCCAATGTATTTTCTTTGTTGTGATGTTGTCTTGTTTGTTAACAGGAGACATAGTCCGATAGCTATTTTTTGAAGAAAGGTTCTGACCTTATCCGTGATCATTGGTTTGGAGCCACATAATTATAATCTGCAACTATTTTGGAAGATAAATTCAGATTCAGTCCTGAACAAGTGTTTATATATTTGTGTTCGAGTGATCGTAATGTATATATGTAATTTAGGCCAATTACTAGTGTATCAGGTATTAATATCGTATATCATAGACAGTTAGAAATTGAGCCGTTGGGCAAAGAGCTAGGAACTTAACAAGGTGAGCGACAAAATTAAATAAAATGTAATTCAGACATATTCCATGTAACAAGATAGCATTTTGATATTTCGGGTTCGTTGCCCGCTTTATTTGTAAATGTTTTGTTTAATAATGTCAATTCACACAAATATGCATGTAACTTGTCTTTATTAAATACAACCAATGGTCGGTTGTTTATCTGATTTATATATACTAATACCATTTCATCTCATGTTTTTAGTTTATTAAATCCATTTTACCCGATTACTTGAGTTCTCATTCACTAGATTTATATGTACGTATTACTTATCCATTTACTTTGGTGTATTTTATCAGTTAGATATTTTAATGCCCCTATCCGGACGTACCACGCACTTCTATCCCTGAGCTAGGCCGAAATTAGGACAGGATACGGTGCAACGTGACGTTACACATACTGTCCGGTTAACACTTGTTCTGTGGTGATTATCAGTCCGAACTTATTGCTAGTGGACAGGGACAGTTGTCAGTATATTGTGCTGCCAGTCCGATATTTATAAAGTTTGAGCAAGTGTATTTGTATGCAAGTGTTGTAAAGCGAGGGATGGACTATGGACTGCCTCAATTCGGTTGCCAACTAACTATCGTCAATCTATCGGGCTATGTCGGAGTAGCTTTATAAATTTCACTAAGTGCATCCAGTTGGGTGGTACTTAATATCAGCGGTGACTAGACGTATTCTGCACGAGAGAGGATGGTACGGCGCGAGTTTGGAGATGGATATTCGCAGGAAGGTCGAATTGAGGACGGCTCCGGAATACGGGAACATGAGGCTTCAAATCCAGGCAGGGAAGCAGAAAGCTATGGGTGTAAGTAATCATCTATTCAAAAGGTGTTAAGAAAGAGGAGGATTATACGTGCGATTAGGGTTGTTCTGATTTTCTTTTACCGGAATTGTAAATAGTAATTTGTAAAGTTCTACATGATCTTGTTGGTTTTGACATATAAATATACTAGGGGAATACAGTAATTACATTTATTTATTGTAGCCTTGTAAGCATGTTCCTACCGATTTCTACGTTTACAGGTGGTAGTAGGTAAGACCCAATCAGCAGAGTACCAGCTCTGCAGCTCTATGGACACGACCTGAGTAGAATCTTCTATGCTTTATCATTTATTAATGCCACTGTTACTAAAATACTAAACTGAGGGATCCTATGGTGACATCTGGTGCACATTTGCCTGCATTTTTGGCATATTATTATTATTATTATTATTATTATTATTATTATTATTATTTATTCCATTGGATGTCGCCAAACGAAAATTACGTTCAAGTATGGTACGAAAATTAATAAAAAAATTCTTAATGTTACAATTAATGTCCAAGCATAAGGCTAAGTATTTAAGTATATTCTTGATGCCCAACAATAGGGTATATTTTATTTATATTGGAAGTGGGAGACAATGATCAACGGTTAGACTCGAACAATTTCGATAGAGACACTTGGAAGCTGATTATTTATTTATTTATTTATTTATTTATTTATTTATTTATTTATTTATTTCTCTCATGGCCATACCATGTTGAATACACCGGTTCTCGTCCGATCACCGCAGTTACGCAACATTGGGCGTGGTCAGTACTTGGATGGGTGACCGCTTGGGAACACCATGTGCCGTTGGCTCAATTCCCTTTTAAATCAAGTAGGGATGACATAAAATTGTTAGTGTTGAACTGTAGAAGTATTGTAAAGAAAGGAATAGAATTAAGTAATTTAATAGATATATATTTACCAGATATTGTAATAGGAGTTGAATCATGGCTGAGAAATGATATAATGGATGCAGAAATTTTCTCACGGCACTGGAGTGTGTATCGTAGAGATAGGATAGGAAAGGTGGGAGGGGGAGTTTTCATTCTGGTGAAAGAAGAATTTGTAAGCTACGAAAAAGTTAAAGATGAGACACATGAAATTCTAGGTGTGAGGCTCATTTCTAAAGATAATAGGCAACTTGATATATTTGGAGTGTACAGATCGGGAAAGGGTAGCACTGATGTGGATTCGGAATTATTCGATAGGATATTCAGCTATGTGGGAAATGACATGGAAAGAAATGTGATTGTAGCGGGAGATCTGAATTTGCCAGATGTCAATTGGGAAGGAAATGCGAACGACAGGAAGCATGACCAACAAATGGCAAATAAGTTAATATGGGAAGGACAGCTGATTCAGAAAGTGATGGAACCAACCAGAGGGAAAAATATTTTGGATGTGGTGCTGATAAAACCAGATGAGCTCTATAGGGAAACTGAAGTAATAGATGGTATTAGTGATCATGAAGCTGTTTTTGTGGTAGTTAAAAATAAATGTGATAGAAAGGAAGGTCTTAAAAGTAGGACTGTTAGGCAGTACCATACGGCTGATAAAGCAGGTATGAGGCAGTTTCTAAAAAGTAACTATGATCGGTGGAAAATGGTAAATAAAAATGCAAACAGACTCTGGGATGGGTTTAAAGAAATTGTTGAGGAATGCGAAAACAGGTTTGTACCTTTAAGGGTGGTAAGGAATGGTAAAGACCCACCTTATTATAATAGAGAAATAAAGAGACTAAGAAGGAGGTGCAGACTGGAAAGAAACAGAGTTAGAAATGGCTGTGGAAGTAAGGAGAAATTGAAGGAACATATTAGAAAATTGAATCTAGCAAAGAAGGCAGCTAAGGATAACATGATGGCAAGCATAATTGGCAGTCATACAAATTTTAGTGAAAAATGGAAGGGTATGTATAGGTATTTTAAGGCAGAAACAGGTTCCAAGAAGGACATTCCAGGAATAATTAATGAACAAGGGGAGTGTGTATGTGAGGATCTTCAAAAGGCAGAAGTATTCAGTCAGCAGTATGTAAAGATTGTTGGTTACAAGGATAATGTCGAGGTAGAGGAAGAGACTAAGGCCAAAGAAGTAATAAAATTTACATATGATAACAATGACATTTACAATAAGATACAAAAGTTGAAAACTAGAAAAGCAGCTGGAATTGATCAGATTTCTGGGGATATACTAAAGACAATGGGTTGGGATATAGTACCATATCTGAAGTACTTATTTGATTATTGTTTGGCCGAAGGAGCTATACCAGATGAATGGAGAGTTGCTATAGTAGCCCCTGTGTATAAAGGAAAGGGTGATAGACATAAAGATGAAAATTACAGGCCAGTAAGTTTGACATGCATTGTATGTAAGCTTTGGAAAGGCATTCTTTCTGATTATATTAGACTTGTTTGTGAAATTAATAACTGGTTCGATAGAAGGCAATTCGGTTTTAGGAAAGGTTATTCCACAGAAGCTCAACTTGTAGGATTCCAGCAAGATATAGCAGATATCTTGGTTTCTGGAGGTCAAATGGACTGTATCGCGATTGACATGTCTAAAGCATTTGATAGGGTGGATCATGGGAGACTACTGGCAAAAATGAGTGCAATTGGACTAGACAAAAGAGTGACTGAATGGGTTGCTATATTTCTAGAAAATAGATCTCAGAGAGTTAGAGTAGGTGAAGCTTTGTCTGACCCTGTAATAGTTGAGAGGGGAGTTCCTCAGAGCAGTGTTATCGGACCTTTATATTTTCTTATATACATAAATGATATGAGTAAAGGAGTGGAATCGGAGGTAAGGGTTTTAGCGGATGATGTTATTCTCTATAGAGTGATAAATAAGTTACAAGATTGTGAGCAACTGCAATGTGACCTCGAAAATATTGTGAGATGGACAGCAGGCAATGGTATGTTGATAAACGGGGCTAAAAGTCAGGTTGTGAGTTTCACAAATAGGAAAAGTCCTCTCAGTTTTAATTACTGCGTTGATGGGGTGAAAGTTCCTTTTGGGGATCATTGTAAGTATCTAGGTGTTAATATAAGGAAAGATCTTCACTGGGGTAATCACATAAATGGGATTGTAAATAAAGGGTACCGATCTCTGCACATGGTTATGAGGGTGTTTAGGGGTTGTAGTAAGGATGTAAAGGAGAGTGCATATAAGTTTCTGGTAAGACCCCAACTAGAGTATGGTTCCAGTGTATGGGACCCTCACCAGGATTACCTGATTCAAGAACTGGAAAAAATCCAAAGAAAAGCAGCTCTATTTGTTCTGGGTGATTTCCGACAAAAGAGTAGCGTTACAAAAATGTTGCAATGTTTGGGTTGGGAAGAATTGAAAGAAAGAAGAAGAGCTGCTCGACTAAGTGGTATGTTCCGAGCTGTCAGCGGAGAGATGGCGTGGAATGACATTAGTAGATGAATAGGTTTGAATGGCGTCTATAAAAGTAGGAAAGATCACAATATGAAGATAAAGTTGGAATTCAAGAGGACAAACTGGGGCAAATATTCATTTATAGGAAGGAGAGTTAGGGATTGAAATAACTTACCAAGGGAGATGTTCAATAAATTTCCAATTTCTTTGAAATCATTTCGGAAAAGGCTAGGAAAGCAACAGAGAGGGAATCTGCCACCTGGGCGACTGCCCTAAATGCAGATCAGTATTTCTTTCTTTCTTTCTTTCTTTCTTTCTTTCTTTCTTTCTTTCTTTCTTTCTTTCTTTCTTTACTTCAGAGTTTCTCAAGCATTTTCACGTTACAGAACCCTGCAATGAATGATAGAACACTGTAGGGTCTATACATATTCTGCACTCATATTCAGTGCGATTTTTGAAACACAGTATGTATTTTGTACTGTGAATAATCTGTTGCTGGGAAACAAACCCGAAATATTATGTAATATAGTTTTCTTATCAATATTTTCTAACTACCGTGCATTAAAATATTTATATCTCGTAAATGGAGTTCACATAGGTGACTGAACTACGCTCGGAATGACCGAACCTATCTCCTCCCCGAGTACCGACATTTACTACTGTATACATTACAGCTGAGTGAAATGATTTCTTCTGCCTGAACTGTATTATTTTTCGTGCAGATTGTGTGTTACAAAGAATTGTTTTCGATTATCATAAATATATAGTCAAACAAACTTAATGACTCAAAACAAGAAGGAAGTCCTCACCAAACGTTCCAACGCTTGCAGCTTCTTCCGTAAGGCTTCGTTTTCTTTGCTCAGTCTTTGGACTTTATTACGCAGACATCGAATCTGAGTCTGTAACAGAAAGATAGACAATACTTATTAAACTGTCGAGTAGGCTTAATTATTATTTCAATAATAATAATAATAATAATAATAATAATAATAATAATAATAATAATAATAATAATAATACCAGGGGCGTATTCTCCTTGAATGCAAGGCATTCATTGCATGCGTTATGATAACACAAGGAACTGTCTGATTTACGATTTTAGGTTGTTTCAGGTCAAATATTAACGATTTCATCTCTCAGAAGTTCAAAAGGTCCGCGCAACTGTGCTAGTTCCGTTGCTTGATTACGTGTGGTGCTGGTGTAGTCCCGCCGTCTACTCCACTCTCGGAAGAAAGAGACAGCAAATGTAGGAGTTACGGACGTAAGGCATTCAATCTTAAAATTGCATTCAGTGGCAGACGTAGTTCTGAAACCCTCCGAACGATTTCGCTGCAATTGAAACTTGGTCAGAATTTGTCACCCCATACCCGTGCTACCCTCTGCCATCTGTTAGCAACTTGGAGAAGTCGACATGTTTACAGCGAACGCGACACACAGATTACCCCCCAGCGAGAACCCAACGTGACGAAACTGACCAATGCCACTGGGGTGACTTACCTCCAGTGCTTGAGTTGTGGCTAACTAGTGAGTTAATTCATTGTGTGTTTTGCTGATTAGCGAGTTCATTCTGTGTGTGCTGTTCCTGTGCTATTCGTCGTTTTCGGTGTTTTATTATATTTTGCGCACATGTGGTATTAACGATGGATGAGTCTAGGATATAATTGTAAATCAGTTTGAAAAGCCATTTACTGGCCGTTCATTTGATGAAAAGATGCAAATAGTTAAAGCCGCGAGACCTCTACCTTCCCTCGTAAATTTCTTCTTCTTAATCTGCTTACCCTCCAGGGTTGGCTTTTCCCTCGGACTCAGCGAGGGATCCCTCCTCTAAAGCCTCAAAGGCAGTGTACTGGAGCTTCAGACTCTGGGTCGGGGGAAACAACTGGGGAGGATGACCAGTAACTCGCCCAGGCGGCCTCACCTGCTATGCTGAACAGGGGCCTTGCGGGGGATGGGAAGATTGGAAGTGATAGACAGACAAGGAAGAGGGAAGGAAGCGGCCGTGGCCTGAAGTTAGGTACCATCCCGGCATTTGCCTGGAGGAGAAGTGGGGAAACCACGGAAAACCACTTCGAGGATGGCTGAGGTGGGAATCGAACCCACCCCTACTCAGTTGACCTCCCGAGGCTGAGTGGACCCCGTTCCAGCCCTCATACCACTTTTAAAATTTCGTGGCAGGGCCGGGAAGCGAACCCGGGCCTCCGGGGGTGGCAGCTAATTACACTAACTACTACACCACAGAGGCGGACCCTCGTAAATTTAAAAACATAAAACAAGAATTGTGTACGCACGTTCAATCCAGAAACTTACAGTAAAACTGTTTGGCTCGAGTTCACCTACATGTAATTAGGGTGAGTAGAATTGAAATTTACTTAATACATTGTGTTAACTGCATGGTTACTAGTTGCATGCCTCAGTGGAGATTCCAGGATACGCCACTGAATAATACCAATAGGGAAGAAACCTATAAGACTGAATGTCGAGTAGGAGACACGAAACTGGAAGAATGGATCATTGTAAGTAGGCCTAGCCTATTTAGGATGTGTATACGACCAGGATGGTAACATAGCCTAAGTGAAATTGAATCAAGGTGTAGCAAAGCAAATGCAGCGAGCTCGAATTGCGATCAACGGTATTCTGTAAGAAAGAATTCAGCACCCGAAAAGAAACTTTACAACGGTGTGTTTTCAGATAGAATTGACTGTACCGGAATGGAAGCTGGGTGGGCTCATATCTTATTCATATGTTAAAGGTAACAGACAAAGTTGCGAGAATGATTGCTGGTACAAACAGATAGGAACAATGGCAGGACGGTACTCACAATGAGATAAAGGCTAAGTTAGTAATGGACTTCATGGATGAATCTTTAGGTATAAACCGGCTACGGTGGAGGAGTCATGGTGCGACGAATGGAGGAAAGGAAAGAGAATAATAGTCTCTGCCATGGAGGGTAAGAGAAGTAGAGGGAGGACATGGCGACGACAGTTACTCAATGTTTAAAGATTGAAAGATAAGAGGTGTATACTAAACGAGGCCATCGAGCTAGTCGGAAGCAGAACTTTATGGAGCTGGAGATGTGTAGTTAATTCACCAAGGATTTACATGTATGTATGTATGTATGTATGTATGTATGTATGTATCAACGAAAGGCCTACTTCTATAAATAACTTGAGTATTAGGCAAGCGCTCAGAACAGCTTAAATGGTGGAATGAACTTTCCTCTGCTCTGGAGAAATATACTGCACCTAACGGCTATAGGATGCCAGCAACAAGCCTGTATCATTACTTTCTGTCTCTGGGTGGTAAAGCAAGAGATGAACAAATACTCCCGTGAAAAGTTTCAATGGAATCACAAGAGACAGAAACGGACTATACATTCAAGATTCTGTTCTCCATGTCATGAGGAGCTTTACGGAGTATGAAACCATTTCATTTTTCCAGAATAGCATCATTAAATATAAATTAGTGGAGTCAATGTCAAAAACTCCAGAATATCTTATGATCAATTGTGGAATCAAGAGTAAAACTCTCGCAGGTTGTGTTACAAGATGTCGTCGCCAAGCGGGAAAAATCGTCCTCAGAAACTTGCTGTTACACACCGTCCGTTTTGAAAATCCACGGCGTGTTTCCAGTCATTCGACCGGGTCAGGAATGGAATGAAGCCCCCATCAAACGGGGAGTATAGGAAATGTGCCGGCTGCCGAAGCCTGTCGCACTCCTTTGGGGCAATGATTAATGAACGATTAATGAAATGGAATAATATTGGACAGTGTTACTGGAATGAAAGTGACAGGGAAAACCGGAGTACCCGGAGAAAAACCTGTCCCGCCTCCGCTTTGTCCAGCACAAATCTCACATGGAGTGACCGGGATTTGAACCACGGTATCCAGCGGCGAGAGGCGGACACGCTTCCGTCTGAGCCACGGAGGCTCCTAGTTAGGAAGTTGCTCGACGTTAATTCTTTATTCTGAATTTGGTGCTATACACAAGAGACGAATAGCTGCTACACACAGCTGACAAATAGCTGCTATTAATTACCGAAATTACATTCATGACATTAATACACTAGTTTCCAAAAGTTAAGCATGATCACTAAACGAGTCCATACCACCTGATAGAAATGTCAGACGGATTGCTGAACAAACGGAAGCCTACTCACACACCATATGTCACAACTTGTCCAAAAATGTGTCAAAGATTCTGATAGCTAAGGTATACCTTTAAAAACAACTAACAAAACTTGGCAATATCTTCCACAACAAAATATGCTGTTAATAGGGTGTATGGTTACCCCTCACGGCCACACATGCTTCGCAGCGACGTGGCATGCTCTGTATCAGATGGTCCAAGAGCTCTTGTGGTAGTCGATACCATTCCTCCGAAAGGGCAATGCGAAGGTCTTGGAGGGTCCTTGGTGGAGGCTGACGGGATGCAATTCGCCTCCCCAATGCCTCCCAGGCATGTTCTATTGGATTCAGATCCGCAGACCTCGCTGGACAGTCCATGCGATGAATGTCTTCCCCAGCCAGAAATTCATCCACCAGAGCAGTGCGGTGCGGTCGGGCATTATCGTTCATTAAGAGGAAGTCTGGAACAACCTCACCTCTGAAGAGTCGAACATGTGGTCTCAGTACCTCATCTCTGTATCTCCGAGCGTTAACAGTAGTGATGTGCGCGAGTGACGCTTGGACTCGCGAGAATCGAGTCTGGCGAGTCCAAGCCTCGCCGAGTAACCCGTGCGAAGTACTCGAGTCTCCACTGTGACGTCATGATCCGTAACTGCGACCTGTTGCCGAGCAGTCGGAAGAAATGCCCCAATCATTAAGTACTATTACAACAGCTACGTAAATGATGACCATAACGTGAAACACGCGAGTGTAAGACTGTAACATATTTGTTTCGAAATGCCATTCGTTTAGTTTGTCACACAATGATATTCTTCCTTTTCTCCTTCGTCTATATTTAGTTGGCGCGTTCATTACCGCGCCTCTGTAGCGTAGCGGGTAGTCTTATTAACTCCCATCCGTGGAAGCCTGGGTTCGATTCCCGGTACCGCCAGATATTTTAGAATGTCAGGAAGGCTGGTATGTGATCGAAATGGTACATGCAGCTCACCTGCAATGGGGGTTTTCCCTAAAGGAGCTGCACCCCCTCGGGATGAGGATATGAGTTTGCATACTTGCATTATATCGCCCAGTAGGTTAGCCTTTGGTAACTTGAGATACGGAGTAAAGATTAGGAACATAATTTAACTATTCATTGTAGGCTTCCTTCCCTCTTCCTTGCCTATCCATTCCAATCTTCCCATCCCCCACCAAAGCCCCTGTTCAGCATAACAGGTGAGGGCGCCTGGGCAAGGTACTGGTCATTCTCCCCAGTTGTATCCCAGACCCAATGTCTCACGCTCCAGGACACTGTCCTTGAAGTGGTAGAGGTGGGATCCCTGGCTGAATCCGAGGGAAAAACCAACTCTGGAGGGTAAGCAGATTAAGAAAGAAAGATAGCAATCTAGCTGTATCCCTATTTAACATTAAAAATATCTTAACACAGTCGCTAGTTACGTAGATTCATCTGAACACACTGCAGACAATTGGCAGTGCGAGACGCAAGGTTCGGTAAGGGGCGTAATGTTCACACAATGAATGTAGAGATCAGATATACCACACACAGCTTTAAAAGCTTTGCTGTCAGGTATTCTTTGTATATATAATATAAATAGATTAGTCGAAAATGTACGTTTCTGATCTCTACAATTTCATACTGTGCGCCGGTAAAATGAAATGCCGTATGGCTTTTAGTGCCGGGAGTGTCCGATGACATGTTCGGCTCGCCAGATGCAGGTTTTTCGATTTGACACCCGTAGGCGCCCTGCGCGTCATAATGAGGATGAAATGATGATAAAGACAACACACACACCTACCCCCGTGTGGGCAAAATTAACCAAGGATGGTTAAAACCCGCGACCCCTGTGACCAAAGGCCAGCACGCTAACTATTTAGCCATGGAGCCGGACTGTAGCTAAGAAGCATCTGTGTCCACACATTCCTTAGTTTACGTTACAATATGGTTTTGTTGTGTAGGCCTATACATTCATGTAAATACGGCATAATGTACATCAGTTTGTACATTATATCACTGTGCATTATTGGGAAACGGACCCAATACTTGTCCTTGGCCTACCTAAAATATTAAGCATCGTGTTTCCATACACGGCTCGCAGATAACGCTGCCAGCGTCCTCGGCCTCGAGTCCGGACTCGAGTACCTCGAGTTTTACGACCCCAGACTCGAGTCTTCGCGAGTCCATTCGCAGCCCATCACTAGTTAACAGTGTTCCTCGGACCACCCATGAAGATGTGCAGGTCCGTACGGCCATTCAACATGATACCGCCCCCACCATGACGCCACCACCACCACCACCACCACCACCACCATACTGGTCCCGTTCCACGATGTTCCTGTGGTTGTATCGGCTAGCTGGTTCTTTCCAGATTAATGTGCGACGGGAATCATTCTGCAAACTGAAGCGGGATTCATCTATGAAGAGCACATGTCTCCATTCATTCATGGTCCAGTTTCGATGTTGACAGCTCCACAGTAAAGGGCTCGTCTCTGTGCTGGAGTGAGCGGGACGCACACCGCTGGACGTCGGGCAAACAGCCCTGCTGTTCTGAGCCTCCGGTACACAGTTTGCCGGGAAACGGCAAACCCTGAGATGGCTGCAAGCTCCGCCGACAACTGTCTTGCAGGTGCACTCAGATTTCGTCGGACGGTTAAGGCCAGATATCGCTCCTGCTGTGGGGTGGTTACCCTTGGTCGACCTGGTGCTGGCCTACGACTAACATCTCCTGTGTCTCTAAATTGTCTCCAAAGCCTGGAAATGTAACTTTGTGGCACATTCAAGGATACGGCGATTTCGGTCTATGTCTGGCCTGCTTCCAGGCGACAGAGTATTCTACCCTGCAAAACGGGGTCCAAATGGCGTTGTGCCATTGTGTTGTCACGTTCAACACGAGGCTACACTCTGCACATTATAACAAACACGACTGAGGGAATGTGGGGCGCAGGCACTGGTCGTGTTTACCTTGCGGTTACGCCGTTAGTCAAAGCAGGGAACACTCCTTTCCTATACAGAGCGAACACGTAAGGTTGATAGGTGCATATGTCGTGCGATTTGCGGTCTCTTCCCAGTTGCCCTGTGTATTCGTAACTTATGCTTAACTTTTGGACACTAGTGTAGATGTGTTGTATTATTGTTGACGTAAGGTAGTAGTAGTAGTAGTAGTAGTAGTAGTAGTAGGCCTGCTAACATGTTAGAATAACCTGGTTAAGTACAACGAAAGGCGTATAGTTCTATGTCCGTAAGTTTGCCAGAGTAAATGAACATAATATCCGCTTACCATCCTAGCATACTATATTTTCTTCCCATTTTCACATAGTATAATGTGTAACTTGTGACTGGAACATCAATATTGGATTTCGACTTTCGTATATTCTCTTGGTCGGTCCGAAATGAAAGAAGACCGAGCGAGTTAGCCGTGTGGTTATAGTCACGCAGCTGTGAGCTTGCAATTGGGAGAGAGTGGGTACTATCCGCACACTTTATCTTGGTGCATTTACATCCTAGTGCTGAATCGGTCGACCTCGGCGATCTTCGAGATTCATACTGGCAACCTTTGAAACACAAACTATGAATCGCTTAAGCATCGTTGTGCGACATCTGGCGTAAACTTTACGTACTGGTACTGTTGTTGTTTACACATCAAAGTCAAAGTATAGAATTCATGCTAGGAACAAGATTCGCATCGAGAGATATGTTTTATAATGTTATATAATGTGTATGTGACATAGTTGTTGGCTTAAGACGACAACGGTTTAGAAATTTCATATCGATCGATCATATTCTCGATTCAATTCAGATTTCATTTTCATTCAGTTGGCAGCACCAGGCAGCACTATCGATACCGGGACAGCTCCCTCCTTACTCCTCACCCCGTACACAAATGCATCAAGATAAAGTGTGCGGACAGTACGTGTCCCACCGTCGGAAGCCCTGAAGATGGTTTTCCATGGTTTCGCACCCTCCATCGCCGAAAACCTATGTCAGTGCTGTGATAGTGCACATATCACACCCTCGCACTGTATTCCGAATTAGGTGATATTGCCATTTTCTTCTTCTTCTTCTTCTTCTTCTTCTTCTTCTTGATATTGCCATTATCATATTATTATTATTATTATTATTATTATTATTATTATTATTATTATTATTATTATTATTATTATTATTATTATTATTTCATTTGTATATTTATTCTTAATATTTTTACGTTGGAATGTCTCCATATGTGATAAGTCATTTGTTTTGTACAAACGGATGGGAAAGCAGTGCTATTTACAACTCGGAAACTCTGTATGAGTCATGCGGAACAGCGCAGAGTCTGTTGGTGTTATTGTCTTGGGATCCGGAAGTGGTTCGGGGCGTGGTCTAGGAATGACAAGAGGATCTTCCATTGGTGACTGGATGGCAAAGATCAATCTAGACGTATCATGTGAAGTAAGGGGAAGCTGAGGTCTATATAGGCATATGGGAACACAGCGGAGACTTGACTTCAAACTTTGGTGGAGCATACAGGACTTCAATCTTAGGTAGGACAAGGAGATGTAACTTTGGTGGAACGTGGTCTTATGTTTGTGGAATGTGAAGTGTGGTACTAACCTACAACTGTAGAGTTCTTAGGCACTTGGTATTGTATCACTTGTGGCGGCTTGGTATTATATGTTGGTGAAAGCTATGGGATACTGTACCTCAGACTTTCCAGAATTTATGTTTTGGAACGACAAGCACGTGTTGCACTGACACTTTCTTGCCACGAATCAGTTTTATTTCCCCATTTAGTGACGTCCCCCGCTTCCCTACGTAAACTGTTTCCACGAAGTAACTCTCGTAGTTAAAAAAGGCTAGATCTGTCTGGAGCATCTTCTGATACCGGGCGAGTTGGCCGTGCGGGTAGGTGCGAGCGGCGATGAGCTTGCATCCGGGAGATAGTGGATTCGAATCCCACTGTCGACAGCCCTGAAGATGGTTTTCCGTGTTTTCCCATTTTCCCCACCAGGCAAATGCTGCGCTGTACCTTAATTAAGGCCACGGCCGCTTCCTTCCGACTCCTGGGCCTTTCCCATCCCATTGTCGCCATAACACCTGTGTCGGTGCGACGTAAAGCCACTAGCATCTTCTCTTCTCATTCTTCGTAGCACCAGTAATGCCTTTTTCCGCTTATATCTGTCTCTGTGTTCACTTTACTTCGCTTTCCAAGGACAAGGAAAGCGATTGGAAGTCTACAAAATTCGTGAAGAGCTAGGATGCATGAACGTCGCAGTGTCTGCCATCCCGTCTACTGTATCAACCGCTTGCTGTCAATGCCTGGTCTCAAACCAACTCAACCAGTGAGAACGGTTTGTACAGTGGGTAAGAACATGTTCGCACCGCCCACTACACGCACGCGAACACTGTACTCCGCTGGCCATACCACGAACCATGTTTTCCAACTCGACAGGAATCCACACGCCATTATTATTATTATTATTATTATTATTATTATTATTATAATAGAAGTGTCTGACAAACCAGAATGCTCTGATGGAGAGTGGTGGTTGTTCCCATATGAGTTCATATGTTTAAAGTGTGTTAAATTAATGAAGTGAAATGCCAGTGCCAATATTTTATCTCACAAGTGTTCCAATTTTTACATTTAACTTTGAAGAATGTAAGATTCAAGAATAATGTTGGTTAGCTCAATGGCAGATTCATCCATTAAAATGTAACCTGCGCTGGAGCTGCCGGAAAATCAAGATCTGTCAAGATAACTTATTTATGAGTAGCTGTTAATATCAGTCGTGGACATTTGCAACCCACGTAGTTTTCTTCATTAATGTTAGGTCAGTAAATTGTCGTATGTGGGTTGATAGTTACAATGTGGTGTAATCTCACTGATATTTGATTTTTCTAAGGCGCGCGTTATACCGGCTAGCGACAGACCCGGATACACGAGTCCGTAAGTAATCATCGCCCCCCAATGAGTAGCAAGAAGACCACGCAAGGGTACAATACCGATAGTTCTTTTCTAGAACATTACAAAAACCACTTCATTACCTTAAAGAGAATTTTGACAAGATGAACATAATTGCACGCTCTGTAAACCTATTTCACCATCACTTACAGTATATGAATATATCAACATATGAGGGTTTTAATGCTTTTGCATATTTTATAATGGAAAGGAAAATATAGGCAATATGCAATCTTTGATCTAATGTGTATGCTATTTTGTTAGAAAGAATATATATTCTGCTCTTAGCTATTTTGGCCATCAAAGGATCTACACAAATTAGCATAAATCACCTGTACAGTCCTCCGTAATATTGTGGGGAAGAAGAGAACTCCGTGAAGCCCGTAACTGTTTTTCGAATATCTTAACATACACATTGTATTGGTAGGCCTAATCTTCAGATTTGTTGCAGCCGAAGTCTTCGACAGTAAATGATAGTACGATCCTGGATAGTAGGAGGGACTATGTAGACGTACCGTATATACACGGCGACCACTTGGATGGGCAGCGATCGTCTAGGATTCTGAAGGAGTGTACTAACCTTGGGCTAGAGATACCGCTGAAGTGCGAATTATTTTATTTGAACTAAATGGCATTACCTGAAGGGATTGGTATCACGGGCAGCACAAATATTAAACGGAAGACAAATTAAAAAGGGACTTCAGACAAGAAATCGTAGGCTAGGACAGGCATCGTCAATCGAGAGCGAAATGCCTTCAGAGCCAGTTTGCTCCCCGCTCTCGAGGAAAGAGAGCAGCTCAGCGAACAAGTAGGGGAAGTGCATGAGGTAGTACGTACTGCAGGTAGTAGCGCAAAAGTATAGCACATCTTTCTGGACAGGTTAGATTGCGACACGATAAGTGTGAACACATGAGAGGTGACACCAGTGTGTTTCCGTCTTTATCCTCACACCACACGACGTTCAACTCTAGTCGGTTAATGCTGCATTTACTAATAGAAGAGATTTCAGCACAGCGTAGGCCATCGACGCCAACAAGTTTCAAACCTTCTTGGGAAGAAGAGTGTTTAATAGTTCAAGAAAATAACACAGCAAAATGCGTAATATGTAATAAAATATGGAATCACATTTTTTTTAAACATTAGAAGAATATAAAGAGGTTTTAATGTCACTATGAGAGTTGGTTTCACGATATTCAGGCGTTAGAAAAAGGATCTGCAGGTGTTCGGTATCCCCTTCTCAGTGGATGTGCAAACAGACCAGTGACCGCTGGTGCAGAAAATCAGTTGTGTGCTGTCACCCATCCCTCCTCCAAGAATAAAAATACTGAGAAACATACGCGGTATTCAAGAGGCTTTCCACTGAGTTTCCCATATTGAACAAATACACCAGCAACCCCAACACAAACACACATTCCTCATACAAAACTAATTAAGCACACTAACACTTGCAATGACAAAACATTCACGAGCTCAGAAACACTTAGTGTGAGCGCGCAAAATTGAACTTCTCAATGTTACCAAAATCATTGAGAAAAACCAGCAACGTCGTAATGCAAAATTACATGTTATGTCGTTATAGTGAAATTTATAAACAAGACATTTTGTTATTAAAGGAAATAATATCATGTCCTTATTTTGGCGACGTAAAAAGTACAATTTGTATAGTTCATCGATTTGCAAATGTGGCTATGGAATAGGCGGGACCTGGAGGGAACAGTTGATGGCTTCGTCTAAAGTATTTTGTTTCCCGTTGGCTTTGAGCGATCCCCTCTTAAACACTACCGCTGAATCAAGAGGGTGCCACTCGCCACGTTCTAATTTCGGTCGAAATGCAGGTGTGACCAGTGCTGGTCGCGGTCGAACGAGTCGCTGTGAAGTGTCGTCTTGGCTGTTGTTTCGACAGCACATCGGAGAAGTTGGGCACGCATGCGCGAAAGGCCGAGTTCCTGCTTTCTAGCAAAAATCTTAGAAATTCTCGCTGAGCTGTGATCTGCACAGCACCCAGCGAGGAGCGCACGACTATTAATAGTTACCTGGTTGTGAGAGGAGTTGAATGATTTCCTATTCTTTGGCAGACGTCTTTTTCAATATACTGTATTTGATTGTAGATAGCATTATTAAAGTAGGTTTTTTAAATTAGACAATGTGCTGCAGCACTTCAGCACATAAGGTACGGCCGCCCATGAAACAGACCAGAACTGCAGCTAGAACTGATTGACTTACAGCGCGATACTCAAATGAAAGATAGGTTTGTTGACAATTTTACAGTCGTTTTCCACGGGAGAGATTTCATACAGTGTACACATTTAATGCTCATATTGTAGGTATATTCGGATCAACTTATTTATGTGAACATATGTTTTCATTAATGAAGATTTGTAACTCTAGATGCAGAAGTCGGTTCACCGATGAAAACGTGAAATGTGTATTGCGACTTTCCAGTACGCAAACGATAGTATCAAACACTGACACAATACTATCTCAACGAGCCCAGAGGTCCCGTGAAGGAGGAGTACACCACTGATATGTTTCAGTTAATGTGTTTAATTTGTTTTCATGGTCCTAAATGCCATACAAATATTTAAATGTATGTTAATGAGTGCAAAGAACATGTACAAATCACAAACTGTATTTTTTTCGGTAAATGTACGTGTCCCAAAGCTTCAGTTAATCGTGAAAATGTATATTCAGGAAATATTGCACGCTGCTGTGTATTTCCTTTGTCAATGAATTTTTTTGTCCTGTTATTCTCCGTAATCTGTGTCCTGTTCGTCTCATATCATTTATGCTGCAAATTATTATTATTATTATTATTATTATTATTATTATTATTATTATTATTATTATTATTATTATTTAAGCTATTGTTCATATGGTGACATTTCCGAGCGGGAAGTACAGTACGGTCACGGTATGCAACCCGCCTGTCCGCTGCTCTCTTGTCACGTGACCATCACCCGTCCCGAGCGGAGCAAGTAACACCGGCTCCCTAGAAAAAATGAAATGGCGTATGGCTTTTAGTGCCAGGAGTGTCCGAGGACATGTTCGGCTCACCAGGTGCAGAGCGATCTGCGCGTCGTGATGAGGATGAAATGATGATGACGACACATACACCCAGCCCCCGTGCCGGAGAAATTAACCAATGATGATTAAAATTCCCGACCCTGCCGGGAATCGAACCCGGGACCCCTGTGACCAAAGGCCATTTAGCCATGGAGCCGGACGGCTCCCTAGAGCAACAACGTGATGACGTCTGGGCTAGGAAACATAACTTGCAGAAACTAATAGCATCCAGCACCAATCCAAATCTCTGCTCATTACCAGTTATTAGTCTCAATAAAAGCTTTCCGGTCGTCTCATCTAACATTTTCGGTTGATTTCCTTTTATTCTCTTCGACAACAGCGTTCGTGTAAATATTTAAAGAGCTTAACAGGGCAGATTGCTTTGAATACCGGAGAGGTGCTTCTCAGACGGCATTACCTTCACGTACAACTCCCTAGCAGCTAGAACCATACTGAAATGTGAGAAGGGATCTAGTCACAAGCCTGGCTTCTTTGCTAAGTGGTCAGAATCAAGGTCTTCGGTTCAGAGGGCCCCGCGTTTTATTCCCCGGCGGGTCAGGGATTTTAACTGGCTCCAAGACTGGGTGATCGTGTTCGTCCTTATACACTTCCCTCACTCACAACGCACAATAAACTACCAAGGAAACTCGCAATAATTAATACTTCCCTCCACATAAGTTTGGCATCACGAAGGGCATCCGCGGTAAAACTGGACAAAATCCACATGTAGTTCCGACCGAAAAATAATTCACATAAGGCCACAAAGAAGAAAAATAAAAAAGTTATATTCCAGTAAGCAATACTAAAATGTATGTCTCCGCGGAATTGCCCTGCAAAGGTCAGCCGACCATTTCCGATGACCAGGTAGTGTAGTGCGAGGCCTCATTTCCGTAGAATTATCCGTAGAAATTTGGATTAGACATCAGTCGGTGTGGCACGTGCTAAAAAACATTCTCAACCTCAGGACAACTGCATCTCGTTTGGTTCCCCACCACCTCAGACTTAACGAAATCTTCGATCATGTCTTCTCTTATGGTGAATCAACTTTTATATCTGCTTAAACTACACCGAAAAAGCACCATAATAATCACAATATCGATTTATGAATAGAGAATAAGATATCTTTTTTTTTAAATTCTAACGTTTCTGAACACACAAACACTGTTAAACATATAAACGGTTATAGTCACTAAGGTAAATCAGAGAACATCAGCTGAAGGTTATGTTAAGTTTCAAACATAGCTACACTACACATTACATTTCATTAAGGTGCACACCGATATTTCTATATTTCATAGGCACAGGAATTATTGTGTTAGAATTAGAACAAAACAATGCGCAGCATTAATCACATGACACAACAGCCCCGATGGGTCATGGCCTACCAAGCGACCGCTGCTCAGCCCGAAGCCCTGCAGATTATGATGTGTGGTGTGGTGAGCACGACGAATCCTCTCGGCCGTAATTCTTGGTTCCTAGACCGGACATTAATCATACACGATTTATAATTCGTAGCAGTGCTGTGTTAAAGTACAATTATAAAAGTCGAAGACTCGATATCAAATATAGAATTATATTGTCCTTATCATAGAATTCCACTACTGCAGGCCATTCCACGTGGGCAGCCCCAGACAGGCAGGTTATTGACGCCACATTTTACGAGATACCCGAGTAGAAAGCCAAGAATAACGGTCGAGAGGATTCGTTGTGCTGACCACATGACACCTCGTAATCTGCAGGCCTTCGAGCTGAGTAGCGGTCGCTTGGTAGGCCATTGCCCTTCGGGGCTGTTGCGCCATGATGTTTGGTTTTTACGAGACATAAAAGGACTTCAAGAATTACCAAGTTCAGCCTTTAAAAACATAGCACAACAAAATAAAATTGCCTCTTTTCTTCATGTAGGTAGACACTCAACATCGGATTTCACCAACTTAGAGATGTCAGAACATTGTTACAGATGAATGAATACGTAATCCAGCTTCCAACGCAACATTGGACAAACATGACCTAGTATTACTCTTATTCAGGTTCATGACTAAGAATGTGTGTTCACAAAAGTATGGTAGAACAAAAACATGGAAACTAACTTGCATGCCAAAGCGTGGTACGCGGGAACCCTGTGCTCCAAGTTCTTATATAAAAAACAAGGAGGCCTGGAATGTTATAATACCTATCCTTCTAAATTGTGCTACATTGGAGCTTTATCAGTAGTATTTGAAATTTGACTGGAGCCAGCTCAAAATTTACAGAAAAACGTCGTTAAAAGGTTGAGTTTAGGCGAAATTTCTTCGGCATTTGTAAACAACTGTCGAATTACAAATAATGAACTTCATTCGGGTTCCGTATTGACTTTAAATATCTATGATAACATCTGAAAAAAAATTAAATGTATAAAGTCCACCTGTTCAACACACTGGAGAGCAGTGTGGAGGTCAACACCGACCCAACCTGATCTATACAAGCACAGGACTGAAGGAAAGAGGACATCCTGGCTATACTTGTATTCTCCGCGAAGAAATGTAACGGATATTTTTAAACTTTATTCCGTTTCCAGAAGCATGACAAATAGAACATTTAACAGTCTTCACAATTTAAGTATTTTCTCCAGCCAACCAATAGTTGTATCAAATACGGTTGGACCTACACTTACAACTAAATTCATCCAAGTCTGGAGCCATGTACATTTTAAACAGATTTCCATTGCATTTGTTGGGTGTAGTTTTTCTTTGCTAGTGGCTTTACGTCGCACCGACACACATAGGTCTTATGACGACGATGTAACAGGGAAGGCCTAGGAATGGGAAGGAAGCGGCCGTGGCCGTAAGGTACAGCCTGGTGTGGAAATGGGAAACCACGGAAAACGATCTTCAGGGCTGCTGACAGTGGGATTCGAACCCACTATCTGCCGGATGCAAGCTCACAGCTGCGCGCTCCTAACCGCACGGCTAACTCGCCCGGTTGGGTGTTTTTTAAATATTAAAACTATGCGTATTTCAAACAGATTTCCATTTTATCTCCATTTTTTTTGTATTACTGTTTTTTTTGTATATGCCATTCTTCTTTATGATATTTTAGCTGATGGTGACCTCTAAGCTAGGTCGAAACATGTCCTATGTAGCTTTTTAGACAGACCATTTATCAAATGGCAAACGTGTATTGAACAGGTGGACTTTATACAATTAATTTCTTTTCGAACATTATCTTAGATAAACTGTCGAATTGTTGAACGTCGTAACAGTAACCATCAGTGTTACAACGGGAAAGACACATGGTCTTAAAAGATATTGATTCTTCAAAAACCTTTCTCCTGCAATAGTTCTTCGAACAATTAAAGCTCCAAGTACGAATTCCGTCACAAAGAGCACGAATACACACATTTTTCAGTTGCAAAGAAACCTTGAAACCTGTCTCAAATGGAGCGTTATGTCGGCTAAAACAAAGAAAACTTCAGCAAGCCAGCGCGTGCGATCTTGCATCACCACAGACGAAGCGATCGAGTAGTACGGGGTAAGCCCTGGGCAGACACGAGGCTGCGTCAGAGCTCCCTGAGAAGACACGGTCACGTAAAGGCAGTGTCTTCCTTGCCAACAAGGACTTCCACTACAGAATTCGTTCGGAAGAGAGCATCAAATATAGGCCTAGATATATAGTCCTCTTTGCCAAAATGGATTTGAACGACCGTTTCCTTACCAGTAATAATAATAATAATAATAATAATAATAATAATAATAATAATAATAATAATAATAATAATAATAATGGCGTGTGGCCTCCAGAGAGGCCTGGTACAGGTCTTTCGAGACGACACCCTTTAGGCGACTTACACGTCTGTGAGGATGGGCTATAGTTAGGATGATTTCCAATACTAAAGACGGCACAAAGACCCTGCCCGCGAAACCGAAGAATTAACCAATAAAAGTTAAAATCCCCGACCAAGCCGCAAATCAAACCCGGGGCTCCTTGGATCAAACTCCAGCATGCTAACCATTTAACCATGGAGCCGAAACTTACCATTGCTTTAACCAAATGAAATACTGTTTACCATGGGTTTGACGTTCTTGTAAAGGTAGGGCTACATGTCGCTACGACTGTGTTTACACGCAACTCAGGGGTCAGAATTCCAGTCAGCACATTAACATTCAAGACAGCAACACACAGATGTTGCTAAACATTTTATTTTTATATTGTATTAGTGTTCTTGTTTTTGGTTACTTTTATAACTATGTGATTTAGTGCACTTTTATTATGTCAACATTTACAGTTTTTATATTACATTTATACACTATATATATTGCATTTCGGATACATTCATTTATTTCACAACGCACTTTATCTAACCATTATCTTACATTCATACGCATGCACCATGTGTAATTTCTCATTACCTAGAGAGATTAATTTATATAAAAAAGGTGGTTTTTAATACTGCCTCATTTCTGTTTAGTGATAGCTACAAAAATGTAGTAAGTTTCTAAATATACAGTATCTGTACCCTACATGCCCCCTGCCAGTAGATACATCCGTACCCATCGTTTTATGTACTGTACTCGAGTATGGTGAAAATATTCTTCAAATAGTATTTTTCTTGGCCGATTACGACGAACTCGATCTGGTTACCCCACAAGAAACAATCTGGTGGTGTGAGGTCGAGCGATCTGGGAAGACACGTCTGGGAAACTATTGGGTGATCAAAGAAACTTTCGACTAGGGTGACACTCATTTTGGTGTACGAATAACCTGTGTCCTGAGACACACGACTTAATGATTTACGAGGAGACTGCTGTAGACGGGCCCGGACATCTTCCGCCACATTTTGCAAACGAGATGCTTGCCAGTATCGCTTATAAAGGACCAGTTTCCGTTTCCAAGTTCTTAACTAAGGCCAGGATTCTCTCTCTTTGGAGAAATGAATGCACCATATTCTTTTCGGAATGCCCTTTATGAAGCAGTGACTGAGATATCAAAATGGAGAGTGTAACGTCAGGACTATGGCGACATCACTGATAGTGCACCAACTAAACTCCCATAGTTCCAATTTTGTTTAAATCAAACACCGCCAGAAACCGAGCAGTAGTAACAATTCTTAAGAATGAACCTATAATTCGGATTTTAACCAATTCATATTAGGTTTCACCCAAATTAGTCTGAAACCTCGAGAGAGAGTATTATTCCAGAGATTCTCTATATTTTCTAGTCAAAAGTGAATTAACAACTATGTAAACAGCTGACTATTCGTGAGGTAACATTTCCACTGTTTTTTTTTATCAACCAATAGCCTATTATGAAGTCGTTAGGGGTGAATGTTTAATCTTGAGTAGTACACTAGCAGGAGCACGGATCTAGCTACAGTTGGGGGATTAGTTCGGCCCACGGTCAAATGCCCACAAAAAGGACGCTTAAGTTGGGCCCATCGTCAGCTCGGAGTGAGGATCGAATTGCCCCGATGGAACTACGTTAAGTTTAATACTTGCTAATATTAAGGACATTCAAATAAAAATCAAATAAAAACGCGACCGAACATTAACAAACGGAGAAACCTGCCCCACTGAACAGGGGCGCAACTAGACCTGGACCCTTCGGGGAGCGACGGTAATCCGCAGGGCCCAACTCGAACGTGTCCCTGCCGTTAGCATGGGTAGCTTTGTGCTCAGAAAACGGTAGGATATCACAAGAAATACAAAATGGGATTGCCAATGAAACTATTGAGGACAAATGACGCATTAAAGAAAAAGACAAGCATAGAGCATGTAATAGGACAACTCAGGATAGAAAGAATAGAACAGAATACATATTAAAGCCCGAAAGTAAGGGAGTGTGATTAAAATAACTGCACTTAAGGCCTCTTCTTATGCAGTCTGATATTTTAATATAGGCCTACAGATCTTCGTGAAAAATGAGTAAAGAAAGTGTATTTTCTGCAGGAGAGAATTGTACCGAAGTAGTCACAATATTGGATATGGCATTCGGAATGCTGGTCTACTGACACCCGATTTGACTTCAGCGACATTAGGTACCCCCGTGATATATTTTGCGAAGACAATTACCCAATTTATGCCTCATATGCGACCAACATCCCACGAAAGAGGTGGTTTCCTCCGTTAACACTGCGCCATTGTGGAAATAAACATTGTGTGCGGTATTTCCCACGGTTTTACAGATACCGTATGCAAATTTTCATTAAAATCGGAAAGTGGCAGTTACGTAGGCTTACTTCAGTTAACTCGCTTCTCTTCTGAATTGTGTAACATTAGATCATACCTAAATTCTTAGCGGAGTCGAGAAACGAACCCTAGGGATCCAGACGGAATATTGGTACAACGCTGATCCCTACGCAAGAGCTGAAGGCACTACTGTGGCCCTGAATGTGCCATCCTGTGCTTGGAACGAACTTTTGTCTTCACTTTTCCCACCATCGAAAGAGCATGTGTCACTTGAGAATTCAAATTTTGTTTTGTCATATAGAAATAATTTGTTAAAAACGTTTTGAAAAATTATGCTTTGAAAGCTCTACACGAGAAGGGATTTTAAAGTCATGAAGGGTGATTCACCCAATGTTCAGTTTGGCAACGTCGATATGGTAGGGATTCCCCACGAGCGAACTAGCCGGAATCGATTGTTACCACCCCACGTCCAGGAGGGGAAGGAAGCCCACGGTAAGTTAGTTTGCGGCATGCTCCACTTTTAATATCTAGTGTGCATTTTAAGTGGGCGGATCGAGATCACGAGTGTATTGAATACAAGTCTGAGGATAACTCCGTAACAGGGAGCGAAGCGTAGCGCGGCGAGGCAATAGTTCCCAACACAGAATCACAGCCTCACAAGCTTGCTAGTTGTTAGAGTAAAGTCTCGGCACACAAGTTTCGTGAACAGCTGGAAACAAAGTTTTCCTTTCCCACAGACCAGGAAATTACTGATGGGATGTCCGTTGCATTGCAATATACGTTCAAAGCTAAAGAAAATACAAGTTAGAAGTGGACATTTCTAAGACAGTACATCGGATAGGACTGACTCATGGTTTATTATTGTGACAAGATTAGGGCCAGATGACCGCCTCTTACATCGTTACATCTAGCCAGGCTAATATACGGCTAAATTGTATATTTCCAAAAACAAATCCCATGGCGCTACAGCCCTGATGGGCCATGACCTACCAAGCGACCGCTGCTCAGTCCAAAGGCCTGCAGATTACGACGTGATGCTGGTCGGTGCAAACAATCCACCTGACCGATATTCCTGGCTTTCTAGACCGGGGTCTCCATCTCACCGTCAGACAGCTCTTGAAGTGTAGTCATGTATGCTGAAAGGACCTCGAAACTATTGATCTTTATGTAATGAGAAGACCATTTGTTTCTTGAACACCATACGGCATCTCCGCTACATGCTTTAATAGGGAAAGGACACTTGTACAATCCAAATCAGAACAGATGACAAATCAGTAATTGAGATTACAAAATATGTATACGATATATGATTACATCATTCATGGAGTTAACAAAATATGCTCACATTGATACTCAACATGCCCCGCCTCAATGGTATACTTATATTATACTTACATGAATACATTTAACATATGAACGAAGATTACCATAAAACTTGACTTGTTTATTTGGTTAATGCATCAGCCAAATAAGGATGGAGTTTGAACATCCTCTATAGATATATTATTTTATACTTTATGTTTAACTAACTGTACTTAACATCTAAACGTTTTACGAGTTTTTGTTCAGGATTATTAACTATCTTAACTGTGCTTTGATTGTCTTCAAATATAGTAATACAACCTGTATTAACATTTAAATCAAATGCAATCTTTTTCAGAAACATAGCTCTTTCAGAGGCTTTACATAAAGAAATTAACTCTGCTTCAGCAGTGCTCTGCTTCTTCGATTTCCATACTGCAGTGTTATTGAAAACATTAGACAAATCCAGAAGTTGACTTTCAGTCAGAAGTCTCTAGCGAAGTCGGAATCGGAATCGGCACAAACAATCAAAACACTAGAATTTTCTGATTTACAGTATTTCAATTTTAAAATCTAAGTACCTGTTTCAACACTATATATATATATAGACTGTTTACCTTGAAATCTACTTGTGACATAGTAAAAGCCTAGTCAGGGCTTGAACCTGGCTTCTTTAACACTTCCCATATATCATTTTCTTCGAGTGCGCTTTACAATAGCTTTTTTTCCATTGTTGTTTGTCTCTGCAAAACTGAATGTCGTAACTTAGAGGAACATGTATTTTATTTTTGCTAATGGTTTAACGTCACACTAACACATGGAAGGTTTTCGACGACGCATGGATGGGAAAGGGCTAGGATTGGGAAGGTAGTGGCCCCAGCATTTGCCTGGTGTGAAAATGGGGAAACCAACCATCTGCAGGGCTGCCAACGGTGGGATTCGAACCATCCGTCTCCCGGAATGCAAGCTCACAGCAATGCAACCCTAACTGCACGGCCTATTCGCTCGGCACATTTGTTTTTGATTGAACAAGTAATGGAAATAGCATTTCTTCATCTTCTTCTTCTTCATTTATATCAACAACGTCTGCAATATACCCTAATCGTCGTTAACCCTGGTTTCAAGCAATTTTTTTTCCTTAGCTTGATCCAGATTACTTGCTTCGTTCTCTAGCTTTCTTTTAGCTTTTGCGTTTTCTTCATTTTCATCTTTCTTCACCAATATCTCTCACGGCCTTTCTTTAAATTGATTCATCTTCAACTTCTTGAGAGATAATACTTTTCGATTGAACAGATACGTGAACTAAACTCTTATTCCCTAATTTATGTTTATCAAAGATCACACTGTGGCCTAAAACTTCTTTGCTATTTTTAGCATCCCATAATCGGTAACTTCCAGGTGGAGTATAGCCTACCATGATAGGTTTTTTTCACATTTTGGAACTCCCTTCTTTCTTAATTGTTTAGTTACATAATAAGCTATACTATCGTCCCAAAATCTAATATTACATAAATTATGTTTTCTACCTTCCTGATACAGGATACAGTAGGGCTCCTATTCGTTAAATAAGTTTAACAATAAATTGCCTCCCTCTCTCTCTCTCTCTCTCTCTCTCTCTCTCTCTCTCTCTCTCTCTCTCTCTCTACTTCTTTAGGTAACTCCTATTCAATTAACAGAGTACTAGCCTTGTCTACAAAGGTTCTATTCAATCTTTATGATTCAGGATTAATTTCAGGATTACACAGAACAGTGTATTTATTTTTGTTCCCTTGCTACAGTAAAAATTATTCATTGTTACTAACATTCCCCTCCGTTGTCCGCTCTAATGTTTAACTATTTGCTAGAGAAGTGATTTGTAACTATTATAATATTTAATATATATTTCATAGATTTAATATTTGTTTCCTAAAGATAAACTACTACAAAATGGATAAACTCATCGGTAAATGTTACAAAATACTCGTATCCATCCCCTGTTAAAGCTGTAATTGTTCCACACACATCAGCATGAACACGCCCTACGGGCTTATTTAATTTTACGCTTACCTTTAAAAGGCTGGAATTTTTTTCCATGAATGCAATTTTCACAATGCAGTTTTGAAAGCGGACATTTAAGTTATCTAATCCATTAACCGAACCTTCCTTTACTGAAGTATTTATATTTTTGTAACCCAAGTGATCTGACCTTAGATGACAACTAATTCTTCATTAACACTGGGCTACTGTTCTTCAGAGAACTGCCAAAGTAAGCATCAGACTTATCAACTTTCATGTTAACCATCCTTCCGTCCTGAAAAAATTACCTAATGTTCCGAAACGCTTCGATATTTTTGTTGTTGTTATTATTATTATTATTATTATTATTATTATTATTATTATTATTATTATTATTATTATGAAGCCAACCTGTCCGATTAATGGTACAAAGCACATCATCTACAATTACAACAATTTTAGCCTTTTTATTTCGCTTGTAGGTAATGTCAGTTTTGGCTGCAGTTATCTTTTTTGGTACTTCATCAAAATCCATTGTTTTCACACTTCACTTGGTTAAACTTTAATTTTCTCATTTGAGCACTTAACCAATCTTTTCTACAGTGTCACTGTACAATTGAGCCCATAACTGTTGTGATATTTATATTATGAAAAGACCATTTGTTTCTTAAATACCATACACCTTGCAGCATGCTTTAATAAGCAAAGAACACTAAGAATGAAAACCTACAAACTGTTTTCCAGTCAGTGACCGGGTCAGGGATAGAATGAAGCCCCCAACTTGCGGCGAGGATAGGGATTGCGCCGGCTGCCGAAGCCTGTCGCATCCCTCTGGGGCAATGATTAATTACTCACAGTTGAAATGAAATGATACGATACTGGAGTGTTGCTGGAATGAAAGATGACACGGAAAACCGGAGTACCCGGAGAAAAACCTGTCCCGGCACCACTTTGTCCAGCACAAATCTCACATGGAGTGAGCCGGATTTGAATCACGGAACACAGCGGTGAGAGGCCGACGCGCTTGCCGTCTGAGCCACGGAGGCTTCAAGCAAAGAATACTTCTACAGTCCTAATCAGAATAGCTGACAAAATCACAGACGTTACAAACTATGTATATGATATATAATTAACATGAGTCATGGAGTTAACAAAATATGCATGCCATTGAACCTCAAACAGAAACAAACCTCAGGAAGGAAGCTAGTTGTTTTACGTCGCACCGACACAGATAGGTCTTATGGCGACGATAGGACAGGAAAGGGCTAGGAGTGGGAAGGAAGCGGCCGTGGCCTTAATTAAGGTACAGCCGCCTGGTGTGAAAATGGGAAACCACGGAAAACCATTTTCAGGGCTGCCGACAGTGGGGTTCGAACCTACTATCTCCCGAATACTGGATAGTGGCCACACTTAAGCGACTGCAGCTATCGAGCTCGGTGAAACAAATCTCAGGTATAGGTAAAAGTCCCTGGCCTGGCCAGGAGTTGAACCCGGTGCCTCCGGATAAGAGACAGGCACGCTATCCCTAGACCACGGAGCCGGCTTACATTTACATCCACTATAACAAAAATATTCTTAATCTATATATATATAAAATAACTTGTCCTGACTGACTGACTCATCATCGCCGAGCCAAAACTACTGGACATAAAGAAATGAAATTTTGGGGATATATTCATATTAAGATGTAGGTGCTCGCTCAAAGAGGATTTTTGAATATTCCGTCGCTAAGAGGGTGAAAAGGGGGGTGAAATTTTAAAAAGAGTGTATCTATATCTCAAAACTTTAAAAGTTTACAGATGTGAAAATTGGTATTTAGGATCTTCTTTAAAAATAAGGAAACACGTACATTTTTATTTTCAGAAAATCCCAGTAGGAGGGGTGAAAAAGTGGTTGAATGCCTTTAATCAGGATACCGGTACTTATATCTCAGAAACTGAAGATATTACAGACCTGAAAATTGGTACTTTTGATGGCGTTTAAAAATAAAGAAAGACGTATTTTTTTGTTTTTGGAAAATCCAATTAATGGGAGGGTGAAAAGGGGGTGAAGTTTTAAAATGAGTGCATCTATACCTCAAAACTTTTAAAGTTTGCAGATGTAAAAACTGGTATTTAGAATCTTCATTAAAAATAAAGAAATACGTATTTTTTGTTTTCGGAAAATCGCAATAGGAGGAGTGAATACGTGTTAATTTTTAAAGGAGATTCTAAATACCAATTTTTACATCTATAAACTTTAAAAGTTTTGAGATATAGATACACAAATTTTAAAAAATCACCCCCTTTTCACCCCCCCCCCATTAATTGGAATTTCCAATAATTAAAAAATACGTGTTTCTTTTTTAAAGGGTGAATAATGGGTTGAATGCCTTTAACGAGGCTACTTATGTTTCAGAACCTGAAGATATTACAGATCTGAAAATTGGTATTTGGGATCTACTTTAAAAGTACAGAAACACTTATTTTTTGTTTTTGGAAAATCCAAATATTGGGGGGTGAAAAGGGGGGGGTGAATTTTTTAAAATGAGTGTGTCTACATCTTAAAACATTAAAATTTACAGATGTAAAAATTGGTAGTTAGAATCTCTTCTAAAAATAAAGGAACACGTATTTTTTTGTTCCTGTAAATCCCAACAGGAGGGGTGTAAAAGGGTGAAAAATGGGTTGAATGCCTTTAATGAAGATACATAATGTCAGAAACGAAAGATATTACAGAACTGAAAATTTGTATATCGGATCTCCTTTAAAAATAAAGAAACACGTATTTTTTAGTTTTTGGAAAATCCAATTAATGGCGGTTAAACAGGAGTGACAATTTGGGGTGAATTTTTGAAAGACTATATCTACAGAATATCTTGGAAACGTAAAATGTTACAGACGTAAAAAGTGGGTGTTTGGAATCTCCTGTAAATGTAAAGAAACATAGGTGATTTGTTTTTGGAAACTCCACTTAAGGGGAACTCAAAAGGGGTGAAATTTTAAAATGAGAATTTTTACAGGGGGGGGGGGTGAAAGAATTGAAAAATTAATTGGCTTAATTGTATGAGAATACATACATCTAATAAAAACTAAAGTTGCTACAGACGTGAAAATTCGTATTTGGATCTCCTTTAAAAACAAAGAAAAACGCGTTTTGGGCGGGAAACCATCTTGGAGGGGGGAGTGTAAAGGAGTTGAATTCCTTTCATGAGGACACATAAATCAAAAACTGAAGTTAGAGTCGTGATAATTGGTATTTAGAAGATCCTTTACTATTAAAGAAACAAGTATTTTTTTGCGGGAAAGTTCACTAGGGGGGGTGGGGGAATAGTGTGAAATGAAGTGAAAAAAGTAAATTACTTTTATGGGGATACTTATATCTCAAAAATGAAGGTAATAGACGTGAACATTGGTGTTTGGAATCTCCCTTAAACATAAAGAAACAAGCCTTTTAATTTTTTTTTGGGGGGGGGGGCGGTAAATAAACTTAACGGCGGTGGGGTGTAGAAGGTGGTGAGACCAATTGATTTTACTGTTATTAATGTACTTATAAGGATCCTCCGTTGCTCAGGCGGCAGCGCGCCGGCCTCTCACAGCTGGGTTCCGTGGTTCAAATCCCGGTCACTCCATGTGACATTCGTGCTGGACAAAACGGAGGCGGGACAGGTTTTTCTCCGGATATTCCGGTTTTCCCTGTCATCAGCCATTCCGGCAACACATAATAATAATAATAATAATAATAATAATAATAATAATAATAATAATAATAATAATAATCCGGACCGTCGTCAAATGTGCGGACCGCGCTGGTAACGGCTCCTGGACGGGTAATGACTAGGAATGCAGTCCGGCCGCGGGTTCAGTGCCGCCAAGGCACCCAATATGACACCACGCCGGATCTCCTGAAGGATTTTATCCGTATTAAAAATGATTAAAGGAAAAGATGGCGAAGATTTACGGACCCAACTGACCAGGAGGAATACCTGAGCCTAGCCCGGGAAGTACGAAATCGATTGCTGGAAAGGAAGATTGAAAAATGGGAGGAAACGTGCTGTAAAATAATAGGAAACGAGTCAGATCGGGAATTTTGGTTAATTCTCGCAGAAAACGAGTCAGATCGCGAATTTCGGCGGATTATATATCTAAAACAATAAGCATTCAATTATAAATTTCAGTATAATACCGTAGCGAAGCACGGGTATCTTGCTAGTTAAGTATAAGATAACAAAACCTACTCGATCCTACAAAACCAGCGTCCCAGCCCTTCCTACACACATTTCTGATGATGATGCTTGTTGTTTAAAGGGGCCCAACATCTAGGTCATCGGACCCTAATGGTACGAAATGAGACGAAATGCAATGACAATTTAAAAGTACAAAATTCATCCACTGACCAGAATTCAAAATGTGATTAAGAATGAATGGATGAATATGAATTTAAAACAGTCAGTGGATCCGATGCGCAATGCCTCACCTTCCCAGAAACTACATTACTGACCAAGAGACCGCTTCCAAAGCACAATCCTGAATCGATGATTCTTGTTGTCTAAAGGGGTTCAATATCTAGGATAACGGACCCTCATAACTGCACTTATCGCTAGTAAAGTAGAACCATTGTATTCCTCAAGCTGCAGTACTATTCAAAGGTAGCGTAAACTCACGGTGTTCCAAACATTATAGTACTACTCCCAAGTATTGTACGTCGTATAGGTAACTCAGAATTATGGTGCTTTTCACGTAATGGCGCCACTCGTAGGCAACGCAAACGCACGATGCACCTGACACTGATCACAGGAACTCTTACTATCCCGTGGTGTTCCTCACACAGTGGGAATAAATCACAGGCAACGCAGACCAACAGTGTCGCTCATATAGTTGTACTAATCACAGACAACGCCCAGTCCCGTGGTGTTTCTCGCATGATGGTACAAATCACAGACAACGCCCAGACCCGTGGTGTTTCTCGTATGATGGTACAATCACAGACAACGTAAACCCGTGATGTATAGTGGTACTAATCACAGGTACTGGAAACCCACAGTGAACCGCTCTCTGCTGATACTAATCACAAACCTATTGTGGACCTAATATAGTGGTACTACTCGCAAGTAAAGGCGACCCATGGCTTTCCCCGCGTGATGGTACCAATCACAAGTAGTTTCATGGTTCTAATTCCATCATCCCTTGGTCGCCCCTTTTACTCGCCTCTTACGACAGGCAGGGGATACCGTGGGTCCACCAACCCACAGGGGGTACACACATTTCTACCATGTATGACAACTCTGTTTTCACATCCCGTGAACGGAATCGAATTCCTGTTAAGACATCTTAATTGGAAGTACTGTAGTCCTAGGCGTTGCCACTCTGGCGATACTGTGACTACCGCTGTCCCGAGATTGCGAGCGTCTGAGTTAGTTTCGAGAAAGTCCACCATCTTCAGCTTATTCCTATTTAGAAGAACTAAAAGACATTCGATCATATGCCTGGACATCCCATGCTCGGTCTCGATGGTAAATGTAATGTTTGAATGTAACCTCTTTAAGTGATCCAAAAATATGGATAGTTCTGTATTCACCATGGGGAAAAATTACAAATATGTCAGACATATCAAACCAGACGGAAAGCTTGGAGTGTGCAAGATTGAACACTGCGGTCTTCAAAATCCTCCATCCAGATATATATATATCGCTAGTTGCTTTACGTCGCGCCGACACAGATAGGTCTTATGGCGACGATGGGAGAGGAAAGGCCTAGGAATGGGAAGGAAGCGACTGTGCCTTAATTAAGGTACAACCCCAGCATTTTCCTGGTGTGAAAGTGGGAAACCACGGAAAACTATCTTCAGGGCTGCCGACAGTGGGGTTCGAACCTACTATCTCCCGAATACTGGATACTGGCCGCACTTAAGCGACTGCAGCTATCGAGCTCGGTCATATAGAAATTAACGATGACCGGTGCCAATAGCGAACCCAAGGCAACCCCATCCATTTGTTCATATATTGCATATATTGCATCATGGAACCTGTCCGGCTCCATGGTTAAATAGTTAGCGTGCTGGCCTTTGGTCCCGGGTTCTATTCCCGGCAGGATCGGGAATTTTAACCATCCTTGGTTAATTTCGCTGGCACGGGGGCTGGGTGTATGTGTCATCTTCATCATAATTTCATCCTCATCAAGACCCGCAGGTCGCCAACGGGTGTCAAATCAAAAGACCTGCACTTTGTGAGCCGAACACGTCCTGGGACACTCCCGGCACTAAAAGCCATACGCTATTTCATTTTTACCATGAAAACTGAAGTACGTGGTAATGAGGAAAAGGTGAACAGTTTAACAATGTCACCAGGAAAGATCGTATCCACCAGAGACAAGGTGCCCATGATTGGAACCCTAGTGAACAGAGACAACTTCAAAACTGACAAGAATATCACCAGGAGACACATGCAGATTTTCACATTTTCTGTCTTGGCTCCGTTAATATTCTTACGCATCATGGAGGGAAATTCTACTTGTTCCTAAGCGTGTCTGCGTTCTTGTGTTTAGTACTCTTATTACCGACCACCGCGGTTTCAACCACGCAATGAGCTACTACAATGGCGGAAAAAGAAATCCCGAAACCAAGAAGGAATTTTCCCAGATAAACTAAATTCGGGGGGGGGGGCGTGTTTGCACATCTGAAAGATGACGCCTATTTAAATTTGCACGCTAGTAAACGTAGTAGCTACACTATGATCTTGCAAAACATGTTTGCTTTTAATACGCATTGTACACTTCGTGCGAGTTATTCATCGTCCGGTGTTGACGTGAGGTACGTGTAAGTCAAACATGCCTTTAAAGAGAAGGCAGTATCGGCAGCTTACAGAGTTTAAACGAGGCAGTGTAAAAGGGCTGAGAGAAGGTGGATGCTTGCAGAAAGACTTGGCAAGGATGTATCGACAGTGCATCGGTGTTGGCAACAATGGTCAGAGGGAGGCACTGTCCGGCCGCACACGGGCCACTACGGAGAGGAAGACCACCGTATTCGTCGCATGACTGATGGATCATACTGCATCTGCAGCAGCGATTATTGCTTCAACTGGCACCCGAGTGACACAGCGATATGTAACAAATCGATTGAGAGACATCTCCGAGCCCGATGTCCTGTAGCGTTCATGCCACTAACTCCGAATCACTGCCAACTGAGACTTCAGTGGCGTTAAGCTGGAGCTCACTGGAGGGCGGGGTGGAGATCTGTTGTGTTCTCAGATGAGGGCCGTTTCTGTTTTGGTGCCAGTGATCGCCGTAAGTTCGAAAGGAGGAGGCCAGGTGAGCGCTTGGAACCAGCCGTCTGCAGCGTCGACTCACTGAACCTACACCAGGATTTATGGTCTTGGAGAGGTATTTCCTTTGACAGAAAGAGTTCTCTCGTCAATATCCTAAGAACCTTGACAGCGAATTTGTACGCCAGACTGGTGACTGAACCGGCTGTGCTACCATTCGTTCGCAGTACTCAAGGGGGTGTTTTCCAACAGGATAACGCTCGCCCTTATACCGCTGCTTGCTCTTCAGTGTCGACCAGTTGCCTTAGCCTGCGAGATCACCAGACTTTCGCCCACTGAGCACGTATGGGACATAATGAAACGACATATACAGCGTCATTCAATACCAGCATTAACCGTTACTGATTTGACTGACCAAGCGCAACAGGCGTGGAACTCAATCCCACAAATGACATACGGCACCTGTAATACACAATGCATACACGTCTGCATGCTTGCATTTATCATCGCAGAAACTACAGCGGTTATTAATGTACCATCATGCTAACAGGGATTTAATTTTCCGCCAGTGTAACTTTTGCCCCAGTTCAGTTAGTACTCTTAGATATTCACCCAGTTTTGAAACTTTTGTTCTTATCATCACATCATTAGTGTACGTAGCTTGACGAAACTATACTTGATGCGAAGCGCCACCTATCTAAGGGGTGAAAACGAGATGTCATGGCTCCGGGATGGTTGTGGTTTGGTCTTTACTCATGCAAAGAGACATTCTGGGTCTGTTATTCCTTTGCGGGAAGTATGTTTGAAACTACATCCCCAAAACGCATAGGTATACTTGTAATTAGTCATTTTACTTACATTTCAGTTAGCTCTGTAAGTCTACAGGCCCAATGTGTTCAAGTTTGAAGTACGTTCAAACCCCGCCACCGCCGCCACCACTTTGATATCCACTGTGCACGACCACATTCTCAAACCACCTGACGCTACATGCACTTCTTTACATATTGATGTAGGTATAAGAATAAGTATTGATGAAGGCCAGTGCCTTTTTCCAAGTCGTTTAACGTCTTAATGTCGCACCAATTAAAGACAGTGTTTTCCTTGGCGACGATAGGACAGGAAAGGGTTAGGCCTGGGAAGGAAGCGACCGTGGCCTTAATGTACAGTCCCAGCACTTGCCTGGCGTGAAATTGCGAAACCATCTTGAGGGTTGCCGACGGTCGGGCTCGAACCTACCATCTCACGAAAGCCAGTTACACACCGTGAACCTGACTCACTCGGTAGGCTATTGCATTCGATGTTTAACGCCAAATATTTGAAGGTTTATGTATCTCGTACAAACAGTGGTGCTGGATTTATCTGCCAATTGTAACGTGACAGTGAGCGGTTGATTTCCTTACAGCATAGGGGATTCGACTTCAGAAAGAGAGAATGAACTATTTTATCGCTACTGGTCTGCGATTGTAAACGCTACAGAAGTGTTACGCCCGGACCATTTTCGAAGATCGGAGTGTTTCTGCATAAGTTTTACTTTTATCATGTCAATTACATTAACGAACTTACCTCATAGGCAATGGTGAGAGAGGTCTTCTCCTGCTTCAGTTGTTCACTCCGAGCTTTATACTGCAGCACAGTTCTGACGGTGTCCTCCATCCTGGGAACCAAAACACAATCATCAATCATTAGGTAACCTTGCATGGCTCGTGAGTATTTGATCTCTGGTTACTTTCTTCTTTCACTAGCATTCATGAAGCACGTGTTACTTAGTTTAAACATATCACCTTTAGAAATATGTCATCTCACCTTACCCATACTCTATATACCTGTGTGTGTGTTTACGATTGGTGAACTCGGAGCTGATACAGGAACTTGTTTGTCGTAAGTCAGAAGCAATAACATACTCAGGGCGCTTGTATCATATTCATGTTCATAAAATAGCAATTGGCTGTTTGGTACCCGTAGCCCCCAGCACCGTCTCAGACTACAGACACATTTCTATTTACTTTATATTACTCTGCTTGTGAGAAAGCATACATAGTTTGATAATAATAATAATAATAATAATAATAATAATAATAATAATAAAGAAGGGAGAAGTTAACACTTTAAAAGAGGTAGCAATGAAAACCGGCCTGCAGATATTTGAAAAGACATTTCATGTCCAACATTAAAGAAGCCCCAAGATACATAGTAACAACAAACAATGATAAGATAAATAAAGTTGTTATATTCAAATACCTTGGAGAGATTATACAACCTAATGGGCTTGATAAAGAAGCAAACCGCGAGAGAGCCAGAAAAATGCACCTTGCATTCCACCTTACAAAAAAACATATACAACAAGAAAGCTAGGACAAAGCTACGCCACTATCAGGCAGTAATTCAACCAGAGTGCTTGTATGCTCCAGAATGCCTGGGATTAACAACCAGGAAAGACATTGAAGAAATTGAGAAGAATGAAAGAAAAAAAAGATTTTTAAGAAAAATCCTCGGTCCAAAGAAATGTACTGACATATATCGATTACGCAGAAACAAAGAAATATATAAAATATGCAGTAGGATTTCAGATGCTATTCGAAAGGGAAGAGTTAAATTTTTTGGACATATTTCAAGAATGCCTGATGACAGACTTGTTAAGAAAATCTTGACCGCTTCAATAAGCCCAATAGGAAAGGCAACTCTTATGGAAAATGGTTTGTTAACATAAAGAAGGATTAGCAAGAAATGAACATCACACATCAAGACATCCACAATAGAACCACCTTCAGAAACAAGTTACACATATTTAAGGGTTTCCTAGAGCCAGAAACAGCGGCCAAAAAGAAACAATGGACGGCTGAAAGGAAAGAAGCAGCAGCAGCAGCAGCAGCAGCAGCAGCAGGAGGAGGAAGGAGTACTGGCGCCAAAGAAAATTGGAATCATGAGTAGTTATTTACGTGGTCCATAGCTGGCCAAAATCGATAAAAGAAAAAGAAAGAAGGGAGAAGTAGGAATTCACGTATCACTAACGATTTTCGGAGAAAACGAGGTGCATGAATTTAGTCCCGCAGGCGTTTTTTTTTTATTTATTTTTTTTACGTGCCGGTAAATGTTAATCTACCGAGGTAGTGGTTAAGTACAGGAAACTTTCTCGAATCTATTGAAGTGTCAATAACGGACTTCAACATTCATATAATTTGTCAAACCTGTTCATATCACCCACCCATTCGCAAACAAGTTTACGCAATGTAAACAATACCGAGCGGAGTTACTGCACGTGTGTTAACGCACTACGGCTATGACCTGCATTCGGGGGAAGAGTGGGATCGAATCCTACTGCCGCCTGTCTTGAGAATGGTTTTGTGGTTTCCCTATTTTAACTTCCAGGCAAATGCCGGGACAGTTCCTATTCATAGGCCACAGACTCTTCCTTCTACCTCCCTACCAAATGTCATTCACCATCATTAATTTCATCTCCATTAGCTCCTCCACCGAGGTTAGCGACAGGAATGGCATCCGTCCGTAAAACATTTCAATTTCATCCCGCTTCATCCCTGACACCGTATCAGGAAATGGGACTAAGGAGTAGAGACATACGCGCGCGCGCAATGTAAGCACCAACTGATTGATTCCAATCAACAAAAGAGAACACTAAACCTGAAAGATTGCGTTTCATTTTAGCAGATCTACCAATAAAAAGAAAACTACATTGCTTCTATAACGGCAGTCCTGCAGTGTCTTCCTACAAGGATGTAGAAATAAACGGGAGTTAAATACCAGCACTCTTATCTCATATCACTGATCTCCCCTCGACTCGACTCGCGCGGCTTGCTGCTGTACATCGAAAAGGAGCGAGGACCGGCGGGGATACGTGTGCTAGGGTTCGGTCCGTCAGATCGCCACTGCTAACTATCAAACATGCGTTACTCATTGTATATACTTCCTCACTTCATACTTCTGACTTATATAAATAACAGAGTGCTGGTATTTAACTCCCGTTTACTTCTACATCCGTGTAGTAAGACACTGCAGGGCTGCTGCTATAGGAGCAATGCAGTTTTCATTTTATTGGTAGATCTGCTAAAATGAAACGCAATCTTTCAGGTTTAGTGTTATCTTTTGTTAGTTGGAATCGAACCCGTGATCATGAATTGGACACCACTACAGATCTTCCGAGGAAGCTAATTAACCAGTGAACAATGGGTAGGACCGCTGTAAAATACAACCCGTCCTGGGATTTCCCGGCACTAAAAGCCATACGACATTTCATTTTTTTCATATTATTATATTATTATTATTATTATTATTATTATTATTATTATTATTATTATTATTATTAATGGTGCATGTCATCTGTATAGGCTTGGTGATGACCTAATGAGGATAAAATGAATGGCGAAGACGTCATAAATACCCAGTCCCCAAGCCAGGGGAATTAACAGTATGAGGAGGTTGATTCTGAAAATTGAACCGGGGCCGTCGTACCAAAGGCAAGCGTTCTATCCATTTAGCCACAAAGCCGGACTTTAATTTGCTAAACCTTAGGCTACAATATCCACTGATCAGGGGTTGAGCATTGGCAATAGACACCAGAGCAGTAGCTTGTGAAGCAGCCTTGACAACACAGCAGGCTTCTATGTTGGCTACTGGCTACAGCTCAAAACACTGAAGGCTTGACGTTCACTAAATCAACCATCGAAAAGAGCTAACCTAAGTCTAGTGGTAGCCCACGCCTTGATGCCAGCATACGCCACTGGCAGATAGCCCTGTTGCTCAAACAGTCACACATCGCGAAACGCGAGTCCCTGACGATGGATTTCAATCAATCAATCAATCAATCAATCAATCAATCAATCAATCAATCAATCAATCAATCAATCAATCAATCCAGATCACTACTGATCTGCATTTATGGCAGTCGCCCAGGTGGCAGATTCCTTCTCTGTTGTTTTCCTAGCCTTTTCTTAAATGATTGCAAAGAAATTGGAAATTTATTGAACATCTCCCTTGGTAAGTTATTCCAATTTCAGGGAGCTGCACTCGGCAAGAAAGGCCATGGAGGGTTTTTTCGTGCTCTGACGACCTCTCCGAGTACCACACCCCCTTGACTAACGTTTAGCAAATTGCTAGCAATCTACATTTACAATGATTATCTACAAGCCTTAGAACTAATTTTTATTCGAAGTCTAATATTTTGAATATTGAACTTAAGAAAATAACTGCTATGTAGTATGAACGTACACACAAAGTAAACTGCATACGAATTTAAACCGAGACCTCTATTTGGATAAGAAATTTTGCTATTGGGAGGGTGTCTGTCCGGGAGGGAGTGGGGGGAGGGTGCAGAGGTAAAAATACTTTAAAACCACCGAAGTATGACATTTTATATCCATACGACGAGTCGATAAAGCAGAAGTGCTAGCGAAATATCAGTACTGAGTTAGTTTCCACAGACTATCCGACCAATTGTTGAAGAGTCCAACAATATTTCTTGCCTGGTATGAAAAAAGGGGAAACCACGGAAAACCATCTTTAGGGCTGCCGACAGAGGGGTTCGAACCCACTATCTCCCGAATACAAGCTGACAGCCAAGAGACACAAACCCAGCAGCTACTTCATCGGTTTAATAAAAATGTTGTGTACAGGTCAAAGATGAGAACGGTGAACAGATATGCTAGGTTAGGTACGGATTACACTTTTTAGGGTAACAAACCACACATGAATTTAAAGATCTAGAGTAAATAATTGGGGGGGGGGCGTCCTGTGGCGCCCACTTCCGCGCTCCAACAATACACAAAGGGAAATGACCATTGCAGGGATTACAGGAGGGCCTCTCCCCTTGCTCACGTGCAAATAGAGACTGGTATTACGATAGCGCGAGGGTCAAGGGTGGAGCAGGTGGTACTTCGCTGATCAATATGGATACTGGCAACGCTACGTAATATCTGCATGTGTCAAACAGTCACAAACTAAGATTTGTCAGCCCAACTACTTCAGCACAGACGTAAAATTGTTACGAAACAACGCTTGAAACATGACTAAAAGAGAAATCTCGTAAATACGGCTCCTGAGACCAATTACAACAAAAATAGTCCTTCGATACTGATGGCATTTTTCTGACCTTCGTTCGAGGGGACAAAAGCACTGAGGTAAACATTTCGACAGCAGGCGACTTCAGGCTGCTGCAGAAGATAAAGGCAAGAAATCAGTATGTTTTGACTTATGCTTTCATGGCCAGTATAATTCTTGGTTCACTTCTGAAGAACTAAGGTCTTCGCCAAACAACAAGGTTTAATAATAATTATTATTATATTTATATTTTTATATCCCACTAACTACTTTTGACGGTTTTCAGAGTCGCCGAGGTGCCGGAATTTTGTCCCACACGAGTTCTACAAATCTACCGACGAGGCTGACGTATTTGAGCACCTTCAAATACAACCGGATTGAGCCAGGATCGAACCTGCCAAGTTGGGGTCAGAAGACCAGCGCCTCAACCGTCCGAACCACTCAGCCCGGCTCCACACCAAGGTTTCCTTCTGTTCGTCCAGTTTCTCACGGCATAAAGCCGAAAGGCCATCATGTCCAAAAGAGCAATGTTTCAAAGTGGCTTGTTTCGGAATTTGTCAGAATTGATAATAAAGCCATTTCGGGGTAGTTTCGTAATTCAACTGGTCTGAACTGGATGACGCGTTGTTCCCTATTCTGCTCTGTGGTAGTGAAAGCTTACTTCTGAGTAAGAAACAACTAGAGATTCTACGGACCGGGAAGGATCGTTATGGTACTACCTCAATCGATTCACACACATTTCTCGTGACCTTCAAGAAATGCAGTGTTCTGTGCCAGACTTATTACCGTATGTGTTCATGATAATTGTTCAGGAAATTAATCGTGTAACCGTCTATTTGTGATCAGCTGCAAACCTCTCAGCATTTTTTTTTTTTTTTTTTTACAATTTGCTTTACGTCGCACCGACACAGATAGGTCCTACGGCGACGATGGGACAGGAAAGACCTAGGAATGGGTACAGCCACAGCATTTGCCTGGTGTGAAAATGGGAAACCACGGCAAACCATCTTCAGGAACTCAGCATTATGCAAAGGGGGGGAGGAGGGGGGAAGGGCAATCAATGCCTGTCCAACGAATTAGTTAAGTGATTAGCCCGAATGCTGGTTGGATCATAATAGCACCACCAACGTTTATGTTTTATTTGCAAGCCACAACCTCTTGGTCCAATTGTCAATACAGTACTTATATGATTGCAAGGCAGAGAGATGCCAACACAACACAGGTGATTATCATGCAACAGGTGGGCCTTTATCGCACAATGGCAAGGAATGCAGAAACCACAGAAAAATATGACAATGCTATAATGATGTGCACAAGGTAAGACTAGGTCAGTTGTTCTGGTAGCAGCCAGGAACCTATGGAAGCTGGATCCCATGCCTTCTGTCTGCGCTTGCTTCAAGGGGGTTGCACACCTCCCTCCCTCCCTCCCTCCCTCCCTCCCTCCCTCCCTCCCTCCCTCCCGGGGAATCAAAAGTTCAAGACTTGGGTGCCGCACCACCCGCAGACTGTAGACGTTTGTTTCCAGCAATGCCCGGAAACACCCCCCCCCCCCCCCCTAGAATGCCAACAACTCCGATCTGAAGCATCTGTAGCTGGACCAAGCTACCAAGGCAATACGCGCCTATCCTTCTGGCATTCGCCTGTGCGGGTTAAAATTTCACATGATTTTTGCTCCTATATTCCCAATAGCTAGCATACATGTTAACATAAAACAAATGTTAAAAATGAAATCCGTTTATAATTACCCCTCCGGGACATCAATACTTCCTTATTAAATTACAGAACAAAAATATACTCCCTGTATTAAAACAGTATAAACATTGCGTAATTAATAATAATAATAATAATAATAATAATAATAATAATAATCGACAACTCAAATTTTCTACACAGACTTCTGATTTTTCAGTTCTCTGAAAGTCACGACTCTATTATATATATACAAAATTAAATGTAAAACTACCTGTGTTCACAATAAGTAACCTACTTATATATATAGTAACATGCCGTGACTGACTGACCATCGCCGCGCCAAGACTGGTGGACAGAAAGAAATTAAATTTTGGGAGTACATTTAAATTACAGTGTAGGTGCTCACTAGGACAGGATTTTTGAATATTCCATTGCTAAGGGGGTGAAAAGGGAATCGAATTGTTTATTAAATGAGTACTGTATATCTATATCTCAAAACCTTGCCAGTTTACAGACAAAGAAATCGGCATTTGGAATCTCCTTTTAAAAAAAAGAAACAAGTGTGTTTTACTTTTTCTGAAAATCCTCTTAAGAGGGTGAACAGAGGTGAAAATGGGTTCAGTTCCTTTCATAAGGATACTAATACATTAAAAAAACTGAAAATATTACAGATATGAAAATTGGTCTTCCATCGCTTTTCCCACACCTGTGAAGTCGCGGGTACGAACTGTGTCGCACATGTGGATGTGGCCTTGTTTTGCGGCCGGATGCCCTTCCTGACGCCAACCCTATATGGAGGGATGTAATCCCTATTGCGTGTTTCTGTCGTGGTTAGTTGTGTAATGTGTTGTCTGAATATGAAGAGGAAAGTTTTGGGACAAACACCCAGTTCCCGGGCCGTAAGAATTAGAGGCGATTAAAATCCACGACCAGGCCGAGAACCGAACACCGGACTCTCTGAACGGAAGGCCTCAACGCTGACCATTCAGCCAATGAGTCGAAAATTGGACTTTAGAATCTTTAAAAATTAAGAAACACGTATTTTTTGTTTTCGGAAAATCCATTTATGGGAGTGAAAAGAAGTGAAAATATGGGTGCGTTTTTAAAATGAGTAATCGTCGCCATAAAACCTTTGTGTCGGTGCGACGTAAAGCCCCTAGGCAAGAAAAGAGTAAATCTACAGTAACTTGTATTTCAAAAACTGAAGATGTTACAGACGTTAAAACTGGTATTTGGAATCTCGTTTTAAAATGAAGCACTTTTTTGTTCTGTGAAAATCCACCTAAGTGGCGGAGGAGGGGGGGGGGTTGTTGAAAAGAAGTGAAGGGGTATAATTCTTTTTATGAGGATACTTATATCTTTAAAACATGAGACGTTAAAACGTGAAAATTGGTATATGTCAATATAAAAGGCAATTGGCACCCACTAAGGAAGGGTTTCAAAAATGCCACCTCTAAGGGGATGAAATGGGGGTTAAACCCTAAAGACCAAAATATTCATTCCTCCCAAACCATTGACTACACGAAGTTGAAATGGCACTCAGTGATTGCTTCTGTATGCACTAGATGTTAAATAAGACAAATTTAGAAATAAATTCAGCCCTTAAGTGTAAAATGGGGGTTAATACCCGACAACAAATATATTCCTTTCTCTGAACCGTTTGACTTATGAGGTTGAAATTTAACATGATGGCTCCTCCTGTATGTCTTAGATTTTCAATAAAACGTCATCTTAAAACAATGCACCCCTAAGGGGTCTTGACTGGGGTTGATGGCCGGTAACAAAAATATTTATTTCTCTGAAACCATTTAACATACGAGTTTGAAATTTTACATGATTGTTGCTCCTATATACCTTCTATTTGAAATGGGAATTGGTCTTGAAACAATATATGTTTAAGGGGTTTTGACTGGAGTTTAGGCCCTGATGACAAAAAAGGAATTTCTCTGAAACCCCTTGACATACGAGGTTAAAAGTTCACATGATGGTTGCTCCTATATATTTTAGATTTTAAACAAGAAAAGGCCTTAAAACAATGCGCCTCTTAAAAGGTTTTGGCTAGGAGGTGACTACTAATGACGAAATTATTCATCCCTCCAAACCGTTTGACGAATTAATTTCACATTTTACAAGATCTTTGTGGATGTTGTAGGTGTCAAATGTGGTATAATTCCAAATATTTCACGTATAAGGATTGGGATTGTGTAGAAGTTGCTGAAGTTATAAAACAGTCTCCACAACAGCCAAGATACTCGACCGAATTTCCGACTCCTTTCCTTTATTGCCAGAGAAAATTATTTGTAAAACTCACGGGTTTAACTGAAATAATCTTGAACTTATACACAACTAGAGGAACTTTTTTTTTAGATTGTATACCATTAATGGTATCTACGATTTCTTGCACACGTTGAATGTATAATATTTGAAGATTTAAATCTCTCAAATTACCAATCACTTTCCGCAAGTGTAATACATATAATAGAGCTAAATAATAAAGATGGCATCTCTATTTTTATCAGATATCGGTGCTGCCCTCTATACATAATCAGATTGTAAATGAGAAGTGGTCTTCAAACAATACACCGCTAAGGGGTTTTGAGTGGGGGATGAGGAATTATGACAAAAATATTCACTTCTATGAAACCGTTTAAATTACGAAGTTAAAATTTCAAATCATGTTAAATAACGGAACGTTTGAGACAAATTTAAATTTAGATGGGGGTTAAGATCCGAAAATAGATATATTCATTCCTTCCACCGAAACCACTTAACTACGAAGACAAAATTCCAAATAGCGGTACAGATTTTAAATCCTAGGTATGAATTAGGAAATACTTAGAAACATCCCACGCTTAAAGTGTTACGTGGAGTTGTCTACGCAAACAAAATTATTCATCCCTCCAAAACTGTTTAACGTACAATTTTGTAATTTTACGAAAAGGTTCTTCGTTTATGTCCTAGATGTACAATATCATACTTGAAAACATTTCTCCCCTACAGGATTTAGATGGTGGTTGACTCTCAAAAACCACAATATCCCTTATTCTGAAATCGTTTCAGGCACGATCTTAAAATTTGATATGAAGGGTAGTCAAACAAACAATTCATTCCTCAATTACTGTTCGATGTACAACATCTAAATTTCACAGGTCGATCGCTTTTACATCTTAGATGTTAAATAAGATAGGGTTTTAACACATTTCTCAATTCTTCTGTACAGGGTTCAATACCTGTTAGATAAGAAAATTAATTGAGGGTGTATTTTACAGGTTCAGTCGACAGTAGACTCTCCAAAATATAAAATAACTTAGTTTAAAACCGTAGCGAAGCACGGGTATCTTGCTAGTATGAAACATAAATCAAACTGCTTTACGTCGCACCGACACAGATAGGTCTTATGGCGACCATGGGATAGGAAAGGGCTAGGAGTGAGAAGGAAGCGGCCGTGGCTAAGATGCAGCACCAGCATTTGGCTGGTGTGAAAATGAGAAACCACGGAAAACCATCTTCAGGGCTGACGACACTGTGGTTCGAACCCACTATCTCCCGAATGCAAGCTCACAGCTGTGCGCCCCTAACCTCACGACTAACTCGCTCAATCGGAAAACCATCTTAACGGCTGCCGACGGTAGGATTTGAACCCACCATCCCCCGAGTGCAAGCTCATAGCTACGCGACCCTAACCACACCGCCAACTTGCTCGGTCATCTTTGAAAATATGTCTTTTTCTATCAGCAGAGAATTTTTAAAATCAACATATTGTAATTATGTTTTGACTATATATTTAACACTGCAAATAAAACCATCTATCATTAAACCTCCCTATAAGAAGAGGGACAGTGAATGGAAATGGGTATTTTCAAATGAGCTGAGAGAGGGAGTCCGTTAAAGCGTACGATTTCTTCAGTGCGCCGTAGCTCTGTATGTCCCGCTGCAGCGGAAGTTCCGCTCCCCGCCAATGTCCAGTGTACCGGTAATGAACCGTATGTGTTGTGCCTCACTGATCCGTGAGTGCGCCACTCAGCACTGTCTGCTGCGAGTTAGCTGATTCGCGTGCCGTGAGCTTGCCGTTCGTATGAATCGATTCACTCCGACACTTGAATGAATCGTACACAGCTTCTAATCATACATTCAGTAGCCAAAACTATCACACAGAGACTGATTCGAACAACGAGATACCATGTGTCCGAATCGTTGGCATTCATAGCACCGCATGGGAGGTGGGATGTACGGTGTCACATCGCGACAATGGGTTGCAACCTTTACTTTCTCTGGCAACACTGACAATTTGAAGGAGACAATGAACGCACCCGTGGCAACGTCTTCACCGCGGAATTTGCGCGTAATGCCAGGGACGTGTGTCACAACACGGTGCTTCATGCCTTCCATCAATTCATCGTTAGTGTCCAAGACGAGATCGCGGTGGAAGATGACTCCACGAACCAGATTAAAGGATTTATGCTCTTCCACTCTGACGCCAAAGTGATCGCACTTGAGCAACAGATCAGCCTCAACTGCAGTGCGTGTCTTCAATAACAAGCTAACGTTGCTCATTTTCTTTAAATACATGCTCGCCGTAGACATCTTCAATGTGCCTACTGAACAAAATAGATTTCACCAGCTTAAAATCTTGCCCATCTGTTCTGGTAGCACCCATGAACCTAGGGAAGCTGGATCCCATGCCTTCGATGATGATGATGATGCTCGTTGTTTAAAGGGGCCTAACATAGAGGTCATCGGCCCCTAATGGTACGAAATGAAATAATTCAAATTCATCCACTGACCAAAATAAAATTTAAAATGTCATGAAGAATGAAGGGATGGACATGAATCCTACAAAACAAACAAACAAAAACAGTGGATCAGACTCAAAAAGAAGGTAGCTAATTAGAGTATTACTGACCAAGGGACCATTTATAAAGCACAATGATGCTTGATGTCGGAAGGGGTGCTAAATTCACGTCTAGGGCCCCACAGAATGGTACATGTCGCGAGTGAAGTAGAACCATGGTATTTGTCATTTTTGGGTACTGATCAAAAGTAGCGAAGACTCACGGTGGTCCACACCAAAGACTTTAATATTACTTATCTAGACTCACAGAGCGCGCAGATGCTATGCGGAATATTGAACACTTTCGCGCATCGCCATGTTGCGGGCGCTTCAGCTTTGAATGGATGACTAGCACGTTGTAATGTTTACAGACTCTTGCATGTTTTCGATTTCATTTGAATCATGCCTGTTAGTGGATCTATTTTAGTATTATATGTAACGGAGTGTTAAAATATTGTCAAATATTTTCAAGGAATGTGGGAACTGATATATTACAGTAGTTTCGGCAATATTAGGCCTAAAGTTAGGCCTTACCTGTAGAATGGAAAGATATTCACGAGGGTGAATTCGTGCGCAGCCTTCATTTGTACAGGTTGCTATCGGAAGGGATCTGGTATTTCTTTTCACATGTGAGTAGAAATAGAACTGTTATAAAATAACTTTAATTTACCATAATCGAGAACTAAACAGGTTATAGGGTGATTGATTCAGAGAACGCATGGACATGACATTTATAATATTTAGGCTGCTGCTTCTTTTTTGTTTGCCTTTTTCCAATTCATCGGAGATAATTGTTTAGAACTAAACAGCTGTTCTGAAAAAGGCTACATATTTTTCACATAAACTGTTTTGCGGTATTACAAATTTGATAAACCTGGGCCTAGAATCCGTAAGATATGATTGATACAACTTGATAAAACCTTTTAATATTAGGGTAAGGTATTGCTTCAAATTATCAGTTATCTGAAAAATGATTTATTAGTATCGTGTGTCTTCATTTCTCCAATTTTTCCCATTTGCTTTATAATAAAAGAATACAATTGCTAATACGCTATTCCAGTAAGATCTGACAATATAAAGTCTAAATAAAGCTCATTACAGTCTTGTCAATCCTAGTCTGCAGTAGAAAACGCTAATCAAAATAACTGTTCACTATGATATTAATCTTTTTGTTTGCAAGTGCTTTACTTTCAGTTTCACCTATTTCCATTCTGGTGTAAATCATGGTGCTCATATTAGAGAAAAATTAGAACGCACTTTCAATTTTTATGTGCTCCGATAATGTTAATTCAGAATGAGTTTGTAAAAGCAGTATTATTCAAGCAGGTAATATTATAAGGAGGGTTTTACATCTTAAATGATACCATTCTTACTTAAGCCTAACCGGGCAAGTTGGCCGTTCGGTTAGGACCGCGCAGCTGTGAGCTTGCATCCGGGATATAGTGGGTTCGAACCCCACTGTCGGCAGCCCTGAAGATGGTTTCCCGTGGTTTCCCATTTTCACACCAGGCAAATGCTGGGGCTGACTTTAAGGCCACGGGCTCTTCCTTCTCATTCCTAAGGCTTTCCTATCCCATCGTCGCGATAAGACCTATCTGTATCGGTACGACGTAAAGCAAATTGGTAAAAACAAAACTTAACCCTAAACCACGCAGAGAAACTCCAACTAACCCTAGACATTCATTTCATTTTAAGAAATACACAACAGAAGACTAGCACTATTGTAACAAATGTCAGGCAGCATTTACCTAAATCCAAATCACACAATAATGATACAGTAACTTAACTTCTGCTCATCCAGTTACGTTATTTCATATCCAAACCAAACCAAACCAAACCCCATAGCACAAAAGGCCCGAAAGGCCATGGCCTACCAAGGGACCGCTGCTCAGCCTGAAGGCCTACAGATTACGAGGTGTCATGTGGTCAGCACGGCGAATCCTTTCGGCCGTTATCTCACCGTCAGATATCTCCGTAATTGTAATCACGTAGGCTGAGCGAACCTTGAACCAGCACTCATATCCAGGTACAAATCTCTGACCTGGCCGTGGATTGAACCCGGGTCCTCCGGGTAAGAAGTAGACACGCTACCCCTACACCGCAGAGCCGGCATTTCATATTCAGAAAATGATAAAACATGTATCTGATTGTTTTAGAATGATTTCTGCAGTCATGTACTTTTTAAACAATGTATTCAGAGAATTGAGTAAAATTTGCTGTAGGCCTAATGACTTACCAGAGAGGAATCGTAAGCTATGTTACCTTTCATAGAAAGATTTTATTTCACAGGTTTCCTTTTTTGTTGATATTGAAGATTATTATTATCGGTACAGGAGTTTATAAATATTTGTGTTCTGCAGTCTGCTGAAAGACAGGCAATTTTTATCTCACGATATGTAATCATACTTAAGTTGTAGACTGCTCTTGGAACATGTCTTCTTATTTTCAATAAAGCTAAATTGTAGAGTCTACGTTTCTCAAGAGACAGATTGTTATGTGATCCTCGTCCTTTGAGTCTGGCCTTCTAGCGATATGTACAATGTTCGAACAAATTAGTTACAAACATGACCCTTATACGGTATTAAAGTGAGCGACGTGATAATTTTCGAGGTACTGCTAGTGTATTTTCATAGTAGTGTATTTTTCAGTCTTCTTATTGTCTTTTTTTAATTTTATTTTTTAGGTGCGCCACCTATGGGCTATCCAAAGGATTTGTGTAGATTGTTCCGTTTTTATAGAGAAATATATTTTAATATTACCACAGTCTTCATACTATGTATATTTATTGCGTGTGTACGCGGTAGTCGGTGTAGGCTGTCATTAATTTTGTAGGGTAGATGTTTTCATGAGTGAGAAATTTAAGTTAAAGCTCGTATTACATACGATCTCCGCGTCAAGCTGAGGAGCGCCCGCAACATGGCGGTACGCGCATGGACATGTCTTCCCCAGTCACACGCTACTGCGCAGCCAGCGGTGTGGGGCCTTGGTCCACACAAGTATTGCAATTCGTACAGGGAACGCAGACCAATGGTGTTTCTCATACAATGGCGCCACTCATAGCCAACGAAAACCGGTATGGTTCCTCACCTAGGTGTACTAGACACGGGCGCCGGTATTCCCGTGGTGTTCCTCACATAGTGGGTACCAATCACAGACAACGCTGACCCATGGTGCCGCTCATATAGCGGTACAACTCGCAGGCTACGCCCAGACCCGCGGTGTTGCCCACATGGGTACAACGCACGGGTACTGGAATCCACCAGGCCAGGCTTTAACTGCTACTAATCACAAACCTATTTCGTACCAATTTAGTGATACTACTCGCAAGTACATGCAACCCATGGTGTTCCCCACATGATGGTACGAATCAAGAGTAGTTTCATGGTTCTAATTCAATAATCCCTTGGTCGCCCCTTGTAGTCGCCTCTTACGACAGACAGGGGATACCGCGGGTTTATTCTACATGTGCGTCCCCCACCCGCAGGGGGTAGTGTGTTTGGTCCGCGAGAGGTATTTTTATTTCCCTCAAGTCCGCCGGCAAGCCGGTTAGGACCCCCCTATCCGCCACCTGGGACGCGCCACGTGGGAGTATCACCAGGTGTAGCAGGTTCGTGGTCCCATGCCTTCAGGCTGCGCTGGCTTCCAGGGGATTGCCTCCCCCCCCCCGGAATCAAAAGTTAAAGCCTTGGGTGCCGCACCACCCTGGACAGACTGTAGACGTTTGTTTCCAGCCATGCCCGGAAACATCACCCCCCACAAGAATGCCACCCACTCCGATCTGCAGCCTCTGTAGCTGAACCAAGCTGCCAAGGCACAATACCCGCCTGTCCTGGCATTCGGCAGTGCGGGGACCTGCGTAGTCAGGCGGATACTGTTGCTGAGTCTATAGCGTTCCCACCCGACTGATTTTTGGGATAGTGTCGGGCTTTCGAGCGTAATCGCACACGTAATGGACACCTCCCCAAAGCAGCACGCACATCAAAATGTTGATTCGGTCTACAACTAACACTTAAAGAAAAAGAGAGGGGGCCGACTGCCATATGGCCCTTTTAGACTCCTACGATAGGTAGGGATTACTCGTGGATGTAATTAGCCCCTCCCATCCACATGGTGCCAAAGCCACAATCCATTTCCGCGCCTAGGTCGCCCCTTGTAGTCACCTTTTACGGCAGGCACGGGATACCGTGGGTGTATTCTTCGTCTACATTCCCCACCCACATGAGGTATATGAGGATTAAGTCCAGTTTATGGCCGGATGCCCTTACTGGCACGAACCCTATGTGGAGGGATGTATTCATTATTGCGTATTTCTGTGGTGGTTTGTACTGTGATGTGTTGCATGTTAATGAAGGTTTGTATTAAGACGAACAAAATCGCCGAGGGGTTGCAAATCTTCGACCCGGCCAGGAATCGAACCCGGGACCCTCTGAACCTAAGCCCACTACGTTGACCAAACAGCCAAGGAGCTGTAAGTTAACTAGCATGAAGGACGTAGAACCAATAAAATCACTATTTAACTAGTAGGATTCATGAAATCTACAAATTGTCTTTCGAAAATGTAACGTTAGATACCAGTAAAACTCGCGTTAATGACAAGAAAGCAAGTTTTATTTATTACTAGCTGTTCACATTCCTTTTACATGTATTTCGCTGTACTACTTCAGAAATTATCCTTAGTTCACGCAATGGGGGGTCTGTGTTCAGTTATCGTTCTGAGTAACAAAAGATGTCCTAATAATTCATAAACCTCTTCCCGCTGTAAATAAGCTCAGTTACAATATTCCACGCAGAGGCTGTTCACAGAATCAGTCTGACGAGTGGTGAAGAAATATTTCCTCTAAGATTCGTGTGAAAGTTCAGAAGAGTTTTAACTCCGTACAAATTTAATGAGCTTTCGGCGGCCGAATGTAGGTACAGGTACAGCTGTCTGTCAAGAAGGGGGCAAGCCTGTGTTTACGAAATCAAATAGAGGAAAGCGGCCGCGACCTTTCATCACTGATTGATATAAATAAAAAGGAACTAGGCTCGTACATCCACGAATAGATTTGACCAATATGTAATGTAAACAGATGCGTGGAGGGACTAATAACAAGCACGAATAGCGGTGATACTTGCTCCAATGATCCGCTCTAGAAGCACAGATCCCAGGCCACTGAAATGATTGAGAATTTTTTTTTTGTTTTTTTTTTTGTAGTTTGCTTTACGTCGCACCGACAAAGGTAGGTCTTATGGCGACGATGGGACAGGAAAGGCCTAGGAATGGGAAGGAAGCGGCCGTGGCCTTAATTAAGGTACAGCATTTGCCTGGTGTGAAAATAGGAAACCCTGGAAAACCATCTTCAGGGCTGCCGACAGTGCGGTTCGAACCCACTATCTCCCGGACGCGAGCCCACAGCTGCACGCCCCTAACCGCACGGCCAACTCGCCCGGTGAGAAAACGATTGTACTGCTTTGTATCTCATTTATGTGAAATGTTTTCATGTCCTAAGAACTGGTCAGTGCGGGGTTTACTTATTTCCAAGTAATTTTAGTGTGATGAAATATACATCAGATATCCTCAAAATCTGTAAAATCCAGCACAAAATATTGAAGAAAATTATAGCAGACAAACACTCACTCAGCATCCTCCACCATCACCTATACTACTACCGTTCCTACTTTTGTCGGAAACTTCCTTCATTGAAATTGAATCAATGTCTCAGAGTCTTTGTATCCTACTTGCTCCACACCATGCGTACATTTATAATTCAGTATCCTTGTGGTCATTCACTGCAGGTAAACATATATTCGTGAATAAAAGTAACAAAGTGGTATTTAATTTATTTCATGGCAAATTTCGACTTTAGCGGTAACATAAAAACTTTAAGAGGGATAGCCGTCAACAACAATATGTACACAACCGCACAAAAATTGGCCGTCGCAGAAGATGACGTTCTTTTAGAATCCTCCTGCTTGAAATATAATGAACATATTGTGTAGGTGGTAGGATTACAAGTATCATCTCTTCGGCTACCGGCTATCCACAGTTGACTAATATCCTCGCGTTTCGAGAATGTGTAAAATGAAATATTCCTTTGCCGGCCAATTTTTGTACAAATCCGAAAGAAAAAATCATACGTCTAGTAAATTGGGCTAAGTCCTACTACGGCTTCCTTGGGTAGCGTATGTTTGCACTCGTCAAAACTGCAAGCACATCCGTTGCACACATTTCCCAGCCTGAACAAATCATAAATGCGTTCTTAACTAGATATTTCGAACGTCAGAAGTGAAGCTTCCACGGTGTGTGGAGTTATTTAGTTCTTCCGGGTTGAACAGTGGTGTTTTCTGTACATTCCGTACAGTTTGCCGACGTTTCGAATATTTCGAATCATTACTTAATGTTTATATGTATTCCACTTATCGAACATTTATTTTTTATAGTTTTAAGATTATTTATGAGGCATCGTTAAAGTTTCATTAAAATATGCTACGTCACGTAGGTAAAGCTCGCAAGATATACGCCTGCAGTATATACATCCCTCCTCTGATGAATTTTTCAGCTTGTTTGCGAATATCACCTGACACAGGCACGTTTTTTTCCTGGGCGTTCGTCAAGCTCTGCACCTTGTTGTCCATGAATTCTGGAAAGCTGGATAACAAATCCTTGTCGCAGCGGCGGACAGTTTGTTTCATCGATATACTTACAAGTTTGCCCATGTCACGGAGTGCAACCCTGGAATACAATATACTTCTACAACATTATTCTTTTTTAATTTCTTTCTGGACTTTACGATTACTTGTTCTGTTACTGAAACTTAACGTGTTTAATATTTTCATTCGTTTCTCCGCCTCACAACGAGCTGACACTACATTTATTCCTAATACCTATTTCCACATCTGCAACATCTTCAGTTTTTAAGATATCCCTTTCGACAGGCTCAGATTATATTTTAGACGCGGTTCAAAAAAAATCTAACAAGCTTGTAGTTTTACTAGACTCTTCTATCGCGATGATAGCCACAGGACCCCCAGTGATACATTGAATCCAAACCTCAAGAACGTGACCGTTTTAAAAATCCCGCATGCAATGGCCTGAATCTGAACCTCTGCCACCTTGGTGAGAAGCCAGTGACCATGCTACTCTGCTATAAAGACCGTCTAAATACGGATACATGTTAACCACTGTTCCCACCAGCAGTTATTCTCACTACTTACATGGCAATAACATTCAACTCGTGCAATAAATATCCAGGGCCCACGATCAAACAACACTTAGGATACAGAAAATGTAAACAAATTTAAGGTTTCCTAACCTGGCGAACTCCCGTTGCAATGCCGCCAGCCTGGTCCGACACCGTTCAGCCTCGGACGTGCTGTCTCGCAAACGCTCTTCCGTGTCCAATCGTAAGCGTCTTTCGCGATCCACATCGCGCTGGAGCACCTCCCGCTGCAACAAGGAAAGTCACCAAAGTGTCAGAGTGTTTGTTTTGTAGCAAAATATAAACAACAAAACTGAATATATCAAATATCGACACGAGAACAAAACACACATTCCCATAAATGTGCAGTATTTTATTCTGGGGAATTTCTGTTACGCTGATACCACAGCAAAGTGAAATTAATTGCTGTCCGACATATCGTACTGGTCGCCAATATGCAAGACCAGTTGCTTTATATGACTGACTGGCAATTACCCGCGGCTTCACTCCCGTGGATTTCGTAATTTGATCAAAGTAATCGTTCCTCGGCATTGTACCAAGACATTATCTAAAAATTCCTACTGAAGTATAAAAACTCACCGAAAAAATTAGTTTCATTTACTCCAGAAATTCTTTGTAAACCACGTTTGTGGTATTACCTTTTGGGGCTAAGACGACCATGCGACATAGAACTGTACATGTGTGAAACAGTTTTCTCTCAAGTCGAAAAAATAAATGCATGTTTCTTTAATTTTAAAGGAGATTCCAAATACCTATTTCCACATCTGTAACATCCTCAGTTTTTAAGATATAAGTATCCTCATAAAATTAATTCAACTCCTTTTTCACCCCCCCCCCCCTCCTACCCGTTAACTTGATTCTTCCTCCCCAAAAGTGCGTGTCTCTTATTTTTAAAAGGAGATTCCAAATACCAATTTTCACGTCTGTAACCTTCAGTTTTGAGAAATAATTTTCTCCATAAAAAGAATACCATTTATTTAACTTCCTTTCGCAAACCCCACTTATGTGTATTTTCCAAAAGCAAACAATACGCGTTTTTTAAAAGAGTTTCCAAATACGAATTATCACGACTGTAACATCTTCAGTTTTTGAGATTGTATCCTCGTAAAAGGAATTCATCTTCGTTTTTATCCCGCCCCTACCAAGCTGATCTCCCCCCTCCCAAAATGAGTGTTTCTTTATTTTTAAAGGAGATCCCAAGTAACAATTTTCACGTTTACAACATCTTCAGTTTTTGAGATACAAGTCTCCTCATTATAAAAATTCACCCCCCACTTTTCATCCTCTTAGCGACGGAATATCCAAAAATTGTCCCTTAGTGAGCACCTACACTCTAATATAAATGTATCCCCTAAATTTCATTTCTTTATGTCAGTCAGTCAGTCAGTCAGTCAGTCAGTCAGGACACGTTATTTTATATAGACTATCTGGATGTCAACGCGCAATGAACATAAGTAGGCCTTCCAATAACCCTAAAGTAGTTGAATATGACATGCTGCTCAGGGAAACAAAACGATCAAATTACTTCATATCCTTTTACATATAACTACGTCCTGGAGTAAAATCGGTTCGGGAATTCTTAAGTTTCCAAGTGTGATATGGGACGGTGATTAAGTAAAGATGCACGACCTAATATTTCTTGCTATAAGGAGGGATATGTTGTAACTCTTATTCCCATCAGTTTCTAAATTTTTAAGTTCACAAGACACGTTCATAATGTAACTCTCTAACGTCCACATAAAGCCATAATCCTCGAAACTGTACTCTAGCCTGCTGGCCCGTCAACACCCATACGCCTACATAATAGCTGGTGTTCAGCTATTGATACAGTGTTGCACCGATGGTTGAAGGAATTTAGAAGGTTCGACTACCCGCTGACCCCAAAAATGAATTAATTCCACCGGTGATCAACTTTGCGGTAATAACGCAATGTAGATATCCGGAGAACACTTTTTACTCAAAATATATGTACATGCTTAGTCTGACATGAAGGAGCGCTCCCACATTTCGAAAGGCTCCGTGCGATGTACCCCTGATATTACTACTGTAGTTAGGAGTGCGCAAACCACTAAGAAGGCTTCAATAGCTCTAAATTATATGGGATCTTGAAAATAGCCCTTGTTTTATTACTTTACATCTCAAATATATAGAGTATTAAAAAGATTGTAATTGAGGGTAGAACAATAGTGCGATTAAGGCTATGGCCCATCTGCGCAGCTCGATCACCGTGTACAAAATTGTGGTTACTATCACACACTGGCCGTTGTCCAGATGATGATAAATAGGAATTTATGCGCGGAACTTAGTGATTAGTATCAGCCAGCACATTGTGACTAACTTAATTATGGACATTTCTTTCGTTTTTTTTTGCTATGGGCTTTACTCGCGCCGACACAGGTCTTATGGCGACGATGGGATAGGAAAGGCCTAGGAGTTGGAAGGAAGCGGCCGTGGCCTTAAGGTACAACCCCAGCATTTGCCTGGTGTGAAAATGGGAAACCACGGAAAACCATTTTCAGGGCTGCCGATAGTGAGATTCGAACCTCTCTCCCGGATGCAAGCTCACAGCCGCGCGCCTCTACACGCACGGCCAACTCGCCCGGTTCTTTCGTATTAAAAAGACAGAACGATTATCTTAAAATCTGTTACGTGCTCATGCGAGTGCATCGAAGGCCCCCTCCCCCAAATTGATATTTCCTGGAGGGAATGAGTGTGCCAGGTTGGGGAGATCCTGGTCCGCCTGATTGCGTGTGACTGCTTGTAGGCCCTACTGTGCTTTTCGTATGGGTTCTCCATGGATTTTCTGGAAGGCGTAACTAGAACGTTCCTATTCTGGGTGCACCCCAAATATACTAGACCATGATCACCAGATATATAAAAGCAGACTCGCCGCTAAGAAGGAATTTTTTCGTCATTTAGTGGTTGGTTAATAGTTGTGTTGTGTTGTCCAGCGATGTGTGCTGAGTAGTTTAGTCTTGGAGCAGTCACACGAGATGATTGTGCATATCATGGGCATTGTCCGGAGAGATCCGAAGAGTACAGACGTCATGCGTCGTGACAGCCAACGATCGCGTGTTCAAACCTGACTGCACTGGAGTTGCTGTGTGAAGTGACTGGTGCGTGCTAAGCCAAGTGAATGGTGAAACGTGTTAATCAAGTTCACGGAATTATCGCCCGTTCCAGGTAAATACTAGCCAGCCGCAGACTGACTGTGAAAGTGACTTTTTTGAATGGCCACTAATTAGTGAAGTGTTTGTCATCGATTCCCAAGAATAATTTTATGTGTGCTTATTGGGTCATCCTAGATTAAATTATATGAATGTAAGTCAGCGTTTTATACGTAACAAAAGTGGTGTCAGAGGATGCAATAGACGCACGTGTGAAAACATTATAGTCTGCGTGAGTCAGCAGACTAGACACTGCAGCTTTCGACCGCCGTCGGGAGCATTCCAGAATACCTGTGCATAATCCCCCACCCTCAAAACACACACACACACACACACACACACACACACACACACACACACACACACCCTTGAGGTTTCCTCTTGCGGTCATTTACTGCATGCCAATTGAGACCAGAATACACACACGAAAATGGAGGGTCAGTTAAGTGTGCTCTTGGAGATGAAGATGGAAGATGGCCAGGAGAAGATGAAAGAAAGCCACAAGAAGATGGGAGAAAGCCAGAAGACGATAGTAAAAGAGATGGAAGGTGCGAAGAAGATGGAAGGGTAGAAGAAGATTGAGGTAAAGATGAAAACCAGAAGAAGATGGAAGACTGCCAGAAAGATTGAGAAGAGTGTCCACGAGACAAAGCTTATCTTACAAGTCGCCACTTTAAATTAGATCAATAAAACAGTCTGTGGTTAATTCGTAACAATATTGTCATAAATAGACAATTGAGGTGCTCTGTTCGTTCTTTTCAAAAGGACTTCCAAGACAAAGGGCCGAGGATTAGAGAAGTTGGTGTTGACAATGATGATTCATGACATGTACTTCATCAGCCCCTGATGGTACGAGATGAAACGAAAAGAAATAGGTTTTTTTTAAAATTCAATTTGCTTTACGTCGCACCAACACAGAGAGGTATTACGACAATGATGAGTTACGAAAGGGGTAGGAGTGGGAAGGAAGCGACCGTGGCCTTAAGGTACAGCCCCATCATTTGCCTGGTGCAGAAATGAGAAACCACGGAAAACCACTTTCAGGGCTGCCGGCAGTGGGGTTCGAACCCACCTTTTCCCGAATGCATGCTCACAGTTGCGTGACCCTAACCGCACGGCCAACTCCCCAGGCTATTGAAGACAGGATGGACAAAGTCGTGGATGACATTTCAAGAACAATGTTAAAGTGTTGAAAAATAAGGAATACTACAGACCTGCACGTTTCAACGTGATAACGACCCGAAACATATCACTGCTCTAAACATTGAGTGGATAACTTGGAACATTACAAAACAAAACAATTAAAAACGCCTCCTCAGTTTGCTGACCTAAACCCTATTGAACATCTATGGGCATTTTTGAAGTCTGAGGTCCATAGCAGAAATGTTTCAACCAAAGAAAGAGTGGTGACACAAGAGTTGTTCAGTATCAGCCGCGAACAATGCGAGGTTTGAATACTATGCAGCGTATATGTCAAACCGTGTTCGATTCCTGACTAGTCGACAAATTTCAGTTCAGGAATGAGGACTGAAAGGATTTACAGCCTAGTGAGACCAACTGAAGAGCTGTTGGAGTGAGAGGCAATGGAAACCGTCACACAGGCCATGAAATAGACTGCGGCCGATATCATAAAGCTGACCGCGTGACAGCAGTCTTCTCGGCATGCCAACACTAAAATAATGGTTGTATGTGCCACCATCCAGTAAAACCTACGCCAAGTTTTGATTTTACATATTAAGTATATTTAAACGAAGTTCCAGTGTGATAACATTAAAATTCAAACGCAAGGGAGTTTTGGAACAGTATATGAACCCTTAAAAGAACGTCGGAAATGAAAGAACTTAACAGTTCAAAATTAGTAAAGAGCATGCCAGTGGATGCCTAAAACATAAGTAAAAGCTGTATAATTAGATTATATATCCTCTTGAGGAGGCAACAGAATGCCAGAATTATGCCATGAAAGGGACGTCTTACGATACGAGTTTGACCACTATATGCTATCTTCAATTTAACCACGCGTGCCTTAGTTGCATCTCTTTTTGTGATATTCTCCTAAAGGACTTCACCTACGCACTTCAACTTTGGAACACGTTTAATGCATCCGAATTTAGTACTGTATGGTAGGTAGCACTTTTATTTGACAATTTTCAGGCCAAGGATAAAATTATAACCTTGAGCACAGGGGCAGAGCATTTAACCAACTTCACTACAGGGTCGGACAGACATCCGATCTTCAATATCGGAAGTTATGGTAGCGTTTCAGTACTTTATTGTAGAAGTTTTAATTTGAAAACCTCAACAGAAAAAAATTGAAGGCCCATTCTTCTTTGTCCTAGCTTCATATAGTGCAAGATTTTCGTTCGAACAACCTATGTGTGCTCTTCAGCAATGCCTGCAGTAACCGTAAAGGGAATGCAATCTACCATTCCGATGCTCGTAACTTCCTGGACACGTTTACAACTACCTACCTACCTACCTACCTACCTACCTACCTACATATTCATTATAGACTTTTATGCCTTTCAGCGTTCAGTCTGCAAGCCTCTGTGAATTTACTAAATGTCGCTACAATCCTAGATTTGCAACTAGTGTTGTGGCCTCATTTAGTTATATACCTCTTATCTTTAAATCGTTAGAACTGAGTCTATCCATCGACGTCTTGGTCTACCTCTACTTCTCTTACACTCCATAGCAGAGACCATTATTCTCCTAGGTAACCTTCCCTCCTCCATTCGCCTCACATGACCCCACCACCGAAGCCGGTTTATGCGTACAGTTTCATCCGTCGAGTTCATTCCTAAATTAGCCTTTTTATCTCCGCATTCCGAGTACCCTCCTGCCATTGTTGCCACCTGTTTGTACCAGCAATCATTCTTGATACTTTCATGTCTGTTATTTCTAACTTATGAATAAGATATCCTGAGTCCTCCCAGCTTTCGCTCCCGTAAAGCAAAGTTGGTCTGAAAACAGACCGATGTAAAGATAGTTTCGTCTGGGAGCTGACTTCCTTCTTACAGAATAATGTTGATCGCAACTGCGAGCTCACTGGATTAGCTTTACGACACCTTGATTCAATCTCACTATATTACCATCCTGGGAGAACACACAACCTAAATACTTGAAATTATCGACCTGTTCTAGCTTTGTATCACCAATCTGGCATTCAATTCTGTTGAATTTCTTACCTACTGACATCAATTTAGTCTTCGAGAGGCTAATTTCCATACCATACTCATTGCACCTATTTTCAAGGTCCAAGATATGAGACCGCAGGCTTTCGGCACAATCTGCCATTAAGACCAAGTCATCAGCATAGGCCAGACTGCTTACTACATTTCCACCTAACTGAATCCCCCCCCCCCCCCCCGCCATTTTATACCTTTCAGCAGATGATCCATGTAAACTACGAACAGCAAAGGTGAAAGATTACAGCCTTGTCTAACCCCTGTAAGTACCCTGAACCAAGAACTCATTCTACCATCAATTCTCACCGAAGCCCAATTGTCAACATAAATGTCTTTGATTGATTTTAATAATCTAACTTTAATTCTATCAACCCCCAGTATAGCGAACATCTTTTCCCTCGGTACCCTGTCATATGCTCTCTCTAGATCTACGAAACATAAACACAACTGCTTATTCTTCTCCTAGCATTTTTCAATTACCTGGCGCATACTGAAAATCTGATCCTGACAGCCTCTCTGTGGTCTGAAACCACACTGGTTTTCATCCAACTTCCTCTCAACGACTGATCGCACCCTTCCTTCCAAGATGCCAGTGAATAGTTTGCCTGGTAAACTAATCAATGAGATACCTCGATAGTTGTTGCAATCCTTCCTGTTCCCTTGTTTATAGATAGGTGCAATTACTGCTTTTGTCCAATCTGAAGGTACCTTACCAACACTCCATGCTAATCTTACTACTCTATGAAGCCATTTCATCCCTGCCTTTCCACTATACATCACCATTTCAGGTCTAATGTCATCTATTCCTGCTGCTTTATGACAGTGGAGTTTATTTACCATCCTTTCCACTTCCACAAGCGTAATTTCACCATCATCATTTACCTCTTCCTCAGGAGCTTGGCTGTTCGCAACACCACCAGGAGGATTTCCTTTTATATTGAGAAGATGTTCAAAATATTCCCTCCATCTCTCCAGTGATTCCCTGGGATCTATGTGTTCACCTGAATTACTCAAAACACTGTTCATTTCCTTTTTCCATCCCTTACTAAGATTCTCTGTTACTGTCCAGAAAGGTTTCCCTGCTGCTTGACCTAGCCTTTCCAGGTTATTACCAAAATCTTCCCACGACTTCTTTTTGAATTCAACAACTATTTGTTTCGCTCTTTCCTTCATCTACGTACAAATCCCTGTCTGCCTCGGCCCTTGCTTGGAGCCATTTCTGATAAGCCTTCTTTTTACGTTTACAAGCTGCTTTCACTTCATCATTCCACCAAGATGTTCGCCTTTCCCATCTTTACACACAGTTGTTCCTAGGCATTCCCTTGCTGTTTCTACTTCAGCATCCCTGTATCCCACCCATTCACTTTCTATATCCTGAACCTGCTTACTGTCTACTGTTCGAAGCTTCTCACTAATCATATCCATGTACTTCTGTCTAATTTCCTCATCCTGGAGATTTTCTACCCTTATTCGTTTGCAGACAGATTCCACTTTCTCTACCCTAGGCCTAGAGATACTTAATTCACTACAGATCAGATAGTGGTCTGTATCATCGAAAAATCCCCGGAAAACTCGTACATTCCTAACAGATTTCCTGAATTCGAAGTCGGTTAAGATATAGTCTATTATGGATCTGGTACCCCTAGCCTCCCATGTGTAGCGGTGAATAGCCTTATGCTTGAAGAATGTATTCGTAACTGCTAAACCCATACTAGCCCAGAAGTCCAGCAAACGCTTCCCATTCCCATTAGCTTCCATATCTTCCCCGTATTTACCAATCACCCTTTCGTATCCTTCAGTTCTATTCCTAACTCTCGCATTGAAATCGCCCATTAGCATTATTCTGTCCTTGCTGTTGACCCTGACCACGATGTCACTCACTGCTTCATAAAACTTGTCAACTTCATCCTCATCTGCACCCTCACATGGTGAATGCACGGAGACAATTCTCGTCCTAATTCCTCCAAATGACAAATCTACCCACATCATTCGCTCATTTACGTGCCTAACAAACTATGTTGCGTGCAATGGTATTCCTGATAAGGAGCCCTACCCCAGACTCTGCCCTTCCCTTTCTAACACCCGTCAAGTACACTTTATTATCTCTTCCTCGTTACCTCCCCTTACCCGAATATCACTTACTCCTAGCAGATCCAGATGCATCCTCTTTGCAGACTCAGCCAGTTCTACTTTCTTTCTTTCTTTCTTTCTTTCTTTCTTTCTTTCTTTCTTTCTTTCTTTCTTTCTTTCTTCCATAAGCCCCATTAATATTGATAGCTCCCCATCGAATTCCATTTCGTTCGCAAGTTGTTTCCCAGGAGTCCATCGCTTGTCAAATGTGAGTGGGACTCCGTTACTCACATAGGTCCGAGGCTTGCTCAAAATGTTCTGAGCTCGGTAAATTAATGAAGCAGGATGCTGCTCTACTTGCACATAGTCCAAGTGAAGATCTCTCCTCTAACGGGTTATGGACCACCGGTGAATTGTTCAGTCCTAGCCGCCTGAGCACAAGGAGGGTCACGACTCAGAATGTGTCCGAGATGCCCACTCACATTCCACAGCAACTGGTATCCCGACTCTCAGGACCACTTACTAGGCCACTCTCAGCCGTTGCCCATGGTTCATGATCTAGGACATGACTACAGTAACCCACACCATGAGCGTTAATTTATTTGTATTTTTTAAATTGGACTTCCCATGTACCGACACACAGGTGTAGGAGTTGGAAGGAGGTGGCCATGGCCTTAAGGTACGTCCCCAGCATTTGCCTGGTGTGAAAATGGGGAAACTACGAAAAGCCATATTCACGGCTGCCGACAGTGGGGTTCGAAGCTACTATCTCCTGAATGCAAGCTCGCAGCTGCGTGCTCCGAACTGCACGGCCAATTCGCTCGGCAATTTTAATAATAATAATAATAATAATAATAATAATAATAATAATAATAATAATAATAATAATAATAATGCATATACCAAGAAACACAAATATATTTTTTGCATAACATGACTGCTGAAAGATTACGTGTTTAGTGAACGTGGTTTCATTATTGTTCTCGCGTGTTTCAGTCAGTCAGTCAGTCAGTCAGTCAGTCAGTCAGTCAGTCAGTCAGTCAGTCAGTCAGTCGGCCATGCATCCTTTAAATAATCTTTCCAGCGTTCAATACTAATATGAGAATTTACACTACAGTATATAGCCTAACGCATATCCTGATTTTTGGTCAGTTTTGTCAGTTAATCCCACCTTACTACTACCACTACTACGTGTACGTTACCTACTGAATCGAGATACAAAACTTAAATTTCATTTCCTTTTGTGATTAAGATTTGGGGGAGGCGTGTGCTGTTTCGACTAAGAAACTGGGAATAGGTTCATGGTCGGATTAGACATATCGATCCTGTTCGTGTTTTACCAGCGGTCTGCCATTCCTGCCGTCCGATCAATATTAAGCGATAAAGGTAACACAGTAACCAACAGATATTGATGAGTATAGTATAGTATACGAAAGCAAAAACGCGGGAGAGTAATGTGGAGACATGCAATAAGCGAAGGTTCCCCCGGAAAATAACTTATTTTGTCACTTTCTTAGTGTAGATAAAACTTAGATTTCCCTCCCGATTGGCTCTGTTTCGATTCCTGGACCCACCACAATATTAACACTAATTTGAAAGATTAAGGCAGCATAATAAAATGTTCCTTAGAGGAGCATGTACGAAATTTGCTCAAAATCTACCAAAAGTAACGAGTATTTTATACAGCCTACAGTAAATATATCGGAAGCGAGTGTCAGAGTTCAGAACCCGGATTGTTCGCAAAGAGTAACGTCTTTCAATGGCACATCAAATTAGTTTTAGATATGCGTCACTCTCCACCAAAAGTGACTAGTGTTTATACACAGTTATTGGGAATAAGTCCTTGAATTAATAACCCTGATCGCTCGCAACGAATCGCTGGCACATCAAATTTGAGATACAGAGACAAGGTCGAAATTTTATGGATACACTAAGTTGCGAGCCCAGTTCTAGGCAGTTCATGTAAAACTTCTGGATATATGCAATTTCACCTATAATTCAACAAGCAAGCACATCCCCCCCCCCTCCCCCACTCACTCCTTCTCTCGTCTACTAAAAACTGGGAGAGAAAGCTAAACGACATGTTTTTTATAGTAACGTGAAGTAAATCATTGCTGTTCTACGAATGGAAGATGTATAAGCAGTAGCAGGGAGGAACTTGAAGAAAATCAGTGGCGTAAATCTTACGTTTCATCGGGAAGTTACAAAAGTGACAATGTATTCACTTCTATCCAAAATTTATCAAAGTGTGTGCAGAGCAGATTTAGAGGTCACGTTAGGATGAGATTGATCTTTCCTCCCAAAAACCAGTAATTTCAAACGGTTTTGAAAGTCGTTCCACTCCGTTCAGCTTGGGAACTCGACGAATTTCAACCGTCATATCACAAGAGTAAATATACATGGTCTCGGATCAGGAAACAAACTGCAAGGACACCAGGAGTTTCTAATGAGATCAATATAAATAGCTGAAAATAAGAAAACACCGTTATATTACACTATTACACAGATGTACGACTGTTGGATAAAACAAATGTACAAATATCAGGGGAGTAGTACATAATGGGGTCAGGCACTGGCAGCCCCAGGCCTCGTATCGTTGCCACTGGCTCTGTTAGCAACATACAAAGGTATTTTTTTAACTCTCTCCCCGTTGTAGGCACTGGAATAAGTCGTCCTGATGTAGCTCCGGTTAGTTAAGTATCAAATATTCCTTCAGTTACTTTTCCCGAAACAATTTCAAATTAGTGCCACCTTCCTCGTCTACACATTCACGGTATAGTCCTAAGACGTTTGCGAGGATGTGTACGTTACCAAAATTCCTACAATACCGACGGTCAGTCTCATTACTGTATCGTCACTCAGGCTTCCATCATGAGTCAGCTTCCAGCCTCCAACCACAAACTGCTCTGTCCGTCAGCTATAGAGCGGCTGATCATCAAGGCTGGTTAGCAGTGGCGTCTCGTGTATAAGATCACTGGAACACATCATTATTTATTATTATTATTATTATTATTATTATTATTATTATTATTATTTAAAGGGGTCTAACATGTATGTCATTGGCCCCTAATGGTACGAGATTAGATGATATGCAATGACAATTAAAATTCCAAAATTCATCCACTGATCATAATTCAAAACATGAAGAATGAATGAATGAATTAATTAATTAATTAATTTAAAATCATCAGCGGATCCAACTCACAATACTGGAAGTTAAAATAATTCCAAAATCCATCAACGAACTAGAATTCAAAAGGACGACGATGAATAAATATGAGCAAAAACAATCAGTGGATCCGACCAGCAATGCTCCACCTTCCCATAAAATAACTTAAAAAATGGTATAAACTGAACGTGGGACTGCTTCCAAAACAAAATTTTAAACTGATAATGCTTGTTGTCTAAAGAGGTCCAAAATCTAGGTCACCGGCCCCTCATAATTGTACTAATCGCTAGTAAAATAGAACGATGGTGTTCCTCATGTAGGGGTGCTAATCACAAATCACGTCGACTCACGGTGTTCCTCACATAGTTGTACTAATCATAGGAAACTAGACCCACGGTGTCGCTCATATAGTGGTACAAATCACAGGCAACGCTCGGACCCGTGATGTTTCTCACATAATGGTACTAATCACAGAAAATGCAGATCCATGGTTTCCTCACATAGTGGGTGTTCCTCGCGTGATTGAACTAATCACAGGTAATCTCATGGTTCAAAATCAATCATCCCTTGGTCGCCCCTTTCAGTTGCCTCTTACGACAGGCAGGGAATATCGTGGATGTATCCATCTGCGTCCCCCACCCACAGAGGGGTAGAACACTTGGAACACACAAATTTCGGTGTTATTACGTATGTTGCAAAAATTAAATTTAAGTATAGATTTGGTGATCCAGTTGTTAAGTTTCAAACTTCCGTTTTCGCCGTGCAAGCGTTCAAATGTAACGCTCCTACGGCCGGTCACAAGCGTGTGAAGACTACAAAGTTTGGCATTTCGCATAACTGGGATGTGCAGGGGCAAATGCTTCTTGTACGGGAATCCGGATCACAGATTTTGTGTGATCCTGAAGAGGTACAAGTTGTCATGAATCATTGTAGAGTGTAGCATTTGTCAAGGTCGTGGCTACGCGCGTATGAGCAGATTTGAGTCAAACCTTCAGTTTGCTGACGCGAGGAGCGTGCAATGTGGTCAAACTGTAAGCACACAGGCCTACTGGTAACTGCAGTCGATTTAGGGAGATTTTAAATTGATCGTTGTAGGATCTGATACGTTATTTTTGTCTTATCCGACTCTTTCAGCAATTGCGTTTATTTTACAACACTTGGACATAAGGTAATTTTGTTTGAACTCCATTGGTTAAGTTTATAAATGGTTGGCAATGCATATAATTCCGGGTAACTTACTGTTCTCAACCATTACTGTTAGTGAATTCTGCAATATAAAAAGAAAATATGCAACCTGTTTTCATGAAAGCCTATGGTACGGTATGAATACGAAGTATTTCAATTACTCTGAAATAATTGTTAGTATAACACTTGAGCAATTCTTTTCAGTGACGATCTCAATATTCGTATGCACAGACCGTACGAACACGCTCCAAATTACATACAGTCGCTCGCATAAGTATTCGTCTATGTGTCGTTTTCATATACTGAAGACCAAAACTGCATTACAAGCCTTCGGATACGTTCAGAAACAAATACGCAGTGAATATGCAATATATATGTACTATAATACCGGTAGAATATACCTCTTGCACGTCAGTACTCTTTAATAATAAAGAATGAGTGTGGTTGGGCTAGGAAATGGCAACGCAAATGTATTCGTCCGCCTTGTGCATTATCTTGTGTAACGAACCCAGCATTGAGGACACATCACCAAGCTCAGTCCATCAGTGATACGGACAGTGTCGGTGAGACGACATCTAGTGCATGCCCCGAGTACGATGGTAAAGATAAGGAAACGAACTGTTGTTGAGCGCCAACGAATTATCCAACTCCACATACTTGGTCATTCGTGAAGAGTGATTGCTGAAAAACAGGAATACCGCGAACTACAGTCGCAAGTATCATTCAACGATACAAGACCAGTGCAACTTAATCAACAGAGCAAGAACTGGGCGGTCGAAGAAGCTGACAACACTAGAAGAGCGAAGCATAATATGCACCGTCCAGAAAAATCCCCATGTGTCTGGACCTGTGCTTCGAACAGAAGTACAAACCTCCACTGGGAAGAACATCAGCACCGACACCGTACGACGTGTGTTACACAGAGCTGGTTTGCAGGGGCGTACAAGCCGGAAGAAGCCATGGATAAGTGAGGTGAACCATAAGAACAAGCTGGCGTTCGCCAAACAGTACGTTATGAAGCCACCAGCATTATGGAAACGATTGTTGTTTACGGACGAGAACAAATTATGTTTATTCAATTGATCTGGAAAGCGACGTGTATGGAGAAAGAAGAAAGCCGAGCTCCAAAGTAAAAATCTGCAACCAACCGCAAAATATAGAGGAGGTTCCATAATGGTATGCGGGTGTATGTCGGCGGCTGGGGTAGCCAACTGCCATATAATACCTGAACGGATAGATAAGATGGTAAATTTGAGTATATGAAAGCAACACTTAACATCCAGCGTGGCAAAATTAGGTCTTAGTTGTGGGTACTTCTTCCAGCAAGATAATGACCCTAAGCACACTGCTCGTGTTGTTAGGGAATGGCTACTCTACAATTCACTTCATGTGCTGCAGACACCACCCCACTCCCCAGACTTAAACCCCATACATCATTTATGGGCGGAATTAAAATGTACACTGAGCAAGCAGCGTATTCCAAATAAAAAAGCTCTGAAGCAATACTTCATGGAAGAATGGCACGAAATAGGCCAGGAAGTGACAGAAAAACTGGTGACATCCATGCCGAAACGCCTTGAAGCCGTGATTGGTTCCAAAGGACGTTCGACACACTATTGATATTTAGAAAACGACTGAACATTCCTTGACTTCTTATTGTGGACGAATACTTTTGCAACGTGACTTTTCTGCAAGCAGTGTGATTGTTTTTTCTTTGTTCCAAATGCCAGTGCTTAGGGTGCTATAAATGATGTCCTCAGGTGTTCAGATGGCAAATAAAACAAAGGATTACTTGTTTGCAATTAACTGCTTTATTGTATTTGTGCTACTGGCTATTGTCCTCACATGAAGAGCACGGACGAATAATTTCGCGAGCGGCTGTATAATATACATTATTTATTACACATTATATATTATTATTAATGGGGCTACCTAGCCCAGGCCATAACGTTGTACTCTGTCCACCGAAACCTAGACAAGGAAGGACGAAAATATGAAAATATTGGATTATGGTGAAGCATTACTGGCAAAATCCAGGATTGTTGGTGTAAAAGAAAGCCTGTCGAATTTTAACATTTTGATTGTGATTTCTAGACTTCAAGCAGGCAGTATGAAGATTACAAAAGCTACTTTTCGCGTTCTGATTCAAGCAGCATAGTTCGAAGAGGATTAAGATGAGCCCAATTTAATTTTGCATGTTTGCAATTTATCTATCCATCTATATATATAAAATAACTTGTCCTGACTAACTGACTGACTGACTGATTCATCATCGCCGAGCCAAAACTACTGGACGTAAATAAGTGAAATTTTGGGGATACATTTATATTAGGGTGTAGGTGCTCACTAAGCGAGGATTTTTGGATATTCCGTCGCTAAGGGAGTGAAAAGGGGGGTGAATTTTTAAAATGAGGATATCTATATCTCAAAAACTTATTTTAAAAATGGTAATTGAAATCTCCTTTAAAAATAAAGAAACGCGTATTTTTTGTTTTCGGAAAATCCCATTGGGGGGGATGAAAAAAGGGGAAAAGGGGTTGAACACCTACTACGAGCAGACTTATATCTAAAAAACTGAAGATGTTACACACATGAAAATTGGTATTTGGAAACTCCTTTGAAATCGCGTTCCATGATCTTTCGGAAACATTTAAGCGGTGAGCATAACAAAAGAGTGGCTGATATATTGATATATGGGGACATATTTCCATGCGTTTTCAGATGGATGGATTCTCCGAATGAAGGAACGCTTTTCGGCGAATGAAGGTGCACGAGGACAATGCAACATATCACACATGTGTAATAACAGATCAGCAGACGAATCACACACGGTCGAATCGACAGCTCTTAAGAAGTTCAGTTCCTTTTTTTTGCTAGTTGCTTTACGTCGCACTGACACAGATAGGTCTTATGGCGGCGATGGGACAGGGAAGGGCTAGGAGTGGGAAGGAAGCGACCGTGGCCTTAAGGTACAATCCCCAGCATTTGCCTGGTGTGAAAATGGGAAACCACGGAAAAACACTTTCAGAGCTGCCGACAGTGGGGTTCGAACCTACTATCTCCCGAATACTGGATACTAGCCGCACTTAAGCGACTGCAGCCATCGAGCTCGGTAAGTTCAGTTCTACCAAAAATTCTAATACTGCATCAAAATTCAGTTATCACGTTCCTCTCATAATGTGGGGTTAGTTTTCCTTTTCTATACAGAATGTTTTGGTTTTCAGCATAATGACAACTACTTTGAAATATTAGAGCAGATTGCAGAGCATAGTCTTTTTATGTTCCTTATTTGCAAAATATGGTAACCAGAATCGAAGGATGCCCTTTTATCTGCTTTTCACCGTTGCGGAGCGATAATCGAAACAATGAGGGATAAAATTAGCAATTATTTTGCAAAGGAAATCAAGGATACCAAACATTTTCGCTGGGTGTTGATTCGATGCCAGAGAAATTTCATACTGACCAGCTGACGCCAGTTCTTCGGTATGTTCGAGTAAGTGAATGTTGGAGTGGTAGAACGATTTCTCACTTTCATTCCAATAACGAACCATTCTTGGGAAACGCTCACCAGCCGTTGTTTTGACTGTCTGAAACATTTGCGGCGTTGACAACATTACAAGTGCCTCCGTGGCTCAGACGCCAGCGCGTCGGCCTCTCACCGCTGGATACCGTGGTTCAAATCCCTGTCACTCCATGCGAGATTTGTGCTGGACAAAGCGGAGGCGAGACAGGTTTTTCTCCGGGTACTCCGGTTTTCCCTGTCATCTTTCATTCCAGCAACACTCTCCATTATCATGTCATAGCATTTATCACTCATTAATCAATCACCTTGGGAGTGGCGACCCCATTGTAATAACAGCCTAATATATGTTTCATTCATTACATCCCTGACCCGGTCAAAGACTGGAAAACAGGTTGTAGGTTTTCATTTTCATTTCACAACATTACAAAACCTGAGCGGACAGTACTTTGACAATGTTGCAAACATATATGGGTGCTACAGATGTCTGCGAGTTCCTATTGAGAAGGTAAATATGCTTGCACATTACATACCGTGCGCAGTACACTCGCTCAATTTAACAGGAATATGTGCTGTACAAGACTGCGTTGGTGCAACCTTATCTTTCAGAATTGTACAAGTAAGGTACAAGTTTTTCTCGGCAAAAACACAATTCTGTGTAGTAATGCTCGAATTTTTTCACGACAGCAATGGAGAGCGCTAAGAAGGCTCGGCGCTAGTTTTGAAAAGGGTGACCGACACAAGATGGTGTGTAAGAGCCGAATCAACAAAAGCTCTCACAAGGTTACACATTATTCCAGAATGCTCTGCAGGTCATTGCTGAAGATGGGAATCGAAAACCAGAGACAGTACACGAGGCCAGATGTTTGGTAAATGATCTGTCAGAGGGAAAGTGCTGGTATGGCAAGCTTTTAGGCTGTGATCCTAGTTCGGAACCAAGAAATCTCTGAAGAAGGTTATCATAGCACTTCATACGGTCGTTTGACTACTAAGATTACTGCTGGACTTTTTAACACCACAGAGAGAAACATTTGATGATTATGAGAAGGCAAGTGAGAAAACAGACGCGTAGTATACAGACGAAAGAATGCACATTCGTACAAGAAAGAGGCATGGAAGCATATACTGAAGCAAATTATTTACTTGGGTTCCTGGTTGAATTCCCAATGAAGAAATATGCAGAGATTAAAGAAGCTGCCCAAAGATTCTGAGAGATTATCGTGAGGACGTGGAGTAATAACTAGAGTTAGAATTTCCTGACAGCATAGCTCAGTACATTTCATGTCGCATTTAAAAGAAGTTAAACAGATGAATCCGTGCCAGCTTCGATATCAAACAACCTCACCTTTGAAAACAAAGTGCAATCGACGTTCCCAAATGTTATGACAGTACTGAGGATTTGTAGCAGTCTAATGGTACCGATACCACTGCTGACGGACATTTTCAAAATCAAAACTTCTTAAAAGTTTCCATAGATCTTCAGCGACCAAATTAATCTTGCCATTAATTAAGTCTACTGAATAACACATCTTGCAAATGGTACTTTCGAGATATGCTGTAAGATTTTACTGCAAAAATAATTGGAAGTGATTGCTTAAACTGATATTAGTTTGTTTATATTTAAGTTGCTCCTTTTCTATTTTATAGTACTGTATCTTATTGCTTAATCACGTTAATATTATGTAATACCCTTACCTGTTAAGTAACTGGATGTTTAATTTAAATGTAATGATTTTATAACGTGTGGCTTTGTAACAAAACCGGTTTATTAAAACTCAGGTGTGTAATTGAACACCTACAGTAGTAGGTTTTTTTCCAGGGGGCTCCTAAGAGCTCAAAGGGCCCGTTGAATCCGACACTGGTTAAACTCTGTATTAATTTAAATATAAAAGACGTAGAACTAACGATGGCACGGCCCTAGTTCCAAACAAAGAATTGTGGGGGCGCTTAGTTAATTCACAGGTGCTTGCAGACTGAACGCTGAAAGGCACAATAGTCAACTATGAAGATGTAATGTAATGTACATCATCATCACCATCATTTTTTTTCATTTGCTTCATATAAGGAGCCTGGAATATCGGGGCCATCAGTGATATGGAGAGCGTGTGTATGTAGCTGGTGGATACAAGCAACAGTTCACGGGACCTACAGTTTTACCTGGAATCTGAACCACAGGGAAGACTTGATGCCAGGCTGTAATGCAGTGGTTGCGCCAAGAATTCCAATACAATTTTAATGAAAATGCACACACTAAGAAAAAACAATCTCCTAATTACATTTTTGGAAGTAAATCCCTGTTCTCCCCCACCTCCCCCCACAGCACACAGGTGAATAGGGAACATGTAAGTGTGACTAATTTGCATTAGTTTCTTTTTCTTCATTTAAAAGCGTACGAATTTTTCATTATCTTTTGAAAAATTACATTTTAAAATTTGACCTAATGTTTACATTTGTAGCGTATTTTTATCAAGGGTATGATACCTTTGTGAGAGCATTCAGGTAATTTTAAATTAAAAACTAATGTTTTACGTAATTCTTGACTTCGAACACGTGTCGATAAATTATATTCTCTAACGAATCACTTAATGTTAACACATTAAGTATTTTAATCAACTTTCATATACTTATCCATCCTTACACTATTGGAAGTAAATAAACAAACGTGTAAACAAATGAGATAACAAGCACGTGACACGAAGCGGCGGAGTGCAGGGATACCACTCGCGAAACATACAATGCTTCGAAAGAAAGCTTTTATAAAAACTTTCTTGATATCTATATCACATGTTATCGATATTTTCAGAGAGTAAAGGCTTCAGTCTTTCTGGCGGTATTACTTATGCTGCCATCGTGCAGCAGAAATTGAAGAAACGGGCGAAAGAAAACGTGGCCGACAGATCGGCCATCGGCATTTTTAGCAGCAGCTCGCATGGCCGTCTGGCACTATGAGAATCACGTGCACTGACTGGGATTCTAATTATGCCTGCCTGAAGAAGCAGCCAGCGACGACAACCGCTCTCTGATAACCTGAGTGGCCGTGACACTTGAGCAGGAGTGTCTGTTTAGTCGGAGCAACGAAGTGGCCATAATCTATGCGAGTCTCTCATCCTGGCGTTTTACTTGCGTGTACTTTGATTTCGGGAAAACTATTTGCATGGTCGCAGGTTAATTTTTAACACACTTAAATCAACTGTACATTTTTCCTATTTGTTTTACGTCGCACCGACACTGACAGGTCTTTAGGCGAGGATAGGACAGGACAGTAGCGTCGAATGGGAATTAAAAGGGGGGGGGGGCTACAAAATGTATAGACATAAAAAATACCCGGGTGTAAGGGATATAGCGGGGGGGGGGGGTGGGGGGGTGTAGACATCAAAGATGAAACAATACTATAAAATTGTTTTTGATGCTCTCTGAGCGAATTTCGATAGAGACGTAAAGATTTACAGTCTACCAACTTAAGTGCAGTAATAATCGTATTATCAAATACACTATAGAGAATGCGTGACACTTCGCGAGATATCGCAAGACATTGATTGCCGGCGCACCTAGCGGGACGACCTTGAAAGTGAGTGTAGTAGTAATACCGACCAGCCGATGTAGTGTGAAATTTTGTTCTTGGATTTGCGTTAAGAAGAAGATTTTAGTGAAAATTTAATTTTTCCGGTGACAAAACTGTTTGGAATTACATTCATAGAAGTATTGAACCATGTTTCGTAATGTTTGTGCTGTTTATGGCTGCAATAACTTTGAATTTGTTCAGCTATCGAAACGTTTCTTCAGACGAAACAGTAAGTATATTCCAATATTGTCAAATATAAGTGTACATTTCACATTAGGTTTGACATTTAGCTGTCAACAAGTATTCTTAGATTAAATACACGAAGAAATTTAAAACAAAATTTATTCTTCTACTTCTCCCGCTTTTCCCCACATCTGTGGGATCATGGGCACAAGCTGTTTCATACATGAAGATTAGGCCGGATGCCCTTCCTGACGCCAGCCCTATATGGAGGGATGTAATCAGTAGACATAGGATTTTAGGGAAAGACCTATTTTTACACATTTCATTATATGTAAGGTTAGAAACGGTGGCCCTATACTGCCTAAAATGTCCGAATTAACGTTCCTATACACCTATAATTCGTATTTTTATCACCAAATCGGTCAAAATGCTTTTAATATATTCCGATCAAATAAAACATTTGCACACTCGTTTTCAATATCTTAAACAAAATATTAAAATCGGAAAACTGTATAAAGCACACTCCCCGGAAAAGCTTAAGAACCTCCCGCAGTGAACAATCCCGTAGTCTGTCACTAGGCAGGAGACAGCATCCATCGACCTGCTGAAAAAAAAAGCCATCCATTTCATTCGGTGAGAACAGTTCGGTATTCCCGTTTGTTCAGTATGTGAATTAAGCTGAAAGTGTCAGGTTCCAAGTCATTTTTAATTCAAAAATGATTACAAGAGTTTCCCCATTTCACATCGTATGGTAAAATTCTGAGACATTTGTAGCAAAGGGGTGAGTGAAGCTTGATTTATATTTTCCCCTAACGAGTTATCAATTTAGCAAAATAAACATGGTATTTTAATTGATGCCTATTAAAATACGTAACAATGAAGCTGCCTAAAAATATTTTATAACCTATTTGAGAGTCTAATTTAGGCAGCTAAATAACATTTTAACACCTAAAAATCCGAGGTCTACTAATCACTATTGCATGTTTCTGTGATGGTTGGAAGTGTAGTGTGTTATCTGAATATGAAGAGAAGTGTTGGAACAAACAATTCCCAGTCCCCGAGCCAGAATAATTAATTAGACTCAATTAAATTCCTAGATCCCACCGGGAATCAAATGCGGGACCGTCTGAACTGAAGGCCTCAACGTTGACTATTCCATCAAGGATTCGGACAAAACGAAATCACTGAGTTTATTATTTCTATCAGTATAAACATTAAACTTTCGTAGTAGAACAAAGCAGAAACAATTATTTATTTTCATTTTTTATCAGTTTTAACATGCAACTTTTGCAGTTTCAATCTTGCCACGTTTAAGGTATCCGACTCGTTGGCTGAATGGTCAGCATACTGGTCTTCGGTTCAGAGGGTCCCACGTTCGATTGCCGCCCGGGTCGGAGATTTTAACCTTCATTGGTTAATTCCAGTGGCTCGGGGACTGGATGGTTGTGCTGTCCCCAACATCCCTGCAAATCACACATAACACTATCCTCAACCACAATAATACGCAGTTACCTACACATGGCAGCTGCCGCCCACCCTCATCGGAGGGTCTGCCTTACAAGGGCTGCACCCGAATAGAAATAGCTACACGGAATTATTATACGTTTAAGGTCGGGCTGCCAGATGCGCCACTGTAAACATGTCTCTCAGTTTAGCACGGGAGAATACGGAAGTGTCCGGCATTGTCCATAGTGTAGCCTATTTGGTATTATACAATAAAAATTTCACCAAAGGACCAATAGTTACACATGTAATACAATTAAACAGAAGTACGGCGTGATTATACAATTAAAGAGCACTATGCGCGGTAAGCTAGCGACCTTGGCAAAAATATACTCCCGCTACCCTTCGTCGCAGAACATACTACACATTGCTCTGCGGGTCTTCGCTATTTGCTGTGGCGCTGTAGAATTCGGTTAGCCGCGACGAACGACAGTTTGCATTTTGTGCGTGTTTCCTCTAAGTGTTTTTTTTAATAATTGTATAAATTAAAGGAAAGAATTAGCTGAAAAGACAAAAGGGTTTATACACATTTTTTAAAAATAATTCCCAGTTTCAGGCGGCTAAGATGGAATAAAAATCTATTTTTTTCCTCCACAAAGTGGGGGGCGACCTCCCCCCCCCCACTCACTCCCAACTCCCTAATCGTCGCTACTGGGACAGGACTAGGAAGGGAAGGGAAGGGAAGGGAAGGGAAGGGAAGGGAAGGGAAGGAAGTGACCGTGGTCTTAAAGTACAGTCGCAACATTTGACTAGTGCGAAAATGGGAAATCACAGAAAACATCTTCAGGGCTGCCGACATTGGGATTCGAACCCACCATCTACCGAATCCAAGCTCAATGCAACGTGATCTAACCGCGTAACCAACTCGCTCGGTTAACTGCATTCTCGAGGGTAATTTTCCCCACTCCAGCCTCTAAGGCCAGTCTCACACTTGCGTGGCAACTGCGGAAATCGAACCCGAGCTAACTATCTAACGGGAGGCAAGCCTCTTACGCTAGCCTGTGCGCATGTGCATTAATTATAGAAATTATTCTCATTTGCAAATATGCGCACACTTGCTTCTACGTTTTGTTATGAACGCGGCAACATTTCCCTGTGTATGAAGCGCTTTAGATGCAGTGTACGCTGCAGGATTTAAGTTCATGTGCGGAGGACTCATCTTGCTGCTTTAACGCCTTCAATGAAGCAGATGAGCTTTTCGCCAGCCTCGCTCAGCGTGTAAATTAACGGCATGCATTGCAGAAGATTGTGTAAGAAAACTGCTCTACTCTGTTACAAATATCGAGCATCGTCTAGAACAGTGGTTCTCTCTAACTTATCAGAACTTCGGACCACTTTTCCGTGGATCTGTATGCGACCTCTTCAAACTCGCCAGTGGAATAATGAGTTGATTGGGTTTCGAGGTTAAAGTTAAGATAATGATGATGCTTGTGGTTTAAAGGGGCCTAACATCTAGGTCATCGGCTCCTAATGGTACGAAATTAGACGAAATGGTATGACAAATTAAAAGTCCAAAATCCTCCACTGGCAAGAATTCAAAGCGTGAGGACGAAGAATGAATGGATGGATATGAATTTAAAACGATCAGTGGAACCGACCCACAGTGCCTCACATGCACAGAAGTTGGCACCAAACACTAGTATTACTGACCAAGGGGCTGCTTCCATAGCACGATGCTGAATCGATTGTGCTTATAGTCGAAACGAGTCCAAAATCCAGGTCATCGGCCCCTCATAATAGTACTTATTGCTACGAAAGTAGAACCATGCTATTTGTCATGTTGCGGTACTAATCAAAAGTAGCGTAGACTCGCGGTATTCCACACATTAGGGTACTATCCACAGGTAGTGTAATGCGCACATGTAACACAGACCTATGGTGTTTCGCACATTGCGGCACTATTTACAGGCAACGTAAGCTTATGGCGTTTCGCACATAGGTGGACTAACAACAGGGACTCGCACTATCCCGTAGTATTCCTCACATAGTGGGAACTAAGCATACGCAAGGCAGAACCATTGTGTCGCTCATACAGGGGTACGAATCACAGGGTACTGTAAGACCCTCATACTGATTCACACATTGTCGCTACTAATCACAAACCTATTGCGTACTTAACATAGTGGTACTACGCGCAAGTACATACGACCCATGGTGTTCCCTGCGTGATGGTACTAATTACAAGTAGTCTCACGGTTCTAATTTGATCATCCCTTGGTCGCCCCTTTTAGTCGCCTCTTACGACAGGCAAGCGATACCGTGGGTGTATTATTCGTCTGCGTCCCCCCTCCCACAGGGGGTTTGAAGTTAAGAGAGTTCTGCTGTACGGTATTTAACAAGACTGAATCAATTCAATATTTACATTAATCTAATCTAAGCAAAACTTAAAAAAAGACCCTTCACACGAAGCACACTACTTCCCGATGCAAAATGTTCAACCATATTTCTAATTTGTTGAATATCTCCGGCTTTCATTAAAATAATACATTGCCCTACCAGAACGATTCTAATGTCTTAAATTATAAAACTGGAGTGCTTTATTGTGTTGAAACTTAAGTCTTACACTGTTTAGTAACTTATGAAGTCTGCCGAACATAATCTAACGAATTTGTACTAAAACAACTGAACGGATAACTAATGCATTTCCAACAGTTTTCTCATTTTTAAATCATGCATTTCTAACAATTTCCACATTTTTAATAGTCTTCTGAAGGAAAAAATATTTCCCTGCCCAAAATATTCACTCGCGAACCCCCAGAAATAATGTCGGGGAACCGTGGGGCTCCGCGTACCACAGGTTGAACAGCACTGCTCTAGATCTACTCTATAGTGGCTCTGTAAGAATACAACTTCGGAGGAATACATTCCTTTTTTAAAGAAGTTTTCATTTTTTAATGATTCACCATATTAAAGGAAGTTGTCACGGCTTCACGTATGAGCGTCGCAATGTTCAAATATTGTCCCTTCTGGATGTAATTACAAATTCACATGTACCAAATTACCTTTTTCAATCCTTAATTACCTTCCTTCTATCATAACCTCAGTCCACGATCTGGCTGGCTCCTCTATATATCTAAAGCTCGTATTCGCTAACGCGAGTAAAAGCTTTGTTTAAAATTATTTAAACAGAGATAAGCCTAAAAGTTAAATTTGTATGCACCAACAAAATTATCTCAGTTAATTAACATTAACACTGTTTTCAATTTTACTGGAGAATGGTCGGTCGGTTAAATGCGAAAATCCTAGGTGGATAAAAGAACATGCCTCGTATTTTGGGTATCACATAATAATAATAATTATAATAATTATAATAATAATAATAATAATAATAATAATAATCATGTTATATGCTTTACGTCCCACTAACTACTTTTACGGTTTTTCGGAGACGCCGAGGTGCCGGAATTTAGTCCCGCAGGAATTCTTTTACGTGCCAGTAAATCTACCGACACGAGGCTGACGTATTTGAGCACCTTCAAAAAAATACCACCGGACTGAGCCAGGATCGAACCTGCCAAGTTGGGGTCAGAAGGCCAGCGCCTCAACCGTCTGCGCCACTCAGCCCGGCTTTGGGTATCACGATGATGTAAATGTTCTTACACGTTTTAGGTTATCTGAAGCTTCTACGCTGTCAGTATTTAACGTCATAGAACCTAGCCTAGAATTTGTTACAGGCAGGTACGATGAATACTGTCTATTAACCGCAACAGTAGTCGTATATGTAGAAAGCATTCGCTGTAAATTGAAGAAATTAATACCTATCTGTATTGTCTGTAAGGAACCATTCTGCGTGACCGATAAATCAACTGCTGCTTGCACGTAGCGTTTATGCTACTGGTAGTAATCAGCTGAGCGTAGCGGATTATACTGGAGGGAGCCCACCAACAGCTTCCCGAATTGTACATCGTGTGAGCGCTGTCATAGCCGCTTTGCGATCTCGCTGCATCAGATTACCGCGAACACGGATTTTTATGACGCTGCCAGATTCCTAACGTAATAGGAACAATGGACTGTACCCATATTAGTATACGGTCTCCTAGAGGTAATACTACCGACCTATTCCGAAAGAGAAAGTGTTATTTTTCGCTGAATGCGCAAGCAATATGTAATGCTAATATGGAATTTACTAATATTGTGGCTAGATTGCCTGGGAGTAGTCATGATAGTTTCAACAACTGTATACAACGAGCCAGTTTCGAACAAGGAATACATGGGGATTCAGTGTTATCAGTAGATGCTGGTTATCCTTTTAGATTTTAGCTAAAGCCTCCTCTAAATACAGTTCATATTCCTACGGAGAATCTATAGCGAATCGCAAACAAGATCAAGAAATGGAAGCAAAGATTCCCGGTTCATGTTTTACGTACGAATTTATCGTCAGAGCACACGATTGCAGTGGTAACTGCTACAGCCGTACTACGAGTACATAATATTGTGCGGCAAGGAGGAGATCTGCCTCAGGATGATCCACAGTACCGTGGGCTGAACTTTCAAGGGAGAGGTAAACTGATGGACAAAGTAATCAATATAATGTGGCCAGTCGGGACACTTTTGTGAGAACACTAATTGGCACGAAGGCTACTACAGAAGTATTTTATTGCAGATTTAACACTTTTAACGTAATTAGTATGAACAGAATGGATTACGCCGATTTTAACTGCCTTTCCATCATTTCGCTTCTTAGTTTTTCTAGTTTCAACCTGTACTTTCTCTGCCCAATGGAAGAAAGTGAAGCGTTTTTTTATACATATAAATGCCCCTGTGTTGCTTCTTCAGTGCTCCTTGTTCTAGCCTCAGCCTTCACCTTACGAATTTTGGCTAAAGGCTCTCCTGACTCGCACCCGTCGGTGATCGGCGCGTAGCCCAGCTTGGAATGGCCAGGTTCGAAGCTGACCGAGTTCTCACTTAGGACTCATCAGGCTTCACGACTTCATTGATGTACTTGATATCCGCGACTTGGACATTGGTACCAGTAAGTACCACTACTGCAGTTTGCATTAGTTGTAGAACTGGATGGATCGGCGATTTGAGCATATTTGCTGTGAAGTTACTCCAATTTGTTTGAGTGAACATCAAAAGTAGTATTTACTCGTATAATGCCAAACCCTTATGCTATTATTACAACACTCATCACTATCAATAACTGGCAACTCTAATAGTTCTCATATAATCGTAAGGGGTTCTCAGTTCTCCTCCTGAAGGTTGAATTTACCGAGCTCGATAGCTGCAGTCGCTTAAGTGCGGCCAGTATCCAGTATTCAGGAGATAGTTGGTTCGAACCCCACTGTCGGCAGCCCTGAAAATGGTTTTCCGTGGTTTCCCATTTTCACACCAGGCAAATGCTGGGGCTGTACCTTAATTAAGGCCACGGCCGCTTCCCTCCCACTCCTAGCTCTTTCCTGTCCCATCGTCGCCATAAGACCTATCTGTGTCGGTGCGACGTAAAGAAACTAGCAACAAAAAAAGGTGGAATTAAGTTCAGTCGCCCTTTCTATTAACAGGATAACTTTTTTAATAACGTTACCAAGCCCCCAAGCTGCTTTTAGGAATTCCATATTTGCGTCCGCGGATACTTCCCTCGCAGCTTTCTTCATGTTCCCCCATACAGTTCTTAAGTTTGCAGCGTTCCGAGCAGTCCAGTGTCCGAGTGTATTAAATACAGCAGCAATGTAAACCCATGGTTCGTTCTTCATGTATTTTGTAACACCGACAGTTTTCTTCTTCTCCATCACATTGATATTATCAGTCACTAAATCCAACAACAGCTGCCTCTCCTGAGTCCTACCGGGCCTCTTTCTACGTTTGATATCACCACTTGCCGTCCGGCTCCATGGCTAAATGGCTACCGTGCTGGCCTTTGGTCACAGGGGTCTCGGGTTCGATTCCCGGCAGGGTCGGAAATTTTAACTGAAATTGGTTAATTTCGCGGACACGGGGACTGGGTGTATGTGTCGTCTTCATCATTATTTCATCCTTATCACGACACGCAGGTCGCCTACGGGAGTCAAATCGAAAGATCTGTATCTGGAGAGCCGAACTTGTCCTCGGTCACTCCCGGCACTAAAAGCCGTACGCCATCTCATTTCATCACCACTTGCCAATGTTTGCCGAATTTAATAACTCACACTCTAACCTATAAAGTTACTGACATATCTAATTACTTTGTTTTTGACGACGAAATGAAATGAAGCCAGCGAAATTTACCAATGATAGTTAAAATTCCCGACCCTGCCGGAATTCGAACCCGGTACCCCTGTGACCAAAGGCCAGAACGCTAACCCTTTAACCATGGAGCCGGACATTTTTGACGATAAACACATTATTCGCTCGGCACTAGTAATCGGTTTCTTGTGCTTTCTGTATGAAAAATTCAGCGATCCAGTACATATTGAAATGAAAACAGATTTCAGCAACAGAGATAATAAAGGCAACGGCGATTACGAGAGTAAATTATCCGAGATAGTAGGATTAACACGAATTTTTAAAATCTGAGATAACGGGATAGTTTACCGGCGATGGTGAATAAGGGTCCAAGTCAAGTCTCTTCACTACTTACAACCGCTCCTTCGTAGTCTGCCGCTAGGCTGTGGAATACATTAAATATTTGCGTTCTCGAGAAAAATTTCGGATGAGCTGCCGAAATCAGCTGCTTTACTGACGAGGCCAACATCTACTCTATTTGTCATACTCATGTCCTGGCGTCCCCTACCGTTCTTACCCTTCACATTTACTTGCAGACTGTTATATCTAAAGATGTTACTAATTTGTTCCCTTGCAGTCAAATTTTTCCGACACAGTCTCCTTTTACCAGCTTGATTAAGGATTTCTTCGTTTGTGATGCGACTCCCCACATCATCTAAAGCCTTTCAGATCTGATTTTTTTTCTACATGTTTGGCACTCTGAAATGACACCATAATAACAAATACACCGTTCAAAAAATTAGGGGAACATGTTTTGTAACGTCGGGTATGTGAACGTTAATTTGGTAGGTGGGGGTTCCAATGGCCAATGACATACCTTGAGACCTTAGCTACTCAGGGTATGTCAAATCGAAGTTATACGCCATCTGTAAGCGTAGCCATGCATTAAACCGTCAGGTGACCCCTCAAAACAAAGTGAATAGCGGTGCGTCCGTGGGTCGTTGTGAGGTACACAGACTACTGCGGTTATATGAGCACGTTGTATGTCAACCAGCACATCCCATGAGACATCTTAACGAGGTTCAAGTAGCAAGGGCCGTCACTTTGATCCAGGAAGGATGTGTTGCTGTGGATCTCAATGTCTCTCCGTCAGTTACTCAACGCTTGTGAAATCGCTACAGTGAGACAGTCCAGTTCACAAGGAGGGTTGGACAAGGTCGTGGACGCAGACAACTCCACAGGATGACCGATATCTGACCATCTGTGCGTTGCGGCGTCATTCAACAACTGCCAGAGAACTGCAACAAGACCTCAGGAGAGTCACTGGAGTCGCGGAATCTGACCAGACAGTAAGGAACAGGTTAAGAGAAGTGTCCTTACGACCCAGACGTCCTGTTCGAGTGCCCCGTTTAACGCAGCAACATCCCGCAGCTCGCCTTCTGTTTGTCCGTACCCACGTCAACTGTTAACTTCGTCAATATAGACCTGTGCTATTCCGTCGACTTACACGGAGCATGCCACGTAGGTGCCAAGCAGTGATAAATGCTCGTGGAGGACATACACTATAATGAAGCTCTACTGTGACAGAAATCCACCCTGGAGGATTTATCACTGTTTTCGCCCCTATTTGAACATTTCCGTTTGTGTTCTGAAAATGAATGCGAATCCATCATGTTCTTTTGTATACTTCAACGGTAAAGAATAAAGGTTTAGTTGGTAATATACCTGGGTATGAGATATTGTTTTGTAGAGCACGGCATACGTTCAAAAACATGTTCCCCTTAATTTTTTTGAACTGTGTAGGCCTATTAACTTATAAATGTGACATTTCCTGTTCTGGTTCTTGCAATATTTAAAATGAAATTATAGTTCCTTTTGGGAACTTACTTTTTGAAATAATAAGAGTTATGCTTATCGTCCGTCCTAAGAGAAACGGTGATGTCAATTTTCCGCTACCCAATCTATCCTAATGATTCTATATATTCTTCTTACAAGTAAATGGTTGTAGAACATCAGCCCTTTTTCCCTAGCTGTTTAACGTCACGCTGACTCAGAAAACAGCTTTGGCTGGGAAGGAAGTGGCAGCTGTCTGCAGCGCTGAAGATAGTTTTCCATTGTCGTCTATTTTCAAACCACGCAAATATGCTGGGGGTGTTCCTTAAGGCCACGGTCGCTTCCTTCCCAGTCCTACCCCTGTACCTATTCCATTGTCGTCATATGACATGTCTGTGTCTGTGTGACTTAAAATTTTAAAAAGCAACGAGTACATTTGAAGTTTTTGAAGATGCCGAGGAGCCAGAATTTTCTCCCATGCGAATGATTCTACATGCCAGTAAATCTACCGATACGAGGCTGGCTTAGCTGATAACCTTTAAATACCATCGGAGTGACCCGGGATCGACCTGCTAACTTGGGCTCTACCGTTTGAACCAACCCGACCAAATGACTCAACTAATGCTTGCTTGTTGTTTAAAGGGGCCTAACATCGAAGGTCATCGGCCCAGCAATGACTCAACTAACCCATGCAGTAATTCGTGAAGAATTCAATAAATGGAAATTAGACAAATCTCCGTGAAATTTGGAATGAGAAGTAATAGGCTGCAGGTCGGGAGGCACCCAGTTAGATTCCCAGCCCTGCCAATGGATTGGTTCCGGATTTCTCGATCGCAAGGTAATGTATCGTCATTGCGCCCAAAATACCATTATGTGACAATGTTGAGGGGGGAAATACTGACCCGCAGCACATATCACTTAGAACGAGCCTAGATGACAGAACCTTTCTACCGGGCGAGTTGGCCGTGCGGTTAGGGGCGCGCAGCTGTGAGCTCGCATCCGGGAGATAGTGGGTTCGAACCCCACTGTCGGCATCCCAGAAGATGATTTTCCGTGCTTCCCCATGTTCACACCAGGCAAATGTTGGGGCTGTACCTTAAGGCCACGGGGCTTCCTTCCCATTCCTACGACTTTCCTCTCCCATCGTCGCCATAAGACCTATCTGCGTCGGTGCGACGTTAAGCAAATAGCAAAAAGGAACCTTTGTGGTCATAGTTTTGATAAAATATCACAGTTTTTTCTAGGCGCAACGACGATATCTAGGAGGGAGTCTGCCTGATGCAGTGGCAGATGGAGAAAGAAAAAACAACGGGGCCGATGACCTAGAGTTTAAGGCCCCTTTAAACAACAATCATCATCATAATCAGAAAGAAAAAGGAGTTCTGTTTTGAGTGTGGGAGTGGCTGATTAACATCCAGCTGAACTATTAGGAATTAGGTCTCTATAAGTGAACAAATGTCATCTTTGTATTAAGATGGCCATGCATTCTCTTAGATTTGAACAATCGATGGTTTTCATACTAGTACGGTGTAAGGCTAGCACAGCATGAATATACTGTATGGTAAACTATTACCCTCTTATCGAACTGTGTAAGTAAACGAGAAGAGATTCAACCGAGTTCTATCGCATTTCTATGGAAAGTACAGAAAACAATTCTGAAGTAACTGTCTGTTGCGTCTACTGAAGACTGTTTCTTTCGCGGGGCGCCCGCAGCTGTCTGGTATACATTCTTTCAACTGTCCCTAAAAATAATCTTCAGCAAAAGAAGTATACGTGAACAATTCGCTCCAGCTTCGTGTTCGTCAGAGATGTACACAGTCTTCAGAGTGTCTCTTACTTTACATCACCCAAAGAAGCGTACATCCCATTAGATTTTATAGCAATGACAAAATACATACACCCAGAAGTATGGGCGATAATTTCCACTTATATTGCTCGAAACAAGTTTGACAAGTTCTTCTATGATAACTACCGAAGCTGAGTGAAAACTGTCCTATATTTTCGTGGTCTTCTATACCTCAAAACGGGCAGTCGAATGCGGGAAAATTGTAAGCTGATTTTTTGTTTTGCAATATGGTTTTACGTTGCACCGACCCAGACAGGTCTTAACCGACGACGAGATAGGATAAGGTTAGAACTTGGAGGGAAGCGACTGTACAGACCCAGCATTTGCCTCGTGTGAACACTGGAAATGAAGTAAAACAATCCTAAAGACTGTAGACAGTGGGTTTCGAACCCACGATCCCCCGAATATAAGCTCACAGCTACGTGACCCAAACTGCACAGCCAACTTGCTCGGTAAATTGAATTTGTACCCGCACTTAGACGCGTGCAGTGGCACAATTAAGAACACATATGTTAATAACAAAACTGGAAAGTTCATTGTACCCAGGTAGAATTTGATGTGTTGTATGGTTCCACTTAATAACATACATACATGAAGACCTTCGCAATATATTTAATCCATAAATGATTCAAATGATATTTACACAGCGTCAGAGCAATAGGGGTTAGGCATTTTTATTGCATATGGATCAGATATATTCATACCACTATTCCCTAGTGGGGTTCCAGCTGAGATCGTTGGCTTTCAGCGCATTAGAGAACTCTTACGGGACAACATTCTTTGTTGGGTGTTAGCACGACATTCTACAAATAACTAAATTCATTCCAAAGATATGCGTGCCATTTCTGGAAGTTCATTTATCCATAGTTTTGTAAAATCCGCGTCGTCTCTCAACCCATCGACAGCACGTAGTCTAAACAATCGAAAGGTTCAAGCCTTGTACTGGGTTTCTTCGTACCGATTTCCATTCTTATGTTAGTTCTTATTTTGTTCCTCAATCCCAAAAGCTACAAGTTGTTGCATTACTGATTATGTCAATATGTTCCCCTACATCTTGCAGTGAATCCTCAAAGTGAATTTCGGCAGACTGAAGAGCCTAACAGTTATAAATTAACCGAGTCGAAACTGAAAAGAGATGGCTCTACTGATGAGTAATCATAGTATTTATATGCTGTATAAATAACCAATATAAGCATGCAACTATGCTGCAAAAAATGGTGACATATGCATTTACGTAAGTGTGCATGTTTCATTCTATTAAACAACTTTATGAAACGAAAACTTAACATTTCTTTACTGAACTCACGCGATATACCCATACTAATACATAAAATCATGATCATGGATACAAAAAATTGAAAGAAAAACACTGTTTCACTGTTCCACCAGTAAAAACAATCCGTTCATAGTTCGTGAGACGTATCCATCTATCAGAGTTCGTTGTTAACACAATATGCACACGTCTCGTAGATAAGACAAACTATGTTGATCAATACACATGATAAATGAATTAGAAAGGTTGTAAGAAAACCGTGTAAAAAAAAGACTCACAAACGTGAAGAAACACTTAAATACACATTCCTCTTTCACTTTACACTGCACATCCTTTTCCTGTCCATGTTTTCTGTGTGGTGGTTTTTTTTCTACAATTTCTTTTACGTCGTACCGGCACAGATAAGTCTTATGGCAATGAAGGGATAGGAAAGGCCTAGGAGTTGGAAGGAAGTGGCCGTGGCCTTAAGGTACAGCCGCGGCATTTGCCTGGTGTAAAAATGGGAAGTCGCGGAAAACCATCTTCAGGGCTGTCGACAGCGGGGGTTCGAACCCACTATCTCCCGCATGCAAGCTCACACCTGAGCGCCCCTAACCGCACGACCAACTCGCCCTGTGTGGTGTTTGTTAAAACTAGCTTCAATACGGAGAATGACCTCTCTGCATCTACAGATGTGACAGGACAGTAGTTGAATTCGGATGCGAGTGTTGGTCTTAAAACATTCTGGCAGATCCGCATTATTAGTACCAGCCAAATATTTGTAGCCACCATGGTGTCGTAGGCCGGATTTCGTTTAAGGGCATTTTGATATTTTGTTTGCAGACGGAATCGTAGGTTTCCTGGGATACATTCCAATTGACGCTTCACGTTCTTAAGTTCAGCTAATCACCAAGAAGCAACTCACGTGCTCCCAGCTTCTCGATTGATTCTAGCTGGTAAGATTTGAAAGTGTCGCTTGGTAAGTGCCGGTTCCCTCTGAACCTTTTCATTGCCGGAAGAGTTCACGGCATTAATTGCTTTTAAATTTTCTTGAAGGATGCTTGTAAACCATGTTAAAATACGCATAATAAGAGTCGAAAACATGCACAATAAATCCGAAATTTGAAATGTACGCACTCATCTCAAACATATGCAAATACATATATGCACTATTAAACTTAATAGTACCGGGCGAGTTGGCCGTGCGCGTAGAGGCGCGCGGCTGTGAAGCTTGCATCCGGGAGATAGTAGATTCGAATCCCACTATCGGCAGCCCTGAAAATGGTTTTCCGTGGTTTCCCATTTTCACACCAGGCAAATGCTGGGGCTGTACCTTAATTAAGGCCACGGCCGCTTCCTTCCAACTCCTAGGCCTTTCCTATCCCATCGTCGCCATAAGACCTATCTGTGTCGGTGCGACGTAAAGCCCATAGCAAAAAAAAAAAAAAAAAAAAAAAAAAAAACTTAATAGTTTGTCCAATGTCAGTTTTGGGGAGTCACATATCGGCGAACAAAATACGCATTTTCATACAAATCCGATGTCTACTTATGAGTCACATGTTGACCAACCAGCGGTTATTACGCCGTAGAGAGGGCGCAAGACATCGTTGACATTATCTTTAACAGTGCTTTCACGGACCTTATCGCTCTGTAAATCTAAGCAGTGAACAATAGATTTAACAGCTCCAACAGAACATTGAGCTTACAAATCCAATCAGGAAGTTTGAAACTGCCATCAGGATGTGCGCTGCCTTAGCATTTCTGAAGTCAACGGAGTCCGGCTCTACGGCTGAATTGTTAGCGTTCTGGCCTTTGGATCAAGGGGCCCCGGGTTCGATTCCAGGCCGGGTTGGGGATTTTAACCTTAATTGGTTATTTCCTCTGGCCCGGGGACTGGGTGTGTGTCTGTGTGTGTGTGTGTGTGTGTGTCGTCCTTAGAAAGCAAAAAAATACAAGGAAATAGAGAGAAAGAATTAGAAAAATAAAAAAAAATATCAGTAAAAACGTCTAAAATATATTTTTTTTAAAGAACGGAAGTAGAGGAAGGATGCATTCTTGGCCACAGTAAGGCAGAAGAAAATGAACACTTGACTGAATTGTTCGACTACTTTGAGCACCAGTGGTTGGAAAATCTGCTAGTTTCAACTGACATGTGAACTGCCACCAATGGGGACACAGGACAAATAACGCTTCTGAAGGGTGAAACCGCCGATTTAACTTAATCGTAGGTAAACAACACACACGAGTAAAAGATTTGGTTATAGAAGAAGCAGAACCGTCGCAAGAATGGAGCTGGATTTAGAACGGGTGAAAAGGAATTAATATATCTGGACTAACACAGAATTTTAAAAGCCAATGGAGCAGTCAGGAGACACATTTTAAAATACGACCCTTTCTTCATCCAAATCTATTAAGATGACGGAAGGAAGATGCCTAGGAATGATGCATAAGCGATTTGACAAAGTTGTAAAGTGAAAATGTATGATACCTTATCATTATTATCATTGTTTTGTTATTATTATTATTATTATTATTATTATTATTATTATTAAGACGCTTTACATATTTGTGTTACACTGACAAAATGACAGCTTCTGAAAGAAAATGGGACTACGCTTTACATTTTAAGGCCGAGTGCGGTATTTCCATGGAGCTGTTGTGACCAAAAATATGCTTTTATACCACTTTTAGTCAAATGTGAATTAATGATTAAATGAAGATTTGCGGGGTTATTCAGATAATGATAACATTGGCTTTACGTCCCAAAAATTCATTTTACGGTTTTCGGAGGCGCAGAGGTGCCGGAATTTAGACCCGTAGGAGTTATTTTACGTGCCAGTATATCTACTGACTCGAGGCTGACGTATATTAGCACCTTCAAATACCACCGGCCAAGTTGGGGTCAGAAAGCCAGCGCCTCAACCGTCTGAGGCATTCCAGCCCGGCCAAGGTTATTCAGCTAAGTTGTCCACCTCAAATAATTCTTGAACCGTTCAAGATATTGACATTGTTTTCACTTTCAGAAATGGTACCAAGTAGCTCATAATCGGACTTACAGTACTGTTTCATGACGCCAGTATCTTCTGAGATAATGGAATTTCGTTTGTTTTTCAATGTAACTACACCGTTTTCTACATATAGCCTTTAAAACCTACAAACATTACACGGCTATATTAAAGGTGTTAAATCATACAGTTTATCATAGTGTATTTTTGGGCCCAATATAGCGAATACCCGGCTGTCAAAAGGTATATCTGTATGTCAGCAACTAGCGCATGTCTCATATGTAGCGCGAATCGGACCGGGCAGTCCCCAGCTGGCAAATGAAGCACGTTTTAATACATTATATTTTCTCGAGAAATAATTGTCCGATTTTTAAAATAATCACGGCGCTGAATTCTTAATGCTTGTAAGTTTAAATCTCGGTGTAGAAAACAGCGCAGTTCTATTTTTTTTAAAGTATCACTATCTCAGAAGATACTGACGCCTTGAAAACTTACTGTAAACCCTATGAGCCCATTGGCACCATTACTGAAAACTAATGTCAATATTATTAGTCCGCCTCTGTGGTGTAGTGGTTAGTGTGATTAGCTGCCACCCCTGGAGGCCCAGGTTCGATTCCCGGCACTGCCACGGAATTTGAAAAGTGGTACGAGGGCTGGAACGGGGTCCACTCAGCCTGGGGATGTCAACTGAGTAGAGGTGGGTTCGATTCCCACCTCAGCCATCCTGGAAGTGGTTTTCCACTTCTCCAGGCAAATGCCGGGATGGTACCTAACTTAAGGCCACGGCCGCTTCCTTCCCTCTTCCCTGTCTATCCCCACACGAGGCCCCTGTTCAGCATGGCAGGCGAGATACTGGTCCTCCTCCCCAATTTTATCCCCCGACCCAGTGTCTCACGCTCCAGGACACTGTCCTTGAGGCGGTAGAGGTGGGATCCCTCGTTGAGTCCGAGGGGAAAACCAACCCTGGATGGTAAACATATTAAGAAGAAGATTATCCGTACGGTTCTACGGCGTCCGTGGCTCACTTATGACCCCCTGTCCTGGCTGGCGCTAACAATGGACCTTATCGGACTGCAGATCTAAGCAATTAACAAAATATTTTAAAGCTCCATTAAACATTATTAGGATGGTGGCTCTCGGACGAAACTACATTCGGGTCAGGTAGAAAGTTGTCAGTTCTTGGAATTCGGACGAAACGCTGTGACACCCTTTGTTTTGCTGTCTCAACGCCCGCTCACCAATGTAAGAGCAAGGTTAACAGCGGCAGATAGCTTGGGGATACAGTGTTCCATGTACACACTTATTGCCACTAATCGAATGTTCACTGGTTTTGTGAATATACACATGTTCACAATGAAATCGAAATGGTAACAAAACTCCAAGATGGAATTTCAAACATACAAAACTACTTCCTTTAGTAGGCAACTGCTTAAATAAATATAGTCGATTTCTGGAGAATATAATCGCTTACAAATGCTTCACTGCAGAATAGACTTACCATATTCAATTTATTATGTTAATAGTAATGTTAGCGATACCTTTCCCTCATCTTAACTTGCCCTTTTTTTGTAGAAATGTCACGTATTAAGTAAAACTATATACTAAACTAAACCGTTTTTATGAAAATGTTGGAAATTTAAAATATGTGTATTCGATATTGAAATGACTAAATTAATTAAGCTAGTAACGAGCAGTAAACATTAAATTTGCAGGTCTAAACTGCAACGAATTCTGAACAGAATTAAATTAAAATAAAGCTCCACATATATACTATCATAATGAAACTTACACGTCTCACTTTGGACAGGGTTGATCCCATCCCATGTCCTCCCGTGTTGAGCCAGTTATTCTGCAGATTATTTGCACTCCCAAATGAACTTGTGCTATTTCATTCACACTTAAATTAAAATGGATTCCAATGATGTTAAACCAAGTCCGATGCACACACACACAAATCCTAATTTAACTCATATGCCAGTATTCTGATAAAATAACTCGCACCCAAACGCCAGCAGTTCAATTTTGTATCGTACGGAACGCATCCTATTGAAATCTTGACAGTCCTATAGTCCAATGTTCGTGGGCTGATCCGCATCCTGCATGGCCACGCTGTACACACGTACTACACGCGGCTGAGTCACACCACCACACACTACACTCTCCTCTTCCCACACCCCTCGAACGCTCGAAGGGAGATACACAAGCTACAACAACGTAACACGCGTGCGCGCACCCCAGCTGCCCTGACAGCCAAAGTGAAGGCCGCACCACGCACATGAAATCTGTGCAGATGGCAAATAATCAGAGGGAGGAAGAAAACTGGAAGTGAACACCCTAGCGCTTGCGTTGAGTGACAGCTGAGGCTCGACTTCCTATGTCGTAATAATTCGGGAAATATGCTTGAATTTAAACCCTAAGAAATACAATACTGAATTATGACGCAAAGGAAGTAAAACAGTGTTCAAAATTTGTTTAGAAATACTTTTTTTATTCAGACAGCAGACCACAGCAAACTGGCCACATGCTTAACATTCTTATTACCTTTCTACTTTGACAAAGTTACCTTCAAACTTCGTTTAACCACTATTTCTAAGGAAATGAAATCCAAAATAACCAAACACAAACAACATCATTAGGCATTATTGACACAAAACACGAATAACTGCTCAAAATGCAGATCAGTATTGATTGATTGAAGGACGGTGAAAAATATTACATGAAAAATATATGCTTTTATATCATTTTTGGTTAAATGTGATGTAATGATTAAATAAAGTTGTATATACTATATAATCGCCTTTCTGTCCGTGTATTTTTTAACATTAACCTGATAGGCTACTTGATTTTTTGTTGCTAATGACTGATATGTAATAGCAACTTCTGGCTCGGTGAGGAAAGCAACGGGAAACTACCTCACTCCTCATTTCCCTAGTACGCCTCTTCAGTGATGCCTAGGCCATCTATGACAGCTGATGGCAGAGCTGTTGAGGATCCAACCAGCCTTAGGGCTGAAGACTGAACATACATACATTTTGCTTTACGTCGCACCGACACAGATATGTCTTATGCCGACGATGGGATAGGAAAGGCCTAGGAATTGGAAGGAAGCGGCCGTGGCCTTAATTAAGGCACAGCCCCGGCATTTGCCTGGTGTGAAAATGGGAAACCACGTAAAACCATCTTCAGGGCTGCCGACAGTGGGGCTCGAACCCACTATCTCCCGATTACTGGATACTGGCCGCACTTAAGCGACTGCAGCTATCGAGCTCGGTACTTGATTTTTACACCGGGCAGGACAAGTAACAGCCTATGTCGGCTTCAGTTTAATTTTTGTTTGTCTGTTACAGAATTGCGGAAAACGGAAAGAACTTTGTATTTAACCCAATTGTGCCCAAATTATTTTACTTCTTCTTCTTCTTAATCGGTTTACCCTCCAGGGTTGGCTTTTCCCTCGGACTCAGCGAGGGTCCCACCTCTACCGCCTCAACGGCAGTGTCCTGGAGCGTCAGACTTTGGGTCGGGGGAAACAACTGGGGCTATGCTGAGCAGGGGCCTTATAGGGGGATGGGAAGATTGGAAGGGACAGACAAGGAAGAGGGAAGGAAGCGGCCGTGGCCTTAAGTTAGGTACCATTCCGGCATTTGCCTGGAGGATAAGTGGGAAAAACCACGAAAAACCACTTCCAGGATGGTTGAGGTGGGAATCGAACCCACCTTTACTCAGTTGACCTCCCGAGGCTGAGTTGACCCCGTTCCAGCCCTCGTACCACTTTTCAAATTTCGTGGTAGAGCCGGGAATCGAACCCCGGCCTCCGGGGGTGGCAGCTAATCACACTAACAACTACACCACAGAGGCGGACATACACCGAATATTTGCAGGTAAGGTAGGTATGTTCAATATGGACTGTTATTGACATAAATACGAACTGTAATTCTTTAATTCCTTTAGGTCCTGTATAACCACATGGGTCGTTGATGGTTGTGAGATATGCCGGAAATTTTACCAGACAATTTATTTTTTCTAATATACGTTGTATTATTCTTCTTCTACCACATTTCCCCGCACATGTGGACTTGGTCCTGTTTTACGGCCCGATGCCCTTCCTGACGCTAAGCCTATGTGGAGGGATGTAATCACTCTTGCGTGTTTATGTGGTGGTTGGTAGTGTTATGTGTTGTCTGAATATGAACACAAACACCCCGTACCCGAGACGGAAGGATTAATGAGGCGCCATTAAAATCCCCGACCCGGCCGAGAATAGAACCTAGGACCCTCTGAATCGAAGGCCTCAACGCTGACCATTCATCCAAGGAGTTGTACACTAACAACGTTGTATACAGTTACAAAATGAGTACTTTCACATCAAAAATGGTTATCGCTCCCTTCCACAAGAATATATTTTGTTCGCAGAACACGTAACTACGTAGATCATATAGACAACACTAGAGTTCAGATTTATTTCCTTTCACAAGAAGAATATCTTGTTCGCAGAAAAACTAAACAGATCACATAGCCAACACTAAAATTCAGATTCGTTCGTGGTAAATTGCGAAACAAGTATTAGAAAGAGGAAAGTTACACCTAGCATATGCTTCGAATGTTTCATTACCACAAATGTTGAATCAGCCTGGGTTGGTTACTTGTTAGGAAATGGCTATGGTGTTCTTTTCGTAACATCCATAGATTTATAAGGAATTACATCAGTACCTATTCGATAGAACTACAGGCCATAGCTGTAGTTGGAATCCAGACATTATTCATGCAGGAATCCAATGAATAGTACTTGCATCCAGGTAATCTATAGAGTGTGAAGAAGTCGTAAAACGAACTTTATCGGGATCGCGAAAGTAAAGGGAGATAGAGCATGACATTTCATATCCCCTATTTCCCAACAGAAAGAGGACGATCTACTTCTGCTTTAATATAATTCATGTCCAAATCACTGCTGTTAGCTTGTCCACATTCTGACAATGAAACAGGAGGGCCATTGAATTTGAGGGGGTTATCCGAGATGAAGCTATTGTTTACTGGTACCTAACAACACTAACTCTGCTTCAACTTGAAACGAGGCACGATTTAATCTGTGGGATGTGCACAGTCTGCGTCGCCAGAAGCTGCATCTGTTTCCCCTCCTTTATTATCTGCCAATCATATAGAAATATGCCGTTCTCGTGGTGTAGGGGTAGCGTGCGTGCCTCTTACCCGGAAGCACCGGCTTCGATTCCCGGCCAGGTCAGGGATTCTTACCTGAATCTGAGGGCTGGTTCGAGGTCCACTCGGCCTACGTGATTAGAATTGAGGAACTATCTGTCGGTGAGATAGCGGACCCGGTCTAGAAAGCCAAGAATATCGGTCGAGAGGATTCGTTGTGCTGACAACACGACACCTCGTAATCTGCAAGCCTTCGGGCTGAGCAGTTGTCTGTCGCTTAGTAGGTCAAGGCCCTTGAGGGCTGTAGTGCCATGGGGTTAGTTAGTTAATCATACACAAATATCCAATTCAGAGTCCGGGATTGTATGATTGTGATGAAACAACTACGTCAAGATCATCTAGAATTTCTGTACCCTTAGCTGTTTTACTCTGTTATGAACAAACCAATTAGCAAATACTACGCTTATGCATCCATTTATTATCACCGTTCAGCGAAAATATAAGCGAATCACAGTTTTGGGGGAACTGTCCAGCTGGTTGTTCGACCCTCATGATGTACTAATGAAAATGTAGGAGATTATGAGCAATGCACACAGCTTACAAATCCTTCATCTGTGCTACTCGAGTGTTGATTATCAAACACTGCAAAGTCGCAAATGTTAACGTGCGGTACATATATTCTTCTTTCTAGTGCAGGCAGCTGACAATCCATAGAGTTGACAAAGCAACCGTTTAATATATTAGACAGCAAAATTCGATGGGTCGAAAAACACCTACCTGGGCATAAATGGGTTATGTAGGACATGGGAGAATAGGACAGTAGCTATTAGGGTAGTTGTTTTAGACATTCAGCAGGAGGGAGGCTTCAGATAGTACCTAAACTTAAAACTCGGCCTACGGTTGGTTTTAGAGGAAAATTGTTCATGACAACATTTATTTAGATTATCACTTAAAAACCTCTTTGCACTAACTTTTTTTTTCGATCTGAGGGATCTTCATTATAGACTGTTATGCATTTCAGCGTTCAGTCAGCAAGCATCTGTGATTTTACTAAACTCCGCCACAATCCTATATTTGTAACTAACTGCCTGACCTCATTTAGTTTTATACATCTTATCTTTAAATTGTTAGAAAATGAATCCATCCATCGTCGTCTTGGTCTACCTCTACTTCTCTTTGTTTCTTTCTTTCTTAATCTAATCATCCTCCAGGGTTGGTTTCTCCATCGGACTCAGCGAGGGGTCTCACCTCTACCGCCTCAAGGGCAGTGTCCTGGAGCGTGAGATTTTGGGTCGGGTTTTACAACTGGGGAGGAAAACCAGTACCACGCCCAGGCGGCCTCACCTGCTATGCTGAACCGCGGTCTTGTGGGGGAAGGCGAAGATTGGAAGGGATAGACAAGGAAGAGGGAAGGAAGCGGTGGTGCCCATAAGTTAGGTAACATCCCGGTATTTGCGTGGAGGAGAAGTGGGAAACAAGGGAAAAACCACTTCGAGGATGGCTGAGGTGGGAATCGAAGCCCCCTCTACTCATCTGATCTCCCCCGGCTGAGTGGACCCCGTTCCAGTTCTCGTACCACTTTTCAAATTTCGTGGCAGAGCCGGGAATCGAACCCGGGCCTAAGGGGGTGGCAGCTAATCACACTAACCATTACACCACAGAGGCGGATCTCTACTTCTCTTGCAGAGTCCATAATTCTTCTAGGTAAACTATCCACCTTCATTCACCTCACATGACACCACCACCCAAGCCAGTTTATGCATAGGGCTACACTTTCATCCAACGAGTTCATTCCTAACTTAGCCTTTCTCTCTTCATTCCGAATACCCTCCTGCCATTGTTCCCACCTCTTAGTACCAGCAACCATTATCGCTACTTTCATGGCTGTTACATTTAACTTATAAATACGATATCTTGAGTCCACCCAGCTTTAACTCCCGTAAAGCAAAGTTGGTCTGAAAACAGATCAACGTAAAGCTAATTTCGTCCGGGAGCTGACTTCCTTCTTGCAGAATACTGTTAATCGCAACTGTGAGCTCACTGCATTAGATTTAATGCACCATGATTCAATCTCACTTATTACACTACCACCCTGGAAGAACACACATCCTAAATACTTGTCGAACGCACCATCCCCCGAATGCAAGCGACAGATATGTAACGAGTTTTTCATATAACTGTTTCGTTCTTCAGTATGCCGAAACTAATTTTGAATAAACAAATTATAAACTATCTGAAAAATAAACAACTTAGTTAAAATAGAATGATACGTTTCGTTCTCGAAAGAACATATCATCAGACTTATCAAATCACACACAAATATTTTTAGAAATGTATATAACTTTATGTTTATATCTGTACCGGCTGGTAGGCCTACACCTCTACGCCGCACATTTGAATTTTCCGCCTTTTAAGTATTCCTCTACAGGAGAAACTCTGAACTTTAACAACTGTATCAACTTATAAGTTTTCTCAGAAGATGTCACTACAGTAAATTTTGTGATTACGAAGTTGTCAGTACTGTGTGGAGTTCAACTTGTTTTGTTTTCTATTGATCAAGAAGTGTGGACATTCTCTGATGGATGTCTCTAGAAAAAACTAGGTAAACAAGGTAATGGCCACTTAACTTCTTTATTTCTCGCTAGCTCAGCAGTCTAAACCGCGGGGGAGGTCCGAAACCTTTACTATGTAACCTATCTTGAAACATGTAATTTGCCGTCGCTTTTGTAAAACTTCACATATCTTTAACTGTAAAACGGGGATAGAGAATGCTTTACCCTCTTGAGCTCCCCTTCATTTTGAATTTGAAGTGACTACGTTTTGTAACTGTTTCTTCCCTTCTGTAATGTCTTAACGTTTTCTCATACGAGTCATCTCCATAGTTTGGGATTAGCCCCTGTTTCTTCGGCCTAGTGCCTCTTAGGTTTTATAAAGGTTTCGTGTAGGAGTGCAAATTTACGCCTCCATTCAGTTTTGCATTTTGGGCCAATTACTTAACCTATTCTTTTCAACGAAGGCCCAATAGATTGGGTACAAGATACCCCTGTTTCATTGTAAGTTGTGCGTTGATGGCAATCATGTGTAAAAGTCTGGTATTACCTTTATAAGCTTGAAAAATTGAGAGCGGGTTAGCTCTTTTATTTGTTCTGAAGTGCCTCAGAGAGGCTTGGTATTCGAAGGTGGGAGCAAGTGCTCCATGTTATTAGGGGTTTTCTGCCCTTTGGTAAATATGTGTTTGGGAGCTGAGAGCTCAGGAAATGTAAAGTGAAGGCTTGAAGTCTAAGTTCTGTTATACCACCAAATCTTGTCGTTCCTAGACTTAAATGTTGTTACTGGTACCTGATTACTTGTTGTTATTGGTTAAAGTTGGAAATTCTATATCAAAACTGTTAAGTTTGGCTGTTTTGAAAATATAACCTTTAATGAAATTTTAATTCATTTCTCGGCTTTGTAGTTAGAGACCCATTCCAGCCCGCACCTTCCTTCACCTCTGCATTCCACGGGTAACCCCGTAACAATATCTATTTAAATCTTTACCTTATTTTTAATGCAGTCCTCACTGCTCTCCACTTCACCATAGGATCTATCCCTCAAGGGCAGTGTCCTGGAGCGTGAGAGTTTGGGTCGGGGGAATAAAACTGGGAAGGAGGACCAGTACCTCGCCCAGGCGGCCTCACGTGCTATGCTGAACAGGGGCCTTGTGAGGTGATGGGAATATTGGAAGGAATAGACAAGGATGAGGAAAGAAAACGACCGTGGCCTTAAGTTAGGTACCATCCCGGCATTTGCCTGCAGGAGAAATGAGAAACCACGGAAAACCACTTCGTGGATGGCTGTTTATTACATCACAAACAACGGCTTAACATAACTTCTCGACACTCAGTATATAAGTTCAGCGACAAATGTAGCGTGCTACAGTCTGTATACTATTCGATTAGCATATAGTGCTGTAGCAGTATTAAGGGAGCAAGAACAGGAAATGTCACATTTAGCCATGAATATTAGCTGTACCAAAAATTTGTTCACAATAAAAGTTATGCAAAATATAACTTCTACCCCTTTATATCTCATGCGTTTTACCCTACTAGGAATGATAATGGAGATATTTGTAATGTTTTCATAAATTTGAAAATTTCTTCGGAAATATTATTCCCAAAATAAGCACATAGCAAAAATTATAGAAACAATTTCCATTTTTGCTATACGAGCAACAAATATTGAGATATGCATCCGGGAGATAGTGGGTTCGAACCCCACTGTCGGCAGCCATGAAGATGGACCGGTGACGTAGAAATATTGTACGTCATGGCAACAAATTCATTTAGGATTGTGGTTGTTGTCGTGAAATGGTCCACATGGTCATTAGTAGGGCTCGGATGTTTAGGAAAAGTCATATTTTTTCTTTGTCTCTATTTTCTTGTCTGATTGGATTTCGGTGCAAACCAGGTGATTATCGTCACAATTAAGTGATTTTAATTTGTCACATAAATGCATATTTTGGCTATTTTTTGCCATAAGGTCATATTTTGAGCTATTTTAGTAGAAACGACATATTCGGTCATATTTCGGCGCTTTGACGACAGCTCTAGGTGTGCGAAATCATCTTCGACTTACCGAATGCGAACTAGTGTTTACAAACCTGCTTCTCGGTATCACTCTGTTGATATAAGTCGAATAGTGGAATAATCAACCCGCTGTACTCGGCAACCCGGTCTCCCAGGTAGAGACAGAAATAATCTGGAAAATCCCGTCCCAGCAGTGAGCTAATTACTTCTGGTAATCACCGGGCGAGTTGGCCGTGCGCGTAGAGGCGCGCGGCTGTGAGCTTGCATCCGGGAGATAGTAAGTTCGAATCCCACTATCGGCAGCCCTGAAAATGGTTTTCCGTGGTTTCCCATTTTCACACCAGGCAAATGCTGGGGCTGTACCTTAATTAAGGCCACGGCCGCTTCCCTCCAACTCCTAGGCCTTTCCTATCCCATCGTCGCCATAAGACCTATCTGTGTCGGTGCGACGTAAAGCCCCTAGCAAAAAAAAAAAAACTTCTGGTAATCGCTCACTTGTCTTTGTTCAGATATTAGAACGTCAACCTCCTTTCACTTATACAAGCGTTAGTTTACAGTAAATCGTATCCCAGCACACATTACAGTATGCCTAAGGAAAAGTCTTCTACTAGTGTTAAGTTACGAAGCTTTGTTAAGGAATTTGGAGAAGAATATTTCTGTACAGACGGTTTAGTTCTATTTTGCAAATTGTGTGAAGTGAAAGTCGTGGCTGAAAAACGTTTTAATGTGCAACAATATTGTAACACGGCGAAACACAGCAACAATGTCAAACGACAACATGTCGATAAGAAGAGGCAGCAGTTGATATTCGATAAGGCTGTTACATCTTCAACGATGGACAGATGTTCGGATTTTTCAAAGGAACTTTGTGAGATGATGGTGTCTGCAAACATTCCTCTAAACAAGGTGAACAATACCCATTTCAAGAATTTTCTGGAGAAATACACTAAAAAATCTGTTCCTACAGAATCAACACTGCGAAAAACTATTTATCGCGTTGCTATGAAGATACTCTAAATCGAATACGACACAGTGTAGCAGACAATAAGATTTGGATATCTATTGATGAGATGACGGACACTGCACGTAGATATATAGGGAATGTAATTATTGGAACACTCCGTGCTGATCGTCCTCAGAAGTTTTAGAGAGAGCAAATCATTCAACGATTGCAATTCTTTTTGATAAAGCACTAAAAATTTTGTGGAAGGATGAAATTAAGCGGGAAAACGTTATTCTCTTTGTTACCGATGCTACTCCGTACATGGTGAAAGCTGCTGAAGGCCTCAAGCTGTTTTATCCAAGAATGATTCACGTCACTTGCCTTGCGCATTCTCTGCATAGGGTAGCAGAAGAAATTCGTGGACATTTTCCTGAAGTCGACAAATTAATATCTAACGTCAATATTTTTTTTTGAAATTACCACTGCGGATTGCGACTTTCAAAGAGTTACTTGCTTCGACGCCACTCCCTCCACAGCCAGTTCTTACTACGTGGGGGACGTGGCTCGATGTTGCCACGTATTACTGCGTAAACTACTCCACTATCAAAAACATTGTTAACGGCTTCAACAAAGATGATGCCTCTTCTATCAAGATTGCCCAGGAATTGTTTTCCAACAGTTTGTCAGATAGTTTGGTATATATCAAGTCGAACTTTGGAACTATATCGAGTGAAATTACTCGTTTAGAATCTGCTGGCTTAGAAATGTTTGCAAGTATTGACGTTGTGAGAAGTGTTGAACTTTCAGTACAACAATCACATGGAACAGTTGGTGACAGTGTAAAACGGAAACTTCAAAACGTGCTTAATCGCGCCTGATGTTTTGAAGATGAATCTTGTCATACAGTTCAATTCCAGCCGCGGAGAAGAATGAAAAAAGTATGTGAGTTTGCATTATAGGCTCTGACGCCCTACCACAATGTACTGAAAGACATGTATTTAATTCGTTTCTTGGTGCTCAGTTTAAACTTTAGCACACTTGAATAATGTTAATGAAATATGGGCTTAAACGTTCCAAAATATATTTTTTAAATATATTGATTTCTAGTTTTCTCGTATGTCACACCACCAATGCAGAGTGCAAACATGGACTTTTACAATGTTGTGTGATCTGATAATCTTAGCGAATTTAGTTCACAAAAGATTGATAAGTGAATCAAGGATAATAGACTGTGAATAATTGCTGCACATGTATATTCAGAAAACTAATATTAAAGTAAGAATAAAGAATTTAGTTAACAAATATGTATCAGAGGAATTACCGTTCCGATTTATAATTTATTTTAAAATGCCCATATTTTGATTAATCATTTTCGCGTCATATTTTGTCATTTTTACGTCATATTTCGTCACTTTTGAGGTCACATTTCCTCATTTTTGAGGTCATATTTGCTTGCTTATTTGGGCTATTATTAGGTCTTAAACATCCGAGCCCTAGTCATTAGCCTCTCTTGATCAGGAAGACAATAATGTAGATGACTATTGGAATGAGAAGGAAAACGTGATGGAACGATGGGGCGGGGGATCTCCGCTAGTGGCATTACTGCGGCAATTACAAAAACCGACCTGTCAACGACAGGTGCAGAACATGAGTATACCGGGTGACCAGCTCACCCCCCTATTTTAAGAAATATGCAACTCAACGAACTCGTACATAATAGCCAACCTAAAATATTGGTACCTGATGCTATATTGTCTTAGTACAACTACACCGTCCGGCTCCATGGCTAAATGGTTATCGTGCTGGCCTTTAGACACAGGGGTCCAGGGTTCGATTCCCGGCAGGGTCGGGAATTTTAAGCACCATTGGTTAATTCCTCTGGCACGGGGGCTGGGTGTATGTGTCTCTTCATCATCATTTAATCCTCATTACGACGCGCAGGTCGCCTACGGGAATCAAATGAAAATACCTGCACCTGGCAAGCCGAACATGTCCTCGGGCACTCCCGGCACTAAAAAACCACGCCATTTCATTAGAAATACACTGATGAGTTCATGCTCGAGAATATAGATGAACAATAACATTAGTACCAATGTTATTTCAAGGACTCGAACTATAATGAATGTTTAAGACGATCGCAGTTCCGAATAACACTACCTTACGTTTGAACAGGAAGTGTCTAGTAGGACTATGGACAGATTCCATACGTTCTAGCCATACGCCACGGCTCTCCGTAGGTAGGGTGGCTGAACCACATATCGCTGCTGCTGCTGCGGTGCTAAGTTGACAGGAAATAGGTTCAATTTCCAGGCTGGTACACTTTCCTGGTACAGTCGGTGTGATATGGCCACATACTACTTGTTCCAACGAGTGAATTTCATTTGGTCCTGAATAGGACAGTTTTTATCGGATGTTGCGTAGTCAGGTTGGACTACGACACGATGGTGTGTAGGTAGATACCCTGCATATTCAGCGTAGCAAGTGCTCGAAAACCGGGCGAGTTGGCCGTGCGCGTAGAGGCGCGCGGCTGTGAGCTTGCATCCGGGAGATAGTAGGTTCGAATCCCACTATCGGCAGCCCTGAAGATGGTTTTCCGTGGTTTCCCATTTTCACACCAGGCAAATGCTGGGGCTGTACCTTAATTAAGGCCACGGCCGCTTCCTTCCAACTCCTAGGCCTTTCCTATCCCATCGTCGCCATAAGACCTATCTGTGTCGGTGCGACGTAAAGCCCCTAGCAAAAAAAAGTGCTCGAAATGTTAACCACCTTTGTTTATCAAGATTTCAGCACGGCGCTGTAAAGACATTCTTGCTGGTTGTAACATGTGAGGGGCAACAGCCTGGCATGCATCAGTGATCAGTTGCCGAAGGTGTCCAGGATTTTCAGGCTTTTGTGCATACCCTACCTGCTTTAAGCTACCCCACAGGAAGAAGTCAAGTGGCGTTAGATCGGGTGATCTGGCGGGCCAGGGTACAGGTCCTCCCATTCTTATCCGTCTATTAGGATATGACGCATGAAGATGGTTCCCGGTGACTTCTAATCCGTCCTGTCCTGTTGAAATCACATTCGTAATCGGTCGAGCAGTGGCACGTTCTCCAGCAACTGTGGGACTTCGTTTTGAAGAAAATGAAGGTAGCGTGCTCCCGTCACTTGGCTGTCGAAGAAATATGGTCCGGTTAGGTAGTCGCCCAAGATCCTACACCATACATTTACATCCCACTGCACTTGAAATGAGTCCCGTCTTAGCTAGTGGGGATTCTCCGCGCTCCAATGATGTGGCGATTCACAGTGCCATTTTTGTGAAATAGTGGTTCATCTGAAAACAAAACAATTGATGAAAAGGCTGCATCACTGGTTACACTGCGTAATGCCCACTGCTAAAATATTACTGGAGTATTGAAATCACGTCCGCGGAGCTGCTGGTGAGACTACTACAGATGCCACGGGGGAAATGGAAACCGCTCGTGATACAGGCGTTGTGAATGGAATAGATTATTTCTTATTTCTTCATAAATTAGCTATATATCATCATACTTGTCTCTGGAATACGTCGTGCGTGAATGAATAAGTGCTTTGATGTCACCTCGTAGGTGTGGATAAACACTGTGTCCCCGTTACAGTGCGGCACGATCGGCCGTTCAAAAATGTGCATAAGACTGGATTCGAACCACTACACTATCCAAATTCGATACTACAGGCGAGAGGCACATTGCCGACTCAGCCACAAAGACAACGTACATGATACCCGCTAGAGCCATAGTTTTCAGTCATAATTTACGGCGTTCATTTATCTTCCTGCCATTACAGATCATGTGGCATAACCTACTAATTCGATCGTGTTAGGGGTACATCTGTTGTCTAAACGAGCCCAACATCTAGGTCATCGGCCCTGGTACATGTGTTATTTCAGGGAGTAATACATCGTATGTTTATAGAATGCTCCATAGGATTGGGCGGGGAAATTGTTCTTAGTCGTTTTTCCTTTGCTAGTTCTACATACGGTATATTTACACTGTGCTCCAAAACTAATTCCAAAATTGTACATAATCCAATTTATTAATGGGGTCAGAGTCAATGTTGCCTATGATAATAAATTCATTTTATCACGTGACCGCATGTCGGCTCCCAATAGGCCATCGATCTAAATGGGAGAGAGCTCGGTTGAGTTTTAGGCAAATATCTGTAAACATCCAAGTGACAGGAGGTCAGAGCCAGACAAATGGTGATCTCCAGGAGAGAAGCAATGGACATAGAGCAAGCTCAGAGCGCCCGTAGGTAAATGACCCTCGTAGCGTCCACACGCAGAGAGGCGTGTTCTAATGGTACAATTTACTTAAACATCAATAAAGATTATTTCTATTGGATTTTCGAGGTGATACAAATGTTCGATTACTGACAATGAAACGAAAAAAGAACAATCATTACAATTATACTGGATGATACGTGTGTAATCCGTGGCACCAACCTCAGTGGCGTAGTCGGTTAGTTGCTCTCTTTCTATTCCCAAGATAGCCAGTTCGATACCGAATGAGGTCGGGGCACCTGAGTGTGTTTCAATGCGGAACAAATTTCAAACACCCTAGCGCTTCTTAATATCTACGCTAATTGCAGGGACGCTAAACATATAACGAGGGATGGAAGTTAAGACACCGAACGTATTAAGTCAGTTGCGTTGCGCCACGCACCTACTACGCTGGCGTAGCAGGGGGAGAGGTGATACTCCCACGTGGCGCGTCCCAGGTGCCGGATAGTGGGGTCCTAACCGGCTTGCCGGCGGACTTGAGTGAAATAAAATACCTCTCGCGGACGAGTCCCTGTGGTTAGTCCACTTATGTGAGGAACGAAATAGCGCCGCAATGTGCGAAACACCATAGATCTGTGTTACATGTGTGCATTACACTACCTGTGAATAGTACCAAAATGTGTGTAATACAACGAGTCTCCGCTACTTTTGATTAGTACCGCAACATTACACATAGCATGGTTCTACTTTCCTAGCGATAAATACCATTATGAGGGGCCGATGACCTGGATTTTGGACCCGTTTCGTCTATAAGCATAATCGATTCAGCATCGTGCTATAGAAGCAGTCCCTTGGTCAGTAATACTATTGTTTTGTGCCAGCTTCTGTGCATGTGAGGCACTGTGGGTCGGATCCACCGATCGTTTTAAATTCATATCCGTCCATCCATTCGTTCTTCGTCCTCACGCTTTGAATTCTGGTCAGTGGAGGATTTTGGACTTTAAAGTTGTCATTTCATTTCGTCTCATTTCGTACAATTAGGGGCCGATGACCTCGATATTAGGCCCCTTTAAACAACAAGCATCAATCAGTTGCGTTGCGTGTTATTCAAATCGTGTTGTTTACATTAACTCAGGGTGGTAAAGAGACTTGTACAGAGCACCGCTATGCTTGAATCAATAATGTTATTCGCTTTACATCCCACTAACTACTTTTACGGTCTTCAGAGACGCCGAGGTGCTGGAATTTAGTCCCGCAGGAGTTTTTTTACGTGCCAGTAAATCTACCGACACGAGGCTGTCGTATTTGAGCACCTTCAAATATCACCGGACTGAGCCAGGATCGAACCTGCCAAGTTGGGGTTAGAAAGCCAGCGCCTTAACCGTCTGAGCCACTCAGCCCGACTATGCTTGAATCAAAACATCTTTCAGTATAATTAAGTGTATAAAACAGAGTATGACACACATTTACGAAGTGATTTACCGCATCTCTTCTTTCTAGAGAATGGTGATACGTTGCAAATTGAACTGCTCAGTTCAACCGGCTCCTTGTCTGGTAGGTCAGCGTCAGTTCAGAGGGTGCCTGGCTCGATTCCCGGCTGGATCGGAGATTTTAACAGCGTCTGGTTAATCCCCCTGACTCGGTGATGTTTGTTTGTTCCGAAGTCCATTTCAAGAGAATCACATTATTATCCAAGCTTTACTATGTAAACTCAAGCCTTTAAACATCTGTAAACGTCCCCAAGTTCACGATTCATGTTGTTTCTAATCTATTATCAAAATGATCGAATACGGTGTTCCTTCAGCGAACTAACTTCGTGGCTATTCGCCGTACTTCGCCAAGTCTTCTACCGGTCTGAGTGGTTCAGACGGTAGAAAGCTGCCCTTTTAAGCCCAAAGTTGGTGATCACAGCTCAGTCCGGTGTTATTTGAACATACCCATATATGCCAGCCTCGTGTGGTTAAATTTATTGGCATATTAAAGAAAACCGGGCGAGTGGGCCGTGCGGTTAGGAGGGCGCGGGTGTGAGCTTGCATCCGGGAGATAGTGGGTTCGAATCCCACTCTCGGCAGCCCTGAAGATGGTTTTCCGTGGTTTCCCATTTTCACTCCAGTCAAATGCTGGGGCTATACCTTAATTAAGGCCAAGGCCGCTTCCTTCCAACTCCTAAGCCTTTCCTATCCCATCGTCGCCATAATACCTATCTGTGTTGGTGCGACGTAAAGCCACTAGCCAAAAAAAAAAACATAAAATAAAGTCTGCGGGAAAATTTGTCATTGGTTTTACGTCCCACTAACTACTTTTACGGTTTTCGGGGACGCGTGGTGCCAGAATTTTGTCACACGGGTTTACTTGTGCGTGCCAGTAAATCTGTCGACAAGAGACTGACGTATTTGAGCACCTTCAAATAGGCCTAGGAGTGGGAAGGAAGCGGCCGTGGCCTTAATTTATGTACTGCCCCAGTATGTGCCGGTGTGAAAATTGGGAACCACGGAAAACCATCTTCACGGCTGCCGACAGTGTGGTTCGAATCCACTATCTCCCGGATGCAAGCTCACAGCTGCGCGCCCCTAACGGCACGGCCAACTCTCCCGGTATTATTATCCGTGGTAGAGTGTCGGCCTCCGGATCCCAAGATAGCGGGTTCAAACCCGGCAGAGGTAGTCGGATTTTTGAAGGGCGGAAAAAAGTCCATTCGACACTCCATGTCGTACGATGTCGCCATGTAAAAGATCTCTGGTGATACATTTGGTATTTACCCGACAAAATTAATTAAATCTCAGCCATAGACGCCCAAGAGAGATCCGGTTTACTCTAGGTCTGCTAGATGGCAGACAGAGTAAACCGGAACGTCGAAACTGACGAGCAGACAGCCAGATGGCGTCAAATCGAAATGTCTGCAAACGGTAGCTGAGGCCATACGATTATTATTATTATTATTATTATTATTATTATTATTATTATTATTATTATTATTATTATTGTTATTGTTGTCATCGCAGACTTTCTCTAAATTATCTAGTGTGTATGAGAATAAAATTTAACTCATACATTACACAGAACTTCGAATATTAGCATACATCTGCGAATAAATTGTTGTAGATTCAGCTCGTAGATCGTCTCAGTGGATAATAGTTTGGGGGTCGTAAGTTCCAGCTAGAAATCACAGGAATTAAGCGAAGTAAGACATAAATGCTCGTGTTCCCCGGACAAACAAGAACAACTTCCTTTATTGTGTTCTGCGAGATGGCGAGCGTGATTAACGAGGCTAGCTTCCCCTTCCATCACTTGTGTCTACTGCAGTTGACATGACGGTATGGCACCAGGGAGCAGTCGTGCACAGTAGCGCACCGAGGGGGATCAGCGTGAAGCAGGACCAACCTGGATCGGATAATATAGTCACTAGATCTCCAACCCGAATGTCCGAAGTTCGAATTCTTCTGGAATTTTTCACATTCGGTCTTAACACCCGCAGACAACACCAATATTGACTCTGAGGACCCAGTCGACACCATACAAGCATGGGAAGCTGACCCTAATAATATATTACATTTGGCTTTACGTCGCACCGACGCAGATAGGTCTTATGGCGACGATGGGGCAGGAAAGGTGTAGGAGTGGGAAGAAAGCGGCCTAATGCGAAAATGAGACACCACGGAAAACCACTTTCAGGGCTGCCTATAGTGAGGTTCGAACCCACTATCTCCCGAAAGCTCACGGCTGTGCGCCCCTAACCGCATAGTAATAATAATAATAATAATAATAATAATAATAATAATAATAATAATAATAATAATAGGAGCCTCCGTGGTTCAGACGGTAGAATGTCGGTCTCTCACCGCTGGATACCGTGGTTCAAATCCCGGTCACTCCATGTAAGATTTGTGCTGGACAAAGCGGAGGCGGGACAGATTTTTCTCCGGGTACTCCGGTTTTCCCTGTCATCTTTCATTCCAGCAACAATCTCCATTATCATTTCATAGCATCCATCAGCCATTAATAAATCGCTTGGGGAGTGGCGCCCCATCGTACTTATCGCCTATACATGATTAATTCATTATATCCCTGACCCGGTCAAAGACTGGAAAACAGGTTGTAGGTTTTCAATAATTATAATAATAATTCAGTGAGCACATACAGATCTTTGATTGCACTGAATGATTGCCATCGAGATAATAGTCCAGTACATCTTGAACTGGGAGCAAAGACGCGCTCGGTTTACCAAGAAGGCCGCTGGTTCGATTCCGTGTTAGGATACTTCTGAAGAGGCATATAGTCGTGGGGTTCAGTCAGCCTTCACCAGAAATGAATGTCAGGTTAGTTTCAGGAGACAAAGGCAGCTGAGCATAGGTTTAACTACTCTAGCCAACTTAGTGTCGATGTTACTGATAGTGGAAAACTTGATCTTCCATTCCTCAAAGGGTCTTCGTAACCTGTGTGGAGATGGGTTTGCTATACATCTTGAGCTAATATTATCTAAGTCGACTCACGAGAGGGGATGGCTCATTACGTCTCTTCCCCACTCACCACTCCTACACTCTCTTGCTGAAAATCCTTCGAGTTTCTTTTAAGGGTTATGCATATTGCCTTGAGAATTTTCGCGAAAGCTGTCGGATAACCCACCACTTCATGCAATAGCTGTTGTTTGTTCCTGATTTAGACCAGGTATTGGGAAGGAAATGTCAGTGGCTTATGAAAAGGGCGAAATCCTTATACTTAGATGAATTTGAAACGGAAATCCATACCAGTCCATCGTTATTTTATTACTATTATTTTTTTGTTGCTATTTCTTCGGGGCGTCGACCTAGAAAGATCTTTTGCCCCTACTTGCACCATATGTGAGCAACCTGAGTGTATTTTGTAAATGGCGTAAGTGTAAAGTGTTGATTGTGAGGAAAGGGACTTGACACAAACACCCAGTCCCCAGGCCAGGGATATTAATAATTTACTATTAAAAACCTCTGAGCAGGCCGGGAATCGAACAGGGGGCCGCCGGATATCAGGCGGACGCGTTGCCCCCTACACCGCGAGGCCGGACAGTCCATCGTTAATTCTGCGGTAGCTCAGTTGTCAGTTTAACGTAGCAGCTTCCCGTCAGCTTGACCTGGTTTCGATTCCGAGCTCTGCCACAAATTTGAGACTGAGAACCTGGTGCATACAAAGTCCTCCTCATTGGGTCAATCGTCATCGTAATAACCCTCGGTTCAGAGAGCCCGGGCTTCGGTTATGGTATGGATTTTAACCGTGTTTGTCTAATTGCTCCAGATCGGGGGCTGGGTGTTTGTGTTCGCGTTAATACATAGCTTCATTTGAAAACATCACATGACACTACGAACCACCACAAAAACACGCAGTGATGAATACATCCCTCTACATAGGTTTGGCGTCAGGGAAGGCATCCGGTCGTAAAACTGAGCTTAATCCACATTAGTGCCGACCTCATGTAGTTGGGGAAAAGTCAGGAAGAAAAAAGAAAAATGGGAAGAAGGTGCGTCCAAAACTCTGGACCCTGCACCAGAGGGGAAGAAGATTGGACAACAGCCCCTTATGAAATTCCGGAAGTAAAAAAAGGGGGAAAAACCGACATTTTTATAAGAGTGGTTTCGTTTCGAGCGCTTAACCTTGCTTTGCTTCTAATCTTCGTGATATATTAGCAGTTTTTCTTTCTTCAAAATCATGAACTCCAAAAGAGCCATGTCGCTGTTAGCTTTCATTCGAGAGATGGTGGGCAGCCCTGAAGATAGTTTTCCGTTGTTTTCCATTTTAATGCCAGACTGTATTTTAATTAAGGCCACCATTGCTTACTTCCCAGTCCTTGCCTAGTCCTATCACATCGTCCCCAAAATATCTGTCTGGTTTGGTGTAGCGTTAAACAACGAGCAAAATAAACGCCACCTATAAATAAATTATGCCGCCTCTGCGGTCCAGCGGTAGCGAGCCTCTCTCTTAACCGGTGGGCCTGGGTTCGATTCGTAGCTAGATCAGGGATTTCTTTCAACCGGGATGTAAGGGCTGGTCCATTCAGCCTACACGTGCACACAGCCTACGAGAGAACAACTGAAGAGCTGTCTGACACTGAGATAGCGACCCCTGTCTAGAAAGCCAAGAATAACGGCCGAGAGGATTCGTCGCACGGACCACATGTCACCTCGTAATCTGTAAACCTACGGCCTTGCAGCGGTCACTTGGTGCGACAAGGCACATCACGGCAGAAGCACCATTTGGGGGAGGGGGTTGTCAATAAATTATCACCACTAGTAAGTGGCCAACGCCTTAGCCAAGCTGAAACACCGGATCTCGTGAGAACTCCGAAGTTAAGCAACATTGGAAGTAGCCATCACTTGAATGAGTAGATCGTGTGTTGCTGGCTAGAGGAGCGGAAGGAAACTGGCCACACTACCCGAAGTAAACTCCGCCTCAGTGCGTCAGTAGCCCCTGGCTTAGTGTGGGGTCAATGACTAGGGAGCCAACGTCCCTTTTACCCGGAAGTCCCGGGTTCGATTCCCAGCCAGGTCAGGAATGTTTACCTGGATCTGAGGGCTGGTTTGAGGTCCTCAGCCTATGTGATTACAATTGAGAGGCTATCTGAGGGTGAGACAGCGGCCCTGGTCTCGAAAGCCAAGAATAACGGCCGAGAGGATTCGCCGTGCTGACCACATGATAACTCAATCTGCAGGGCTCCGGGCTGGGCAGCGATCGCTTGGTAGGCCATGACCCTTCGGGGCTCTTGCGCCATGGGGTTTGGTTTGGTTTGGTTTAGAACTTTCGCCAGTAAATTTCTCCCATCCGAGGTTCAATATAGTGCGACGATTGTCAAAGAATTTTCACTCTCCATAATGTGTGTGCTGCGGGTCAGTATTTCTACAAAAACATTAATCACATAGCGGTTTTCGCAGGCGCAACGACGATATATTGAAGTGCAACAATTGCAGCTTGCTAAATGATTATTAATAGCTTGAAATTAGTCAATTATGTTTATATAATACGTTTAATTAACAGTACTTTTCAGGTTAAAGGAAATATTCAGTAAGTCACAACAGTTAGCCTATGTTTTATATTGTCGACCTCAGTGGTGCAGTCTATTACAACATACTACACTACCGACCACCACAGAAACACGCAATAGTGCTTACATCCCTCCATATAGGGTTGGCGTCAGGAAGGGCATCCGGCCGTAAAACAGGGCCAAATCCACATGTGCGACACAGTTCGCACCCGCGACCCCACAGGTGTGGGAAAAGCGGCCGGAAAAGAAGAAGAAGAAGAAGTGGTGCAGTCTATTAATCGTTGTCTTTCAATTGTGAAAACAGCAGGTTCCATCCCGTATTACGTCGGTGGCGTTTGATGGTGTTTCTGAGCGACAAATCCGTGTCGTTTGCTTCCAGCACGTTAAAGAAATCCTGAGACACAATTCGGTCATCCTGGCGTCTCACGCAATTGAAAGGACGAGTAACAGGCAAAGCAAGCCGGTAGTTGTACGTGACTGTTAATATCGTGATCATAGTCACGGGACTTCCAGATTTATGTGGAATGTTAACCACAGGAACTTGACTTTTAATTTGAAAATCTCGCATACTTGTCGGGATTCAAACCGTGACCACCTTGGAAGTCATTTGGCTATCACGCCCAGGAGGGTAAACAAGCACAGTAATATTATTGTATTATATTATGTATCATCAATTTCCTTGTATGATTTAAAAATTAATCTTGGCCTTGCTTTCTGTAAATGTTATAGGCTATTTAGGGATTGAGCCTTAATACGCGCCTGTTGGAGAGATAGAACTTGGTACGGGAAGTAGCCTATGTTAAGATTCTGCTTTCACCTATCCTAGAAGCGTTTGCCGTGATTTTCGTTTCACCTATAGTGAATGCCACAATAGTACTTAAAATATTACGTGCCAGCCTTGTTGCAGCTCTCTTCGGTATTTCCGGGAAGGGATTGGTGTGTCAGACGGCCTGGAGGGTTTGGCCAGCCTCTCTTTGCATTGCGCTTTCGTCTGGTTACCTCGTGGTCCTTCCGGAACGGTGAACGAGAACCTTCCCTCTCGCGAAGATTCTAAGATTCCATCATCAGGATATAAAGAGGAGGTTAGCCGCGAACTGGCAGGAGAAGACGAGCTTGGCAGTCACAGCGAGAGGACGTTGGGCCTACGTATTTCCCTCTGATTCACTCTCCTCGCCAGGCGATCTATACTTTCCAAGTACTAGTCAGGCAGCTCTACTTGTTAGTACAATTCCGAAAGAGCTTTGTCTAAGCTGAAGCACTTCTCAGTGCGTATATTCTCTTTCAGGTGATTTATTTCAGGAGGTCCAGGATGACTACAGCGAACAACGAGACGAAGTCGTACGCCGTCAGGGACGGGTGTGACACCCGCCGACCAAGGAGACCTGGATCTCCCCTACGCAGCACGTCGAGAGCTTCCTCCCTGAAGGCTTAATCATCAGGGATCACAGGCAGGAACGCCTAGACAATATCGCGAGGGAGATGTCTCAGATATACCAGGTCATCCGGCTACCAGGGAGAGACGACGCACCAGGGATGTTCGAAGCCTTCTAATGGAGGCCCTTTACCAGCACAGTCACCACCCAGACGGCCAGAAAGGACAGATGGCTGAGGAATAAGGCTGTAAATACCGACAGAGTCCTCCCGTTCAAGTCGGAGACCAGCGACGCCACCACGGAGGTGGAGCATGGCGCCCCCTGGTGCCGCGACTCTGCGACCCAGGCCGAGCGGCTCGGCACTGCGAAGTGGACGCAGACCAAGGCCTACCACCAGGACGCAATCCAGGAAGGCGCTCCAGACGGCGGACGGCAGCACGGGAGTAGAAGAGGACGCTCCTTGCCGTTCGGAGGCTGCTACACAGGCCTGATCTACCGGCGAGACTGTCATGTTGCAGACATCGATGTGCGTCCCACACGACAGGGAACGCAATCAGGTGTCGGCAACGACCGACGCCACCGCCGCCAGCCAGGAGGAGGGAGAAGCCAGCGCTGCAGCGAGGTCACCCGCTACCCCAGGATCACCAGGCCGGGAGGAGGGCCACCAGGGCGAGGCCTCTTCCCCAGCCGAGAAGAGACCACCACAACCAGGAAGTAGCGCCACTGCCGCACCAGGAAGAAGAAGAAGAAGAAGAAGAAGAAGAAGAAGAAGACGTCGCCGGCCCACCAGGAGAGGGACACCCAGCCGCAGCCCAGGACAGCTTCCAGGGCAGCAGTCGAGCGAGGAGCCAAACAGGAGAGGACCTTAGCGGGTAGCGGTAATCAGGTGAGACCGAAACGCCCCTCTCGGCAGCTCTTGCAGTGTTTCCGCTGCCTGAGGTGGGGCCACCGTCAGGATATGTGTGGGTTCGTAGTGAGGTGCAACCGTTGTGTGGTTGATCATCACTACACGGTCTGCGCGGCACTTAAAGAGGCGCCGGTATGCGCCAACTGCGCGGGGGGGCCAACCGGCCTCTCATCGCAGTTGCCCTGTGTACCGGGGCATGGCGCGGGCAGAGAGGAAGGAGGCCCGGCATCAGGACCCACCCCCATCCATGAGGCCCCCACCCCGGCGGGCTTGGCCTCATTCTCCGGGATCGGAGACTGGGTCCGAGGGACCCCAAGGGGGTGGCGCTGTGCGGCGGACTCTAGTGGCCTTGACGCATGGCTCGGCAACCGGCAAGGCCCACGCTAGTCACGGCAGTACCCAGACGGACTAACCCCCTGATAACTGGACTGGCGGAATTTTGGATCATGGCTGGTTCATGATACCTTTTCTCAACTAACGCAAACATCTGGACCTATCCAGAAACCACATCCTTTTGCACGTGCTATCAAAATTTGTCAGGTTTTACACATAGGCTCTTTCTTTTTCCGCCCATGTGGTCTTCCCTGACCCTTAATAGCACGCCTTAACACCACCGTACCCACACAAACCTTGCCTGGTAAAGCGTTTGACGTGAAAACAGGCTGGTACTCCTGTAGTACCTTTCCCACTCTTCTCTGCTATCTCTTTTCTTCTTATAAACGAATAAGATGTCGGAGGCAATGTAGACTGAGTCAACTGCCACTCGGGGGGAGCGGACTTCGGAGGCCCCCCGAAAAAAAGCAAACTGGCAGTTGAGCAGTTGGACTGGAGCGGCAGTAGTGCTGGTTGTCGTCAGTGTCCCATCGGAGTCAAAATATCGTCGTGTATTGAGCGGAATACTGTATGTGTACTGCCTTGGAGTACTATGTGTGTACTACCGTGGACTGTAGACCGACTTGGAGTCTGTGTGTGTGGAACAGTTGGTGCGAGAGAAGTGGTGCAGTTACGTTGTTGTACTTTTGAGCTGTTGCTGTTTAGTTGTCAGTATTGAGTAGTTCACTGTGTGGAGCGGCCACGTGAATTATCTGTGTTGACGTGTGAGGGGCAGACTTTCTCTATAGTCGAACCAAAGAACAGTCGTTGGGTGTTATGGCGGCCAGTAGCCCTGTGTTCGTATCTGTCCCCATTCAAATGCTGTGCGGGATGACTGGACTTGCGAGATGAAGTGAAAGTAAAGGTGGTAGTCAATCAGGATTACCACCTTCCTGGTAATACCGGTGAGCCTGCAGCGAGTAGGACGGAGACCTGGTAAATAGACAGCAATTGGTGGAGTGTGGTCACATTCATGGTTGAATATAACTGCATGTGCGTGTACTAATTGGGTCATCCTGAATTAAATTAGATCTACTGGGATGGGCTAAATTATGTTTGTTGCTTCCATTTTTTTTCTCTCTGTCGTCCGTGGCTTTCACAATATGAAAGCGACTGAGGTATGAGTATCTCTAGCAACACCATTCGTTAAGCAACCAGTCCTTGTGATGAATGGTACTAAAATATTGTTCATAGCGTCGGCTGGTGTATGCATTTCAGTTAGCTTAGCAGAGTGATACGTAGTAGCACTTTCTGGCTCGGTTAGGAAAGAAACGGGGGAAACTGACTCACTTCTCATTTCCCTAATACGCCTCTTCAGTGTCGCCTAGGCTACCTATGACAGCTGATGTTGGATCTGCTGAGGACTCAACATTCAGTACAGTTACAAAGGTTGCCAAGCTGACACAATGGTTAAGAAGAACGTAAGCCCACAATTCACTAAACACTTTAAATTAAGAAACAACATTAATAACTAATTTAAGAAGTTTTCTTGTTTCTTCTGGCCTTTTCCTAATTACTTGGATTTGGCACTTTGTATGGTTTTATCCCAGTTTTACAGACGATACCTTTCCGGACGCCAACTCCATGTGGAGGAATGTATTAACAATTGCGTGTTTATGGTAATATATAGTTTGAAGAGTTGTTTGTAAATGAAGATGTGTATGAACACGAACACAAGTATCCAGCCCCCGAGCTAGAGGAATTAACTAAACGCAGTCGAAATCCATGACTCGGCTGGAAATAGAACCTCGGACCCTCTGAAGCGAAGGTTAATACGCTGACCAATCTGCTAAGGAGCCGGACAATAACTAATTTATTTCCTTTCCTTTCTTTCTTAATCTGTTTACCTTCCAGGGTTGGTTTTCCCTCGGACTCAGCGAGAGATCCCACCTCTATCGCCTCAAGGGCAGTGTCCTGGAGCTTCAGACTTTGAGTCGGGGAGTACAACTGGGGAGAATGACCAGTAGCTCGCCCAGGCGCCCTCACCTGCTATGCTGAACAGGGGCCTTGTGAGGGGATGAGAAGACTGGAAGGGATAGGCAAGGAAGAGGGAAGGAAGCGGCCGTGGCCTTAAGTTAGGTACCATTCCGGCATTTGCCTGGAGAAGAAGTGGGAAACCACGGAAAACCACTTCCAGGATGGCTGAGGTGGAAATCGAACCCACCTCTACTCAGTTGATCTCCCGAGGCTGAGTGGACCCCGTTCCAGCCCTCGTACCACTTTTCAAATTTCGTGGCAGAGCCGGGAATCGAACCCGGGCCTCCGGGGGTGGCAGCTAATCATGCTAACCACTACACCACAGAGATGGACCAATAACTAATTTATGAATCAAAATAGTTTTATTATTTTCGGTGAATAATTGAAGAAAGGTAATCGATATAGTACTGTAGCATGAAGGTGGGAAAATATAAGGGAGTACTTCTGGCCAAGTCAATTCTTCCTGCGCAAAAAAAAGTGTTTTTATTCGAATCACCTCCTCTTCTTTTTTCAATTAAGTGCCAGAAATGACTTACTGAAAATCCCCTAGTTCGTATTTTCGGTCGATAAAATTGAATAGTACTTCGAAGTAAAAGGAGAGTGAGTATTGATGTAACCAAGAGATTGTGTGTCTAGTTGTCCGTACAGAGGCTGTTGATGACCACCGTAGCGTGCGCACATGCATTGCGTGACTCCGCCTAATGATTATTCATGTCTTGTTGTCCTGCTGCCCATGACTCACACCGAAAGATCCTTCCAGTCAATGAAAGCTTCCACACCGAACGGCCATCCGGTTATTTATATCACCCACCTCCGTAGCTCAGTGTGTGAACACATGCTACACTATGGAGGGAGGGAGGGGTTTCACCGCTCGGAGATACGACGTTCGAATACCAGAGCCGCCACCGGCTGTACCGAACGAGGTGGTTCTTTCTCTTTCACTGTAGGTAAATACTGTAATGTCCGGCTCCATGGCTAAATGGTTAGCGTGCTGGCCTTTGGTCATAGGGGTCCCGGGTTCGATTCTCGGCAGGGTGGGGAATTTTAACCATCATTGGTTAATTACGCTGGCACGGGGGCTGGGTGTATATGTCGTCTTCATTATCATTTCATCCTCATCATGACGCGCAGGTCACCTATGGGAGTCAAATCAAATGACCTGCAACCTGGCTAGCCGAACTTGTCCTCGGTCACTCCCGGCACTAAAAGCTATACGCCATTTCATTTCAATACTGCAATAGTTTAAATTGCAAGTTCCGGAAAGCTTCAAATTCTAGACTCAATTATTATTATTATTATTATTACTATTAATGCTATTTGCTTTACGTCGCACCGACACAGATATGTCTTATGGCGACGATGGGACAGGAAAGGGCTAGGACTGGGAAGGAAGCGGCCGTGGCCTTAATTAAGGTACATCCCCAGCATTTGCCTGGTGTGAAAATGGGAAACCACGGAAAACCATATTCAGGGCTGCCGACAATGGGGTTCGAACCTACTATCCCCCGAATACTGGATACTGGCCGCACTTAAGCGACTGCAGCTATTGAGCTCGGTAGTAGACTCAATTACTAACGGTGTTTTGATAATAATAATAATAATAATAATAATAATAATAATAATAATAATAATAATAATAATGCTTGTGCAAAGGTACTGTTACCGAACATATACACTACTACAGATACCATCCGCAACCCATTTTCGATAATAAGGAGTGGAATGTGAAGAGGAAAGTACGGACTGACAAGGAATCACAACAGGCTGTTTCTAATCATGGCCTGGCCCACGCCAAGTAGCAACGTGCGTAGCGAGTTGGTTGCCGTCCTCTACCTATACAGTTGGTGATCAAAGCAAGACACAGCTACTTGTTTTTCAAAACAGTCATGATCGATCGTTGATCTACATCACTGTTAACATCGTCTTGTAATCTTAACCTAAATAATTATGTAAGATGCCAGGCAATAGACACAACTACTGTATATACACAATGTCATTAAAAACTTCTTTATACAGGGTGAAGCGTAATTCGCGCACTCGGGCGTCGCAGCGCGACTCCTCACATGTCAGCAATAAAAAAATGTCTCTTACAAATTTTCGTCTTGCGAGTATATCCGGTAGAAAACGAACGTTGAAGAGTAGCAATCTGGCAACACTGTAACCATATGTAGGGTAACTACCTCTGTCAGCACGTTCTCGTCGTGCTGTACAGTTGCTGCAGTGGTTAGAGTTTTTGGTTGGTATGCAGGAGGTCGATGGTTCGATCCTGGGTTGAGGCGCTTTTTTATTTGCTAATTTCCATCTGACATTACCTACTGTAATACAGTAAGACACCGTTTCTGAGGTCATATGTATCCTACATTTACAACATTTTGTAACGCTGAAACAACAAGTACCTGGTTAGACTAATAAGAAATAGACAGCTGAAACAAACAGGTTTCACATCTAGTAGATGAAGTGGTGCGAATAAATTCACGCCCACGACGTGGAAAGGGCGCCTTTCAAAGCTGACCAATGAAAACGATTGTTCGTCCATTTCTAGAATAGTAGTATGCAAGTGCAAATGGTTTCTAGAGGACTCGCTGCAATCGCTGTTGACGATTAAGATGCCAGATACCATACCACCTGGACTACATTTACGAAATAAAAAAACATCCGCCTCATCCCAGGATCGACCGCTCGACCTCCTGCATGCTAACCCAAATCTCTACCCACTGCACCAACTGTACAGTACGACTAACGTCTGCTGATACAGGTAGTTACCCTACATGTGGTTACAGTGATGCCAGATTGCTACTCTTCAACGTCGTTTTTCTGCCGAATATACTCGCAAGACGAAATTTTGTAAGAGACATTTTTTTGTTGCTGGCATGTGAGGAGTCGCGCTGCGACGCCCGAGTGCGCGAATTACGCTTCACCCTGTATATAATGTATATGTATTAATTTGCTTAATGACCTTATGACGATGGCAGTATCTATACATTCCTTTTGTTGTTGATACTTGTCTAAGAAATGATCTAAGGCTGAAGTAAATAAAAATGTTAAAATCCTTTTCGCAAGACAGTCTGTTTTATTCGATCCAACCCGAAACAATTGCCTGTTTAGTTCCTTTCCGTGAAAATCATCAACATTTAGATTCACAATATTTTCGCTCTCTGTGTATTCTCATTTGCTGGTGGAGAGCTGTTGTGCTGGTGATTATTATTTTAAGAGGAAGTACAACTATGCAACCATCCTCTAATGCAGGTACTTCAAAATAAGCGAATAATTTTCTAAAATATTTAGGGGGTGTCGATAATATAGTATTATTTATTCTAACGATGTCATAGCAATTCTCACTCTGCATATACAGTAAAGTGAAAATGAACTTACAGTTGTGGGCACAATAACAAACATAATCACTGTCTTGAAAATGGTTCATACGGTGTGTATGAACCATTGATCTGTCGCTCGGTGACCAATCTGTGCATGGGACCGAACGAATACATTTACTACGAAGATCGGTATCCTGAGCAAATCAAAAACAACTTATTATCGGCACACTTGGTGCATTTGTGTCCGGGGTGAGGAGTAAGGAGGGAGCTGTCCCGGTCCCGGTAGTGCTGCCAACTGAATGAAATTGAAATCTGAATTGAATCGAGAATATGATCGATCGATATGAAGTATCTAAACCGTTATTATCTTAAGCCAACAACTGTGTCACATACACATTATATAACATTACTAGCAAGATACCCATGCTTCGCTACGGTATTATACTTAAATTTATAATTGAATGTTTATAGTTTTAGATATATAATCCGCCGAAATTCGCGATCTGACTCGTTTTCTGCGAGAATCCACCAAAATTTCCGATCTGACTCGTTTTCTATTATTTTACGGCACGTTTCCTCCCATTTTCAATCTTCCTTTCCAGCAATCGATTTCGTACTTCCCGGGCTAGGGTCAGGTATTCCTCCCGGTCATTTGGGTCCGTAAATCTTTGCCATCTTTTCCTATAAACATTTTTAATACGGATAAAATCCTTCAGGAGATCCGGCGTGGTGTCATATTGGGTGCCTTGGCGGCACTGAACCCGCGGCCGGACTGCATTCTTAGTCAATACCCGTCCAGGAGGCTTTTCCAGCGCGATCCGCACATTTGACGACGGTCCGGAACATTATTATTATTATTATTATTATTATGAGTTGCTGGAATGGCTGATGACAGGGAAAACCGGAGTATCCGGAGAAAAACCTGTCCCGCCTCCGTTTTGTCCAGCACGAATGTCACATGGAGTGAGCGGGATTTGAACCACGGAACCCAGCTGTGAGAGGCCGGCGCGCTGCTGCCTGAGCAACAGAGGATCCTTATAAGTAGATTATGAACAGTAAAATAAATTGGTCTCACCTCCTTCTACACCCCACCGCCGTTAAGTTTATTTACCGCCAACCCCCCCCCCCCAAAAAATTAAAAGAAGGCTTGTTTCTTTATGTTTAAGGGAGATTCCAAACACCAATGTTCACGTCTATTACCTTCAGTTTTGAGATATAAGTATCCCCATAAAAATAGTTTACTTTTTTCACTTCATTTCGCACTACTCCCCCCACCCCTAAGTGAATTTTCCCCGCAAAAAATTACTTGTTTCTTTAATAGTAAAGGATCTTCTAAATACCAATTATCACGACTCTAACTTCTTCAGTTTTTGATTTATGTGTCCTCATGAAAGGAATTCAACTCCTTTACACTCCCGCCCTCCAAGATGGTTTCGCCCCCAAAAAGCGTTTTCCTTTGTTTTTAAAGGAGATCCAAATACGAATTTTCACGTCTGTAACAACTGTAGTTTTTATTAGATGTATGTATTCTCATTTAATTAAGACAATTCATTTTTCAAATCTTTCACACACCGCCCCCTCCCCCTCATTGGATTTTCCGAGAATACGTGTTTCTTTACTTTTAAAGCAGATTGCAAATATCAAATTTCACGTCTGTAACATCTTCATTTTTGAGATATCAGTAGCCTAATTAAAATAATTCAACACCATTTTCAGTCACCTTTACCCCCCCCCCCCTCCGCCCAAGTGGTATTTCCGAAAACTAAAAATACACGTTTCTTTATGTTTAATAGAGATAAAAAATACAATTTTTCACTTCTGTAACATGTTAAGTTTTTTTAGATATACTGTAAAACTTCTCATTTTAAAATGTCACCCCTTTTGAGTTCCCCTTAAGTGGAGTTTCCAAAAACAGATCGCCTGTGTTTCTTCACATTTACAGGAGATTCCAAACACCCACTTTTTACGTCTGTAACATTTTCCGTTTCCAAGATATTCTGTAGATATAGTCTTTCAAAAATTCACCCCAATTTTTCACTCCTGTTTAACCGCCATTAATTGGATTTTTCAAAAACTAATAATACCTGTTTCTTTATTTTTAAAGGTGATCCCATATACAAATTTTGAGTTCTGTAATATATTTCGTTTCTGAGGTATATGTATCCTCATTAAAGGCATTCAACCCATTTTCACCCTTTTTACACCCCTCCTATTGGGATTTACAGGAAACAAAAAAATACGTGTTCCTTTATGTTTAGAGGAGATCGTAACTGCCAATTTTTACATCTGTAAATTTTAAAGTTTTGAGATATAGATATGAACATCCCATGAAAACTACTGATGCTGCTGCTTTCAGTTTTAACGCCGTAGTGCCTTCTTCTTCCTGTCGTCGTAAACACAAACATTTAGCCTTCAAAGTAGCTAGATTGTTGCAAAGCCGCTGTGTAAACGTCGAGAAGATCGTTATATGAGTTTGCTCTCACTCGTGTCCGACAAATTCTGCGCCCTCTTTCTGTTTCTAGCCAATCGAAAATGGTTTGCTCTCTTTGTGCCGCAGATCATTATAAATCCTTCCTGAACTTTTGGAGAGCTTCTCGTGCTGTAGCTTTTCATCCAAGCCCACTCCGAGAGATTAAGGCACCCTCTGTCACAAGACGCCCCTCCCACCAATGTATTTTAAATATTTAAAAGTACCAGTCTGTGTTATACAGGAATCTTGACTGAAATTGATACCTGACTCCCGGTAAGACGATATGGTTACTTGTAATTTAAAAGGATCCCCGAAAATGTAATCGAGATCCGAGTTGCTGAAAAGAAACCAAATCCAAACAAGTAGGCAAATTCGCGGCGCTAAGAAAAGAATACAAACAAATGCAGCGAAGAAAGTACAGATATTATGTCGGGTCTGTTGAGGAAGATATCCGACATCCACAAAGATTTTGGAAATTTATTAATTGCAAATCAAAATCTAGGCGGCTACACTCTATGAAGTCAAGGAAGTCAAGGAAATTAGCTCACTGAAAGAAATTCTAGATGATTTTGCTGACACTTTCAAAACATTTCATCCATCCAATGTTTCCTGTAATTCTCACACCGAACAGCTCGGGGAAATTAACTTATCATCAGTGGTAACTTCGGCATCTGAAGTCGACGGATACGAAGAAGTCATGTGGTCCAGATCACATTCTGGGAACTGTGTTACGTGAGTGTGTTGAGGAGCTGGCAACCCCACTAACCACGGTTATCAACTGGTCTTTTCATACAGGCAATTTCCCGCCCGAATGGAAGAAAGGATATCTTACTCCAGTCTTCAAGAACGGTGACAGATCTTTATTTGTCAATTACACACCAGTAGTTCTTCTTACACTCATTTTCAAAGTAGCGGAAACAGTCTTGTGCAAAGCCTTGTACAGCGCAGTTAGTGGTTTAATTAATATTGAGCAGAATGGTTTTGTCCAGAAACGCTCAACTACCACCAATCTTGCTGTGTACTCCTACTTCATATCTAGAGCAGTGGACAATTGTAAGCAGGTTCATGCCGTGTACACGGACTTTTCCAAAGCTTTCGACTTTGTGCAAAACATGCTCTTCTGACTAATTTATCAGCATACGGCATTCATGAAAGTTTGCCTGAATGGTTTAAGTGTTATCTTTACGACAGGAAGTATTCAGTAAAATACGAGGATATCATTTTTCGTCCTAACAAACCTATGTCTGGAGTTCTGCAAGGTTCACCACTGGGACCTTTGTGTTTCCTTCTATTTGTTAATGATCTGCCATCACAAATCCATCAGAGCAACTACCTGCTCTATGCTGATGACCTTAAACTCTACAGGGTAATCGAAAAGTTGAGTGACTGTGAATTGTTACAGACTGATATAAATAATATTAGTGATTGGTACAAAAAGTGGCATTTAACCCAAATATTTCAAAGTGCAGTGCAATATCCTTCACGAGAAAATCGCAAGTTAATGTATTCAATTATCATATAAGGGATCAAGAAGTGAAGCATGGTAATAAAATTAACGATACTTGGTATTATTTTTAGTAATCAAAATGGTCTATCTTTCAATGAGCATATGTTAAATATCGTTAGAAAGGCATTTAAAACATTAGGATTCCTCAAAAGAAATTGCAAGAGTTTTAAATCTGTCGTCCCACTGAAAACCCTGTATTTCTCTCTTATACGATCTAGTCTAGAGTACTGCACTGAAATGTGGATCCCTTTACAGCATTATTTAGTTAATACCTTAGAGCGATTACAGATCAGATCCCCAAAATGGATCAGTAAAACGTGTTTGGGTATCATGCTGTCATCGATAGATTATGATTTGTTTTGTACAAATATGCGTACTGAGTCTCTTAGAACTACGCGCAGGTATGTTAACGCACGTTTCATACACAAATGTATCGGTGATTTCCTTGATTGTCCCCATTTACTCCAGTTGCTACCAATTCAAGTTACTTCCTGTAACATCCGACAGGCTGTCACGTTTCATTTACCCAGGTGCAGAAAAGAATCACACAGAAAATCTTGGTTTATGCAGGCCCTAAGATCCCTGACCGAAATTAGCGGGATGGTGGCTGTATTCCTCTTGCCAGCTAATGAAATTCGCAGACGTCTTACGGACGCTTCATTGACAGTGTTCCTTGTATCCGGTTCTGCGCATTTGGTAACTGAAAGTTATACTTCCTTCCTTCAGTCATTACTTATTACAAATGTATAAACTCTTTTCTGCTTTTATGTTTTTCTTCCGTATGTGTATTGTAAATATTGCAATATATGTATATAACAATAATAATAATAATAATTCATAATTAATAACCATTTCAATATGATTAAACTAATCAAATATGAATAAAATACCTAATCGCCTCACGCTTGGGCGTCAAATGAAATCTATCTGAATAAATTACTAAAATAAATTAAATTAATAAAAATAATTAATCGAAATGTCCGTAGTATGAGTGCCAGAGTTCACCAGAATGGATCCCTCGATTTTTGATAGAGCATGATAATTCTTTCCCTCCCAAGGCGTACATACAGCTGCGTACTGGTACAGCTGCTTCAGGCCTTACCTAACCTTCTGAAAACGACTAAATAAGTAGGAACTGAACCTAGGTTCATCAATAACTCCATTGATTCGAAAATAACTAATTATACTCTGAGCAATATCCGTGCATGAGCCTCCTCATCACCACACCAAAATATACATAAAATGCACTCACAAAATACCACTGGAAGTCTTCGTATTTACAACAACAACAGTGGGACCGGGCGAGATGGCCGTGCGGTTAGGATCGCGCAGCTGTGAGCTTGCATCCGGGAGATTGTGGGTTCGAACTCCACTGTCGGCAGCCCTGAAGATGGTTTTCCGTGGTTTCCCATTTTCACACCAGGTAAATGCTGGGGCTGTACCGTAATTAAGGCCACGGCCGCTTCCTTCTTACTCCTAGGCTTTTCCTATCCCATCGTCGCCATAAGACCTATCTGTGTCGGTGCGACGTAAAACAACAATGTGTGTGTGTGTGTGTGTGTGTGTGTGTGTGTGTGTGTGTGTGTGTGTGTGTGTGTGTGTGTGTGTGTGTGGAGATTAATACCCTTCACTGTCTCTGTGTCTCAATACAACTTGAATATTCTCATTATTTGCACTTGTTATATCACACAGATACTGTACCTAATAATACTGTGTTCACCGACTCTAAAAGATGGTTTGAGGATACATTCACTCGAGCAACACACGCTTGCAGTTCCAAACATAAATTATGGAAAGTCTGAGGTACAGTACCCATAGCTTCCACCAACATATAATACCAAGCCGACACAAGTGATACATTACCAAGTACCTAAGCACTCCACAGTTTGTAGGTCAACCACGTTCCACAAAGTTACATCTCCTCTTACTACCAAAGTTTGAAGTCATGTCTCATCCACCAATGTTTGAAGTCCTCCCTTCGCCGTTTTATCACATGCCTATACAGACCTGAGCTTCCCCGTTCCTCTTAGATGATACGCTTACATAGATCCTGGCCATCCAATCACAAGCAGAAGATCCTCTGGTGAAGACCACGCCCTGAACCTCTTCCGCGTCTAATGATAATAACATCATCAACGGACTGTGGGGTGTTTCACATGACTCATACAAAGTTTCCGAGTTGTAATTAGCACTGTTTCCCCATCCGTTTGTACAAAAATTACTCATATCACATATGGAGACCTTCCAGCTTCAAATATTAGGAATCGATATACAAATTAAATAATAATAATAATAATAATAATAATAATAATAATAATAATAAATAATCGAATACTGACAGTAATAATATTTCTTACTTCTGAATACAGTGCAAGGGTGTGATATATGTACTATCACAATACGTATATATTATATATTGCTGTGTTATGATGGAGAATTAATAACTCTGTTGATGTTAAATAAACAAATCAAATCAAGAAGTGGTTTTGCTAGATTAACGTACGTTGGTAGGCGTGTTTATACATCTGAAAGATGACTTTGATTCAAATTTCCCACAAATCGGATTAACGTGGCGCTAGTAGCGGCCCCATGACGTTGTACATCAGGTTTGTTTTAAGTACGGGCTGTACAGTGCGAGAGCGTTAGTTACCTGTGAGATTGGACGGAGTGACGGTGAGTGGGTCAAGAATGCCTTTACGACGACGACGACGACGACGAGGCCAGTATCAACAGCTCATTGCGGTTGAACGAGGCCGTATAGTAGGGCTACGTGAAGGCGAATTTTCCTTCCGCACTAGTGCAGAACGACTTGGCAAGAATGACTCCACCGGGCTCAGGACGTCCCCGTGGCGTCCCCGTGGCAGCCCCAAGGGGGATGATCGCCGTATTCGGCGTATGGCTGTGGCGCAGCGGACTGCGTCTGCAGCAGTAATTCGAGCTTCAGTTGGCACCACAGTGACGCAACGAACTGTTCGAAATCGGATACTTGAAGCACAGCTCCGAGCCATACGCCCTGCGGCGTGCATTCATCTTACCTCAAACCACCGCCGTCTACGGCTCCAGTGATGTCAAGCGAGAGCTCATTGGAGGATGGAGTGGAGGTCCCTAGTGTTTTCCGATGAAAGCCGGTTCTGCCTTGGTGACAGTGATGGCCGTGTGTTGGTTAGGAGGAGGGAGGTGAGCACCTGCATTCCACCTGTCTGCGGGGTCGACACACAGGACCTACATCGTGAGTTCTGATCTGGGGAGCAATTTCCTATGACAGCAGGGGTACTCTCGTGGTTATCCCACGGACCCTCACTACAGATGTGTACGTCTGTCTGGTGACTCGACCTGTTGTGCTGCCATTCATGAACAGTATTGCCGGGGGTGTTTTCCAACAGGATAATGCACGCCCCCATGCCGCTCTTGTAACCCAACATGCTCTACAGTGTGTGGACATGTTGCCTTGGCCTGCTCGATCCCCCTATCTGTCCCCAGTCGAGCACGTATGGGACATCAATGGACGACAACTCCAGCGTAATCCACAATCGGTATTAGCCATCCCCGTATAGATTGACCAAGTGCAACAGACATAGAACTCCATCCCACAAGCTGACATCCAGCACCTGTACGACACAATGCATGCACGTTTGCATGCCTGCATTCAACAGTTAGACGATTACACTGGTTATTAATGCACCAACATGGCATATTTGCTATGGCTTTTCTCGCGCGAATATTAACCTGTAGCCTTGTACCTTTTTTAATTAAATACGCTACCTCGACAAATGTATTGCCAAAATGTCCGTATTCGATATTCCTTAATTCATGGTGTTTGGATATTCTTTCCGGCAGTGTATATCATAGGAGAAACAAAAATATAGAACCAATCTGAGGAACACTCATGCGTCGTTTATAATATGACGGCGGGACGAGATAAACTACTTCCTATTTAATTTACCATACGAGACGATAAAAAGATAAATTTTGACAAGCTGCAAATTACTGCCAGAAATGAAGGAAAATGGGATTGTAACTAACCCCACGGCACTACAACCCTGAGGGGCCTTGGCCTACTAAGTGACCGCTGTTCAGCCCGAAGGCTTGCAGTACGAGGTGTCGTGTGGTCAGCATAACGAATCCTCTCGGCCGTTGTTATCGGCTTTCTAGACCGGGGCCGCTACCTCACTGTGAATTAGCTCTTCAATTCTAATCACGCACGCTGAGTGGACCTCGAACCAGCCCTCAGATCCAGGGAAATATCCCTGACCTGGCCGGTAATCGAACCCGGGGCCTCCGGGCAAGAGGCAGGCACGCTACCCCTACACCACGGGGCCGGCAAAATGGAACTGTATCAGTTCGAAATTCGTCTTTGAAATTCGCATGTACAAGAGTAGTTTAACAACGCACTAACACACTGAAGATTTTCGGCGAAGCAAAGATGGAAAAGGGTTAGGATTCAAAGGAAGCGGCCATGACTTTAATTAAAGTGCAGCCCCAGCATTTGCCTGGTATGAAAATGGAAAACCACGGAAAACCACTTTCAGGGCTTCCAAGGATGGGATTCGAACTCACCACATCCCGAATGCAAGCTCACAGCTACGCGACTCTAACCGTACAGCCATGTCGCCTGGTCTAAATGTTTATGATGCTGGCTTTTGGAACAAGGGGTCCCGGGTTCGATTCCCGGCCGAACTGGGTTTCTGTTTACCCTTAATTGGTTAATTCCTTTGCCTCGGGGGCTGGGTGCTTGTGTCGTCTTTTGTATTAGAATTCATCTTAGGTGGGGCACCATCCTTACAGATGCGAAAGAGATTCTACTCGAATGACCTGCACCTGGCCTCTCCGGAGGCCGTAAGCCATTATTATTATTATTATTATTATTATTATTATTATTATTATTATTATTATTATTATTATTATTATTATTATTATTAGAGGGTTACAACAAAGTTACCAAACGTACAATTTCAATATGTAGGAGGTTAGCGAAAGCAGAACAATTTGACAGGGCCAGCGCTCTACCCTCTGTGCCATTAATTCCAGCAAAATCCAAAAGAAACAACAGCACTAACATTATTATTACGTTAATATACAGAGTAAACTGTAGTCTAAGTTTTAAAATACCTGTACTAGCTTCCCTCCCGGTTCCTCCGCCTCAATATTCTCGTTTCTACCAAGAATTTCAGAGGGGTTTGAAATGGAGTACACCCAGCTCAAGAAGCACACGATGTGTACTTTAAAATATAATTAACCGAGCGAGTTGGCCGTGCGGTTAGGGCCGCGCAGCTGTGAGCTTGCATTCGGAAGATAGTGGGTTCGATCCACACTGTCGGCATCCCTGAAGACGGTCTTACGTGGTTTCCCATTTTCACACCAGGGAAATGCCGGTGTTGTACCTTAAATAAGGCCACGGCCACTTATTCAGACTCCTACAACTCCCCCCCGCCCCCAACTGCCATGAGACCTATCTGTATCGGTGCGACGTAAAGCAAACATTGTAAATGAAATAAAAAATCCAACTCATGGACATCCTGCCGTGGAAGTAGGCTTGTCCACTTGGACTCAAGATGATACAGGATCCACGACCGCTTCCTTCCTAGCCCTGGTCCCGAAGGAATTGCAAGTACATTATATGAATGAAAACCTACAACCTGTTGTCCAGTCTTTGACCGGGTCAGGGATGTACTGAATGATCCATATATAGGCTGTTAGTACGATGGGGTCGCCACTCCCAAAGTGATACATATTAATGACTGATAAATGCTATGAAATGATAATGGAGAGTGTTGCTGGAATGAAAGATGACAGGGAAAACCGGAGTACCCGGAGAAAAACCTGTCCCGCCTCCGCTTTGTCCAGCACAAATCTCACATGGAGTGACCGGGATTTGAACCACGGTATCCAGCGGTGAGAGGCCAACGCGCTGCCGTCTGAGCCACGGAGGCTCACCAAGTATATTATACACCTATCAAAATACAGTGCTGAATAATACCTGTAAATAAGATGTGTTATACCACGCAAGCAGCTACACCGCGGCAAAGGCTTTGCACTTCGCGTCTTGAAGAGCAGCTTCCCTAGGGTCGGTCGTGGCGCCGAGTTTCTCATCCCCCGATCTTACTTCATCATTCATGACGGTCTCCTTTCGCCAAACACGGCGCCACGCGGCCGGCTGGTCCAGTGGGGGCGATGATAACGCGCATTTAATGATCAAGACTGTCAGCCCGCGCAGATTTAAAGTGGAGGAAGGACAGCAGCTGACAGGGTTCCCGTAATGCTGTCACTTCTTGTATCGTGCACTAAGCTTTATAGACTGGGAAATCAGAGATGCGTGGTTCGTATTCATACATGTATCTTCAGTCTTCATCCCGAAGGCCAGTTGGATCCTCAACAGCTCCACCATTAGCCGTCATCGATGGCCTAGACATCATTGAAGAGGCGTACTATTTGAAGTCTTTTCACCTGCTATAGGTTTTGAGAGACGTCGGGGGATTCTGAAGTTCGCATCATATTTTGCCAACCACACGGAGTTTTAACATTTAAACACACTCAAATGCCACCGACCTCAGCCAGAATCGAACCCACTATATTTTGAACAAATGAATAAACGCTATCGAGTGAGTCACTTAGGTAAGCACATGGATAGTTCATTTCTGTCACGTAACTATGGATGCATGTCCTCAGTGTGTTACATTACCTATTTTTGTCGACCACCAATCAAGTCAAATAATAATAATAATAATAATAATAATAATAATAATAATAATAATAATAATAATAATAATAATAATAATAATAATAATAATAATAATAATAATAATAATAATAATAATCCAAAACACCTGGCGCAACAGCCCTGAAGAGCCATGGGCTACCAGGCGACCGCTGCTCAGCCCGATTTCCTGCAGATTACGAGGTGTCGTGTGATCAGCACGACGAATCCTCTCGGCCGTTATTCTTGGCTTTCTAAACCAGGGCCGGCATTTTACCGTCAGATACATCGTAAATTGTAATCACGTAGGCTGAGTGCACCTCGAATAGAGGTGTACAAACTCCGCATTTAACTTGCCCATGCTTGCCTGGAGAGTAGGCAAGCAAGCTAGCTGCACGTAAACAACAGTACAAGCAGGCTGCTGCACTCCTGGCCAGGTCAAGCTCAGCCCAACTTGGGCAGGCTACAGGTTAGCTTGCTTGCTTGCTTTCTTCTTCCTGCTGCGTTAATCGATGTTTGTTCGTTCATTGTGCTGATATGAGACTCGCGCGAATGCAGACAGGAAGGGGTTGTTACATGCCAGAATTGATATAGGATTTGTCAACACAATAATATTATTATATATGGTTATTTAGTATTGTGTTAATCATTACAAAGATATGTTTAAATTTATTTCGTACTTCAGACGTCTTATGTAACTAATTAACGAATAATATTTCTCTCTGTCAAAAATAGTTACTTAATAAAAAGTAGGTTCTCTGAACAAAATGTTTGAATATTTAAATAAACATAATGACAGTTGATGGAAATATGACAATAAATATAATATATTATTTATTATTCGAGAAAATTAGAAGCAAAGATATGCATAATGTAGGTAGGGCCTACAAGTCATAAATGTAAGTATTAATTTTAGAGGTAACTTTTTTGAAATACATTTAAGGAACCCCTTCCCTACAAAACCAAAAAAAAAAAAATAATTATAAACCTAATCAGTTCAGAAGTGTAATTTTACCGCTTACTCTCTTAGTTTGTGGTCGCCTCATACTGTGCATACTGGATACCAATATTTAATGCATGGACACATTATCGTTTGTGTACATTACTATGAGGTCATTAAATCTTTGCGCATCAAGAATTGAACGATGTTCGCTGATTAAATTTCCCGAGAAACTCAAGACCCACTCGATGGAGGCACTCGTAGCGGGTATGTTAAGCACTGTTTTCGCTGTGCGAATTATTTTTCCCCCACCGCAGTATATTTTCGTCACTAATAAACCCTTCTTGCAAATACCTACTGACCTCATCATGTATCATTGGCGAATTTTCTGACCAATCGTCAAATTTCGCTTCCTTACGTTACACTGAATTTTCTTCATTTGAAGAAGATGGGACTTCTTGTCTTGTCTATTTTGATTGGGTAGCTGCTCTGAAAATATATATGCCCAAGTTCTTGATATTTTATGCTTATGTTAGAATATTAAAATATCTAATTTTCATAGGTATAATAATAATAATAATAATAATAATAATAATAATAATAATAATAATAATAATAATAATAATAATAATTAATAATAATTATTATAATTATTAAATAACCACAGAATCTTACCTTCAACACACATTTGCTGAACTGCCTCAAAAACAAACGATTTGTTCTCCTGCATTTAGTTTCTTTAATGTGCGATATTTAGGCACCAAAAATGTTGCAATTTTGTGTAACATAGTGACTTCCATTTTCTGCTCCAGGAAGACACCACCGGTTTGTTTCAAACGCTTCAAGTACTGAAAATCCATTTAGTATGAAAGCATGTTTACATTTAAATACCGAGCTCGATAGCTGCAGCCGCTTAAGTGCGGCCAGTATCCAGTAATTGGAAGATAGTGGATTCGAGCCCCACTGTCAGCAGCCCTGAAGATGGTTTTCCGTGGTTTCCCATTTTCACACCAGGCAAATGCCGGCGCTATGCCTTAATTAAGGCCACGGCTGCTTCCTTCCAATTCCCAGGCCTTTCCTATCCCAGCCCATATCTGTGTCGGTGCGACGTAAAGCAAATAGAAAAAAACACATTTAAATATCAGGAGACTCGCATTAAAATTTGAAAATGAAATATTACCTGTTCATCGTCATCCTGTAGAGTACAATGGGCTTTTAAGGCATAAAACCACGGAAGTACCAGTTGCAAAGTCGGCTCCTCATCACCCTCAAGATCAATTGTGGCTTCCTTAAATGGCTTAAGAAATGTTATAAGCAGGCCAGTAATATCCTGATCATAACCGAGCATTTTATCAGAGGCACCCTCCTTCTCTAAAACAGTTCTCACAGCATCTATCTGGGAGTGAAATGATTGCATCATGTCAAAATAACTTTCCACTGAGTAGAAACATACGGTTTCGAAGATGATTGTAACCTTACATATAGGCCTCCTCTCTTAAAGTACGAAACCAGATATTTCACTGAATGGATAACAGCTAACACATTAGGAACACTTTCTTTCAAAAAGGCTTCGCTCAGAACATGCTTCAAGACCGTATTAATAATATGAGCCATGCATATAAGATGATTGTATATGCTGAGGGCCTTAACAATATTGCTTCCCTGGTCTGTTACAAACGTAATTTTGCAAATATCTTCATGAGAAAGGCCATGTCCTTTCAAACGATCTTCCAATTCACTGCGAATATTTTCACCAGTTTTTTGGACAGTCAGGGACGGCTGAACACATTAATACATTCTTACTGAGAGACCAATTTGCATTTATACAGTGCATTGTGACAGACAAATAGTGCACACCCTTGTAATTATCTGTCCACAGGTCAGCGGTACTCGCACAGATGCCAGATTTAATAGCATGTACTATATCGGGAAGCGTTTTACTGCGCACTTTGTCCGCGGAGGTTTATACCTTCCTAGCAAATGTGACTCGAGAGGGTATAACATTTTTAATATCGAGCGAGCCATACTTTTTGACCATTTCTATCAGCGTTCGCCCTAAATTTAAAAATCCTTCACCCTCAATAGTTGTAAACGGTCTCAAGTCCTTGACGCACATTTCCACGCACTTGTCAGTCACCAAGTCCTTGTCCTCTTTCAAAATATTTTTAAACTGTGGAAAATTTGGGTCAAATTTGCAGACATGTCGCAACATACTTGAGGTCCTTGAATGGGTATTGAGTAGCTTTTTGCAAAAATTGCATTGCGAGTAACCTACTGGCTTATTTGATACCTGTTAATAAACACATGATAATTTTTCCCATGCTGGATTGGAGCCCTGTTTTATTGCTAGAATAAATTCACTTATTAATTTTTCTTCGACTTCCTTTACGGTTGATTTGTTCATTTTCCTGCTGGTTGCACCTCTAACTACAACAGAGCTGCACTCGACGCAATACATATAACGGCACATCCACGTCGCATCGATAGCGAACTTCACGTTCACTCTTGTCAAGTCCCGCAGTCCGAACGGGTCCCAGGCAACCTGTCAGGCTTAGGGAAACCCAGGTTTTGGTTTGCTATGACTAGCGCGCTCAGTACGCGTGCACTCTTGCTTCGCTGACGTTCAAGCTAAGCTGCTTCGCTTGTTGCAGAGCTGCTTGGGGCAGGCAAGCCTGAAGTACAATTTGTACACCTTTAACCTCGAACCAGCCCTCAGATCCAGGTAGAAGTCCTTGACCTGGCAGGGAATCGAACGCGGGGCCGACGAGTAAGAGGCAGGCACACTGCCCCTACAGCGCGGGGCCGGTTAATAATAATAATAATAATAATAATAATAATAATAATAATAATAATAATAATAATAATAATAATAATAATAATAATAATTGTATGAATTCAGCTACCGTCTGCCGTTATTATACGTGACGTCATTTAGGCTGCCTTACTCTACCAGATGACAGAGAACACGGAACTCCAATCATGTTACTTGCTTTACGTCCCACTAACTACTTTTACAGTTTTCGGAGACGCCGAGGTGCCGGAACTTAGTCCCGCAGGAGTTCATTCACGTGCCAGTAAATCTACCGACACGAGGCTGACGTATTTGAGTACCTTCAAATACCACCGGACTGAGCCAGGATCGAACCTGCCACGTTGGGGTAAGAAGGCCAGCGGCTCAACCCTGTGTACGTCCGGCAATTGGAAGTCTGATGGGCAACATATGGCTGCTTTTATATAATGATGCGTATAAACACCAAATGTCTCACAATATATATTGAATATACCGATATCGTACGACATGGAATGTCTGGCTGCTCCTTTGAATTGTCTGGTCATCGATTCAAAGGTTCTCGAGTTCGATTCCTGGCCTGGTCGGGGATTGTAATGACGTATGGTTAACTCCTGACGCTCCAAGACTGGGTATTTTTGGTCGTCCCAATAATCTCCACTTCACGCGCAATAGTGAAAACATCCCTCCAGGTAGAGTTGGCGTCAGGAAGGCAATCGGTCGTAAAACAGGGTCGAGTTCACATGTGCGACAAAGTTCGCACCCACAACCATTAGTATCACGAGGCCGGGTGAATTGGCCGTGCGGTTAGGAGCGTACAGCCGTGAGCTTGCATCTGGGAGGTAGTGGGTTTGAACCCCACTGTCGGCAGCCCTGAAGATGGTTTTCCGTGGTTTCCCATTTTCACACATGCATTCCTAGGCCTATCCTAACGTCGCCATAAGTCCTATCTGTGTCGGTGCGAAATAAAACAAATAGCAAATAAATGTATTATGAGAAAAGCGGTAGAGAAAGAAGATCGTACAACATGGCGCGCCGAATGGACTTATTACCTCCCTTCAAAGTCAAACTAATTCTGTCAGGTTTGAACCCACGATCTTAGGATACGGAGGTCAACACATTACGACTGATCCACACAGGGAACTAAAGCTAGTGTTAAGATAACACAGCATCCGCCTCTGCAGCATTGACTGCCTTCCTCGGTGGCCTGGGTTCGGTTCCCGGTACTGCAATGATTTAAGAATGGCATTTGGGCTGGTATGTGGTCAAAATGGTTCATGCAGCTCACCTGTAGTGGGGTGTGCCTCAAAAGAGCTGCACACCCCGGAACGAGGATACGAGTGCACTTTATTCGCAGTCATCGGTCCAATGCCATATCTCTCCAAGGATATCAGAATAGCACACACAAGTAACCAGACCTGATGACCACTGATTAGGCAATGCAAGGATTTAACTAAAAAGTAAGTATCATGGGATTTTTTTCAGGCTGATTAACACTGTGTACTGCCTCTGAAAAGTATTCTGATTACAGGCGTCAAGTTGTGACACCATTGGTTTACACAGCATCATAATAATAACAATAATGAAAACCTACAACCTGTTTTCCAGTCAATGACCAGGTCAGGGATGGGATGAATGAAGCCTGCAACTTGCAGCGAGGATATGAATTGTGCCGGCTGCCGAGGCCTGTCGCACTCCTCTGGGGCAATGATTAATGACTGACAGATGAAATGAAATGATAATGAAGTGTGTTGCTGGAATGAAAGATGACAGGGAAAATCGGAGTACCCGGAGAAAAACCTGTCCCGCCTCCACTTTGTCCAGCACAAATCTCACATCGAGTGACCGGGATTTGAACCACGGTATCCAGCGGTGAGAGGGTGGCGCGCTGGCGCCTGAGCCTCGGAGGCTATAATAACAATAATAATAATAATAGACTATATCCCTATAACTAATTTTACTTTTTTCACAGACGCCGATATGCCAGAATTTGTTCCTACACGAGTTCCTTTACGTGCTGGTAAATCTACCGTCACGAGATTAGCGTATTTGAGCACCTCCAAATACCGCCGAAATGAGACGGAATAGAACCCACCAACTTGGTCTCATAAGCCCAGGGCTCTACAGTTTGAGCCATTGAGCCGTTCAAAAACAATAAGAATGTTGTTGCTACTGTTTCACGCAAGCGACTTGTGATAACTCTGTCAACAGACAATGTGATACCTCTGTATGGTAGCCTGGGAGGTTGTATTTTTGTAGCTAATTAGAGCTGGGATCGGAAATGTGGACGACATGCCAAGTTGAAGTGGATAACAACTTCTACGATAACAAAGATTCTTGGTTCGAACCGAGAACTACTGGGAGAGAGTCACTACACCACGACAGCCGACAGAACAAGACTGATAATTTATAAGCATTCACAATGATTTACAAGCTCGTACTTACAAACAGAAGGAGTTAAGAGCGCGCCCTTTCTCTCAGTTAATAAAATAAACGACTCATTAATGTCGTTCAAGATACATCAAATGACATTTATGACGCTTTCTCTCAGTCGACCACAGTAGTATAGCGTAATACCCTTTGACTGGGGTCACAGATGTGTTCCAACGACATCGTCGGCTATTCATGAAATTTTCCGTTTTAACTTCAGGAAATTCTCAGGTGTGCCCCTTAGAGGTCACGGCCGTTTCCTTCCCGACGCTAGCCGAAATTAATTAAAATATACACACCAAACCAGGCATCAACGTAATATAGGTAAAAAGCTAAAGCCAAGCCATCTCCTTACAGGCCACAAAAGCTCTAGGAGGAGTGAAAGGTGTAAGTTTGCACTACCCGTAACTTGGGGTAGAATGGTTAGCTGAATGCCATGGCGCCTTTGTCCCATGCATGTCTGATGCAGGCGAAGTGAACACCAGGACAATAAACCTCTTCCGAACTGGAAAACTCTTCTCTGATCTTTTTGACTTCCTGATAGGAAATCGAATCCATATGCTTCTGGATGACCGGAGAACACCTTTACTGCCACAGCTAGGCAGCCCCCATCGTTACAGAATTTATAATAATAATAATAATAATAATAATAATAATAATAATAATAATAATAATAATAATAATAATGTTACTGATTTTACATCCCACTAACTATTTTTATGGTTTGAGGAGATGCCGTGATGCAGGAATTTTGTCCCTCCGGGGTTCTTATCCGTGCGGTTATCAACCGACACTGGGCTGGTATAATTGAGCAGCTGTCCGACTCGTTGGCTGAACGGTCAGCGTACTGGCCTTCGGTTCAGAGGGTCCCGGGTTCGATTCCCGGCCGGGTCGGGGATTTTAACCTTAATCGGTTAATTCCAATGGCACGGGGGCTGGGTGTATGTGTTGTCTTCATCACAATTTCATCCTCATCACGACGCGCAGGTCGCCTACAGGTGTCAAATAGAAAGACCTGCACCTGGCGAGCCGAACCCGTCCTGGGATATCTCGGCACTGAAAGCCATACGACATTTCATTTTCATTGAGCAGCTTCAAATACCAATGGATTGAGATGGGATCGAACCCACGAACTTGGGCACAGAAAACTAGCGGTCTACCACCTGAGCAACTCATCCCGGTTCACACGGAATTCAAATTTGGGAATGTTGACTAAGATGATGAAGCTGTTAAAAAAACAGTGTGTTAATGCCAAAGTGGTGCTCCGGCAAACATGTTTGTCCGCAGCTCACCAAGTGTGAGGCCGTTCCTATTTGGATGTCAGAAGAGCCACGAGATACCAGACTGAATGGTCTGCATGAAATCTATGGACAAAGACTAAACAGTGAGTCCTTGCGCACGCAGGCTACATACAAGGGAACTAGAAAATGCTTTCTCGAAACGAAACTTCTCCCGTGAGGTCAGAACCGATGATCATGATCACTCATCTGTCAATTGAAGCTTTGGCGTCCAAACGGACCCTCGATAATAGGACTACAATATGGCAATCAGTATTTCGGAGGAGAAAATTTGAATATCTGGTAGGCGTATAATAACGTTAAACTTATAAATTATTTTGATTATTGTTGTTTAACGCGCCTTTTTTTTTTGCAAGTTGCTTAACGTCGCACCGACACAGATAGGTCATATGGCGACGATGGGATAGGAAGGAGCTAGGAAGTGGGAAGGAAGCTATTAAGTAATGCTATTGGCTTTACGTCCCACTAATAAATAATGTTACTGGCTTTACGTCCCACTAACTACTTTTACGGTTTTCGGAGACGCCGAGGTGCCGGAATTCAGTCCCGCAGGAGTTCTTTTACGTGTCAGTAAATTAACCGACAAGAGGCTGACGTGTTTGAGCACCTTCAAATACCACCGGACTGATCGAACCTGGCAAATTGGGGTCAGAAGGCCAGCGCCCCAACCGTCTGAGCCACTCAGCCCGGCGGCGTATAAAAAGCGGCCGAGGCCTTAAGTAAGGTATAGCCCCAGCATTTACCTAGTGTGAAAATGGGAAACCACAGAAAACCATCTTCAGGGCTGCCGACACTATCCCACGAATGCAACCTCACAGCTGCACGTCCTTAACCGCACGGCAAACTTGCTCGGTGGATCAGCACTATAAAGTCCAATCGAGATTCGTAAATACGTAAATTCATTTCACAATTCTTCTTCTTCTTCTTCTTCTTATTCTTCCTATTCTTCTTCTGGGTCGATGACCTAGATGTCAGGCCGCTTTAAACACCAAGCATCATCATCATCATCATCATTATCATCATCATCTTCTTCTTCTTCTTCTTCTTCTTATTCTTCTTCTTCTTCTTCTTCCACACCCTGGTGTGTCCGCTGGTGCTAATTGTGTCACACTTGCTCCTGATTTAGGGGCGGTTGCTCTTCCTGACGTCAACCCTGTGTGGAGAGGTTTACTGTATTCACTACCATTTATTGCGTGTTTTTGTGGTGGTTGGTTGTACGGTGTATTGTGAGTGCATGAAGAAAGGTGTACTGGGACAACTCTCATTCCCCGAGTCAGAGGAATTGTGTTATTTTTTATTTATTTCTTGCTAGTATTTTAACGTTGTACTAACTCATCGAAGGTTTCCGGTGACGCAAGGATGGGAAACGGATAGGATTGGGAAGGTAATGGCCGTGGCCTTAATTAAGTTACATCGCCAGCATTTGTCTGGTATGAAAATGGGAAACCACAGAAAACTATCTTCAGGGCTGCCGACGGTGGGATTCAAACGCACCATCTCCCGAATGCAAGCTCACAGCTATGTGACATTAACTGCACTGCCAACTCACTCGGTCAGAGGAAATGACCGGGTCGGGAAACAAACCCGGGGTCCTCTGAACAAAAGAGCATCATCCAAAGAACTGGAGAGATTCACTTAGAAATATCCGTATAATATTAAACTTATCTTACTAGCTGTTGTAACACGTCGTTGAAGGAACTATCACATAGGATGTCGACCCCTCGTGTTGCTGTCGAGATTCTGGGGCACGTAGATGGGCAGCCTCTCCCTGTAAGTTTGTTCAAAGTGAAATTCACTGGGACCAAGAAAAACTTCAGGACTGAGCAGACTGAACAAAATTAGACAAAATGTTACACACATTACTTGCCTGACTGCTATGATGGTGGAAAACAAAGAACAAGAAAAACCCGGGATTTCTTTCGTAGATATCGTTATCTTATATCATATTTGAGCCCTTTGTGTCCTATCAGTAGATTTGTTTCAATTGTAGAGACGGGACGATTTTCCGTTACCTCGTTGAACAGATCCGCTTTATACAACATAAATATAATGGAAATACACACCAAGTGCGCTAGGACTTTAACTTTCGTTCGCACTGGACAAGTTTCCGCTTTGGGCAAGATTTACTTTATCAGGCTCATTTTCAAGAAGTAAGTTACAGAGAGATGTACAAAGCATTTAAAACGTTGGCGATATGATCACCAGGGATAGTTATCCGCTCTTGGACTTCGCCTAATAAAGTAGGGTTTACTGGATTACCTCAGCCATTCGGTGACGTAATCAAGTTATTTTCTAAGGAAGGGATGTATCCCATGGTGTCAAATTATTTAATGCATTATTTTTCTATTTTTTATTGTTTTCATAAGATTAATAACTAATCCACTAGGTTATCTCAAATGTAGACGGTAATTATATTTAAGATGAAGTAGAGGAAATAGAGGACAGTGAAGATTTGGCCTGTAATGATATATGGGTCTTCTACTGGTCGTGCTCAAATGCATGTTAAAAGGACTACAATGGATACTATTGATCAGAATAAGATTTGATTGATAGGGTCAAATTGAATCCCTCCTTCATACGACTACCAACAGTATTTCCTTTATTTCTCTCTGTAACTAAAAAAAGACAAACAAATTTGTAAGTAATATTATAAATCAATTTTGCCATGGGCAATGTTCTTGTAAAACCAACCGCAAGAGAGATACATCGAATTTTACGTGTTATGCCTCTCTGAATCAGCCCTCCTGGTATTTTGTTTATCACCTTCTACAGTAGCTAAGGTCATACTCCCCATTATACTAAACTTAAGGTCCATGAAAATCCCTCACTCCGTTTTCCCGTGATGCTGGAACAGACAATTAAACTGAACACGACATAGGTTATTAGTTGTCCTGTCCGGTATCACGTTAATATTGAAAAAGTGCCGACAGAAAGACGACAGAATGAAGACAGGGCCTACCAAGTGACCGCTGCTAAGCCCGAAGACCTGCAGGTTACGAGGTTTCGTGTGGTCGGCCATACAAGACAGAGCATTGTACAGCAGAGGTTCTCATTCTATTATGAGACTGTATCTCTTACTCATGGCTAAACGTTCAATGTACCCTCCACGAAAAAGTCCCTAAATGATAGGTTTAAAAAATGAGTACCTGGGTAATTATTAAGGTATTTTTAAAATGATTATAAACCATCCGTTCAAATACACATCGTAAATAATACGAGATTGTGAATTGAAATACATTTTCATAACAGGAAATTTAAGAGATTGTGTCTGTATCAAGTATGATGATAGTAAACTCGTGTCCTCATCCCGAGGTGCAGCTCTTTTCAGGCACACCCCCAATGGAGGTGAACTGCATGTACCATTTCAACCACATACCAGCCCTCCTGTCATTCTTAAATTTCTAGCAGTACCGGGAATCGAACACGGTCCCCCGATGACGGCAGCTAATAACTCTAACCGTTACGCTACGGAGGCGGAAAAGTGTGATGATTGTTGCTTAAAGGGGCCTAACAACTAGGTCATCGGTCCCTAATGGTACGAATTGATTCGAAACGTAATGACGATTTAAAAGTCCAAAATCATCCACTGACCAGGAGAATGAATGGGTGAATATGAATTTAAAACAATCAGTTGATCCGACCCGCAATGCCCCACATTCCTAGAAACTATCATAAAACAATAGTAAACTTATTACTGACCAAGGGACTGCTTCTAAAGCACAATCATGAACTGATGATGGTTGTTGTCTAAAGGGGTCCAAAATCCAGGTCATCGGCCCCTCACAATGGTACTTATCGCTAGTAAAGTAGAACCATGATATTTGTCATGTTGTGATACTAATCTAAAGTAGAGTAGACTCACGGTGTTCCACACAGTACGGTACTACTCACCGGTAATGCAATGCGCGCGTGCAACACAGACCTACTCTGTTTTTCACATTGCAGCACCACTTACAGGCAACGCAAACTTATGGTGTTCCTCACATAGTGGGTACTAATCATAGGCAACGCAGACCCGTGGCATTTCTCAATGCAAGCCCGTGGTGTTCCGCATATAGGGGTACTAATCACGGGTACTGTAAAACCCATACTGATTCTCACCCTGTTGCTACTAATCACAAACCTATTTTATACCTAACATAGTGGTACTACTCGCAAGTAAAGGCGAGCCATGGTGTTCCTCGCGTGTTGGTACTAATTACAAGTAGTCTCATTGTTCTAATTCGATCATCCTTTGGTCGCCCCTTTTAGTCACCTCTTACGACAGGCAGGGGATACCGTGGGTGTATTCTTCGTCTGCGTCCCCCACTCACAGGGGGTTGTATCGAGTATAATACAATGATAACAAATTAACACAAGACACCCTGTTTGTATGAAAGTTTCACAAAAACGCTAGATTTTAGCCTCAATGTCAAATTAATAAATAAGGGTGAAAAATGCTCAGCCAGTGCGAACCATCAACATTTCAATGGGATGGGCGTGCCTGCGTGGGATGACACATTTTTCTGAAGTGTCGTAACCAACGTGAAACTTTTAAGCGAAGCGTGGCTCATACGCCTATACTTATTTCTCTTCTTATTTATTTCCATATTTCAATTTTTCTTCACTTTTTCCCCTGAAGGCTGCTCGCGTACCACAGATTGAGAACCACTACTGTACAGTAAATACAGCGGCTAACAATCAAACGACTGGAAGTTTCCACCACGTGGGGAAGATTTCTGACAACATGGCCAAGCCCTCCATCCTGTTGTTGTTGTTGTTGTTGTTGTTGTTGTTGTTGTTGTTGTTGTTGTTGTTTTGTTTTTGTTTTTCAAGCAGGGCTATTCCTGTGACCCATCTTCCGAAAACAGAATTATAGTTGCGTTATACTGTGACAGTTCCACAGCCTTAACCCAGAGAGTGTAGAACGAGTAAGAAGCCAACTGACTCTCAGAGTAGCTACTTCTAGTTTCTAGTAATGGCTGGTCTCTCATCAGAACTACGACAGTGGTCCGTTGTAAACATGGGCCATATTGTAGAACATGAGACCGTTGTCAGCTCACACGTGCACAAGAGATGAAACACAGAGATGCTGACGCATCTGCACGCAGTCCACGTAACTCTAATCTACTTCATCTCCATGTTTCCGTGCACGAACTTACCTTAGATAGCAATCACGAGGGCAATTCATAATACGTATAAGGATGCCAACTTCACAGTTTATTTGGAGATGACAATTCCACGGAGAATGTTGGTAACACTGGATGTTTAGTCACTCGTTTAGTTCCTCCAAGATTAAAGATTAAAATGAGAGGAATGTTACAATAATAATTTCGTGTGGCTATTTCTAGCCGAGTGCAGCCCTAGAGGAATGTTAATACATTATTTTTCTTCATTATCAATTTGTGCAAAGTTCAAAGTTAGCATTCTCGATAAAAGAATCACAATCACCAATCACTTGGAAGGTACCGCATGCGAACAAACAGAGTTTTATATGGGTGACTTTCGCAGGGTAGGGACTCGGTACTATAGCGTGCCATGTCGTAGCGAAAAACAAAAATATTGAAATTGTTATTAATTATACACATAGGGTGATAGATCTGCAATTTATAATTACAATCTTATATGAACTGAAAAATTAAATGTCGTATGGCTTTTAGTGCCGGGATATCCCAGGACGGGTTCTGCTCACCAGGTGCAGGTCTTTCAATTTGACTCCTGTAGGCGACCTGCGCGTCGTGATGAGGATGAAATGATGATGAAGACAACACATACACCCACTCCCCGTGCCATTGGAATTAACCAATTAAGGTTAAAATCCCCGACCCGACCGCGAATCGAACCCAGGACCCTCTGAACCGAAGGCCAGTACGCTGACCGTTCAGCCAACGAGTCGGACTTATATGAACTGACCTGCCTCCAAAGACCATATGATCTAAGAGATCATTTACTTGGCTCCTTGGCTGAATGATCAGCTTAATGGTCTTCGGTTCAGAGGGCCTCGGGTTCAATTCCCGGCCGGGCCTAGATTTTTAGCAGCGTTTACTTAATTTCTCTAGCTCGCTGGTTGGGTGACTGATCATCTTAATACATAGCTTCATTTACATGCAACAGACAACACCACCAATCACCATAGAGAGACGCAATAATGAATACATAGGTTTCGCGGCAGGGAAGGCATTCAGACGTAAAACTTGGCATAATCCACATAGGTATCGACCCCAGAATGGGGGGAGAACGCCAGGGAAGAAGAAAAAGAAATAGATGAAGAGTATCTAAGAGATAATTTCGTGATGGACCCAGTATCTCAGCTAACACTCGACAACAAATTTCACCCAGCGAGTTGGCCGTGCGGTTAGGGTCGTACACCTGTGAGCTTGCATTCGGGAGGTAGTGGGTTCGAATTCAACCATCGGCAGTCCTGAAGATGGTTTCAATGGTTTCCCATTTTCACAGTAGCCACGTTGATTAAGGCCATGGCTGTTACCTTCCTAACCCTAACCCTTTCCCATCCTTAAGCGCCGGAAACTTTGATGCGTTAGTGTGACGTTAAACAAGTAGCAAAGAAAGTCAACACAACAAGATTCCTTTAATTATGAGTAGGGGCGGATGTTGTCAACTGGCATATTTTCTCCTTTGGATCAGAACAATGCTCAATATTCTGCGATATAACGAAGGCAAACAACGCATTATTATTTTGCAATCTTTTGCATTTTTGCCCATTTGGGATGATCAGACATTATTTCATCTTTCAAGAAGGCTTTAGGTCATGAAGAATTTTTAGATAATTTATTTTTAAACTGAGGCATCTTTCTTTGTCAGACTGATCAAAATCTAGCAGTGAAAATATTTTAAAATATACATTTTTCTTACATATGGTTAAATTCCTGATCAAGCAAACTAACCAGCAGTTGTTGGGGACTAAGAAAGAGTAAGGAAAGGATTTATACCCGTGAGTCTTGTGTTTCCGAGATAAGTGCAGGAACACAATACAGAACTCTGATATATAATTAGGAGAAAGTATTCCCAAACTTGACACCCTTTTCCCAATCTCACCCACATGTAAATCAATTATCCTTCCCCTCACGAACCCTGGACCCATTCCAATACCCGCCGCCAAATCATCAAAGTAATTAAACCACTCGTACCGCGCTACATCGCAATCATAGAAGAAAATCACAACAACCTCCTCATCATAACCCGGATCAAAAACAAAATTCCTAAATACTAACCTGACCTGCCTAACATATATTTATATCCCAATCCCAAATGAGATAAACCCACTAAATAATACCTCTAACCAACCGGAATCAACACAAGCAACCAGGCCACCTCCGCTCACGCCCACGCACTCCACAGAAACCCACCACCATCTTCCGAGTCAACTGAATCCCAAACCAACCCATCACCACCTACCAAGCCAGAAGAAGCCCAAACCAACCCCCAACCCTCACCACCACCCCCACCATTACCACCGCCACCTACCCAGTCCACTCCACTCCAGCCCAAACCAAACCACAGCCAACCCAAACAGATACAGGCACACATACCAGGAACAGGCGTAAAAACCTGCTCCTAGGCCACACACACACAAACCACCACCACAAACTCGAACCCACACACTCCCACGCCCATCAATCATAACACAGTGTTTTAATTGCCTAAAACTAAATCATTCTGTAGCCTCCTGCACAGAACCCACCCGCTGCAATCGGTGTGGCGGTTCCCACATGCTGACGTTTATCAAAATTTATAGTGTCAGTAACAACTGACACACGAGAATTAATAATATTCTTGTGAAAAAAACACAGGGCCCACTGATACTGCTACTCATGCAGTTAAGCAACAATGGGCATGGTCATTACCCGGATGGGTGGCCACCCAGGTCTACCACCTGCCGCTGAAACGCAGATAGGCCTAATTCATTAAAAACGAACCCAACAGCCATGGTCAAACACACCGCGAAGTTCGTTAATTCAAACAACATCTCATTAACAGTCATTTTCCTACGAATGTCAATATATTAATCAACATTCATTATTATTATTACTATCATTATCAATCAACCTATATTTATTATTCTTATACCTATTTCCTGTACAGTCGAGGTGAGGGTCGCTAAAGCGAAACCGGTACTGGAACTCAATGAACTTACTGATACATTTGGACGTGCCTCAAGTACAAGGAATGCACCAGCCCCTACAAGTCATTCTCACCCGCGGAATTATACTCGTCTCTCACCCTCTCTTTCTCTCTCTGTGTGTGAATGTGTGTGTGAGTGAGAGATAGAGACAGAGAGAGCGCAATTCGAGAAGATGACAGTAAAAATGATACATTTCTATTTGTACCGATATTCTGACGTTCTCATTTTTTACCTATTTTTTCAATTTTTTCTGTCTTAATTTTGCAGAAAAATGTATATGGTGATTTCTCTTCATCCTCATCTCGATTCTATTTTTAGCCTTCCTCATCAGCTTCTCCTTGCTCTTTATTTTTAATTTTTAATTATATGTTTCCTTCCTCCTTTATCAGCCTGATGATCTTATTACATTTATTTTCTAACCCACTGCTTCGGAAACATCAGTCATTCGTGCAAATATGGCGAAATGAACTACTAGTTCGTATATAATAGCACACAAATTGTAGTGAGCCATCTGTTGACAAACACGGGCACCATTTCATCAACAGAGCAACGGTCAACTGAAACGAACCCTTTCGGTGTTACCAGAAGAGTCATTCTGCAGAAGCGGAGAAAAATCTTCGCGAAAGATTAGATTTCCTTGAAGTTGGTCCTGTTTTACACGATCTCAACCCCATCAAGTCCAATAACGACTGGGATTATTATTGATAGTTTGGCAGATAATGGCGAATAATGAGTACACATTGTTACTCCTGAGCACACAGACTATGCCCCCATTCTTGTAGAACTAGTTTAGCCCACGTTATCCTCCCCCGATTCCTTTTAAGAAGAAAGTACCGGGCAAGTTGGTCGTGCGGTTATTGGCGCGCAGCTGTGAGCCTGTATCCGGGAGATAGTGGGTCCGAGCCCTACTGTCGGCAGCCCTGAAGATGGTTTTCCGTGGTTTCCCATTTTTACACCAGGCAAATGCTGAGGCTGTACCTCAATTAAGGCCACGGCTGCTTCCATCCCATTCCTAGGCCTTTCCTATCCCATCGTTGCCATGAGACCTAATCTTTTTTTTGGTAGGGGCTTTACGTCGCACCGACACTGATAGGTCTTATGGCGACGAGGGGATAGGAAAGGCCTAGGAGTTGGAAGGAAGCGGCCGTGGCCTTAATTAAGGTACAACCCCAGCATTTGCCTGGTGTGAAAATGGGAAACCACGGAAAACCATTTTCAGGGCTGCCGATAGTGGGATTCGAACCTACTATCTCCCGGATGCAAGAGACCTAATCTGTGTCGTGCGACGTAAAGCTAATTCTAACAAAAATGAAGAAGAAAAAGAAGGCAATGCAGACAGGAACGGGAACACTATCTTCCTTCTGTACAAACGATTGAAGGGACAGATAATGGTACTGGGTATACTAGCGCTTCTCTGTATCCTTTTACACGACCTGTTGCCATTTCTTTTTTTTTTTTTTTTTTTGCTAGGGGCTTTACGTCGCACCGACACTGTTGTATGTCCGGCGCTCTCCTTCTCGCTCCGCCAGCCAGCTGCACGCGCGCCTGTGTATCATTCTGCTAGCTTCGACGCGCAGCCCTCAGTGCGCGTGCCTGACCATCGAGTGTACTATAAATAGGAGCTCCCTGCCTGCTCACTTGCCCACTTGCCCGGTGTCCAGCTCCAGAATACACCCTACGTCGAGCACGGAGGCTACTCCTCTTGAAAATGTGCTTCGACCAGGTGGACTGAATTTCTGGCAGTACGAGGTTTCACCTCTGGTCACCGCTCCCTTACCTGTTTCCGCTGCCTATGTTCCGTAATTCTTTTACAAGCCATTTTCATTCCCTAATTTACGCAAGCTCCCTTAGTTTCGCTAGGTGGAATTTCTTCAATCAATTGAACTTGCTTTTTAGGAATTCAGGCACTTCAACAAACAAGGACTCTCATAGACATTTATGTTAGTGTGCCAGATAGTTCTCGACTATCAAAGTGTCAATTCACAAAGACTATCTTTTCAAGATAGAAGTGTATATAAAGACTGAAAACCTGTACATATTGTATAAAGACAAACTTTTCTCAAGATTCAATATTTCTTTTTTGCTTCAAAATAAATTTCAGTTATTTGTGTAAATATCATAAAGTGAAGCAAATAAAGTTGTGTTATGTAAATTTCAACCTTGGTTACAACAGACACAGATAGGCCTTATGGCGACGAAAGTTGCCATTTCTTGATGGATGCGGTACTTTCGCATCTGTCTCTTGGCACAGGCAGCTTCCATAGAAGTCCTAGTCTCATCCATTGCTGTGACAATGTGGAAGCTGCTGGGGTATGGGTGTTGCTATGTAATGACATTCGGAGCATGACTAGTGCGTCTGATTGTCATGAAAGGTGTTATTCATAGGGTCAGTAGTGCTTCGATAGCATTTTCTGGCGCAATGCGGAAAGCAGTGGCAAACTACCTCACTCCTCACGTTGCCTATTACGCTTCATTTTGGCGTCGCCGTCGATTCTTGCGGTTTACCCGTAACTGCATAACCTTTGGTGGTGCTATTTGAGGATCCAACCATCCTTTGGGGCTGACGACCTTACAGACATGATTTTACACAATTTCAGCAAGCAAGGAAAGTTCTTCTTACTTTTTCTGATGCATCATTTCACTAAAATCCTGACATTTGCAGTGTTGTTGATGAACATGATATTTGTTCCCATTGCTTTCTCAGTAACATCACTCATGAACTGCACCCATTGGACAATAAGTATTCAAGTCGTTTGAGTCTAAATGGAGTATTAAATTCAACTGTAGTAGGCTAAAAATAAATTGGATAAAAAACGAGTTGTTAATAGGTGTATGTTCGGTAAAATATTTAACAAAGCTTGGCCGAAAGTAACGTGATCAGCAGTGTTATGTGAGGGTATCTATCAGTTCGATCTTCACATCATTCCTGAGTGACCCTGCGCTCTATATATCTAAAACAGCATCGCAGTCTAGCAAGGTCCAAGCAAACTGATTCTAATCTAGATGAAAAATCTCGGAAAAGAACACATTCAGTGGCTGGAAGGGGGAAGTCTATCAGAGAGTACAAGCGATTCCTTTGAGGATGGGCTTTGTTAGGAATCAGTTATGGACCTAAGACTAAGCAGAGAAAGCCCAGAAGTGGCACTTCACGATTTCTGATACTGAAACTAAAGTATTTAAATTATAAAACCTCGTGGCATGTGCAATTCTCTACTTTAGTAACTAACATTGTAAGGTGTAATCTGGAAGCCTCTGGATTCCACCAGGTGTTGGCACAGTGCAGGAGATGAATAGTACCAAAATGGAAATGAACCATATCATCGGTAATGTGGCAAATTTTTGTTGCTAAAGAAACACAGAACGAATCTCAGACCGCCGAATTCGGAAATGTTTCTTTTACGAATTAGGCCTAAATGTTTAATGGTTACAGAAAGAACACAGAATTAAGGACGTGCATTTCAGTTGTGTTACAATCTTGTGTGGAGAACTAAGAACCTATGAGATTCGAAATGTGTATTAGCACCTGGTTTAAAATTCGCAGCAAGGACTACAACACAACCTTCTGCATCAGAAGGCAGTTAGTGGTGAATAAGTAGACGGCCCACGTGGCCTGCAGCTCCACTGGATTCAAAATGATTTGATTTCTTGTACTCCAAGCTCTTTTGTCTTCTCGCCTAGCTTCAATTAGCCTCCGGAGTGGCCTGGTACAGGTCTTTGGACTTAATGCCCATGGATGACCTGCAATTCTGTAAGCAAGGGCCTCTACCTAGCCTCCTGAGACAGCTGTCCATTTGAATGGACATCGTCGTTTTCCTTCTAATATTCATAATATTCATTAATTGGCATTGAGACCCAGTGTCCTGCCAAATGGACTATATGGTGCTGCTATCTGTTGAAGAAAATTTGAAGTATGAAATGATACAAACTAGGTATATCGTGTTTTCATGGAGCTTCATCATGTTTGGTAAGTTTTCTACGTTCTTTGTGGAATTAAAAATAAATCAATAGTTCTAAAATATGTGTATGGGCATAAAATGAAAGTAATTACTATACATTTCAGTATTTTAGTAATCACTATGAGATTTTAATGCAGTAAATTGATGAAAATACAGATTAAAATGTATGTCCATTTTATTGGACATGAGGATATGCTGCGGTTATTTGTTGTTCTGCCATAACCTTAACTTTTACACTGTACATTGGTGCGTTACTAGTCATTGTAAGATTTCAACCCAATGAATAAATGATAAACAAAAGTAATGTGCCGGATATGTGAAGAATACTTCTGCATCACTACAGAAAGCAACTGTTTCTCAGAGTTCCATGAAAAGTGATGACTGATTGAAGGGAAAAATCAAGCTATAAAACCTCACATTATCATGTGCTCTATGTAATATTAGTTCTTTTTCTTGGCCAGTACTTACATTCTAATTGATTATTTTTAAATATCCATTACAATAGCAAGTATTTGTAGCAACTATGTAAGTGACTCCAATGTCTTCTTTCCAAAATGTTTATTTAATTTTTGGCAAATGTCTTGTATTACATTTTGTTGTTTGATGTTTATGGGCCCGTATATTTACTTGATTTCCCTTTTTCTCTGTAAATTGGTTGATATCTATTGAAATTTAATAAACAGTGGAATATTACAGATTGAGAAATAAAAGTTCACTTGCATTCTTACCTAAAGAAGACCCCATGTCCATTTAAATGGACAGTCCTCAGTTTAGCCCTTGGGCATCAATATCAAGAAATTACTCTATTACACATTTTATTGATCTATTTCAATATGTATAAACGAATTTCATCAAAATCTCTCAACCTGAACTACGTCGGTTCTCAGGAAGCTAGGATGAAATCTAATGCTGAAGACGGCATAAACACTCAGTACCCGAGCCAGAGGAAATAACCCCACACAGCCAGGAATCGAATTCGGAACCTCTTTTGGCTAAAGGCCAGGATGCTAACCATTTAGCCACAGAGGCAGACGTTTCAGTTAATGAAGTAATATCGATGCTGAATCTCATCAATTCAGAAGCAACGATTGTGTTTCGTCTTCAAGGCCGATTGTACGTTAACGTGGCGACATTCTAAGTAGCAAACCTCATGAGCGTTCTGTTCCTATCGTGTACTATTATTCTAAAAGAAATGCAAACTCCACAGTCTAGTAATTCAAACTGGATTATAATCGACACCCAATCTATTCAGTTCTGTGGAAAAAGACTGGATATATTTGCATCTGGGTATTTGGTTCCACTACAGTTGACTGTAATATATAACCACGAGTCAGTAAAATCTCTGATTTTATAATAATAATAATAATAATAATAATAATAATAATAATAATACACCTGATTTTGTCTGTTACTATTTTGCGTCCGCCGGTAGAGCGTAGAGCAGCTCAGACGGTAGAGCGCTGGCCTTCTGACTCCAACTTGGCAAGTTCGAGCCTGGCTCAGTCCGGTGGTATATAAAGGTGCTCAAATACGTCAGCCTCGTGTCGGCAGATTTACTGGCACGTATAAGAATTCCTGTGGGACTAAATTCCGGCACCTCGGCGTCTCCGAAAACCGTAAAAGTAGTTAGTGGGACGCAAAGTCAATAACATTATTATTATTATTATTATTATTATTATTTATTATTATTACTATTCCGAGCAAGTCCAGGAATTTTAATTCTGGACTGAGGGATGAAACGGGATTCACTCATCCTCGGGAGACCAACTGAGGTGCTTTTTGTGCGAAAGACAGAGAACCAGGACAAGAAAGCCAAGCACTACGGCTGAGGACGTCGTCACGCTGACCACGTGGAAATCCAGTATCTGCATGCCAGCCAGCTGGGCAGCAGTTGTCTTGGCAGGCCAAGACCCTAAAGGTTGTAGCTCTACGCGTTTGTTTTAGTTTAGGGGAACCATAGTATTTTTAAAGCAATGACCTAGTTAAAAAAATTCAGAAAACCTCATTTTAAATTACTTTCAGATACGTTCCCTAAAACAGCGGCCATGATGCAGAGTAAATTTTTGGGCATCATATGGGGTAAGATTTCAATTTACTCTTTTATGAAGAATTCATTGAGAGAAAGAACTAATGTATAAAGAAGTTATAGGCCTTCCACGCCAGAGCCTTTCCACCTGAAAGAAGGCAGAGCTTGGTACTCTGCTTCCAATTAAACGAGGAACGTTGCGGCTTCTATGAAGAAAAAGCACAATGTTTATTCTCTGCGTGTTATCATAATGAAGATGGATTATACCTAAGGCTTTGGTATGAATTATTATTCTTGAGAGAGGAGAGGCATACTTTTTCATTTAGATGTAGACTAAAGGAAAAACCCAACATTTCATCAAGGTATTTAATTAACACTTTAAAAATATTTTGAATGCAATATAAAATAAACGAGAGCTAAGAGCCAAATGAATTCTTAATGAAAATAACAAACTCTCAAGCGAGATATTCTCACTCCAACATGTGGAGTTCTGGATCAGACGAGTTTTGTAAGAACAAGAGAAGAAGTTTGGTACAAGAACCTCAGACGGAAGACAGGAAATGGTCCCGACTTCTTTTCGAAGCGAATATTATTCCCGTAATTACTTATGTGTCAGGAGAGAGAGAGAGTTAAACAAAAAATCCATACACGACAAAATTAAACGAAGAATGTTGGAATTGAATGTTATAACAACAATGCTATACTTTTAGGAAACATAACTTTTCCACTTTTCCGGAACACATATAAATAATAATAATAATAATAATAATAATAATAATAATAATAATAATAATAATAATAATGAAAAATGAAATGGCGTATGGCTTCTCGTGCTGGGAGTGTCCGAGGACGGCTCGCCAGGTGTAGGTCTTTTGATTTGAAACCCGTAGGCGACCTGCGCGTCGTGATGAGGATGAAATGATGATGAAGACGACACATAGGCCTATACCCAGTCCCCGTGCCAGCGAAATTAACCAATGATGGTTAAAATTCCCGACCTACCGGGCGAGTTGGCCGTGCGGTTAGGAGCGCGCAGCTGTGAGCTCGCATCCGGGAGATAGTGGGTTTGAGTCCCACTGTCGGCAGCCCTGAAGATGGTTTTCCGTGGTTTCCCATTTTCACACCAGGCAAATGCTGGGGCTGTACCTTAATTAAGACCACGGCCGCTTCCTTCCCATTCCTAGGCCTATCCTGTCCCATCGTCGCCATAAGACCTATCTGTGTAAAGAAAGAAAATAGAAAAAAATTCCCGACCCTGCCAGGAATCGAATCCGGGACCCCTGTGAACAAAGGCCAGCACGCTAACCATTTAGCCATGGGGCCGGAAATAATAATAATAATAATAATAATAATAATAATAATAATAATAATAATAATAATAATAATAATAATAATATCTCCATGGTTCGTGATGCGGGTTCCTGTAGTCACGTCTTCGTTCGTGAGCCATGGGCAACGGCTGAGTGGCCTACGAAGTGGTCCTGAGAGTCGGGATACTAGTTGCTGTGGAACAGGAGTGGGAGTGTCGGGACCTATTCTGAACCGTAGCCCGTCTTGTGCTCAGGCGGCTAGGACTATACAATCCACCAGTGATCCCTATACCATCAAAGTGGACACACACACTTGGACTACGTGTAAGACACACTTCACATAAATTTACAGAGCTCAGAAAGTTAAAGTAAGCCTCGGATCTTTCGGAGTGACAGAGTCCCACTTTTATTTGACAGGCGGGAACTCTCCGATTCACAGGGGCTTGCAGACCGAATGCTGTAAGGCATAACAGTCTATGATATATCTAGAAGGTGTTTGGTAGATCAGAACAGTTTGCCTTTTTGCTGGTTATTAGGAGGGCCATGAATATGTATGACGTCAATATAATGCCCTATTTAAAGAAAGGGAAATGAAGTAAAAATTTGATGGCTGTAACTAAGGTAGTATTTAACGATGAACATCTTGGGGCTTTGCTGACATACACTACAATATTTTCCAGTGTGAAGAAGTTCGCTTCTTGTACGTAGAACATTTTTATACAACTTATCCATGCATACTATCTGAAGCTGCAGTGTAGTGATGTACTTAGAAGTATTTCTTGCACACGAGACTGACGTATTTGAGCACCTTCAAATACCACCGGACTGAGCTAGGATCGAACCTGCCAAGTTGGGGTCAGAAGGTGAGCACCTCAACCGTCTGAGCCACTCAGCCCGGCTTGAAGAATGGTACTGCGGGTGGTGTGTACACCATCCGTCCAAAACGTTCCGAGACCAACTTTATTCCTGGCCTATAAGGGACGTCAGTGCAATAACTACGGTGGCAGCTTGAACTAACAACTGTAAACAACAGATGTACATTCAACCAGTCAGTTGTGAGCAGGCAGTGTTAAGTAGTGGACGTGCTGCCGAAGTGTATAAACGTTGTTGTGTCACAAAGCGCAATGGAGCAACGAGCAGTGATTCGCTTTCACGTTTTACTCTGTACGGCTACGACCGACTCTGTGGTGTAGTGTGACTAGCTGCCACACCCGGAGGCCCGGGTTCGATTCCCGGCTCTGCCACGAAATTTGAAAAGTGGTACGTGGGCTGAAATGGGGTCCACTCGGCCTCGGGAGATCGACTGAGTAGATGTAGGTTCGATTCCCACCTCAGCCATCCTTGAAGGGGTTTTCCGTGGTTTCCCACTTCTCTCCAGGCAAATGCCGGGATGGTATCTAACTTAAGGCCACGGCCGCTTCCTTCCCTCTTCCTTGTCTATCCCTTCCAATCTTCCCATCCCACCGCAAGGCCCCTAGTTAGCATAGGAGGTAAGGTCGCCTGGGCGAGGTACTGGTCATCCCCTCAGTTGTATCCCCCGACCCAGGGTCTGAAGCTCCAGGGCACTGCCCTTGAGGCGGTAAAAGTGGGATCCCAAGCTGAGTCCGAGGGAAAAACCGACCCTGAAGGGTAAACAGATTAAGATTAAGAAGAAGAAGAAGAAGAAGAAGAAGAAGAAGAAGAAGAAGAATTTGTTTAACAAAGGAAATCAAAATTGATTAGAAGTGAATCAAATTAAATGAAACTATAATAATTAAAATATCATGGACGAATTAGTTAAATGAAATTGTGCAGTGTGGTCTTAAACAAGGTGAAACCACGTGAACCGGTTATATGAGTGCTCGAGGTTTGGTCATACTGATAAATAGTTTGAAAAGAATCGATATTTCGCGGCATTGTCGTTTCATCAGCTGCTGAAGTTAGCGAAATAGATCGCTTCGCGGGTGAATTCAAACTGGAGTTGCGAGGCGGCTTTTCATTGCATTCAAGTCGCGGCCGGCGTCGACGCGTTCTTCTTCTTCTTCTTCTTCTTCTTCTTCTATGGGAGTCAAGGTGTGCGGGAAGAACTCTGCACACACTTTTATCTTCAAAACATTCCGGATAATGTCTTGAACACTTTATTTAGGAATGTTTAGCTCTTCAACAATAGCTGTGCATAAGATATGACGGTCGGTTTTCAAAAGACCACGGATTTTCTCAACTCAATGTTCCCGTCGGATGGACCTGAGGTGGAACGCCCTGACCTTTCACTGTCTTAATCTGTTGACCTCCCGACAGCAATCGTACCACTTTTCAAATTTTGTGGCAGAGCCGGGAATCGAACCCGGGCCTCCGGAGGTGGCAGCTAATCACGCTAACCACTACACCACAGAGGCGGACAAAACCCCAGAGATACGGATGAATATCTGCTTGCTAGGTTCAAAGCTGCCTGTCTCTTGGTACAGCAAATACCAGGGATCTTTGAGAGAGTGCGGAAGAACTTCATGCGCCGTTGCCATGCATGCATTGAGACTATAATAGCGGCCGTCACTTTCAACAAGTGCAATGAGCTACGTTGTTGTTACGGGGTGTACGCTGTGTATATCCATAACAGAACAAATATATGCATTTCCGACCATTGGTTCCCTATCTCAATATCACCGGTCGTGGACCCACTATCGCTAATTTCCATGTGACCCAAAAGGTTTGAGACACTCTGTATCTACTAAATACTGAAACATTGTCTCATCTTCTCTGGTTAAAACGAAGAGATGGAATTCATTTTCTTTAAAGTGATTATACGGTGTGATTCAGCAGCCCCTTTCAATTTCGTTTGCTGCAGCCCAACTACCGTGCACATGGCAATAGGGGTGTTATTCTCCTGCAGGCGTACTATATGGTACTAATGTCCAGCGAGCACATTTTGTACACGATTCTGAACCCTAGCGAAATTTTATATCATCCGTTCGCAAAACATGACGCCCTGAAATCATATAGCAACGTCCTTTTACCATGTAACTATGATATGTGTCGTGCCTTGTGACCGAGTGTAACGAAGATGGGAGTCAATGTACACTGACTGACAGAGCAAATGCAACACCAAGAAGGAGTGGTCAGAACTTTATGCCAATTGCAGGGTAGACTGACGTCACTGAGGTATGCTCATGATGTGAAATGCGCCGCTGTGCTGCGCACGTAGCGAACGATAAATGGGACACGGCGTTGGCGAATGGCCCACTTTGTACCGTGATTTCTCAGCCGACAGTCATTGTAGAACGTGTTGTCGTGTGCCACAGGACACGTGTATAGCTAAGAATGCCAGGCCGCCGTCAACGGAGGCATTTCCAGCAGACAGACGACTTTACGAGGGGTATGGTGATCGGGCTGAGAAGGGCAGGTTGGTCGCTTCGTCAAATCGCAGCCGATACCCATAGGGATGTGTCCACGGTGCAGCGCCTGTGGCGAAGATGGTTGGCGCAGGGACATGTGGCACCTGCGAGGGGTCCAGGCGCAGCCCGAGTGACGTCAGCACGCGAGGATCGGCGCATCCGCCGCCAAGCGGTGGCAGCCCCGCACGCCACGTCAACCGCCATTCTTCAGCATGTGCAAGACACCCTGGCTGTTCCAATATCGACCAGAACAATTTCCCGTCGATTGGTTGAAGGAGGCCTGCACTCCCGGAGTCCGCTCAGAAGACTACCATTGACTCCACAGCATAGACGTGCACGCCTGGCATGGTGCCGGGCTAGAGCCACTTGGATGAGGGAATGGCGGAACGTCGTGTTCTCCGATGAGTCACGCTTCTGTTCTGTCAGTGATAGTCACCGCAGACGAGTGTGGCGTCGGCGTGGAGAAAGGTCAAATCCGGCAGTAACTGTGGAGCGCCCTACCGCTAGACAACGCGGCATCATGGTTTGGGGCGCTATTGCGTATGATTCCACGTCACCTCTAGTGCGTATTCAAGGCACGTTAAATGCCCACCGCTACGTGCAGCATGTGCTGCGGCCGGTGGCACTCCCGTACCTTCAGGGGCTGCCCAATGCTCTGTTTCAGCAGGATAATGCCCGCCCACACACTGCTCGCATCTCCCAACAGGCTCTACGAGGTGTACAGATGCTTCCGTGGCCAGCGTACTCTCCGGATCTCTCACCAATCAAACACGTGTGGGATCTCATTGGACGCCGTTTGCAAACTCTGCCCCAGCCTCGTACGGACGACCAACTGTGGCAAATGGTTGACAGAGAATGGAGAACCATCCCTCAGGACACCATCCGCACTCTTATTGACTCTGTACCTCGACGTGTTTCTGCGTGCATCGCCGCTCGCGGTGGTCCTACATCCTACTGAGTCGATGCCGTGCGCATTGTGTAACCTGCATATCGGTTTGAAATAAACATCAATTATTCATCCGTGCCGTCTCTGTTTTTTTCCCAACTTTCATCCCTTTCGAACCACTCCTCCTTGGTGTTGCATTGTCACTGTCAGTCAGTGTATAAAACGAGGTAAGAGTGCAATAATTAACGTCTTAAACACCGAATCGGATGGCGTATTTACTCTTCTCTCGTCGTACTACAGCATGTTTCCAGCAGTGTCGTGCAGCGGCGGTTCGAATCCTGCATCGATCAAATTTTTTTATCGTTATGATGTTTGAATACGTAAACACGGACCCACGTTTGCCACATCCAAACAGTAGAATGACGCTAATAATCATCGTATGCCCGGCGCATACTCTGCTGGTTAGGGCCTGAATGTACTGTAATCTACGAGGGTTATCCCAAAAATTGGGTCTCCTATTTTTGATGAATACAGAACTCTGTTCGTGTGGCTGTTGGTCACAATATTGTGAAGAGTGTTTCCCGCGCTCGCATATAAACATGCGCACGCCGTGCTGAGGCACTAAGCCTTGGATTGGCAGCCATGGAGAATGTAGATACCACTGGATGTTACCGCCAAGTGCATGGATGTCAAAAATGTTCGTAAGTGGTGTAGACATTTTGCAGCCGATCGGACGACGAACAAAGAAACGGAAGACCGTCAATTTAATCGTGAAGGTTGAGCAAATCATGCGTGAAGATCGACGGATCACCCAGGATGATATCTGCACTTTGGTTCCTAAGGTTTCCCGAAGCGCCGCTCACAGAATTTTAACGGAAAAGTTGAAATACCGGAAGGTGTACGCAAGATGGGTGCCAGCACCGACGACGATGTGAAAGATGAGGGTCACAACTTCCTGAACAGCATGGCAGTGATCTGGTGTGACATGGGCATACAAAAACTGTCATAGGGTCTACAAAACCGCATCGACAGAAATGCTGATTATGTAGAAAAATAGCTACATGTTCAAGCTGTAAAATGATGTAAACCATTGTAGAAATAACCAGGTCTATGTATTTATAAAAAAAATAGGAGACCTTATTTTTGAGTTTACCTTCGTTAACACGTCCTGACTGACTGACTGACTGACTGACTGACTGACTGACTGACTGACTGATTCATCATCGCCGAGCTAAAACTACTGGACACAAAGAAATGAAATTTTGGGGATACATTTATATTAGAGCGTAGGTGCTCACTAAGGGAGGATTTTTGGATATTCCATCGCTAAGGGGGTGACAAGGGGGGATGACTTTTCTAAATGAGCAAATCTATGTACGTATATAAAAATGAAAAGTTCCCAGACGTAAACATTGGTAATTAGAATCTCCTTTAAAAATAAAAAAACACGTACTTTTGTTTGATTTCGGATAATCCCGTTAAGGGCGGGGGGGGGGGCGGGTGAAAAAGGTGAAAAAGTGGTTGAAAACCTTTTATGAGGATATTTATATCTCGAAGATGTTACAAACATGAAACTTGGTATTTGGAATCTCTTATAAAAATAAAGATACACGTATTTTTTTGTTTTTTGGAAAATCCAATTAATGGGGGTGAACAGGAGCGAAGAGAAGTGAATTTTTAAAAGGACTATATCTACATCTATATCTATATCTCAGAAAAGAAAATTTTTACAGACGTGAAAGTTGGTATTTGGAATATCCTGTAAGTCCACCTCTGTGGTGTAGTGGTTAGTATGATTAGCTGCGACCCTCCGGAGGCCCGGGTTCGATTCACGGCTCTGCCACGAAATTTGAAAAGTGGTACGAGGACTGGAACGGGGTACACTCAGCCTCGGGAGATCAAATGAGTAGAGGTGGGTTCGATTCCCACCCCAGCCAACCTGGAAATGGATTTCCGTGGTTTCCCACTTCTCCTCCAGGCAAATGCCGGGATGGTAACTAACTTAAGGCGGCAGCCGCTTCCTTCCCTGTTTCTCGTCTATCCCTTCCAATCTTCCCATCCCCCACAAGGCCCCTGTTCAGCATAGCAGGTGAGGCCGCCTGGGCGAGGTACTGGTCATCCTCCCCAGTTGTATCTCCCGACCCAGAGTCTGAAGCTCCAGGACACTGCCCTTGAGGCGGTAGAGGTGGGATCCCTGGCTGAGTCCGAGGGAAAAACCGACCCTAGAGGGTAAACAGATAAAGAAGAATATGCTGTAGAAGTAAAGAAACATATAATTTATTTTCGGAAAATCTACTTAAGGGAACTGAAAAAGGGGGTGAATTTTTAAAATGAGTACATTTACAGAACATCTCATGAACTTAACATGTTACAGACGTGAAAATTTGTATTTTTAATCTCCTTTAAAAATAAAGAAACATCCATTGTTTGTTTCCGGAAAAAATCGGGGGGGGGGGGGGGAGTTGAAATCTTTCTATTACGATTGTGATATCTGAAAAACTGAATAAGTTACAGAGGTGAAAATTGGTATTTGGAGTCTCCTTTAAAAATAAAGAAATGCGTATTCCTTTGTTTCTGGAAAATTCACTTGGGGGGGGGGGTGAACGAATTGAAAACTTAATTGAATTCTTTGTATGTGGATACTTATATCCCAAGAACTAAAGATGTTGCAGACGTGAAAATTGGTATTTGGAATCTCTTTTAAATACAAAGGAGCACGTATTTGGGGTGGGGGTGGGGGAGTCAGCATGGGGATGGGGTGAAAAATCGAGTTGAATTTTCTTTATGAGGCACATATATCTCAAAAACTGATGATGTTACAGTCATGAGATTGGTATTTGTAAGCTCCTTTAATATAAATATGCACTTTTTGGGGGGGGGGGGGGTCGAATCAACTTAACAGGAGGTGGGGTTGAAAATTGAGTAGAATTATTTTTATGAGGATACTTATATCCCAAAAGCTGAAGATGTTACAGACATGAGAATTTTTATTTGGAATCTTCTTTCAAAGTAAAGAAACACGTATTCTTTTGTTTTTGTAAAACCCACTTAAGGGGTTTAACAGAAGTGACAAAAGGGGTGAATTCTTTGTATGAGGGTACTTAGATCTCAAAAACTAAAGATGTTATAAACGTAAAAATTGGTATTTGGAATCTCCTCCAAGAAATAAAGAATCGCGTATTCTTTTGTTTTCAGAAAATGATTTGGGAGGGGGGATGAAAGACTGAAGAATTAGTTGAACTGCTTGTGTGAGGATACTTATATAAAAAAACTAAACATGTTACAGACGTGAACATTGGTATTTGGAATCTCCTTTAAAAATAAAGGAAAACGTATTTGTTTTGTTTTCGGAAAATTGACTTAAGTTGGGGGTGAAAATAAGTAATGAAAGAGTTGAATTCTGTTTATGAGGATACTCATATCTCAGAAACTGAAGATGTTACAGACGTATTTTGATATACATTAAAAATAAAAAACACCTATTTATTGTTTTCGGAATACCCGCTTAAGCGGGGGAGAGGGATGGAAAGAAGTGAAGAAATAGAATTCTTTTTATGAGGGTACTTATATCTCAAAAACTGAAGATGTTACGTACAGGAAAACTGGTATTTGGAATCTCCTGTAAAAATAAAGAAACATGTATTTCTTTGTATTCAGAAAATCCACTTAAGTGGGGGTGGGGAATGAGTTTCTTTTTATGGCGATACTTTTATCCTTTTATCTCAAAAACTGAAGATGTCAACTGAAGATGTTACAGCCGGGGAAATAGGTATTTTTAAAAATAAAGAAGCATGCTGTTTTTTATGACTTGAAGATAAGACTATTTCTCACATGTACAGTTCTATGTCGCATGGTCATCTTACAAGGAGGCATTCCCTACTCGTCACCACCTATTTCGCTCAAATTTATAGAACGTGCAGGGCTTGGCTAGAAATGAAAATACCCGAAGTGGGAACTCCAGATGGCCAAGCGTATAGAAAATAAAAATAAAAATAAAAATGTTGACGTGGCTCTCGCACCGTATAAGCCACTTACGTTAGTGCGCAGGCCGGGCAGTGGATGGCGTAGCGGTAAGAGTTTGGACCAGTAATTCGATGGTCGTGAGTTCGACTCCCCGTGTGGAGACTGGCTTTTTCTGTCAACTTTCATATTATTCATTTTCCAATTAAGCAAAGAGGTGAATACATTTTATTTATTTATTTATTTATTTATTTATTTATTTATTTATTTATTTATTTATTTATTTATACGAAAATCATACAAAAGGTAAACTATTGGGATTTCATCGTCAGACATTTTTCTACCTGCGCCAAGAATGTATTGTTTGTGTACAGCCGCCAGGAGCAACCTTCACTTGTCAGGTGAAAACGAATCTTACAGCGAAACGGTTATTCACGTTTGTGGCACATTCCCCAAGGAGGGGGGATAGACAATAAAGGAGAAAAAAGAAGAATTTCTGTTTGAACACGTCGGGAAATTTCGCAACTCCTAATTTGTGCGCTCATTAAAAGAATGACGTCCTATATGTCTTTTGCATATAAATAAATAAGTAAATAAAATCAATTAAATAAATGCATAATATAAAGAACGAGAAAAGTATTCTCCATACAGAGAGTCGAACCCACGACCGTCGAATTACTAGTCCAAGCTCTTATCGCTACGCCAACTACTGCTCGGCGTGCGCGCTAACGTAAGTGGCTTATACGGTGCGAGAGCCGTGTCAACATTTGTATTTTTATTTTTATTTTCCATACGCTTGGCCATTTGGAGTTCCCACTTCGGATACTTTCATTTCTTGCCAAGCCCTGCATGTTCCATAAATTTGAGCGATATTGGTTGTGACGAGAAGGGAATGCCCGCCCCCTTGTTAGCCCCAAAAGGCAATACCACAAACGTGGTTTACAAAGTGTTTCTGGGGTAAATGAATTTCATTTTTTCGATGAGTTTTATATTTGAGGAATTTTCAGATAATGTCTTAGTACAGTACCGAGGAACAATTACTTTTAACAAATTAGAAAATCCACGCGAGCGAAGCCGCGGGTAACTGCCAGTCTCTCAATATAGGTTTATGGGGAAGCAAGACAAAACGCGTGCGAGGCACTACGTCTGTACCAGCAACGGTATCCCGACAGGCGACACCCGGCTGCTAGGACATTCCGCCGTGTTGAAAGGCGCCTAAATACAACAGGCGTGATTTCCAACCAGCCATCAGTCCGCGATAGGCCTGTTACATCGAGTGAAACAGAAGAGGCCGTTCTGGAAACAGCTCGTAACAATCCACATGCCAGTACCAGGGCGACTGCACGACAGGTGAACACCAGCCAGCCGTCCGTATGGCGAATACTGCATGAACATAAATTTCACCCATACCATCTTGAGCTACACCAACAGCTCCATGGGCGGGATTTCGAAGCTCGAATGGAGTTCTGTCGGTGGCTATTAGACAGGCTGGACAATGATGCAACATTCGTATCGCATATCTTGTTTTCCGACGAATCGCGCTTCCACGACAATGGGAATGCTAATCGCCATAACATGCACTATTGGTGTCCAGACAATCCTCACTGGGTGCGACAGGCGGCCCATCAAGTACGATGGGGGGTGAATGTTTGGTGTGGAATCTTGTGGGATCGCCTGACTGGACTTTATTTCTTTGAGGGCCATTAGACGGGCCCACGCTACCTGCACTTTCTGCGTCGGGAAGTCGCACTGCTGCTGGAGGATGTGCTCTTACACGATCGTTTGACGATGTGGTTGCAACAGGATGGAGCTCCACCACATTCGATTTTGCCCGTTCATAACCATCTGAACGAGGAACTGCCAGGGAAATGTATAGGACGAGGAGGCCCTGTTTCTTGGCCCGCCAGATCACCGGATTTAAAGCCGTTAGACTTCTTCTTGTGGGGACATTTGAAGAACGTCGTTTACACTCAAGTGCCGGAAAACCCCGACCAGCTCCGGCAACTCATCACGGACGCCTGCGGAGCAATTACACCCGGAATGCTTCAGCGCGCAAGACGATCTATTGGACACCGGGCCCGAATGTGCATAAATCAACACGGTCATCACATCGAGCATTTGCTGCGAAAAAACATTGCCAGGGCAGTTGTGTTCCTATTATTTCCGGTCTGTGTGTGTCCGGCCTGCTAACTAACTGACCCTTTTGAGGACCACAAACACATTCATTCACACACCATTTGCATGAAAGCGGGTACTGAACTTACAATGCGTGCGGTACGTATTCAAATATTTCAAAAATTTGTAATCTTTGACCCGAACTCGAACCTCCCACCTGTCATACAAGCCCGCACCACAACGCCTTTACCAACTACACTACGTTTCCGTACGGCACACTGTGCAGCTTATAGCAAGTTTACTGTGGTCACAATATCAAGTTAGTGTTTCGTCGCCGTGTCAGGTTCATATGATCTAGAAGGCACACGCACACGAGTGTAACATTACAGCGTCCTATCATGGTGACGCAGTAAATACCAAGAGCAATACCGGTTGTGTTGTCTGATCATACCGACAGGGCAGATGTTTTCAGGACGGTTGAATATTGTGAGTTGCATAAAAATGCATTGGAAGATGCGGCTGAATCACTCTGTATAACGCATTCACTACGTAGGAGGGTTCATTTTTATAGGCAGAAGCTTGCTTCGGAACGACCGGTACACAACTCACGATACCTCACTGCACTCACAGGGTTGTCTCTCTCTCTCCGCCGCTTCTCCTTACATCGCGCCAACAGTTTAAAATAACTTGATTGCGATTGGACACTGACGACTCCTAATCCTTACCGCCCTGTAACTCGTAGATACATGCACGATAGGACGTAATATTCGAGGGTTTTATATATTTCAGTGTGCTCTTTCGGATGGTGTAGAAATTGGTTTCAAGTTTTCTTAACATTGATTGATGGTCCCTTGTGAGAGATAGGTCCATTTCATAGTAAACTGCGAAGATCCACCTGAAAGAAATCATAGATTCGAATTCTAACGCTGACAGCAACAATTTAACTACAATTCTATGCATACTCACTCCAGGCAAATACTGAAGTAGTATCCAGTCTATGTCCCAGCCATTTTTAACCCACACACACACACACACACACACAGAGAGAGAGAGAGAGAGAGAGAGAGTCCCGACCATAACATCAGTTATAAAACAGTTCTTTGTTAATAAGTACTGTGTATGGGGACTGATAGCCAAAGATGTCTCAACGGGCGATTGGGAAGGGATCACGTATACATACAAATGAACTCCAGCCAGGAATCAAGTCAGTCTTTTTTTTTGCTATGTGCTTTACGTCGCACCGACACAGATAGGTCTTATGGCGACGATGGGATAGGAAAGGCCTAGGAGTTGGAAGGAAGCGGCCGTGGCCTTAATTAAGGTACAGCCCCAGCATTTGCCTGGTGTGAAAATGCGAAACCACGGAAAACCATTTTCAGGGCTGCCGACAGTGGGATTCGAACCTACTATCTCCCGGATGCAAGCTCACAGCCGCGCACCTCTACGCGCACGGCCAACTCGCCCGGTTCAAGTCAGTTAATGCGGCTTTCAATTTCTTTCATTTTGAAAAAAAAGTTAAGGTAGCAGCACTTCTAAATTTACTTTCCGCAGAAAGCTATTCCATTACTGAAAACAACCGCTGAACTCATAATCAGCCTATTAATAGAAAAATGGAGCGCATTCTTCATTCGACGAGACAGAGAGCATGTAGAGAGTATTTAACTCGACCCCACAACAACTCAGTACTTTTTTAATAAAGACGGAAGTCGTCGATTAAATATCGACCGGCTTCATGGAATCTTTCTTTGAGAGCTAATAAAAAGAGGGGAGCTGACTGGAAATTCCTACTTGCCGTAGAGGGTGCAGACATGCAGTAGCTCTCCAACTTAAGTGAACCTTGGATTCTATATTTCCTCTTTAATTATAATACTAAGGTCTTTACTGCAACAAAAGTATTCACAAATAACGTACATATTTTTTTCAACGATCGGCATGTCGAACACTTGAGCAACCTATAAGGTACTCACGAAGTTGAATATTTATATCATTGGTCAGGATGACTCACGATGGTACTTTTCCGTATGGTAATTTTCTAGTTCCACCCTAGCTTTCATTTACTTACAAGTAAATGTTAAGATAGTACAATGAACGTGAAAGCAAAGTAAAATCGCCATTGGCTCCTTGCCAAGACTGCTGCTGTTTGATTTCTGGTCAAAGCATCATCATCATCATCATCATCATCATCATCTGTATCTGTTTACCCTCCAGGTTCGGTTTTTCCCTCGGACTTAGCGAGGGATCCCACCTCTACCGCCTCAAGGGCAGTGTCCTGGAGCTTCAGACTCTTGGTCGGGGGATACAACTGGGGAGTATGACCAGTACCTCGCCCAGGCGGCCTCACCTGCTATGCTGAACAGGGGCCTTGTGGAGGGATGGGAAGATTGGAAGGGATAGGCAAGGAAGAGGGAAGGAAGCGGCCGTGGCCTTAAGTTAGGTACCATCCCGGCATTCGCCTGGAGGAGAAGTGGGAAACCACGGAGGCTGAGTGGACCCCGTTCCAGCCCTCGTACCACTTTTTCAAATTTCGTGGCAGAGCCGGGAATCGAACCCGGACCTCCGGGGGTGGCAGCTAATCACGCTAACCACTACATCACAGAGGCGGACTGGTCAAAGCATACAGGCTTTTAGGGATGAAGAGATACGCTACTGGGTTTCGTAAACCACAAAGAACGGAAGATCAGATGTGTCCGAGTTGCGCTTATGAGTTCTGTAAGATTGGATATTCCGAATAGGAGAAGTAGCCCGGGGCAGGTTTTGTTATCCTCACACCAGCCCTACACCGATCGTATTGCGCTGAACTAGTGCTGGGAGTAGGCTAAAGCCGGGAACGGAGCAGTTGCTCCTATGACTGCAATCAGTAGTGCGAGTGCAGGGCTACATCCGGTATTCTCAAGTATACTGCTAATAATAAGAGTTGGCGTCTGACAGGTAAGGTTGGAGGGAGGAGCACTGCACGTGCTATTTCACGATGTTGCCACATTCCAGCATTCCTTTCTACATACTCTTACCCCTCGCTTCCGGCTCACTTGTTCCCTCCTTCATTCTGGCCGCTGTGATCTGTTTTAGACTATCTGGCCAGGCGGTGTCGTCCCATTTGCGATCACTCTTATACAAACAATCATGTTCTTATCAGTGACAGGTTTGGCAACTCCTAGCAAGACGAGCTGCCCTGAAGTGTTATCTCCATGGCAACCGCAGTCGCCCCACCCTCGTTTCCATGGCAACCACACAGCCACTCCCTTTATCCCGCCTCGGCAGGCAGTAAACGGACCTCCCTCTAAGAAATGTCACACACCAACTCTTATTATTAGCAGTATAGTAAACTGTTGCCCATGATAGTAGTAGAGATGGATGATCCGCCTAGTCAATACTATGTGTTGAATTTTTAAAATATTAATTTTCATATTTACATTATATATCTAGTACATGTTCCGAGAATATGCACATTCTCTTCTTCAGCTAATTAGGTTAAAATTCGTGTATTACAATAAGACCTAATGAAAATGGGGAACCTCTTTAAGAAAGCTAGAAACTATGACAGGTGCAATATAACATATATAAATTGATGGACAGTGGCATGGAAATAAATTCCATCTTGTCATTTCAATATAAACACAGAAGGATGATGTCTATATGGATAAAATGTTGAGCACTGTTGCGATGTGACGACACTGTGTTCTTGGTGATCCAATACTCCCTTATAAAATTCAAGTAGGATGATATTAAACATAATATAAAATGATGTAAAATCAAGTTGCCAAGCCGATACCCTCAATCAATAGATGTTTATGCAGCCAGGTTGATATGAACTGTATATGGTCGATGTTATAATACAAGTGGTGCGCATGGCTGTCATGCGACTGTCAAAAGAATATAAAAAACAGCAGCTGAGGTTGTTCGACTGACGACTGATTGTGGAGTTGCAGTGGGAGGTGCGGCAGATGGAAGGAGGGGTGGAAAACTTGGTTTTACATCATTTTATATTATTCTTAATATCATCCTACTTGAATTTTATAAGGGAGTATTGGATCACCAAGAACACAGTGTCGTCACATCGCAACAGTGCTCAACATTTTATCCATGCAGACATCATCCTACTGTGTTTACAATGAAATGACGAGAGGGAATTTTTAATGTTACATTGTACTTGTCATAGTTTTAGCTTTCTTAAGGGGGCCCCCATTTTCATTTGGTCTTATTGTAATACACGAATTTTAACCTAATTAGCTGAAGAAGAGCATGTGCATATTCTAGAAATATGTACTAGATATAAAGTAAATGGGAAATGTAAATATTTAAAAAATATATAAAAAATAAAAAATTAAACCGGGCGAGTTGGCCGTGCGCGTAGAGGCGCGCGGCTGTGAGCTTGCATCCGGGAGATAGTAGGTTCGAATCCCACTATCGGCAGCTCTGAAGATGGTTTTCCGTGGTTTCCCATTTTCACACCAGGCAAATGCTGGGGCTGTACCTTAATTAAGGCCACGGCCGCTTCCTTCCAACTCCTAGGCCTTGCCTATCCCATCGTCGCCATAAGACCTATCTGTGTCGGTGCGACGTAAAGCCCCTAGCAAAAAAAAACATTTAACACATAGTATTGACTAGGCGGACCATCCATCTCTCTATTTACTCTGATGAGTGTTTGCTTTCAGTTTCAGAGCGGTGCGGAGCGCACGTGCTTGCGACGTGGTAAAAATACTGCGTTATACATATGAAGAAGGAGAATGTATGAAATATGAAAATACGTATGTTCATTCTCATTTATCGTTAGTTTAATATGCCGATTTTTTTAACACTTTTCTTTACATCGCGCCGTCTCATGGCGACGATGGGATAGGAACGGCCTCTACCGGGCGAATTGGCCCTGCGGATAGGGGCGCGCAGGTGTGAGCTTGCATCCGGGAGATAGTGGGTTCAAACCCCACTGTCGGCAGCCCTGATGATGGTTTTCCGTAGTTTCCCATCTTCACTCCAGGCAAATACTGGGGTTGTACCTTCATTAAGGCCACGGCTGCTTTCTTCCAATTCCCAGCCCTTTCCTATCCCATCGTCACCATAAGACCTGTCTGTCTCGATGCGACGTAAAGCCACTAGCAAAGATAAAAAGGAACGGCCTAGGAGTGGGAAGAAAGCGACCGTGGCCTCGATTAAGATACAGCCCCAGTATTTTCCTGGCGTGAAAATGGAAAACCACGAAAAATGATCTTCTGGACTGCCGACAGTGGGGTTCGAACGCACTATTTCCCGAATGCAAGCTCGCAGCTACGTGACTTAAACCGCGCAGCCACACGCTCGGTCTGTAGGTTTATAGAACACTGATTAAAATGCTAAGAAAGCTGTCTGGTGCCTGGCATTTTTTCACGTACGTGAAGAAAACAAATCCGCGAAGTGTAAGCTGCGTGGTAAGATTTATTCCACGGTGGTGAAATATCTGACTAATGGACCATGTGAAAAGGGCCCACAACGAGAATGTTGAAGTGACTTCACGATCTTGAAGTCGTAACAGCGTCCCTGTCGCAGTGTACGACCGTAACAATGGGAAAAAAGGAAAAATTAGACCACTCTTTGCCCCACGTGGCAACTGACAAATAAACTTTGTGAAATGTGGAGCACGAAGTGTTTAAAACGTTTGTACGTAAATTAAACCCTCGATACGAACTTCAATCACATCGCACTTTGTCAGATGTAAGGGACGCAAATACGTCAACCCGGTACAGCATACAAACTTCCAATCAGTTCGTTCAATTCAGTAATAAATGAGCTATAATTCATGTAAGAGAATCGTATATATTACATGTTTACACGGAGGCCCTTCGGGGCTGTTGTGCCTGGGGCTCGGGATTTGGTTAAATCTCTGAGGGGAATTATTATTATTATTATTATTATTATTATTATTATTATTATTATTATTATTATTATTATTATTATTATTATTATTATTATTCACATGTTAATCTCATACGTTGGCGTATTACACTTGGTGAACCTGCAGAATACAGTTTGATTATTTAATTTTTTATGCTCCTCAAACTGTAAAAATGTATTATCTATACTTCTTTTGCCAATGAATTATATTAATAGTATCTGCCTCTGAACTGATTATTGAAGAAAATCGTTCCTTCTGAATGCCATTACTGGGAACATCAAATATGTGTTGTTACACGATTCCGAGTTGTAACCTCGTTTGTTATAATTTGCTAACAAGCCCTACACCCATTCATCATAATCGCATTGTACAGCATGTACGTAACGTCCAAATGACAGTGCAGCAACTCTATTACATGTAAAGGAAACGGTGAATGAAACGGAAGTTTCAGAGGAAGCGATAGTTTTCCCGCCACGATTTCACTTGCGGTTGTACTCGGTGCCTCCGATTAACTGCGTGGGAAGCTCCGGCTTGGCTCCGCTCCGCTCTGCTCCGTTCGTTCCCAATACTCCGCTGAAGGCTCAACAGCAACCGCAGTTATAATTAGGTAAAGTTTTTCCCAGCTCGGCCACAATGTTTCGTTTATAACACTGCATGAATCATGACTCAGAACACTACCCGTAATCTGTTTAGGAGCTGCCAATCTTTACTTTCTTACCATCTTCGAAGGATGTTCGCAGATTTCCTTGCAGACCCAGTCAGATATTTACACCTAAAAAAAGTTTGAAATATCGTGGAATATGCACGATATATTGTAGGGCGGATGTAATCCTGTTGTTAGTGGTTGAGATTTCTGTATACACACAAGTAATTCAATTGCTTGTTTACAAGACAACAGATGTCGCTGTTTTCTTTGCTATTTGTTTTACGTCGCACCGACACAGATAGGTCTTATGGCGACGATGGGATAGGAAAGGCCTAGGAATGGGAAGGAAGCGGCCGTGGCCTTAGTTAAGGAACAGCCCCAGCATTTGCCTGGTATGAAAATGGGAAACCACAGAAAACCATCTTCAGGTTGCCGACAGTGGGGCTCGAACTCACTATCTCCCGGATGCAAGCTCACAGCTGCGCGCTCCTAACCGCACGGCCAACTTGCCCGCTGTCGCTGTTTACGGTCTGTGTTGAGCCTGGAGTGAACTATGTCATTCCAGGTGCAGACTGGTAGTAGTATAGGCCTATACAGTACAGTAGCCTATACAGTTTCATATGCAATGCGTATTTCCCAGTTCGACACAGCCAGAGTTATGGGACTGATCATAGTGGACATACACCTTCTTTATATTTTTACAATTTACTTTATGTCGCACAGACACAGAGAGGTCTTATGGCGACGATCGAATAGGAAAGGGCTAGGAGTGGGAAGAAAGCGACCGTGGCCTTAATTAAGATACGGCCCCAACATTTGCTTTCTGTGGACATACACGAACAGAAGTATCACACATTTTAGGGGTCACCCAAAGTATAGCGCCAAAAGCATGGAAAAGGTACGGTGAGACCAATCATGAGACTGAAAGACCAATGGAAGGTCGACCGAGGGTGGCTACGCCATGCCAAGATCGGTATATCCGCGTAACAGTGCAGAGGAGACCAACTCGATTGCTCAACAATCGAGATCAGTGTAACTGCAGAAACTATACGCAATCGGCTGTCTAGTGCCCTATTAAATTCATTTCCACGCTTCAACATCTTCCACTAGAGAATCGCCATCGTGCTGAGGGCAGAAGTTGGGCCATCCAAAATCTTAATTGAGAGTTGGATGAATGGTGCAATATCATGTTTGCAGAAGAAACACGGATAATATTTAGGCCAGATACATGATGACAAAGGGTGTGGAGACGTAACGGACGCGATAGAAAGTGTCAGCATGTTTAAGAAGTACGTGCATTTGGACGTGGTGGTGTAATATAATTTTTTTTGCTAGGGGCTTTACGTCGCACGGACACAGATAGGTCTTATGGCGACGATGGGATAGGAAAGGCCTAGGAGTTGGAAGGAATCGGCTGTGGCCTTAATTAAGGTACAGCCCCAGCATTTGCCTGGCGTGAAAATGGGAAACCACGGAAAACCATCTTCAGGGCTGCCGATAGTGGGATTCGAGCCTACTGTCTCCAGGATGCAAGCTCACAGCGGTGTAATATTTTGGGCTGCGGTTATACATAACCATCTTACACCTTTGAATATCAATTCGAGGGACGTTAACTACTTTATTATCTAATGAAACCTTGACATTCCAAACATTTTTATTTATTTTTGCGGTGTATAAATTGTACGGAGCTCGATAGCTGCAGTCGCTCAAGTGCGGCCAATATCCAGTATTCGGGAGATAGTGGGTTCGAACCCCACTGTCGGCATCCCTGAAGATGATTTTCCGTGGTTTCCCATTTCCACACCAGGCAAATGCCGGGGCTGTACCTTAATTAAGGCCACGGCCACTTCCTTCTCACTCCTAGTCCTTTCCTGTCCTACCGCCGCAATAAGACCTATCTGTGTCGGTGCGACGTAAAGCTAATAGCAAAAAAATGTATAAATTGTCTGCGGATCGTGGCAGTATGGTCATGATTATGAGAAACATATAACAAAACTAATCTCACCGGTCGTAAATAATAGCGCAGAGAAAGTCTTATTTGTGCAGCTTCAAAATGAATCAATCAGTCGCTACTGATCTACATTTAGGGCAGTCGCCCAGGTGGCAGATTCCCTATCTGTTGTTTTCCTAGCCTTTTCTTAAATGATTTCAAGAAACTGGAAATTTATTGAACATCTCCCCTGGAAAGTTTTCCAATCCCTAACTCTCCTTGCTATAAACGAATATTTGCCCCAATTTGTCCTCTTCAATTCCTACTTTATCTTCATATTATGATCTTTCTTACTTTTAAAGACACCACTCAAACTTATTCGTCTACTGATGTCATTCCACGCCATCTCTCCACTGACACAATGATTCCCATACCGGGCGAGTTGGCCGTGCAGTTAGGAGCGCGCAGCTGTGAGCTCGCATCCGGGAGATAGGGGGTTCGAATCCCACTGTCGGCAGCTCTGAAGATGGTTTTCCGTGGTTTCCCACTTTCAAACCAGGCAAATGCTGGGGCTGTACCTTAATTAAGGCCACGGCCGCTTCCTTCCCATTCCTAGGCCTTTCCTGTCCCATCGTCGCCATAAAACGTATCTGTGTAGGTGCGGCGTGAAGCAAAATAGCAAAAATGATTCCCATACGGAACTTTCACCCCATCAACGCAGTAATTAAAACTGAGAGGAAGTTTCCTATTTGTGAAACTCACAACCTGACTTTTAACCCCGTTTATCGTCATACTATCGCGTAATGTCCATCTCACAACAATATCGATCGCGACATTATGGCAGCGCTCTCACACTTAAGAAACACAATTCTTCACCCTTCTCACCGTTCCCGATTATATTATCTTCACGGAAAGGCACAGTCACACATCCATATACGACAATGAAGAGAACAAGGAATCCTTTCCCAGGAGGAGTAACACATAACTTCCTCTTCTTGCAAAGACAAACTCCACCCCCCTCATCAACTCATTAGCGGATGTAGGAAATTCTGTAAGGAATAACCCGATGAGCGCAACTCAACCCGTCCCGAAAGATTCTGTGGCTATGATTATCACGTTATTCACAGCCACGTAACACTATAATCTTGCTTGCTTTCAGCATTACTTGACTGTTGATACGGCTTTGGGGGTTTTACATGGATTCCGAATCACACAGTCGTAATATATGCAATTCTAAAGATCCCACATGCATAGGTTGGAATTCAAACAACGTAGTCACGCCTTATCCCGTAAAACTGCAACCTACATCTAACCCAGGAAGAGCACCCGTGGTTTCAACTAGTGATGGGATTATCGAATACGAAATAATCGCTTGCTCGATTATTTCATTTTATTCGATTATATTTCCCATTCTATTATGTTTCGATTATTCATTGGAATGAATGAGGCAATCGAATAGTGAATTTTTCCATTCGATTATTTTTCGATTTTTAAAATTATCTATCTCAATCTCCATTAGAACCAATGAGGCAATCGAATAGCGAATTTTCCAATCGATTGTTTTTTCGATTATTTCTTCGGAACTACATTCGAATGAATGAGGCAAATAAATAGTGAATGCTTTCGAAATAATCGAATGAAAAGTGGTCTTATTAAGACAGTTAATTCACTCATTTAGTTTCAACAAATCTACCGAACTCGATAGCTGCAGTCGCTTGAGTGCGGCCAGCAGCCAGTATTTTGGAGATAGTGGGTTCGAACCCCACTGTCGGCAGCCCTGAAGATGGTTTTCCGTGGTTTCCCATTTTTCACACCAGGCAAACGCTGGGGCTGTACCTTAATTAAGGCCACGGCCGCTTCCTTCCCACTCCTAGACCGTTCCTGTCCCATCGTCGCCATAAGACCTATATGTGTCAGTGCGACCTAAAGCTACTAGTAAAAAATAGTTTCATCAATTGGGGACACGTTTGGAAAAAAGCGTACTTCTATTTTTTATTAAATCAAAAATTGATTCATGACGCATCCGAATATTCTATGCGATACAACTGAATGATATTTGAAAGTCGTTCGATTATTTTATTCGATTATTTATACGAATATTAAATAATCGGATGGAGGTTATTCGAATATTAGAAGTATTCGATTATGTCATCGCTAGTTTCAACTCACCAGTAGTGAGCCATCCGGGTTTTATAAGAGAGAAGATGATACGTATTATTTTCGTATGCTTTATCAGCATTTCATACCATCTACAGAACAGGCCTAATCAATTTCAAATCATCTTTCCTACATAAATGAATAATTTATCACACTTTGCGACATACATGTTTTCGGTTAGAATTCATTATTCAAAGTTGCAGAATTCGGGAGAGTCAACTGTAGAAAGACAACGGAAAAGTGAGTAAAGAGGATTAATGATGATGATGATGATGATGATGATGATGATGATGATGTGTGTCAAAATTCCTTTCTACAACCCCATCGGTCGAGAGAAATTAGGAGTACTATAATTTCGATTTGAAGAGAAGTTCTTCTAAGTGCCAGAGAATCATCTGACACGAGACTTTAGTATTGAAGCACTCTTAAATCTTAGCTGGCTCGATCTCGTAACCTTGTGCATAGGAGGCGAGAGCCTAACCAGCTGAGGTACGCAGCCAGTCATTAGAGTGCTTAGAAATTCAGACTGAACTCAGACAGGAAAGGGTACTGTCACCTTTTCTCTTTATAATTGCGATGGGTTGTCTAGCGAGCACCAAAAACAGCATATGGAGGTAGGAGTCGTCCTCAGTGGCACGTTCCGTCAGTCGTATTCCTTCTATTCTCAAGGTAGAGGGTTGGAACCCGACTGGGGTTGGTGATATTTGAGGATGTTTACATGCGGCAACCCCAAGTCGTTGGCTTCCAGCACGTTAAAGAATTCCTCAGGGACGAAATTCAGACATATTGGCGTCGCTCAAACTCTATAGGCCCTACCAAATTGAAGAGACGTAAAAAATAGCATTTTAAGAAGTAGCTTTTTAATGGAAAAATAAAAACGCCCATACTATTTGCTGATACTGTGGTGGAGAAAGGATGAATTTGAATACTTACTTTATTAGTCACAATTAGACACTTCGGCTAGTGAGTCCCTTATGCAACGCTTATACTGACAGTAATGTACAGTAGGCCTGTAATGATTTCAAAACGAAGTGAAAGAGGAACTGAACTAAAGTCTGAAACACGTACGAACTACATAGTAAGATAGAAGAACAGATTATATTTGAACATGAGGAATAAAAGCATAAAGGAGTATACTTTAGCACCGGGCGAGTTGGCCGTGCGGATAGAGGCGCGAGGCTGTGAGCTTGCATCCGGGAGGTAGTGGGTTCGAATCCCACTGTCGGCAGCCCTGAAGATGGTTTTCCATGGTTCCCCATTTTCACACCAGGCACCTTAATCACGGCCGCTTTCTTCCAACTCCTAGGCTTTTCCCCTCCCATCGTCGCCATAAGACCTATCTGTGTCGGTGCGACGTAAAGCCACTAGCAAAAAAAAAAATACTTTCGCAGAAGAATACTGCATATGAACTACATATAAAATAATGTACACGTGGTTATAATCAAGGTACGGTGATTGCGGACATACAAGTGGGTAACTTGTTTACAACAGACAAATATGTTGATGAAAACGAGGATGATATTCTGTGGTTCGACTTCTTTAACTAGTGCATAAAGAAAGAAATCTACTTTCAAGGTAAAAAAAGACAAATATTTTTAAAATTTGTTGGCTTACGTCGAACGCAGTATACACAGACATTCTTCACCAACAAGGATGTGTTACGCAAAACTTGTCCGCTAGGCTGCGTGTGTGTGATCAAATAGCGTATGGCTTTTAGTGGCGGGAGTGTTCGGGGACAAGTTCGGCTTGCCAGATGCAGGTCTTTCGATGTGACGCCCGTCGGCTACCTGAGCGTCATGATGAGGATGAAATGATGATGCAGACTACACATACACCCAGCCCCCGTACCAGCGAAATTAACCAATTGCGGTTAAAATTCCCGACCCTGTCGGGAATCGAGCCCGGGCCCCTGTAACCAAAGGCCAGAACGCTAACCAATTAGCCATGGAGCCGGACTACGTGTGTGTAATAGACTGTATGTGCTTCCTGCTTCTCATTTGCCTTAAATGTTATGTATATCGAGTATTTCAGGATTACAGGGTTTCAAACGAAAACTTTGATGTTTAATGACAGAAAATGGAGCACTCATTTGCCACTCATGCTATGAAAGAGAAGGGGGAAACATATGTATGTATGTATGTTTAGTCCTCAGCCCGAAGGCTGGTTGGATCCTCAACAGCTCCGTCATCAGCTGTCATAAATGGCCTAGGCATCACTGAAGAGGCGTACTAGGGAAATGAGGAGTGAGGTAGGGGGAAACATATGTCCTTTGAAAATCGCTGGTCTGAAAGCAGAATTGAAGAAAACGGCAGAAAAAGAAAGAGCAAAGAAGCAAGGTTTGATAGAATGTGAAGTATAATATATAGTAACTATTTAATGCTTCTGTTAAACATCGAATTCTGTAAGTGCAAATAGGCTTTTGAAAAACATGCCTGAAGTTTATTATATCTCTTTTGAGTTAGAAGCGCCTACAAACACGACAATGGTAGGACTGTAGTAACAGTGTCTACTACTAGTCGATCAGAATGTGAGTTGCCTTCAGCTCTCCATGAGTTTCAAGTCCTTATTTCAGATCGTAACAGAGAAGGAAACATTTCAAACATGGAAATGATTAATTATTTCGATTTTAGAAAGTTCGGGATACGGACATGTATTGAGTTTGTGAAGTGTTCGATACAATCCAACTCAGTATTTTTATAGGACAGTTCATGTCTGATCAAACCTTGATACTGCAGGGCACACTTTCTCTGCAAATCGCACGCAACCACTGTTTCGATAAGCGCTTAGGGAACTAGCTGCCTCTGTGGATCAGTGGTAGTGTCGGCCTCCGGATCACAAAATAGCGGGTTCAAACCCAGCAGAGGTAGTCGGATTTTTAAAGGGCGGAAAAAAAGTCCATTCGACATTCTATGTCGTACGATGTCGGCATGTAAAAGCTCTCTGGTGACACTTTTGTTGTTTACCCGACAAACATCATTAAATCTAAGCCATAGACGGCCAAGAGAGTTTTGGTTTACTCGGTCTGCCATCTAGTAGGCCTAGAGTAAAACAGAACGTCGAAATTGACGAGCAGACAGCCAGATGGCGTCAAATTGAAATGTCTGCATACGGTAGCTGAGGTCATATTATTATTATTATCCAGGGAACTGGTGGCATGAATAGGCTACCATCTCGCCCCCGCCCCCATGGCGCAACAGCCCCGAAGGGCCACAGCCTACCATTGCAGTTTTCTTATTTTTTCCCATCTCGTTATATTGTATTACACCGAGCTCGATAACTGCAGTCGCTTAAGTGCGGCCAGTATCCAGTAATCGGGAGATAGTGGGTTCGAGCCCCACTGTCGCCAGCTCTGAAGATGATTTTCCGTGGTTTCCCATTTTCACACCAGGCAAATGCCGGGGCTGTACCTTAATTAAGGCCACGGCCGCTTCCTTCCACTTCCTAGGCCTTTCCTCTCCCATCGTCGCCATAAGACATATCTGTGTCGGTGCGACGTAAAACAAAATAGCAAAAAAAATATATTGTATTACAATTTCAACAGCGCACAAATTCTTCAGCCAGCGGAGAAACTCCCATTAAGAAAACAACGAAATAAATTACGAATGTAAAGTGCATAACATCTTTTACTCGTGAGACATCTTAAGGTTGTACTTCAGTACATCCCTATTAATGTGGCAGACTGAAAAAACTAGACTACTAAGTTAATGCATGCAATTTTTTAGGGCTGTTCTGTTCGTCCAGGAAGCAGCTTGTTAAGAGTTCTTCCAGAGATGTGGCACTAGCGGAATTCGTAAATCGGGTGAGAGAGAGAGGACCAAGAACAGCTTAATAGAGTAAATAAGAAGGATAATGGAGAATGCGAGTCAGCGTGGAGAAAATCAATGCTGATGACAAGAGGAAAGGGAGAAGGAAAAAGGGGCAATGAAAATGCAGAGATAACGATTATGAAGTAGTGGAGAACTTCAAGTACTTAGGGAGAGAATTAATGGTAATTCCAGAATGGATATGGAAATCATTATGATAGTAAAACATAGGCCTACAGATATTTCGCGGCTGCCATCTGACCACAGATAAATAAATAAATAAATAAATAAATAAATAAATAAATAAATAAATAAATAAATAAATAAATAAATAAATAAATAAATAAATAAATAAATAAATAAATAAATTCATTCCGGAAAAATAGGGCCTAAAATAGTAACAACTTGTTTTACACTTCACAAATTAATTTTAAGGTTTTCAGAGGGACCGACGTGCGTAGGAGATAGTTTTCGTGGCGATAAATCTATCGACAACAGACTGCCGTATTTGAGTACCTCCAAATAACACAGACCTGAGCCGGGACTGAACCTTGGGCTCAGACGGCCAGTACTTCTACCGTCTGAGCAACTCACCCCGGCTTAAGTAATACACTGGAGAAAGACAAAGTGGTAAGATGTGAATTAATGACAACAAAAAGGTGAAACTACAAATGAAAGGCAAGAGAGGAAGAGGATGATAGACTGGGTAGACTGGCAGTGAGATACAGTATTATCCAGTATTCGGGAGATAGTAGGTTCGAACCCCACTGTCGGCAGCCCTGAAAATGGTTTTCCGTGGTTTCCCACCAGGAAAATGCTGGGGCTGTACCTTAATTAAGGCCACGGCCGCTTCCTTCCCACTCCTAGCCCTTTCCTGTCCCATCGTCGCCGTAAGACCTATCTGTGTCGGTGCGACGTTAAAACAACTAGCAAAAAAAAAGAGATACAGTGTAGGAAATAGGAACCTGGACTGAAACATGGAAAGGGTGGAGAGATTTGTCCTGGCCCAACTGAATGTGGATAGGGGGTAAATGGTGCTGATGAGTTCAATTAGAATACCATGTATGAAGAAATAACATGTAAAATAAGTACTAGTATCTGATAAAATGCACACCTCGTCCTGCTATTAGCCATCTGGTACTATACAATATAGGGAGGGGAGATAAAAGCGCTTAAAGGTATTCCTCGCGAGCACCTGGTTTATGTGACGCGTCCATCGTAAAGCGAGTATATCATGGGTATTAATATAGGAGATATTGACATTATCTCCCCTCTCAATAATCTTACTTACAATACAGCATCGTTAGGGCCAAGCAAACAAGAGCCGATTACTGCTACGTTAATGCACCGGGAACTTCTGATTGGGGCGTCTCACGGAGGGAGCAGCTGTGTGCCAACATTCTGAGCGCAAAAACACGTTCATCTTTGACACAGTGATTCATCGAGGCTTTCTGAATTTTTTAGGATACCTTATTGGGTTAGTTGTAGACTTCCTATAGTAGGAATGGAACAGGGGTGGACATTTGAAGAAGCAAACCTTATTTATTAAAGTCAATCAGTTCGTTTTCCACGCTTTCTCTTCATATATCCAGCAATTTTAAATTTTCATATGCGCAGAACTGGGCTGGCTTGAAGGCGAAGAAGACAAACAAATCTTATTTGACATCGATGAAATCGCCAAATGAGTTTCGGTTCAAGTAAACCTATAGAAACCGAACCAAGTGAAAATCGGATGTTGGAAGACTCCCTGGGTTTATTGGAACGTTTAACTTCTGCTATTATTTTTTAAAAGTTTTTTTTGCTAGTTGTTTTACGTCGCACCGACACAGATAGGTCTTATGGCGACGATCTGCTATTATTGACCTAAACAATAATTTGCCGAGTAAGTGTACATTTTACCATAGGCTATTCTAACTACCGAGGGGAGTGGTCGTGTGTGTTAACGCACTACGGCTATGGAGCCCAGCTCTGCATTCGGAAGATGAGTGCGTTTGAACACCGCCTTCGGCTGTCCGGGGAATGGTTTTCTGTGGTTTCCGATTTTCACTTCTAGGCAAATGCCGGGACAGATCCTATCCATAGGCTACAGTGGATTCCTTAACCAATTTCACTCCCTATCATTTACTCGTAGTTCATCTGCATTAGTTCCTCAACTGAGGTTGGCGCCAGGAAAGGCGTCTGGTCGTAAAGCAAGTCATATCATTTCATCTCACCTCATTCCCGACCCCGTATCAGGAAACGGGACTAAGGGGTGGAAATAAGTTCACCTATAACTTAAACTTAATATTCATGAGGATGGGGTGGTGACAGTGACTGGAGTGATTAATAGTACAATCCCTAGAAGTAGATGAGTTTCTGATCTTCGAAGGACGAATGTATCAGATAAGGATGATGGCGATGTTAACGATGAACAGTATTATTATTATATAATAATAATAATAATAATAATAATAATAATAATAATAATAATAATAATAATAATAATAATAATAATAATATGTCTGACTCGTTTGTTGAGTGGTCAGCGTACTGCCTCCTTCGGTTCAGAGGGTCACGGGTTCGATTCCCGGCCGGGTCGGGGATTTTAACCTTCATTGGTTAATTCCAATGGCTCAGCAGTTGGTTGTTTGTACTGTCTCCAACATCTCTGCAACTCACACACCACACATAAAACTATCCTCCACCACAATAGCAAGCAGTTACCTACACACGGCAGATGCCGCCCACCCTCATTGGAGGGTCTGCCTTACAAGCGCTGCACCCGGCTGGAAATAACCACACGAAATTTATCAATTAATTATTAATATCATCATCGGCGAAAGGGGTGTAGCTTCAATGTCACAGGCTCACAGGCCACACGAGGTATCAGATCAAAAAAGGTGGGGAAGGCTGTGAACAGCAAGGACTTTAAAATTTAACACGTTGTTGTAAACCTCTTTACCTTGATCAATTTCAAGAAGACATGGTAAGCGTTTTGATTGTTGAACAATACCTTTGAAAGCATCTTTGACTAGAGTACCTGTCTTAGAAAGCACAGGTTCTGCAAAGGCAAACGTAGAGTACATATCGATTACAGACTGACATCGCAGATCTCGAGACCGATTCTCCTGTAGTGCGAGCTGTGCGACGTACTATTAAATACGAGTGTAAACTTGATAGTATAACATCAGCAGTTAATGCGTGAAATAACGTTCTCATATGGAAACGTGTGAGCCAATAAATTTTGTCAAAAGCCCGGAAAAGTACAGCATGTTCCCTCAATACCATTAAAGAAAGTGAAAAGAGAATGTCAGTATCTTAAAATATTCATGGCTCATTTGGGATGGACATACTAGTCGAATAACCCTGTAATTTGTGAGTAACGGTAGATAAATTGTACGCCTACTTGGATATTAGAGGCGTGCATTATTCGAACTTAAGACGGGGAAAGATGTGCTTTGCTACATATGCAACCACCATTACACATGAGTGGAACGTGTGATCTAAAATGCCCGAGTTTGCTCCAATTCTTTCGACACGGGTAATGGGCAACGCTCTCGAGACCGATTCTCGTGTGCTGCGAGCTGTGCGATGTCCAGAAACTACGAGCGAAAGCTTCATAGTATATCATCAGAAGTTATCATATGGAAACGTGTGTGACGATAAATTTTGTCAAAAGCCTAGAAAAGCACTGCATGTTGAACTATGAGCTCCTTAATACCATTAACGAAAGTGAAAACAGAATGTCAGTATCTTAAACTGTTCACGAGTTATTTCAGGTGGACTTCTTAGCTGAATAACCCATATCATTTGTTAATAACTGTATATAGGATGTACAACGACCCGGATACTTCGCAATCGTTGTCGACAGGATAGCTTCTTGTGATTCAGACCGGGCCGGAGGTGTTCTGTGACGATTCCTCATCACTGATATTATGTGTTCTGCTGACGTATTTTTCTTCTTTTGAACAAGCAACACAGCGGGCTGTGCTATGTGATATCTCTTCAAAACAGCCAACATCCACGACTTACGTTGCGCTTCGGACACCGTCTTCAAGTTGTCGCGTACAACTAGACACAATTACACATTGCACCGTCATACATCGAAGTACCTAATTATGACGCGAATACTCTATAACATTATAAGAAATTATTTCCTTCGTCACCAAAATATCGGTAATCACAAGCAGTGGTCATATGATTTTGAATGTGGGGTCTGATAACGATGTATACCTACCTGTCGAAAGAACTGATGCAAACTCAAGCATTTTAGATTACACATTCCACTCGTGCGTAATGGTGGTTGCATATGCAGCAAGGCGTATCTTGCCTCATCTCGAGTTCGAATAATGCACGCCTCTAGTGTCAAGGTACGTGTACTTACAGTAGCCGTCAGTTTCTGTACTTAGCCTATTCCTTCGTGTACTTATCAATGCATGCAATTCCAGAATGCTTATCCTTTATAATTATGTTATACTGCGTCAAAATAGACCTCGGTAGAAATGAACGCCCTAGTCGCTTGTTGACACACATTTACGGAATGGAGAATGCGCGTGGTTTGCTATTCGCATACTCGACACAAACAGCATTCAGCTCCAACTACCTGTAGGCCTACGACACGCTGCTTGCCACACAATGAGGGGACAACGCTCTCGAGATCTCTCGAAATTTCTCGCGAGAAATAGTGCCTGCGCTAGTCTCGAGAAATCTCGAGACCTCGTCTCAGATTGCCCATCACTACTTACACCCCTTATTGCTAGAGGCATAAGGAATAATTTCGTAATTTCTACTAAGTTAGCTTGCAACAGATTACCTTGTCCACGTCTGCGACGTTAGGTGCGAGGAGCTAGTTTTTATAACTTGTGTGCGATGCTTACCTTTATAGGTGAGGTCTCGCTTTGAAGAGCCATTACTCAACTATAGCAGCATGACATTATGTCTTCTCTATTTCTAGAATCCCTACCTCATGTCATGTGTGATCAGCATCATCATCTTCTTCTTCTTTTGTTACCGCCTTTTCCCCCACACCTGTGGGGTCGCGGGTGTGAACTGCGTCGCACATGCGGATTTGGCCCTATTTTACGGCCGGATGCCCTTCCTGACGCCAACCCTATATGGAGGGATGTAATCCCTATTGCGTGTTTCTGTGATGGTAGGCAGTGCGGTATGTTGTCGGAATATGATGAGGAGAGTGTTAGGGCGGACACATACATCCAGTCCCCGAGTCAGAAGAATTAATCAGAAGCGATTAAAATCCCCGACCCGACCGGGAATCGAACTCGGGACCCTCTGAACCGAAGGCCAGTACACTGACCATTCATCCAACGAGTCGGACGCCATGTGTGATCAGCATATTGAGATGGTTTTAGCAGTGGCAGACATTCTACGAGTAGGTTGGGATTGTTCCAGTATATCACGTCTACATAGGGTAACAGAGACTTGTAGATGATATTGAGGCCACGTGCAAAGTTGATGTGAAAGAAATAGCTTAGATAAGAAATCTCGATACTTACGCGTTTTATTTACATTTACAGCATCGGTCTTCTTGTAATTACGTCAAGCAGCGTCCGTAGCAAAAAGAACTGATGTATATTTCTTAGGATCATCTTTAGAAATCATATTCTTGTCAGGTATCCGTGAGAAGAGTTTGTTCTAAGAGACCTTCGGTAGGTTCATCGGTCACGCCCTTTACGAGAAGACTGTTGTCATTCATCTTAACATTAGTATTACCTACACGAAAACACTCGTCTTCATGCCGAATACCTTAGGTTGTGTCTAATTATCCTGTAAAGAGTTTTTCCATCTAAGGAGCGAAGAGTGAATCACCGCAGGTGTTTTGAATAAGTTGCTTTTAATGATCACGATACCCTGGTGTGGTCACAACCTCAGACAATGAAGATAGATCTTATTTTGATGTAACAGGTGTTTCTGAGATGATGTCTTTAGGTAAAAAAACTCAACCTGCTTTGATGGTGAAGAGACTGTGAGATCATGCGGTTTCCTATTTATCAATGACCAGCGGATTGCCTGGGAATATCACTTCGATGTGTAAGAAGCGCGGTGAAGAAGACTAAAGAAATTACAACAAGGACAACTTTTAAGAATCTCCCACATCCGAAAATATGAAACAAATATAAACCGAGCAAACGCTGGCTAAAGAGAAGGGGAAAACTGTAAATGTGACAAAAGACCTATACCAAGAAACCTACATCGCGTATCGTCTGAGCTCTGGAAATAATGCATAAAACATGGCACTGAAATTGAAAAAAATATTGGGAAAATCCCACATTCCTGAAGAGATTCAAGTCCAACCGATTGTAGTCAATCTTGAAAGTTCTGATTCTGAAAAAGATTTACATGAATTAGAAATTGATGACGATATTTCTGGTGATGAACTGTGAGCTGACTCAAACCAGTGCATATATTGTTAACAGTTAGATATACGCAAATAACAACTTCAAAAATGCAAATAAATATTTTTTAAAGCTGCCATTGGAGGTTAAAATCCCTCGCGCGAAAAGCACATGGAAGATGATTTTCATGTCTCTTAAAACCGCTTGTTTCAATTAATGAAGCTAATCAAAGGTAATTATAAAATACCGGAAGAAATTTTAAATAAACGGCTTTCCCTTCACTGGGCAGCTACTGATCCACATCAATGTACCCAAAACACTACCAAGTGATATAAAAACTCATTTACGTATTTACTGGATATATAATGATTACAACGCTACCAAGAACGCAATTTCCCTACAACCCCGAGCCGAGAGAAAGTTAGCTTACAAATCTGGTAATAGCTTTTCGTCTTGAAAACATAAAATTCTGAAATTTATAAACAATATATAAAACATTCCAACATAAATCGTAAATTATTCGAACAGATAACGATTGTTTGAGAAACAATTTCTTTTTTTTTTTTTGCTAGGGGCTTTACGTCGCGCCGACACGGATAGGTCTTATGGCGACGATGGGATAGGAAAGGCCTAGGAGTTGGAAGGAAGCGCCCGTGGCCTTAATTAAAGCACAGCCCCAGCATTTGCCTGGTGTGAAAATGGGAAACCACGGAAAATCATTTTCAGGGCTGCCGATAGTGGGATTCGAACCTACTATCTCCCGGATGCAAGCTCACAGCCGCGCGCTAAACAATTTCTTAAAGTTCACACATGGTTGAAACACGTTTTAAAAAGCACCTTTTTGCATTCCACCTGCGATAAGAATAATAACATATACATTAAGAGCTCAAATCTACATGACCTAGTGTGAAATGAAACGAGGAATATAAGGGTGATATTGGATTTTCTGTAGGCCCATTGGTTATTTCAAAAACAACCTTCTCGTCGCCATAAGACCTATCTGTGTCGGTGCGACGTAAAGCCCCTAGCAAAAAAAAAAGAAAACCTTCAAACTCGAGTGCACATAATATTCTGGTCGACAGTAGTCAACAACTTACACCTAATATGGTTTTAAAGAAAAAGCAAATATGTTGATGAACGAGCGAGTCTAATCTAGCTAGCAGTCAAGGTTAATTCATGACTGAAGACCGTCAAAAGTTTTCCATCAATGGCGCAGTATGTACCAAAGCTAGGCGTATTCCTATACCACGAATGTGTACAACGCCTGACGGGTATGCAACTTCGTATCTCGATCTATAATACACGTTGTCTACCTTACTTACAACAGGCGAACCAGGTTACAGGTAAAGGTATGTGTCGTGTAAACGTTGGTCTCAAATAGCACATGACTACGAAGTAAAAGATACCACAGGGGCGTGGAAAGGCAAAATAAAAGATTCTAAAAAGCGCCTTAAAATATTTCTAGGAGAAAAGAGTACATGCAAGTTAAAAACAGGATATGTAAGACTAAGGGATTCTTAAAACTAGCTAATGGCTTTACGTCGCAACGACACAGATAGGTCTTATGGCGACGATGGGACAGGAAAGGGCTAGGACTGGGAAGGAAGCGGCCGTGGCCTTAATTAAGGTACAGCTCCGCTATTTGCCTGGTGTGAAAATGGAAAAACCATTTTCAGGGCTGCCGACAGTGGGGTTCGAACCCATTATCTCCCGAATACTGCATACTGGATACTGGCCGCACTTAGGCGACTGCAGCTATCGAGCTCGGTAATTCTTAAAACTTCGTCAAATACACAATAATTGGCTTTATCAATCGTCCGAACTTATTTTCGCTGGTTATTAAGTATCGAATTAAAATGTGAACGTTTTCGGCAACGCTGTAACAGCAAAATTAATGAATTAAGAATGAGTGCCAATAACATTGTAGAAGTAGTAGTAAAATATGGTATCCTACGACATATCCGGTGTTTACAAGATATATTTAAGTAAAATTAGCACTACCGAGCTCGATAGCTGCAGTAGCTTAAGTGCGTCCAATGTCCAGTATTCAGGATATAGTGGGTTCGAACCCCACTGTCGGCAGCCCTGAAGATTGTTTTCCTTGGTTTCCCATTTTCACACTAGGAAAATGCTGGGGCACTACCTTTATTAAGGTCACGGCCGATTCCTTCCCACTCCTAGCCCTTTCCTGTCCCATCGTCGCCGTAAGACCTATCTGTGTCGGTGCGACATAAACCGACTTGTGTAATAAAAACTAGCACTAGTTCGCCCAACAGTTCCAGGTTCACTGTCATCGGGTAGAGTAAAATATAACGTCGAAACTGACACCCAGTTTGCCAAAATGATATCGAATCAAAATGCTTACTCACTGTATTATTATTATTATTATTATTATTATTATTATTATTATTATTATTATTATTATTATTATTATTATTATTATTATCTGCCTGCTGTCATTTCTTGATGGATACAGTACCTTTGCATCCATCTCTTGGCACAGGCCAGAGTAAAGTGTAGCTTCCACCGAAGTCCCAGTCTCATCCATGGCTGTGACAATATGGAAGTTGCTGGGATATGGGTAGTGCTGAGTAATGACATTCAGAGGACGACTAGTGCATCTGAGTGTTATGAAAGGTGCTGCTCATAGGGTCAGTCGTGCTGCAATAGTACTTTCTGACCCAGTGAGGAAAGCAATGGCAAACTACCTCACTCCTCAACTTGCCTAGTATGCCTCATTTTGGTGCTGCCATTGGTTTTTGGGGTTTCCTTATAACTGCATAACCTTCGGTGGTGCTATTTGAGGATCCAACCAGCCTCTGGGCTGATGACCTAACAGACATATATTATTATTATTATTATTATTATTATTATTATTATTATTATTATTATTATTATTATTATTATTATTATTATTATTATTATTATCAGCAGCAGCTGGGAGAATGTCAGTGATGAACTCCAGAAAATATAAGCTACTTGCATGTCAGATCTCAATGTTGATCGAAGAAGCGTACCAAGAAATTACAGCGCATCGTAATTGTTTGATAAAATTCCGTTCGAAATTTACTAATCTAGTACCAAGCAACTTACCATGGCTTTAATTCAAAAGTCTCTTTTCCTCACTTTCTTGTGTCAATGATACTTCAGAACATTCTCCAGCGACAAACTTCTAAATCGTATACTACTTTATACTAAAGCGACAACCATTAGTAATGATGAACCTAGAGTCAAATAAAGAGGTATACTTTATGAACTTATATAAATAAACTTACAGGCGAAAACAGCAAGCTTAAGACAGATGCCACCAAGGACACTGACATCGTGTAGTAACAACACAATGGAAACCTACGTCTTACTTCGACGATGGAAAATTACCTCTCTAATGGGTATAAAGAAGGGAATGAATTGTTTTGATCGACAGCATTATAAATACAATCGTTCAAGCAAAGTCAAATCCAATCCAATTTTTTACACCAGATCTCTTAAAAGTGCCAAATATGGTTACTGACTGTTACACTCACCGAAATTACTCCAATAGAATAGTATCCTTACCTGCAACAGAAAACAAAACATAGTGTAAGTACACGAAGCCCTAATTATATATAAAAACATTAACGAATTCATCCTATAAAGAAAGAAAGAAAAGGAAAGAAATTCAATTACATAAATAAACAATTCAATATTATGTAAATGTACGAAATAAAAATGTAATCCTTAGCGCTGCTTCATGTTACGAGTTTGATATATAGCGGTCAATAGTTATGTAGGCCCTAGACGTAATCGTTATGAAGTTTAATACCCTCTTTGATATAGAATTCCCAGCCATTTCGGCTAGATTACTGTTTTATTCTGAAGTAAACGGCACTCATATACTTAATACTATCTCCAAGTACATTACTTTTGTAATGGTAGGATATTTCATAACTGTCTAGGATATTTCATAACTGTCATAAGATGTATCATATCTAGGACTATGTTATTTTACGTTCGTTAATACGTACAATTTTTGTACGGTATCGTATTCAAATGTTCTAATTCATTTCAAAAGATGTTAACGTTCAGTAGCCTAGTATGTTGAAAGGTCATAATAATAATGTTACTGACTTTACCATCCACTGTCTAATTTTACGGTTTTCGGAAGCGCCGAGGAGCCCGAATTTTGTCTCACAGGAGTTCGTTTACATGCTAGTAAATTTACTGACAGGAGGCTGACGTATTCGAGCACCTTTAAATACCAACGACTGACCGGGAATGATTGTAAAAGATACGAACTGCTAAGTAAGATTAATACCTTTTGTTACTAGCCTGCAAGTGCTAAAAATAACAAGTGAAATGTGGTAAGAATATACAGATATCCTAAGTAAGAGTAGTCCCTTTTGTTAACAGCTTACTAGTGTTTGAAAACGAGTGAATGATACCGAGAATATGCAAATAATCTATCTTCTGAGAAAAAGGGACTATATCAGATGTTATGGAACTGTGTGCCTGTTTAGGATTTACGTGGCGTCTCCTCAACATATAATATAATATTATCTGCATTAGTTAGTTTTCTTCACAAGTTGGTTTACGTCGCACCAACACACATAGGTCTTATGGCGACGATGGGAAGGGAAAAGGTTAGAGTGGGAAGGAATCTGCCGTGGCCTTAATTAAGGCACAGCCCCAGCATTTGCCTGGTGTGAAAATGGGAAAACACGGCATTTTCAGGCCTGCCGACAGTGGGGTTCGAACCCACTATCTCCGGACTACAGCATTGGTCAATTTGAAAAGATGATAAAGTAGGGGGATAACAAATTCATGTGTTATAAAATGTTTATGTCCGTGTGGGGTGCATCGATGCTACTATTCGTATTTGTAAAAAAGAGGCTGACCTGTAGAACTTCGTTATCATTATCTGATTGGAGAACATTCTTGTAATCTAATTTATTTCCTTGCATAGAACACCTTCATTACGTGTGTCACCAGATTTTTGGTGGCAAGAACGAGCAGTTCTCTGCTAATTTGAAGTACTCGGAAATATTTATAGCCAAGTATTAGTTTATTGGAACAACTCGTGGGCTGACATTTAAGGGCACAAGTTCACTATTTTACAAGTTGAACGAGTTCGATAATGACATATGTTAAACGTATCATTGATCATCCTTTAGTAGAGATCGTCAGGCGGATAAAGAACGACATGCAACCTGCAAATGAAGCTAATGTTCTAACGGAACTCTCTGGTATCATCAAAATTAAGTTCAAAGGAGATTTCCTATTATAGTGCTCCAAGAATAACCAGGCTATTTTAATTCAGATTACATTTAGACATCGTGTAAGTTATAGTAAATATAATTAGTTGTCAATTATACAATATGTTGTTATTAGTATATTTAACACCAATAATATTTGTAGGTTTGATAAATACAGAGGTATTATTCATTTTTACCGGTCATTTTTCTGTACGTAAGTTTCAAAGTGAGCTGTTTAATATAATAAATAGAAAGACAAGCTTAGTGGAAATCTAAAAACTTGCACATATGATCGAACATCTTAAATTTGTGAAATTACGCTTAAAATTGAATTGTTTGAGAAATGTCTCTCTTGGACCAAATGAAATGAAATGGCGTATGGCTTTTAGTGCCGGGAGTGTCCGAGGACAAGTTTGGCTCGCCAGGTGCAGGTCTTTCGATCTGACACCCGTAGGTGACCTGTGCGTCGTGATGAGGATGAAATTATGATGAAGACAGCACATACACCCAGCCCCAGTGCCAATGAAATTAACCAATGATGGTTAAAATTCCCGACCCTGCCGGGAATCGAACCCGGGACCCCTGTGACCAAAGGCCAGCACGCTAACCATTTAGCCATGGAGCCGGACACCTTGGACCAAATGAAGTAGGTATATGCCTACTTGGAATATCAGAACGTATGCTGAAATATTGAATATTAAATCTGAAATTTAATGAACTCTTGGAACACACAAATATATATGCTTACACTTTACATAACTAACTATAATTTGGAATATACAAAAAGGTTTTTAAAATTAATCATCTTAATCCATCCGTTTACAAATATCAAGAAACGCTTATGAAAATTTAATTCTTTCTTAAACACGGTGAGCTATCATGTCACTTTACATTACACAGTTCGTGATTCCTATTACACCTATTTTTGGTTGACCTGTATTTGTGTGTGCATCTCTGATACCCTTAAGCAACTAAAATGATTTTCTTGCACTCTCCCAAAGAGACACAGCTTCATTTGGCACATCATATGATGAATTACAGTAAGTGTTTCTCACGAAATGTAAACTGCTTCCTAGTGTACATTTGCGCATTGTTGACATCGGCACATGCCACTTATCGATATCTGGGTATAATGTATTATGTTTACCATCAAGAGACTGCGAATTTTCATAATGGCCCGTAAATATAATAAAATAAGACGCAATCAAACACATCAATTTCACTCGTAACTGTGAATAATATTTGGCTATTATGTATAATGTCCAGATTTGTCGCGTTTACTGTAATATATATATATACTACTATTATAAAACCGCAGTTATCGTAGTAGTATATTAGTTAATTCAATAGTACTGATTTACCTATTTAAAATTATTTTCTGTATAAACAGTAGGTTATATATTTTTGATGGTTTCATTTGATCAGTAATCATTCTACTGTACACTATCATCAGAAACACGTTCACTTACAGTTAGTCTGGGTGAGGTGAGTCAAAGTTGGATTCCCGAATTATTGGGCACGACCTGAGATAATTTTAAACCTTACTTATTTCATTTAAATGCATATTTATGATATAATAATAATAATAATAATAATAATAATAATAATAATAATAATAATAATAATAATAATAATAATAATTTCGTGTGAGTATTTTCAGCCGGGTGCAAAAGGCAGACCCCCGACTAGAGCGGGCGGTATCTACCGTGTACAGAAAACTGCGTGTTATTGTGGTGGAGGACAGTGTTGTGTGTGGTGTGTGGACAGGGATGTAGGGGACAGCACAAACACCCAGTCAGCGAGCCAAGGGAATTAGGTATCGAAGATAAAAAATCACCGACCCCGCCAGGAATCGAACCCGGGGCCTTCTGAACCGAAGAGCACTACACTGATCATTCAGCCAAGGAGTCGTACATAATAATAATAATAATAATAATAATAATAATAATAATAATAATAATAATAATAATAATAATAATAATAATAATAATAGGTTGTTTTATGTTTCATTAACTACTTTTGCGGTTTACGGGGACACCGATAAGTTGGAATTTTGTCCCGCAGAAGTTTTTACGTATCGGTAAATTTACCGACGCGTGGCTGACAAATCTGAGCTCCTTCAAATATCACCGGACTGAAACAGGTACGAACTCCACCACCTTTAGCTCAGAATTCCAGTGCACTACCGTATCATCTACTCAGCAAGGGAATATTAATTTATATTTGATCGGAAGTTTGTCTTCCTGGCGCCCAATATTTATTTCCATTTTTGCTCGGTCACATTAATTATACAGAGTATCTTATATAAACTTAGACCGAACGCACGGTGTTTGTACACTGCGCTAAGGCAGCTGCCACAGCCGAACTTACGTCGCGCGCGGTCGCCCTGCTTTAAGCGTGTATACAATCTTATATGAAATCTTACCTGATAAAAGATGCTGGAAGTGCCGTCCTTCCTGAGTTATACAGCCATTGTATCTGGTAACCACGTTTTGGCTGACGCGAATGAGTTCTGCCACTGTAATGTTTCTGATTTCATTCGTCACGTTTTCTTTCAGTTCCTCCAATGTGAGGATTTGTTCGATACACTTTCCCTTTCAGTTTACTTCACAAGTAAAAACCACACACTGTTAGATCTCGAGAAAGAGGGCGAAGTAGACTAGCACTGATCACTCTGTCTGCAAACCTTTCCGAGATTGTAAGAAGGGAATCTTCTGCTGCATGAGCAGGGGCTGATTCTTATTGAAACCACCCACGCGATTTTTCTTCTTCCGTTAGCTGACAGAAGAACGGCGTCAAAACGTCGTCTTGGTACCTCTCTGCATTTACTGTCGTCTCGAAAAAAATAGGCCCAATTATTCGTCCTGCAGTAACAGTATTCCACACCAAACACCAACCTTCCTACCGCAATGAGGGACTTCATAAACACCATTAAGATTTCCTGCACACCAATAGTGAGAGTTATGACTGTTCAGACGACCATTAAGATGAAACCAGAACTTTTACACACGAAAATACGATGTTGCAAAGATAACTGTCTCACCATGTTAACAGCTGAGATTCAGACTGGCGACTTATGCTTGCCAGGTCGAACACGTGCGGGCCGCTTGCAAGGTAAAGAACTATGCACGTGCCTCCCATTCTGCAGCTTACGGATCGGAGAGTTAAAACGCCGCTTCGACGGTCTTAGCTGATATGAGAGACACTGTATATTAACATTATATTGAGTCTATTGAACAAAAGAGTATTTACGAATCCTGGAGATGGTATGTGATTAAAAGTACGAAGTAAAAATTATGTTTCAGTGACTTGGCACAATATGGAACACACTGCAATGTCTGACGTGCATTTAAGTAAAATTTGTCGGCACATATGATAATTATGAAGTTAACATATTACAATCCATAGCGCAAAATCTGGGTGAGATAAGTGTAATTCGTCGATTAATGAAATGTTGTCGTTCTGGCACTGTCCACTTCTAAATATTTAAATCTCTTCACATACAGAAGCAGGGCATTTCAAAATAACCACGCACGGATACAGCAAAGCAATCTTCACGGAAGACCACTGGTTAAGCACTTAAAAGAAGAATCCCGTGAACCATAGACCCATTAAAAAATTTGCGTCCGCTCATATCAGAGAGCTGCAGAAGATACGGAAACTTCGTTTCAACCCTGAGACCAAAGAGGAGCCGGGAATCGAAACTGGGGCTGTAGGCGATGAGCAGAGAGGTTACCCTTCACTCGGGGCCCGGTAAGTGGAATGTTGGGGCTACCAATAATGGTAGCTGGGGCTAAGGGTGAGAGCCAGAAACACTATTGCTTCACCAAGTGGGTGGTATGTGGAATAGAGATAATTTCATAAATCGAAATCAGCACTCAAATGAGATCGGTCGCCTTGGCTTCTAATATTCATACCTGACGTAACTGACGCACACCTCTCCGGACATCATAGCCTCTGTTCTAACTTCCTGACGGGAGATTAAATCCACATACCTCCGAATGAACTAAGCATGCCTTTACCAGCTGAATTACACAGCACATACACTGTAGCATACACCACTCACAAATCTGGCGGAAATGAAAATATTTTAACTGTGATGTGCCATGTTCAGTGTCAGTCAGTCAGTCAGGCAGTCAGTGACCTGTTGAACACTACCGACTGGCGTGTGTACTGTGCGTGTGTGAATGGCCAAGTACTGATTGTTTCTCTTGCATACGTCGAGCTAGGTGATAGCTGTGTAGTATGTGTACTTATTTTGTATAAGTGAGTGTGAGCGATACTATTTCATATTGGTTAATGTATAGCATACTATTTTAATTATTTTATACATGTGTGAGTGTTACTTTAATGAAACTCTGCTGGATTACAGATTAATGTATCTGCAGAGAAGTGTCGTAAATGTGGTTAAGTATAAGAGAGGGTCAGGCGCCCGAACTTCGCCCCTTGAAAGTTAATTTAAATAAATAAATAAATAAATAAATAAATAAATAAATAAATAAATAAATAAATAAATAAATCCTACCGTTTTTCCCAAAGTTGCGGGGTCGCGGGTGCGAACTGCGTCGCACAAGTGGATTTGACCCTGCAAAGGCCGGATGCCTTTCCTGACGCCAACCCTATTTGGAGGTATGTATTCACTATTGAGTGTTCCAGTGGTGGTTGTCTGAATATGAATAGGAAAGTGTTGGGACAAACACAAGCATCCAATCCCCGAGCCAGAAGAGTTAACTTAATCAGACGCGATTAAAATCCCCAACTCGGCCGGGAATCGAACCCGAAACCCTCTCAACCGAAGGCCTCAACGTTGACGATTCAGCCAAGGAATCGGATAAATAAATCAATACATAAATAATGGTCTAAATGTGTAATGAGGTATTCTAGGTTGCCTGTCATTTGTGAACAATTCTATCGCTAGAGTGAAGTAAGAAACAATAAATTAAACAAACAAACAAGGAAAATCATATTTAGGAGGTAATGTTTTGACTCCAGGATGTGCGGAGAACAAGGTGTGTTAAAATATAAACTATTAAAATAACAATGCTGCTATAAATGAACAACGATCTTGAATGCATACGACCGCTCTGTTACTATCGTCAGCACATAAACTTGTAATCAGCAGACAAGTATGAATTGGACAAGTGGGCCTGGGGGCTCTACACCAACACTATAGTAATCTGGCTGAAATTTATGATGTCTTCTTAGAAACACGCTCCATAATCTAAATAAGCATCGTCATCTGGCCAGTAGTTTTGTTTTGTACACAACGTCCACGACTGTGTAGCGCTGTTTGTACGTATGGGCGCAGCTAGCTCATTCATTCACTGCAGTGCATAGTAGCCAGATGGTTGACAAGAGATTTATCTACATTTCCACTACATTTTGATGCAATAAAATGAGATCTCTTGTGATATCCGGGTAGATAATGTTTCTATTACAATAAATAAAGCAACGGATTAGCTTGTGTTGCTGGGACAACAGTAATTATGAGTTATAACTAGAGGGCGGATAAATCTGCACTAGAAACCTCAAAATAGGCACTCATATATGCAAAATACTCTGCAAAATACATTTTCCCCCATGTATAAGGTTGTTTCTCCAAATATCCACTGACAAAGCAGAATACTTCTAGCTGCTTTCTCTTTTGGCATGATTTTCAGTGGTTACTGATCTTTATACAACGAAGAAAGGAAAGTTTAGGTAATAGCGGCGGTTCCTGCTATCTCGCACTGCACTATACAGGCTTGCCAACGTCGGTGCATTATCCACAGATACTGAATAACACGAAAGATTAACGATAAGAGCTATAAAATATTGATCTGAACAAGACAACTACTTTGGACTGGTTAGGTCCTGCTAGTGACAAGAAAATAGGAACAAAGAAAAATGGTGTCATTATTTAGTTTCAAGCTGTTTCTGTTTTAACTCTTCTATATAAGTAAGAATATATTTTGGGGCGGGTAGGGTGATTCCTGCCAAGTACCGAGGAAGGATTCTCCTCTCTGCTACTTCAGGTCTCGTAAAACATTATTTTTCTATGATTCCAATATCTGAACGGAATACCAAAACGCCACCGGAAAAACTTACACATTGTCAAGCTCTTGTTAATACAGCCGACTGTCAACAACAATGCATTGTAAAGGCTTGCTGCGGTGAACGGAACGTTTACGTGTACATTTCTTTGCATTGTTGTGCCAATCTGAATATCAATTATGCATTGTTTTATATAAAATAATAATAAAAACTGCAATTATACATTTATATGCACGTATGTCAAGAATACGCACGTATTCCGTATATATGCATTTATATGCACTATAAAACTCAGCCAATCGATTTCAAATGGTATGAATCGCCTTTATTTCTTATGGAAATACCACATATTGAAATAAACAAAACATACAACTACGGTATGCCAAAATCCGCCCTCTAATTATGACTAATAACAGTGTATTCATTTACAATAATTTTGTAATTTTCCCCCACATTTTCATAAACAGTAATTTAGTTTGGTGTTGTTGAATGAAAGACTACTTTTCTATGTTATTTTGGTATCAAGGTGAAGAGTTTAATTTCGTTTTGTATAATTTTAGGTACGAAATGTATCATTAATAATTTAATTTATTACGAGACATGTACCGAACACAAGAATAATATGACCTATAACATGGACTCATTTATAAAAGTGCTACAAAAATATCAGCGTTTTTATGTTCACAATTACTTCAAGACAAATGTAGCTATTTCGCTCTGGACTATTGTAATAAGAATAAAGTGTTACGCTTCCTATCCCAAACTAAACAAATTCTAATAACCTTTTCTTTAAAATAAAATATATTCCTTTAATTTCACCTCTTAAAATTACGATACCGATTCAACAATTTACTTCATGGTGGGGACGCCTTTGTTATCACCTGATTCATTTCCCTGCTACACCAACGTGATTTAAAGGACAGACCCGTGCAGGCGGCTAATTATATCCTGAGCTGATGGCTCCTGGTCTACAGTTTCTTCAGATATTTATCTTTTTTCAAGAGCACAACCAGAGGACAATGAACGAAAAATCACAATGCATATTTACCAGGAGATCTACACTTGTTAAAATAGAGACTGGAGCATGTTACACTTATAATGGAAAATACAATCACGAAGTACAGTATATTGTACACGGGCAAGTCTGAATTCCTTCGTCAACTGCCATCACCACATTGTGACGTGAAGCAATTCCCATTGACCTCCTCCTAGGGCATCCTTCTCAGCATATGAGATATGCCTCGTAATAATAATAATAATAATAATAATAATAATAATAATAATAATAATAATAATAATAATAATAATAAATCATCTCAAACATACGTACGAGCAATAGCCAATTCCTCCGTCCTGACAAATGTATCTCACAGACTAAGACGCATAGAAAGCTACAAGCTTTGGCATGCTAGTAGCATCTGAACTGTAAGAGTGCAGGAATAATTATTGGTGACCGAAAATGACCACACGGATCCCGACAAATGGGGTTTGAAGGTTTAAAAATATGAAATATTAAAGGATGTCCTTACCACGCTGGCTTACATTTCAAAATCAAAACACTTCTCTTAAGTGAGCCGGTATTTTCCTATGGTGTGCTGCCTAGAAAGAAGTTCCAAAGGAAACTGAACATTTCTTGCTCAGGACAATGGGGAACAAGGCAAATACTACGAAATTAAAAATGAATTTACAATACCTTTCTTCATGGCAATTTACATTGAAGTGAAATTTCCTCCTTAAAATCAAGTAAATAATTCCTATGAAGATTCTTCAAATGAAAATTGATTTTATTAAAGCCGCGAACACTATCCTCTTTTCTATAACTGAGCAACAAAATCCAATGGGACACGTTAACAGCTGTAAATGAAATCATTGTATTTTTCAACGGGTACTACTACTACTACTACTACTACTACTAATGATCATGATGATGATGATACCAAACGACTCATTACAACTAGAAATCCTGCGAGATAATGTAATGTCAGAATGTTCCCTTAAAAATTAAGTGATTTACTATACAGAAAATCTCGTCATGTGTGATCTCAGAGATGCTCAGTGTAGTTGAGATCTGAAGAATGAATAGGCCATCAGCGTACGTAATAATTAAGTGCAAGTATTAGTGATCTGAACTACGAAGCACCACTGGCAGACAGTAAGCAATTAGCTGCAGGTATACTGCCACAGGATCCGATATACCTGCCCACAAACAACGTACACAGGTGTCCTAGTTTCCAGACGATGGAGAATTGAGTGTAGGTGACGTCATCCGTATCAACTAAATCTTCCCTCCGAAACATACACACACCATTAAACTGCAACCACTAGCCTGCACTGTCCACTGCATGCGTAGTAGATGCAGTGATTTGTGCTGAGTGTATTCTTCATTCACCCAAACATAAATTTCTCAAACTAGCAGTCTCCCATTCCCAGTCCGTTCAGCTCAAATCTGCACCTCTCTGATATCTCACTATCCACAGAGATGGACACACCGCAGGACATGGGACAGGATAGTAAGGTAGTTCATAGAGAGCCTCTAATGTTACAGATGTTAAATACTCGTATGATGGGCGTGATCTGGGTCTCACCGTCACTGGCATCGCACCACGGTGGCTGTAATTCTTTTTTGCTTTTTTTTAAATATGAAAGGCCTAGGAATTGGAAGGGAGCAGCCGTGGCCTTAATTAAGGTACAGCCCCAGCATTTTCCTGGTGTGAAAATGGGAAACCACGGAAAACCATCTTCAGGGCTGCTGACAGTGGGATTCGAACCCACTATCTCCCGCATGCAAGCTCACAGCTGCGCGCCCCTAACCCCATGGCCGACTCTTCCGTGGCTGCAGTTTGAAATCTGGTTTATACAGATGAGATTATTTAAATAAACAGGCATGTGCCTCTAGTTTAGATTGCATGAAAAACTGGAAATCCAGTGGAACTATTACATTATCAAAGCTCATGTTAAAATACAGGTCCATGCTTATTTCTTATTAAAATTGCGTGCCGTGAAGAACTTTACGTTGTATGAATATGCAATAATAATAATAATAATAATAATAATAATAATAATAATAATAATAATAATAATAATAATAATTTTATTTGCTTTACGTTCCACTTACTAATTTTACGGTTTTCGGAGACGCCGAAGTGCCGGAATCTAGTCCCGCAAAAGTTCTTTTAAATGCCAGTAAATCTACCGACACGAGGCTGACGTATTTGAGCACCTTCAAATACCACCGGACTGAGCCAGGATCGAACCTGCCAAGTTGGGGTCAGGAGGCCAGCGCCTCAACCGTCTGAGCCACTTTTTTTTTTTTTTTTTTTTTTTTTTTTTTTTTTTTTTCCAACTATTTTTATTTATTCTATACTTCAATATTTACATTCACACATGAAATAAATCTGCACTTGCCAGGTATTGGTGAAATAGTGTTGAAATAGTTCATTTGGTCATGCACTGTCTGGTATTTAAAAAAAAAAAAAAAAAAAAAAAAAAAAAAAAAAAAAACTGATACCTTCGAGGTGTTCATTCAAAACTAAAACGTAAAAACACAAAGACACATTATATATCAAGACAGTTCAAGTAATGGCCATATCTATCTTCTAGCTGTCCACTTGCACTCAGTTTCCATCTCTCTTTCCTTAGGTGGTACAAGAGAGCCGGTAGTATGACACCATCAACACTGTCCAACATGTATGTAATGTAGTGACCTAGGAGCCATACAATCGCTTGCTGTTTTATCTGAGGAAAGGCCGTTACAGACAGGCGAATCAGTTTCCTGTCATCGATGTCTGCAAGAGGAAGGTTCATGAGGCGACACACCTGTCGTTTACACCAGCTCCATGTGCGCACGGCATGTGTGCATGTTGTCAAGCGATGTATCACTGTGTCCATCTGACCACACACCGTACACCAAGGCGATTGTTCCAGATGTATTTGGTAGCGACGTTGTGCTGTTGGTACCAGATTGTTTAGGAAAAGGAATATTTGGGAACGTGCGTGGGACGAGAGTTTCATACGGCTAAAGTTGACCCACACCGTTGACCAGTGGGCGTAGAGTGCCGTGGACTCAATCCGCGGGATGAAGTGCACAGCTCGTCGTAACATAGTGTAGATGGTCTTGGTAGTAGCATTCGTTCCAGACGGGAGTTCACTGACGAACTTTTGGAGTTTCAGTTGGTGATCTCTAAAAATTTTCGGCAAGGAACTAGATTCACAGTTATCTGGGCTCCAAGTGTCTTTGTACAATGCCTTCGAGAAATTGTCCGATTGTAATAAGATAGAAATATCATTTTTAAGAAGTAGAGCTTGGCATTTCGTTCCGTGTGCGATGAGTCCTAATCCACCAAGTTTACATGGAAGATACAGCTGTTCCCGTTGTACTCTAAATAAATAGCCTTGCCAGATGAACCAGCCAATATATTTTGAGAGCTGGCTTTCAAAGTTGTTGGGTAGCGGGAACACTTGAGCTAAGTACCAAACCTTTGAGAGAGCATAGATGTTTGTCACCACAATCCGTTGAGTTATATTCAAAGTTCGTGTACGAAAGTTCATCATCACACCCCTAACATTAGCAATAACAGTAGCCCAGTTGGTTTCTAAGGTACCTATCACAGTCTTTGTCCATTTAATACCAAGGATCTTCACTTCATCAACAATGTTAAACCAGTCCTTCTGTACGATGCCGGGCCCATCGGTTAAGTTCAGTAAAGTAGTTTTCCTTGGATTGGCTTTTGCCCCTGAACCGGCGCTGTATGTGCTGAGAGCTTGAGAGATATGTTGAATGTCCTGTTCACCTCTGACTAATATCGATATGTCATCTGCGTAAACACACATTGAAAAGGTATGGATATTCACTCTGTATCCTTGTAACTTTGGTTGAAGTGTCCTAATAAATGGTTCCAGGCCTATGACGAAGAGTAACATGGAGAGGGGGCATCCCTGTCTTACTGATCTTTCGATCGGTATGGGCGTCGAGAGGAAGCCGTTAACAAGGATTCGAGATATAGAGTGGCAGTTTATCATTCGAATGTAATCGATCACTGTGTCAGGGAATTGGAAGTGCTTTAAAACGATGTAGAGGTACTGATGGCTAATACGATCAAATGCTTTATCAAGATCTATATTCAGGAGACTGAGGTGGTCACTCGGCTGAGAGGCTGTTTTCAGATGGATATCACGTAGTGTTCTTAAATTGGTCAAAATTGTACGTCCGGGAACGCTGCAACACTGTTCGGGTCCGATTATATCTATGAGGACTGTCTTCATACGACGGGATAACACTCTGGTTAGTATTTTATAATCACTGCATAGTAAAGTAATAGGCCTGAAGTCCTCCACCTGAAGGGTTCCTTTCTTTTTGGGGATGAGAACTATGATACCTTCATAGTGGGTTTTACATAGGGAACGACGTCTCAAGATAGTGCGGATAACGTCACAAAACTCTTTGCCAATAATAAACCAGTACTGTTTATAAAATTCATAAGGGACCCCGTCGATTCCTGGAGAGCGATTGGTCGGAAGATTTCTTATGACGGCTTGAATTTCATCATCAGTAATGTCCATGCCAAGCAGTTCTTTACTTGCTGGAGTAAGGTGGGCATCGCAGGACTGAAGCAAGGTATTGACTTCGTGTACATCGATAGATTCCCTGGCATAGAATTGTTGATAAAATGAGGAAATTTCTCTTCTGATGTCTTCTTGTGACGTCACCTCTCTTCCATCGGACGATCTTATTGTATGAATGTACCGGCGTTGTTGCTCTCGCTGTGTACGTGCAATATAATAGACACTTGCAACCTCATCAGGTAGTGCCGTTTGATCCTTCAGGGTTACGTTTAATTTTGTGAGCGTCCTCTGCTGTACCGTCAACAGTTTATCTTTAACATCTGTAATCTCATGGTAATTTCGTTCGCCAGCGTTATTCCTCTCCTGGAGCTGTCGGAGAACCCTGTAATAGAAGTCAGCTGTATCGCGTCTCTCTTGGGCCTTTTGATACGCAATATTTTTGAAGAGTCTTCTTATCCCCGGTTTGATTAACTGGTCCCACCATTCTGCACTATCGCTATATTTACATTTCTGAAGTAACCATTTGTTCCATTGTCTTAGAAAATCTTCCGTGCATTGATCATCCTGTAGCAGTGAGCAGTTCAGTTTCCAGTACCCTCTCCCTATATAGTATACTTTGTGTGGGAAATTTATTTTACATACAACTGCGTGGTGATTGGTGAAGCTAACGGGGATCACCTCGTAAGTGCTAGGGTGAATGAGTGTTCGGGAAACATACATACGGTCAAGGCGGGAGGAGGAGTTATACTGGATGTAGGTATAGTGGGGAAGGGGTACATGCAACTTATCCACAACATCGATCAGGTTTAATGAGGTTATGAGATCATTTAAGGCAGGGTTGGTCGCATAAGTTTGCCCCGTCGAATCTTCTGTTCGTTGAACACAATTAAAGTCCCCGGCGAGGATTGTTTTTTCTTTCATATTATGCAGGTGTTGGAGTATATCGTTCTGAAAGAAGTTCTTACGTTGAACACGGTTGTGGCTCCCTGATGGTGCATAAATATTTATTAGCGTAGTGTCATTAATGTGTCCAGATATGATCCTTCCTGAAGGGTGACTGTGCACATCTTCCAGTTTCAGGTCGTGCCGGGTAAGGAATCCTGTTCCCCTACTAGCATTGCCAATGTTGATATATTGGTTGAAGTATGAGGATATGGGTAACACAGGGAGTGCGACTTCTTGTAAAAAAAGCAATGTCAATATCATTAGAACGAAGAAATCGTTCAAACACTTGAAATTTAAGGTGGCTTTGGATGACATTGATGTTTACAGTAGCGAGAGTCAGAATCTGCACCATCAGCAATATAACCAACTCCCTTGTACACAATATCCTATTAAAGGTGCGTCCCATTATCAATCTATTTACGAGCCTCTGGAGATTTGCGGCGGCTTCGGGAATTACTGCGGGGTTGTGTACGATACGGTTTAGCTCCCTCTCGAGCACTATTTTTACTGGCAGCTTTCGTTGTTAGAGTGAACGAATCTTTAGGAACTATAGGCGTGGGTGTCTTATTATCCAGATTTCCAGTAGGTAATATTCGTTGTTCTACGGCTACTAAGTCCGTCCTCCGGTCAGGTGTTAGTGTAGACTCAAGTTGCTGTACGATGTCAGTATTAGGAGGTGCGACTTCAGTGTCTTTAGTGACATCTACAGGCACTAATTGGTGTTGGTGTGACGGCATCATATGGTTGGCAGGCTCATGATGAATGTCCACTGGAAGGAGTTTATGTAACTGGGGTGCATTGTCTTCTAGGACGTCCATCTGTTCCGCCCATGAGGAGGATTTAACTACGGTAGCCGCATTAACATTAAGTTTGCTATTCTGTTGTCCCTGTTCAACAGTCTGGCCTGTCACTGTGTTATGTGTGTGTCCCTCAGCGGAAGGTTCTAGTACTACTTCTTCAATATCCTGTGTATGTGAAGCTGGTTCATCTGTGTTAATGTGCTGTACGGCTGGTTCCATGGTGTTGTCTATGTCTGTGAGATCTGCATGTGAAGTATTAAGGTCTTCTAAGCTAGGAAGTGGTGGTGAACTAACGTCTCCACCATGCTCAGTAATGTTATTTATATTGCCAGTTCCGTCAGAAGCAGTCAACACAGTGCTGTATGTCGGCTGCCTGACGTTCAAAGCCGGTCGGCTTCTACGATGCGGACAATCTACTTGTAAATGTGTCGTGTCCTTACAGTAAAAACATGATTTCATTTGGCCCTCATACGTTAGGAGAATTCTACAGTCATTAACAGTTAGTTGAGTGGGTATAGGGTACTTAAGTTCAATATTGACAACACGAATGCCGTTACTCACGTCAGAAAATTCGTAGGGGTCACTCCACTTCTCGTCCCGAATGTCCTTGACCAGCCCGTAAGTTGACAGCACGCGGGCAAGCCGTTCGTTGTTTACTTCAGGTGGTAAGTTGAATACACGCACTCGCTTAGTAGAGGTGTCCGCAGCAGTAATTGTCACATTAGTTGAAAGACCAGTAGAAAGACGGAATACTTTCACACCTTCATGCCGGGATAATAAGTTTTCATATAGTACAACAGAGACTAATTTAATATACACTGCATTTTCCCCATTATGAAGTTGAATGGCTATAATTTGGTCCTTGTTAAGTTTGAGTTCTGTTCCTATCCAGCGATGAATTTCCAGTGGAGTAGGCCTATTATTCCTATCCTCAAACACACATTTAATAGTATTTTTCCGTATACTTGCCATATTAGTACTGAGGCTATTCCAAAGATGTAACGAGAACACAAGTCGCAATGACTTTCGCACTAGCTCACTGTCACCGCTTGGCTGCTTGCCGTGTTACCTCGACCGAGGTTGCGCACGAACTGGCCACTCAGACCGGCGGTATGAATATGCATTTCACACCATACATCCAGGGTGTCTGAAAATAAGTTACAGAAATTGTAAGAGGACATAGTGTTCTGAAACAAATTCGATCTGTGGCGTTTTTTATTTCCTTCTAGTGAAAGCTCACAGGAAAATCGACAAGGAAATGAAAGTTTAATCGTGAGCAACTTCTGTGTCAGCCTATGCAGCGTGTAGCCGGCCAAGCTGTCTTGTTTGATACAGTTGGACGGTGTGCTACCGTAGCATCCTGACGTGTCGCTCGCTGACATGCAACCACGCTAGTACTGGCGCCGGTATCACTGAACAACATCAGATCATCATGCCCGGATAATGTAGGGTCTTCATTATCACTGTTATTATTATTATTAATAATCATGCACTGAGGTATTCTGAACCGATTGGCGAACAAAACTGGAATACTAGTAGTAAAACTCCTGCCGGTTTCGGATTAGCACAGTGCATTGGTTTCATGAGGCGTGTCGGTAAAAACAGTACATTTTGTGCATGTCAAAGTTCGCCACACTACAAAATAATACCTGAAATGACATATCCATGTAACATAACTTATGTAATAAAAGTAAACATTGTAAACACGTCCTGTGGTATTGACAAATACTGTATTAAAGGCTGTTAAAAGGCTATTAAAAGTAAGTCCAAAGCAGATCCGTACGTTATTATCGTGTTATGATAAGTGTTAATGAGAAATGTACATCACTAATTCTTTACGTTATTTAGATTTCCTGACGTAACAGGCCCGGCCTTCCTAGCTTGTCTTTAGAGTCCTTAGGCCATAGAGGAGATAAGTGATAATTGAATTCTGTTAATTGTTTATGTATCGTATATACCACAGTCTAATACACACAGTCGCGAAGCTCCTTAGTGATGAAATGGCATCCTGTTGACAGGCGGAACGACGCCAGCGCTCGCAGCGGCCAGCAAGCTATGACCGTCAGGAACAATTCTCTAACCAACAGCTGATTGCACCTTCCCCAGTAAATTATAAACTGTAACCACCTCAGCAACTATATTAATCGTAAATTTTACGAAAACACGTTGATACACTAGACTACGTATTGCTACAGCGTGGTAATAATAACGAAGAAAATAATTTATTGTTATTTTCGAAGGAACAACTGATCACACCACAGTATTTAACGTCTTAAGACATTTTCGAAAGCCAATTATTGAACTGAATTTGTTAATTTCATACAAATCATAAAAACAGTAATGAAGTAAAAACAATTCAAATGATATTCAAAGATCTCAGCAACATAAATGACTGAATTTTAAGTATTTAGTTTTTTTTCTATGGCACTGAACATTTTCATTGCAAAATTTTACAATGAAATCTAACCTTAGTTTCATAAATTTCCACACTAATGACTTAGTGCCTTCAAAATATGAATGTGGAATATCAGATATTTGCATTAGTGAATTAACAGTATACCACATCCAAGCTCGCGAGCATTCTCCTCAAACACACAGGAAATTCCTAACAACAGCCCCTGTTCTCTCAATTCTCCTCGACTTCCTACAAGATAATTTCTGTTCCTCTGCTAACCGAGCAAGTAACCGCGCGGTTTAGGTCACGTAGCTATCATCTTACATTCCGGAGTTAGTGGGTTCGAACCCCACTGTCGGCAGCCCTGGTTTCCCATTGTCACACCAGGCTGTACCTTAATTAGGGCCACAATCGCTTCCTTCCCACTTCAAGCCCTTTTCTATCCCACCGTTGCCAAAAGACCTATCTGTGTCGGTGCAACATATAACTGCGTGTTGTGCTCCTTTGACACGGATTGATCATCTCTTATTAATAACTTTCGTTTTGAATAAATCTGCGGAGGTTAATTGGAATGGAACTGCATTCCATACTAATTTCTTCTTTTCTGCTGTCATAAACTGGCTGTATTCAAACTGATTCGAACATAACTTTATGTTATTGTACAAATAGTTCATATTTTCTTCAATAAATCAGCCCTCCTACCATTTACAAGCATTTTTTTCTTCCTTTCTTAATTCGTTTACCCTCCAGGGATGGTTTTTCCCTCGGACTCAGCGAAGGATCCCACATCTTCCGCCTCAAGTCAGTGTCCTGAAGCGTGAGACTTTAGGTCGGGGATACAACTGGGCAGGATGACCAGTACCTCGCCAAGGCTGCTTCAACTCCTATGTTGAACAGGGGCGTTGTGTGGGATGGGAAGATTGGAAGGGAAAGGCAAGGGAGATGGAAGTAAGCGGCCGTGTCCTTAAGTTAGGTACCATCGCTGCATTTGCCTGGAGAAATGGGGAAGCCACGAAAACCACTTCGAGGATGGCTGAAGTGGGAATCAAACCCACCTCTATTCAGTTGACACCCCGAGGATGAGTGGACACCGTTCCATTCCTTGTACCACTTTTTCAAATTTCGTGGTAAAGCCGGGAATCAAATCCGGGCCTCGGGGTGTGGCAGCTAATCACACTAACCACCACGCCAAAGCAATTTTCTACACGCTGCAAATTAAAATACCGCTACGTGTTAGAGGTTACGATTGCGTTAAAACGTTATTTAATTTCATAATTGGATGGATTTCCCTTTGAGATACATTCATGGATCATTGACAAACGAAATACCTACTTATGTGAAGTTACATTTCTAAATCTTCACGATATTGTTCTATTATCCGAAAATGTAAACTGTAGTTCAAGCTTTAGTGTACAGGATCTTTAGGAAACCTAAAGAATGATAGCTCTGGTGTCTTCTTGTAATTGAGCAGTTTATTGCGACACACATATTCCTTTCGTAAATACCTTGTTAATATAATAGAAAACCAATCATCTATAATGGAATTACCACACATTTACCTCGCAAAACGTATACCACTTACAACGGTAGCTTGCTGGCCACGTGGAGCGCTCCAGTTGCACGTATGAAATAAGTGAGTCTAGCTTCGCGACTGTGTATATTACATTGTGGTATATACTGTGAACATTAATATTTTTATTTCATATTTAATAGTGCGTTTCACGTGGCACAGGGCACAAACGCGAAAACTTAAAGGAAATAATGCTTTAAATTTATCATTCTCCATGCCCGCCTGTCCGCTCCCCTCCCCTACACATGCTGGGTCACGCAATGCACACTCCTGTATTGCTTACCAAACGCACAGCACATGTAAACAGCTGATACCGTGCGTTCCTTAGTCGCGCGCTCATGTCTCTACTCCGTACGCTAGAAGAGATTCTGATCATTTCTGCGTATTCCATGCATTTTTCTTGGGAATTTTGAATGCTAATATTAATAATCTTAATACTAACGTTCTGTTGCGAATTCAGTGCACTACGTCGCAGGACATAAGATATATGAACCAGTTATCCCTAACGATTAACTAATGGGTTTAGGAAAAAATGGATGACGGATCCGCTATTATATTATTGGGTTTATTATGCCCATAAATTTTCCGTAACTTATTTTCAGACCTCGTGTATAGATTAAAACCTGCTTTATCGCATGCAGTGTATCTGTAGTGGAATGTTTTACGGAACAAACACACGTGATTACAGAAAACAAGAGCAGGGAAGTAATTTAACCGTAATTGTCTACCATTTCCCACCTTACACAATTTGCTAGCTAATCTTCCAACACGTTCTTCCGTGCAGGCCATTAGCGCCCTCTACAATTAAAGTTTGGTCACACGAAAGAGGAACTCAATTATATAAGATGAGAATTAATTTATTCGTGCGTTCCCCTACGACGCAGTAAGAAGTATCAACAACATACCGGACTCCTGGAATTAAACGAGTTGGATATTTCCGCACAGTAGCTCATGTTGTACGCTTTCCATAGATATGAAAGGAATCCACGACAACTATGCAATCCTTGTTGAAGAGATCATTGTTAATCAGTAGTGAAATGAAATGTTCAATTTTTGAAAATATCTTGGAGTACATTGGCATTCAAAATTTTTATCTGAAGAAGATAAATCTGTTAGATTAGTGGATCATTTCAAGTAATTAGTATGTGTATTCTCCAAGGACAGTAGTACAGTAATTGTATTCGAATTACAGCTGCCTCTGTGGATCCGTGGTAGAGTGTCGGCCTCCGGATCCCAAGATAGCGGGTTCAAACCCGGCAGAGGTAGTCGGATTTTTGAAGGGCGGAAGAAAGTCCATTCGACACTCCACGTCGTACGATGTCGGCATGTAAAAGATCTCTGGTGATACATTTGGTATTTACCCGACAAAATTCATTAAATCTCAGCCATAGTCGCCCAAGAGAGATCCGGTTTACTCTGTCTGCCATCTAGTGGGCCTTGAGTAAAACGGAACGTCGAAATTGACGAGCAGACAGCCAGATGGCATCAAATCGAAATGTCTGCACACGGTAGCTGAGGCCATACGATTATTATTATTATTATTATTATTATTATTATTATTCGAATTACGGTGTACGGTACCAAATGCGCTCGCAGTTGCATTCTATAGCATTAAGGAAGAAAGAAAGAAAGAAAGAAAGAAAGAAAGAAACCTCTCGGACAACATTATCTACACCTGTAAGCGGTCACGTTGGTATCCTGGGCCAACCAATTGTGTTTCTCTCTCCGATATTCAAAACTGTTGACGCCTTTTACTGTTTATCACTGTATCTTCAAACTGCCTATTTATACGTGAGCAGTATTACTAAGCCAACCACACGTTAATATAACCTTTTGTGAACTATTGTACACTAGTGTCCAAAAGTTAAGCGTAAGTTACGAGTAAGCAGGGCAACAGGAAATAGACCGCAAATCGCACGACATATGCACCTACCAACCTTACGTGTTCGCTCTGTATAGGAAAGGAGTGTGCCCTGCTTTGACTAACAGCGTAACCGCAAGGTAAACACAGCCAGTGTCTGCGCCCCATATTCCCTCAGTCGTGTTTGCCCTGTTAGTGTGTGGAGTGTAGCCTCGTGGTGATCGTGACAACATAATGGCACAACGACGCCATTTAGACCACGTTTTGCAGGGTAGAATACTCGGCCGCCTGGAAGGAGGCCATACACAGACCGAAGTCGCCGTATCCTTGAATGTGCCACAAAGTGACATTTCCAGGCTTTGGAGACGATTTCGAGACACAGGAGATGTTAGTCGCAGGCCAGTACCAGGTCGACCAAAGGTAACCACCCAACAGCAGGACCGATATTTGGCCTTAAGCGCCCGACGAAAGCGGAGTGCACCTGCAAGACAATTGTCGGCAGAGCTTGCAGCCGTCTCAGGGCCTGCCGTTTTCCGGCAAACTGTGTACCGGAGGCTCAAAACAGCAGGGCTGTTTGCCCGACGTCCAGCGGTGTGCGTCCCGCTCACTCCAGCACAGAGACAAGCCCTTTACTGTGGGGCTGTCAACATCGAAACTGGACCACGAATAGCAACTTACAAATCTGCAACTAGTTTCGTGTTTCTCTTTACCGATACTTTTTTCTTTTAGGGAACGGACTACCAAGGAACAGGCCTATTGACATATATTTGCTTTTACTTTGTAACAGGCAAAACATTGTCGGAGTATAATACCCATTCTGAAGGAAATGCATTGTAAATACGTAAAATATTTTGTACAGGACTTGAAAGTTTCTTCTACTGTATGTAAAGTGAAAATGTTTCCGTTTACATAGGTGTAAGCTTTGCTATACTTGTCTCCATCACGTCACAGTAGCACCTTCCATGATAGGCGTCACGTCACCATTCTTAACTGCCCTTCACATGCCTCTTATGGTCTGATTGCGTATTACTCATTTTACAAAATAACCCAACCTACGTAGGCAAAATGACGCTGGCGCGAACGCACTCTCCTGGATTAGTGATCCAGGGAGTAAACTGCAACGTTAGCACAAATACATTGCACCCATCATAACAGGGTTTTTGGAATTAAATGAGGTCTTTTAAAGGTAAATCATCATTAACCTGAAAGAGATTATGAATGCAGTTTCTATGTCAGTAAAAAATTAATATGAGTTTAGTTAAGAAGCAAAAACACCATCTACAGTATTGAGGTACTTCTCACTTATTCGTTGTGTTACGTTTACATTAGCAAAGATTTTAACATGGTTTCACATTGAGAATACACTTTTCAGCCCTATTCCTTCGTTGAATAATCAACATAGTATCCCTGTAGTCACAAGGTTCCGGGTTCGATTCGCGGGCAGTACGGGTACTTTAGTCACGTCCAGTTAATTACTTTGTTCAGGGACGAGGTGTTCGTGTTTATCTTCACCAAAATCTCATCACGGTACCAACCACCACAAAACGCGCAATAGTGAAGAGGTTCCTCGATGTAGGGTTTGTATTACGACGGGCCGTAAAACTGGGCTGCTATTCACATATAATGCCGACCGCAAACAATTGAACGTGTCTGAGTATATACAGTAGCCACAGAAAGTATCCGTACACCAACATTTTAACGCACAGCTCGTATATTAAGCACCATGAACTAATATAAACACATCCAGTGACACATATGTATAAAGAAAATACATACTCGCTTTACATTTGCTATCAGATTTACAGCACTCAACATAATAAACAAACAAACCCGTCTTTTAACACAACAAAAAGTATCCGTACACTACTAGATAATTCAAACACTTGCCGAAGTCTTCGTTCAAACACAGTCTTAACACTTTGTATGCATGCCTCTAGCTTTGATGACCTGTTCCAGACGTCTTGGAATTGAGTTAACTAAATGTTTGGTGTACTCTTCAGATATGTTGGACCGTGCATTTGAGAGTATCTCTTTAAGATGTTCTTTATGAGTAGTATGGCGTTTTTGCACTTCTTTGCCTAGATGATCCCACAGGTTCTCTCTGGGATTGAGATCTGGACTCTGCGGTGGAGTGAGAAGTCTTCTTCGGGCATTGTACAACCACCATTCACGGCTTATCATTGCACGGTGGTTAGTATCATTGTCCTGTTGGAAGGGGAAGACTCCTTCCAGATGAAGCTTGTGTGCACTGCTCTTTAAATTATGATGCAACAGATCTATGTACTTCCTGGCATCCATAATACTATCAATAAATGCCAGGTTTCCCACTCTATTCGCAGCCATGCAACCCCAAACCATCACATTCGCTCCTCCGTGTTTTACCGTGGGAATTACGTATTGAGGTGCAAGTTCGACGTTTGGCTTGCGCCATACCTTTAGGCTCCTACCTGTTCCAGACTGTGTAAACTTCACTTGATCAGAAAAAATAATGGTGTTCCAAAAGTCCATTGTTTTTCCACAATACTCTTTCGCGAACTGCAGGAGCTTCTGCTTATTTATTTCACTTATAAGTGGCTTCCTTCGTGGACAACCACTACGCAGGTTCGCATTGTGAAATACGTTCCTTATAGTTTGCACACTCACCGTTTTGTTGGACCTTGAAGTGAGGTCTGTAGCGATGGATGCAACACTTCGGAACTGTTCCTTTCGTGCCGATCGCACAATAATGCGTGGCTCCCATACTGTCAGCTCTTCTAGAGGACCAGATCTGGGTTTGTTTTCTGTTTGTCCACTGTGCTTGTATTTATTAACTATTGAACTCACCGTATTAAAGCTAATGCGAGCTGTTTTCCTACTTGACGACAACTTTTATCTTGTTTATACAGTAACGCTATATTCTCTCTTTGACTCAATGATGGTTCCGTCGTCTTTCGCCCCCATACCAAATAACCTTGCGGCAACGACAGCACAGTGATGACCGAAGAGGTAACAACCCCTCCTGCAGACATAGCGGCCTAAACCTGTGGCGACAACTGATTTAACCAATCACAAAGGGAGTACATCCGCACTGTACGAATACTTTCTTGGCGGTACGATCTGCAGTTTGTATACAGTATCGTGCCTGATCATGTTAATTTTTAAACGTTCTGCATGTTCAGCATGCATATCTGATGCATTCCGTTTACTGTATATAAATCTGATTTCAGCTTGTAAGTCGTAATGATGTTCTATCACTTTCCATAGATGTACGAATACTTTTTGTGGCCACTATATATAGGGCCAGAAAGGATAGATTGAGGAGATCATTGTTCGTAAATGTGATTTCAGTCCGCCTCTGTGGTGTAGTGGTTAGTGTGATTAGCTGCCACCACCAGACACCCGGGTTCGATTCCCGGCTCTGCCACGAAATTTGAAAAGTGGTACGAAGGCAGGAGAGGGGTCCACTCAGCCTCGGGAGGTCAACTGAGTAGAGGTGGGTCAGACTCACACCTCAGCCATTTTGGAAGTGGTTTTCCGTGGTTTCCCACTTCTTCTCCAGGCATATGCCCGGGATAGTAGCTAACTTAAGGCCATGGCCGCTTCCTTCCCTCTTCCTTGTCTATCCCTTCCGGTGAGGCCGCCTGGGCGCGGTACTGGTCATCCTCCCCAGTTGTATCCCGCGACCCAGAGTCTGAAGCTCCGCGATACTGCCACTGAGGCGGTAGAGGTGGGATCCCTCGCTGAGTACGAGCGGAAAACCAACCCTTGACGGTAAACAGAAAGAGAAAGAAGAAGAAGAAAGTATGATTTCAATGTAATTTTGTACCGAAATAATAATTAAGTTTTTCTTTAAATACGTGAAATTTTGACAGTGATAACTGCAGAAAAGTGTAGGCCTACTTTTAGTTAGTGGCTCATGAAGTCTATCACGCGGTCAGTGACTGTCCAAATGTGGACACAAGAAATAGTCCAATTATTAATAGAGAGTTATCGTTTTGATAAAATAATTTTGTTTAAAAAATTGCATGTGACATCCGGAGAGACCTGGTGCAGGTCTTTCGAGATGACACCCGATAGGCGACCTGCGCGTCTGTGGAATGAGTCCCCACTTCTCCTCCAGGCAAATGCCGGGATGGTACCTAACTTCAGGCCATGGCCGCTTCCTTTCCTCTTCCTTGTCTATCCCTTCCAATCTTCTCATCCCTCCACCCCCCCCCCCCGACAAGGCCCCTGTTCAGTATAGCAGGTGAGGCAGCCCGGGCGAGGTACTGGACCTCCTCCCCAATTGTATCCCAATACCCATGTCTCGCGCTGCAGGACACTGCCCTTGAGGCGGTAGAGGTGGGATCCCTCGCTGAGTCAGAGGGAAAAACCAACCCTGGAGGGTAAACGGATAAATAAATAAATAGTTAAACATTACAAATAGTGATAATCACATTAGGTACGTTTTTGAATTTCTAAGCATCGAACCTGCCGAGTTCGGGTCAGGGGGCCAGCGCCTCAACCGCCCGAGCCACTCAGCCCAGCGGGGGTATTATACTGCAAGGTGTCGCGAAGATACAGAATGCAACTCCTATTATTGATCCACCGGCAGGAGCTCCTCCATCACAGGACAAATTTCTCTCGTTTCCTGCTTTTTCTTTCGGCCATTAGGTACTTAATTGTGCCGGTGAAGTGAAGAAGGGGTGAATGAGAAGGGAGAAAGCGAAGTAGGAGAGAATAAAATTGAGATATGAGTGAGGAAGAAGACATTGTCAAAGTAGAAGTTAAGATGGAAAGATTACTGGAGGCCGTCTGGTCCCATATAATGGCGCCTTGCTGCGACAAGTTGTGTACACAGTGAGTGCTCCTTCCACGCAACAAATCTACTGGAAGTGTGGAAGGAAACTAAACTGCCTGGATATTCGACTCTAAGAAATATTACTTCTAGAAGCCTTTAAGTCTGAACATTTTGACAGCCAAGGATGATTTACATCAACACTCAATTTGGTCTCCCTCCTACTTCCTAGGAGCCAGGGAGCAGAGATATGCACTCTCATCGATATCGGCATAAGAATACTAAACTGCGGAATAAGAAATATAGTCTTTCTACCTTGCGCGCCAAAGCCTCTGCTCTGTAACGGAAATTACCAGAATGTTATGCACATATTGATATACAGTAATGTACTCCAAAATGAATAGCCAGCCAACAGTGGAGCGCAGACTTTTCATCCCAAGGTGGCGAGTTCGACCTTGGCTCAGTTTGGTGGTGTCTGACAGTACTCAAATACTCGTACGCCACCTTTGCGTCTGCAGATGTATAAACAAGTAAAATAACTTCTCAGGGACAAAAGATCCGTTCCCTCGGTGACTCAGAAAAATTGTAAAAGTAGTTAATAATTTTAGCGAGTTAAAGTCAGCTTTTCTACGTTTTCTTCTGGATTATATGCTAAAAGTGTAATAAATTCTGCTGATTGCTCTTCTCGTTTCTAAAAAAATACAATAAAAAAGGTTGAAGTCTGCCTCTGTGGTGCAGTGGTTAGTGTGATTAGCTGCCACTCCCGGAGGCCCGGGTTCGATTCCCAGCTCTGCCACGAAATTTGGAAAGTGGTACGAGGGCTGGAACGGGGTCCACTGAGCCTCGGGAGGTCAACTGAGTAGAGGTGGGTTCGATTCCCCCCTCACGAATCCTGGAAGTGGTTTTCCGTGGTTTCCCACTTCTCCTCCAGGCAAATGACGGGATGTGATCCTTCCCTCTTCCTTATCTATCCCTTCCAATCTTCCCATCCCCCACCAAGGCCCCTGTTCAGCATAGCAGGTGAGGCCGCCTGGGTGAGGTACTGGTCATTATCCCCAGTTGTATCCCCAGACCTAATGTCTCACGCTCCAGGACACTGCCCTTGAGGCGGTAGAGGTGGGATCCCTAGCCGAGTCCGAGGAAAAAAACAACCCTGGAGGGTAAGCAGATTAAGAAAGAAAGAAAAAAGTTGAATTTTATGTGTAATATATAATAATTTTGTGTGGCTATTTCTACCCGAGTGCAGCCCTTGTAAGGCAGACTCTCCGATAAGGGTGGGCGGTATCTGCCATGTGTAGGTATATATGTTCAGTCTTCAGCCCTAAGGCTGGTTGGATCCTCAACAGCTCTGCCATCAGCTGTCATAGATGGCCTAGGCATCACTGAAGGGGCGTACTAGGGAAATGAAGAGTGAGGTAGTTTCCCGTTGCTTTCCTCACCGAGCCAGAAGTTGCTTATACATATCAGTCTGACAAGCCCACTGAAATGCATGCACCAACTGACCCTATGAACAACATTTTCACACCATTCATAGCAGGGACTGGCTGCAGAAGGAATGGCATTACTAGCATCGCTCATACCTCAGTCACTTTCATATTGTCAAAGCCAAGGATAAGAGTGAGACAGATCAATGAAAGTAACAAAACTGCTCTAGCCTATACCAGAAGACATAGTGCACTGTAAACACTACCCTTCCAGCAAAGGCAACATGTGTAGGTAACTGAGTGTTATTGTAATGTGTGAGTTGCAGGGATGTTGGGGACAGGACAAACACCCAGCCCCCGAGCCAACAGAATTAACCAATGAAGGTTAAAATCCCTGACCCGGCCGGAAATCGAACCCGGGACCCTCTGAACCGAAGGCCATTACGCAGACCATTCAGTCAACGAGTCGGACATTTTATGCGTAAAAAGGGGTAAATGGTTGACAGACGAGTAAAGAAGACTGGAGTGTGGGAAGTGAATACTGACGGTGAAGCAACAGTCTGGAGGTGGTTCGTGGAATATGAACTTAATGCAAGAAGGTTGAGCTCTATATCCCGTGGGATGTTAAAAGGTATTCCCTGCAATGAGCTACTATCAAACAATGAGATAACAGTTCAGATGCGTACTTCGTACCGAAACAGCCGGGCTGAGTGGCTCAGATGGTTGAGGCGCTGGCCTTCTGGCCCCAACAAGGCAGGTTCGATCCTGGCTCAGTCCGGTGGTATTTGAAGGTGCTCAAATGCGTCAGCCTCGTGTCGGTAGATTTACTGGCACGTAAAAGAACTCCTGCGGGACAAAATTCCGGCACCTCGGCAACTCCGAAAACCGTAAAAGTAGTTAGTGGGACGTAAAGCAAATAGCATTATTATTATTATTATTATTATTATTATTATTATTATTATTATTATTATTATTATCGTACCGAAACAATCAACAGAACTAGAGAGCAGCTCAACTAAGGCAGCAGACTTCGCTAATTTATTCATCTAAGGTTGATCTAGAAGTCTTTCTACTTCCACCGCGTTGACCAGGCTACGGTTTTGGTCTCTACAGAATTGCTTGAACGGAAAACCATTTCATTATTTGAATGCTATCGAAGAGAACCTTAGTTTTAGTCTCCAATCAAAACTAATTCTACTCAGACGAAATGTTTAAAATTGGCCAATACTATGCAAGAGAAAATTGAATTATGCATTGCATAAAGTGACTGTGGAAATCATAAATGGAACGAGAGTCAGGATATTCGTCGAAAGTTGTCATGATCTAGCTTAAAACTCTGAAATCTGTCTCCCGAGTCTTCTTGGGGTGCTCTAGTTTCCCCAGTGTCGGCAGCCCTGAAGATTGTTTTTCATAATTTCCCTATTTTTACACCAGGGAAATATTACGGCTGTTATTATGGCCAAGGCTCTTCTTCCCCAGTCCTCCTCTTTCAACAACAATCACCACCATCACTGCCACTTGCCTTTTCCTATCTCATAGTTGCCGAAAATGTATCTGAATTAGCGCGACGATTATATATAAAAACCACATACAACATACTTTTAATTTTTCACTATTATGTGTGCTTACTTGGCAGTAAATATAAGTGAATACCTCCCGGTTGATGTATGTGACAGCCCTCTGACGATTTAGACAGGTACAGTAATTCTGACATGTATGCAATCGAAGTGACGTATAATTCCAAGGAAATCACCCCATCCATAATAAAATATGTCGGTTGCGAAGAATTGTATTCAAGTTGACACTTACCGGACTGACCCTTTCTCAGTCTCGAGAAACAAGCGAAATCGTATTTTCAGCTCTACCTGCGATTTCGCAGCGGGCGACCCACAAAGAGGCCGCTGGACTAACCTTTCTTCCCGGACTCGTCTCAACATGATCATACAAATTACATGTTTCATGGTACATAACCTCTGATTGTGATTCACTCCTCTCATTTAAGGTTAAACAGTGTTCTCGGCGGTGTTTAAACATGGCCGGTAGAACATCGGTTTTAGACAGTGTCCAAGTGATAAAGAACGTCTCTGCAATGCGGCAGCCATACTTTAATTAAGGTACAGCACCAGCTTTTGCCTGGTGTAAAAATGGGAAACCACGGAAAACAATATTCAGGGCTGCCGACACTGGGGTTAGAACCCACTATCTCCCGAGTAATGGATACCGGGCGCACTTAAGCGATTGCAGCTATCGAGCTCAGTATTTTGTTTTGGCCCATACCGGAGGACACAGTAGCTGTAAGCACTATGTATCGGCTAAGCAAGCAGCAAGGCTAACTCAAGCCAAATAATAAACTGCAATATGGTACCAAGCACTTAAAAAATACGTGTAAGTTCAGCATTAGGAAATAATGTAAACCTATCTGTAGTTCATGGTGAAGAAGCAGGAAGCTGACCGGAAAATAAATCTATATGTAGGCCGCTGATGTCAACACACCGCGACCGAGAAGTCTGATATACTGTTCGTATACTAGGCTACCCTCACTTCCGGGGGTTGAAATCTGATAAATTACGACAAAAATGTATCCGAGGCACAACCTCGTTTCTCGTTTTCTAGAAGACGCGCCAAAAATGCGCATGTGAGATAATTTACTTACATCCACTCTGATACCCTCATGTCTCCAATTTCCTCAGACTACTACAGTCAAGCCGTACGGAACATTTCTTTTTACAAGTTGCTTCGCGTCGCACCGACACAGATTGGTCTTAGTGCGACGATGGGACAGGAAGGGGCCGTGGCCTTATTAAACTACAGCCCCAGCATTTTCCTGTTGTGAAAATGGGAAACCACGGAAAACCGCAGCACGGAACCTCCACCTTCAGTCACCTATGTCAATTTCACGTTAGTACCACCTTGAAATCAATGAACATTAAACACTCGTTAAGTACAGAAGACTGACTGTGCTGAGCAATTCGATAGGTGCTTGCCTGAAATTCCAATGCCGTCAGTTAACATAGTGTTTGTTAATTATCTTTTATCTGAGTTGGAGGAGATCATGCATATTGTTGCGCTGCCTCTAGCGTGCCAACGGAAGTCACTTCGCTGATGATGATTGTTGTTTAAAGGGGCCTAACATCTAGGTCATCGGCCCCTAATGGTACGAAATGTTATGACAAATTAAAAGTCCAAAATCCTCCACTGACCAGAATTCAAAGCGTGAGCACGAAGAATGAATGGATGGATATGAATTTAAAACGATCAGTGGAACCGACCCACAGTACCTCACATGCACAGAAGCTGGCACAAAACAATAGGATTATTTACCAAGGGACTGCTTCTATAGCACGATGCTGAAGCGATTATCCGTGTAGTCGAAACGGGTCCAAAATCCAGGCCATCGGCCCCTCATAATGGTATTTATCGCTAGGAAAGTAGTAATAATAATAATAATAATGTTATTTGTTTTACGTCCCACTAACTACTCTTTTACGGTTTTCGGAGACGCCGAGGTGCCGGAATTTAGTCCCGCAGGAGTTCTTTTTTCGTGCCAGTAAATCTACCGACACGAGGCTGACGTATTTGAGCACCTTCAAATACCACCGGGCTGAGCCAGGATCGAACCTGCCAAGTTGGGGCCAGAAGGCCGGCGCCTTAACCCTCTGAGCCACTCAGCCCGGCACTAGCTAGGAAAGTAGAACCATACTATTTGTTATTTGGCGGTACTAATCAAAAGTAGCGCAGACTCGCGGTATTCCACACATTATGGTACTATTAACAGGTAGTGTAATGGGCACATGTAACACAGACCTATGGTGTTTCGCACATTGCGGCTCTATTTACAGGCAACGCAAACCTATAAAGGCAAAGCAAACCTATGGCGTTCCTCACATAAGTGGACTAAGCACAGGGACCCGAACTATCCCCCGGTATTCCTCACATAGTGGGTATTAAGCATAGGCAAGGCAGAACCATGGTGTCGCTCATCCCATGGTGATGCTCATATAGGGGTACGAATCACAGATACTGTAAGACCCTCATCCTGATTCACACACTGTCGCTACTAATCACAAACCTATTTCGTACCTAACATAGTGGTACTAAGCCCACGTAAATGCGACCCGTGGCGTTCCCTGCGTGATGGTACTAGTTACAAGTAGTCTCATGGTTCTAATTTTATCATCCATTGGTTGCCCATTTTAGTCGCCTCTTACGACAGGCAGGGGATACCGCGGGTGTATTCTACATGTGCGTCCCCCACCCGCAGGGAGTGAAGTCACTTCGAGCAACCGATACGACTTTTGTCGCTTGGCCAAGCGTAGACCCTTATTAAAATCTGTCCGCTGATCACAATACGTAAAGTTCTCACACACACCTAGCATTCACACATTCGCTTAAATTGCGTACTGTGTGTTATGACGTCACTAAGGACTGACAGTTCCTGCAGGCCTGGATGCGCAATTGCTGTCTTAGCAGCACACAGCTGTTGCACAAAAACGACAGTGCTTGGCTTTGTTATGTTCCTTATCACCTCCTTGCTGTTTGTCATACAGAAGAGGCTCATCCTGTACATGTACCAAGTTCTAAAACTTCTTTTTCGTTTCCTGCTGAATTTGTAAAAGTGGAACTACCTCATTCTTGCATTAAACCCTCCAATTTTATGTCCATAACTCTTTATTTTTCCTCGTGTCTAATTAAAAATCCCTAGATCTGGTTATTATAAACCTAACTGGCCTGTCTTTATTTCATGCATCAGGGGTAAAAAAAGAAGTAGCAACAATTCAAATGTTATAACGAAGGTATATAAATATAATTCGCTACGTTCTGAACCATTCGTAACAGAAAAATATTGAGTAATGGAACACATTTTATCGTTAGAGGTTTTTAATACATGGAAACCGGATTTGATAGCACACTTTATACCCCCGGTATTTCATGTGTAAACTGGTTAAAAACGTCCCTCCACCCCTTGTCTTTTACATCTGTAATGGATAGCAGGCCACCACAAACATTCCAATACATTAAGCATGTTATTAATTTGCCAATGTAGTCCATCATTTAGTATTTTAAAACAAATGTCGCAATTATACCCAACGGAATTACCACAATGGAATACTTTCATTATCATTAGCAAATTGCTTGCACACACGAGGCAATGCATCACGAATACAACAGGACCCTTTGTGACCAACATGGCACGAGTTCTGGACTACACACTTGTAGGGATGGATCGTAGACGTATGACCGATTGCGGGAAAGCCAATCAAAATTGGACTGGAGTTTGATTGACAATCAATGTGGGTCTGATAGGCAATCATTCTATTTCAGCTGCGGATGTAACAGCCAGTGTCTGACTGAAGATCGACCTTCCAGCAGACTTGACCAACAAGATTTTGCTGACCAAGCAATGATTCTCCAATCAATTCGTGTAGTCTTAGAACTCAAGACTTCTATCATTTCATTAAAAGCATCAAATATCTCAATGATGATATAATGCATAATAAATTGAAGCTCATGTACAAGGTAAAATTGTATTATGAATCATGTAGTGTCCTGGCATACGTAGCCTACCGTCATTTGTCTCAAATAACCTCAATCGCCTACCGGTTTTGACCATAGAGTTAACTTCTATCAACCAAATTTCTTGAAATTTCTTGAAATAAATACTTATATCTGGCATATTACAGCCTCCGTTGCTCAGACGGCAGCGCGTCGGCCTCTCACCGCTGGATACCGTGGTTCAAATCCCAGTCACTCCATGTGAGATTTGTGCTGGACAAAGCGGAGGCGGGACAGGTTTTTCTCCGGGTACTCCGGTTTTCGCTGTCATCTTCATTCCAGCAACACTCTCCATTATCATTTCATAGCATTTATCAGTCATTCATAAATCACATTGGGAGTGGCGACCCCATTGTACTAATAGTTCATTCATTAATGGTTAATTCATTACATCTCTAACCCGGTCAAAGGCTTGAAAACAGGTTGTAGGTTTTCATCTGGCATATGAATACTCATGCAAACCCAAACATTAGAATTTATTAACCAACATGACCTTACCATCTGCAGCCTGTTCATTCTGCTCTTGTTTTGTAATTTTCGTACACAATTTTCAAATGCTGTGGAGTCCTGGTACAATCGCAACTAGCTCAGTGTAATGTATTTTCCCGACACCAAAGAATTGCGCTGTTCCCAGATTCATCTCTTTCTGAAATCCACAATCAGTAAATCGGAGCAAGTTGAATGAGGATTCGGATTTCTGCAACGCAATCGGAAATCGCAGTTGATGAGCAATCAACTGATTTGCAAACATGGACTGATTTGATGAGTCTATATGCAACCGGACATTAGGAGTCTAATTACTGCCGCTTTTAATTCATTCTTGGACAAGCAAGAGCTTGATTATCAGTCCCGTGTGCATTTGAAAGTAATCATTTTGTGGTAGTTGTTTGATGTCACCTTCAATAGGTTTTCGATGACTACCAGAAACGATAAGGCTATGAATGTAAAGATAGCAGCCGTGATATTCACTAAGGCACTACCGCCGCATTTCCTCAGTGTAAACATTGTATAACAGGGCAAACAATCTTCACAGCATCAACGGTGGCGTTCGAAGCTAACACCTCCCTAACATAAGCTTATAGTCACGCGAACCGTACTGTGAAGCCAACTCACTCGCTTTGATGATATTGTTTGGATCATCAGACCATAAACTGGTTTGATGTAGCTCTCCATGCCATCCTATCCTGTGCCAAACTTTTCATTTCTACGTAACAACTATATCCTACATCTGCTCTAATCTGCTTGTCATATTCATACCTTGGTCTATCCCTACTGTTCTTACCGCCATTACATCCCTCAAAAACAAATGAACAAGCCACGGGTGTCTTGTAAGACGCGTTCTATCATTATATTTTTTATTCTGGTCAAATTAAGCCAAATCTATCTCCTCAAAAATTCGATCCAGTAACTCTTCATTCCTGACTTGATCTCACCTCACGCATTCTTCTGTAACACCACATTTCAAGAGCTTCTATTCTCTTTCTTCCTGAGCAAGTTATTCTCCATGTTTAACATCCATACAATGCCCCGCTCCAGACGAAAGTCTTCAAAAACATCTTTATAATTCCTATATCAAGGTTCGATGCGAGGAAATTTCTTTCCTTAAGAAACGACATCCTTGCCTATGCTAACCCGCATTTCATGTCCTCTTTACTTCTGTCATCGTTAGTTATTCTACCACCCAAGTAGAAATATTCACCTAGTTCATTTCTTAATCTAATATTCCCTGCATACCAAGTGAGTTGGCCTTGCGGTTAGGGTCGCGCTTATGAGAGCTTGCATTAGGGATATAGTGGGTTCAAGACCCACTGTCGGCAGCCATGAAGATGGTTTTGCGTGGTTTACCATTTTCACATCAGGTAAATAATAGGTTTGTAACATAATTAAGGCCACGGTCGCTCCCTTCCCACTCCTAGCCCTTTCCTATCCCATCATCGCCATAAGACCTTTGTGTCTCAGTACGACGTAAAGAAAATGGTAAAGAAATAACCCCTGTATCACCTGACTTCGTTCGACTGCACTACATTACTTTTGTTTTTACCGAGCTCGATAGCTGCAGTCGCTTAAGTGCGGCCAGTATCCAGTAATCGGGAGATAGTGGGTTCGAGTCCCACTGTCGGCAGCCTTGATGGTTTTCCGTGGTTTTCCATTTTCACACCAGGCAAATGCCGGGGCTGTACCATAATTAAGGCCACGGCCGCTTCCTTCCAACTCCTAGGCCTTTCCTCTCCCATCGTCCCCATAAGACCTATCTGTGTCAGTGCGACGTAAAGCAAATAGCAAAAAACTTTTGTTTTTGACATTTAATTTCATCTTGTACTCCTTCTTCGAGACTATTTTCATATAATTCGCAATTTCACCAGATCTACTGCGGACTCAGATAAAATTAAAAATATAATTTTATTCGTCTCCCCTTCGATTGTGATTCCATTTCCAAACTCCCCTTTGATTTCCTTTACCGCCTGTTCTATACAAACACTGAAAAGGAGAGGGGACAAACTGCAGCCTTGCCTCACTCCTTTATGGATTGCTGCTTCTTTTTCAAAGCCTACGATTCTTGTCACTGCAGACTGATTTTTGTACAGATTGTAGATAATTCTTCTTTCTCGGTATATGATCCCGATCACCTTCAGAATCTTAAATATCTTGGTCCAATCAGCTTTATTGAATGCCTTTTCTAGATCAACGAACGTCATGTACGTGGCCTTGTCACTGATCACGTAGTATTTCAGCAGCCTAACTGTAGTGTATCTGGCTAGGCAGCAGTCAATTCGGCAGGTCAAGGCGGTAATGGCTGCTGCTCCTTGGGTTTCTTGTTTTTCACATCTTCAATTACTATCGGTCTTAAGAGAGAATGATGTGCTGGAATGTTGCCGTAAAATGGTTTCTTCTTTCTCCATAAAAAAGTTCCTGCACGATGATGCATTTGCAAATGCCAATCGACTCTGTCAGAACTCGATCATATGAAACCGAACACAGTAAATGAGCGCATAACCAACTGTGCTGCTCAGTCGAATTTAAGAGCTTAGTCTGTGAAAAGACATGTTTTATACCGACAGCAGTGTGTAGGACGGGAATAGGTGCTCTGATATTGATGAATATTAAAGAAAAATGCAACCACACTGACAACCGAGGTAGACTTTAGGGATCTCTGGTGCTCAGGCCCGTTGCCATGTTCACCTCACAGCAGAGAGATGAACTGGATGAAACGCTTGTAGAGTTAGATCTATTTTTTCATAAACAAAATATCATCCAGTCACTCGTCTCCCGAGTAGAGCGTATTACGTAATGGACCAAAAACATGCATGTAAGCATAAATTCAAATGTTCTTCGTCTGATTAATAATAATAATAAGGCGGTGAAGAAGCCTGACATGCCATCGAGAAGCTTCATGAGATTGCTGTCAAAGCTGGCCTCCCCATCTCTCACGAAAAAACACAGTACATGGACTCCAAGAACTCAAACCTGATGTCACTCGTGACCCAGTATGGCAGCGTCATACAAGTAAAACAGTTTAAGTATTTAGGTGAAGTTATCGTGAGCACTGGCAACGAAAGAGAAGCCAACATAAACCGCGCTGAAAATTACGTAAAGCCTGTACAATCACCTGTAACGTTTACAACAAGAAATCACTTTCAACCAAGGCCAAACTCCGACACTACAACATTGTTGTTCTCCCAGAGGCACTCTACGCAACTGAAACATCATCATTAAACATCAACATTAGAGACATTGAGAAAATGGAACGACAGATACTGAGGAAAATATTCGGATCCAAGTTTGAAGATGGCATTTGGATACGGAAAAGCTTTGAGGAACAGACTCAATTCACTGACTGAGCGATTCACTTCACTTGCACGCAAAAGTCGTATGAATTTCTAAGGGCATTTAGTACGAATGGATAACTCACGATTGACCAAGAAAATCTTTTTTGCTATCAATGGAACACGACAAACCAAAGTGCGCTGGCTAGTAGACACTCAAAAAGATCTCGCAGAAGTTGACACCGATTCACTGGAAACCACAAGGACTTCATATAGACAAAAGATCAACACCCGAAAGTTTGCGCCCAAGAAACCGACGGTAAGACATTTGAAAATCAAAAACACAAGAAAGACGACAGGCCCATAGTGATGGAATGAGGAAATTTTGGGAAACTAAGAAGAACAAGATGATAAAGAATACCAATGCTAAATAATGGTTCTACGTGCTCCTTTGAAGGCCAAACGCATATAATAATAATAATAATAATAATAATAATAATAATAATAATAATAATAATAATAATAATAATAGTAGTAGTAGTAATTTTACGCCCCAATAACAGCTTTGACGGTTTTCGGGGACGTCGAGTCGCCAAAATTTTGTCCAACAGGAATTCTTTTAGATGCCGGTAAAGGGGAGGTTGGTGTATTTGAGCACCTTCAAATACCACCGGGGTGAGCCAGGATCGAACCTGTCAATTTGGAGCCAGAGGATCAGCTCTCTACCGTCTGAGCTACTCAGCCCGAGGCCCGGTCAAGAGGATGAGGATGTCACCACGCTGATCACGTGACACTCCAGTATCCACAGGTCACCTGGCTGGGAAGCCTAAACTCTTAATGAGATGTGTGATAAGCTTCCGGTTGTGTGAAAATAGGAAGTACGGATCATACGTAAGCACAACCAGTGAATTTTGGTCTTGCTTCTACCCTGGTCCTGGACTCTTGATTTCAGTTTGTCTAACAATTTTCATTTCTTCTATTGTAGGCAAGCCTGAAACAGAACATCATCGCACAGCACAAAAATAATTACAAGTTCGAGACTTCCAACAAGCGTATATTGAACGGAAAAGTCAATGATTCTGACAAACGGAAAACAATAGAAAATATCAGTGAAGAGCAAATGAAAAACTCTGGATCGCGTGTCCACAAAACTTCATACTCCTGTTAAATTATACAAAAGACATTACAGAATGAGTGTATTTTGCGACAAGGAAGTTTATGCCAAGACTTCCAGCTGAAATCAATGAAGTGTTCCCTACTGTTCGTGAAATGGATTCCGAGTATCTTTTAGGCTGATTTGTCGATTTTGGGCGCTCCTAGTAATAGAAAAAATTGCTGGAATTACTATCTTCCTATGTGGATGAAACATTTGTCTCCGACCTCAGAGTTATGTACATAAAACCTAGGGAGTTCGGGTACGACATAAGAATTCAATTAGGGACGAGACTTCACGTCACCGGTTAAATATGCCCCGGGATCTGAAATAATAACACTTACAAAATCTACGAGTACATTCAAGAGAGGCTGCTGACACCGCCAGGCGTAACTACACCTCCCTTAGCAAGGCGCACTGCCAGCAGGTCAGGTGGTTTCACACATAGACCTACACGGGTTTCTTCTCGTAGCAAGTACTGCACTAGACCGTTGGACTGAACATCGGACACATGTGGAATGGCATAAAGACGAGACATTTGAGGAAAAAGAAGCTTGGGCTGGTAACTTGATTCAACCGTTCATAGGATTTTAGATACTTACGTTTCTTTCTTTCTTTCTTTCTTTCTTTCTTTCTTTCTTTCTTTTTTTACAAGTTGCTTTTACGTCGCAGCGACACAGATGGGACTTATAGCGACGATGGGATAGGAAAGGGCTAAGAGTGGGAAGGAAGCGCCCGTGACCTTAATTAAGGTACAACCCCAGCATTTGCCTGCCTGGTGTGAAAATGGAAAACTACTGAAAAGCATCCTCAGAGCTGTCGACACATTGGAGGTTCGAAACGACTATATCCCGAATGCAAGCTTACAGCTGCGCGCCAGAGATTTACTGAAAAATTCGGTCATGAGAGAGGAAATTCTAATTTCGAACATGTTTACTATAATTTGCTGTACGTCGCACCGACACAGATAGGTCTTATGGCGACGATGGCATAGGAAAGGGCTAGGAGTGGGAAGGAAGTGGCCGTGGCCTCAATTAAGGTTCAGCTCCAGCATTTGCCTGCCTGGTGTGAAAATGGGAAACCACAGAAAACCAGCTTCAGGGCTGGCGACATTGGGGTTCAAACCCACTTATCTCCCGAATGCACGCTGAAAGGTACGAAATGCAAACCGAGGAGCCACTCGCTCGGTTTGCGTGTTTCTATTGTGCTCTGTAGTGAGGTTTGCGTATATGACGAGGTGTGTATTGAGACGAACTTAAACATTCAGTCCCCGAGCCTACCATTCTACCATTGCTCCATTTGCTTTTACAAGCAATCGTTCTCACAAACCTCATATCTATTACGCCCATCTTATGCATAAGCGATAAGGTATCCCAAGTCCACTTTACTTTCAGTCCCGTACAATATATTCGGCGAGAAAACAAGAGGGATGTAAAGGTAATTTTGTCTGAGAACTAACTTCCTTCTAACATAATACCGTCCACCGCAACATCAAACCAACTACCTTCACTATCCAATTGTAGTCCGGCTCCATGGCTAAATGGTTAGCATGCTGGCCTTTGGTCAAAGGGGTCCCGGGTTCGATTTCCGGCAGGGTCGAGAATTTTAACCATCACTGGTTAATTTCGCTTGCACGGGGGCTGGGTGTACATGTTGTATTCATTATCATTTCATCCTCATCACGACGCGCAGGCCGCCTACGGGAGTCAAATCGAAAGACCTGCACCTAGCGAGCCGAACATGTCCTCGGACACTCCCGGCACTAAAGGCCATACGCCATTTATTTATCCAATTGTAAGTACACCGTAAGTATTTCGAGTGGTCCATCTGCTCCAATGTTAAAATCTTTACTACCGGGCGAGTTGGCCGTGCGGTTAGGAACGCGCAGCTGTGAGCTTGCATCCGGGAGATAGTGGGTTCGAATCCCACTGTCGGCAGCCCTGAAGATGGCTTTCCGTGGTTTCCCATTTTCACACCAGGCTGTACCATAATTAAGGCTACGGTCGCTTCCTTCCCATTCCTAGGCCTTTCCTATCCCATCGTCGCCATAAGACCGATCTGTGTCGGTGCGACGTAAAGCAAAATAGTAAAAAAAGAATCTTTACTTGGTATGTTCTTTTCTTAGGGTTCTCCCCACACCGGTTTAGCCACCCACCCACCCACACACCCACACACACACACACACACACACACACACACACACACACACACACACACACACCATATTCGCAACATTTCTGCTGAAGTTCAGAGACAATTGCATTGAAATTTTTCAACACAGTCGGACATTAAGGTGAAGAAAATTGCATTGGATGAGGAATGTGGAGCCTAGGAGAAGGCTGCCTTGCAGTCCACGCAGGTGTGGCCGGTCCGCTGTTACTATTAATGTTATGCAAGAGCACGACTCTGTGGGGGGTAGCTTCCCCTCTGGAGGGGAGACTTTGGCAAAATAAAGTGCCTTCTAAGCAGCCACCCCAAACAGCCGCCTACAACATATCCAAACTTTCCCGCTACCATAAACAGGTAGAACATGAAACATCCGCGGGAAACAAGCTCATGTGATCCGACGGTTCCTGCTTTCAATAACAGAATTCATATTCTAAATATCAGAGTAAAGTAATACATAATGCATGACGTCATTCTCTGGAATATAAACCTCCAACTTGGGCGGTGATCGATCGGCCACTGCGTCAAACATGTAACTGCAAGTTGAGAGGATTATGTGTTTTCCATCATCGTTATCAGAAGGGCCTGGATGTTTATGGCGTCACCTCTTAGCTGGTAGGTCACAGACATTTAAAAGAAACACACCATAACAGCCCTTGCGGACCTTGGCCTACAAGGCGATCGCTGCTCAATCCGAGGCCTGTAGATTACGAGGTGACGCGTGGTCGTTATTCATGGCCCCTTAGACCGGGGCCGCTATCTCACGTCAGATAGCTGCTCAACCGTATTACCGCAAGAAAAAAACTAGCTGTACCGCAAAAGTTCCTAATTTCATTACCGCAAAACTGCACATATCTTTGGCGCAAAATATTAGACATCACTGCTGCAAATATAAAGTGTACAACAGCTTACCTTTAAAACTGGCAGCGCAGCACACTGCTTGCCCCGATGAAACACCTGTCATAGAGCGGGATAGGCTGAAACCGATGTGCAATTCGTTTTACGTACTCCAGTAACGGCCATTCACCACGCTTATATTTGTCCCACAATTCAGTAGCAACACGACTTTCACGGTCACGTCTACTTATTTTTCTTTTATAACGCACTGTGTTAAAGCACAGATAGTTTCACTTTACAATTGCTTTAAAGGTTCCGTAAACTCGTGGACAGAAGAATGGGGTTTGTGATGAAGCGACTCTTCACCATCTGTAATTCTGATTTCATCTGTTCGTTTACTAGCCCATAAATTAGAGGGAAATTTAATATCCTCACTTACATAGTTTTCAAGTTCGTAGTCTAGAAAAGAATGTAACTGACTGTGATTGGGAGCGATACTGTGCAACGCTATGATCGCATCCCTCACTGTGCTTGTAAGTAGAAATATTTTGCGGTAATGAAAAAATTTTTTTTGCGGGAATGAACATTAATTTTTGCGGAATTTCTTTTACTTTTTTGAGCATTTGCTATCCAGCTGAACCAGCCCTCAGATTTAGGTAAAAATCCCTGCCCACCGGGTAAGAGGCAACCTCACTACCCCCTAGAGTACAGGGCTGAGAATCATACACATTACTAACTTATGTATAAACCCAAATCCTTGCCCATACACTCACTGATAAAATAAATATGTGTTTACTAGCTTCCCGAGCGGCTTCGCACGACAGCAGTAGTGCATTTAATGAGTCTGACTTCTTTCAACCGAGGACTTACAATATTACCTTGGATACAAAACTAGTCATTTTCCTCCAGCAGCGAACATACTAAAGGGCCGCGCAAAACTGTCCGTGAGAAAAACATTCTCCACTGAGATCAACTCCAGCCACGCTTAGTGTCTGACCCTGTGCTTTGTTTATTGTAATGCCAAAGCAGACACTTACCGGAAACTGGGCTCAAAAGGTAAATCTGAAGGAATCATAGGCATTCTAGGTATTAAGACCATTTCTCCTGTTCCACCAAACTAAACCAAACCAAACCCCATGGCACTACAGCCCTTGAAGGGCCTTGGCCTACCAAGCGACCGCTGCTCATCCCGAAGGCCTGCAGATTACGAGGTGTCGTGTGGTCAGCACGACGATTCCTCTCGGCCGTTATTCTAATCACGTAGACTGAGTGGACCTCGAACCAGCCCTCAGGTCCAGGTAAAAATCCCTGACCTGGCCGGGAATCGAACCCGGGGCCTCCGGGTAAGAGGCAGGCACGCTACCCCTACACCACGGGGCCGGCCCTCCTGTTCCACAGCCAGTTAAAATAGGAGCTTCAATCAAGGAGTTTTCCTAAGTTTTCACTACCAATCGCGTTGTATTTCATAATTTTATTGGATGTAGCTTGTGTGGTGGTAAGCCGGAAGCATGTAAACAATTTAGAAACTATGTAGGGTAATGAACAGCTTCTTTACTATCGACTACTTTGTCTACAGAGCAATATACTTGAGCCTTGGCAGTGAATTTGGAGAACATCAAGTCATTAACATTCCCAACCAGTTCGTGTCCTTCAAACCATGAAAGCGTCTTGTTAGATAGGTCCTGGATTTCAGGATAAACTCTATCAATCAATTCTTTAATGTTGCTTACTAAAACATGTGTTGGGTATTCAGCCCAGAGGCTGGTTTGATCCTACACAGGCGTCACTGATGAGGCATACTGGGGAAATGAGGAGTGAGGTAGTTTCCCGTTGCTTTCCTCATCGAGCCAGAAGTTGCTATTACATCTCAGTTCGCCAAAACCACTGAAATGCATGCACCAACCGGCCCAATGAGCGATATTTTCACACCATTTTTAGCTGCATAAGGAATGGCATTACTAGCATCGCTCATACCTCGGTCACTTTCATATCGTCTAAGACTGAGACAGGTGAATGAATGTAACAAATTTATTCTAGTCCATACCACAAAAAAGCATAGCGCACTGTAAACACTGCATCTCGTCAGCAAAGGCATTAGTAAAACATATAAATAGTTACTGACGATAGGTTTTCCTTAAAGTTCGATAATTCTCCATTTCCGAATTTAATTAACATATCAGCCGATATACTATTGTCTTCAGAAGATAAAAGTACTCTCATGTTAGCTCTGAGCGGCAATTTTGTTATATCCGGCCAGATGTAAGATTTTTTGAATTAAGCTTTCACGTCGTCAACTCTCGTTCCTCTCGTAATAACTGGTAAGATTTGACGGAAATATCCAGCGAAGAAAACTGTCCAGCCACCTACAGGTGTTTTGCTTGGTCCTGTCTAGAGCTTCAAGCGAAGTTTTGTGCGACGTTATTGTCTCATCCCGTACTACTAATGGACATTTTTTGATTAAATTGGCAGTGTCACTTTGTTTTGAAATACTGCATACGCTTGCATCATTACCGCTAAATTTCAGAGGAAGTTTAAATGTTGCATGAGCTGTTCTTCCGCCTTCGAAAAGAGCGGTTGCAATTCCATATGATGCGACAGCAACAGCAAGATTACGACCAGACCTCAGTTTGACGAACAACAAATTAATTTAAAAAAACGCTTTGTCTGTGCCTCCAGGGGCATCGAGGAAAACCATCTTACCTTCCTTCTTTGTGCTGCTAGATATAATGGTGTAATAAGCTTTTTCTGAACGGAGTTCAGACAGTGTTCTTGAGCAACGCTTTGCAGGAGCCGAGAACGATCATATGTAATCTCGCTGAAGTAATCATTATTGTTCGGCTGTACGTTATTTTTATCTTGGAAAGGAAGTCCAAACTTTCTGATAGATTTGCTTGCAAGCTATTGTATTATTCTGTAAACTTCCATCAGCCCATCATCGCACATATTTTGGTCATAGTTTAATTCTTCTAATGCTAGCTCTCCCCGTTTTCAGTTCAATATATCTTCAGACATGCTCTCCCGGTGATTACTCCAAAGACCCAACAGATCAGGAACTTGACAAAATACGATAGTGATGGAAAAACAGATATCGAAGTGATCTTCCCGAACTACATACGGCAGCTTGTGATAATGTGTTTTCCCAGTGAGAACCACCTTCCAGCAATCCCCCTTGACTCTGCATGCTTCTTGACATGTGTCTGAAGTTATTCCTTCCAGTTCTTAAATACTGAAATGAAGTAGGACATTTAACTGCATGAAGTATCATCCTTAGATGAAAACTTTCACTGTTGTTGGGATGGAGTACATACACTCGACCAAGCGCATCTGTTCTTTTAATAACATTGTAACCATCAACCGACTCAGCTTGTTTCCTCCGTTGAAATTGTCTGTTAGTTTGATTCCAAGTGTGATAACATGGAACGTTGTCATGTGTGTCTTTGTGAAATCGTCTCCTGCGCATAAATTTAAAACAAATATGTCAGCGTCATATCACGAGGAATATTGGCAATGTCAGAGGTATTATTTTCAGTGAAATAGGCGCGTTGCACATTTCCCTAATGGACCGCAAGGTAAGTGATTGTAGGTGCCCGTTCATGAACACTGAACGATAAAATCCGCCACACTGCCTCGGAGCTGCAAATGTGTCTTCAAGATTGCTATTGCTGAACCTCATCTGTAGACTGAATGCTGAAAGTAGCCTGATCACTGTTTTTATTTACGTACTTACAGATATATTTTGTGCATTTGAATGTATTATATGACTCGATGTTGATGTGCGCGTCAAAAAATGTAATGAGAACCGGATTGCAGGGAAGCACCCATCGGTTATCTACTTCATTGTCCCTGAGAGTTGCAGTTTCTCCGCCGTCATCAGGTAACAACCTAGGGTACTTGGGATACCAATCATCAGCAGCAGATGTGCAGCTTTAGAAATGTAGCATTAAAACATGTTGCAAAGTGTCAGTTGGGAAGAATTGGGAGAAAGGAGACGAGCGGCTCGTCTAAGTGGTATGTTCCGAGTTGTAGGTAGAGAGATGGCGTGGAATGACATTAGTAGACGAAAATGTTTGAGTGGTGTCTTTAAAAGTAGGAAAGATCACAATATGAAGTTAAAGTTGGAATCCAAGAGGACGGACTGGGGCAAATATTCGTTTATAGGAAGGGGAGTTAGGGATTGGAATAACATACCTAGGGAGATATTCAATGAATTTCCAATTTCTCTGAAATCATTTAAGAAAAGGCTAGGAAAACAACATATAGGGAATGTGCCACCTGAGCGACTGCCCTAAATGCAGGTCGGTAGTGATTGATTGATTGATTGATTGATTGATTGATTGATTGATTGATTGATTGATTGATTGATTGATTTTGACACAATATCATGTAATGCTGGATCCGAATGTTTACTTGGTAACTGTGCTGAAATGAAATTCCCTATCTGGTTTGGTTTAATCTTATTATGGAGCCATAGTAGAAGATGAGTGTGAGACAATCCATGTTTCTGCCACTCGACAGTGTACAACAGGCAGCAAGTATCGTCAATAATTTCTATTAATTATGAACATTATTTTTTGAATATTTAAACGAAATACTATGTTCTCTACTTCGTATCTTTAACTTTATTCCAGTTAGAATTACAGGTGACTGTAATGAACAAATCAGATTTGCCATATTTCTAATATAAGTCATCGCATCTTATGTTCTTTCATTAAGTTACCTTGGGCCTCCTGAAAATGATGATGGCAATATGACTAACTGGCCGATATTTCCAATGCGTTCATTTCCCTCAAGGCATCTTGCAGATGGGTGTAATTTTCATCTCGTAGTTTTATCTTATTATTTCGTATTATATTTTAGCATACTGATCCACCAAATATTGGTTTAGTAGGCTTCCAAATCTTAAGTTTTGTATTGAAATCACTGAGTCTCACTATTATTCAGTAACATTAATAATTCGTGCATGATACGTTTTACGTAGCGGTTCCCCGTTAAACCGGTCATGTTGAGAAATATTTATGGAATAACAGTTTTCGCCTCTACATAATATTAAAGGATATTGCGAACTATCGTAAGATATGTAAATTTCAGGAATTTTTTGAAAGTTATCTCGACAATGTAATTGTATCTCCCTTCTGTGAAACTATTGTCCAGCTATTACAACGACTAATTCACTCGTAGTACGAGCATTGAACCGGCCGCGATGTCCTCTAACAGGCATTTATCGGCGTCATTCAAACCCAGTACGTTTGGTGGGACACTGTTAATAGCGGTTTTGAAAGACTGAACGTAATTATTATGGCAGTGTAACAATTCTTGCAAAGACCTCACTAAGGCATTATTAAAAGGCTGTCTACCTCTGTTACATCGAGTAGAAGCTTGTGTTTTAGGATACGCAAAGAAATAAATGTGTACGAACTTGTGATCATAAGGTTCAGAAGGATACAGACTGCCGGCCAAATGATATATTTGTCCTTGGACCTTATATGTCAGCATGAAGCCATGTTCGATTATTTTTGTACTCACAGATGACGGAATTTGAAACGCATTATTATAATGACGTATGTGCTTCATAAACCCTTTACCGTTTCGGTGATCATCTGTAAGAAACGAATGCCAAGGTTCGCGACGGGGAAGGATTCCGTCTAGTTTCACCTTTCCCTGTAAACAACCCTTATGATTCGTCTTTCCATTTTAGAACAGAACAGCGCTGACAGACAAAGGACACTGTACCTAAAGAAAGTAAAGCATCATTTTTATAATTTACTAGCTGATGTACCCGTGCTTTGCTACGGGATTGGATTCTCAGAGAGACTGACCTTGTGATTTTCCTAACTGAAGTCAACATAGGTCATTACAAAAACGTCGGTAGGAAAGTAGCGATTAAAAGCAATGATATCATGTGAAATACCGAACATTTTCTCACTTTTAACGAACAGGACTACGCTGCCGATCTTACAGTCCCAAGTTCCAGACCTGGAATGATCAAAGCCGCAGACAGCCGTGATCCGTGAACACCCTTCATCTTTTTTCGGCAGGGAGGGGGTCGAATAGTGGAGACTCCCTCCGCATAAACTATGCCCTTCTACTAATTTGTTTCCTAGGAGTACCCGATGAGTCGGAAAATCTTAATTCACTACACTGGCGGCGGAAAAATCTATCTGATTTGGAGACAAATTTTTCCTCCAAGCAAGAGGAGAAACCCACTCTTCACCACTAATTTGGAATAAAATGAATGTAGAATTTAATAAAAGTAAAGAGGAAGGAGCTTTAATCAAGAAACGGCTCTTTTAAGGGTCGAATTTTGAGTTATTTAGTGAATTGTGGTGCTATAATTTGGAATAGGCCTAAATTGTTATTCTGTACCAGACCATACTACTACTACTACTACTACTACTACTACTACTACTACTACTAAGTGAGCCTCTGCCTTAAGTATGCACATTGCTCATTCAAAACAGCGCGTCAGATTACGGATCGCATAGGTGGAATACTATGATGAACCTGTGTGTTACGTACCAGCAGTATCAGAAAATGTATGAAGCAGAGGAATGGCATGCTAAAGAAGGAAGTTTTCTAACTCCCCAGCTATTTCCCGCTAATATTCAGTCAGGCTGTTATACTTGGTACGCAGCAGTAATTCCATCTATCGGAGTTGAGAGGCAGCATAAGAGACAAAGAACATCACATCAAACAATGGTCAATGTAATGTCACTGTTGATCAATGCTATGCGCTTTTGATATTGTAGGTCTTCACATTTAGTTTTCTTCCGACTCTGAAATACCACTCTTACAATAGTCGGTAGGGTAAAACTAATTAAAACATAAATGATCGGAAATTGTATTCCTTATAACTTTTGTTATGTAATACTTTTCGATAGCGCCAATAACATAGGTATTTAAAAATTACATTTTAGGCGACTTCCCCTAAACTACAATTCCATCCAGGGTGAATAAATTTGTTTATAGCTAGACTGCTGTTTCTCATTCCCCGACTCTATATAAAGATTTTCATTAAATTCTGTTAACCCATTTTCTCGTGGCTCGGCGTTGATATAGACTTAGCAACAAAATTACAATTTCATGAATATCTGTGTTATCACTTTCGGAACGGTAAAAATGTATAAGACATAAATGGTCGGAAATTTAATTCTATTTAACTTTGGTTATGAAGTATTTATCGATACGACCACTAATAATATAAATATTTGAGAATTAAATTGTAGGCCTTCCCCTAAACTACCATTTCACTCAGTATGAATAGAATTATTCATAGCCTAGATTATAATGGCTCATTCGCCGACTACGCATGCCAATTTTCATTGAGATATGACCACTCATAACGTAAATATTTAAGAATTACATTTTGACCTTCCCCTAAACTACCATTTCACTCAGCGTGAATAAAATTATTTATATCCTAGATTGTAGCGACTCATTCCTCGGCTTTGGATACCAATTTTCATTACGATAGGACTACTCATAAAGTAAATATTTAAGAATTACATTTTTGACCTTCCCCTAAACTACCATTTCACTCAGCGTGAATAAAATTATTTATATCCTAGATTGTAGCGACTCATTCCTCGGCTTTGGATACCAATTTCCATTACGATAGGACCACTAATAACATAAATAGTTGAAAATTAAATTTTACGCCTTCCCTAAACTACCATTTCTATCAGCGTAAATACAATTATTTATGGCCTAGATTGTAGCGACTTATTCCCCGACTTTTCATACCGATTTTCATTAAATTCTCTTTAGCCGTTTTCTAGTGATGCGTGTACAGACAGACAGACAGACAGACAGACAGACAGACAGACAGACAGACAGACATTACGGAAAAGTACAAAATGCATTTTCTTGTTACTGTGGACATGACCTATACAGAAATACCATTCTTTTCAAATTCTGAGCAATGTACAGACAAAACTCTTATTTTATATATATAGATATAGATGAACGAATCATAATCAATAGCGGAATACTCTTTATCAGACCACAAACCACGAACATTGCTTCACTCTCTCAAACGAACTTGTCTAGTTCTGTAAGAATATTGACGATTGCTCCGCTCAACACAGGACTCTCTTTCTCTCTGCGAATAGTGTCTCTATTTATTATACGAGAGACGGTTATCTCGATCAGCAGAGATATTTCTCTGCCCTGTGAGAACCGTGAATCTCTTTATGGGTCAGTTTCACTGGTATGTGACAAACGCACTATTTTCGAATGCAATGTACACTCGCGTTCATTAAAAACTCGTGACCAGAAATCTTCATTTCAGGCAAGGAAATCGGTACAGCCTTCAGGATCATCCAGTACCAGCTAACACTCTCTCTCTCTCTCTCTCTCTCTCGTTGTTCAGCTCCATGCAGAAGCACGTACCTGAAGAGCGAGGGTAGATGGAGAGAGCGAAGGACGGAAGATGTAACATGAATCAAACACGCGCAGAGGGGAAGGTACTTGCTACCCCATCTGCCCAATTTACGCTCCCCTCCTCCTACCTCCCTGGCTAACACAAGATCTGATATCGTCGTAACTTAGAAAAAGGATGAATACATAAACATCACACGTTTCAGGGCTCGTATCGAAGATTTTCAATGTATAGTCAATCGAAAACAGAATGGGCGCATGGTAATGTATGGTATTTGATGTTTTATCAAACTTAATTGTAATTATTATAAAAATACAATTCACCCAGTGAAACCCAGTGGATACCCAAAGCAAGCAGTATACCTATCGGTTCAATTATTTCTGAGAAAAGAATACTTGCGAGGAACTTATAAAATACTATGCGCTCATTCTTTTCTTTTAGTGGCTGTACAAAAGCGTGCTGGCGCAATAGCGACATTCTTTCTTGTGTTCATGTATTCGTGAACCGAACGTGGGTTGTCGGCGTTTCGTTCCACAGTTCTTTGAAGTGCCAGAAGTCAACGACGCGGACTTATCACGTTTAAACTCCCTTAAAAGCTACCGACCTCAGCCGGGATCCAATCCGTTATATTGGGGACAGAAGGCTAACTACAAACTCCCTGCGAAAATGAGATCGCAGACCGGTGTCGAGGAGCTATTAACAGTAAAAGGACACGGGCATCATTATCATAAACTATTATTATAAAAACAAAACAGTGGCAAAACAGCCCAATTAAGCCTTGGCGAGCAAAGATGACAGCTGTTTATCTAGATGCTGTGTAGACACTGGAATCGAATCCCACCGTCGGCAGCCCTGAAGATGGTTTCCGATTTTCACACTAGACAAATGCTGGGACTGTACCTTAATTACGACCACTGTCGCTACCTTCCTTACCCTAGCCCTTCCCCATTCACGCGTCCCAGAAAGAACCTTGATGCGTTTGTGCAACTTTAAACCACTAGAAAGAAGCCTAATAATATTAACTCCGCCGTAGCTCATCTCAAAGCTAGATGACGTCCACCTCAGGAAGTAGTGACTGCGAAGAGCTACATTAGTGGACATGGATCGAAGAATGTCCAGTAGAATTGATCGTATTTCGTCCTAAGTCGGTAAACAAGAAGGTGGTTGCAGTATGCGGTAATTTTATTTATTTATTTATTTATTTATTTATTTATTTATTTATTTATTTATTTAGGATCAGCAACAGCATACTACCTAATTACAAAGATCCGTAATACGTACAACAGTTATTCACCTAAAATGAAAAATATACCAACATTTACTGAACAAAACATGCAGCCCATAAGACAACTGGGACATTTGAAAAAAGGTGGTATAATTGCATACAGCACACAGCTTAGTAACGAGTGTAGTGACCTTGAGCGGCCACAGAAACAAGTAATCTGCCAGGTAACCAGCATACAAGTGTTAAATGTCAGTTTGGGACTAAATCTATATCTGGGGTAAGGTATCCCGTGCTCGCTGTACATCTCGGCATAGCTGGGCAACGGTCAGGCACCTTCCCATCTGTCCCATACGTGCTCGACGAGCTACGGTCGGACGGAGGCAAAACTGGCCAGGTTGAGGGATGCACTCTGTATAGAATAAACTGTGTCGCTCTGATGATGATGATGATGATGCTTATTGTTTAAAGGGGCCTAACATCTAGGCCATCGGCCCCTATGTGTCGCTCTTGTCGCATGGGAAAGTGCATTATCCTGCCGGAAGATTCTCACAAAATATCTAGAAAGGTTCGGAGGACGGAATAAACGACGCCATGGGTATATGAAGCACTCATCGTTGTCCCCTCAATGAATATCAGAAGCAATCGGCACGTGTAGTTAATTTATATCACACGAACCCTTCCAACATCATAATTCCAAACGTGAGTCCTGAATGACGTGTACGAACAAACGCTCATCCGGACGCCTACGGATACGACATGGTCGTTACTTTGCGCAAGACAGGAACGACTCAAATCACTCCATTGGCCTCTCCAACACATTCTTGCCTGACGCCACTGGAGACGTTCTCGGTGATCACGCATCAGAGGTAAATGTGCCGGAGGAAAACAGACTTACCTGTTATTTACTTGCGTGCTGTTCGTGCGGACACATGAGTTTGGGGAGATGGGACGTTGGCTATGATTGCATTGGCTGTCACCGTCTTGCCGGTTACGACGTTCCTAACAATCCTTCTGCCCAGACACTCACTAGTGCTACAAGGTGACACTAGTACGATACGAATGTTGCAGGAACCCTCTACCTGCCGTCGTCTCCATCACCGATACGTCACTAGCCATGTGAGATGCCGGCCTCGCGCATTCCCTATATACACGTTCACAGTTTGCTGCCTCATCTTCTTCGTATTCCAGGCACACAACCTGACCAACATAAAACTAAGTTTTACTCTACGTGTTGTCAGACGAAATTCAATAAGGGACTCGACCACGTGGCTCTAGACAGCTGCAAGTGTACTGTGACTTTCAAACTACCATCAGTGTGCTCTTTACGCACATGCGTTCTGTGCTGCGAAATCCGCTCGGATCGGATGATGTGTTCCTCAAAACATTTCCATCAGTGTAGTTCTCTATACAGCCATGGTGCGAGCATGGAGCACTCAATTATTACTGTAACAAGCCCAAAGAAGGAGAAACATTGGATTATAATTCAAATTACAATCACTACGTTGAAAATGATAACAGGAAGGTTCTGGTCATGCTGGCCAATAATAAGATCCGATGGTGAAACTCTGTTACAGACCTCTGTTCTAGACTCTAGAGGATCAGAATAAAAGTCAAGCAAGTCTTGCAATGTTTTACTAACGAATGAAGACGTTTGCCTATAATATTTTCTCATTAATATATGCTTCATAATCCATTATGAGGAATTTATAATCATATTACAACCTAATTAACGTGACGCCTACTATTTCCGGCGATCCGTGGAATCTTGCAAGTCGTCGTAGTATTTTATGATGAATGCCGCGGCATGTAGGGTCTATTACGGAATCTCACTTTCCGTCCTTTTATGAAAGGAGAGCCATCTGCACGTCCGTTCTCTCGTAAGTCACTGCCGTAGTCATCATTCTAGTTTCATTCCTTTAAATACGGTTTATACACTACATGTCAATCAGTAGAAACTCGTTATATATACCTGTTATTAAGACTATAATTTCATAACGAGGATAATTATTCAACTCATCAACTGAGATGACATACAGTATATGAAATTTCATTCGAATTCGCTGGAACTGAAGCTATGTTAACTATGCCACAAATTTAATATAAACTGCACTTTCGCCGGACTGTTAAGACGAGTATGTTAGCCTCATGACGCAAATACCACGCAGGTTGCAGCAAACCAACTTCAGGCGTTTAGCACTTCCTCTCGTTCCACTGTGCGAGCGTGGCCAATATTCACGTCAGTTGATATCCTCTAATGTGGCATTTCATTCAAGCTGAAGAAGAAGCAGCAAAAGCATAAGAGGAACAAGACTAGTTGACATATATATGTATCCTCAATACTCCACGCACACAAGGTATAATAATCTTTCCGGCTGTCATGGGGATTTTGATCATAAACGTTAATTCCTTAGCACGGCCGATGCCGCCCAATCTCATCAGAGAGTTATTATTATTATTGTTATTATTATCATCATCATCGAGAGCACTGAAATTGTCCGGCGTTGGAATGAACGGTCAGCATTGTGGCTTTCAATTCAGAGGGGCCTGGGTTCTATTCTCAGCCGGTCGGAGACTTTATCGGGTTAATTCCTCCTGTGTGTTTGTGTTTTTACCACAAATCGTAGTTTACGTACAACACATCACACAATAAACCACCAGAGACACGCAATAGTTAATATATCCCTCCACATAGGAAAGGCTCGAGGCCATAAAACTGGACTAAAAATCCACAAAAAGTATCAACCCAAAAACACTGGGAAGAGGCCAGGAAGAAAATTAAGAGTATTGAATGATCGTCTGCGACTAACTGATGGAAATATAATTCCTTTGCCTCTCTGTATCATTTGAAATAGCTGTGATGATTGATGAGCAGACCTGGGGATGACACCTGTTTACAAATGTGACCAGTTGTGCAGAAAGGGACCTAAAGTAAGATGTTTCATTTTGAGATTTTTGCGAGTCTAAATTTGGCAAAACGTACTGAGCATTCTTTTAAAAACAAGTTAATGCTCCTAGCCGCAATACTTCAGAGGATATTCATTATTGACTGTTGCCATCAAAAAGATTACATTTTGAGAAAAACGCAGTTAGAGCATTCACTTATTTTCTTAACAACTGTTCAAAGTTTTCATGATAACGCGCGACAAAGAGTCGAACTGCTGTGTAACTTAGTTTGTTAAGAAGACCCACAGGTAGCGCAAGAAATCAATACAAAGGAATACAATGTTTACACGCCAGACACTTTTGTTCGGCTCTGCTGTAAAATTTCCATTACCGACTTTGGGACCCTTTTTGTGTATATGATCACAAATTGAATACTGTAACGACTCGAGTCAGTAGTACAATAATCATTTCCCAAACTTCACAAGCTAGGACTAAGCTATAAGTTTGCCTCCAAAAGTTCACACTTGGGCGTTTTCATATCATAATGGGAGAGCATGATATAAACACCCACAGACTTTCTAAATGTGAAAGATCTGGAGGGAAATCTGCGCTCAGAGTGGTCACTATCAAAGCCAAGATTCAGACTTCAGACATCCGACAGTGCATTCTTCCAATTTCAAACTGAACACGATCAAAGAGCAATTTTTGAAATACTTTCAAATTCAAGTTTTGAAATTTTGTTAAGAAGAATGTAAAAGAGGGAAGGACATCTAGATTCCTAGCAAAAATTTCGAACTTTTCTCTCGTGTTTTATTTTTAATTTCACGGTCTACGGACATAATTCAGTTATCAATCCTGTATACTTGGATGTACGAGTAAAATTCATATGATAATTGGTGGTGTTATGATGTCGAAATGAGTCGAAGTTTACGTGCAGCGTGGTGTTTAGTTCCTTTCCGCCTCCCCACCTACACAACACAGGGCAGATTCTCAATACTACTTACGAGTTTGTGTAACCCTGTACGATACCACAAAACTTTCTGTTACCGTGTTTTGGTGGATCAGCAGAGGTGAAAGAAGGTGCGGGTTGGAATGGGTCTAACTACAAGGCCGAAAGATGAATTAAAATTTCAATAAAGGTTATATTTTCAAAACTTAACAATTTTCACATAAAAAATTTCGGATTTTTAACAAATAACAACAAGTCAAATCAGGTACAAGACCAAGAAAGCCGAGATTTAGATAGACTTTAACAATCTGGGCCACAAGCCCTAATTTTTACAATTCCTGAGCTCTCAGCTCACAACCAACATATTACCAAAGGGCAGAAATTCCCTCAATACAATGGAGCGTTTGCTCCCACCTTTAAATCTCAAGCCTCTCTGAGGCACATTTACCACAAGTGAAAGAGCTAACCCGCTCTCAATTTTCCGGGCCTATCAAAGGCGACAACCAACATTACTATCAACTGCCCTCAAGGCACACCTACAAAGAAACAGGGGCATCTAATACCCAATCTACTGGGCCTTCGTGGAAAAGGAACAGATTAATTAAATGGCCCAAAAAATATCAAGATGAATGGAGGCGTGTACTTGCACTCCTACATGAAAGCTTGTGAAAACTTAAGTGGCGCTAAGCCGATACACAGGGGCTATTCCCATACTATAGAGGTGACTCGTATAAGAAAATTATTTTTTTGCTAGGGACTTTACGTCGCACCGACACAGATAGGTCTTATGGCGACGATGGGATAGGAAAGGCCTAGGAGTTGGAAGGAAGCGGCCGTGGCCTTAATAAAGGTACAGCCCCAGCATTTGCCTGGTGTGAAAATGGGAAACCACGGAAAACCATTTTCAGGGCTGCCGATAGTGGGATTCGAACCTACTATTTCCCGGATGCAAGCTCACAGCCGTGCGCCTCTACACGCACGGCCAACTCGCCCGGTGGAAAAATGTCAACACATTAGGAAAGTAGAAAATAAGTTACGAAAACATAGTCACCTCAATTCAGAAATGAAGGGGAGCTCGAGAGGGTAAAGCACTCTCTATCCCCGATTTACACTTAAAGATATATGAAGTCTTACAAAGATGGAAAAAATTTACATGTTTTAAGTTATAGGTTACATATTAAAGGTTTCGGACCTGCCCCGCGGGTTAAACTTCAGAGCTAGCAAGGAAAAAGAAAGATGTTAAACGGCCATTACCTTATTGAAGAGCTGCTGGCGGATGAAAGAGGCGCTTCCCGCCTCCTGCTATACACTAAGCTAGATGTTGTACGAGTGGCGGAGAGCCCGGAAAATCAGCAGTTTTTATACTCTCGGGGAAGATTCGAGACCTTTCATGAATAATTAAGACACACCAACATGCGTTTATTGGTCGGCTAAAGTTTACACAGCAAATATGAAGAAGAAGGACACGATTGGTCCAAAATTAATTAAAGAAATTCGGGATTGGCTAAGTTCAAAACTGGCGGAAAGAAAGATTAATATTGCCAACCTACAAATGAAAGAACAAAATTTAGTTATAGGAAAACTTATGAGTATAAAATATCTTCAAGAAAAGTTCCATCACTTCGCACCAGGGTGCATGATCATAGTTTTTGGTAGAGACATCTGTGAGAGAATGTCCACACTTCTTGATAATTAGTAAACAAAAACAATTCGAAATTAACACAGTGACATCTTCAGATAAACGGTTGAATTAATTCAGTTTTAAAGTCAGAGTTTCAGCTGTAGAGGAGTACTTTAAGGCGGAAAATTCAAATGTGCGGCGTATTGGTGTACCAACCGGTATACTTTCGAAGCCTTCGTGAATTCGAAAATCGAACACAGTGTTTATGATCAGTGAGTGTACAATCGTTAAGCATTCTCTTTAGAATTCCATGTCCATCTCTTTATCTATCGTGATAATACTCGTATCAGCGACGTCTGTCGTTACACAAGGATATTTCAACAGCAAACGTTCCACTGACAAAGCTTGATGTAACACAGCTGTCTCTCTTTCTGGCTAGAGGACATACCGAACAATGTCCCATTACGTGAAGTTCTTGTATGACGCAAGTACAATGTTGACAATCGAATGCTTCAAAGTCAATCGTAGAGGCAAACTGATAACGCAATTGTACTTTCCAGCTATACGTATGTCAGATAGGGGTAGCGATTTGGTTCACGCAGGATACGTCCGAGGAAAATACGTAAATGGCATGTCATAACTGGGAGAAGAAGAGAAAACTTATCATCCTCGAGGTATATAGTTTATTCGATAAGTTCAAAGTAGTCAACACACACAGTAAGAATGTTACTTACAAGAAATGACTTGTATAATCATAATGTATAAGGTTCATTTCCGTATTGATTATATTCACAAATATGAAGTTCACAAAACAAAAGGCTTCAAAACTTCATGACTTGTATAAACCACACTAAATTCCAGAAATGACTGTCTTCACAATATGTCTGTAGGATGTAGGATTTCCCAGCAGGTTCCTCTTTCATTTTATAAGTATAATTTGTCCTTATACGTTCGACATGCTGTTCATCTTATCCTCAAAACATTAATCGGTAATGTAAAAACGCGCTCTCCTGATAAATTCCGCACGAAATTAGTATGTATTAAAACGACGAATAGGCATACTCCATGTAGATTTCGAACCAACAGTCACTTCATACGCCTATATGGTTCGGCAGACATGCCAACTTTCAAAAGTAAAATAATCACGAGAAATTTGGCAGCGAATCACGACGTATACGACACATCACTAATGGCAGAACATGTACTAATTCATTATAATTCAATACATTAACAACTCTATTTGGCCTACATACACATCTTTTCATTATTTATATGTCAATACTAAATACTAGACATACCTGAACTGTAGGAACATGTGACTTCTCATCCTTCAACATGCTGATCACATTACGACTAATTGTTGTTCAACACACCCGTAGCTGACTTAGCCCTCTTCAGAAACTCGGAACTAAATTTTTGCTCAGTGCACTTCCCTTGCTGAACTGATTTTAAGGTTAAACGTGTCTCCAAAGTTTGTTCAGACAGCAAACACCTGAATTGGGTTTTTGTCTTTATGACTGCTAAAAATCCTACTCTGCTGAAAATCCTTTCACATTCTGCATTGCTATGTGGAATTGATAAAATAGCAAGCATCACCTTAGAGAGTCTGTCATATATAAGTACACCATCAGCTGATTTCATCTGACCTACCAATGCCCATTGAACATCAATTCTTCCTTTTGCCGGGTCTGTTTCTTCGAGTTGAAACTTACAGAACTGGGAGTGCAGAATATCAGTTTCTTTCTCTAAATGTTCCGTTTCACTAGCAGAATGTTCGGAAACTTGTCAATGAAAAATCTAAGGCTAGAAAATGATGCCTTGCTTATAGCAGAAATATTTGCAACTTCTGCATTACTTAAAACTTCATCTTTAAACGGAAATTTGTGTACCGTGTAGTCACCCATTACCTCCCGAACGTAAGCTCACAGCTGCGTGCCTCTAACCGCACGGCCATCTCGCTCGGTCAGGGCACAGGAAAAGCGAGATAGCAGCGTAAGGTGAGTTCCTTTGTACAGTCCGTGGAGATAGACCGTACCGAAGAAGAAGAAGAATAAGAAGAGGAAGGAGAAGTAGAAGAAGAAGAATGGACCAAAACTCATATTTCTGAATTACAGCTCCTCTTTTCCAAAACCTTCATAAAGCATGTATGCTGTAAAGTTATCTTCCCCGTCCGGCGCTTTGTCTGAATTGTCAACGCTTTTTGACCCTTCCCTTTCTTTTGATCATATTTTCATTCTTCGAAGAGTCGGACCTCTTCCATCTTCCTTATGATCAGTGTTAACAGAGGATGGATGGCCAGTTGTAATTCCTCTTAAAACCACCATCACAGAATGGTCAGCGTACTGGCCTTCGGCTCAGAGAGCCCCGAGTACGATTGCCAGTTGAGCCGGGGATTTTAATCGCATGTGTTAATTTCTGTAGCTCGGGCACTGGGCGTTTGTGTTCGTCTTAATGCACATTTTCAAATAACCACAGAAACACGTAATAATGAATACATCGCTTCACATTGGGTTGGTGTCAAGAAATGCATCCGAACGAAAAACTAGGCTAAGCCCATAAAAAAGTGCTGATCCCAAGCAACCGGAAAAAGGCCAGAAAGAAGAAGAGAGATTAGTTGTCGAGTATTCCTCCCGGAGGCTGTGCGGATCCTCAACGGAATTCTGCTTTTAATTGTTAGGACATAGCTAAAGGCACGACTAGGATAATGCTCTTTTGGAAGTTTATGAAGGGCGTATTCCATATCTTAAAATGTCATTTTTAATTATTATGATTGTTCAATTATTTTAACAAATGTTTCCAACGAGCGGAGACGCATTTCTGTCAGCTGTGACAAAGAAGAGTATGCAGTTCCCGTGCTTGCCACACCGTACCGCTAGATGTAACCACTGTCACTGTTCGCTTTCCACTCAATGCTCTTGCGATAGAGCTGCCCGGCATTAATACAGTAAAGTATTTGGTTATACCTTCTGTGGTATAAACCTGTTGACTTTGAGCATTAAGCAAACTGAGAAACGAATGCCTTATCCCGCCTTTTACTATCTGTTTTTTTTTTTTTTTTTTTGCTAGGGGCTTTACGTCGCACCGACACAGATAGGTCTTATGGCGACGATGGGATAGGAAAGGCCTAGGAGTTGGAAGGAAGCGGCCGTGGCCTTAATTAAGGTACAGCCCCAGCATTTGCCTGGTGTGAAAATGGGAAACCACGGAAAACCATCTTCAGGGCTGCCGATAGTGGGATTCGAACCTACTATCTCCCGGATGCAAGCTCACAGCCGCGCGCCTCTACGCGCACGGCCAACTCGCCCGGTTACTATCTGTTTGACGTCGCACTAACTCAAATACGTTCTCGCTGACATTGAGAAAGGAACGGGCTAGAGCTAGGAAGGAACCGGCCGTCTAGTCTAGTGTGCAAAACGGAAACCTCGGAAAAAATCATTTTCAAGGTTCCCGAAGGTAGGGTTAGAATCTATCTTTGCTCTATAATAGATTTTCGTTCATTTGGTTGTTGGTGATACTGCCGAAATGTTGCATATAGATTACTGGCGTGCCCTTTTGTGCTTAACGTCAAGATCTGTTCAATGCATACTTGAGGCAAAACTTCTTTCTTTGATATAATAGTTAATAATAATAAGTACCTATAAATAAAACTAGGATGTAAGCAGGTTTAATGCAAAGTCGAACATTTTTACAAAGGATAAGCCAAGAGATAATTTATCCAGCAATATCTAAATTCCGTCTAAGGAAGTGTAAATAATACATTATATGGAAAATTCTAATCATGACGCAAATGTCAACGTGCCTTGATCAATACCATGGGCTCTAAACTCACACTGTCGACTAATAACGTACTAGGTGAGAATGGACGAGGTGAGGTATATAAGCAGAAACCCACGTATGGCTAATGCAGCAGTTTCCAAGCTCATGTGTTAACTAGCACCTACTTGTTAGAAATGGCCGTCTGAAATTTAACAGGTCTGCCAGATGTTCACCTCTCCAGCAATTAGTGGAACATTTCAGCACAATGTTGCAAGATGAACACAACACCTTAAAGCTTAATAAATAATTGAGGTAGTTTTGGCCTCAACAACTCAGTGCCGTATGAATCCCAGGGTAACATGCACCAAACAGAGCCTGCGCTGTTAATTAAGTCCGTCAGGTTAATAATCGAGCTCACAGCCCACGCAGGGAAACTACTAGTTTCATACCAGATCATGACTTCTGATATTAAACAACTATATAGGCCTATGTCTGAATCAATTTATTATTATTATTATTATTATTATTATTATTATTATTATTATTATTATTATTATTATTACTGTACCGGGAGGTAACATCAACGCCGCGCATTCAAAATAAGCGCCTTAATGGACTCCACTATCGAACAAAAGTGGAAACTACTACAGCAGAAACTTAGAACTTTAATCAGAAGATGTCACCACTGAAAAATTAAGCAATTGTTTCGTTGTAAAGTTTCCTAAATTGAGTGAATTTCTCATTGTTTTGTTTGCCACTCATCGGGAAGTTTGGACATTCTTCCATAGATGACACTACCAAAAAACTATGATCATGCACCCTGGTGCAAGGTGTAAGAACTTATAACTTAGAGAAGATTTGTATTCCTAGGTTTTTCATAACTGATCTATGTTCATTTATTTTGGGTTGGCAATACTTCCTTTTCCTTCCGCCAGTTTCGAATCTAGCCAATCAGGAATTTTTGTAATTAATTTTCAACCAATCCCGCTTTTCTTGTTCACTCTGAGATTAACCAATTAAATTGAGAGGGTGTGGCTGGTTTAGTCTTGAATGATCTCGAACCTTCCCCGAGGGTTTATAAGCTGCGGCTTTTTACGTTTCTTGGCCAATTGATCGTCGTCTATCTGAGTGTGTATGTTTAAGCAGGAAGCGGGCGACCTCTTTCGTCGGCAGCAGAACATCTTTAAGGTTATGGCCACATAAATTACATCTTTCTTGCTGTAGCTACCTCCGCAGCTTAATCCCATGGGAAAGGTCTGAATCTTTAGTTATGTAACCTACTTTTCTAAAATGAAACTTTCTTCCGGCTAATGTAAACATTTCATAAAATCTTTAACTGTAAACCGGGGATAGAGAGTGATGTACCCTCTCGAGCTCCCCTTCATCTTGGTTTGAGGTGGCTACGGTTTATAACTGTTGTTCTTCCTTTTCGTAATGCATTAATTGAACCTTTATTCGTGTCACCTCAGTAGCTTGGGATTAGCCCCTGTATCTCTGGGCCAAGTGCCCCGTTAGGATTTTATTCTTCATTATCTAGGAGTGCAAGTGTACGCCTCCATTCATTTTGTGTTTGGGCCATTTTTAACCTGTTCTTTTACGTAAAGGCCCTGTAGGTTGGGTACTAGATACCCCTGTATTAAACCTTGTTATTTGTAATTCTGAGAGTGTCACTTTTGAGGTAACATTTACTTGAGCAGGCTGTAAGAAATGGAGAGTCTGTTTGCTCTTGTCCAAGTTTGAAATTGTGAAGGGTGCCTCTGGAAGGCCTGACATTTGTAATTTAGGGAGCAAGTGCTCTTGAAATAGGGGATTTCTGCCCTTAACTAAAGGATTTCTTATTTTAATTGAAGTTCTGTAAACTAAATACAGTATCTCCGACATTGTAAAATAGGGGCTTGAAGCCCAAAATTGTTAAAGTTCTGAATCTTGGATTTTCCTAGTCTTGTTTCAAGATTGCTTTGTACCTGATATATTGTCATGTTTACTCAGTGAAAAATATTGTTAAGTTTGTTTTTGGAAAAGGAATATAACCTTTTAAAGTTTTAACTCAACTTTGATATTGTACATAGACCCATTCACCCCGGCACCTTCTTTAACCTCTTTCTGCTCCACGGGTAACCCCGTAACAATTATTATTATTATTATTTGACGCCGGCAGCGCGATGTCCATGAAGTATGTCACGAATGGTGGTAGGTAGAAACTATGTGCGACAGGCTGTCTGCACGCACATCACTCGTTGATGCAATGGGTGAAAAGGGCGATTTAGCAGAATTGCAAAAACAGATAATTGATAAATTTCAGGGCAAGGGTAGAAGTATTCCCGAAATAGCGCAGTTCGTGGACTGTTCACATGCTACAGTGTTAATAGCTTATCGTGAGTGGACAAACGACATCACTTCAAATAACCGACAGGAAACTGCGAAGCATAACCTGCAAATAATGTGAACGCCGGCTATGACGATGTGTGAGGGTGGATCGACACAGTACAGGAGTTCGCCATCAAAATATATAGTGCAGTAAACCTACTTACATCCTAGTTTTATAGTTTTATTTATAGGTTATTATTATTATTATTATTAATATTATTATTATTATTAACTATTATATCAAAGAAAGAGGTTTTGCCTCAAGTATGCATTGAACAGATCTTAACGTTAAGCACAAAAGAGCACGCCACTACAACTACTACAACAGGAACTTAGAACTTTAATCAGAAGATGTCACCACCTCATCGTCGTGTCACGCTATGAATCGTCTGTACGTACCCTCCAGTTCTCGTGGGATGCAACGCAGGCAACATCTCTCCAGATACCTGTTACAACCTACCAGCACCTTGATGAATAACTCCTAGCCATTTTAGTTGCTATCCGTGATGTTCACGAAGGTTACTTTTGATTTTAGCTGGTGGTCGTAGTACTGTAACTCTATCTTATACATTCGAAATATTATACATCTTACATCGCACAACTAGATCGGGAGGCTGAGTACGTTACACTATTTACTCTATGGCATTACGTCGCACCTGCATCCTACTAGGAAGCCACCGTCTTTGAAAACCATCCAGAACATACTGCAATGACTATTCTGCGCCACAGTCGCGTAACTTGTCATTGTGCTTATTCTACTTAAGCTTTGAGTACTTGTACACTCCTGTCCAGTACGAAAGCGGATTAATTTTATCCTCATTCTTCAATCGTAATGGGAACCTGGAATTGTAGTAGATGAATTACTGACGGGGCTTCGTTTCTGCTCCTCATATGCTGGTTATCGCAAACTTAGCCGCTTTGGAGATAAGGATGCATGGACTGAATGTCTATATGGACGATATGTTTTAACCGGTGATTTTTTTTAGTTGCTTTACGTCGCACCGACACAGACAGGTTTTATGGCGACGATGGGATAGGAAAGGTCTAGGAATGGAAAGGAAGCGGCCGTGGCCTTAATTAGGGTACAGCCCTAGCATTTGCCTGTTGGGAAAATGGGAAACCACGGAAAACCATCTTCGGGACTGCCGACAGTGGGGTTCGAACCAACTATCTCCCGGATGCGAGCTCACAGCTGTGCGCTCCTAACCGCACGGCCAACTTGCCCGGTAGCCGGTGATTCAGTTATGCAGTATTCCTGCACAATCGAGGAGGACAGCTGTTCAACAGAAGTCACGTCAGACGAGTTAACCTACTGACAGTTCTCAAAGCGGCACTTCAGTTAATCTACAGTTAAGTTTACGAGTGAAACCTTTGGAGCTAGATAGGGATGAATTTTCCGGGGCACAGCATGCCAAAAGGGCTGTCTGACCTGGTTCCCATGAGGTACCTGCAAGCTTCTCTACAATCTAAAAATTGCTCCTTCCTAGCAATGCTAACCGGGTGGTTTCAAAATGTCAGGGCACTATCTAATGTAAACCACTGTATTTTACGATGTCCTTGAACTTCGCAGCGCTAAATTGATCAAATATGGGTTTGACCGAACTGCTGTTTGTCCATTCGGACGATAGGGACAGGTTACTTCATTCTTGGGAACGATAACTTAACATACAGAATTAGAAGAATTTGCTTTACGTCCCACCGACAGAGATAGGTCTTACGGCGACGATGTGATAGGAAAGTGTGAAGGGAGTGGCCGTGGCCTTAAGTTACGTGCTATTCCGGCATATGCCTGGAGGAGAAGTGGGAAACTATGAGAAACCATTTCGAGGTTGGCTGAGATGGAAATCGAACACCTCTCTACTCAGCTGACCTCCCGAGGCTGAGTGAAGCACGTTCCAGTCACAGTACCACATTTCAAATTTCGTGGCAGAGCCGGGAATCGAACCCGGTAATCCTGGGTTGCCAGCTAATCACACTAACCACTACACTACAGAGGCGGACTAACTTACGATATTATTTATTTAAATATTCATGGAATAATTCAAATCGGACCGTTTGAGTAGTTCATTCTCAGTTAAGTTTAGAGTTCAGAACGAAGTTGAATATCATTCTGCTTTGTCTTAAATAAATAAATAAATAAATAAATAAATAAATAAATAAATAAATAAATAAACTGCAATGCCCGTACTTTGGGCGCCAGAAATCACCAAAATGGATCCCTCGAATTTAAGTAGAGCACGATAATTTTCTCTTCTTTACCATCGCGTGTAAATGAGGCTGTGTACTGGTACATCCACTACGGGTCTTGTGTAACCCACTGAAAACGATAAAACGGGTCAGACTGCCCCTAGGTTGTTCAATCTTTTTTGTTTGTTTTTTGCTAATGGTTTAACGTCTCACTAACACATCGAAGGTTTTCAGCGACGGAAGGATGGGAAAAGGCTAGGATTTGGAAGGTATCAGCTGTAGCCTTAATTAAGGTACAGCCCCAGGATTTACCTGGGGTGCAAATAGGAAACCACAGAAAACAATCTTTAGGGCTGCTGACGGCGGGATTTGAACCCACCATCTCGCAAATGCAAGCTCGGAGGTACGCGACGCTAAGCCACGGCCTACTCTCTCCGTCTTCAATAACTTATCTACTCCAATTTAAAAATAAGCTATCTACACTCTGATATAACCACAATCCGTGCATGAGCACTTTGTCAACACAGAATACAGTAAATATAAAATAGACAAGCACTCGATAAATATTAGCAAATATTAGAAAATTGTGCTTATTATAGCCTACAAAAAAGGCCCTGTAATAAAAGCATTTACGAAATACAGCGAGAAATGAACTACAGTGGCAACTGCTGCGAGACCACCTACAAATTAATGAAAATACATGCACGGTGCCCTTCACTTGTTTTGTGTATAAACACTAGTTTCAGAATTTCACCATAGACATTATGGTACCCTGAGTTGAATTCATACACTGAATACTGTACCTTTTTTACATTCGCTGCTTTTATCACTTTGCTAATTATACTTTCACTTGTGCAAACACACGCTGCTTATCTAAGCCTTGGGACCGTGCCATACATTATCAACCACTTTTACCCTTGACCCCGTTAGTTAGTGGTATCCATAGGTAATATATTGTCTACCTATGTAAGCCTTCTTTAGAGTGCACATGATCTCCTACAACAAGTTATGCCACGAAATACGGGTAAAACAAGGCTACCATATATCACTGATAGAACAACGACGATGTTCACCGACTAGTGACTCCAAGTCAGAAATGGAACCCTGGATCGCGTCCAACTACACCTTCCCCTTCATCACATCACGACGTACCCCGCCATCCAATCCGGGGACAGAGATTTAAAGCGCTCAATCTCCAACGTGAAGCCACACCTTGGTTACCATACCAACGTCATCCTTCTGGCCGAGTAATTGAGGCAGATGTGACTCAAAATTTCGAATGTTTGTTAATAGCTCTGTAAATAGCCCTGTACCTCCTAACTACTGTACTAAATAAATTACGTACAGAATCCAATATGTGGACCTTCCAACTTCCAGACTTTACCAAAACTAAATGAATACACAAATAAACATAATAGTAATTGTAATGTGTTACGATTAGACCGCGGATTTTAGGCAACGGTGCTCGTACAGTGCATAAAAATGCTTAACTTGACGTTAGAAACTATATTTTTAGTCTATATTCTTATAACTCCCATTTTTCACTAAATCGATTAAAATGTTTTATTTTATTCCGAGATACTGAAATATTTCCCGACTCGTTTTCAGTATCTTGAACATTTGAAATACGTTTAAAACAAAATCTTAAAAGCGCGAAGCTGTAAACCACACTCCCGCCACCCTCAAAGAGCTATCATCAATTTAACAAAATAAAAGGTAAGTGTTATTCTGCCCGAAGGCAGGTCCGAACCTCCGCAGAGGTGTTCCTGAGCCGGAGTTTACGTGCGGTAGGGTGGCCAGTTCCTTTCCGGTCCTCCATTCCCTTACCCCCCACCAACAGCGCGTGGCAACCCATCCAACTCCTGACCACGCCCAATGTTGCTTAACTTCGGAGATCTCACGGGATCCGGTGTTTCAGCACGGCTATGGCCGTTGGCTAACAAAATAAAAAATGGTATTTTATTTGATAAATTTTATTAAAATACGTAAAATTCAAGACTCCTAAATATATTTTTAGAATGTATTTTTTCATATTTGATAGCCTATTTTCATCATCATCATCATCATCATCATCATCATCATCATCATCATCATCTGTTTACCCTCCAGGGTCAGCTTTTCCCTCGGACACAGCGAGGGATCCCACCTCTACCGCCTCAAGGGCAGTGTCCTGGAGCTTCAGACTCTTGGTCGGGGATACAACTGGGGAGAATGACCAGTACCTCGCCCAGGCGGCATCACCTGCTATGCTGAACAGGGGCCTTGTGGAGGGATGGGAAGATTGGAAGGGATAGGCAAGGAAGAGGGAAGGAAACGGCCGTGGCCTTATGTTAGGTACCATCCCGGCATTCGCCTGGAGGAAAAGTGGGAAACCACGGAAAACCACTTCCAGGATGGCTGAGGTGGGAATCGAACCCACCTCTACTCAGTTGACCTCCCGAGGCTGAGTGGACCCCGTTCCAGCCCTCGTACCACTTTCAAATTTTCGTGGCAGAGCCGGGAATCGAACCCGGACCTCCGGGGGTGGCAGCTAATCACGCTAACCACTACACCACAGAGGCGGACGATAGGCTATTTTACGCACCTAAAATACAAATTTTAACAGCTAAATATCCTAGGTCTAGTTATGATAAATATAATGCGTTGTAAAAAAATACAGTGTGGTATATGTACTATCACATTGCAGACACATTATTCTACATCCTACGATCAGTCGTCTCTCTACGGTACACAATTCCTAGCGAGCAACGAACATTTGCCACAATGCCCCATAAACGTCTATACTGATTAAATCTTGGTGGTAGAATTGTATTCGAGCGAAGATTAACGGATATTCCATTTAGATATCATATCATGGGAAGCAATAAATAAACAGTCAGAGAGAGGTGAAATGCATGTTCACTGGATGGAATTAAAATTAACAAATAACCACATAAAAGTCACGAGACCCAGAGATCATAAACAAAATGAGACATATTTCAATAGAGGAAGATTGGAGCAATCAAATTTCATAAGGTCACGCTCCCATTTGACTGTTATAAACTCAAGTACTAGAACGATTATTTCTACAAAAAGTGCTGAAGGCTACAGCACAGCACTCACCATGGTAACAAACATTTATGGCTATAGGGTCCTGTTCAATTTAACTCCCTTCTCTTATTGGGTTTTAAATGGAAAATGGACTCGACACACAGGCACATGCAGAACGTTAATATTCATATGCAAACAATAAAATCACATTCAAAAAATCTGACCGAGATCCTTCGACGAGGGAAATTAACGTCACAAGCTTTAGCTGTGGGTGACTGGTTCCTATCCTTTAGTTTTTCGAGTCAGGCTGAGCGGCTCAGACGCTTAAGGCGCTGGCCTTCTGACCCCAACTTGTCAGGTTCGATTCTGGCTCAGTCCGGTAGTATTTAAAAGTGTTCAAACACGTCAGGCTCGTGTCGGTATATTTACTGGCACGTAAAAGAACTCCTGCAGGACTAAAGTTCGGCACTTCGGCTTCTCCGAAAATCGTTAAAAAGTAGTTAGTGGAACCTAAAGCCAATAATATTATTTAGTTTTCGTATAATAAAAACCGCCGTTACAGGAATTTCAAGGGATTGCGTTATATTCCTGTAATTCTCAGTTGATCAACGAACTAAAAAATCCCCATAAGAACAGTACTATACAGTCTATGCCTTGTTTATACTCATTCATGCAGTATCAGAGGGAAGCAGTTACATTAACTGCGCATTTACGTATTGTAGCTGTTCAATAATAACATAAGACGGTACATTTTAATAATCACTTCATAACTGCTGCAGAATGGGAAACGTTAGGAAAATTGTACAACACGGTCCTTTTCTTATACTGGTAATTCAGAGAACCGATGAAATTTTCCATTATAGACACTGTTCTCCTTATTCATGATTCCACGGAAGAAATGTTTTACTCAACGCCAATAATAAAGCTTGAACGGTTTTTGTCTGTTATTATTGAAGTCAAGCGAATATTTTTTGTGGAAATGTTAGAGAGTAAAAGTAAATGAGAATCAGCTAATAACAGGAAAGTTTTTTTTTTGCTAGAGGCTTTACGTCGCGCCGACACAGATAGGTCTTATAGCGACGATGGGATAGGAAAGGCCTAGGAGTTGGAAGGAAGCGGCCGTGGCCTTAATTAAGGTACAGCCCCAGCATTTGCCTGGTGTGAAAATGGGAAACCACGGAAAACCATTTTCAGGGCTGCCGATAGTGGGATTCGAACCTACTATCTCCCGGATGCAAGCTCACAGTCGTGCGCCTCTACGCGCACGGCCAACTCGCCCGGTGACAGGAAAGTTTACAGTCTTCAATCCTATCTTCATAAGTCAAGGAACGTTCAATGTTCAGAGAATCTGACAACTGCTGAGTTACGAGGAGTAATCTTCTTGTGAAGAGATTACATAACTTACCTTATGAGGTAAAATATAGCTTAGCACTACGAAAGAAGTGCCCAAGATACTTACGTAAAGCTATGAAGGCGAAAATTCTTAGGACAACTACCAGACATTTTATATTATATGGCTGTGAATCAAGGACAGAGACTAAGAAAATGGAATCTACTTTGAAGACCTGAGAAAGAAAAATGGCGTAAATTACAAGGGCTAAAATTTGATGGTGGTATATGGAGAATGAGAACTAGTTAGGAGTCACAGAACATATACAGGCCATGTGATGCTGTGACACGAATACAAGTCAAAAGAATGGAGTGGCTAGGACATGTTGTAAGACTGAAAGATCACAGGATACCTATTCGAGAGATTAATTTCAAACCAGGAGGAAGGCGAGTCGTTAGAAGACTAAGTCTAAGAAGATAGAAGGACGTGGAGAATTTTCTGAAAGCCCTGCGTATAAGAGCTATGAGCAAGCGAGCTCTTGGCAGGAAAGAATGGTCGGCGATGAGGCTAAGGCAAAACTAAGTGTCATAAATATACCACTGAATAATAATAATAATAATAATAATAATAATAATAATAATAATAAATAATAATAATTGATTTACGTTCCACTAACTAATTTTACGGTTTTTGGAGACGCTGAGGTGCCGGAATTTCGTCCCTCATGAGTTCTTTTACGTGCCAGTAAATCTACAGACACGAAGCTGACGTATTTGAGCACCTTCAAATACCCCTGAACTGAGCCAGGATCGAACCTGCCAAGTTGGGGTCAGAAGGCCAGCGCCTCAACCGTCTGAGCCACTCATCCCGGCTCTCTTGGATAATCTATGGTTGAGTTTTAAGTAATTTTGTAGGGTAAACACAAAAAATGTCACCAGAGATCTTTTTACATGCCGACATCGTAAGACATGAATTGTCAATTAGACTTTTTCCCGCCCTTCAGGAATCCGATTTCTACCGTCGGGTTTGAACGCGTAATCTTAGGATCCGGAGGTCAACACTATGCACCACTGATCCACAGAGGGAGCTAAAACCACCGAATAATAATAATAATAATAATAATAATAATAATAATAATAATATGAAAAGAACAAGAAGAAGAAGAGTACCACCCACCACCACCAAACAGGCTCCCCGAACTCCCAGATGGTTATTTTGTGGCTCTTACACCGGTGCAACCATCAAGTTCGACGATTACATAATATCCAATATTATATTGATGCTCGATCTAAGGGGCTTAAGATATCAGCCCCGTGTGTAGTGAAGATGTGTGACTTGTTATATGCATTTCGTAATGCGCGCATTTATAATTAACTGGGTTAGGAGAGGAATGGTAGCGGTCGTGGAGTTAAAACGGTAAACGTCATTACACTACTCCTAAGTTGGCTGGGACTTCCCCCCAGTTTTCTTCTCGACTGAGTTATCTGGAAATGAGAGCACACCATTTCAATCGGAGGAGCCAGCTGACTGACTTACACGCTTCCGCTTAGTCCGTCAGGGCTCGTACTTTTCAGTACAACCAGGGCTGAACTTATAAGTACAAATAAGAGAGCATTTGTCTGCAGTAGTGTACGTCTACGTACAAACTACGAGCAAGTGCTACTTCCCTTACAGGTTTTTATTTCAGGGAAGATGGTAGATGTCAGCCTACCAGATGACTTGGACTACAGTGCTGCAAAGGAGGGGTTCGACCAGAGGTAAAGCGCCAAGGACGAACCCATAAACATGGCCCTCGCAGTGCTAATCGTATACCATCGACGGGGCCAGCATAGTCACAACGAGACCGTCACTGTGATCGAATTCCCCGCTATGCTAAAGAACCGTCTGGGACGAGAAGACCAGTTACAACTTGTCGAGGAAATTCTAATCTGGGCAGTTACCATTCGCCCCAAGGACCCGGACAGCACTGGCTTCTATGAGAGGTACCTTTCTCGCTATTTTCAGGTTCTTCGGCTGCCAGGTATGAGAGAGGGCGCAGACGACAAAGATAGTCAGGAAGCCGCTGCCCAGACGCTACAGGATCAGAAGACGACGACCAAAGCCACCATGCAGACCGCAAGGAGCCAGAGGCACGAACAGGTGGGACGGACTCTTCCTCCTCGGCTGTCAGAGAGCCCATGGCTGCGAGGACAGGTGAGGATGGCGACGCACCCAATCGCCGGGACGGCGTGATCCAGGTCGTCCTACCCTGCTTCTCAGTGTGAACGCAGACGTCCAAGGCCGAAAGCCAGGAATATCAGCCTCCTGTACGGCCACCCAGGAAGGGCCCATCACCAGAGCGCAAACCAGGACGGCACTCCGGAGTGGAGACGGACGCTCCCTGGTGTTCTGAGGCCACCACCCAGGCCTCGCGGCCTACCAGCGCCTCCTTCACGACGCAGACACCACTGTGTGCCCTACAGGACAGGGAAGACACTAAGGTGCCAGCGTCTACAGACGCCGCCGTCAGACAGGAAAAAGCCAGCACTGCAGTCTGGCTCTCTGTGCCCTCACGGTCCCCAGACCGGGAGGAGGGGCACCACCAGGACGAGGCCTCCTTCCCTGCCGAGAAGAGACCGTCATTAGGACGAACATGCCACCTCTGCACCAAGAAGAGGAAGATACCGGCCCAGTAGGATAGGGCCACCCAGCTGCGAGGTAGGACATCACCCAGAAAGGCAGTCAACTCACGGACAAATCAGGAGAGGATCGCAACCAACCGCGGCAATCAGGTGAGATCAGAACGTCCCTCTCTACAGTTCTTGCAGTGTTTCCGCTGTATGAGGTCGGGCCACCGTCGCGTGACCACATTTTCCGGGGGTTGTTAAAAATTAGGTACCAGGGATCTCACGAGGCCGTGCAGCAATTTATAGGACTTTTCGCGGCATGGCTTGATAACCGGCAAGGTCCGCGCTAGTCACAGCAGTACCTAGGACTGATCCCCCGTATAACTGAACCGGCTTGGAATGGTTTACTAACTTGTGTATGATGCCAGTTACTAACTAACAATATTATCTGGACTTTCCCAGACCACATCCGCGCATATCTTATCTACAATGCGTCATGTTTTACACGTTTATATTTCTGCCAATCTGGTTTTCTATGACCCTTGCTACCCGATTACACCACTATGATACCACATCGTCTCATCTGGCCTGGTAGCATGCAGAGCACGGTAGATACTTCCATCAGTATCACTTCTTTCCAATCATTCCTGCTGGATCTTTCTCTTCTTAGAAATAACAGCATGTCGGAGGCGATATAGCTTGTGTTGATCGTCGCCCTTCCGCCGAAAAAATTCAGTCTCTCAGGACAGAGTACGGAATATAACACGATCCGTACGGGCTGGGAGCTACGACGCTGATTTCTAGACCACGGTGGACATGCCAAGTTCGTTGGACAAAACACGAATAGAATAGGATTCCTCTGAAACTTTCGGTTTCTTCTGTGACATTTATCCTAGCAGTGCTCTAACGCAATAATCTATCTTTCACACATATCGTCCTTACCTAGGAGAGAGAAAATAAGAGTTCATGTTTCGATAAGTACTGTATAGTAACGACAGTAGCTACAACAAGAAGTGATACAAGTGAAACAGTAACTGTTACGCTTGGATGATTAAGAGGGTTTGATGTAAAAATGCCCCTGCATTAACAGTGGAACTAAAATTCACAGCTGCTGAACAAAGGAAATTCCGATTTACTATAGTGAAAAGAGTATTAGGGTGAACGTAATTGGGTTTGACGTCTCACTACCGGTTTTTGAAAATGCCAAGGTACTGGAAATTTGCCCCGCAGGAGTTCCTTTATGTGCCGATAAATCTACTGACACGAAGCTGTTGTTTACAGAGTGACTCATGAGGAGTTAACGCCACTTGCAAAGCTCATGGTGATGTGTTGCCTCCGGAGCTGGCTGTGTGATATTCTCAATAATTTGAAAACTGTACAAAAAACAAATGTTTCTATGCTTTATTTTATTTTATGCTTCCAACGAAAGAAACTCTCCAGAAATAATCTTTTAATTGGCTCGTATTCTGAATCTCAAGATGTGTTTTGAATTCCTTAAATTTTTCATGCAGATTTTGAAAAGAAATTTAACTAAAAATGTCCGCCTCTGTGGTGTAGTGGTTAGTGTGATTAGCCGCCAGTCTCGAGGCCGGGGTTCGATTCCCGGCTCTGCCACGAAATTTGAAAAGTGGTACGAGGGCTGGAGCGGGGTCCACTCAACCTCGGGAGGTCAAATGAGTAGAGGTGGGTTCGTCATCCTCGAAGTGGTTTTCCGTGGTTTTCCACTTCTCCTCCAGGCAAATGCCGGGATGGTACCTAACTTAAGGGCACGGCCACTTCTTTCCCTCTTCCTTGTCTACCCCTTTCAATCCTCCCATTCCCCCTCAAGGCCCCTGTTCAGCATAGTAGGTGAGGCCGCCTGGGCGAGTTACAGGTCATTCTCCCCAGTTTTATCCCAAGACCCAATGTCTCACGCTCCAGGACACTGCCCTTGAGGCGGTAGAGGTGGGATCCCTCGCTGAGTCCGAGGAAAAAACCAACCCTGGAGGGTAAACAGATTAAGAAAGAAAGTATTAAACTAAAAATTAGACTACATGTTTCTTATGGAATAATAACAATCGACTTGGCGAGTTTGCCGTGCGGTTAGGGGCGCGCAGCTGTGAGCTTGCATCCGGGAGACAGTGAGTTCGAACCCCTCTGTCGGCAGCTCTGAAGATGGTTTTCCTATCTGTGTCGGTGCGACGTAAAGCAAATAGCAAAAAAATTACAATCGAGAACAGGACACAGGTATAAATCTCATTTTTGGATCAAAATGTCTTCAGCTATCAGTTCCGTTAAGTGGCTTCTTAAATCGCGCACTATAAGCTCCTTCCAGTCCAACGGAGTGAGCCGGGATCGAACCCGTTACTTTGGGCTCAGAAACTCAGTGTTCTATCGCCTGAGGCAATCACTTCGACAAAAGTTATTAAGCTTGAAGAAAATGGAATCTGAGCGCACTTCATTACCGTAACCAATACAAAAAATCGTCCGCCTCCGTTGCGTAACGATTAGCATTATGAGCTGCCGTCCTCGGTGGCCCAGGTTCGATTCGCGGTACTGCCAGAAATGTAAGAATGGCAGGAGGGCTGGTGTGTGTTTGAAATGGTGCATACAGCTCACCTCCATTGGAGATGTGCCTGAAAAGTGCTGCACCACCTCAGTATGAGGACACGGGGGTTTTTCTACAACAAATCCATCAATAAAAGGTATAATAACAATACCAATCGTCGTTTCCAAATCTAATATATATAAATGAATATTTGTTTTTTCGTCTCCAATGGACTCAAAAACTAATGGACCGATTTCGCTGAAAATTTCACAATTTGTTCTTAATACTCCTTAGAGGGTTTAGAAAGTGGTTTGAACTAAATACGAAAGGTAGTTTTTTATGATGAGTAATTTTAAAGAAATAATTTAATTACAAAGGCACGCCAAGATATGGATCGACCTTGATGGACAGACTGACGCTAGGCGATAGCTTCTTACTCTATCATGATAGTCTGGTAAGAAATGCTCGTATATAGGAGGATGTGAACACGCCGCCATGTTTCATGAAGTACCTTCTTTTTTTTTTTTTTTTGCTAGGGGCTTTACGTCGCACCGACACAGATAGGTCTTATGGCGACGAAGGGATAGGAAAGGCCTAGGAGTTGGAAGGAAGCGGCCGTGGCCTTAATTAAGGTACAGCCCCAGCATTTGCCTGGTATGAAAATGGGAAACCACGGAAAACCATCTTCAGGGCTGCCGATAGTGGGATTCGAACCTACTATCTCCCGGATGCAAGCACACAGCCGCGCGCTTCTACGCGCACGGCCAACTCGCCCGGTGAAGTACCTTTCTTGCTAGGAGGTTCATGGCCGTGGCTGTATATAGGAGGATGTGAAAACGCCACCATGTTTCATGAAGTACCTTTCTTGCTAGGAGGTTCATGACCGTGGCTGTATATAGGAGGATGGGAACACGTTGCCTTGTTTTATGAAGAACCTTTCCACATGTCCTCCTAAATCCTGGGAACAATTTCAAGCAAACTTGGTACACTTACGACTTACTATCTGAAGACAAACATTGTGTATGTGTTTGTGCGTGCGTGCGGGGGGGGGGGGGGGGTGAGCCACCCCTAGCAACCCTAGGGGTAGGAGTGTGAAGGGGATGACATATAAAAAATCGAAAAATGTGTCGAATCCATAGTTTTCGGGGTCACTAAGATGAATTTTGACACTCTGGATGCTGTTTAAGTCCACTCCAGCCTGTATTGGCATTGGGGTTAAGAGAGGATGAACAAGAATATGTCCAAAATGACCTATATCTGTGTTGAGTACACACTTTTCGGGACCCCTAGCCCGAATGGTGGCAGTCCCAGTGAGAGCTGCAATCGTGTTCATCGTATCAATTCCACGAGGCGTAAATGCATAGTTATAACTGACTCACTATTTGTCTGAAAGGATCAGCTACTTCCCTGACAATCTGGGCTGCGATAAGGAAATAGTTTAAGTTTTAGTTTGAGATTCTGATTTCGCATTAAACACATAACAATAACTCTAAACTTACAAAAGAGTTCGTAAACTTTCAGCCAACGTCACAATAAAGAAATCTACAAGAAAACTTCAAACAGTTAATATAAATCCCACAATTAAGCATTCAAAGTAAGTGCCTGAACAGAGCTGGGTGCTACAGCTGTATAATTCCCTCAATAAAATTTAAATATTCAAGTAGCAGCCATTAAAACACTGTCATCATCAAGCGGATTTGAGAGGGCAGCATATGGTTTTACACCTTGATAATGAATTACTAAACAGTTTGACTATTTAATGAATCACGTACTTAAATCCTCCGTATAACAGCAGCAGTTGACAGAACTTCAGTCGGCCGATGACCTAGATGTTAGGCCTATTTAAACAACAAGCAAGAACTTCAGTCGATCATAAATGGAACAAACAATTTTAAATTTCTTTGATTAATACGAGTATCAAAGTCTACAAATAACACATCAGTGCAGCTCCTTGGCCGGATGTTCAGCGTCATGACCTGCGGTTCAGAGGCCCCCCCCAACGTTCGATTCTCGGCTGAGTCAGGGATATCAATCCATCTTGTTATTTATTTTGACTCGGGACTGGGTGCTGCCGTTTGTCTCAATACACAACTCTTCATCATACACTTGCAATACACCACAGAAACATGCAATAGTGAATACGTCCGCCTACACAGGACTGGCGTGAGGAACTGCATCGAACAGTAAAAACTGGGCCAAATCCACATGCGGCACAGTTCACGTCCGCGACCCAAACAGGATGAATTCATCTCCCATGTCGATACACACCCTGTGAATACCCACATTACCGGGCGAGTTGGCCGTGCGCGTAGAGGCGCGCGGCTGTGAGCTTGCATCCGGGAGATAGTAGGTTCGAATCCCACTATCGGCAGCCCTAAAAATGGTTTTCCGTGGTTTCCCATTTTCACACCAGGCAAATGCTGGGGCTGTGCCTTAATTAAGGCCACGGCTGCTTCCTTCCAACTCCTAGGCCTTCCCTATCCCATCGTCGCCATAAGACCTATCTGTGTCGGTGCGACGTAAAACCCCTAGCAAAAAAAAATACCCACATCAAACATTGTACCTGTAGGTTCAATTGTTTCTGAGAAAATTAGTACCTGAGAGGAATTTACACAATATAATGTATTCATTTCCTTCTTTCTTTGGCGAACAGAGCCGTTTGTCGGTTGTTGTAGGGTTTGAAAGAAGCGAGCATATCCTATATGGTAGATCCAAAACCAGCAACCGCCAACAGTCGAAATGTAACCACAGAAACCATCTCCAGGATATTTGAGAATAAGAACAATAAATAGTCTATGCAAGTAATTAACTCGATGACTATTATTATTATTATTATTATTATTATTATTATTATTATTATCTGCTTTGCGTGTGTTAATGAAAGATTCACTAGAAGAATAAGAAGAAAGGAAAATAAAAGCACGTTTATAGGCAAACAACAAAGATTTTCAATATAATCTTAGCGTTTAAAGTTCACATTTTATTTTGGAATCTCTCGGACTGTATATCTGTGGTTTAATCAACTCTCAGTTCTTCCTGGCTTTTAGTCTGCGACGGCCGCAGAGATTTTTAGTAAGTTAAGATGGTGCTTGTAGGAGTAGGGGCCGACATCTTGGAAATAATTAGGACCTACACTCGAGATTGCTAGAGTCCCCTTCGGCAGTCGAAACTTGGATCTTTCCACAGTGTACCTCATAGCGTATCACAAAACGTAAGTTAATGCGCTCGGCTACGAAGATGAGTTGTTTTCTAGAAACAAGCTGACTCCACGCAGTATAAATTTTATTCACATACTACCATTACGGTATAAGTGAAATATATCATGGAGATAAAACAGAAAGACGTCTTGATCTCTCATGAAATAAAGTATGGCAAGGGATGAAGGTACACAGTGGATATAAATGAAAATGGACAACCTCTTTACTTAACCTCAAACATGTTTTTTGTTGTGTCCTGGCGACGAGGGGTTGAAGGGAGCCGTTTGCATTTGTCATTTGGAAGATTGCGTCTGGTGGGAGTCCTTGGGCGAGAGGAAAGGCGTTGGGGGCGTGTCACCTCTATTCCGCCACAATCCGCCAAATCCTCCATCACGCCTGCTTCTCCCCCCCTGTTTACCCGCCGTCGCGGCGTCGGCATTCCAGCCTTTGTTATGATGGAGACCGAGCCTGGGCCTGCCTGTATCGCATACACTAATGTTGGCACATATTTCACTAGCCAATAGATTGCTCGTCTGTCACCTGAACCTAGAACCACGCCCTATGTAAACTGGATCATGCAAGTTCTTCATTGTTCGCAGAAGAGGCAGGGAAGCGAGGGACACCAAACTTCTCATTAAACTGCTAGGCCGTTTTAAGCTTTCACAAGTCGGTATAAAACTTCTTCAACCAAGCAATCCATCATCCTAAACTGCACTTTTGTAGTTCTGAGTAACAGATGGTTAGTGTCATGAACCGCACAGGATTCACATATACTGGTGGCTGACACGTTGAAAATTATCTAACAAGGTGTCCAAGAAGTTAGGACCCTTTGCCCTACTTTACTCTAGTATAACTAAAGTTTACGTGGCTGCAGATGATCATAACCAAGGGACCTCCGGTTTCAAGTGGAATCTGAACCAAAGGGACATATTTTAATTTCAATTATCACATGCGTCAGAAGAAATGGCAAATCACCGAACGAGTTAGCTACGCGGTTCGAGGCATGTAGCTGTTAGTCTGCATTCGAGAGGGGGTGGTTTCGAACCCCACTGCGGCAGTCCGTGGTTTCAAATTTTCATTCCAGAAAAATGCTGGGGCTGTACGTTCATTGAGGGCACGGTCACTTCCTTCCCAATCCTAGCCCTGTCCTGTCACATCGTCGCCATAAGACTTCGTTTTAGTCGGTGCGAAATAAAACACATGGCAGATGCCGCCCACCCTCATCGGAGGGTCTGCCTTACAAGGGCTGCACTCGGCTACATTTACTGGCACATAAAAAATCCTGCGGGACAACATTTCGGCACCTCGGCGTTTCCGAAAACCGTAAAAAAGTAGTTAGTGGGACGTAAAAATCTTATTATTATTATTATTATTATTATTATTATTATTATTATTATTATTATTATTATTATTATTATAAAGCCATAAAACTAGTACAATTCCTTCTGCTGAATGACAGCAGCGATAGAAGCTTGTTAGTGATATTGATGTTCGCCATCCAGGCTGATAGCAAGTCCTCATCGAAATGCCTCGAAGGCGCCATTGTCTCGGTTGTGAAACAGGAAATCGAGACAAATTACTCAGTAATTGGTTTCCAGTCTGGCGGACTGTGCCATTAACTTCCAGCTAGGGTGATTTCTAGAGCTCAGAGGTTTCCCGTGCAGAGGTCAGCGCAAGATCTAGGCCGGCATCAAATTTGTATCTACCTGAGGATCTTGGGCTAGAGGTTTCGAAATAAATTACAGAATGCAAACAGTATGAACTTAACATGTAAAACTGTAAGGAATTTACGTCACCATGAGTATGTATTAGTGAAGGCGCGTGGCGCGAGATAGATTCACGATCAGAGAGAGAAATGTGCAGTATGTAGGCCTACGGTGCCAGAAATAAGTAATGTCCCGTCTCTGTAGTAGCAAAAGTTAAATGCCCATAGCACATGTAACACGACGCGTTATAACCACCATGTGGAAGTTCGCGGGATGAATCCACACTAACGCTACGGGCAATGTTTGTATACATACTCTAAAATTACATGAAGACGTGTAATACGTGCTACCCTACGTCTCAGGGTTAATATTAGGCTGGGCCGGGCACATAAGAGAGCAATATGGCCGGCTTTGTCCAATATATCTCCTAAGCTCAGGTATCTGTAGACTATGTCTTTCACGAAGAAAGACGAGAGTTCGAACCCCACTTCCCCTCTAATAATTTTAGTACCATTACAGGTGATGCGACTGCAGTCTTACGGTCGACCTAATTACAACATAGAGAAGAGGGGGTATAACTGCTTGTGTCCGGAAACCCGTGGGTTAGTTTTAGACTTTATCTGGCCCATGGTATACATGAAAAGAACACGAGAGAACATTAATATCTGGAAGAAAAACCACCTTCACACCACAAGATAATCACTTGGTGCCAAGTCAGGAGAGTATGGCGGGTGTGACAGCACCATGAATCCCACTTGGTCAATGGCAGCGGTGGTCTTTCGGCTAGTGTGGGGCCAGGCATTGTCATGTTGCATAAGCACACCCTTAGCCCATTTTCCCGGCGGCTTAGTTTGAATGGCACGACGTAAGCGCTTAAGGGTTGCCACATATGCTGCACAGTTAATCGTGGCCCCAAATTCCAGCCAGTCAATGAGCATGATGCCCTTTGTGTTCCAGAACACTATCGCCATTCGCTTGCAAACTGATGACACTCTTCGACATTTCTTCGGCGGTGGACTGCTCTTATGTTTCCATTGCATCGATTGTTGTTTCGGTTGTGACTCGTGGTAATGGAGCCATGTCGCATCATCAGTCACAAGCCTAGCCATGAAGTCGGCTGGATCTTGATCATGGCATTGCAAAAGTTTCCTGCACACGTCCACACGCCTCTGCTTTTCGTCTGCAGACAAGTGTCTACGCACCCACATGGATGACACCTTCCCCATCTGTAAGTGGCCGTGCGCGATCCGCTGCAGGGTGTTTCGGCTAATTCCCGTGGCTGCCTCCATTTTCGTAAATGTGATGCATTTGTTTCCTTAGATGGCTTCTTCCATCCGGGCAATGTTGGCTGGTGTTGACACTGTCACATTCCTTACAGAACTGGTTCCCTTGTCCACCGATGTGCACCATGTTTTCCAACCTTCCACGCAGTTGTGAACTGTTTTCCGTGACGGCGCATGTCTCCACGAACTGCCACCAAGCGCCCATGAATTTCTGCAGTGATCACGCCTTCTTTCCATAGGAACCAAGTCGTATAGCGCTGGTCCCTGACGGTTGCTTTCCATGTTGTCTCTTCCTACGCTGACAGAGTTGTTATGAAATGGATATAACGAGTGCATTCGTTAGCCTCTATGCGTGTGCTGCTACCAAACGGTGGCACAAGACACTACTTACACGTCACCACCTTCAAAAGTGAAATGGGAACCATACCCGGACGCACAAAAACGAACGTGTAAAACAATATAGTTCGTCCCTCGTATATTACACTGGGGTCGGGAAGTCGGGAAGTTCCAAATCCCAATTAACTGGCAAAAAGCTGAAGAAAAGAACCTACCACGTTTAGCGACGTGGAGTGATTATTGTCTGAGTTTACGTCGTGCTTCACCTCAAATAGAAGTGATTTGGTTTTACAACGCTGCAAATGTGTAAAGTCATACACTGCAAACAGTTAAGAAAATTATGACATGTAGATACTATATATATATATTATTTTCCTCTAACGCATCACATACTGTATAAAGTATTGTTATCTCTTTTACGTACTGTACTTCCTCAATACAACTTAACTCATAGTCAGCGAGTACAATATATGTTTGTAGAAAATACTACGATTGTAATTACGTAAGTAAAGCTAAGCCATCTCCGTACAGGTCATGAAGACCGTTGGAAGAATGGAAGGTAAGGGCTTCCACTTTGCATAACCTCGGCACAAAGTGTGAAGAGTAGGTAGCTGTATGCCCGGCCATCTTTGTTCCCAGGAATTAACCTGGTACATAATAATAGTTTCGATGCAGGCTGAGTGAATCGCAGGGCCATGAGTCGTTCCAGAAATGGAACTCTCGTTTCTTAAACTTTTCGACTTCCTGTAGAACAGAATGTACGTCGTTCCGGGTGAATTGTGCGCGCCTTTATGAGCCCAGCTAGGCAGTACCTATTGTAATTATGAGCGTATTTTTATGTTCCTGTAATGCCTGGCATATGAAATACTACGTTTCCCTTATATATACTTAATTGTAAAACTCAGGTAAGGGACAACAATGTATTTTTAAACATCGGGGTAACTATGTTGTAGATCTCAATTTTTATTTCAAATTTGCTGCCCATCTGCAAACCCAGTTTTATATTTACGCAACAGTGCGTCTTTTGAGTGACTGCGTAGATCAGGGCCTCTCAGGGTGCATGCGCGTGGTGCATGCACTGTGCACGGTGCAAAAGACGGCTTGGCTTGGTTGAACAGAGTGCAGACCCCCCACTCCTCGATTGGGAGCAATAGCGCTTACTCTCTCTTTCCTCACGCCTGTCTCGCTCGCTCCGCCTGTCTCCCTCTGCCCCACTTGCGCCGTAGCGCTCCAAATCCGGGCTGACTTGAGCCGAGTATAGGCGAGTTGAGCCGAGCTTAGCCGAGTAGCCCAGAGACGAAGCGTTGATCCGAGCCATGCCGAGCGGCAGCGATGCACAGTGCACGGAGCTCTTGCGCCTCTATCTGCACGCGTGTGATTTTGGGCGTTTGAGAGGCCCTGGCTTAGATGTTTACTGTTATCAATAGCTGGCACTTGACAGGCTTTCACCAACAGGTTCAGGAACGGTTAGTGCTGGCCATAAGTTAGCAATCATTAGGTATATGCTCGTATCTCGCATACTGTAGTTTAATATTGCTTTAAAATGTGTGTTCAGTAAGACAGGGTCCAGTATTCCTACCTAATCACCGGACTCCAACAGGCAGCAATTAATACATTCAGTGCACACATTTCTCATGAAAGTGGCCTCAGTTAGAATCCCAGCTCATGCATGTGGGTTTTTTTAAAAAAATTAAGAGTCATATTCTAGGAGTTCGGATTCCACGTAATTCTAGAAATATCGTGGCTACGATCACGGCAACAGTCACGTAAAACTACAGCCTTACTAAAGTTCTACATTATCCTTCTTGTTTTAACGTCGCACCGACACAGCTCACAGCTGCGTGCCCCAACCGCACGGCCAACTTGCTACACACAACTCCGATAATGTGAAACGCAGAGAAGCGACACAAACCTATCGTGTACTTGCGGAATGAAATCGAAATCACTTTTGATGGCTTGACACAATGCCTACTTTTCATGGATTAACCTCACATAAATTTAACATTTATATTCCCTACAATTAGAGCCTCCGTGGCTCAGACGACAGCGCGTCGGCCTCTCACCGCTGGATACCGTGGTTCAAACCCCGGCGACTCCATGTGAGATTTGTGCTGGACAAAGCGGAGGCGGGACAGGTTTTTCTCCGGGTACTCCGGTTTTCCCTGTCATCTTTCATTCCAGCAACACTCTCCATTATCATTTCATAGCATTTATCACTCATTAATAAATCACCTTGGGAGTGGCGACCCCATTGTAATAACAGCCTATATATGTTTCTTTCATTACATCCCTCACCCGGTCAATGACTGGAAAACAGGTTGTAGGTTTTCATTTTCATTCCCTACAATTCTAACATAAACAGCAAAAGAGTGTCTGACCAATATTATTTTTGTTTCTATTAAACTAAGAAGTCGAAATCGATTGAATGTCAAAGATGACATGCATGTTGCGTCGTCAAAGACCATTTCTTCGATTCATCTTCTTATTCATACCAAACAACAATGTTCTCACTGAAATGAACTTTTGTATTTCATTTCTGTATAGAGTGATTATTAATTTTTAACTGAATAACATAATTTTTGGTTAAGTTTGGCTAGCTAGGGGCTTTACGTCGCACCGACACAGATAGGTCTTATGGCGACGATGGGATAGGAAAGGCCTAGGAGTTGGAAGGAAGCGGCCGTGGCCTTAATTAAGGTACAGCCCCAGCATTTGCCTGGTGTGAAAATGGGAAACCACGGAAAACCATTTTCAGGGCTGCCGATAGTGGGATTCGAACCTACTATCTCCCGGATGCAAGCTCACAGCCACGCGCCTCTACACGCACGGCCAACTCGCCCGGTAAGTTTGGCTAGATTGTTCACGTATGAGACATGCACTTTTTTAAGTACATTTATTGCCTGCAAAGGTTTGCGTAGTTGCTTAAATTCATGTTTCAGGGAAGATATCCATAGGTTTCACCAAATTGTCAAAGGGGACTGTGTATTAAAGGTATTTTCAAAATAAACAACATTATATGCCCTCTTGACATTAGATAAACGTAAAACTAACAACTCACACTCCTGGCTAGCGAGCGGTACATGAGTCACAGTACACAATCGGACCAATCATCAGATTCAAGACATAAACAGTAGAAGTCGATAAAGAGAAAGAAAAGATACAACCCCTGTATTCCCCCATCGCAGCAAGAAATTTGAAGTCTTAGGATTTATAGTTGGAGCCAGAGGCACGATTACATCTTTCTTTCCGGACTTCTGCAACAGACTCTAAATCAGCAAAGATGCCATCCACACCGTTGCCCTCACAGCACTGAAAGGGTATTGAGACACCATTTACATACATCCTCATGTTAACGCAATCAATCAATCAATCAATCAATCAATCAATCAATCAATCAATCAATCAATCAATCAATCAATCAATCAATCAATCAATCAACGCTATCTGACTTTAGGACTGGCGCCCACGTGGCAGATTCCCTGTCACATCATTCCATTAGAATTCCTTATGTACCGAGCTCGATAGCTGCAGTCGCTTAAGTGCGGCCAGTATCCAGTATTCGGGAGATAGTAGGTTCGAACCCCACTGTCGGCAGCCCTGAAAATGGTTTTCCGTGGTTTCCCATTTTCACACCAGGCAAATGCTGGGGCTGTACCTTAATTAAGGCCACGGCCGCTTCCTTCCCACTCCTAGCCCTTCCTTGTCCCATCGTCGCCATAAGACCTATCTGTGTCGGTGCGACGTAAAGCAACTAGCAAAAAAAAAAAAAAAAATTCCTTATGTCCACAAAATCGCATGATAATCGCAACTGGTCGCAGGCCTCTCACCGCTGGGTTCCGTGGTTCAAATCCCGGTTCAAATCCCGGTCACTCCATGTGAGATTTGTGCTGGACAAAGCGGAGGCGGGACAGGTTTTTCTCCGGGTACTCCGGTTTTTCCTGTCATCTTTCATTCCAGCAACACTCTCCAATATCATTTCATTAATCATTCATTACTCATTGCCCCAGAGGAGTGCGACAGGCTTTGGCAGCCAGCACAATTCCTATCCTCGCCGCTTGAAGGGGGCTTCATTAATTCCATTCCTGACCCGGTCAAATGACTGGAAACAGGCTGTGGATTTTCAATCCCTAGTTCATGAAACTTACAAAATGAGTGATTTATGAAGTGTAGCATGGGATGAGCTGCCATTGGTATAAACGTGAGAACTGGTATGCTACTGAGTAACCTAAACAAGATGGTTTGTACAATTTATTTATTTATTTATTTATTATTTATTTATGTACTTAAAGCATGTGGATTTTAGTGTCGGGAGTGTCGCAGAACATGTTCGTCTCGCCTGGTGCAGGTCTTTCTACCTGGCGACCTGGGCGTCTGGGTGTGAGATGATGATAATGAGGTAGGGACTGGGTGAAATCCGGTGTCGGCATATAGCCTACTTTTGTCGAATAATACAAATGGGTCCTCTAAAGGCTTAACGTCTCCATCCGACCGACGAATCGCCATCAAGAGCATCATATGCCCTCACTCAATGTGAGCCCTGTGAAGAGGTCTGGAACTGAATCCTGGCCTTGGCACGCAATCTACTGATTAGAAATTGTATACCACCACCTCCCCTACCCTGCTGGCCAACATTCTGATGGTGATTGTTTCTTCCACCAACGGGACTAGAACCGGCTAACCACGGTGCCTTAACGATCACGGCCACCAGGTGCGCTCGTTTGTACAATAAGAAATTACGTAAGGTTAGACATTTCCTTCGTAGATCATCAAAGGAAATTTCCATCTCCATCGAGTCCAACGGTATTTCTAAGGGCTTAAAATACATGAAAACAATTAGGCAGGTCTGGAGTCGAGGAGGCAGGTGCTTTCAGCCCGCCAGCACCAGATTAATGGTAGTCTCTATAGTGACAGGTGTTCCGATTCCTTTATCAAGTATTTCTTTGCGAAGGAAACATTAATATTAATTTATGTCCTTATAAAGTAGAAGAATAGAACACGAAGACATCAAGAGCACATTCCTTTGTATGGAATGCAACAGTTTAACTTCATTCCAACATTCAAAGCACCGTGCTCAAGAACAATGTGCTAGCAAAAATTATATGGGTAATTATGAAATGTATAGGCTTACTAACAGCAGATGGCAGTAATTTGATGTACCCTGTATGAATGAAATGTGAAATAAGCAGTGCATTGTCGTTGTTGTTTAAGGATCTTCAGACATCGCATCGCGGCGTGTGAAGCCAGTGTGATAACTAGGGCTCTCGGAAGTTGAAGACCTAAAAATTTCCTGAAAAGGACCTAAAAATATCCAAGAAAAGGACGTAAAAATGTGATCCAAATTCATTCATTTTAGTTTAGTTTTATTTATATTTAATGAAGGAATATAATGTTTACAAATTGCAAAATTCTGGTGGTATGAAACGTACAGTGAAAAAAAATATGAGTGAAATACTTCTTAACATAATTTAAAAAAGGAATTCCATATTTGTTTAAAGAAGAACTTGCAAAATTTAGAATGAAATAATTTTTCCACCTAGAATAAATACAGTGCCCGCAATGGATATCCTGGAGAAAGAAACTGAAGTTAGTGTAACTGAAATCATATCTGGCTTAACCGCACCAGAGTTACAAAAAATGGAATTCGGAAACCTTACCTCAGTTGGCTTTGCAACATATCACGATAGTAATATCCAGGTATGTCTTTGCTGGCGAGATGTAGTGTTTACAGTGTACTATGTCTTCTGGTATGGGCTATATCAAATTTCTTACTTTCATTGACCTGTCTCAGTCTCATCCTTGGCTTTGACAATATGAAAGTGACTGAGGTATGAGTGATGCTAGTAATACAATTCTTTATGCAGCCAGTCCCAGTTATGAATGGTGTGAAAATATCGCTTATAGGGTCGGTTGGTGCACGCATTTCAGTAGGCTTGGCAGACTGATATGTAATCGTAACGGCTGGCTCGGTGAGGAAAGCAACGGGAATCTACCTCACTCCTCATTTCCCTAGTACGCCTCTTCAGTGACGCCTAGGCTATTTATGACAGCTGTTGGCGGAGCTGCAGAGGATCAAACCAGCCTTCGGGCTGAATACCCAACACACATACAATATCCAGGTTCTTAAGTGTAAAGGATCGTCGGTTTACAGACAGCACGTTGCAAAATATCGAGAAACTTCTCTTCACATCGAAGTCAGATTTTCATCTTCAAAAACACTCTCAACACAATTTTCTCCATTCAATACTTCACTTATCTGGCACATGATTTGATACCCCTAGATGTTTTCAAGCATGTTTCATTTTTCATTTCATTTCATTTTCATTGCATTTGCTCTCTTACTATATAAAAGAGAGAAAAGATGTTTAAAGATGTGATGGATGAATTAATGATGATTCGAATTGAGAGTGGGCAGTACAAATGTAGTGGAAAGAAGGTGAAGTTGCAAAAAGGAAAGCCGTTGAGACCTACACAAAAGGCTAAAAAGGGAGCTATAAGCCAAAAACACCGAAAAAGGCAAAAAAAGGACAAATAAAACCCATCATTTTCTGGCCTACAATGATCCAGAATGAACATATGTTGGGCCTCGTCTTCGGACACTCGAGAAAAAACGGATATCTCCGCGACTTCCGAGCCCTAGTGATAACCTATATCCATGTGCTCTCTGTACCGGTTAGGGCAGTTATAACTGGGGCTAGAATAAGGAAGAAATCGCTGTAACCTCTGCTTTAGATACAATGTTGGCATTCGTCTCGGGCAACTAAGATTGGAAAACACGGAAGATCAGTTCTAAGCATGTAATCAGTAGACATAAACCCTCTTTTCTTCTGACCCGGCTAGACTGAGTGGTTCAGATCGTAAGTACTGACATTCTGAGCCCAAGTTAGTGGGTTCGATACCGGCTCACTCCTCTGGTACTTCAAGATTCGTAAGTACGTTAGCATAATGTCGGTGGTTTTATAGACATATAAATGAACTCTTCAGAGTAAAATTTCGGAACCTTGGCATTTTAAAAGGACAGCCAGCCTAAGTAGCTCAGACGGTAAAGCGCTGGCCTTCTGAGCCTAACTTGGCCATAAAAGTAGTTAGTTGGACGTAAAACCAATATAATAATAATAATAATAATAATAATAATAATAATAATAATAATAATAATAATAATAATAATAATAATAATAATGGTTTTACTAAAACTTTTACGGTTTTCGGAAACGTCGAAGTACCGTACGGGAATTTTGACCCGCAAATTTCTTATATGTGCTAGCAAATCTACAGACACGAAGTTAGCGCAGTTAGTATCACCCAACCATATTCAATTTATAATACCAATATAAATGGTCCGTTATTGGACATTATAAATTTTCCAGCTAACTCATTCCTGGTTGCTAGCGTTTCGCCCTTGTGTGCTAGGTTGGGCTCATCAGTTGGTACCTAGCACACCTACCAAGACACTGGCTAGTGCATATCGTGGAGGCCACTGCGTAGACTACTTGGAGCCACCGGCAGTGCCAATGCACTATGAGAGACTTTGTCTCTTTACGAAAAATTGATGCCTGCTTCGCTATCAGATGACATAGATGTTGATTCCCAAAGTCAGTAATAGGAACTATTCAGTAGAATTCTGCTTTCGTTGCTAGACATCAGTACAACTGGAATATCGAAATTGAATGACAGGCAGTCTAGTCGATGCCCTTTGAAAGGTCCACAACTTGGTAACCGAGACCATAGGTTGTTAAAGTCAATGAAAAAGAGATTTGTAAGATGAACACAAATATCTTCTGAATCGAAGGCATCTATGTTGCCCGTTCTAAATCAGCCAATGAGTCGGACGAGTCTCTATGATAACTTCGCTACGAAATGCCCTAAACGCTGCTTGTCACTTTCCTACCATAATAAATCTACGCAAGTTAACTGACAAAGTGCGCATTGGAAAAATGTACATTAAAAAATAAGACAAGAAGACCATAGCACGGGGTGATTCAAAGCAAGTCTGATGCTAACAGTCCGCTCAGTTTCCGTGTCAGGAAGTGTACCATCCCAATATTCTAAAGTTGAGGTTGAACAATGAAAAACCGAGTCAGATGTCAACCGTTTACATCCCAAGTGGTGTAAGCCCAAACTTGTCCATTTTTTAATAACACCACAAATCAATTCTTTAAGATCCTTTTTATAATGACCAAAGTTGCGTGCTGAACGAACTGACCCAACGTCTCAAGACCTAGTGGAGTACGTCCGGCGCACGTGGTCCTCATTCTGATTCTATTTGCTATTTAGGAACACCTTTTTATATTTTTCATTGTTGTTATTGTTGTCTGAGTCATCAGTCCACAGACTGGTTTGATGCAGCCACCATGCCAGCCTATCCTGTGCTAATCTTTTAATATCTACATAACTACTACATTCTACATCTGCACTAATCTGCTTGTCATATTCATACCTTGGTCTACCCCTACCGTTCGTACCGCCTACACTTTCCTCAAAAACTAACTGAACAAGTCCTCGGTGTCTTAAGATGTGTCTCATCATTCTGGTCAAATTTAGCCAAATCGATCTCCTCTCATCAATTCGATTCATTATCTCTTCTTTCGTGATTCCGTCCACCCATCTCACTTTCAGTATTCTTCTGTAACACCACATTTCAAAATCTTCTCTTCTCTTTCTTTCTGAGCTAGTTATTGTCCACGTTTCACTTCCATACAATGCTACACTCTAGACGAAAGTCTTCAAAACATCTTTCTAATTCTTATATCAATTTTCGAAGGGAACAGATTTCTTTTCTTAAGAAAGGCCTTCCCTGCCTTTGCTAGTCTGCATTTTATGACCTCCTTACTTCTGCCATCAAGGTCTAATAATACTTACACTCTTTCTTTCAATAAAAATAAATCCAATTTGATTTTCCGTAATTTTATTAACTATTATTCTTGTAACCATACTGAAAATCTGTCCGACTGAAAATGAGACGTAATGAAAACAAAGAATATTTAAAACTTAATTCCAAAATTATTTATTCAACGATCTGGAGCAGAAAAGTTGCAAGATACTGGCTTCGAAACTTTGTTTCGGGAATATTACCTTGCTTTTGTATTGTTCTCCATGTTTTATAGCAAGCACTTTGCAATTATTATTTTTTCATTGGACATTTAAATTTGACTAATGTTGTGTTCACAAGCATTATCCAGGTCTGTCTATATGCTTCCTAGAATTTTCTTCTAACGCAAACGCAAATATCTGAAAACTGCAAATATTGGCGGGTATGGGTCAGTTCCCTCCCAAGACCATTTACCAAAGCCCCATTCCCTTCCGAACGAAAAAGTTCCAAACAAACAAACAAACAACCCACTTGCCACCGATTCAAATTTTATTTACAAACTTGAACAACCCAGTTCCCTTCAATTCAAGAACCCAGTTCCCTCCAGTTACGACTTGGGCACTTCATTTGTGTACGAGTGATGTCGACAGTGGGAGGTTAGTCATTCACCACATTAGACCAGTTTGTGCCCTGTCTGATCTAGTTAAAGTTGAAAGTGGGACGGGAAATAATTTAATTTTATATAACGGGTTTACAATCAGTTTTCAAAAATCATTGAAAGGTGGTATTAAAAATGGACATGTATTAAAAAAACTTGCAAGTGTATCATTAAAACTGATTCGAGTCCTGAAATAACGGTAGAGAGAAATGTCGATCATAATCATGACTGCGAGAAGCCTTATATTTTAGATCGAGACATAATTCAAAAACCTGCCAAACTCAAAACCATTGATGATATTTCAGAGCGCACAGGGAAAATTACACATAGTGAGGAAAGTCCTTCTAAAAGATTATCACTGACAACAACTGATTTCACTATATTGTAAAGAGAACATTGTAATTTTTAGTTGTTTAGACAATCTTAAATTACTCTGTGAGATGACGCGTGTATACATCGATGGAACTTCCCGCTGTTGTACGAAATATTTTGTACAGTTTTTGACCCTGCATTGTTCCTCAGAAGGCTATTACGTGTCATTACTCTATTAAGCTACTGAAGAATATAGCATGTGCTAGGTATGAACTAGTTTTCTCACGTTTAGTGGATGAGTGCAGTAAATTCAATTTAAACTTGATTCCCACTGACATAGTTGCGGATTTCGAAATTGCTACACACAATGCAGTGCGAATAATATTTCCAAATGCTAATGTCACTGGCTGTCGCTTTCATTTAGGGCAGGCATGGTGGATACAAATACAGACTATAGGTATGATAAGCGAAGAGGGGACGTCGCCATGTAGTTTTCTAGAAAAGTGATCAAATATGAAGGATTTGCCCTTCAATAAAAATATTCTAGCCCTGTTCGAGCATTTTGCCAATGGGCCTTATTTTGTTCAAACTTTAACGTTTAAAATATATCCTCAAATTTGTTTAGTCTTATTCCGCATCTGTTCCCGATTTGTGTCCGTGATGTAGTCGCTAGCGCATTGGCGTACGGAACTGAAGGTTTCGAGTGCGAGTCCGACGTTGGTCAGCACTTGTTTCTTTTACTGACACACTTCTTAATTTCTTTAATTTTTTCAATAATTTATTTACTGTGGTCTCTTTTACTTTAGAGCTATTTGCAATAATTTAAATCATCATTCGCCCTTGTCGCTTGAACATGTCGTAAGTTTTATTCGTTGCATCGCCAGCCGCGCTGCATTTAAGTTCCAACTTACGATACGTTCAAGCGACAAGGACGAATAATGATTTAAAATATTGCAAATAACTCTAAAGCAAAAGAGACCACAGCAAATAAATTACTGAAAAAAAATACAAATAAGAGATGTATCAGTAAAGGTAAAAACCTGACCAAGGTCGGAATCGAACTCGAAACGATAAGTTCCCTAGCCAATGCATTAGCGACTACGCCACGGAGACAACTCGGAAGTACATGCAGGAATAAGACTACAAAAGTTTGAGGATATTTTTTAAACGTTAAATTTCTGAACAAAGTAAGGCCCGTTGGCAAAAACTCTCGAACAGGGCTAAAATTTTTCATTTTAATGAAGGGCAAATCCTCAAAATTTGAACACTTCTCAAGAAAACCACATGGCGACCTCCCTCCCCTTCTTCAGATATTGAAAAGTATTTAAAAGTATTAAAAGCATTTAAGATGTTTATTTGGGCTAAGTTTGCTTCAGGAGAAGACTGTTTTACAGTAGTCTTCATTTCCAATATGCCATATTCCGACAAGCTTATAGAATTTTGTGATTATTTTGATGACAGTTATACCGTATAGTGGAAGATGCAATAATTCCACCATTTGCATGGGCGTAAAAATGTGCTCCTGTGGAACAAACTACTAACGCATGTGAAAGTTTTCATTCGAAGTTGAATTCATGTTTTTTTATTCAGTACGTCCAGATATTTATACTTTTATAGAAGTCTTAAAGAAATGATAGGTTCTAATACACTTCAGCCTCTCATCACTGGCTTCGAGTGAGGCGAACTATCCAACTCCGAATACATCAAGGCTGTCATATTTTGCAGTATACCAAATTCATTTAGTTAGAGCTGAATGTTACGGAAACGTTTCACATTTTAAGAAAGAGGAACACAATTTTTAACTACACAATGCACAAATTGATACGAATAATATTAATTTGTATTCATGTAATTTCTTAGTTTGTACGTTGAACCGAAAATTGTATTCCATTTTGCGGAAATAGCTAGGCTAAAAATTATCAGGCACTACAGCTGGATTCGGGAGGGAAATGGGCTATGGCTTCTCTTCAGAAGGAATAGAGCTATCCATTTATAGGGAAAGTGAACTGGGTTACCTATTCGGGAAGGAATGGTGGTCGCCCGATATGGACTTACACAACTTGAGAAGCAAACAGCTCATGATCACCCCAGTCAGGTGTTCTCTTGAGGCTGGGTACGTAGTCCTTTCAAATGAGTACACAAGTATTTAAATTCTCCAAGGTAGAGCCGGAGTTTAAACGAGGGCCAACAGGTAGGTACCACACCAACAGCTGCATCAAAATTTAACTTGGATCCATAGTCATTATTGTAGCAATGACGTTTGAGAACGGCTGTCCGATGTTGTCATCCTCGCTGGCGGAAGCTTTCCCAAGCCACGAGTCTGCGGTATTTTCGGTCTTGGGTTGTATGTGTGTCTGTAAAAAGCTAACCCACGACAAAAAGGCAAGATTCGTTATGTAGTTTGTGTATATGTGACAGCTGCGTCCTAATTGTGTGTGTGTAACATATGTTAGAACTCTAGACCAGATTACCAACTTGTTATTCCGACAAGTCTCAAGGAAACACGTATCATTCAGAAGCCGCATAAAGATCTGGATACTTAACCAAAGAGTACAGAGTTGAGTACGCTTATAAAACGGAAGTTAAAACGTGTATAATTAAGTGAGGCTAAATAGACTCCATACGTCAGTAATTCAGAAAAAAACTGCGATTCCGATTTTATCTCAATATTATGTGGCCCAGCCCACCGCACGTGTCCCTGCATGCTCTAGGACTGTGGTATTCAAATCTTGGTTGGCGTACCTCCAAAATCCAACTGTTTTATTATTATTATTATTATTATTATTAACAAATACATTGCAAATGGGAAATATCCCGGTGGCAATGGTCACTTACAGTAATGTAGTAATAATGTTAACATAATTACCCAACAACAACAAACACACAAACAAGCAAATAACAAGCAAATGTACGGAAGGAAAATATCTCAAGAATTACTACTAGTTTAACATTCTAAATCCAGCATCATCATATACAAATAATTCATACACAACTTAAGTATTTCGAGTACTTAACACCTTCGTACCCCAGCAGTACGAGTATATTGCGATGATACCAGACATTACAAATGATTGCTGCTGGATGCCAAATAATATTATCGATGATGATGATGATGATCATCATCATCATCTTCCGCAGCTAATCCCGCTTCATCAGGGACCCTGCACGCAGTGAGGTATGAAAGAGTTGTGGCCGGGAATTTTAAGGTTACATGGCCTTCCTGACACCACTGGACACCCCAGCAACACTCTGGTCGCCGGGGTAACAGGCAAGCAGCTTAGCCGCTACACCACCCTGTTTCCCAATAATAACAATAATGTTTTGAATATATATCGTTGCTGGACAAAGAAAACCTGGTAACTTCTTGGGAGTACAGTCTACAGAAGAAACCCACAACTGAGCAGACCGAAATGGCTGGAGAACTGTTCCTGGCATTTTCACTGCTTAACGATAGCCCAATTATTCGACCATTCCCTTCTAAGGCAACGCGGCAAGCCTTCACAAGAGAGGTGGAGAAACGTGTTTTTCTCGTGAGTGGAGTTAAAATGGCTTGCAACTATATATATATACAAGTATTATTATTAACGCAACAATTATTACTGTACTATACACTTCTACTCAAAAAATGAAGTGAATGAGTGCATTTCGAAATAAAACATTAAAAAGTGCAATGCAGCATAAGCAAGCATTTTTACATACCTAGTCAATGGGAGATATAAACTGACACATAGCGCCTATTTTTTTACAAGTTGCTTTTCGTCGCACCGACACAGATAGGTCTTATGGCGACGATGGGGCAGGAAAGGGCTAGGAGAGGGAAGGAAGCGGCTGTGGACTTAATTAAGGTACAGCCCCAGCATTTGCCTGGTGTGAAATTGAAATTGGGAAACCACGAAAAACCCTCTTCAGGGCTGCCGACAGTGGGGTTCGAACCCACTATCTCCCGAACACTAGGGCCTATTTTAGAATGAATAGTTCGGAAAGGGGACTGTGTGTAGTGGTAGACAAAAACATTAAATCTAACAAGATTTTATCGAAAATGAGCAGGCTCAACTCTTCTTCCGAGTTGCTCACTGAAAACAGTTAGAAGCTATGAGAAATTTGCGTACCCCTTGAGAGGATCCCGCGAACCCCCAGTGGTACGTGTACCACACTTTGAATACCACTGCTCTAGGACTTACGACCTATGAAGAGTCAAGGAAGCTACATCACTTTCGGTGCCAATAGACAACCAGTCGTTTGCATTACGCCCTTCTTATAAAAAAACATCATTCTACCGCTGAGGCTCGACATTTCATCTCTCAAAAATAGAGCACTGAAGAGGGCGGAGCGTAAATCTGAATATGCATTGCGATGTTGCTATGAAGAAATTTCCTACCTCCTTGTGAAGTGTTGCAATACTGAATCTGAGCACGTGGCCAAAGAACATGAAGGATCGTGACCCATCATGAAGTGGATTAGATCGATTTAAAAAAAAGCAAAGTCACCTCCGTACAGGCCATGAAGGCCCTTGGAGGAGGGGAAGGTAAAGGCTTCCACCATTGTTAACCTCGGCACGTAATGGGGTAGAGGGATTAGCTTTACGCCCGGCCGCCTTTGCCCCCAGGAATTAACCTGGTACTCATTTTTGGTGTAGGCTGAGTGAACCTCAGGGCCATATGCACCTCCAGAAGTGGAAATCTCGTTTCTTAAATTTTACGACTTCCTGACGGGAATTCGAACCCACGTCCTTCTGGGCGGACCGATCACGCCTTTACCGCCTCGGCCAGGCAGCCCCTGGATTAGATCGATTTAACTAGCCATAAAATGATGTGTTCGAAATGTTGCTCTAATCCTTCCGACTACTGTTTCTTCCTCTTCCTGAGGCTCATCGACTTTCATGCACCTGACCTGTTAAACTTCGAATTTTCATAACTGTATAAGCGCAATGTACAACATTAAGTATTAATGTATTCATTTTCCTTACCAATACTCAATATCAGTGTCAACACAAATACCCAATATGTCACATTCCATAATATTCTGACCTTATACTTGAGTTTTCCTTGGACCGTAGTTCAAAGTCTTCGAAAATTTATATCTCGATGACTATCCAGAATAACCGGAAACAGAGATACTCCGATTTAGGGACATGCATTTGTGAACACGGAAGTTGTCTGACAATCTGTGTTCTTGTAAGGTGAATGGTAATCTGTGAAACTGTCTTCATCTTGGACTAGAATTGCGTCGAGTGCCCTTTGGCTTCATATTAAGTTCCACCTCAACTTCTACCTCAGGTAAGTGAATGAAACCACACTCCAAATAGCCTCTCACAGTGCCGGGGTTCATGTCTAGGAACTCCAAAACGATACAACTTCTTAATCTTACCAAAGAACATGAGTGATCAAGTGGTCTCAAACCCTGGCTGAAATTTGCGACTAGGAATTTTAGGTGCAGCACCTATTTTATTTTTTTGCTATTAAAATGCCCAAATTAGCTTGTCTTGCAAAACATTAAATAAACATCCCTAACTCTGTTTTGGTTGCACCTGTTCACAATGCAAGCACCTTTTTGCACCTGTTCTTAATGTCAGCACCTTTTCCCACTATTTTGATACTTTTGGCTCTTTTGCCACATTTTATTCGTAAAGATATGAAAAAATAAATAACGGCCGGAAAATGGAGACGGCTTCTTCTGTAAAGCTTAGTTCTACGTAGTTTCTCAATTCGCCGCTAGGATCGCAGGCTCCCGATACTGCTCTAATCGGGATCTAAGTATGAACTTGTTGAGCGATAGTTGAACAGCTTATCGGCCTTGTTAGTATTACGTAGGCGATGTTTCAGAATATTCTTTGACTGTGTGTGGTGTCTGCCATTTTCCTGCATTGCCAGCATTAGTATCAAGTATGCCGACACAGAAAGTGAACAGTGGGAAAATACGTGACATTGCTAAGCAGTTTAGTGCAGATGGTATTCAGAGTGACGGGTTTGCGATATTTCAATAACAACTGGTGGAAAACACTAACGTAATTGTGTTACACAGCATACAGCTAGCAAGAAATATGTGAAGAATAAGAAACTACAACGTAGTAGAGATGGAGACAACAATTCATTGGTGAGACAATGGCTTCTTAAAATTAAAAAAAACTTTTTTTTACTTAAACAGCTAAGACATTTGTGGCGTGTGGTATTCCTCTTTCCAAGCTTAACAACCCTATTATGAAAACGTATTTGAAGAAATATACCGGGAAGTCCGTTCCTAATGAGAACACCTTACGAAAATCGTATCTTCAGCCTCTGCACGAAAAAAAACTACAACAGGTCAGGCAAATAATAGCTGAAAATCCAGTATATTTTGTATCAGATGAAACCAGTAACAGGCAAAACAGATATGTTCTAGACATTTTAGTAGCACCCTTAAATGGGCAGCATGTTGTTGTTGAAAGTGTACTTTCTGAATAAAACAAACAATGACAGTGTGGTGCAAAGTTTCAATGATGCATGTGTTGTATTGTGGCCCAAAGGAATATAGTATGATCGAGTGTGGCTAGTACTTACGGACCAAGCGTCTTATTACATGTTATTGGCATTTGGCAACCTGAAACCTGTGTGCTGTGTGCTGACCCGCATTGCACATGCATTGCATCAACTTTGTGAAGCACTAAATGATGAATATTCATATGCAAATACATTTCTGTCTTGCATTAAGAAATTGTTTTTAAAAAGGCTCCTGCTGGGATATGAACGTATGTTGAAATTGCAGGATTTGCTCTCCCATCTTCCCGAATTTTTACTAGATGGGGCACGTGGGGAAAGGCTCCAGTGTTTATTTGGAACCATTTTCAGACTATATGTTTTTTCTTAGATGGTACACCAAATGATTCCTCAGCTGTGAAAAGGGCCAAAGAAGTAGCAGGTAAACAGGAGTTGCAAGATGAACATTTTTACTGTGCATGGCTACTCTTTCTTGACAACTGTCACTGTTAAGTCGGAGGAGAAATGTCCTCAGAAAGAAGAACAATGGGCTGTTCTGATGGATGTGAAAAAAACGGCTGGGAGGTATTGCAAAGCAGGTACCAGAAAAAGAGCTTAGCCAGAAAAACCTCATGTTGAATATGTTGCAACAAACACTGATTTAAATTATCGACTGCAAACAAAATATGCACCACTTGTATCTGTTTTCGTAGAAAGTTCTTTTTCTTCGTGTATTTACTTAAGCGGCCTACGCACATGGGAACTCGGTTCTGCGAACCAAGTTCGTGTTCGTCGCTCTCTACACAAAGGCAAATATTTTCCAACCCGATGGAAGACCAAGTTCGTCACGAACTTCTTTCGTATACCTCCACACAATGGGAGCTTGGTTCGCCGAACTCGGTTTGCATGAACCGCTTTAGTGACCGAAGATGCAGCCTCACTGAAAATAACATTGAAACGTAAATGTTATCTGTTAAAACAGTTTTCTGGACGTGTGATTTTAATAATGTTATGTTCATGGTCTTGTTTTATACAGATTTTTAACCCAATGCCCTTCATGAGTCAGTCGCCTGCCATGCTGAAACCTCCTAAGCGCTCGTCACACACACGGTCATTAGAAGTGTGTTAACGGAAATATTGAAGGGTCATTTCCAGGACTCAGCAAGCTCTCAGCATCTTGTTGAGTCTTTCCTGTGCGTACTTCAGTGTATAAACATCGTATTCCGGTTAGAGATGATTCATGTTTCGAGTTACCACGTCGTCTACTTATCGCGGAGAAGTGTCGCGAGGTTTGAAAGAATGTGAAATTGGAGTACCGATACGTTAGACATTGGTGGAGATAGTAAACTTTCTAGTAGAGTTTCAGAATAATGTTCTGATGAATGTAGTAGTGATAACGAATCCGAGAGTCATAAAAATGTGAACAAAATAATATTGTGTGAAGACCGAGGGATAGGGTTACAGATATATTTTATTAGTAATATCTAGATTATCTTTCTCATGAACTGGAAATACGGGAAAGCAATGCTGGTTCAAATCATGATTTACCTGCCGGGTGTTCAGAATATTTTTTCATTATTTGTGGGATGGGAATTTTACGAGCTCAGACAAATATTCATGTCGAATACTTACATAGAAAAACCGGCACTGTTGATACTACCCAGCAAAACATTATGCTGAAGATATAAGGGCATGTGTGGTGTTCTAATTGCTATGGACTTGGTTGTTTTACCTGAAACTGACTATTACTTCCCAGGAGACTTTTGCGTGTGCCCGTAGTAAGGCAGGTAATGACACTGGAATGGTTTAGGAAACTTGGGCAATATTTAGATTCAAAATTAGGGTGAGTATAAATACACACGCACTGATCATTTAGAAACTAAATGAAAAATAAATTACTTCCATATCTTTATTCTTTTGACTTCTATGCTGTTTTATTTAAAGGGTGACATTTATGCTGGTGCGGCTATTGAGATGTAAATGTTCCTGTCCGAAAACATGGTAATTCCGGCCGAACACCCGCCTGTAAATTGGGAACGGCAAAGTGTTTTAATACCGGGCGAGTTGGCCCTCCGGTTAGGGGCACGCAGCTGTGAGCTTCGACTGGTGCTCTCATACCGGTCTTAAGTCACGTACAAATATAGCAACACCGCCTCGCAAAGCCCGTTTGAATTCGCCCGCGAAGTGATGTGATTGGTTAACTTCAGCACCTGATAAAATAACAACGGGGCGAGATATCAAATTATTTCTTTCAAATTATTTATCAGTATAACCAACCCTCTAACGCTGATAAACCCCGTTCACGTTGTTTCCGATCACTCTGTATATAAGTTAGAAATGCGTATGATGCACCACTTAAAAGAAGTCATGTAATCAAAAGCCGGGTCCTGGTGAATAATGAGTTCTACGCTCGTCGATCACCAATAGCGGTATGACTTACGGTTACATACCCACACACGCAGGGCTAAAGAAAAGAAAGACAAGCCGCAGGCAAGAAACAGGCCACTATCTCACAGACCACCAGTGATGGTCGTTATTTCAGTATGCGGGCATTTCCAATGCGGGATGCCCACTACTCTGCTACCCTCAGCCCGTACATGATCTGCGTCATGTCTCTCAGGCTAGGTGATCCAGTGTCACAATATATAACAATTATCTGTATTCAGAGAGACACTTTCGTTGTCTTTTACAACGCAATTGGTGAGGAGTGGTTCCTTCTCCACGACCAGCCTATCCCGTAAACAGTTGCAACAAAGTACACTACTAAGAATTCTTTTTCTTACGGACTCCTTGGCCGAGGTGGTAAAGGCGTGCTCAGTTCGCCCGGAAGGACGTGGGTTCGATTATCCGCCAAGAAGTCTAAAAATTTAAGAAACGAGATTTCCACTTCCGGTGGTGCATAATGTCCTGAGGTTCACTCAGCCTACACCAGAAATGAGTACCAGGATAATTCCTGGGGGCAAAGGCGGCCGGACGTAGAGCTAACAAACTCCTTTACCCCATCAAATGCCGGGGTTACGGATAGTGGATGCCTTTACTTTCTACCCCTCCAAGGGCCTTCATGGCCCGCACGGAGATGACTTTGCTTGGCTTTCTTATTGTTCTTCGTCTTTTTCCACCGCTTTTCCCACACCCTGGTGGGGTCGCGTACGCGAACATTGTCGGATATCTGGATTTGGCCCTACTTTACTGCCATATGTCTTTCATCACGCAAACATTAGGTGGAGGGATGCATTTCACTTATTGCGTATTTCTCTGGTGGTTGGCGGTGTGGTCCGAGTCAAATACAAACACCTCATCCCCGAGCCAGAGGAATTAACCAGACACTGTTCAATTCCCCACCCGGACGGGAATCAAATCTGGGGCCCTCTGAATCTAATGGGAAGATGCTGACCATTCAACAAAGAAGACGGACAAAAGATACTACTGTGGATACGTGGAACGAAGCTGGTCTCGATTCGCAGTACTTCTTAAGCATAACTCAGGTTAACAGAATCAACCGATGAATCAATCAGACTTCAGATAATTAATGCACCTTGCATATTGCATACGCAATTGCATATTTGGAGTAGGTTTATCATAAAAGCGCATATTTGTGCTTTCTTCATGTTAGGGCATATTTTGGAAGTATTCCGCATCATGAGAATAGATATTAGGTTTTGCATGAAAATACTGGAAAATTTGGCATGTATCTGAGATAACTTAAGTCCTGGAAACCTGTGCAAATCTCATGCCACATTCAAGAAGTTGAGTTGCGTTGGTTATCGCCAGGTAGCCTGTTTGACAGCTGGGTAGCGCGTTAACATCAGCAACACCAGCTCTACATCCAGCCATGGTTGTCTATAGGTCATTCCACGTTAAGAAAACAGTATTGCTCTTATGACAACAGCGTTGCCATATCGAAAAGCTCTGCTCAACAACATCACGGGAAAACCGTCGCATATACATGTGTGCCACTCAGAATTCAAGTTCGAGATAAAAGGTAGAAGAAACTAAGCTGAAGATAATATTCATGAACTCTAGGGGATTGGGGAGGGGGAGGGGGTTAGAGGGGATCATTTTGATGTTCGCAGGATAATGGCGGAACATAAATTTGTGAAACTCAGTTTTTAAGATAAAAGGGTGAAGAAAATACGCTGAAAATTAAGCACAGTTTACTACTTTCTTTCTTCCTCAGCGTCATCCATAGAGTAAAGAAAGAAATCACACACGTAGTCTAATTAATCACATAACACTCACTCAACACAAGTACACACTGATGTAAAGACTAAAAAATACCCAACACAAAAATAGAGGACTTCTCTTCAACAGTGATAAGCTGCCAGGATTCACAGAGTAAGGGATTACGCGTTACATGTACCAGAGCGACTCAGAAGGAAAATGAAGGCAACAAAGCGATGGCTGTTGCCCCCATTGTGCTTCCTCCCTGGGAATGTATTTATTAAACAAAAAATCTTCCGCAGTTATTTTAATAACACTCGGGCACAAACTCCCTAATGCTTTTTTTCTTTCCTTCATAATAGATATAAAGTGCATTATAACATTCCTTAATCACGATGAATTATGGGCGTCTAAGAGGGGGTGTGTTCGCTCGTTGTAGGTCCATAGGAGCAGTACTGTGACCTATACCTGCAACCGAATTAGGCAAGCAGGCTACTGATTCCTGGAATTTCACTTACGACAGGACTGTCTTTTCCCTTCTCCGTAAATAGTAAAGTACAATGTCCTTTCATGCACGATTAGTTCTTATCGGTCCTGTTTTGGTTTTGTTGAAACAGGTTGTGGTTCACAGTACCTTAAAGTACTGTGCTGTTGCCACTTAAATTGATAATGCCTAATGAGAACTGACGGAAATACAGTATATTGTTTTGTATATATTGTACCACAGCCGTAACGGCAACTAAAAGGCATCGAGTCCAACATCATCTTCAAACGACGAAACACAATCAATTAAAAATGGTAAACTTGAAACAAAAATCACCAGCCTCTTATAATCACAGCTTTAGCTGAACCTAGACCAGGGATGGCGAACCTATGCCACGCGTGTCACTAGGTGACACGGGAACACGATTTCTGTGGCACACCACATGAACATAAATGTTTTTATGTACGTCTTGTAATATAGATTATAGATATCTCGTGTATCGTATAGTCATAGTGTTTCAGGCTTAATAAATAAATACCAAAAATCTAAATTATAGTTCCATTCGGACGTGCATTGTAGCAAGACGGAAACACTGATAGGTCCGGAAATCAAGTAAGATAAAATGTCAGATGCGGTCGGCGATCCATTCGCTCACCCACATTAGTCAATTAGTGAAGTTCGACGTTTGTGTGGTTGCCAGCAGCGCGTAATTTTTCTTAGTGTGTAACTTTACTGTTTTTAATTTTGTAAGACGAATAGTTGCCAAGAGATTATCCCAATTTCGAGATTTGGAGAAACTATTGCACTTAATTTCAAACCCTCATATTGCACAAATGAGTGATATTAAGGTCAATTTTTTTTAGTGGTTAGAAATGGAGTTGACTGAATTTTAAGAAAGCAGTACATGGGTGAACAAATTCGTACAACTTGGTGAAGCATTGTTGAAAATCGAGTGTGCTGTTTATGGTTAGTATTCTCTCCAGAAGTCGGAGAAATTAATACTAGAACAGTGAAACAGCCTCCCACAAATATTTTCGGACATGAAGTAAATTGCTAAAGCGGTACACACTTTGTTTGGGTCATTATACGCCGGCACGAAGCTATTTTCTACAATGAACTTTGTGTGAAGTCAACAGAGACCGTCTTGGTTCACACCTAAGTGCTTCTTGTGTGTTACTGAAGACAAGTTATGAAGCTAACATTAATGACGTGACTACTAAGATTCATCAACAAGTTTCACACTAAAGTTGAGAACGATATTCCACTTAAAGCCTTTCGGCAATATTAGTATTTTTGATTTCTATATCTAATATTAATAACGAAGAGTGTTACAGTGGGCGCTAATGTTAGGTATTCTTAAAACTTACATATTTAAAAATGTATTTTTGCAGTATTGGTAAATACATACAACCAAGGAACATGCAAGCAAAATAATTATTTTACAAGATATATGTAATAAAGTAATAACATGTCATGACACATAATTTGAAATTAGGGATGGAAGTCGGGGGTGGGGAGGGGCATGGTTTGTAGCTATTCCAAAGGAAAATAACTAGTGGCACAGTAGACAGTCGAGAATAATAAACCAGACGTAAAATGGCACACTGTTTGGAAAAGGTTCGCCATCCCTGACCTAGACCAACACGAAGTAAATCCAATGAAGACTCGTGTAAAGCGTTTTTCTCGGCAAACATACAACTGGCTAAGTTAAACAGTAAGAACTGCGTTCAGTTTCTGGAGGAGTATAAGAAACAACTGTCCCAGATGAATCAACAATAGTAAGAATGACGTTCCTGAACATAATAAAGTGGCGTTAGGTAAAATTTGTGTCTCGCTAGACGAAGCAACGAACATGGATCAAAGATCTGTCATTTAGTTCGTGTATGGAATTTTAGGAGAGGAAGAAGAGAGAGACAAACTATGAATGTGTTACCTAACAACAAGGTGAATCACTCAACAGTTGCTGCATTTATCAATGATGCACTTAGTTTTCTGTGACAATCATGCATTCTTTACGATCATGTTCTCGTGGCCTACACTGACGCTGCACCTTGCATGTGCAATGCCATGGGACGTCTTGGGATATTACATCCCAAGATGATGTCACATGTGTATCACATAGACTTCATCGGGTCGCTGAAGCAGTCCGGGCTTCCTTTCGTGAAGCAGACGTTTTGATCTCTACAGTGAAAATAGTATTTCTGAAGGCTCCACGTCACAAGAATATGTTTTTTGGATACAATGAGTAATGTGCCGCTCCCGCCTTAAGCAGTTCATACAAGATGTGGAACGTGACTCGAAGAGGTTGCTTATTATGCTGATAATTTTGAAGTAATAAAAGTGGTAGTTGAAGGCCACGATTCCCAAGAAGCTATTTCTGTTATAGAAGCACAAGAAGTCTTCAGCAAAGATGATGTTCATGAGCAACTTATATTCATTCGTTCCAATTTGATGTGCGTACCTTTAGCCATCAAGAACTTGCAAGGAAAAGGACTGTCCCTTCACGTTAGTACTAGAATTGTTGAAGAAGTTGAACAATCCATAATGAACTTAACGAATCAAGTTTTCTCCCACCGTCGGCTGCCCTGAGAATGATTTTCTGTGGTTTACCATTTTTACATCCAGGCAAATGCCGGGAAAGTTCCTATTCATAGGTAACAGCCAGTTCCTCTCACCGTTTTGATTGCCCAATTTCATTCACCATAAATCATTTCATTTTATTAGCTCCTGAACTAAGATTTGTTTCAGAAAGGGCATCCGCCCGTAAAAAATATTATATAATTTCACCTCACCTCATTCTCGAACCCACATCCGGAAACGGGGCTAAGGGATAGACATGCAGTACTTACTCCTACTTGTAGCTGCTTCACCAATTCATTCGAGTGCCAACAGCACAATATCGTCAGCATATAACAGATATGCCCATGCTGGCGAGATGTAGTGTTTTCAGTGCACTGTGTCTTCTGATATTTGTTACTTTCATTGACCTATCTCAGTATCATCCTTAGCTTTGACAATATGAAAGTGACCAAGGTATGAGCGATGCTAGTAACATCATTCCTTGCAAAGCTAGTCCCTTTAATGAATGGTGTAGACATATTGCTCATAGGGTCGGTTCGTGCATGCATTTCAGTGGGCTTGGCAGACTGATGTGCAATAGCAACTTCTTGCTCGGTGAGGAAGGCAACGGTATACAACCTCACTCCTCATTTCCCTAGTACGCCTCTTCAGTGACGCCTGGGCTATCTACGATAGCTTTTGGTGGAGCTGTAGAGGATCAAACCAGCCTTCGAACTGTATACACAACATACCCATGTACAAGATAATCTCTTGTTTGACAAGATACTACCACCTGGGTTCATAATAATTCCTCTTGTTGCCTTTTCTAGGACAATGTTAATTAACAGGATTGAGAGAAAGAGTATCGTTTTCTGGTGCCGCTGTGTCGTGCAAAAGTGTCAAAGTATTTTGGATCTCTACCTTATTTCAAACGCTGGTAAGTGTCGTCAAATTTGTGGGGTTGATCAGTTTATTTGGGATACTGAATTCCCCCATTGCTTCGTACATTTTCTGTTGATACTTCGTGACCGAGCTCGACAGGTGCAGTTGCTTAAGTGCGGCCAGTATCCAGTATTCGGGAGATAGTGGGTTCGAACCCCACTGTCGGCAGCCCTGAATATGCTTTTCCGTGGTTCCCCATTTTCACACGAGGAAAATGCTGGGGCTGTACTTTAATTAAGGACACGGCCGCTTCCTTCCCACTCCTAACCCTTTCCTGTCCCTTCGTTGCCGTAAGACCTATCTGTGTCGGTGAAACGTAAAGCAACTTGTAAAAAATAGGTACTTCGTGAAAGATCTGTTTAAATTCCGCATGTCGTAGTTGATATGAAGCCATGTAAATACGTATTCTTACAGTATGCATTGCCTTTTTGTTAAGTAGAAAATTATAAACTACATCCAAGCTGATAGGTACCATGATTTCTTTTTTTGCTAGTTGCTTTACGTCGCACCGACACAGATAGGTCTTTAGGTTTTATGGCGACGATGGCACAGGAAGGCCTAGGAGTTGGAAAGAAGCGGCCGTGGCCTTAATTAAGGTACAAAAAAGCAAGGCAAAGCAAAGTCACCTCCTTACAGGCCATGAAGGCCCTTGGAGGAGTGGAAGGTAAAGGCTTCCACCATTGTTAACCTCGGCACGTGATGGGGTAGAGTGGTTAGCTCTACACCCGGCCGCCTTTGCCCCCAGGAAGTAACCTGGTACTCATTTTTGGTGTAGGCTGAGTGAACCACAGGGCCATATGCACCTCCGGAAGTGGAAATCTCGTTTCTTAAGCTTTACGACTTCCTGACGGGGATTCGAACCCATGTCCGTCCGGGCGAACCGAGCACGCCTCTACCGCCTCGGCCAGGCAGCCCCTTTAATTAAGGTACAGCCCCAGAATTTGCCTGGTGTGAAAATAAGAAACCACGGGAAACCCTCTTCAGGGCTGCCGACAGTGAGGTTCCAACCCACTATCCCCCGGATGCGAGCTCAAAGCTGCGCGCTCCTAATCGCACGGCCACGTACCATGATGAAGCGTAATATAACTCAGTTATACGTTACACAGATCTTCATATGCCATGGAAATGTTCTACGGAAATGAAACGCTGTAAATTCGTACGGCATTCAACCGGGAACGAAGTATTCATACACCAGCTAGTTGTAGCCAAAACAACAGCTGATACAACCCCGTAGTGTAGTCGTGTGGTGAACCGTGAAGTATCAGCTGGCAAGACGTGCGCATTGTGGAACAGCAGCATGGTCCATAAAGGGAAGGAAACGACCATGGAAGAAAGAAATATCGTTTTATCCCAGTATCTTCTACACAAATAATATTCTGAAATTGCAAGTATAATCGGAGGAAGTCCAGAGACTGTGAAATCTACCATTAAAATATATAAGGACAGAAAAACAGTAATCGTCGGAGAAAGAAGAGATCGTCCACGGAAGTTATAAATTGGCGTGTGTCCTCCGAAGAAGCCTGCTGCAGGTCTTTCGAGTTAACGCCGTATAGGCGACCTGCGCGTCTATGATGATTGGGCCCTGCCTATGATGAATTCTAATGAAGACGGCACACACACCCAGCCCACTAGCCATCGGCATTAAACAATGAAGGTTAAAATCCCCGACCAGCCCGGGAATCGCTCTCGGGACCCACTGGACCATGGACCAGCACGCTAACCGTTTAGCCATGGAGCCGGACGTCCACAGAAGTTTACAACAAGAGAGACTAGAATTCTGGTAAGAATGATCAAGAAGTCCCCTAATTTTACAGCGTCTGCACTATCTGCACATATGCATGACCAGTTCGGAAAGGATATTACTCCGAGGGCAATCCGTGCCATTCTCATCCGTTTGGGCTACAGTGCCAGGGTACGTAGACGAAAAACCTACATCAGTAAAAAGAACAAGAAATGGAGACTGGATTTCGCTCAACAGTATGTACCCAAGATAAGAGATTTCTGGGATAGGTTTCTATTTACGGATGAAAGTAAATTTAATATCTTTCACAACGGTGGTCAGACATTCGGCTGGAGGAGATCGAATACAGAAATAAACCCTCAAAGCTTTCAAGCTACGGTGAAGCATGGAGACGGTGGAGTCATGATATGTGGATGTATGGCAGCCTCGTGTTTATTGAAGGTAGCATGGGCATATTTGTATATCTGAATTTTCCAAAAAGAACTTAAACGAAGTGTTGATGCCATGCACCTTGCGAGAAAATATTACCTTCAGTAAGACATACAGCGGGCACTGTACATCTGAGGTTGCTGTACCACACTCCACACACTCTCAAAACTTCATCTCAGGTCCGGACCTATACCCAATCGAGCACCTGTGGAGTGAACTTGAAGCAAGAGTGAGGAAAAACGAAATTCGTAGTAAGACAGCTTTGAAAGAATGTCTGTTACGGGAAGGATAATGTATTACGTCAGACACTACAAGAAGATTGGTCCATTCTATGTCAAAGAGGCTGAGAGAGGTGATACATAGAAGGGTTACGCATACAATGTATTAAACCAGTTGTGGCTTTGTTGTAATTTTTATTTTCGGTCACTTATTTCGCAGTGCAAAAGTGCTCATGACAGTATGTTTCTGTTTTGTTTTTAAAATGCCTGTTTTTTCTAACTTCATAGCTATAGTTATGAATGAACAGTGTATCCTACATGTTACAAATCCAATGAGAATATTTGTTTTTATAGTGACAAAAATGAAGTTTACATTTCTACACTGCAGTGAACGAATATTTCATTCCGTGCCTGTAGTGGAGTATGTATGGTCAAACCTTGAACGACTTGATAAGTAACACGCAACTACTACTACTAAAATGTTTTCATTCCTCCCCTGAAGGGGGAGGCGGGCCTCCCAGACGGTGACGCGGGAGATTTGTCGCGGTGAAGATGCGCGGAGAAGGTGAGGGGGTTGGCGGCCGTGGCCTATGCTAGGAACTGTCCCGTCATTCGCTTTAGTGCAGGAGAATGGAAAACCATTCTCAGGACAGCCGACGGTTGGAGCTAGCCGTGAGGTCCAGCCCTGTCCCGTCTCCCGAATGTAGAGGCGTAGAGCAACGGTAGAGCCGTGGCCACCCCTCCTCTGCTCGGTTGGCCGGTCAGTGTGCAGAGCTGTTGGACAACGGACCAGCCGTGGCCACTTATGGGCCGAGACCCACTCTGCATCTTCCGACCTAACACGCAAAGCCAGCAAACACCTTGTAATTCAGAACGAACCAGTAGATGGAGGCACAAACGGACAATGAGTGCAGCGGTGGTTGCTGATTCACAAACAAATACCTATTGCAGTTTATATGCTCTTCAGACTAGCACGCACGAATTATAAATTACAATGATTTACTTGATAATACGTTTGTCATAATTTCACTAATATCTGGGTTTTAAGTTCATGATACGTCCGCCTCTATGGTGTAGTGGTTAGTGTGATTAGCTGCCACCCCCGGAGGCCCGGGTTCGATTCCAGGCTCTGCCACGAAATTTGAAAAATGGTACGAGAGCTGGAACGGAGTCCACTCAGCCTCGGGAGGTCAAGTGAGTAGAGGTGGGTTCGATTCCCACCTCAGCCATCCTGGAAGTGGTTTTCCGTGGTTTCACACTTCTTCTCCAGGCAAATGCCGGGATGACACCTATCTTAAGGCCACGGCCACTTCCTTCCTTGTCTATCCCTTCTAATCTTCCCATCCCCCCGCAAGGCTCCTGTTCAGCATAGCAGGTGAGGCCGCCTGGGCGAGGTACTGGTCATTCTTCCCAGTTGTATCCCCCGACCCAATGTCTGAAGCTCCAGGACACTGCCCTTGAGGCGATAGAGGTGTGATCCCTTGTTGAGTCCGAAGGGAAAACCGACCCTGGAGGGTTAACAGATAAAGAAGAAGAAGAAGAAGAAGAAGTAGAATTTTGGTGCGAAAGAATGAACAGTGACCACATACAGTGCCATCTCTTGTGGTATGTGCGAAAGTCAAGAACCACTTGTGGTTCGTGAACCAGTAAATACTCATGCATGGTACCGTGGCCTATTAAGCAGGGTGAGCGAAATAAAACTGTCCCGGAAAATATTCATAAGACTAACGCAGAAATGACCCTTGTTAATGAACGGGGGAACTGCTCATCACAGGAAATACTGGAAACCGTGATTTTGATGCACCAGTAGGTTGCTGTCACATGTCCCCATCTCCCGAGTGCGTCGCTGAGTGAGAGGAACAGACGTGTTTAGTGACCGGTTGAATGCAACACAAAATGGTGTTCACGATAAAACAGCGCGTGTTCATTGTCGAGTATTATGCCAAGCACAATTCGTGGAAAACTGAAATACTTTTAATAATATTAGAATCAGCCGTAGCTATTATTCAATCATATGTCTTTGCTACTTTAGCCACCCTTTATTCTAGAGAAGTAAATTATGGTAACACATTCAAATCATCCTTATCATTTAGTTAACCCAAGACCTTGACCTCTAACTGGTGCAAATACCTAATAAGATTGTGAAAAATAATCTCTGTGTAGCTTGACTATAGTTTCCTTCTATTAGGCTATGGTGTGCTCAGGTAACAGTTACTCCTGAAGCAAGGAGAATAGTAGTATTAAGAAGGGGAATTTGGGGAGGAATAGAAGGTTGAATGTACGGAACTCTTTGCGCAAGAGATTAAGTCTGGAAGTGTTTTGGCGAAGCCTCCAGCAAAGTCTGCAATGCAAACCTTAGTGGCAAAATGGCGTGAATCGGTCTCTGTAGCGAACAGAAACCGTTACTCTCCGAAATGAGTTCGGACACCAGAAAATATTGCTAGAGTGAAGGAAAGCTTGGAACGAAGTCCAACGAAATGTCAACGCCATTTATCTATGCAAGTGGGAATTAAGAGATCGTCGTGTCGAAACATTATAAAAAGGGCCTGCATCTGTATCCTTACAAATTTAGTGTTAAGCATGCGTTAAAGCGTTCAGACGAACTTACGCGTGTTGTGTTCTGCCTGTGGTTTCTGAGTAAAGTGGAGTCAGGACGTTTGGATCATCAGTTTTTCATTTCTTCAGATGAGACCATTTCCACCATCTTCTGTGATGTTCATTAACAAGGGTCAATCCCACGTCAGTTTCCGGGCCGGTTTTACTTTTCCCATCCGGTACAAGGTGACTCAAAATAACACCGACAACGCCTCGTATGTTGCGTTGAATGGAAAAGTGATCATATTTCAAATTCCAACGAAGTGATATTTTCGTAAGAAGCGTGAATATTCGCGCACCTACAAGAGACTAAAGTAGCACTAACTGCAGAATTCAATAATTCTCTTTTTCACTTGAGACCAGTACGTCAACATGCATCTCAAGGCGACTCTTGCACTTGTATTTTCGTCTTTAAGGACGTAATACAAGTATTAGTTTCACGTAATGGGAAATAACACCTTGTATTCCGAAATGTTTCCCCTTCCAAACGGTTGCTAAAAATATTTATAGACTCTAAGATTCCGACATCTCCAATATATGCATAACAAATAATAATAATAATAATAATAATAATAATAATAATAATAATAATAATAATAATAATAATAATAATAAATTCGTAGTGCAGCCTGAGGGTGGGCGGCGTCTACTGAGAATAGAAAACTGCGTGTTAGTGCAGTGGAGGATAGTGTTGTGTACACCCAGACCCCGAGCCAAGCGAATTAACCGTTTAAGATTAAAATTCCTTGGCCAGGCCAGGAATCGATGCCGGGGCCCTGATAATCGAAGGTCAAGACACTGACTACGGATCTATGGAACTGGAAATAATAATAATAATAATAACAATAACAATAATAATAATAATAATAATAATAATAATAATAATAATGGTCCCAGGAATTAACCTGGGAGGAGTCCTTGTGGCTCCGGGCAAATGGGAGTGAAATGCGTCGTTGTCGGGTATCTGCAACATAAAATATTGGATTCAGCAAGAGAATCCAACTAGCCTCTTTCACTCCAACTCCAGCACGTAACCTACAAGGTGTGTCCTTATTAAGCTGAGCAACCCAGTGGAAGGTTGGGTAACCAATCCCAGCGGGAAACTGAGTCAGTGAATCGATCAGTGCTGGGGGCTTCAAGGCTTACAACCTTGATAGCCAACAACTCGTCACTTTCGGGTGACCAACTATACACACACTTGTGTGATAGACTGTATCAAACATGAAGTACGAAAACAATAATGATAGATCCCCAGGTGGTAACCAATCCACCCCCGTTCATGACGGGGCATATAGGTCAAAGGATTCTGGGGGACCTATGCCTTCATGTGACCCAGTCAGAACTAAAAGAAAAAGGAACATCACATACCTAGCTACGATCAATATTAACTCCCTGATTAAGACCGGGAAACTTAAACACACCCTTGAAATCCGAAAGACAAGAACATCAGCATTGCAGCCTTACAAGAGACTAGGTTCCCAGATGAAGATGCCATGGAGTCTCAAGAATATAGAATATATAAGGGAAAGCCTGGTAAGAGAGTCATGATGAATGTACCCTTCCTGGGGACAGGGTTCGCAGTACATCACACACTAGTTGCTAGCATACTTGGCTTCTCTTCGCCCAATGATAGAACTTCAGTAATATCCTTCAAGTCTAGCAATAGGGGATACTCTTTGGTTAACTTCCATGCTCCTACCAATGACTCTAACAAGAAAAGCCCTGAGACTACAGATAAGTATTGGGACACCCTTGAGGAAACCCTAGACCACATCCCGCATCATCATACGTCAATACTGCTGGGAGATTTCAACGCTCAGATTGGGAGAGAACAGAAATACCGGAAGATTGTAGGAAGATACCCCGCCCATAAGAGAACCAACAAGAATGGGGAACGGCTAATCAGTCTGTGCACCAAGTACGGATTACTCTTGAAGTCTACGGCTTTTAAACGCCTACCTAGGAAGGCCATGACGTGGCGCAGCCCAAACAGCATGATGGGCGAGTTCCATATTGACCACGTAGCAATAGACAAGAAGCACCACTGCGACATTGTGAACGTGAAGGTTTTACGAGGAGCTAACTTACACTCCGATCATTACCTGTCCATGGTTAAGATGAATCTGAAACCACTGTATAAGACCAAGGCTATGCTTATGAAGAAAAAGAAGATTCCTAGGTTTGATATCACCAGACTTAAAGAAGACAATGCAAGTTACCAAGAGAGTCTGAACCAACACATCAATAGGATTAACACCACTACAAAATGGGACCCACTTCGGGATGCTATAACAGACGCGGCTCAGAAGACGATCCCCAACAAACCTAAAGGAAACAAGCACCCATGGTGATGCGATGAGGCTATAGAAGCCAGGCGACTAGCATGGCTCAAATGGAACCATCATAAAAACGAAACCAACCTACAAGCCTTTATTACAAAAAGAAAGAAAACCTCTAGCATCATAAGAGGGGCGAAAAGAAAATACAACAAAGAACTGATTAAGCAAGTCGAGGATGATTTTGGAAGAAAAACTCCAGAGACTTATACAAAGATATAAAACAATAGACGACCCAGTTTACACCCCAAACTTTACACTTCCAGAGAACAGACGGATCACTATGCCTCAATGATGATGACTGCATCAAGACCCTAGCTGATTATTTCCAAGGACTTTTGAATGCTGAAGAACCTGTGCAGCGCCTCCCAGTTAGAGAACCAGCTAACCCGGACACCAAAGATATCCCTCCTCCCACCTATGAAGAAGTAAGAGAGACCATTCAACTTCTCAAGAACAACAAAGCTCAAGGAGAAGACGGAATAGTAGCAGAAATGTTGAAACAAGCTGGTGAGCAAACATTCAGGCACATACACAAAGTAATCCTGGACATATGGGCTAAAGAAAGGCTCCCAGATGATTGAACATCAGCCGTTATCCACCCAATCCACAAGAAGGGAAGCAAAACAGTATCGTATAGAGTCTTTTCCAAGATTATGGAACGGCGCATAACAAGACAACTGGATAAAGAATTAGGAGAATATCAAGCAGGGTACAGAACTGGAAGGTCTTGTGCTGAACAGATACAAAATCTGAAGACCATCCTTCAATATAGCAAGAAAAGATGCCGACAGTGGGTAGCTATCTTTGTCGACTTTCAGAAGGCATATGACTCCGTGGATAGAATCACACTCTTCAACACCTTAAGAGAACTGGGACTAAACGAAAAAATTAATAAGTTGGTGTAAGCCACCCTGCACAACACCACTTTCAAAGTTAAGTTTAGAGGTCAATTATATGAGGCAAGGAGATGGTATCTCATGCATATTATTTAACTGTGTCCTGGAAAATATCATAAGAGAATGAATCAGGTCATTACCTGTGAACACCGGATTAAGGATGGGGTTTAAATCAGATAACCTGAGGATTCCATGCCTGGCCTTTGCTGATGACCTTACTTTATTAGCAAACGACATGCATGAGGCCACTATGCAGCTTCAAACACTGCACTCTATAGCAGAAAAAGCGAGCCTCGTGATCAACATTAGAAAGACCGAGTCTATCACCAACATCAAAGATGCCCCTACAACAATGGGAGTCAGTGATACAAAGCATATCAAGAGAGCTAAAAATGTAAAGTACCTCGGAGAGTGGATATTGAAGGACCTACAGTAAGTGAAACGATGGCTTTTGAACAAAGGAAAATCAAATTAGACAAGGCCTACCATGCTGCAGAAAACTGTATGCCTCAAAGCATTATCAAAAAATGTAAAACTGAGACACTATAATGCAGTAGTCAGACCATCAGTCCTCTACGCAGCAGAATGCCTATCCCTAACTAAAAAGACCCCACTGAGAGCCCTGGAAGTGCAAGAACGGAAATTCCCGAGAAGAATAATAGGGCCAAGGATCCTACTAGATGGAAGGCGATGGTACAAACCCAACAGTGAGCTCTACCAGCATCAAGAAAACCTCATAGATGCCATCAGAAGAAAACGTCTGACTTTCTATGGACACGTATACAGAATGGATCCTAATAGATCATCCCATAAGATCTTCAAGGTTGCTAACAAAGGCAAAGCTACTGGATTCCCCTGGACCAAACAAGTGGACAAAGATCTTGAAGAGCTTAATATTAATCAAGCCGCCATTACTGACAGGAATGCATACCGTTTAATGGTCAAAACTAAACCTTTCCTAACATCCCTTACATCAGCTAGCCACAAAGGAGCCGGAAATTGGTCAGAGGAGTGCAGGAGAGAATTCAGCGATAAAATGAAGGAATACTGGGCCAACAGGAAGGCTCAAGAGGCCACTAAGAACACAATCCAGTACGCTAAAAGGGGCAGACGACGACAAAAACACAACTAGAACACAAGTACCGTGGTCCACAGATGGCCTAAACGCAAAGATAATAATAATAATAATAATAATAATAATAATAATAATAATAATAATAATAATAATAATAATAATAATAATACAGTAATTTACACCATCACAGTTATCGTCGTGACAATAATACGTCGTTTGCTGTTCTATCGCACTTGCAAAAAAATTATATGAAAACAGCTTAAATTAAGATTTTTGTTTCCATGAACTACCCACTGAGTCAAAAATCATCACAGTAAATTCACAAATTCGCACTTCCCTGTACTTGTTGTTATATCTGATTATTTTAATGGGATATGGTGATAGAGACACAGAATTTGACTTCCGAACGAGACAATACAACATGTCTTTATAATATTTCCATTAAAGAACACTGCTGGTCTCATCCTCATCCAACCCTATGATCTAACCGCATCCTGATCTACCACTGGAGGATAAAATATCACAGAAGAATAATACAGTCTAGGATAACAGCAATGATCAGGGCCGGGATTTTGATTACCTATTTTTTAAACGATCTATAAAATGACGGCAAAAATCCAATTAAAATGATCCGAAAACTTCACAAAATGACATAAATTTTAAATGATATTTTACAATCAATTTACTAATCGAGTCGGAATAGCCTATATTTATGTTCTAGACATTAGAATAAGTTTCTGGGCTTTTGCCGTGTCAAGAAAACAAGGTGAAACTGATTATGTTTCGCAGAGAATTTTGCTCCGCGTCTTCTAAAGAAAATCTGGACTGTTCTCGAGGAAGACTTCTGGAATTGGAGGCGTCTCTCCTGGAAAGTGGACATTTCCAAGAAGTAAGGGGGTGAACAAAGTGTCTTTAGTCCCCGAATTGACAAACGGTTCTAAAGTCTCCGTATTTATCCCCACTTAAAGTTGCGGTAATATCCACTACCACATGCCTTAATGCTTCAAAATCATCAAACATGTAAGAAAATAATTCAAAATGTATAAAATAGTCTAAAAATTCATAAAATGCCCAAATAATGAAATATAATTTTAGAAAATGACCTAAAAATACAAAATGGCAAAAATGAAAAAATGACCTAATAAATTAGCATATCTACAATGCGGGAACTAGATTAGGATTTCTGTACAAGTTAGCAATGTCTGTTGTGAACCAATTAAGAGATAACATGACATCAAAATCCTTGCGAGCTGCTTTATGTCGCACCGACACTGATAGGTATCATGGCGACGACGATGGAATAGGAAAGGACTAGGAGTGGGAATGAAGTGACCGTGGCCTTAATTAAGGTATAGCCCCAGTATTTGTCTGGAGAGAAAATGGGAAACCACGGAATACCACCGGACTGAGCCGGGATCGAACCTGCCAACTTGAGCTCAGGTCAGCGCTCTACCGCCTGAGCTACCCAGATCGACTGACGTGAAACAAATAGCAAAGAAAGAGAGATAAACTGAAACGAGTAAAGGAGTCTTCAGGCCAGTCATCATCATCATCATCATCATCATCAAATCCCATGACTGAAATGAGTAACACCCACTCTAACTCCTAGTGAGCCTGAGAGAGTATGTGTTTCGTTAGACAAGTTGATCAAAAATATAAAAATATGACTGGTGGGCTCAGGCGCAGGAATGTTCTAATTACTGCTTATATTAGACACGTGAATGAAGCGCCGGCCACTGGCTGGAAATGGATGGCCCACATCATTTAGCAGTTTGAGGGAGCTGTACACACAGTACGTCATGGACATTGCAGCTATTTTGAATTGTTCTGAAGCGAGGGGTAGGGTCCTGACCGATGTAGGGACTACAGTCATTACCAGCGCTAGGATGTTGATACCGATCTCCATAGCTGCAGTCGTTTAAATGCGGCCAGTATCCAATATTCGGGAGATAGTGGGTTGGAACCCCACTGTCGGCAGCCCTGAAGATGGTTTTCCGTGGTTTCCCATTTTCACACCAGGCAAATAATGGGGCTGTACCTTAAGGCCACGGCCGCTTCCTTCCAACTCCTAGGCCTTTCCTCTCCCATCGTCTCCATAAGACCTATCTGTGACGGTAGGGCGTAAAGCCACTAACATTAGTTTTCTAGCATGCTATCGGGCAGTAACAGGAGTAAGCGCATCGTACGCCATCGACATCAACAAGTTTCTAACCTTCATGGGAAGAAAAGTATTTAACAGTTCAAGAAAATAACATAGCAAAATGTTTAATATGTAAAAAAATATTTTTGAAAATGGCGTATGGCTTTTAGTGCCGGGGGTGCCCAAGGACAAGTTCGGCTCGCCAGGTGCAGTCTTTTGATTTGACACCCGAAGGCAACCAGCGTGTCGTGATGAGGATGAAATGATGATGAAGACGGCACGTACACCCAGCCGCCATGCCAGCTGCCGAAGCCTGTAGCACTCCACTGGGGCAATGATTATGATTAATGACTCACAAATGAAATCACCTGACATTGGAGTGTGTTGCTGGAATGAAAAGTAACAGGGAAAATCGGAGTACCCGGAGAAAAACTTGTCCCGCCTCCACTTCGTCCAGCACGAATTCACATGGAGTGACCAGGGTTTGAACCACGGAACCCAGCGGTGAGAGGCGGCGCGCTTCCGTCTGAGCCACGGAGGCTTCTTATGTACCTGTATGTATTTCTTTATTTTTAACAGGAGTATATGCATTCCAGTGAACCTGCTATTCGGGCTAGCTACAAGATTGTTTTGCAGATTGGGCGTACTTTGAGACTCTTCAGTGAGGATGCGTTTGTGAAAGAGTGTACACTTCTGGCAGCTGAGGAAATGTGTCCAGAACAATTGGGTGATTTCCAATCTATTGCCTTACCCTCTTCTACAATTACGCGAAGAATAAAGGACTTAGCACATGACGGTCATAGTCAATTATGTAGCATCACAAAGGATTTTATAGCATATTCACTGGTGACAGATGACAGCACGAATATTAATGACACCTCCCAACTTGCTATTTTTATCCGAGACATTAACAGTGACCTTGTGGCAAGGGGGGAATTGTCAGATAGAGTGCCAAAGAAACATAATACAACCGGTTTTGATATATTTGCACCGGATGAGTTGACCGTGCGGTTAGGGGCGCGCAGCTGTGAGCTTGCATCGGGGAGATAGTGGGTTTGAACCATACTGTCGATAGCCCTGAAGATGTTTTGCAGTGGTTTCCCATTTTCACACCAGGCAAATGCTGGGGCTGTACCTAAATTAAGGCCACGGCTGCTTCCTTCCCACTAGTAGGCCTTCCTTTCCTATCCCATCGTCGCCATAAGACCTATCTGTGTCGGTGCGACGTAAAGTAAATTCTAAAAAAAAAGAAGATATATTTGCAAGACTCGAAGTGACAGTGCAGAGTTTCGGCCTTCTGTGGGGAAAACTAATGTCCGTTGTAAAAGATAGGGCAGCTGTAATGTGTGGTAAGAATACAGGAGTGGTAGGGCGTCTCCGAAACCAATTAAAAGAAATAAACATTTAACATGACCTCCTGCATGTGCACTGCATTATACACCAAGAAAATCTATGTGCAAAGCAGATCCGAATTGGAACTCTCGTGGGTGTAGTTACTAAAACGACTAACTTCATCAGATAAGGAGGACTTTGAAGAGTTTCTTCACGATATTGAAAGAGAGTACGGTGATATTTCGTATTGTACAAACGTGCGGTGATTAAGTAGACGAAGAGTTTAATATCGCTGTTAGGCCCTCAGGAAAGATATGCACAGTAAACCACTAAAAGAAATGAACAGTGGAAAATGTATACGAGATTTGGAATTTCTAGTGGATCTCACCCGGCCTCCTTAATGATCTTAATTCCTCCTTTAAAAGGCAGATGCCTTGCAATTATTCGCCTCTTTGACCGTATTAAATGTTTTAAGCGAAAAGTACTGCTGTGGCAAAGTGAGTTCATGAATAAAGACACATGATATTTCCTCGCTTTGACTGCAGAATTATGTCTAACTCCAAACGATTCCGGTTCAACAGTAGAAGAATATAAAGAGGTTTTAATGCCACTGCATGACGAATTTGAGAATATGTTCCACGATATTCAGGCATTAGAAAATGATTCGCAGATGTTTGCTACACCCTTCTTAGTGAATGGGCAAACTATTAGACCAGATCTGCAGCTACAGCTGATCAACTTACAGTGCGATACTCAAATGAAAGATAAGTTTGACGGAGTTTTACGTTCGCTTTCCCCAGGAAAGATTTCCTAGATTGCACAAACGTAATGCACATATTTTAAGTATATTAGGATCGACTTATTCATGCAAACAGCTGTTTTAATTAATTAATATTTGTACATCTAGATACAGAAGTAGGCTCACCGATCAAAACTTGAAGTGTGTTTTGCGACTTGCCAGTACGCAAACGATAAAACCAAACATTGATGCAATACTATTTGAACGAGCCCAAATGTCCCGTGAAAGAGCAGTATATAAGTGATATGTCTCAGTTTGTTGCCATGGTCATAAATGCCATACATATAATGAAATGTAAGTCAAAGGGAGTGCAAAGAATGTGTACAAACCCCATAAATTGTATTTTCTTTCAATGAATGCACGTGTACCGGAAATTTAGTTACTTAATCGTGAAAATGTATTTATTCACATATATTTTTCCGTTGTCGATGAGTAATTGTTTTGCCCTGTTATAATCTATAATCCGTATCCTGTTCGTTCCACATGATGCATGCTCAAAACTATTATTATTATTATTATTATGATAACATTTTCTCCATGCGATTACTACAAGTACGGCCACGGTATGCAACCAGCCTGTCCGCTGCTCTCTTCTCATGCGGCAAACAGCCGTCCCGAGCGGAGAAACTAGCACCTGCTCCCTAGGAGCAACTACGTGATGACATCTGTTCCAGGCCATAGTTGTTACGTTGTGGTTCAGCTGAAAGATGTAACCTACTGGAAACCTACTATTCTAAGCCAAAATTGTTGCAGTGTGGCTCTCCTGAGACCTGCAACCTACTGGACACCAATGAAGAGCAAAGCTGCCCAATAATCGTGTGCTCAGCCAACTCGTCCTTTTATGTTCTCCATTTTAGAATACCTCGGTATCTTCAAAATTCTCCTTGCTTGAGTTTGTGACTGGAATTGTCCTTGTGTAGTTATTACTACAATAACGCTTGCGATTTTTAGAATAGTATCACTTTTTACAAAATATGATAGATTGTTCTATCTCTTTCGCTGCTGAGACGCTATTTGTCTTAGAATCTACACGAACTGTGATTAATACTTCTAGTCTCTGGGCTTCTACCACACCGAGATTCGAACGCAAATCTCACAAACAAACTGTTTCTTCCTACATCCACCAGTATACGGAGCTACAGACCATGGAAGTCCCAATAGACATCATCAGCCCAATAGTGAGCGGAGCTCTTGCTTCCTCGTGTATTATCTACAGAGTTGAGAATCATTAACGAATTTACAAGCTACGAGTACAAAAGAGCTTTAGGAAGCTCTCGTGCTGAAATGGCTTGTCACGTAAATAGTAAAAACATATTTTAGCACTTATTAACGAATGAGTGGATAAGGTCAAGTCTTGCCCTGAAATCTGAAATAACCATGTAAAATCTATAATTTTTCCAGAAAATACCAAGTTAACTTCCCTAAGAACGAAACAGCGTATGCCCGGATGTATAGCGAAGTTGACTGTCGTAACTCACTTTCCGTCCTCAAGATTGTGAGATAGATTACAGGTACAGTCTTTTGGCATAAGTACCGGGAGCTGTGAGCTCGCATCCGGGAGACAGTGGGTTCGAATCCCACTGTCTGCAGCCCTGAAGATAGTTTTCCGTGGTTTCCCATTTTCACACCAGGCAAATGCTGGGGCTGTATCTTAATTACGGCCACGGCCGCTTCCTTCGCATTCCTGTGCCCTTCCCGTCCCATCGTCGCCATAAAACCTATCTGTGTCGGTGCAACGTAAAGAAAAATAGCAAAAATAAAATAAATAAATAAATAAATTTGGCGTAAGTATGCTTAAATGCAAGACATGTAAAATGATCAATTATCGGGGCAAAAAAATCCAGCAATTCTGTATTTCTTACAAACATACGCATGCTAGGAAATCAGAAAGCAGACTCATAATATTTTTTCTTAAGACTGTCAATTTTGCTAGGTCATATTTAGTTACGGTGACTGGTTCTCAAGCTGTTAATTTACAGTGACAACGTAACTGAACTAAAAAAATGCATGCTAATTATTTTCACTAATTAGTATTCATTAGCCCTACGAATTACTTCCATAAAAATCAATTTATTATCCTTTGACTCTGGCATGCCTTCTGGCGTTTCATCATGCGATAAGCAGTACTTCAAATCAATACACGAACATGCTTACATTCGAAAATAAATAAATAAATAAATAAATAAATAAATAAATAAATAAATAAATAAATAAATAAATAAATAAATAAATAAATAAATAAATCATGTGATATTTAAAACATCACACTTCATGTGGAGCTTACGTCGATATTTACGTATACCTGTTACCAAATGTATAGAAGAAAGAAATGTCGTTAATTTATTCCATGGTAATAACACAATACATATTTTGTATGTAATACAATATTACTGGCAGTGACTGGTATTCAAGCTATTTATATATAATGGGGTTATAATTGAGCAACTCTGGCAAACCAGGAACTGCCATCCAGACAAATCACCATGCAGTCAAACATTAACTTCCTCTATGGTCCTTCCTACATCACTTACCCTGGCCAGCTGACGCTGAAGACGCGTCACTGCCAGTCGCTCGCGCTGCCCACTCCGCTGTTCGGCCTCCAGGGCCCTCTCCAGCTCCAGCACGCGGGCCTCAAGACTCTCCTGCAAAAAGAAAAAAGAAAAAAATATTATTCGGAGCTCATCCTCCTTCTACCCATTTTCAAAATATTTCAAAATCCCATATCATACTAAGAATATTGGCCACCTTACGGACTGGAACCGAAATCAAGCAGCTAATCACATGGTTGGATAGATAGATAGATAGATATATGGATGGATGGATAGATAGATAGATGGATAGATAGACAGATAGAGAGATAGATAGTACGTCAATGTGGCCGTTAATATCATGATCATAGCCAGCGGATCTCCAGTTTTACGTGGAATCAAACCACTAACTTTGCATTTCCAAATCAGCTGCTTTGATCGGTTGTTTAGGTGAGAAACCACTGATTAAGCCACTCGGCTGTCACTCCCCAACTATCCGCTACCTCCTTGATTTATAGATAGGAGTAAAATAATTACGCTAGAACACTTAATGCATGAGAGATTGATACTTCAAAGGAGAAGATGTAGTGTTACCTAGAAATAGTTCTCTTGGGTGTCTTCAACAAACCAGCGTGCTCAGTGTTAAGTCCGGCTCTTTGGAAGAACGGTCAGTGTAAGGACCTTCTAAACAATAGGCCGCGGGGAAAATTTATTGGCCGGGACGGAGATTTTAACTGCGCATGGTTAATTCCTCTATTCCGGAGACTGATGCTTGTGTTCGTCCCAACACACATCCCTTCATCCGCATACAACACAGCACACTACCAACCATCACATAAAATAGTACATCCCTACACATAGGGCTGGTGTCAGGAAAACTGAGTCAAATCCGCACGACGTTCCGACGCCAAGAGATTGGAGCAAAAATATTATTCCATTCAGGGAGTTAGCGTATGAGTGTGCTACTTACGACGGAGTAGTATAGCAAAGTAAGCAAAGAAATCTGCGCACAGTCCATGAAAGCTCTTGGAATAGAACCTACCTACCTACACTTAGCTCATGTCAGGCCGCCTTTGCTCCATAGAATTCACCTGGTTTTTATTCTTGATGCAGTTTGAGTTAAGCTCAAGTTCGGACACCTCTCCAAAAGAGGAAATCTCGTTTCTAAATGTTTCGACTTCCTGATGGATAACTGAACCAACGTCTTTTCGGATGAACCGAGCATGCCTTTACTTCCTCGGTTATGCAACCCTTATAACGGAGAACTACTAATGTTAAACTAAATGTAAACGTCTGAGTCCATTTTGAATGATGCATAGTTTTAAAAATCCATTATGTTGTAGGTATGTCATCAGTATTTCATTAATTATGATTTTCTTATTTTGCAGTTGTCTACACATGGCTAGCTACTCGTAGATTTACACAAACAATTTATGCCCACATTATTGATTCACAGAGTGATATTGTATCGTAAATTATTACTACGAAATGTCATACTCGCTTTTCTAAACGAAAAAGAACTTCATGTTTCACACGACGACAAAAGTCTTACCCCTCCTCTTTGCCAAAGTGGTTCAGAGTAAGTTCAGTGGGTAAGAAGAAAAGAAATAAGGCACTGTTGCCGTACAGGAAACTCCAATATGCACTGTAATTTTTAACCACTGCTGAAACAGGGAACCCGAGGAAGATCTCCAAGTATGTCTACAAATACACTATATCACTATTTTGTGTCCAAAGCGTGTCCATTATTAATAGAATTAGAACGGATTATTTGAACTACTACAGACTTCCAAACCAACATTATTGTTAAAAGACATCATTACAGGCACCACGTCACGTCTATCCCTGCCGCTGTCCACCCTCGCCGCTACCCTAGTCTTCAAAGAAATATTACAGTACCTCTTTCAGTAATAATAATAATAAGAAGAAGAAGAAGAACAATAATCATCATTATCATCTACGGACTCGACTACCGAGTAGCAGACCATCTTCGCAACTCACTTGAAATATAACGCCATTGCGTAATATCTTGTCATATTTAGTGTACATCCAAGCCTTCGTTCAATAACACAGTACAGCTTACTCTTTCGTTCAATAATTTCATAGCGTTTGCAAGATAATCTGTTGTGAGCTTTTATCATTTTCTTACGTGCGTAAAATATCAATAACTAATATAGGTTTTCAGCGACGATAGGGCTAGAGCTAGGACTAGGAAGATAGCAGCCTGGCTTTAATTAAGGTATATCCTCGGTATTTGTCTGGTGTGAAAATAGGAAATCACTAAATACCCGAACCGCCTACAGAGGGACTCAAACCCACCCAAATACAAGCTTGCAGCTACATGACACGAACAACGAAGCGATACTGAACACTGTAATGTATTTTTATCAAGAAACATCTAATCTCTGATCATTTATGAAGGGTGCACAGGAAGTCTTGGTGTACAGCGAACAGATTAATTAGTAACTAGCATTTGAATATGACACACACCTATAGGAAATGAGTGGACTGGAACAACTAGCAGATGTACGGCCTAATTTACAATCGTAAACCGTTGAGGTGTGCCATGTCTGCATCCGCTTCAATTTATCTCTACGACAGATCATTGCACTAAAACCAAAACACAGCACCAGTGGTAGTAGATAATTGTATTTGTAAACAATATGCCCAGTCTACTGTACTGTCGATTATAAATGAATTCGCGTTCATTAAAATTCAATTTGCTCATCCACTGTTCACATCATCCAAATATGTATTTGAACGTTTCTTCACCGTGCTTTGATCTATAATTGTGTGAAATCTCTACTCTCCTAACTATCTGTAAAACTTGTGCTTTTCGGTCAAATAGCACGTTCATTACTAGGTCCAACTGCCGAGGATTGGTGATATGAAATTAATTAAAACCAACGGTTCGATCCGACTCAGCTTCGTACAAGGGAACATTTAAATTAACAGCGATAGGCTTTTTCAATCGAGGTCTTTGTCCTTGTTGACAAATTTAGTCGTTTTACCTCCTGGTGTCAAAACGAAGAAATCTTGTTCTGAGGCGACACGTGAAAGGACGGCGTAAAGAAACCATTCTCTAATTAGGTGAAGCTTAGCTCCATTCTGTTGAGCCAATGAGAAAGGATATCGAATGAGTTTTGTAAGTCAGAAGAAGCAATGTCTATAGTGATTTACATCATGTACGTAATGTATAAATAACAGTGTCATCAGCATGTAAGTGCTGTGTTTACTGTTGGTAGGGAGGGAATGTCAGAGGTAAAAATATTGAAAAGAATTAGGGAAAGAATGCTACCACGAGGCACACCAGCATTTACATGATGAATGGTTGAAAGTGAGTATGCAATGCATACATGAAAGATTATGTTATGAAGGAAGCTTTCAATGATACTGTACAAGTATTGAGGAATACATAGGTTCCTAAGTTTATAAAGAAGGCCTGTGTATCAAACACGGTCAAATGCTTGAGTTATATCGTGAAATGCTGCTACTGAGTGGTCTCTTGCGAATCCACGAATAACATGTTCAGTTAATCTAAGAAGTTGATGAGTTGTTGAATGTTCACCTCTGAATTGATATTGATGAGGAGAGAAGGCTGAAGTAGCGTTGAGGAACTCCATAATTCTTTTGTGTATGACTTTCTCAAGGAGTTTTAAGATACCAACTGGAAATTGCAACTGAAAAAAGGCAAGTACGTAGCACAGAGTTGAACAAGGTTATAAAAAAATGCCAGAGCTTTGCGTGTAAGATATTTCATTACTACATTTGGACGAAAAGCACAATACAAACAGAGGCCGCCACATGCCCTCACGCTGGTCGGACGCTTCCCAGCTAAACTCACGTCATACAGAGCTGTTGAAAATTTCATATCGCGCAACATGATCTGATAGCAGTTAATTTCCACTCAACTGTCTGGCTGGTTTCAAAAATGAATTTAAGCTACTGTACATTTGTAAACTCTAACATTCTAGGTGTTTGTATATGAAGTGGAACAGCAATTTTAACGAATTAACTCTCAATATTTTCACGTGAAACACATTTTATGGAACAGAAGAAACTTCCCATTACATCATCATTGCCATTCATTACGTAAAACTGTCCGGCTCCATGGCTAAATGGTTAGCGTGCTGGCCTTTGGTCACAGGGGTCCCGGGTTCGATTCCCGGCAGGGTCGGGAATTTTAACCATTATTGGCTAATTTCCCTGGCACGAGGGCTGAGTATATGTGTTGTCTTCATCATCATTTCATCCTCATCACGACGCGCAGGTCGCCTACGGGAGTCAAATAAAAAGACCTGCACCTGGCGAGCCGAACCCGTCCTGGAATCTCCCGGCACTAAAAGCCATAAGCCATTTCATTTATTACGTAAAACTGCTTAATGACAGACTTATTCTGACTTCATCATACCACATCAAGCGACTCTTTCATCTAATGAGGTTTTAGCATGTACCTATTTTATTTTAAAGGTGTATCATACGAATGTAAATTTTACTCACCTTTTGCAACTTTCAGTACATTAATTTGAAGTCAAAGTTATTTCTAGACAGCTGAAGATGGCCTAATGCGGCCGAAACATGGACTGTTGTTCTAACACACTGTTTTTTACAATTTTGAATTCTAAATGAACTTGTATATATTGCCTAGGTGGAAAAGGTATACTAGTTTTTGCTACTTATATAACAATACGGATCCAAAATGAAATTTATTTCACGTAAGGTTAGGTTAGTCTGATAAAGAAATTTCCTTCCATTTCAACTGAACTAATCTTGATACAGGACGTAATGTTGCTTTCCTTTTCGGAGGAGTTCTTGCAGATTTGTTTGCTGCTTATACATCCTAATTTCGTTCTATATAAACGAATTGGACGAAATAAGACAGTATTATCAAACGCTGTGTTCCTCATTTAACAACAACTACGTCATTAAATGGATTATTCGAACATGCCACATTTCTACTTACCTGGTATTACCCAAATAGATTTATAATCCTGGAGATAAAGAAAATATGCATTATACCAGCAAATGTAACACTAGTAATTTTCACAATACGGCAGTGGCAATACGTGAATCTAGCAAATCACGGAAGAAGAAAACAAAACAAAGAAACATGACTATATAGTGCCAACGTGCAAGATTAACAGTAACTGTAAGGCGTCGTATCGGCAAGTAGGGTCCCTAAACTGTACGGTTAGCGACATTGAATCGAATCCAACAGTTAGAAAATAACTATAAACCACTACCTTCAGTATTAACAGGGGAGAAAGAGTAAGGTTTTACCCTTAGTGTATAAGCTTACATGGCAGGGAGTTGATCGAGGAATGTTATACCGGGTGGTACAGCAGCTCCTATTTTTCCCAAACATATGCAACCAGCTAGGATTTAAATGTCTCTTAGTCCTATCTTGCGCAAAATTTTACAGCAATGTTATGTGCATTTAGTCCGACATAGACTTCCCCGCGCAATGCAAAACCGGTACAAGAGGCAGTAAGTGAGGCCCATCTCAAAAACACTACCATTTTATGTAAAGCGCAGTCCAATACTCTGGTCATTTTTCGATCATTCGTAATCTGTTTACCCTCCAGGGTTGGTATTCCCCTCAGAATCAGCGACGGATCCCACCTCCAATACCTCAAGGGAAGTGTCCTGAAGCCTCAGATTCTGGGTCGGGGGATACAACTGGGGAGGATGACCAGTACCTCGCCCAGGCGGCCTCACCTGCTATGCTATGCCTTGGTGGGGGATGGGAAGATTGGAAGGGGTAGACAAGGAAGAGGGAAGGAAGCGGCCGTGGCCTTAAGTTAGGTACCATCCCGGCATGTGCCTGGAGGAGAAGTGGGAAACCACGGAAAACCACTTCCAGGATGGCTGAGAAGGGAATCGAACCCCCTCTACTCAGCTGACCTCCCGAGGCTGAGTGGACACCGTTCCAGGCCTCGTACCACTTTTCAAATTTCGTGGCAGAGCCAGGAATCGAACCCGAGCCTCTGGGGTTGGCAGCTAATCACACTAACCACAACACCACAGGGGCGGACCAATTCATTTTTACGAAACGTTACTGTACTGTACACACCGTAAACACTCCTTTAGCTGTCGGTAGAGAATTGCGGACCCGATTGTTTCAAGAGGCCATTTTCTTTTGACAGAAAAGTGTGGTCACGGTATCATAGAAAACCTGATAGTTTAGGACTAATTACAGATATGTCAATTCACCACCATTCTGTAAAGTCTCATCACATTGAAATTGACAGAAATGCGTTTTTCACAGTATTTTATAATCTATGGCACGCAAATGCTGTACAGCAGATGTGACAGCTTACGCCATGTAATTACTACCATTAGAACGCTCAATAAAGTCATAAAACTGGACCATAATGTTGTAACACGTCAGTAACTTTACGAAGCGAGAACTTTCCTCTCGTCGTGAATACAGAGTTGTAAGAGCATAATATTTCAGCAGGAAGTAGCTGCGCGGAATAAGGCATGTTAGATGTACGTGGATAAGCTGCAGGGAGCAGTGAGGGTTCGAAACATTAATCAGCCGTCCCTTTTTTTAATTTTAATTTCGTACTCTTCCAGACATCCTTTACGAAGACTTAGACTTTTCTTCTTTTTTTTTTTTTTTTTTTTTTTTTTTTGCTAGTTGCTTTACGTCGCATCGACACAGATAGGTCTTATGGCGACGATGGGACAGAAAAGGGGTAGAAGTGGGAAGGAAGCGGCCGTGGCCATAATTAAAGTACAGCCCCAGCATTTTCCTGGTGTCATAATGGGAAACCACGCAAAACAATCTTCAGGACTGTCGACAGTGGGGTTCTAAGCCACTATCTCCCGGATGCAAGCTCACAGCTGCGCGCCCCTAACCACACGGACAACTCGCGGTGTGTGTGTGTGTGTGTGTGTGTGTGTGTGTGTGTGTGTGTGTGTGTATGTATGTGTGTGTGTGTGTGTGTGTGTGTGTGTGTGTGTGTGTGTGTGTGTGTGTGTGTGCTGACAGGGTCATCCTAAATTAAATTAGTCCAATAAAACAGAGTATTTTACAGTAACAATAACAAGTTGGTACATTTCGTAGTCCATCCTAAGTCTGGAAAGTAAGAAGTGAAATGATGGTTATTTGTGTGTGGTGGAGCTGAATTAAGACGCCGTGACGGAGCTCCCGTGGGGGGAGCTGACGATGTCTCTTTTAAGTCATTTGGGTATCTCTGACGGAGTTGGTATACGACCATTTGGTGCTGATCCTCTGTTTTTGTATCGTAAAGTATATTCGAGTGTGTGACTGATAGGTATGGAAGAGTGAAAACGGGTATGTTCAAAGAAAGCATAGGAATCGAACCGTAGTTCTTACAACTGGAAGTCTCTGGTTCAACATCCTTAACCATATGGGCATGAAACTGTGAGAAGCACCAACAAGGCAACCAAGGTCAACGGGCTTGTGATAACAGTCAAATCGCAGACGAGTGGAGCAGAGATAGATTAGCTAGAGTAAGAAGAAATTAAGGAGGAATAATTCTGCTAAGCAAGACATTACAGATGTAATTCTGCACTGCAAGGCATGTAGGGTCGTTAACCACTGATGATAATGTCGAAAAGCATTAACAAATTCCTTCAGGCGCGCAACAGAGAGTAACGTACGTAAACATTTAATACAAACAAATCAAAGCTAAGGATTAGATAAATTTGTGGTAAATAATAATAATAATAATAATAATAATAATAATAATAATAATAATAATAATAATAATAATAATAATAATTGTACCGGTTGGTACACCTCTACGCCGCACTTTTGAATTTTCCGCCTTAAGGTACTCCCCTACAGAAGAAACTCTCAACGTTAAAAACTGAATTATCTCAACAGTTTCTCAGAAGATGTCACTGTTAATTTCGAACTGCTTTTGTTTACTAATTATCAAGAAGTGTGGACATTCTCTGATAGATGTCTCTACAAAAACTATGACCATGCACCCTGGTGCGAAGTGGTAGAACTTTATTTGAAGAAATTTTGTATTCATAAGTTTGTTCCTTACTAAATTTCGTTCTTTCATTTGTGGGTTGGCAATATAAATCTTTTCTTTCCGCCAGTTTGTTGTTAGCCAATCAATAATTTATGTCATTCATTTTCAGCCAATTGCGTCTTTCTTCTCCAATTTTGATGTGTAACTGTAAGCTACCCAATAAACGACTGTGGGTGTGTCTTAATTATTCATGAAAGGTCTCGAATCTTCCCCGAGAGTATAAAAACTGCTGATTTTCCTTGCTCTCGGCCACTTCAACAACATCTAGCTTAGTGTATAGAAGTATAGCAAGGGGCCGGTAGCGCCTCTTCCTTCGGGCAGCAGCTCTTCAACAAAGGTAATGGCCGTTTAACATCTTTATTTCTCGCCAGCTCAGCAGTTTAACCCTCGGGGAAGGTCCGAAACCTTTTCAATGTAACCTACCTATCTAAAAATATAACTTAGTGCCGGCTTGTGTAAAATTTTCTTATTACTTTAACTGTAAATCGGGGATAGAGAGTGCTTTACCCTCTCGAGCTCCCCTTCATTTGGATTTGAGGTGACTAAGTTTTCAAAACCGATTTTCTACTCTTAATGTATTAAAATTTTCTTATACGAGTCACCTCCCTAGTGTGGGAATAGCCCCTGTTTAATCGCCCAAGTGCCCCTTAGGTTTTATAAGGTTTCATGTAGGAGTGCAAGCAACGCCTCCATTCATCTTGGTATTTTGGGCCATTTAATTAACCTATTATTTTTCTTTTAAGGCCCTGTAGGGTGGGAACGAGATACCCCTGTTTAATTGCTTGTAAGTTTGCTTCTTATACATCCAAATTTCGTTCTGTATAAACGAATTGGACGAAATAAGACAGTATTACCAAATGCTGTGCAGTGTTGCCAACTTACATTTTCAAGATCCACTAAATACTACTAGAAATCCGCTAAAATTCCGCCAAGATATCCGATCACAAATAATGGGCAATAAAAATGAGCAATAATAATAATAATAATAATAATAATAATAATAATAATAATAATAATAATAATAATAATAATAATAATAATAATAATTTCGTGTGGCTATTTCTAGCCGAGTGCAGCCCTTGTAAGGCAGACCCTCCGATGAGGGTGGGCGGCATCTGCCATGTGTAGGTAACTGCGTGTTATTGTGGTGGAGGATAGTGTTATGTGTGGTGTGTGAGATGCAGGGATGTTGGGGACAGCACGAACACCCAGCCCCCGGGCCACTGGAATTAACCAATGAAGGTTAAAATCCCGACGCGGCCGGGAATCGAACCCGGGACCCTCTGAACCGAAGGCGAGTACGCTGACCATTCAGCCAACGAGTCGGACATAATAATAATAATAATAATAATAATAATAATAATAATAATAATAATAATAATAATAACAACATATGTTTGCACTCACTTCATCTGTGAGTTTCACTAGGATTAACCCCCTGCCTGCGAGCCAGCGAGCTAAAACTTGTAAGCGTTATAGTGCCGGGTGCAAACAAAGTGAATCCCCTACCTCAAGGGCCATACACAAAACAGGCCAGTTGTTGACCTCTTGTTCCAAAGATATTTAACACCCTCGAAGGTGGGCGGCATCTGCTATGTGTAGGAAATCAGTTGTTAGTGTGGCTGAACGTAGTGTCATGAGTGGTGCGCGAGTTGGCCCGCACACTATCCCCTGTGTGTAGCACAGCGGTCAATCGTGTGGGATTGTATTTCCACAGCTGTTTACAGTGGAATCACCATGTTATGTATATTTGAACAGAAATTGACAATGTTAAATGTTCTACGGGCCCTCACTCGCACCTGTTGGTGAAGCGAACTCTACCCCCGGCCAACTATATTATTGCTCTATCGAACACTAATACGTCCTGTCCTTGATTATGGAGCTATGGTCTTCGGAAATGCTCCAAAGTATGCATTACGAAAACTTGATCTATTACAGTACTGGACCATCCGCGTATTCCTCGGCACCATGAATTCTACACCAACCAATGCTGTTTGTAGAAGCTACGAAAGTGGGACGCTCACATAGTCAACAATAATTCATTCTGACTTGTTCATGTTGCGTCGATCCACTGTTACAACACATCTTCTTCTGTTACGATCCCAGCAACTGGAAAGCCTTCTTCGTGTAAAATGAATTGCTGACCACCGCATTCCTCTGCTGGTCTCCAATATCAGTTTTCAATGACGTCTTCTGTACCTGTTCTTGGCTACGCCTTTGAATTATCACCTTCTCCGCTGAAAATCTTCTTGTCGGACTTCTCGTCATTTAAAGCTCTTCCATAAACTGTATCTTAAATGAATTTCGGCACCATGTTTGGCCAGGTTTCATTTGCATTTATTCCGATGTATCCAAAACATCTTCTGAAACAAGATACGCCTATTTCTGTCCTTTTACTGCATCTACTGGACAACGCTCTCTACCCGAGCCAGCAACTATCAAGACGACAGAAATGATCGCCAGATGTTCAGCTGTACAGTATGGAATTACCCCAAAGTTTTCCAAAATCCTCACTCCTTCGGATTCCCGTAGCACTCTCCAGCGACTAGGACATCCGCGGCAACCCCGTATACATGCATGACGTCTTGCATATGCGAGAAACACTGAAATCACTGTACAGTTCTTGTGGATCAAATGAAACGCAGGAATACAGCATAATGAACGATTTGATCATCTTGCAAAAATAAGTGCTACTGGAGGTCAGCTTGACGAAATCCAGCTTCCCTACATAGACTTCCATCATTACCTCAACGATCTGCCGGAAAGTGGTCGGCTGAGTGGACAAATGCACAGATACGAAGAGAACGACATTATGCGGTCATCCAATCTCAAGTTCCAACCAGTCCCTGATTTCATTCTTTACATCTCCAGATGCTACGGCTGTAACCCCAGCCACTTACATCGCATCAACGTGTTGGAGCTCTCTCATGTGTGATTGTGATCCGTTGTGAGTTGCAGATCTGACCACACAATATTGGCTTGTAAACACCATCAACATACACAAAACCGAGTGTATAAAATGCTATAAGAACTTCGAATTACCCTCCATGCTAGTGTTATAGTGCTACTATCCCCTTTTAAACGCTGAAGTATATTTAGCTCAAGTGCATTATCTCCGTGAAACAAATTTGACCAAATGGACGTTTTTGGGAGCACTACACTGTGTTGACTGTTAATTTAATGTGTCTCCTGCTTTTTTCGTATGCCTTTAAGTGTTTTTCTCTTTCGGCATTGACTTTTAATTAATTAATTTCGTGTGGCTATTTCTAGCCGAGTGCAGCCCTTGTAAGGCAGACCCTCCGATCAGGGTGGGCGGAATCTGCCATATGTAGGTAACTGCGTGTTATTGTGGTGGAGGACAGTGTTATGTGTGGTGGGTGAGTTGCAGGGATGTTGGGGACAGCACAAACACCCAGCCCCCGGGCCACTGGAATTAGCCAACGAAGGTTAAAATCCCCGAGCCGGCCGGGAATCGAACCCGGGACCCTCTGAACGGAAGGCTTTGACTGATTCAGGCTTATTTTATTTACCTTATTTATTGTCCTATTCATGTATGTGTGCATGGCGGCTGCATGGTCGTCAGAAAGCCAAGAAATACAATAAAATAATGTTAGGTATTGCACAAACATCCAGTCCCCGAACTAAGGTAAATAAACATTCATGATTAAAATCCTACAACAGGGCCTCGAATAAAACCCGGGACCCCGAGACACGAAGGCCAGGATGCTTACCAGTCAGCCAATGAGCCGTGGGATGGCTTAGTAAAGAAAACAAGAAAGTGAACCACAGGCACATTTTTAAATGCTTTCTTAAAAGCTTAAAATTAGACCTTACCTTCAGTATTTACTTTGGTTTACTAAAGCTAGCAAGCTTGCAGTTTTACGTGACTGTTGCTATTGTGATCACAGCTATGGGACTTCCAGTGTTAGGTCGAATCCGAACCACTCGTACGTGCCTTCATTTCAAAAATCTCACATAGGTTTGAAATGTGTGTATATATATATATATATATATATATATATATATATATATATACATATATATATATATATACACTGCGCGGATGAAAGTAATGGGAAGACACTGAATGTGATGTTAATGACGAGTTGCTCCTCCGCGAGCCCTCAAAACCACAGCAATACGGCGAGGCATCGACTCTACAAGGTGTTGGAATCGTTTTGGAGAAATCTGGACCCACGCATCTTGCACTGTTACCCACGATTGGTCTTGTGTAGTTGGTGCAGGGTTCATGAAGCGTACACCAGTATCGACAGCATCCCATAAATGCTCGACTGGAATAAGATTGAGGGATCTGGAGGGCCAATCCATGGTCGTAACTTCACTGGAGTGCTCCTCCAACCACCTTCGTGCCACCACAGAGCGGTGACATGGCGCATTGTCCTGTTGAAACATGGCATCTCCATCAGGTTACTCCAGGGCCAGAAAGGGATGCAGATGGTCTGAAAGAATGTCCACATAACGTGCACCTATCAGCGCTCCCTGAAGCCAACAAATGGGGCCTAATTGCGACCATGAGAACGCCGCCCAGACCAGTACTGAGCCACTTCCCGCCCGGACACAACCTTGTTGACACGCTGAATCCATAGCTTCATGAGGCATACGCCACACTCTCACGCGCCCATCGGCTCGATACAACTGGAACCGGGACTCATCGCACCATACCACACGCCGCCACTGTTCCATGGTCCATTGCTGATGTTCACGTCGTTCAGTTCTATGTCGAGGTGTCAGCAAAGGGACACGAGTTGGTCGTCGACTGGTGAAGCGTAGCGGTGCAGTTGCCTCCTTACTGTCCTGGTAGAAATAGGCTCCTGACTAACAACATTTAACTGGGCGGTGGTCTGACTCACAGTAGCCCATCGAGCCTAGTTTAGTTCTGCGGAGGCGACATAATGTCCGTTCGTTAATCACCTGTGGTCTTCCCGTGCGGCTGTTTAAACGGGTGGTAACATTCTCTCTGCGATATTGAAGATCCACCCTCGACACTGTTGACCTCGGAAACTCGAAATCGCGTGCAATGCCCGCAATGCTATATCCCATGCGCCGATAATCATAACACGTTCTAAGTCTGTTAACTCGCGACGTGTTACAATCTTCACGACAATGGTGTCTGTCAGCTACGCCGCAGCTAGCTACAACGCTCAGGGTTCATACACGGGACATTTTCTAATGGGACACCCCTTCCCGTCACTTCTGGCCACTCATTGTAATTGCTCCCTGCTTTATCAGTTACGGCATTCTCTCAACCAACCAACAGACTAATGCAGATCCTTGGTAGAATGGTCAGCGTAGAGGCCTATTATTCACAGGGGCTCGGATTTGATTCCAGACCGGATCGGGGATTTTAATGTTAAATTGTTAATTGGCTTGGGTTGGCGATTGGGCTTTGTGCTGTCACCAACATTACTGCAACTGATATACCAAACACAATACTGTCCTCAATCACATTAACGCGCAGTTTCCATATACACGGCAGATAACGCCCACCCTCAACGGAGGGTCTGCACCAAGCTAGTAATAGCCACACGAATTAATAATAATAATAATAATAATAATAATAATAATAATAATAATAATAATAATACATTAAATTCATTATTTTATTCATTGATGCGCTCTCATATTTACTTCATTTCATTCTACCAGTCCGTCTTTCATCCATTCACACACACACAATCCGAGATACATGCGATAGTTTCTTTTAGTGATGTTCTTCTGTATATACAATTGAAATTTCGGAAGTGCAAGATGCTTTCCATATAATTAAAAGACTGATATATGGAACATTTTGAAAGCACATAAGATAATGACATTTCGCCATAGTTTCTTCAGGAGCTACCGCTTACGAACTCTAACCGAAGATATTATATATAGATCTTCCTCTTTTTAACTCCAGAAGTCCGAAGTTGCTGTCTTCTCTTCAATTTTTTCCTGATGCAAGTCTATGGACTGACGATCCAAGCAACAACAACAAGTTTGTGCTAGAAATTTAAGAAAGAGCCCTATAAGGTATGAAGTAAATATGATGCAGCATTTCACAGCATTGACCCCGGGTCTGCACATAGCTGCCTATTATAATGACACAGACTGCGTGATTGTTGATTACGATCAGCTCTTCTCCAGGCTTCCAGCTATATACGGCAGATGCTAAAACTCACTACGTGCGACAGAGCCAAGGGATTAAAGCTCTTTCCTAGGACACGAAATGATATAACATTCAGAAATGCGGGCTGTAGAAAGACATCCACCTACATACATACATTTCACATACATTTGTTTGGAATTATTACGATTTCAAACTTGTTATTCCAAGGTTCCTTCACCTGTACGTATATCCAGCCATCTCATCAGTGTTTGCACCGACCTTGATTCTCCAAGAAATGAGGTTCTATTGAGGGAACATGAAGGAAAGTACGAAGCTATGTCTAGAAGCATACAAGTGGTGGTCTTCGTGCACTATCCTCGATAGCGAGCGGCACATCAAGCAGTCCAGATCCACGTTACCATGATTTCATATTGCCACTTTACTTTATAAGTCCATGCGATTATGCGGTTGTTAAATATAAATCTAAATGGTCACGGTGGACTACACGCAGCAGATTTTGCCTACACCGCAATAAACTTCTCAATGACCCTGAAACACGGAGGTCGATCAAATACAAACGGGATTTTTGTTCTTGAACATCAGTTGGTAGGACTGGTCCCGCGCTTCTGCTATGCTTAGGCGGGACAGTTAGGAATGGGGAGAGCACACTGTTAGATATTTCCTGCCGTTTCGTCAGTAACGCTCACGATGTCGGAGAAACAGGTGCACTCCACTGTGCAACGCATAATTATACAATTTCTTGCTCGTGAAGGAGTTACAGCGGCGGAAATTTGCCAGAGATTGACTGCACAGTTCAGTGATCAAACATTGTCAAGGACGCGTGTGTTTGCTGGCATAAAATGTTCAAGGAAGGACAAGAACGTGTGGAAAATCAGCAACACGATCACCGTCCTTGGACCAGCATTACAGACGAAAACATTCGTGCGGTTAAGGACATTATTGACGACGATCGACGGGCGAGAGTATCAGAAATTGCAGAACAAGTCGGAATCAGTTATGGGAGCTGTCAAGCAATCATCACAAACGACCTACAGTTCCGTAAAGTGTGTTCCAGATGGGTCCCTCGCCTTTTATCACCTAGCTGCAGGAAATGTACTGGACTACACTTGACCATCCTCCTTACAGCTCGGACTTACCCCCCTTGTGATTTCTATTTGTTCGGACCGCTTAAAGAAGCTCTAGGAGGGCAACGATTTGAAGATGACAAGAGTGTGGAAGACTTCGTGCTCAAGTGGCTGGTGACACGACCCTGTTCTTTTTACGATGAGGGCATCAAAAAGCTGCCCATACGCTGGGACAAAGGCATTTCCAAAGCAGGAAACTATCTGGAAAAATAAATTGTAATTGCCTTGTGTTTTTCAATAAATGAATTACAACGTTCACTCAACGTGGAGTAGACATGGGAACGTCAGTACGCTGCTGCATCACTGTTATCGGGGAGTGGGGTAAGTGAACGCA